>NC_082695.1:46118469-47570136 GCF_949987515.2 Delphinus delphis | reverse complement strand
ATTCTCTGTCCTATCTGTGGAGGTGTGTATGTAACAGTTTGTTCCGCTCGACGCATCACACACCACAGAACAAAAACCTCAACCACAGACGCTGGCTTTCTAACTGCGCCCGTACCTGACCTCAGGGCTCAGCCACAGCACAAACTTGACTGTAACGAGGAAACTCGTGAGGTGTCAATCAGGATCACCCCAGTAGAAGAGCTGGAGATAAGAGAAAGGCAAGGAGAAAGAAAACTAGAAAATAGCTGGTGCAGGATGCATCGGAGCAGAATTATTTTTCATTCTCAGAGCTTTCCAAATAAAATTACGGAGAAAGCTGAAAAGCAAACTTTAACTGTAGCTAGTAGAAAGCGTCATTCTCCAAGGAAGTTGCCTCCCTGCTCTGAACTGGAGGGTCTTGAAAGCAAATGTTTGCTGGGGATCATGATTTAATAATAATTGCAACAGAAAGGATTAGTTAAGAATGACTGACTGACATCATGAAACAAGTGAGAGATGACGAGGGGGGATTTTGAGCTCCGATTCTTCCACGCCAAGAGAGGAGGTCCCCAGTGTCTCTGCCTGGCTGTGGCTGGAGCCTCTTCTTCTTGAGTACCCACGTTCTTAGTAATTCACTTATTGTCTTCTGCATCCCATTGTTATCCTGCACTGATCCACCACAGAACCAGAAAGAATTCTTCTTTAAATGTGTTGGTTTTCTTAACTAATTGCTGAGGACTCTTGTCTGTCTGCCTACAATTATCAGGCTCGCCTTTAACTGTATTTCCACAGCTGAAATGATATCGGCTACTAACTTGTTTCTGCACAAATGAGTGTCAGACAAAACCTTAGAGAAGGGTCTGTCTTCTTGCTCTGCTTTGCACTACCGTGATAGTGTGGATTATGTAAAACATTCTGGCATTTTGGCAGAAAGACAACAACTTGTACAATGGGGGAAACTAATTAACCACTCTCTATAAATCATTGATTGTGTGTTACACTATTAGATAATGTTTCATGTCCTTAATGTTTCATGTCCACTCTGAAGGAATTAAACTTGAGATGACTAAGATAAGTGTTATGAGATAACGTTTACAGGACTTTGGGGGGAATTCTTAGATATGATTATGTCTCTACACATGCCTTACAAAGATTAATACACTCAAGTAAAAACATAAAATAGGTTAAGTATTAGGAATAAGGAAAATATAGCTTTCCCAAGAAATCAAATGAACCAGAGTGAAGTCAGCACAAAATACATTTAGAAGTCATATATTTGCAAATTAGGCTCTGAGCCCTCTAGTAGCCAACACAAGGAGGCAACCATTGCAATAACTTGATCATTCCAACTTCACAATTCTGGACATGACTATTTAGTAGAATGTATATCATTTTATTTCATTGAACATTTAACTATAATTACTGCATGTTCGACTCTGTATACCCAGTGTTAGGCATACACTATTGGTGGCAAAAGAGGAAGAGCTTAAACATTCATTGTATGAAAGAATGAATACACATCCTAGGCCAAAGTTTGAATGGCAGTAATAAAATAATAACCTCTGAATTTCTCCTTGAAATCCTTTAGCAGAATTGACTACTCACACTCGCACTGAAGGTCTTTGACTTTTACCTCTGTGGTCATAACCAACTCAGAATGGTTCCCATCCAGGCCTTTGCACACCATCTTTATTGGTTTACAAAACACCATTGTTTGTACTCAGTGTTATGCAATGAATCCAGAATTATTCCATTGGTATTTTATAAGTAACGGCTTGGTGCTGAAATTCCCCAAATCTTATTATTCTAATGATAACTTTTAATGCATTTTATTATTACAATACCTATCTGGCAGATCCTTATTTTTAAGGTTCATTCTTCATAAGTATAAGATAACAAGGTGTAAAGAAAACAGTGCAATACCGTTTATAGTATAGGCGTGTACATTTATCTGCTAGAGTCATAGATTCATAGTCTCATTCACATGTAAAATGTACATGGTTAAGATGTGAGTAGCAGCATGAAAGACGGAGAAACAGGTCAGAGATAATGAGAGGAAAAGAACAAATAAAAAAGGAAATGTATTGTGTAAGCCATTTAGAGTAATTTTTTATTTCTGAGTCTTCAAAATCACAAAGCAGTTTCTGAATATGAGCATAGTTGTATATGCCTCTTTATTTGTAACAATTTTATTTTGGCATTTGGAATTGAATCACCCATTAAGATGTTATTTTAGTTGCTGACTTTATTAAATCATTTGAAACAAATCATGTAAGGAGATAGGAATGCTTCCTAAGAAATCTGTTCTGAGAAAGGCTAGTGTACTTCGTTTTAGCACTCACAAGTCCATTGCTGGATTCCAAAACAATTCAATCATGTTGCATTCACACAACTAGTCTGTAAATGTACCAATTTAGTTCTAACACATCAAGCATAAATTTGAGTTTGAAAGTCTCACTTGAATGAGTTTTACAGGTGTCCGTATTGTTCCGACTATGATAAAAGGTGACATTTGGGCCATTGTGGATAAGCCTTGTGCTGTATCGTGAAAAAGTTCACAATTTCCTCCTGTTCTGGTTCACTGTTGGTGTCTAGATCACCTTCTTTCACCTTTAACACATGCATTTTACCATCACAGCCTGCACAATAGTGCATTTCGTCGACTGGGTCTTTGCTATTTCACCCAGGCTCTGCATATCATACCCAACCAACACGTCATAGCATTAGACAGGCTTAGAGGTGACTTTTAGAACCTGTGAGAGCCTGTGAGGAAAGGCAAACAAGGGAGCTTAGTAGCACACACATCACCAACAATCAGCAGTGGTCCTCTTCTCTGACTGAGACTGCAACTTATGAAAGGGCACATGGGGAGTGTTTAAGAGAGAAGAGAATGGCTTCCTAACCAGCCAGATCAGCCAGATAAACTCTGGTGATGGCTGGAGTGAGAGATCACATCCAGATTGACCTCACGTCTGGTCAGGAGTTAGATCGCTCTTTCTGGAATGTTCAATGGGGAAGAAAGAGCAGGAAGGAGCAAGAGATGGCACTAGGGGAACCATATGATTTATTACTAAGACTGGAACAATTATGATCACAAAAGAAGGTAATACTAACAATTACACTGGGCAAACAAGCATAAGCCAGCACTGTCCTGGGAACACCAGAATGTACGTTACCCCCAGATAGCAGTAACCCAGTTACTTCCTTCAAAAAGGTTTATATCTTAATATGGAAGCCTGACAAAGGCACCATCTGTACAAATCAGTAAGCTATGAGAAATGCGGGTTTAGGAGTGCACTGGGGGAGCAGGAAGGTCAGTGTGATTAATAATATTGGAGGAGAGAAATTCAGTTGCCTGTAATTGAACAATGAATTGATTTAGAATCAGAAACTCGTATCAGTTCAGATGAAGATACTCTGGAAAGTAAAGTGAGAGTAAACAATGTTCTTACTTGTTCCACTCAGGGTAGATGTAGTAGTAACTCTTTGTGGCCACTAGGGGACCACTTAGTACTTTGCACATTGCATTGAACTGCTTATATCATCCTGTACAGAGACTCAAGAAAGACAACAGGATGCTAGTAGCATCAGGGTCCTGTGACATCTCTTGCCTATACAGCACATACCGATAATTGATTATAGGATACCATTGTCTAGTTGCTTCAAGTGTGTCAGTTTGGTCTTTTCCAACTCATGGACTTCTTAGAAGTGCTAAAATCTTTGGCACATCTGCCAAAAGTCTGAGATAGAGCTGCGTACTCAGTAAGGATTAAACCCATTTTTTCTTCTTTTTTTGATGTGAATAGCAGCCCTATCTGGGAACTCCCATGGCCCTTTCCTAAGTGTTGCCATCTAATCTCAGGTAATAATTTGAGCCCTGGAGATAACAACAATAAAACTAAATTAAAATGATTACATATGTACTAGGGACCAGGTGCTATGTATTTTTAAATATATATTGTTTCTGCACCTATAGTCTCTTCCAATAAAGTGTTATTTTTCTCATATTAGAGATGAAAAAACTGAGACTTTGATTGAATTACTCAGGTAAGGCCCAAGGCCATAGAAATGGGGCAGAAGTGGAATCTGGATCATCCTCCAAAGCCTATGCAAAGCCTATGTGCTTTCCCCTGTTCCACAGCAGCCAGGGAGAAGCAACAGCTAATCACCTAGCTCTTGTCACGATGTCTGTGAATCCTAGTTTCCGAGCAGAAACTAGCCAACAGGAAGTCTCTCACTGACACACTTGCATTTGCTGTGAACTCTGTACAGAAGACCCTACCCCATGATGTCTGCCTCACGGGCTCCCGCAAGTCCTCTAACATCACCTACTGAAGGGGACATGCGGGGAGTCATCCTGGAGAGTGTCTCTGTGCCACATCAGGCACAGAGGTACCCAGGCGTGTGTGGAGTGCCAGAGCTGCAGCACCCGCAAAAATCTCACTGTCTGACGTTATTTGGTGCCGATAATGGACATTTAGTTTCATTATTTTTAATGCTATTATTTTTATTATGATTTTATATAGCTCTTATGTAAAGTGCTAGAGAGAGAGAAGGGGAGAGAGCTTGCTTCAAGGTCACAACCATTGCAGCCACATGGCTGTCACAAGGTCACCCCATGTGGAAATTCTGGAGCAAGGACACCCACCAACCTCAAGTGTCACCACTGTCATGGTACTCATCATATCACATGGTGATTTGTTTTAAATTTAACATACCCGAGAGCTGTGAGAGGACAAAGCCGTATCTTTTTACAGAGACTTTCCACAGAGAGATTTTCTATCACAGCAACACCAACACAATTAAAATGGACTATTAGACATCCCCAGGGCTGAAAAGTGCTTCCGTGATGTTGCCATGATTCTCTTATCAGTTCTCTCTTCTCTGTTCGCTCCACTTCTACGTGTTCATGTCTAATGCGAGCAATTGAAGTATTTCTTTTGTTTCCTTTTCTCCTGCTATTCCAGGTGCTAATGTATCCCCCGCCAACCTAAGGAATTTAGAGAATCATTTTCAGAAATTAAAGTCTTTGCTAACTCTTAAGATAACATAATTTTTAATCTCACCGTGGAAGGAAGGAAAGAAAGTGAGAAAGGAAGGAGAGAGGAAAGGAAGGAAAGAATGGGGGAGGGGGAGATGACACGAGTATGGCAGCTGCTTACAGCCCAGGGCTATTTTGTAAGGATGCAGAGAAATTGTGTTTCAGTCTCAAAACTACCATCATCCTCTTACTAAAGCACATAACTTACCGGGGGCATAGCCTTGCTTTCTCTGTCTCCCTCCCCCTCCTCTCCATTTAATGACATATAATCAACATGAAAAGCACATATTTAAAGTGTACAGTTGGATTTTTTGACATATGGATACACCCGTGAAACCATCATCACAATCAACCCAATGAACATATCCATCACCCCATAACTCCCCTACCCCTACTCTGTCCCCAAGAGCTCACTCATCTGTTTTCTGTCACCATAAATTAGTTTGCATTGCCCAGAATTTTATATAAATGAGATCAAACATCAATTTACTCTCTTTTTTTTGTCTAGCTTTTCAGTCAAGGTGTATATTTTGAGATCCATCAGGTTTTTGTGTATATTAAGAGTTCATTATTTTTCTTTACTGCAGAATTCTGTTGTATAGATATATAAAAATGTGTTCATCTGTTCATGAACATCTATTTCCAGTTTCGGCTATTACAAATAAGACTGCTATGAATGAATATTCATGTACAAGTCTTGGTATGTTTTCATTTCTCTTGGATAAATATCTGAAAGTGGAATGGCTGGATCGCGTGATAGGTATGCATTTAACTTTTTAAGGAACTATCCAAACTGTTGTCCAAAGTGGGTCCAACATTTTATGTGCCCACCAGCAGTGTATGAAAGTTCTAGATCCCTTTATATCCTTGTGTACATTAAGTATGGTCAGCCTTTGAGCTTTTGGTCATTCTAATAGTTATGTAATGGCATTTTGCAGTGCTTGTAACTTGTAGTTCCCTGAAGTCTAATGTTGTTGAACATCTTTTCATATGTTTATATGCCATCCACATACCTTGGTCAACTGTTCAGATCTTTGCCCATTTTTAATTGGGGTGTTCGATTTCTCATTATTGCACTCTAGAGTTCATTTTCTATCCTAGATATTGGGTGGGCCAAAAGGTGCCTTCGGTTTTTTAAGTAAAAATAAAAGACACATTTTTCATTCTCACCAACAGCTTTATTGAATAATGTATTCACCCTTTTGTTCCACTACCTTCTGCCATTTTTCAGGCAACTTCATAATTCCATCTTCCCAAAACTTTTTATCGTTTTGAGCAAAGAACTGCTCCAGGTGTCTTTTACAGTCTTCCAGGGAATTGAAATTTTTTCCATGAAGAGAATTTTGTAAAGACCTAAATAAATGGAAATCCGAAGGTGGAATGTATGGTGAATATGGCGGATGAATCAGAACTTCCCAGCCAAGCTATGACAGTTTTTGCCCGGTCATCAAAGAAACATGCGGTCTTGAGTTATCCTGATGGAAGATTATGCATTTTCTGTTGACTAATTCTGGATGCTTTTCGTCAAGTGCCGTTTGCAGTTGGTCTAAATGGGAGCAGTACTTGTTGGAATTAATTGTTTGGTTTCCCAGAAGGAGGTCATAATAGAGGACTCCCTTCCAATTCCACCCTATACACAATATCATCTTCTTTGGATGAAGACCGGCCTTTGGTGTGGTTGGTGGTGGTTCATTTCACTTGCCCCATGATCTCTTCAGTTCCACATTATTGTACAGTATCCACTTTTCATCGCCCATCACAATTTGTTTTAAAAAGAGGACGTTGGGTCTTCCCCGGTGGCGCAGTGGTTGAGAGTCCGCCTGCCGATGCAGGAGACATGGGTTCGTGTCCCGGTCTGGGAGGATCCCACATGCCGCGGAGCGGCTGGGCCCGTGAGCCATGGCCGCTGAGCCTGCGCGTCCGGAGCCTGTGCTACGCAACGGGAGAGGCCACAACGGTGAGAGGCCCGCATACTGCAAAAAAAAAAAAAAAAAAAAAAAAAAAAAAAAAACCGGGACGTTTTCATTACGTTTCAGTAGAGAATTGCATGTGGAAATATGGTCAAGAAGGGTTTTTTTGCTTAATTTATGTGGAACCCAAACATCAAAGCGATGAACATAACCAAGCTGGTGCAAATGATTTTCAGTGCTTGATTTGGATATTTTGAGTATGTCGGCTATCTCCCGCGTGGTATAACGTTGATTGTTATCAATTATTGTTTCGATTTGATCGCTGTCAACTTCATCTGGTACCCGACCGTGGAGCATCGTACTGCGAGAAATCTCCAGCGCAAAACTTCGCAAACCACTTTTGACACGTTCGATCCGTCACAGCACCTTCTCCATACACTGCACAGATGTTTTTTGTGTGTTTCAGTTGAGTTTTTACCTTTCTTGAAATAATAAAGCATAATATGCCGAAAATGTTGCTTTTTTCCTTCCATGTTCAATATTAAAATGGCTACACAAAAATTCACCAATTTTGATGTCTTTTTTTAAATGCACACTGATATGACAGCTGTCACATACAATCTAACAAAATTGTTTTGAATGAAGTTAAACACAACTAAGTGCTACTAGAGCCAGCTTATGGAAAAAACTGAACGAACATTTTGGCCAACCCAATACAATTCTATAACAAACAGAAGCTTTGCAAATATTTTCTCCCAGTCTGTGACTAGTCATTTCATTCACTTAGCGTATTTTGATGAGCAGAAAATTTTAATGAAGTGTAAATTATCAGTATGTTCTTTTATGGATACTCCTGTTGTTGGTCATGTCTATGAAGTCTTCACCTAAGCGAAGGTCACAAAAATTTTCTCCTTTGTTTTCTTCCAGAAGTTTTACTCTTTCAGGTTTTAGAGTCAGTTTCATCATCCATTTGACTTATTTTTTGTATATGGTGAGAGACATGGGTCGAAGTTCATTTTTTTGTATATGGATATCTAATTTTTCCAGTACCACTTATTACAAGAACATCTTTTCTCCACTGAATTGCCCTTACACCTTTGTCAAAAATCAGTTGTCCATAGACTCTATGTTTCATTGTTCTACTGTCTATCTTGATGCGAATACCACACTGTCTTGATTGCTTTATGTTTATAAGTCTAAAAAAGTGTGAGCCCACCAACTTTGTTCTTCTTTTTCTCATGTAGGTATTAAAATCAGCTTGTCAATTTCTTCTCCCCAAAAGAAGAAAAAAAAAATCCTGTTAAGATTTTGATTGGAATTGAATTGAATCTATAGATCAGTTTTAAGAGGACTAATATATCTAAATAATATTGTCTTTTTTTTTAAACGTCTTTATTGGAGTATAATTGCTTTACAATGGTGTGTTAGTTTCTGCTGCATAACAAAGTGAATCAGCTATACATATACATATGTCCCCATATCTCCTCCCTCTTGCATCTCCCTAATATTATCTTTTAACCCATGAAAACAGTACACCTGCATATCACCCTTAATTTCTCCCAGCAAAATTTTATAGCTTTTAGTGCACAGGTCTGTCACATATATTGTCAGATTTTATTCCTAAGTATTTTATATTTTTCATGCTATACTATTGTACATGAGATACTTTACATTTTAATTTGCAAGAGTCAGTCATCAGTGTATACAAAGACATTTGCACATAAATCTTATATCCTGAAATCTTGAAAAATTCATTTATTATTTACATTTCTTGTAGATTCTGTGTGATTTTGTACATAAATAATCACATAGGAAAGCAAATAATAGTCTTACTTCTTCCCTTCTTATCTGGATGACTTTTCTTTCTTTTCCTTGTTTTATTGCATTGACTTGAATCCCTAGTGCAATGTTGAATAGAAGTGGTGAAAGTGGGCATCCTTGTCTTGTTCCTAGTTTTAGGAGGAAAGCATTCAGTCTTTCATCATTAAGTATGATGTTAGCTATGGGTTTTCCATAGACGCTTTCATCAGACTGAGTAAGTTCCTTTCTAATCCTGGTCCCCTAAGAGGTTTTTTGGTTTTGTTTTTTTGTTTTTCCTTAATGAGGAATGATGGCCGGATGTCTCTAGTAAGATGAACATAAGGATTTTCTTTTTTGGATTTTCAAATGTTAAAACAAGTTTGCATTCTTGGGATCAACCTGTTTGGTCCTTTATACATATAGTTAGATTTGATTTGTTACAATGTCATTTAGAACTTTTGTATCTATGCTCATGAAGAATATGGGTCTACGGTTTTATTTTCTTGCAAAGGATTTGACAGGAGGCAATATCAGGCTAATTCTGGCCTCATAAAATGAGTTGGGAAGTAATCTCTCTATTTCAGAGGAAAAAATATACACACGCAGTCTTCTCATTTTTGAAGCTGTAAAAATTAAATTTACTTCTCCATATTTAAAAAGTTATTTTGTGATCTCCTTTTCTTTCACATTTTTCTCATATGGTATGCTCTCCAGAACCCAGACTTTACTTTCATCTTGAAAAGTGACCATCTTATACTCTCCTTCTTAAAATGCGACTCTGAGAAGAACACAACCCTAGTCATATTTTTTTGTCACTTTATTGAACAAGCAGGACTTTCACATTCCTTGGTTGTGTCACTTAACTTTTAATGCAGCCAAAGATGGTTTTAATACAAACTAAACACTTCTCCACCGTCACTGCCGAAAAGCCATGTTATTATGTCACAACCAAAACCTGAAGGAGCCCCAAATGAAAGGACCCTGTCCTTCCACCCCGACAGTAAATTTTACTCTGCCTTTACCCAAATAGACAAGGATGCCCCTTATTAAACCACAGACATAGGGAAGATCTAAGGAATGAAAACATTTTATCCTTTTGCTGGCAACTACTCCTCATATGAGTACAAAGAAAGTCTTTTGTCGAGAGATGATTCAAGGTTGCCTTTATATGTAGCCATCAAAACCAGGTTACCAGCCAGAGACCAGATTTAGGAATAATGAAAAAAATTGAGGCTAGGGGTGAATGGACAACTCAGTTATTGGCACCAACAGAACAAGTCTTATCTTCTGTTTGTATGAGTCTTTTGATTTAAAAACAATAAAACTTGCTACTTATACTTTGGCCTAAGTGAACTAAAAAAAAAAACAAAAAACTGGCTTGATATGAAAGTAAGTTCTTATTTAGTGTCAAGAGTAACAGACAGGGGCTTCCCTGGTGGCGCAGTGGTTGGGAGTCCGCCTGCCGATGCACGGGATACGGGTTTGTGCCCCGGTCCGGGAAGATCCCACATGCCGCGGAGCGGCTGGGCCCGTGAGCCATGGCCGCTGAGCCTGCACGTCCGGAGCCTGCGCTCCGCAACGGGAGAGGCCACAGCAGTGAGAGGCCCGCGTACCGCAAAAAAAAAAAAAAAAGTAACAGACACATCTTGAGATGACTGGTAGTACCTGTCTCCCAATTACAGGCCTTAATCCCAATAAGACATGGCACAACTAAGATAAGGAACTCATAGTTAGCTTTATCTAAAGCTTATTGACTATTTGGTAGAGAATGAGCTCTAAAGAAACTCAGTGGAATGACTGGTAAATAGTAGGTAATGCATAAGTGCTTGCTACATAAATAATTAAGTAAATAACAAAAAATAATAGTAAATAAAAACACGAGAGAATGAATGAATAGATGTTGTAATCATCCAGGGTAAGGGGACAAAGAAACAGGTGGTACCATCAAATTAGAATAATTCAAAGAGGGTTTATATACGAAGCACTGATTCTAATGACATGAGTAAAATGTAGAGGAACCATAAGGGATGGAGCAGAAATTCTGGGCTAACAGAAGTGGAGCTGTTTCCACATCTAGACAGAAAGGGTAAGGGGAGGAAGAGGGCATGGAGGCCTGTTGATGTAATCTGTGCAGATCCGCCTCCTGAGGCAGATAGCGGAGGAGGGTGGGCATTGGATCTGGAGGAATAAGCAGAGGATATTCAGTAAAATCAGGCTATGAACCAGGCCCAAGAGCAGTGAACTGTGGGAAAGAAACAGCTGCCAGTGGAGCTCCAAACGGTGGAAGAAGAGTCTAAACAAGATGATATTAATAAGTAGGAAAGGAAGTGGTACTCAAATAGTATTATCTGGAACACAAGTACACCATCATGTAAATAATAATCTCACCCCCAGAAAGAGTGTCTGACCTCAAATTTACCAACACCAATTTGCAAGCAGGCCAACAGGAGAGGTGTGATCCCCTTCCCTTGATGGCAACCAGGAGGTGCTAGAGAACAAGAAAAGGAACTTTAGAAATGGTCCTGGGTCTTGCAGCACTATTTACAACAGCCAGGACATGGAAGCAATGTAAATGTCTATCAACAGAGGAATGGATAAAGAAGATGTGGTATACATACACAATGGAATATTACTCAGCCATAAAAAAGAACAAAATAATGCCATTTGCAGCAACATAGATGGACCCAGAGACTGTCATACTCTAGGTCAGTGAAATAAGTGAAGTAAGTCAGAAAAAGACAAATATCATACGGTATCACTTATATGTGGAATCGAAGAAAAAAAGGTACAAATGAACTTATCTGCAAAACAGAAATAGAGTTACAGATGTAGAAGATAAAGTTATGGTTACCAGGGTGTAAAGAGAGGGAGGGATAAATGAGAAGATTGGTATTGACACATATACACTACTATATATAAAATATATAACTAATAAGGACCTACTGTATAGCACAGGGAACTCTACTCAATACTCGTAATGGCCGACTTGGGAAGAGAATCTAAAAAAGAGTGGATATATGTATATGTATAACTGATTCACTTTGCTGTACACCTGAAACTAACTCAACATTGTAAATCAACTGTACTCCAATAAAAATTTATGAAAAGAAACAGTTCTGAGTTGGAATACTGTTGATCACTTTTAAACATAAAACAAAATAAATTCTTCTTAAAACCTAATTTCTTAAACCAATGCCAAAATAAGAATTCTGAACTAAAAGAGAACATGAGAGTCTGCTGTACTAGTATCCAAAATCAAATAGTCTCCTCCAGGCAAGTTTACTGTTATTATTTAATAGCAGACAGGCGGCAGCCTCCAATCTCTCAGCTCATGCCTTTCCCCTTTTGCTCACGTTAGTCTAGTGATAAATGATGTAGAATTTCTCAGAGAGAGAGAGAATTATGCCCAATATAAAAAGTGGTTGAAAAAGCTGATTACAGAGTCATTAGCCCCTGTGGGCTCATTTTATTGCTATAAAGTCATCATTCAAGTAGACATATATTTAGCTTCTGTGGCCTTCATTTGTGGTAAGCAAAATAACCTCAGACAAAAAAAAAAAGGAGCCCAAGTTCAAACTTCCTATTTTTAGTGATGTGACAGCCAATTTACTAAATTAGAAAAGCCCAGAGCAGAAGCAGAGAAATGTCATCAGCTCATGTTCCCTGTACTGTGTGCTTACAGCACATCTGGAGACAAGTTTACTCCTGGATCACAAGTTTTCTTGTAATCCAACAAGTGACCAGAAGAAGGTACCAAGGATGGTGAGGAACTCATACACCTTGACACATGAGAAGTAGTTAAAGGAACCAGACACATTTAACCTAGGAAACAGAGGCCTATATGACATAAAACTCTTTTTTTATTTAACATTAGGGCTGACTGTGGAAAACATTGATTAATTATCTAGCTAGTCCAAATAAGTTGTGAGCAAACATTTTCAATTCAAGGTGAAACATTCATTCATTACTCATTCATTCAATATTTACTGATCAAATATACTTTTTCTGTTATTGTGCTAGGTTCTAAACGTTAAAGGAGCATTTATTAGCAAACACTGGGATTTTCAAAATTGTGAACTCCGTATCGCTAGTGGGTCTGTAATCAGACACTAGGTAACTACCTGTGAGTGGTATTATAGAAGGGAGAACATCTGTGTTCCTTAATTTTAAAGTGCTCATGAATTACCTGGGAATCTTAAAAAGTTGCAGATTCTGATGCAGTCGATCTGAGCGGGAGCCTGAGAGTTTGCCTTTCCAACAAGCTCCCCGGTGATTCAGACAATTCTGGTGCTTGGATCACACTGTGATTAGCAAAGCATTTAGGTCACTGCCTCTTGAACATTCTCTGCTGTTGATGAGGATCAACAGATCTATTTTGTGTTATCTCAGATTCAATGTCTCGCATTTCAAAGAAAAGAAAAAATTAGAAGACATAGGCTTGTCAGATACCCGTCACTAGAAGGGTGAGTTCATGGAGCTGGCTTGGAGTTTGGCTCTGCGCCCTACCTTGCTACTGTATCCAGATTAAGTATATTAAGCTGTTTTGCCCATCCTGCTAATATAAACTGCAAACCATGTGAAAAGAATACACTAACATGCAATACGCGTTCAAAATCTTGGTTCTGGGCTTCCCTGGTGGCGCAGTGGTTGGGAGTCCGCCTGCCAATGCAGGGCACACGGGTTCGTGCCCCGGTCCGGGAAGATCCCACATGCCACGGAGACGCTGGGCCCGTGAGCCATGGCCGCTGAGTCTGCGCATCCGGAGCCTGTGCTCCGCAACGGGAGAGGCCACAGCAGTGAGAGGCCTGTGTACCACAAAAAAAAATTAAAATTTTTAAATCTTGGTTCTGAGCTACTCTCCTTGACTTTCCCTCACACCAAATCCCATCCTGTTGCAGCCCCTCCTATACGCTCGTCCTCCAGTACTGATTTTGTTTAGTTTGCCCTTCAGATTTGACATTTAGTGCTTTTTTCCAGGTTCAACCTTGGGGTATTTCAGCAAAGATCTTCCCTATCACTCCCACCCACTCTGAGGACCCAAGCTCCTCAGTAAACATTCTTGCGCTTCAGCTCATAATCAGTCTTCCTGAAACTGTTTCTGCCACCAGGTTCTTGCAGTGCTGAGAGGGGAGTGAAAAAATCAAGGCTACTGAGATCAGGTTGTCACCTCAGGTGACCTAGAATCATTTCAGGTTTCCAGAAGTTATAGGGGCAGAGTTCATCCAATATAATTTTCAAACATTTTTCTTCTGTAAGTAAGAGTTAGAGGAGAATATTGACAAAATCATATTAGCGATTCATCTAATAATGATAGTTACAGTCTTTGGAGGAAAATGGGTTGCTTCCTTGGAAGGTAACCTAAGAGTTTACAAGTACAAAGATGCATTCCATTTTATGGGCAAAAGCTCCAAATAACCTCCTCTATCAAAAATCCATCTTCAGGTGGTTTCCATATGGTTTTGATAAACTTGACTACTACATTGAATAAACTGATAAACAGACACTAGGAAAACATACAATCATTGAGAGAAACTAGAATGATTTGAATACAAATGAGCTAATTCTTGACACAATCGATATAAAAAGTCAATATATCCCTCAGTTTTTGCAACATATAGTGAAATACAGCAACATAGAAAGGAAGCCATTCCATTTCATACTTACGGCCACCATTGATGAGCTCTGACAAAATTCCTTGTCTGAAGACCCCCTAATAACTTAATATATTCTGTCTATTTACTACATATTAAACTTGCTTCCCCCCAAAATTATAAGCTCTCATAGGCAAGGACTATGTTTGATTCTTCCTTTGCATTTTCCTCTGTACGGGGCACATAGTAGGGACTTAAAAAATGCTTGTTGTTTGATTTGAAGATGTTAAGACAAATATTTTACCAACAAGAGGTGTGATACCTGCTTTCTATGTGGTACGAGGTGAGTCAGTTGTAACTGGTGTTATGGAGGTGGGAATTGTAAACATGGCAGAGACTTTTCGGACTGTTGTTTTGAATTCTAGAAAGAAGGGCTGGGCAGAAATTCTCTGGGGTAGATGTGTGCAGTAGAGGGAGTCAGAGGAAGGAGTCTGAGCAGGGCCTTTACTGCCTATCATTTTACCAGGTTGGGGCTGGTGTCTGCTGCTTCAGAACTACCATGACACCTGCCTGCACTTAAGAACAAGTGGGAGTGAAGACATCTTGTTACTAAGCTATTCAAGAAGAAAGACAGGTGTGTGTTGTGTGTACCATGTTTGTGTGGCTGACTTTAAAATACTTCAAAATCTATGAGGTATCAGTAGTCACGCCCTTCCCTTTTTCTCTTCAAAAACAAAATTATGTCACTCTCCTTCTCCACCTTTGTCTTCTCTGGCTCCTCAGCCTGTGCCTTTATGTGAGCTCGTGTGCTCTGCGGTATGTCCGTGTCAAATTGGCTGGGCCACTTGTGTGCAGATATTTGGTCAAGAATGATTCTGGATGTTTCTGTGAGAATGTTTGTGGATGAGATTTACATTTAACATGGTGGACTTTGAGTAAAGCAGATTACCCTCCATAGTGATGGTGGGCCTCGTCCAATCAGTTGAAGAACTGATTAGAACAAAAGACTGACCTCCCCCAAGCAAGAGAGAACTCTGCTGCAGAAGGCCTTTGGACTTGAACTACCACGTTGATTTCCTGGCTCTCCAGCCTGACAGCCCGTGGACTTGAACTGCAAATCAGCTCTTCCCCAGGTTTCCAGCTGATGACCCACTTTGTAGATTTTGAACTTTCCAGCCTCCATAATCACCTGAGCCAATTTCTTAAAACCTCTCTCTCTCTCTCTCTCTCTCTCTCTCTCTCCCTCCATACATATATGCACCACGTTGGTTTGGTTTCTCTGGAAAACCTTAACTAATACAGGCTCCTTTCACTGTGATATTTGGAAGTTGGTCCTTTCTCACATGGCCATAGTAGCCATAAAACATTAAAAGAAGCTCAAACAATCACATGGAGAAGACACTGACTGGCATAAAAGTTGCCTATCTTCAGTTTCCAAAGAGACTTTAGCACAGTGCAAAGGAAGGAAGCATCTGGATAAACTGGAAATACTTCTGGTGTTTTCTCCACCCTGACAGAAGACTTCTAGAAGGCTACAGAGCCTTCTACAAGGCTCTGTAGTACATGAGCTAAACTTCCACATCATCTGTCTGTCAGCACACAAAGGCTGTTCTGTTGAACTTGGTGAGACATGAAAGACAGAAGGGGGAGGAAGCTCAATTCATAAGGGTGCCATGGAAAGACAAGGGCCCTGAAGCTCTGAAATGAAGACTATAGGACTTAAAAAGTGGGCAACAGCAATCAAACAGAAGGAGCTCCATCCTAACTGGAACTTTAAGAGAAGCAACAGAAGCTGCAGCATCTCACATAGGAACACTGGAAATCCACTGATGGCTCTCGCTATGGCATTCTGCTCTGCAATTTTTTTAACTTGATTCCTGTCCAGCGCTATAGAGCAAGGGTGGTATTTGTTCATACTTACGGGCTATAAATGTGATCATTTTTTCCAGTTGGCCATACTGTCAAAGAACCATATAATCTCAGGCAAAGATCATTATTGACTATAAAAATCAGCAACAAAGAAGAGATTAAATTTCAAACAATTCTACTTTTCTATGAGTAATGGGTAGAAAGGTTTCCTCTACCAAAATGGAGGTCTCCCCATAATTTTTTGCTAGATCTTAGACTATTTGTCAGCAAGTATATTTCATTTCTTCACAGTTTCAAAAACCATGAAATCTTTACTCTTCTGGCTGCTAAAGTTGGAATTCGTTTGTAATTCAACACATCTGTGGTTATCTCCGGACAGGGAAAAAAAAAAAGAAGCGAACCCACCAAAAATTCCAATTTATGTTCCCAAGTATCCTGAAAGTGTGTCCTAATACCTCTCCCTTCCCTTCCCCTAACCTTTTTTTGTTTTAGCTTGTCTCCCAAACAGTGATAAGCTCAAGGTTACATTATTTTCTCCAGTTTTCAAATCAATATTACCGTATATCACCATTGCTGCTCAGTTTAGGGCTTTGCGACTAGCTACCATGACAATAGATGCACAGCCTGGAACCAGTTTTAGTTAATTAGAGTCAATCAATCCAAACTTTGCTAACTTACTCATGTGAAACAATAGTATAATGAACCAAAGTCGGCAAGATGATTGGGAAACACAAATTATCGCACCCTGATAAATTAAATGTGACTATTACAAAACTTCTTTCTAAATGAATACTCAGGGAAGAAATGTATGGGTATTTAATATAATTAAGAATACAGGGAAAATAAACTTAAAGGAGCTATTAAAAGCCCCACCCTTTTTTTTTTTTAAAGGGAGGAAAACACTCAGCAGTTGTATAGTGGGAAGAGCTCGTGGCATCACTATGAGTGTTCATTTGGGAAAATATCTTCCTGTTGATTGGGGTCCTTGGGTGGAGTACACAGAAAAGCAGGACATGCACACCCGTGGGCGGCAGAAACGTGGCAGGGTGGTGAAATATCCAAAAGTCAGGGAAGAGACAGAAGAGTGTAAGCTTCCAGGTCTATGTGTGTGCAGTGCCCAGGGCATGGGTTTCTGTGACTAAAGGGTCAATGTTTTGATAATGTATGAAACTGAGTGAAAGCTTTTCCCCCGAACTCTGGCAAATCTGATATGCCATCTATTTATCATTGGTCTTTGTGGCCCATATGCTCGAGGTTAAGGGCCTGCTATAGACTAAGTAAAATAAACAGCCATACACACATATAATTAATAGAATAAGACAAACCCAAGATTCACCATCCCGATTAGCCAAACCTTGCAGCTGCTTTATCCTAAGGGAATGTGTGACTCCTATCAGAAGTATTGCTTTGGGCTAAAAAAACTGTGTTTAACCATAGTTAAATGGAGGATGAGGGAGTTTTGAAATGCAAATTGATATGAAGGTATTAGATGTCCCATTTGGGAAGTAAGAGTTAGGAAGCAAAAAGGAACTGGATAGGGGATGAGAAGAGTAGATAAAGGATTGTGAAAAATATATAGAAGGATAACTATTAAAACAAGATTCTTATGCCTCAGCTTAGGCTAAAATTGGTCCTATTATTAGCTGTTGGCAGTAAAGCATCTCGCATAAAAAAGCTGTGTGAGAAGCAGAGTGGAAAGAGCTCTGACCTGGAGATAGAAGACCTGAGGAGGGGGTCCTTGCCCAGTCGGTTCTATGATGCATTTGGCCTCTGTTTCCTTACCTGCAAAGTGGGGTGTTGAGGTAGACAATCACGGAGGAAGCTTAGAGCTCAAAATATTCCAACTCCAGGTACAATTTCAAGAACAGTTTTTAATAATTTACTGTAGTGACACATGTTCACTACTACTATAGACTGAATGTTTGTGTTTTCCCAAATTCAGAAATTGAAAACTAACCCCCAATGTGTTGGGATTAAGAGGTGGAGCCTCTAGAAGATGATTAGGTCATGAGGGCAAAGCCCTCATTAATGGGGTTAGAGCCCAAATAAAAGAGGTTCCAAAGAGCTCTCTCTCATTCATTCTGCCATATGCAAAAAGATAGGCATCAATGAACCAGGAAAGGGGCTCTCACCAGACAACAAACCTGCTGGAGCCTTGATCTTGGACTTAAATAAGCGTTTGTTGTTGAAGCCACCCAGTCTATGGTATTTTTGCTATAGCCTCCCAAATGGACTAAGGCAACTACTGACTCACTTCGTTACTTACGTCACATAATCAGGCAGATCAGGCAAATGCCAGAGATATTTACAGTGTGATTCACATGTTATGTTATATTTGATTGCTTTATATTGAACTCCCATCTATTTTTCTCCCAATGTAAATCACAGCTAATTTAGTGTTCATGTACTCTCAAGCTCATATACATTTTATTATCGTTTACCAGGTGCATAAACAGGGCTTTTCTTAAAAAGGGATTTAAAGATTAGCCCCACATCCATGGTAAGACTATGTGTCTGCATCTCATTGGGTTGGGAGGGGGACTGATTGTGTTTCATTTTCCTTATTTTTAAAAGATGACTGCAGTGGTGATAAGGTGTCTCACGCTTCTTCAAGCCATTAACAAATAGTCAAATTGATCTGAAGCTTCTAGAAAACAAGGAATAGGAATTATGACAAATTCAGGTGTCTTATACTGTCTAAATGGTATATCAGCTATAGAAGCTGTTAGATGATGGATGAATACATAGATGGATGGATGGATTACAGATGGGTCAGGGAATACACATAGAAATATATGGAAAGTCAATATAAACACAATGGTGTATACTTTCTATTTCTCTGCATTTGGAAAACTTTTCAGTGTTCAATTTTTAAGAGTCCTATTTTGAGAAATGGCAATTTTTTTTTTTTTTTTTTTTTTTTTTTGCGGTATGCGGGCCTCTCACTGTTGTGGCCTCTCCCGCTGCGGAGCACAGGCTCCGGATGCGCAGGCTCAGCGGCCATGGCTCACGGGCCCAGCCGCTCCGCGGCATGTGGGATCTTCCCGGACCGGCGCACGAACCCGTGTCCCCTGCATCGGCAGGCGGACTCTCAACCACTGCGCCACCAGGGAAGCCCGGCAATATTTTATATAATAGAACTGTATCGTGACAAAATTGGATGCATTTTTCTTCAGATTTGTTTAACATAGTCATACTCATTTATTCCTAAGAAAGTGTACCAAAAGATAACAAAATAATGTTTTAAATTTCAAAGATGTGTGGCTAATTTAATCCTATGTTGACATCACAGATTCAAATTCTATCATTCACAATAAAATGAATTCTTTACCCAGGGCTTACTTTCTAGATAAAGTTTTCCTCTGCAACTTAAACCTCCCCAAACCAGTTTCTTCTTCCCAAACCACATTAAAACCACAAAGTATTTCACTGACCATGACACCGCCAAATGGTGATGAGAAATTTGCTTGTGCTTTTGACACTTCTATGTAAAACAACAGCTGCTTCACTCACTTGGAAGCAGCCTTTTTCCCCCCATTGGGGATTCTTATCCCCAGTGGAGGTGGGTGGGCCTCCTGCTGGCAATGTTGCATGCGTACAGATTCTTCGATACTCCGTAGCTGACAGCTAAAATGAACGCATTCTGTGAGGAATATGTTTTCCGGTGGAAGACAGCCAAGTACTTTCCTTTGGGGAATAGAGCATGAGAAATACCATGGCCCTGTTCTCATCCTAGTGACTCAAACACCCACAGTCACACAGAGCCAGACATGTGCCTTGCAGAAACCAAAGGCTAATACGTTAAATGCATCTTATCTACTAGAAGGAAAATTCGAGTTCGAAAATGAGCAGATGATTTAAAACAGAAACATATGTGTGAATGTTTCTCCTATCATCATCACCATCAACATCATCATTATTACTCCCTCACCCACCCTACCTTCAAAGTTCCTGAAACTTGAATGTTTCTTTCCTTTTCCTCTGATCTCCCTTCCTACTCCCGTAGGTACCTTAAACCATACACTTAATGAGCGTCCACATTTGTTGTGCTCTTAAAACTCAACCCCGGGGGAGAAGGAAGCTTCACTTAGGTACATAACATCCAAAATTTGAGCTTTTAGAAGGTGGCTGTCGTTCTGGTACATTCCATACTAGTTATTTTGGCCCAGATCCTGCTGATTTTGTTTGCACTGTCATCACAATGCACTTGGTGTGTAGCACTTCGTTACTTATCAATCCCACGTTTATCGTGCATGGTTTTAGTGCAAATCCAAGGCTCGCTTGGCATGAACTCAGGTTCATGGGAATACAGCAAGGAGGCAGAAGACTTCACTTTATGTACTAATGCCACTGTAGGGTGGATCTGTGCACCTCGTGGAGTTGTGATAAGGATAAGTACTTACTGTTGGTGGGAATGTAAATTGATACAGCCACTATGGAGAACAGTATGGAGGTTCCTTAAAAAACTAAAATTAGGACTACCATATGACCCAGCAATCCCACTACTGGGCATATACCCTGAGAAAACCATAATTCAGAAAGAGTCATGTACCAAAATGTTCATTGCAGCTCTATTTACAATAGCCAGGAGATGGAAGCAACCTAAGTGTTCATCGACAGATGAATGGGTGAAGAAGATGTGGCACATATATACAATGGAATATTACCCAGCCATAAAAAGAAACCAAATTGGGTTATTTGTAGTGAGGTGGAGGGACCTAGAGTCTGTCATACAGAGTGAAGTAAGTCAGAAAGAGAAAAACAAATACTGTATGCTAACACATATATATGGAATCTAAAAAAAAAATTGTTCTGAAGAACCTAGGGGTAGGACAGGAATAAAGACGCAGATGTAGAGAATGGACTTGAGGACACGGGGAGGGGAAGGGTAAGCTGGGACAAAGTTAGAGAGTGGCATGGACATATATACACTACCAAATGTAAAATAGATAGCTAGTGGGAAGCAGCCACATAGCACAGGGAGATCAGCTCAGTGCTTTGTGACCACCTAGAGGGGTGGGATAGGGAGGGTGGGAGGGAGAGGCAAGAGGGAAGAGATAAGGGGATATATGTATATGTATAGCTGATTCACTTTGTTATACAGCAGAAATTAACATATCATTGTAAAGCAATTATACTCCAATAAAGATGTTAAAAAAAAAAAGGATGAAGGTGCTTAGTAAAGAGCACAGGGGTTTGTTAATATTGGTTATCACTATGAGGAGTGGTAGAGGAGAGCCATGAGTGTGGAGATTTCAAATCTGCCTTCAATCCCTTGTTAACTCTGTGACATCACTTAACTCTCTTAACTTCATCATCAGTATCTATAATATGATAACATATGACTTTAGTGATATGAATGTGTGCGCATGTATGTGTGTTTATACACAAATACAGAAGTACACTTCTCTGACTCTTCTAAATGGCTATTTCACTGATTGCAGCAAACAATTTAAGATTTTTAATTGAACTTTGAAAAATTTCTAATAATTTCTGTATTGTATGATATCCAGAATACAGGGGAAATTTTCATACATGCTATTACTAGTACAATGCAAGACAGATAGTAAATATCATTAAAATGTAGCCAACAGGGACTTCCCTGGCAGTCCAGTGGTTTAGAATACACACTCCCAATGCAGGGGGCATGGGTTCAATCCCAGGTCAGGGAACTAAGATCCCGCATGACGCACAGCATGACAAAAAAGTTTAAAAATTTAAAAATTTTAAAAATTAAAATGTAGACAACAAGAGAGAGTAATAAGCCAAAAACAGTCACTACAGAAATTCAACAGTATATTTAGGGTAATGTAGAAAAGAAAAGAAAACTTCTTTTATCACTTCTTAGAGAACATCTAACGTTACTCTTTTCAGCCCCATGACCAGAAGGGAAGCTCTGTATTACTCTAATTTTAATTGATAGTCCACATGTTTCTTCTGTGATTCCTAAATTTTTGTTTCCACACTGATTTCTATTTGGATTCTTACAACTTTTTGTCTGGCTCCTCTCGATACTTGGATGTTTCACAGACACCTTGAACACCACAGTTCCAGAAATTGAACTTCCCATGTTTCCTTCCCAAACTCTTCCT
The DNA here is from genome assembly GCF_949987515.2 of Delphinus delphis. NCBI lineage: Eukaryota > Metazoa > Chordata > Mammalia > Artiodactyla > Delphinidae > Delphinus > Delphinus delphis. The sequence goes on along the minus strand of NC_082695.1, from coordinate 47,547,854 downwards.
CCTGAAGTGTTTTTACCTCAATAATTGGCCAAATGTCTACTCGCATGATCAGGACAGAAACCTGACAATAACCCTTGACATCTCCCTCTCGCTCACACCCGTATTTGTTGATTATTTTAAAATCTACCTCTAATTCATCCATTTCCCTCTACTTATTTCCGCCACCAACAACCCCAGTGTGAACCACGCTTTGCCTCCTCACTTCACACTGACACTTGCCCTTCTCCAAACTCTTCTCAGAGAGATTGCTGGAGCAACGTTTCATAAACTCAAATCTTAAAGTCATTTCTCTTCTCAAATATCTCTCATGAATTCCAATTTCTTTTAGGAAAAATCATCAAATTAGTAGCGGCTCTGGATTTTTTTTTTTTTTTTTTTTTTTTTTTTTTTTTGCTGTACATGGGCCTCTCACTGTTGTAGCCTTTCCCGTTGTGGAGCACAGGCTCCAGACACGCAGGCTCAGAGGCCATGGCTCACGGGCCCAGCCGCTCCACAGCATGTGGGATCTTCCTGGACTGGGGCACGAACCCGTGTCCCCTGCATTGGCAGGCGGACTCTCAACCACTGCGCCACCAGGGAAGCCCTACGCCTCTGGATTTTTTATATACAAAGGAGTAAATATGAGCGAGTTGGGGGGCTCTGGCAGGAAGTTGGTAATTAGGGGACATCTCTTGGAGCTACATTTGCATGGGATGCATGTTGTCCCAGCCTCATCCATGGTCACATCCCTAACGTGGCCTGCTCTTGAAAACATTGATCCAGCCCAACTTTCTAACTCAGCCCCTATCTCGCTTCCCTCACTCACTGTATTGGATCCTCACTGCCTTCTTCAAATATACCAGGTTCATATGCACATTCGCTGTTTTCTCCATCTGCCACTATCACCTTTTAATCACATTCCCCCTAAAGCCCCCTGTCCTCCCAACTTCACCATCTTTCTAGTTTCTGCTTAATGGTCACTTCTGCAGTGAAGATGTCTCTTCTCTAGGTCAGATTCCCCTCTTGAATGTCATCAAAGTACCTGAACTTGTCAGTTAGAGTAATTAACACAGTTGTAGTAACATGACCTTTAGGAAGTCTTTTGTTTGAAGTCCACCTCATTCACTATTGTCTGTGCCCAAGAGGGTAGGAACGAGGTTGGTTTGGTTCATTCCTGAACCTTCAGTACGTAACACAGAGCTGGGCACATACTGGGGGCCTAGACAAATTTGTTGAGTAAAGAACTTACTAATTCTATTTCAGTCACTCTTTTCAAGCTCCCTCTCAGTTCTCAAAAAGAACCAGTAATTTTAATTGTATGTGGATATTCTCTTAAGGAGAGCAAATGAGACCCTTTCCTTCCAATATCTAGTTTGTTGATTGACTATTAGGCTGAGAAAGGGACCTGACCCTCAGATCTAATCCCATACGATTTTAGAACGAAGAAAAAGTTGCTTATTTTTAAATTTGTTTTTAAATTAAAACATTCCTAATTGTTTAGGAATCCTCTAAATCTGCTTCTTAAGTGATCAATAGTATATATTTATTAAATTATAGATATTATTTTCTAAGTTTTTCCTGGAAGTTTGATTTTACTGAAATCCTTTCATAATTATTCATTTACTGGACACTTACTAGATACCTTTCCTATGCTAGGACCTTAGCTATGTTCTGTGAATGGAAAACAATATTTATTGAGGACGTTATACTCTAGTTAGAGAAACCAATACGTAAATACATTTATACACACACTTCTAAGACAGTTAATAAGAGAGCTAACATAACTATGTATATAGTGCTGTGGACATATAACAGAGAATTAATTAACTGTATCTGTGAAGATGAGGGAGTGTCACAGAGAAGGGGAAGCATTGGGGCTGCTCTTCAGGGTGACTAGAAGGTGACCAGGCAGACAGTGGTCTCCTCCAGTCGTTAAGGAGGAAGAAAAACGACAAGAGTAAAGGCAAGCAGACACACATTTAACTACCGTCCTGTGTAACTGACTCATTAATAAACAGACCTGCCTCTTATCTGGAGAAAAACATGGCTTGAAAGGATACATGCACCCCAATGTTCATAGCAGCACTGTTCACATTAGCCAAGACATGGAAGCAACCTAAATGTCCATCAACAGAGGAATGGATAAAGAAGATGTAGTGTACACACACACACACACACACACACACACACACACACACACACACAATGGAATATTACTCAGCCATAAAAAAGAATGAAATAATGCCATTTGCAGCAACATGGAAGGACCTGGAGATTATCATACTAAGTGAAGTAAGTCAGACAGAGAAAGACAACTATCATATGATATCACTTATATGTGGCATCTAAAAAAAATGATATAAATGAACTTATATACAAAATAGGAACAGACTCACAGACTTAGAGAACAAACTTACGGTTACCAGGGAGAAAGGGTGGGGTGGAGGGATAAATTGGGAGTTTAGGATTGACATGTACATACTGCTATATTTAAAACAGATAACCAACAAGGACCTACTGTATAGCACAGGGAACTCTACTCAATAATCTGTAGTAACCTAAATGGGAAAAGAATTTGAAAAAGAATAAATATATGTATATGTATAACTGAATCACTTTGCTGTACACCTGAAACTAACACAACATTGTCAATCAATTATACTCCAGTATAGAATAAAAAGTTTTTGAAAAGAAAAATAATAATAAAATAAAGTATGACAGAGGGGGAAAAAAAGAAACACTTCTACTTACCTGTGGTGAGCAAGGTTCTCCTGAAATATAACGTCACTTCTCTGGGTCCTCAAAATAGTTGATCTGAAGGGAATTCAGATTTAATAACAGGTGTCATTTTCTTTCTGACAACAATCAATATATGCAACTTCCCAGCAGTCAAAAAATATGGACAACTTCCTCCTGTAAAGATACACTTTAATGATTCACCAGTGACTGTATTATAACTCATTTGTAAAATCCCAAAGTATTAAAAGCTCCATCTTCATTATTACCAGATGTCTTACAGGCTCCTAAGTCAACACTTCTCCCGCCCATCCTCGGGTAAAAACTCAGAGGGAGGAGAGGCCACCCTGCGTCCCAGCTACATGCAGATCCCGACAGATTCCTATCTCTACCTTTTCAGTTGACTTTATTCCAAAGGTCTCTGAATAAAAGGTCTTCCCTTGTTCAATCGTCTAAATTCTGTATTTAAGACTGCTAGAGATATGCTTTTGTCCAAAATCCTGCTGAGAAAGAAAAAAAAAAAAAAGCAAACTCTTTCGAGACTGCAAGCTGGCAAAACATACTCAGCAGTAACCATGGACCATAGAATCCTGGGCTTGAGTGGATGCCCTGATTCAACATGGACCTGAATGACATACGGCATCTATGCATTCCCATATACCCACTTCCCCCCTTCTGAAGTCATCACTGGCCTCCATGTCTCTCACTGTTGTATGTTTTACCTTTAAAGTATTGCACTGGCAAACTGTTTGTTTGGTTTTTTTTCATCAGCTGTAATCAGTTTTTGCATTCTGTTGTGTTTTATTTTTTTTATCCAAGTATGGTTCTCATGGTGTAGTAAATGACATTAGGCTTTTGTAAATTCTTGCAGAATATAACAGATCATTGGTTTTATAACACAGTCGCTGCTTTTGCATTCTGATGAGATTATTAGTAGCAGCCTAGAATACAACATCCCTGCATACTGTTAGTTAAAAAAAAATAAAAGTTTACTAAATGGTCTCTTTCAACTGTATCTGAAAATCATTATTGTTTCTCTGTTTCCTCTACATGAAGGGACTCTTCAGCAAGCTGGTGGGTTATGTCAACATGAGGTTACAAAATTATTATCCCAGCTCTGTTTGTTTCAGTGGAGTTTATGCCAGGCATTAGCATCCCTATTGTAAGTCTCAAGGGCTTAGGTATTTGTACATCAGGTGTAGAACAATTGCAGTGTTCAACCAGAAGATACTCAAAGCCAGTTGGCCTAGTGGTAGGTAGCTTTCATCAGGAACGGGAAAAAAATGCACTGGGGATTCTCTGATTTGCCTTCTCTCCATAACATAGATTAGCCCTTTGGGGTGTTCTGAGGCCTCCTGTAGAGAGATTTAAAATCCATTTATTAATAAAATTAAGCGTTTTTCCCTCTTGGGCCCATAGTCTATAATGCAAATTAGCTACGTGCGATATTTAAGGGGCAAATGGTCTTCCACGCGCTGCATTATGGCGGCTCGGAAGGGAGATGCTTGGCGTGTGAAGGAAGTGCCTGGCAGAGAACAGGGAGCAAAACGTTCCCTCCAACATGTGCACTCCTCTTTTTTTTAGGGCTGAAAAGAATGACATTTGAAAATTGCCTATTGCATGTGCACCTTACCTTTCTCTTCATACCACTTTACATGTGCATATCTGCTATCTGCATTAAGATCATGTCATTCTGGGCTTCAAATTGATACAATGCCAAATAAAAAGCTATTCTGTGAGCCGTAATGGTTCTCCAGTAGTCATGGCATTCAACATAGTCAATAATATAAACTTTTAAATGTGCAAATGCATATTAAAATGAGAGATCTGATTTGCTTCAATAGTTCTGGCCTGTGAGACACATAATACGGTGTTTTAAAAACTGCTTACATCTAGTTTGCATTTTACCTGAATATGGGAATAATAAGAAATATGAATTTTGTAAAAACTTCATATTCTGTTTTGAAACTCCCTCCACGTGACAGTTTCAAAATAGAATCAATTTCTCTCTCTTATTTTCTTTTATCTCAGTTTCTGGGGATATCTTTGTTTTGTTGGCCACACTTTAAAATTGAATAATGTTTAAAATTAACATTATTCTCTTTGGACTTTTAAGTGTATCCTTCAGATTCTTTTTTTTTTTTTTTAACCTATTCTTAACTAGTGACATGTGACATAGTGACATGCCCCATCAGGTTTATTTATGGTTAATATTTAAGAACCACAATGTAAGTTCTTCTTAAAAATGTTTACTCTTCAATTGCTATAACTTATTTTATTAAACTAGCTCATGTAAATGGAAGACTGAAACAGTCAAATAAAAACAACTTCCAGGGATCAGGGTTTCAGGAAACACTCCAGACATGTGCCTTCCCCGAGCTACAGAAACTGAGCTGAGTCCTAGAGGTGAGGAGACCAACGTGAGGCCCTAGAGTTGGTTGTGATCTAATGGGCAAGTGAAAAAAAAAATTACAGCACAATATATTAAGTGCTCTATGAAATATAATCAGAGGGTGTATTTTTCCTGAAAACCAGTAAGATCTAGAACGTTATCATGCACTTCTACACTTCAGCAGAAGCAATCTTTCGACCCAGCGATCAGGTTTCTTTGCAAATCAATAGAGGATAATGGAATTCAAGTTCTAAATGTAAACAGTTAAAGGTGTAAATCCCATCTCCCATCCTTGCTGAGTAAAGCAAAATCAGTAACTTCTCTTAACTGTATGTTTTCCTTCTGTGGAAATGGTGTGATATTCACACCTGCCTCCTAGGTTTATTGTTCTAGGTGAGACACTGCATGCAAGGAGCTGAATACAGCGCCTGGCACAAAGCAAGTGTTCAGGATATGCTACATGGCTGTACGATTATTATTGTTCATAGAGCCCAGGTGATCACGCACTTGACCTGTGTGCCTCCAAGAGTTGGGTGTTGACAAGGGCAGTGAATTTCTTCTCACTGAAATACGTGCTTCTTTGCCCTGATTGGAGTAGAGTGTGGTCCAAGTGCTCCTGTAAAGTTCTCGCCCATATGGCTTCATCCCCCATCTCCCCTGATCTGATAAATGTTCCTTCGGCCCATTTTGCTCTCTCCCTGTCTGTAAAATTAAATTGCATATCATGAGGACAGTGGATTTGATCAAAAGCATTCACTGTCTGTTTACATGTAGAAATGGAAGTTCATTCCACTTATTGAATGTGATGTGGCCTCCGCTGTGTCCCGTGACAGCTTTGATGATCTGTGCTCTGCTTTACCCTGGAGATGTGGTTCTCATATTTTTTCTATGTGAATGAGTGCATTGTGCTGTTTTCTTAGATGTCAGTCAGTACACAGTTGACTGGTCTCTGGCAAACTGCCAGGGTTCTGAGCCGAGGCCTCTGGTCTCTGCATTGACCTAGGCTCTGCAATGACCCGGGTCCTGTGCTGGGACCCCCTCAGCTGATCTGACTTCCTGCAGTGTGGATACCAAGCCTTCCTCTCTCTTCTCCTCCTCCCACTTAGAAAATGCTTCCTTTGGCTCTTAGTCTGTGCAGGCTGCTATAACAAAATGCCATAGGCAGGGTGGCTTATAAACAACATTTATTCCTCATAGTTCTGGAGGCTGGAATCCATGATCAAGGTACCAGCAGATTCAGAGCCTCCTGAGGGCTTGGCAGTCTTTTTACTGTGTCCTCACATGGCAGAATTGGGGAGGGAGCTCTCTGGAGCCTCTTTTATAAGGTCACTAATCCCAGTTGTGAGGGCTCCACCCTCATGTCCTAATCACCTCCAAAAGCCCACACCTCCTAATGCCATCATAGTGGGCATCCAGGTTCAACATAAGAAATTCAGGGAGACACATTCAGTCAATAGCACTTCCTTTAACTAAACACACACACACACACACACATACCACACACACACACACACACACACACCACTACTCAGCTCTCCTCATCAAAACTCTTTAGAGACATTCCTTCAACAAAAATATTATTTGAGTGCCTTTACATGCCAGGCCCTGTGAATAGCACCAGAAATACAAAGTAAGCAAGAAAGAACTGGGCCTTGAGAACACTGTGTTTATCCAAGACAATAGAAGATAAACAGCAGACAAATAAGTAAATAACTAAAATCTTTTTAGACTGTGATTAGTGCTTTGAAGGAAATGAAGAAGAGGGGAATTTACTCCCATGTCATGGACACAGAAGGTCTCGCTGAAGAACAGGCATTCAGATAAAGATCCAAAGAATGAGGAGAAGCCAAGCAAATGAGGAACCAGAGGGAAAAACTTCTCAGGCTGGAGGCACAGCAAGTACATAATTCTCGAGTATGGGAAAGAACCAGAAAAGTTTCAAGAAACATGCCCCCCCCAAAAAAAATCAGTGCATTAGCTAGAGTCTAGTGAGGCCATACATGTTGGAAACAGGTAGTCAAAAGTCAGAACATTCAGGGTCTTGCAGACACGGGGTAGGGCTGGGCAGTGGATGGAGAAGGATTGGTTGTGTTCTAAGCACACAGAAAAATAACACAGGATATTAAACAGCAGAGCTACTGGCTCTGATTTATTCTGTGAAGAACTCTAAAATTTGAGTGGAAAGGGGGATATAGAAAAATCAGACTTACTGCACAGTGGTCAGTGTGGAGGTTATAGAAGATTTCCAGAGACTAGGATATGAACTAAGGGCAGGACAGGAGGTGGCAGCGGAGTTGGCAAAGATTGAGTTGGTTTAGGATATACGGTGGTGGAACCAAAAGAACTTAATGACAGATTTGGGGGAAGGGGTGAAAGGAATGGAGAGGATAAAAGAAATGAAGAGATTCCTGATGACTCCAGGTTTCTGGACTCGGTAACCAGGTAGATGACATGTTGTTTATTAAGATGAGGGAAACTTGGGAGGGACAGGTTTCAGGGACTGAAAGTAAGTGTTTAAAGTGCAAAATGCCTGGGAGACATCCAAGTGGAAATGTCAAGGAGGTCCTACCCCACAGGGTCAGTGTGTCCCAATTACCTGGTCACTACTGTGTCAATATGGCTTACTTTGGAAAACTTAAAAGTAACTGCCGCCATTTTCTAGGTGACAGTTTGATCTGTTTGGTGAATAGCATCTCTTTGGTGTATTGGCTCAATGTGACTTTGACACGTCAGGATTGTTCCTTACCATCAGGGCCAACACACAAAGTCCACTGCAATAAATGTTCATCACAGAGCTCAGATAAGGAATGTCTAGCTGGCAGACTTTTTTTTCTTTTTTTTTTTGCGGTACGCGGGCCTCTCACTGTTGTGGCCTCTCACTGTTGTGGCCTCTCTCGTTGCGGAGCACAGGCTCCGGACGCGCAGGCTCAGCGGCCATGGCTCACGGGCCCAGCCGCTCCGCGGCACGTGGGATCCTCCCGGACCGGGGCACGAACTCGTGTCCCCTGCATCGGCAGGCGGACTCTCAACCACTGCGCCACCAGGGAAGCCCTAGCAGGAAGACTTTTGCAAAAGGCAGAAGGGATGGAAGTGTCAAATCCATAAGTCAATGAGGTGGGGGGGGTCTCATGATCTAGACTCTGAAAGATGAGAGTGGACCAACAGGAAAACAGCCACCTGGAGAGATGTGACATAGTAAATGCTGACAGTATGCCTTGGTCAACACACCAAAATGGTCTCACCAGGTTCCAGAAATGTCAAACCAAAGATATCTCTTCTAAAACACAGATCAAATGGTGCTGCATAGAGCAAAATGTTGGGAGGGAGGGAGGGAGACGGTGGGAGGAAAATTCCACAATCACATCCTCAATTCTTAGGGAAGAACATTGCAACATGCAAATTTTATCAAAGAAAACTGTATAAAGTGTGGCAGAACCATTCCTTTCAAATGAATATAAGATGCTAATTGGTGATGTATGTAGTCCCAGAGATGCTTGACATGCAAAGAGTGAGTGGAGTACGACAAAGCATTTGCATGGGCCATCTGGAAGGGCATACCACACCCCTGTGTGTGATGAGAAAGTGGAATTAAACAGAAACATTTGAAACCAAGCTCTAAATATGTACGGCTCTGGGTGCTTGCATTTTTTTCACTGATCAAGACCCTGGTGAGAAAACCGTCCCTGCACCTAGAGACCACAGTGACCAAATGAAATAGAGCCCAACTCTCCCCTGCACAGCCAGCCCCTGTGCAATCGGCAATCTGCAATCTGTACATCTCTACAGCTTCACTAATCATGCAGGTTGTGTTTCTGAAGTACTTTATATGTGAAACCTAACGTTTGACCCTGGCTTACTTCCAGAAGCAAGTATTTGACTTCATGTGACAGCAAACATACACAGTATTTCGATTTCTAAGTTGAAGATGCTTTCTACATGCACACACACACACACACACACACACACACAAATATTTTCCACAAACACTAAAGATCCTATGCAAAAAAGACATGTTTATTTCTGATCCATCACCACGTGAGAGAATTTTTTAAATGTTCACCGCCAAAAATGAGTAAAGGGTATGATCTACATTTTTATTCATTTCAGCTTCTAAATTGGATTTCAGAAATTAAACTTGAGGGTAATATCTCATAGTGAGGGATGAAAGTTTTCCTAAATTTTGTGCAAATAAATGTCTCACAATGTAAGGAGAACTAATCCATTTTTTAAAGACTATTTGATAGCCAAGAACTGGCCTAATGCTTGAAAACGGGCCATAAAATTTGGTGATCAATTTTTTAATTAATGATTCGGCTTCCAGTGAGGAAGCCACAGCAGCATGAATTGTGGAGAGAGACAGAAGGGGATAGAGCAATTCAAGAGCACAGAGATTCCCCCAAATTAGGGTGTTTGCATGCTCAGCCCTGAGTTCTGCACTTCAAGGTGCATGTTTTCTTCTAAGTTCTTGTAGTTTATGTCCTGTTCTGAAAGAAAGTTTAGAGATTTCTTTAGCCCACAGCTGGTTAAAAGACACACTAACCAAACGACCTCCAAGATGGCAGAGGAGTAAGACGTGGAGATCACCTTCCTTCCCACAAATACATCAGAAATACATCTACATGTGGAACAACTCCTACAGAACACCTACTGAACGCTGGCAGAAGACCTCAGACCTCCCAAAAGGCAAGAAACTCCCCAAGTACCTGGGTGGGGCAAAAGAAAAAGGAATAAACAGAGACAAAAGAATAGGGACCTGCACCTCTGGGAGGGAGCTGTGAAGGAGGAAAAGTTCCCACACACTAGGAAACCCCTTCACTGGCAGAGATGGCAGGTGGGCAGGGGGGGAAGCTTCAGAGTCACGGAGGAGAGCGCAGCAACAGGGGTGCATAAGGCAAAGGGGAGAGATTTCTGCGCAGAGGATTGGTGCTGACCAGCAGTCACCAGCCTGAGAGGCTTGTCTGCTTAATCGCCAGGGTGGGTAGGGGCTGGGAGCTGAGGCTCAGGCTCCAGGATCAGACCCCAGGGAGAAGACTGGGGTTGGCTGCATGAACACAGCCTGAAGGGGGCTAGTGTGCCACAGCTAGCCAGGAGTGAGTCCGGGAAAAACTCTGGAATTGCCGAAGAGGCAAGAGACAACTATTTCGGGGTGCGCGAGGAGAGGGGATTCAGAGCACCGCCTAGATGAGCTCCAGAGATGGGCACAAGGAGCGGCTATCAGCGCAGACCCCAGAGACGGGCATGAAACACTAAGGCTGCTATTGCAGCCACCAAGAAGCCTGTGTGCAAGAACAGGTCACTATTCACATGTCCCCTCCCGGGAGCCTGTGCAGCCCGTGACTGCCAGGGTCCTGTGATCCAGGGACAACTTCCCCTGGAGAGCACACGGTGCACCTCAGGCTGTTGCAACATCACACCGGCCGGCCGCCACAAGCTCACCCTGCATTCCATACCCCTCCCTCCCCCGGCCTGAGTGAGCCAGAGCCCCTGAATCAGCTGATCCTTTAACCCTGTCCTGTCTGAGCAAAGAACAGACACCCTCAGGCAACCTACATGCAGAGGCGGGGCCAAATCCAAAGCTGAGCCCCGGGAGCTGTGCGAACAAAGAAGAGAAAGGGAAATCTCTCCCAGCAGCCTCAGGAGCAGTGGATTAAATCTCCACAATCAACTTGATGTACCCTGCATCTGTGGAATACCTGAATAGATAACGAATCATCCCAAATTGAGGCAGTGGACTTTGGAAGCAACTGTAGACTTGCGGTTTGCTTTCTGCATCTAATTTGTTTCTGGTTTTATGTTTATCTTAGTTTAGTATTTAGAGTTTATTATCATTGGTAGATTTGTTTATTGATTTGGTCGCTCTCTTCCTTTTTTTATATATATAGATTTTTTTTTCCTTTTTCTCTTTTTCTGAGTGTGTATGTGTATAATTCTTTGTGTGATTTTGTCTGTATAACTTTGCTTTTACCATTTGTCCTAGGGTTTTGTCTGTCCCTTTTTTTTTTTAGTATAGTTTTTAGCACTTGTTATCATTGGTGGATTTGATTTTTGGTTTGGTTGCTCTCTTCTTTCTTTCCTGTTTTTTTAAATTACTTTTTAATTTTTAATAATATTTTTATTTTAATAACTTTTTATTTATTTATTTTTATTTTTCTCTCTCTTTTCTTCTGAGCTGTGTGGTTGACAGGGTCTTGGTGCCCCGGCTAGGTATCAGACCTGTGCCCCTGAGGTGGGAGAGCTGAGTTCAGGACATTGGTCTACCAGAGACTTCCTGGCTCCACGTAATATCATACGGCAAAAGCTCTCCCAGAGAACTTCATCTCAATGCTAAGACCCAGCTCCACTCAACTACCAGCGAGCTACAGTGCTGGACACCCCATGCCAAACAACTAGTGAGACAGGAACACAACCCCACTGATTAGCAGAAAGGCTGCCTAAAATCATAAGAAGGTCACAGACACCCCAAAACACACCACCGGATATGGTCCTGCCCACCAGAAAGACAAGATCCAGCATCATCCACAAGAACACAGGCACTAGTCCCCTCCACCAGAAAGCCTACACAACCCACTGAACCAACCTTAGCCACTGGGGGCAGACATTAGAAACAACAGGAACTACAAACCTGCAGCCTGTGAAAAGGACACCAGAACCACAGTAAGTTAAGCAAAATGAGAATACAGAGAAACACAGAGCAGATGAAGGAGCAAGGTAAAAACCTACCAGATCAAACAAATGAGGAGGAAATAGGCAGTCTACCTGAAAAAGAATTCAGAGTAATGACAGTAAAGATGATCCAAAATCTTGGAAATGGAATGGAGAAAATATAAGAAACGTTTAACAAGGACCTAGAAAAACTAAAGAGCAAACAAACAATGATGAACAACACTATAAATGAAATAAAAAACTCTCTAGAAGGAATCAATAGCAGAATAACTGAGGCAGAAGAACGGATAAGTGACCTGGAAGATAAAATATTGGAAATAACTACCACAGAGCAGAATAAAGAAAAAAGATGAAAAGAATTGAGGACAGGCTCAGAGACCTCTGGGACAACATTAAAGGCACCAACAGTCAAATTATAGGGGTTCCATAAGAAGAAGAGAAAAAGAAAGGGACTGAGAAAATCTTTGAAGAGATTATAGTTGAAAACTTCCCTAATATGGGAAAGGAAATAGTCAATTAAGTCCAGGAAGGTCAGAGAGTCCCATACAGGATAAATCCAAGGAGAAACATGCCAAGACACATATTTAAAAAAACTATCTACAATTAAATACAAAGAAAAAATATTAAAAGCAGCAAGGGAAAAACAACAATTAACATAAAAAGGAATCCCCATAAGGTTAACAGTTGATCTTTCAGCAGAAACTTTGCAAGCCAGAAGGGAGTGGCAGGACATATTTAAAGTGATGAAAGGGAAAAACCTACAACCAAGAGTACTCTACCCAGCAAGGATCTCATTTAGATTCGACAGACAAATTAAAACCTTTACAGACAAGCAAAAACTAAGAGAATTCAGCACCACCAAACCAGCTTTACAACAAATGCTAAAGGAACTTCTCTAAGAAGTAAACACAAGAGAAGGAAAAGACCTACAATAACAACCCCAAAACGATGAAGAAAATGGTAATAGGAACATACATATTGATAATTACCTTAAATGTAAATGGATTAAATGCTCTAACCAAAGATATAGACTGGCTGAATGGATACAAAAACAAGACCCGTATATATGCTGTCTCCAACCGACCCACTTCAGACCTAGGGACACATACAGGCTGAAAGTGAGGGAATGGAGAACGATATTCCATGAAAATGGAAATCAAAAGAAAGCTGAAGTAGCAATTCTCATATCAGAAAAACTAGACTTTAAAATAAAGACTATTACAAGAGACAAAGGATGACACTACATATTGATCAAGGAATCAATGCAAGAAGAAGATATAACAATTGTAAATATTTATGCACCCAACATAGGAGCACCTCAGTACATAAGGCAAAAGCTAACAGCCATAAAAGGGGAAATCAACAGTAACACATTCATAGTAGGGGACATTAACACCCCAATTTCACCAACGAACAGATCATCCAAAATGAAAATGAATAAGGAAACAAAAGCTTTAAATGATACATTAAACAATATGGACTTAATTGATATTTACAGGACATTTCATCTAAAAACAACAGAATACAATCTCTTCTCAAGTGCTCATGGAACATTCTCCAGGATAGGTCATATCTTGGGTCACAAATCAAGCCTTGGTAAATTTAAGAAAAGTGAAATCATATCAAGTATCTTTTCAGACTACAACACTGTGAGACTAGATATCAATTACGGGAAGAAATCTGTAAAAACTACAAACACATGGGTGTTAAACAATACACTACTAAATAACCAAGAGATCACTGAAGAAATGAAAGAGAGAATCAAAAATACCAAAAAATAAATGACGATGAAAACACGATGACCCAAAACCTATGGGATGCAGCAAAAGCAGTTCTAAGAGAGAAGTTTATAACAATACAATCCTACCTCAAGAAACAAGAAACATCACAAATAAACCACCTAACCTTACATCTAAAGCAATTAGAGAAAGAAGAATAGAAAAACCACCAAGTTAGCAGAAGGAAAGAAATCATAAAGATCAGATCAGAAATAAATGAAAAAGAAATGAAGGAAACAAGAGCAAAGATCAATAAAACTAAAAGCTGGTTCTTTGAGAAGGTAAACAAAATTGATAAACCATTGGCCAGACTCATCAAGAAAAAAGGAGAAAAGACCCATATCAATAGAATTAGAAATGAAAAAGGAGAAGTAACAAGTGACACTGCAGAAATACAAAGGATCATGAGAGATTACTACAAGCAACTCTATGCCAATAAAATGGACAACCTGGAAGAAATGGACAAATCTTAGAAAAGCACAACCTTCTGAGACTGAACCAGGAAGAAATAGAAAATATAAACAGACCAATCACAAGCACTGAAATTGAGACTGTGATTAAAAATCTTCCAACAAACAAAAGCCCAGGACCAGATGGCTTCACAGGTGACTTCTATCAAACATTTAGAGAAGAGCTAAAACCTTTCCTTCTCAAACTCTTCCAAACTATAGCAGAGGGAGGAACACTCCCAAACTCGTTCTACGATGCCACCATCACCCTGATACCAAAACCAGGCAAAGATGTCACAAAGGAAGAAAACTACAGACCAATATCACCAATGAACATAGATGCAAAAATCTTCCACAAAATACTAACAGACAGAATCCAACAGCACATTAAAAGGATCATACACCATGACCAAGTGGGGTTTATCCCAGGAGTGCAAGGATTCTTCAATATATGCAAATCAATCAATGTGATACACCATATTAACAAATAGAAGGAGAAAAACCATATGATCATCTCAATAGATGCAGAAAAAGCTTTCAACAAAATCCGACAACGATTTATGATAAAAAGCCTCCAGAAAGTAGGCATAGAGGGAACTTGCATAAACATAATGAAGGCCATATATGACAAATCCACAGCCAACATCATTCTCTGTGGTGAAAGCTGAAACCATTTCCTCTAAGATCAGGAACAAAACAAGGTTGTCCACTCCCACTGCTATTATTCAGCATAGTTTTGGAAGTTTTAGCCACAGCAATCAGAGAAGAAAAAGAAATAAAAGGAATCCAAATCAGAAAAGAAGAAGTAAAGCTGTCACTGTTTGCAGATGACATGATGCTATACATAGAGAATCCTAAAGATGATACCAGAAAACTACTAGAGCTCATCAATGAATTTGGCAAAGTAGCAGGATACCAAATTAATGCACAGAAATCTCTTGCATTTCTGTACACTAACAATGAAAAATCTGAAAGAGAAATTAAGGAAACACTCCCATTTACCATTGCAACAAAAAGAATAAAATACCTACGAATAAACCTTCCTAAGGAGAAAAAAGACCTGTATGCAGAAAGCTAGAAGACACTGATGAAAAAAATTAAAGATGATAGAAACTGATGGACTGATATACCATGCTCTTGGATTGAAAGAATCAACATTGTGAAAATGACTATACTTCCCAAAGCAATCTACAGATTCAATGCAATCCCTATCAAACTACCAATGGCATTTTTCACAGAGCTAGAACAAAAAATTTCACAATTTGTATGGAAACACAAAAGACCCCGAATAAGCAGTCTTGAGAAAGAAAAATGGAGCCGGAGGGATCAGGCTCCCAGACTTCAGACTAAACTACAAAACTACAGTAATCAAGACAGTATGCTACTGGCACAATAACAGAAATACAGATGAATGGAACAGGATAGAAAGCCCAGAGATAAACCCATGCACCTATGGGTAACTTATTTTGGATAAAGGAGGCAAGAATATACAATGAAGAAAAGACAGCCTCATCAGTAAGTGGTGCTGGGAAAACAGAATAGCTACATGTAAAAGAATGAAATGAGACCACTCCCTAACACCATACACAAAAATAAACTCAAAATGGATTAAAGACCTAAATGTAAGGCCAGACACTATAAAACTCTTAGAGGAAAACATAGGCAGAACACTCTGTTATATAAATCACAGCAAGGTGCTTTTTACCCATATCCTAGAGAAATGGACATAAAAACAAAAATAAACAAATGGAACCTAATGAAACTTAAAAGCTTTTGCACAGCAAAGGAAACCATAAACAAGATGAAAAGACAACCCTCAGAATGTGAGAAAATATCTGCAAATGAAGCAACTGACAAAGGATTAATCTCCAAAATTTATAAGCAGGTCATGTAGCTCAATATCAAAAAAACAAACAACCCAATCCAAAAGTGGGCAGAAGACCTAAATAGACATTTCTCTAAAGAAGATATACAGATTGCCAACAAACGCATGAAAGGATGCTCAACATCACTAATCATCAGAGAAATGCAAATCAAAACTACAATGTGGTATCACCTCACACCAGTCAGAATGGCCATCATCAAAAAATCTACAAACAATAAATGCTGGAGAAGGTGTGGAGAAAAAGGAACCCTCTTGCACTGTTGGTGGGAATGTAAATTGATACAGCCACTATGGAGAACAGTTTGGAGGGTCCTTAAAAAACTAAAAATAGAACTACCATACGACCCAGCAATCCCACTGCTGGGCATATACCCTGAGAAAACCATAATTCAAAAAGAGTCATGTATCACGATGTTTATTGCAGCTCTATTTACCATAGCCAGGACGTGGAAGCAACCTAAGTGTCCATCAACAGATGAATGGATAAAGAAGATGTGGCACATATATACATTGGAGTATTACTCAGCCATAAAAAGAAACAAAATTCAGTTATTTGTAGTGATGTGGATGGACCTAGAGTCTGTCATACAGAGTGAAGTAAGTCAGAAAGAGAAAAACAAATACTGTATGCTAACATATATATATGGAACCTTTAAAAAAAAAAGTTTCTGAAGAACCTAGGGGCAGGACAGGAATAAAGACACAGACGTAGAGAATGGACTTGAGGACACGGGGAGGGGGCAGAGTAATCTGGGATGAAGTGAGAGAGTGGCATGGACATATATACACTACCAAATGTAAAATAGATAGCTAGTGGGAAGCAGCTGCATAGCACAGGGACATCAGCTCAGTGTTTTGTGACCACCAAGAGGGGTGGGATAGGGAGGGTGGGAGGGAGACACAGAGAGAGGGGCTATGGGGTTATATGTATACGTATAGCTGATTCACTTTGTTATAAAGCAGAAACTAACACACCACTGTAAAGCAATTTTACTCCCATAAAGATGTTAGAAAAAAAATGACGAACCCAAGGGACAAACAGACACCTGAGAAATTGCATCTTTGCGATCAATCTACCCCTTTTTAAATACATTTTGTTTGTTTGCCTATCTGAGTGTAATCCCTAAGGCAAGAACTATCTTTTTAATGTCTTGAGCAGCACCAAGCATATTGTAAAAGCTGAGGCAATGATAAACAGTAGTAATAATGTCATTGGAAGGGAATGAATGCTGACGCAAATAAGCATGAGTTTAACCCTAATGGTTTAGACACTGGAGTTGGGAAAAGATATGGCACTCGAATTAACATATATAATTCAAATCTGCTTCCAAAATCTGAATCTTTCTCTTCTCTGTTTTGGTGCCACATTTTAAAAACTGTGGTAATGAAGGTAGTATTTGCAAATACCCCCCAAAGATTGCACTAGAGTATAAATGTAGTCACCAAATACTTACCAAGCACTAACTATATTCATACTATATTAGGAATTAAAGATATAAAGGTAAACAAGGCACATTTTCCACTCTCTCAGATCCTGTAATTTATGGGTATATCATGAAAGAGTTAAGAGAAGTGGGAACTTGGAGATTTTTTTAATGCATTTGTGAAAAACCAAAAAACCATGCCCTATAGATCATAATGAAATGTACTCATTTGAAATGGATGGTCTATTCCTAAGAACATAGCTGCATGGATCAGCTCTTTGGAGGGAAGATGCAAGACTGATTTTCTACACTCAGAGAGCAGAGCTGACCAGAGAGTATACGCTGAGGGCCTTCACTCATTGACCTCAGGTACTGCAAGCCTCATGAGCAATGGAGTTCCTACCAGTAAAGTGGCCACCACCTTGGATAAAGGCTCTGAGTTGTCAGAAGACACCTCATTCATGAAAATATGAGGGGCCCTAACCATAAAAATAATGAAATAATGCCTTTTGCAACAACATGGTTGGACCTAAGAGATTATCATACTAAGTGAAGTAAGTCAGGCAGAGAAAGACAAGCATATGATATCAATTATATGTGGAATCTTAAAAAAAATGATACAAATGAACTTATTTATGAAACAGAAATAGACTCACAGAGAGAGAAAAGAAACTTACGGTTATCAAAGGGGAAAAGAGGGGGAGGGATAAATTAGGAGTTTGGGATTAGCAGATACACACTACTATATGTAAAATAGGGCTTCCCTGGTGGCGCAGTGGTTGAGAGTCCGCCTGCCGATGCAGGGGACACGGGTTTGTGCCCCGCGGTCCGGGAAGATCCCACGTGCCTCGGAGCGGCTGGGCCCATGAGCCATGGCTGCTGAGCCCGTGCGTCCGGAGCCTGTGATCCGCAATGGGAGAGGCCACGACAGTGAGAGGCCCGCGTACCGAAAAAAAAAAAAAAAAAGGTAAACAATCAGGTCCTACTGTATAGCACAGGGAACTAAATTCAGTATCTTGTAATAAACTATAATGGAAAAGAATCTGAAGAAGAATATATAATTAAGGTAATTAATGTTAAATGAGGTCATGAAGGTGGGGGCCTATCCAATATGACTGGTGTCCTTATGAGAAGATGAAGACACACCAGGGATACACATGCACAGAGAAAAGGTCTTGTGATGATACCAGAAGAAGACGGCCATCTGCAAGACAAGGAGAGCAGCCCCCAAAGAAAGCAAACCTGCCAACACCTTGATCTTGGACTTCTAGCCTCCACAACTGTGAGAATAAAAGTCCTGCGGTTTAAGCCGTCCAGTCTGTGGTATTCTGTTACGGCAGCACTGGCAGACTTATACACTAAATTTCAGTGATTACCCAGTAGGAAAATTGCTCTCCATGAAAGACGAGGTAGAATGAATATGCTATGAGGAAAAAGAGAGGCGACCACTCTAAGAGAGCAACTCAGTATCACAAGTAGTGACTTTCAGCAGGGTGAGGGGAGCTTCTGCAAAGCCTACTTCTTACTTCCCTTCTCTCAGAAATGTACATCTAATGCTGATTCACCCTGAGACCAGCATGAATATGTTGAAAATGCTCCTAAATGATTCTAAACATGAGCACCCTTCCTCTTTCACCCTCCCGGACCCTGGCTCAGACATTCGTCACCAAACTGCTAGATACTTAGAAAAATCTAACCGCCTCGGTGGTGATGGTGCCAGCAGTGGTCTGATTATCAGGAGGCCAACCATGAGCCTTCACTGTGTGAGAATAGAATGTGATCTTCATCTTCTATTTCATCCACAATACCAAAGCAGGACCAGAGGCAACAGGACAAAACCAGAGATGAGAGCTGTCTTCACACGAGAATAAATTGTCCACATGCCCAGAGTAGACCATCTAACATAATAGGTGAAACTTGCAGCCTCGCCTGTCTTTGGAGCCAAGAAACTAAATGTATTACTGGCCCACAAAGAACATGAGGCGTCCTAATGTTGTTTCTTTGTTCAATTAAGCCTCACATTTCTACTATGCTTTATTTAGCAGAGGCAGCAAGATTTCACCCATATCTGAGTTCTACTTCCTGGGCATTCAGTTACACTGTAATTTCCAGCCTCTTCTCCAGCAAGGTGTGGCTGTATGACTAAGTTCTCACCAAAGGGATATGAGTGGAAGTGCCATGAATTACTTCCAGGCCCACCTGATAACCTCGTGTCTTTTCCTTGTCCATTAGCTGAAGTGAGAGAATAGAGAATAGTCAGAGGAGGCGAAGGAGAGTGAATCTCACGATGAGAAAAGGCTGTGGCTCCTTGGATGACCGCATAAATGAGCAACCCACCACCTCCCAAATCCAATGCACAGACGTGGGTAAGAAATATTATTTCATTACATCAAACCATTTATATTGGAGAGTCATTTATTAGAACAGCAGACGGCATCCAACAACACTTGTAGCAGTGGAGAGTTTTCTTCCTTTTCGTCAATGAGTTTCAGGATTTTTTTTTTTTTTAAGGAAATGGCAGTCTGGAGCTAAACATTTTACACCCACACTGATCTTTCAGTAGCTCTGTGTTAATGTCCACACAAGGCTAAAGGGCAACTAAGCTGATGGACTTAACAGTTTTTTGATGAAACGTAAAGCAGGGGTCCCGGCGATCTTTACACTGAGCGATGTTTTTCTCCAGAGAGGTGTGCATGTTGGATTCGTTCCATAAGCGTCACCCTCCATTATGGACCTTGCCACGTGGAGTCTTCTTAGAATTCTACTTTCTTTGGAATGAGAGAACCACAGAACTCTTTGAGCAATTACTGAACATTCCTTGATGATTATATAATCACACATATTAGAGTATGAGAGGCCTGGACTCTGGCGATGCAGCTTAAGCACAGTCCGGTTGTGTCCGTGGATTGGTAGCGAGAGTCGTAGCAAGTGTGTGGGATTCCTGGACCTTCTTTTGAGAGAGTAGTTCTACAAAGAATGTGTTCGTTTCACCTCTCAATCCCCATCCACAGGAAGGGTAGAAAGAAGAACTGAATATTCTCCATTTTCTTTCTCTACTCCCATCTGGGGTTTTCACATGCTCATTAGAATAAAGATATCTGGGAGCAATAAGAGGGTAGATGGATTACTGGTGTGTGTGTGTGTGTGTGTGTGTGTGTGTGTGTGTGTGTGTGTTAACTGCCGTGGTATCTGGGAGAGAAGAAAAATAGGGCAGGGAAGTAGAAGGGGTATATGAATATCTACCCAATCTCTGGCCTTTTGCAAACAAATGACTGGTATAACTCTGCACAATAGTATCATAGATACTATTCATTAGGACAAGTCATATTATTTGATAAACTTTTATTATAAACAAGAATATTTCAAGTTTTTCATTATTAATAACCAATAACAGTTGTTTAGAACTTGATGGTCCACACAGCACATTGTATAAACATTATCTCAAAGCAGACACTTTTTGTGACCCACATTACATTTATCTGGCCCACCTCTGAATTCAAAGTAGCTGCAGTAAGTACTTCCACGCACTAATTCTGCCACCCTCCTTTCTCAAGCCCAAGCAACATGTTTTCTCCCCTTTTCTGCCTGCGGACTATCTCTAAATCCACACAACCCAGTCACAGCCAGGAAGTGTGGGTGTGGGTTGGGGGAATAATATCCCTGGGGCAGGATGGAACCTTTAATTAATGAGAAAGAAACATCAGTGGATGAATGCCCCAGAATCCCATGTTTTAGATAAATCATTTTGAGGTGCACCCTCTCTAAATTTCTTCAGAGGGTCCCCAGTGGGATTAATACCTGGATGCCCACAACAAGAGCCAGTCCATAGTGCATGTGTATTACTTTTCCTGTCTCCTTCCTGCTCTGTCAAGACTGCTTCCAGGGATCATCTCCCAATAAACGACCTGTGTCCAAATCCTTGACTCAGGATCAACTCCAGGGTAACTTCACGAAGGCATCTCATTTAGTCTTCACTACTAGAATAGAAGCCCCAAGAATCATGACATGTACCAGTTACATTTGTAGTTAAAAAGTAAAAGGTAGCCCATCTTCCATCTGCTGAAGAATTTAAGTTGTCAATTAAGGACTGGCAGAGACACCCCTCACATCCAGGACAGAAGTGCATAAAGCCCAGTGGAAGCAGTGATGACCCCAAGGGTGCAGCTCAACATCACCTCACTGCCCCACCCAACCACTTTCCAGCCAAAGGAAATCACTTGACCAAGACCAACATCACTGGGGTGGGAGGGGTTACAAGGGCACATGGCAAAGGGTGTGGATAGAGGGAGAGGAGGAGGGTTGAGAACAATAAGATAATCTACTACAATTGGTAATTACCATGAACAATCATGCATTTAATAACTTATTTACCGAGTACATGACATGCCAGACGCTAGGGATTCAGCTGTGAACAAGATAAACATAATCTTTGCCCTTAATAGAGGTTACAGGTGTGTGTGTGTTTGTGTGTGTGTCCAAAGGTTATATTGCGCATAATTCAGCCTTTGTTGATTTCAAAATACATTTGATGTGTGTTAGTTGTCTCCATTCTAAGCATGTTTTTATTGTGCAGTATTTAGATGAGGAAGATATAAGAAATGAATTGAATATACAGTAATTTCAGGATGTCTTTTCATTTTCAGTTTCAATTCTGATTAAATCCCCAAATCCTTACAATTTCCCCCCATACAACAATGAAGCCCTTTTGAAAATTCCAGTTATTTTAGTCTTACATGTATTTACCTTCTAAATACATGGGAGTTCAATGTAAAAAATAAATATTCTCTTAAATGAGGTGAGTAGAAGGCGAAATTAGAGAATCTATAAAGTCCCGAAAGTGACATGTTTCTATTGATGAAATCAACGAGGGTGATTTAATCATTCTCATTCTTCGCCAAATCTCCTGATGCTTTTTTCCCATCATCTCTTATTCTCAGACAGAAGAGAGCATCCCTGTCATTTCCTCAGTGACTAGCACAAATACTGAAATATAGTAGGGGCTAAGTAGACATTTATTGAATCAATGCAGGAATGAGTACATGACTCAATCAATAAATCAGCCAATGAGAAAAGAGATAAAACTAATGATTCCCTGCTAATGTCAATAGACTGCCATGGGCTTCTGTAGTACAAGCTGGTTAGACATTGGGGGCACAT
Organism: Delphinus delphis; assembly: GCF_949987515.2. Taxonomy (NCBI): domain Eukaryota; kingdom Metazoa; phylum Chordata; class Mammalia; order Artiodactyla; family Delphinidae; genus Delphinus; species Delphinus delphis. The sequence goes on along the minus strand of NC_082695.1, from coordinate 47,525,391 downwards.
ATATCTTTGGAGATGGGTTGTGTGACCACTGACAAAACCCCCAGGGGTCAAATGGCAGCTCTCCAATTAACTCTCTTTCCTTGGTGTATTGTATCCTCTTACTATTATGAGATATGCCATCATCTACAGGAGTTACAGCATGTAACAGAGTTACAGCATGTCCCTAATGTTGCATCTCCTAGGTTTCCACCAACAGCACTCTCCTCCTCAACCTACTTGAGCTACTGTAGTTTCCAGAACTTGCCATGTTCTCTTCCACTTGACTGGTGACTATAACTGCTTTTTGCTATTTCCTGTCTATCTTTCCCTTCCTTGCCCTCCTTGAAAATCCTCCATTTCTCCAATGCAAACGTATTTATGAAGTCTTCCCTGAACTCTCAATGCAAACCGCTGCCCCCTCTACATTCCCAGAGGAACTGACACACATGGGACTCTAACTCTATGGACATTATACTGCAGTCACCAGCTCTTAGCATAGTTCCTACATAGGTGCTCAAACACCTGCTAAAAAATAACTAATGACAGGTTTGCTCAATTGGCTAAAGAATTGTCAGCCAAAAATTTACTATTAAGTCACACATAAAAATGCTATAATAGACATAATACACGGTCTTTTACAGGTATCCTCAAGCCTTTCCCTCAATCCCACTGTAAACACCCACTTCATCTCACATTCTGACCTCTTTTTATCAACAACCATTTCTGAAAACCTGGGAAACAACAACAAAACAAGCAGATGAGCATATTACCATGAAATATGCAAAATTCTGTATTGTTGTTTGAAGGGTTGCACCTATTGCCCTTAATCCAGTTTACAAACTGAAGGAGCTTAGGATGCTCACCGACCTTTGTGTTTGATGAAGACACGACTATATATTTAAGAGCTGGCAAGTCTATTGAGCCTGGCTGTGATTGTAGCAGTAATTAGGCATTTTAACACATATTAATGTAAACAGCTGTGTAAAATCCAGATCAATGTTAGAAGCACAAGTGATATGGTTCAACTAAAATATTACAAGGTTGGTCTCTGAAAGTGGCTGGAAAATGCTAAGATGTACCTGAGAAAATTCATTGTTCCCACACAACAACCTAGGCTAACAGAGGTGAATTTAAAGGAACTGCCTTTCAGATCGTATAAACCAGAGAGGATGCAGTAAACGGGAGACTCTGGGGCCAGGATTCCTTTTCTAACTCTGCCCCAGTCTTCCTGAGATGTCCTGCGGCTTGATTAGAGCAAGTCTCACTATTGCTCACGGGAACTGGAAGATCTCAATAAAAGTAAACTGGGCAAGACTGCAAATGCTACACCAAAAAGTTAGTTGTCACATTAATCAGGCCACAACTAAACACTGCCACCTCTGACGAGTTAGCAACTATCAATAAGTAACTCCTACACTGGGAAAACTTTATGCCTAGAAGCAATGCATAGGTTTTTGGGGTGGACACACCTGATCTCAAATCTCTGCCCTGCTCTTTACTATCTAGATCTGTTCTAGATCTCAGTTTTCTCATCTGTGCAAGGGACACAATATCTGTACTGTGTTAAAAATTAAATGAAAGTGTATATCTCCTGAAGGTGCAATATAAGGTCCATATTGTCATAGATGATATGGATATCCCAGGAAGGATATCATAAGCAAAAGATAATAAAATAGACTGTTACTCCATCACTTTATTTATTATGCTATACTTAAAGGATCCAATCCTCCATTGCTTCCACAGTCTTACGATGGTAGGTATGTTGCCCGTAAGGGGCAAGCCAAAGGACTGTCTGAGTCCACCAGCGTGTTCTGATGGCCAGAATCCCTGGGGTCAGAAGCAGAATTTGAAGACCTCAATACCAGCTCTACTAAAGCCAGTGCTAAAGCCAGCACTGGATCAACCAGACAGTCAAATGGTCCAGGTAAATTCCTGCTGTCCTTGGTGGGAGAGAGACAGAGATAGTGTAACCCTGCCATCTGTTGACTTAGCAGCATATTGGCTGCTTCTCATATGATCTAAGGGCTCTCAAAGCTCAGAAGGAGGATAAAAGATCGATGTTTACAAGAATGGAATTGCTAACTTTATTCTGCAAACTCTAGCTGTTCTACTGCACTTTAAATATTATACGCAGTCTGGTGAAACCAGAGATCCCAGGAACAATATTACCCTGCAAGTTCTTTCAGTTCTATCCCACTCCATTCCACCCGAATACCAATATGATTATTAAAACAGCTATCTGCACTTCTCTGGGGGGCACATTCAATCGATTTTTGAAGGTAAATCATATGAACAAAGAAGAATAACTCCAATATATGTCACTAGAAATAAAAAGCTCCCTATAGGGCATGTGGCCTTTTTAGCTTTACATACCCGATCTGTTGGCAAACACACAATACTGATCAAAAATTAATATACTATGTTCAGGGGAAACTGTAGTTCTTGTTCTAAAATATAAATTGACCTCTGATTAGATTTAAAATCCTCTCCTAGAGCTGAAGCTGTATTTCTTGAGAAAAAGAAATCAAGAAATCATCATTCCCCTATTTCTAAGCAGGACTACCTAAGTGATTTTCAGATAGCTTCTAGTCTATCCCATTTTGAAAGATCTCCAGAAATTCCACTCTTGTTCTCCTTCCATTAGCAACCACAAAAGCACCTACAGCTTTAGGATGAGCTCTGTTTGTGCCAGGCTTCAAGCTCCTTTATTTGTTTTCCTGTTGCCAATGAGGGTTGGCATCAGTGGGTTAATAAACCCTCCCCTAGAAGAGCTCTCTAAATCTTTAAGACAAGTATTCAACTTGACATTCACATACTCGTTACTGAGGATTTCCTTTGTTTTGTCGTGTTTTGTTGGTTTATTTTTGAGAGACAGGGATGTTTTCATTCCATTTATGCAATGAAAAGATGTTTACATGGTTAAACAGTGAGCAAAATGCTGAGTGATGAGAATTCTGGTGCAGGGGTTGGATACGTCACAAGCAAATACTCAGGTGTGGGAAATGTGGAACTTTTCCACTTTTTTCTATGTGTCCATTAAAATCCCAATGTTCAACCCACAATTCATTTAATTAAGGAAATTTGCTACAGGTCAGCTCAGGGTTGTCTCACTCCCTTTCTCCCTAGAGTGGCATTAAAATTCCCAGAGGATTTCTGAGAATTTCAGCCATCCTCCATTCCCTACACGTTCTCAATGCAGAGTCCCTCTTCTATCTCGTCTTTGGTCTGGCTCTAATTTTGCTGCAGGGAGATATTTCAGGTACCCAGATGGCCACTGCTCCTCAGGCCCTGGTAGTCACTCTGCGTCCCCACATCTCAACCCCAGGTCTCCTGCTTCCACCAGCCCACTTGGTGGTATTCCACACCCCTCTCAGGAAGCACAGAAACAGTGATGTTCTCCTACACCTCTCTGGGTGGCTCTAGGAAGGAGGAGAAATGTCAGTTCCGGAGGTCTGTAGAGTTCCTGGCAACCAATTTTTGTTTCTTTCTGCTACTCTTGCCTGGGGCCGTGGAGGACTTCCCAGAGGGGCTCTGCGCAGGCTGCTCTCCTGTCCATCCCTTCTCCACTCATCCCCATCTCAGGCTCCCTGCCTGCAGCAACCAAAGGGCCCTCTCTTGGGACAGATCTAAACATTCTTCTGGGACAAGCTAAGCTCTCACAAGCAACTCTTCCCAAACTGAAAAGTATTTTCACTACCCTTAAAGGATGTGAATAATCAGGCTTTCACTTGTTTACTTACTGTTCTTTTGTATCCTGTTCTACTATTGCATTCCATTCAGTACATACCCCTTGAGACGATGCATGTCACTGATTCAATGGGACAGAGAAAGGTGGGAAATTTGGAAGGGAAGTGGTGGCTAAACTGGAGCTAATACAGTATCTCCAAATTTTATTTCACCACCCACCCAAAGAGGGTGGAGCACACACTAGTGAGATTTCTGATCTGACCAGCCTGCAAATTATTTGAAGGTGACGTAGTGCAGTTAAAATCCTACTTCCTGTCTTTATAATTACGCATCTGTTCCCTGGAACTCCTCCTATTTCTTCCTCCTTCCCTTTTGTATAATTTCCATTACTTAAAGTTTCTAAGCATACACTGACCATGAAAAATGAGTTGGTCCTCCCAAAACAATGAGGTCAATCCCAGCATTTCACCTTCTGATAAACCATGTGGGGGGATAGGGGAAGTTTTAGTGGATGGGACGAAGAAAAACTAAGACATGTTCTTGTTACCGAGTCCAAGCTCACTCTGCTCACTGCACAACAGGCCAATAAATTGGAAACGAGGGGTTGAGGCAAGGAATAACGACTTTATTTGGAAAGCCTGGGGTCCGAGAAGATGGCGGACCAGCGTCCTAGAGTACCATCTTATCAGGGTCTGGATGCTAGTTTCTTTTATAGAACAGAGAGGGAGACGAGGTGAAGAAGCAAAGTAAAAAGACCATAAGTCTTGCAAAATATCTCCTGGTTTTGCCCATCCTCTGGGAGAGGATGTGTTCATTTCTTCTTTTCTGCAGCCATTCACAGGTGGGCAGGGTGAGGGTGTTTCCCTGTGGGCTGAACAAAGGCACTTTAATTTAACATTCAGGCAGAGGGACAGGGTTCCCTGAGGCAGGCCATTATGTATGCCTATAACTATAGAGAGATCACCAGCAATGGAAAGCAAAGGTCAAAGTAAAAGAAACAGATCCAACATGGAGTCAGATTTTGTTCTTCCCTGTTCCATTTTGACAACCACATTTCAGGGAGAGTTACCCTGTACTTGGTCAGCCCCAAGAGCAATTCATTCTCCCTATACCCAGATGATGAAATTGGGTATTTCATGGAGAGTTAAAAAGATATAGAGGGACTTCCCTGGTGGTCCAGTGGTAAAGAATCCATCTTCCAATGCAGGGGACGCAGGTTCTATCGCTGGTGGGGGAACTAAGATCCCACATGCCGCAGGGCAACTAAGCCCACGCACCACAACTACTGAGCTCATGCACCTCAACAAGAGAGCCCATGTGCCTGCAAACTACAGAGCCCGTGCACCACAACTAGAGAAGAGAAAACCCGCATGCCACAACTAGAGAGAAGCCTGCGCGTCGCAACTAGGGAGAAACCCAAGCAGACCGAACACTGTAATGAAAAGATCCCTCATGTCTCAACAAAGATTTCATGTGCTGCAACTAAGACATGATGCAGCCAAAAAAAAAAAAAGATATAGAAAGCCCAGCATATCCTCTAAGACCTTATTTCTTTCTACTACCCTGAAAATCCTGGAAGAATCATCAGTCTAGAACATAATATTTTTAGTTGTTCGTTTTCAGGAATAAAAACCTCTATATTTATAAGTTCACATAGTATCTTTGTTGGATAAAGCTGGAAGAGCCCAAATGGTTTACAGTCACAGCATTTGGCAAGGTGACAGAAGCACACAAGATCACCCCTTGTTGAAAGGCAAGGATGATGCTAAATCAGAAATCTCTATACCACTGCTACGTGTCCTCGAACTCAAGTATTTAAACATATGTTCCAGTGTGATGATTGATCTTTACTTTTCCTCTCAAAAGTCCCTCTTTGGACAATAAATATATGGTCACCCTTTCCAGAGTCTAGGGCAGTTTGATTTCCAAGGTTTTCCTCCTGTACAACTCTGAAAACTGCTGATGGCCAAATTTCCTAATGTTTCGGAGGCATCTACCCCCTCGCCAGAGTGGACCTCTTCCCTTCAGGACTATTCCCTCTACTTAACAAATGCACATCATTTCCCCTAATAAACTTCCTGCAATTTGCCAGCTTTTATGGAGTGATACAGGCTTTCTTTGAAACACTTACCTTGCTTTTTAGTTAGGAGCAAAAGAAAGCCTGTTCCCCTAATGTTTTTATCTCCTATATGGTGGCAAGTGAGAAACCACCCCTTTTCCCCCTCCCCCACCTACTTTTTTCCCCATGCAGTGTTTAGAAAACTCTGTCCAAGAATATTGCTCTATAAAAAAAAATCATCTCAAAATTATTAAAATCTCTGTGGGAATTCATGATTAATTTTAAGGCCTGGCAGATTAAAATACATTATTATGTACACTCTAGTGCATCCTTTCAGATATTTTCAGAATCTGATTTTGCTCTCTTGATACACACCAGTGACTCTACATGTATCTAGTAGATTGCAAGGAATAGATTAGCATTAAAGAGGCAGTATTGTGTTGTTAGGTTGTTATATGTAACTTGTGCTCATACATCAAGAAAAATGTACCTGGCATTCCCCTGGACATGACCAGGCCTCTTAAAAAAAGAAAACGAGCGAGAGAGTCATTAATACTTGGTGACAATACAGTTGTGGCAGCAGTTCTGAAATTCTGACCTTTGGAATATCCACTGACGTTTTTATCCAATTCCCAGACAGAAGATGAACCACAACAGCCTGCTAGAAAATGGAATACAGGCATTTATTTTCTGAAGCTGTCAAACTTCCTCCTTCCTAATCATAAAAGAATTGTCGTTTTGGCTTTTCCTAGGAGGTCACGTTTGCAGCTGTAGAGAGAAGGATAAGCCTACAGCTTCCTTCTCTGTGTTAAGGGCAGAGGGTGAAATCTATGATAAACTAATAAACAACAACATAGACAAACCTTATCATGTTTCACTTCCAGGTTATTCAAATACACTGACAGGGAAATTAGCTTGTCTCTTCTTCTAGGATATGACACACCCACCATTTACAACCTTCCTCCTTGCATGACTTTGAACAAGTCTAAAAAGGGAATTCAGTGAGAATCCCACTTGGGAGCTTGTATTGCTGAGCACAGAGGTGATGTCCTCCAACTAGCCCTTGCAGGAACACAGGCTGTGGTAGGAGAGCTCTCACGGAGACAATGTCCAACTTCAGGGCCAGGCGAGGCTAGTTCTAGCCAGGAAAGCAGGTGTGGAAGTGAGACTTTGCCAAATGCTGGCCCAGCTCAGTGCTGGTCCTTGACTATACCAAGGCAAGGTCAGAGCTTCTAAATTTTGTAATGATGAAAAAGATGAGATGTTTTCATCAGCTTCACATACATTCTCAATAAATATCAGATGGATCTAGTAAATACACATACATACATATTGTGTGAACATATGCCGATAGATAGATGTTATATAAATAGGGAACAGTGAGAGAGAGAAACTAGACAAAGAGAGAAAATACTCAAGGTAGTATTACTCCTTTCCATCCCACTTATCATTTTACGTCCAGGAGAATAATATATATAAGCCATGTAGAATTAAAATAGAATCATCCATTAAAATTTTTAAAAAAGTTAAAAAATTTTTTTGGCTGCATCAGGTCTTAGCTGCAGCATGAGGGATCTTTCGTTGCAGTGTGCGGGCTTCTCTCTAGTCGTGGGGTGTGGATTTTTCTCTCTCTAATTGTGGTGCACAGGCTCCAGGGCGCGTGGACTCTGTAGTTGTGGAGTGCGGGTTCCAGAGTGCATGGGCTCTGTAATTTGAGGTACGTGGGCTCTCTAGCTGAGGCACACAGGCTCAGTAATTGTGGTGCATGGGCTGAGTTGCACCATGGCATGTGGAATCTTAGTTCCCCCACCAGCGATAGAACCCGTGTCCCCTGCATTGGAAGGTGGATTCTTTACCACTGGACCACCAGGGAAGTCCTGAAAAATTAAAACTTTTAAATAATAACATCATTATTTAAAAATAATGAAGCTGTATGATATAATGGAAGAAACAAGCACAGTTTTTGAAAGTTAAACAGACTCAAGTTTAAATACTATCTCTACCGCTGTGTGACTTTAGGCAAGTCACTCAACCTTTCTGAGAGCTGGTTTCCACATCTGATATAGTATATTCGTGGTTACTGAAATTCAGACACATATCAAGTATCTCGGACACTGAGTTTTCAAAAAATTTTAGCTGCTTCCGTTTCCCTCATTGTTGATAGCATAAAGCACAAAAGAGGGTCCTCTGAGTGCAGAGAGAGAGGTAGCTTTCTTTCTTGAAGGAGAAGGAACAAGAATACAACTCCATCTGCAGAACTGAAATAAATTCCAGAGGCAGAAGGGCTGACCTTAGGGTCCACAGGCAGGGAACAAACTTGGAAATAAATTCTGTAAAGATCAAGTTCCGTAAATGCTAGGACTAGAGGCGAGCAGTGCGGATCCATGTCAGATGTGACTGAACCAAAGGAGTTAAAGGTTTTGTGCCCAGGAGATAGGAGAAGAGCCACTCTGCAGCCTTGGTGATGTGTATCTGGATAAGTCATTAAATGTAATCATGTGATCTGGAGAGAAGATGAAGAGTGAAGGATTTACAGCTGTGGTCCTTACTTGGAAGGAATTCTTTCTTTCTTTATTATTTGCTTGATTGATTGAGTTGTTTTGCTCCTCGTGAGGAAGGAGAAGGCAGTGAAGAGTAGGCTAGTTTACACACTCATGAGTGTGTGGCCTGAAAAAAGAATGGTTAGATGGGAGGAAGCTGCAGCCTGGGAGTGAGGAGAAGAGCCTTCTGGAAATCCGGAAGAGAGCAAGAGGACAACTGGCCTCCTTGTGCTGTAGAGTCTGGGAGCTTTCCTAAGAAGTTATGTAGTATTTTTACACAATGCAATATCCCCTTGTTACCACCACCCCCTCCAGGAGACTTCAGTGTTAACAAAAATAATATTAATTGCATCTTCCAGGTATTACATGTTTGCCACGTACACTAGTCCAAGCTCGTAAATAAGTTAATCCTAACACACACCAAGGAAATAGGTGCACCCTTTACTTCATCTTGCAAATGAGGAGACTGAATCACAAGGAGGCTAAACAATTTCCCTCAAGTTACCTGCCCAGTAAGTGAAGGAACCTGGCTCTGGAATCTGGGCTCTTAGCCACTAGAGAGTGGCTTCGGATTCTGGAGTCTGATGTTTGTTTATTTTCAGTGAGATCACATATGAAGAAGAGAAAACGATGCCCCTGGTTTATTCTACCCACAGGACTAATGGTAGCAGTGACAATGGCCACTACCCTTACTTGTGATGTGCCGATTACCGGTGTTAAACACTTTATACATTACTTAATCCTCTCAACAGCCCATGAGGCCGTCACTCTGTCAAGTTACCTTCAGTGAGGAAACTTTAAGCTCATAAAGATTAAATAATTTGTACCAACACTAAGTGAGATATATCTGTGCCCTTATAGTCTCTGGTTTTAAGTCGTTTTAGCTTCTGGGTTGAGATGGGCAGTGTGTTGGTGGCAGACCCCAGTGTCTGGAGCACCATGAGAGGACTGGTGAAACTAGAGGGGACAGAATTACTGGAGACAGCAGTGACGGAGGTGCTTTTCGTCCTGGTGACTTGCTAACCCACAGCCGCCCCTTAACTCGTACAATTAAGTGTCTATGAGATGCATTAGGCCACTTGCCTACCTAAGGGGCATCCCTGGACATGCAGGCAGTCACACACACACACACACACACACACACACACACACACACACACATACACACACACACACACACACACCCCTCAGTGTTGTACCCTAACTCTCTCTCGACTTAAACCTCGTATTGATGGACAGCTAAAGTGGAAAACAAAAATTCAGGTCTCCTATTCGTTCAAGTTTCACTTTTCACAGCAGTATTAGATAATAATTCATAAAATAGGCTCTGATTATGATGAGTTTAAGTCCAAATACATTAAGATTTCCACTTGCAACCAGGGTTAAAACGCTGCCTTGATTTTCTAAGACCTCACAGTGAAGTGGGCACTGAATTCTAAATGTCCTACAGTATTAATTCCCCTTTGTGTCTGAGGCGGCTTAGCCAGCAGCTTTGGGCAGACCTGTGAGTAGGAGAAAGAAGAAGCGAGAGGAAGGTGAAGGGGGAACCAGTGGTGCATGAATTGACGGAACTCAGCCTTTCACAAAAGGATTCTGTAGTCAACATTGTAAAAGGGCTTCTTTGTGAATTTCCCACTCATTTTTTTTCTACCCTTGTCACAAGATTTTTTAGTTTTAAATGGGAAAAACTGTAGAAAAGAATCATCACAATCAAGAAGAAAGTGAATAAGGGGAAAAGCAATGTTTGGTCATTATGTAAAAAAAAATTGGAAGTAGGTATTTGTAACTGCAATATCCTTTGCTGGAGAATTCATTAATTCATTTATTGTTTTATTCAATAAATACTTACTAAGTAGGCACAGAGTCAGGAGTGGGAGATATAGTATACCCAAAAAAGATGACATGCTGGGCTTCATGGATTTCATATTCTACTGATAGAGAAAATCAATACACAAGTACATGTTCAAATAAACTTATATTCATGAATATTATGAAAGAAGGTAACAGAAAAGGGAATAACAGAAGTGGGAATAATACCTTGGGACAATATAAAATTGGATAGCTGGAATAGAAAACAGAGAAAATCACATTAAAAAAATCAGAAATTCTCATTCAATTAATTTTTTTTTTTTAGCAGGCATTCAACACTGTGCTAGGCATGGGTACATTCTTGGTTTTGATTGTGACACAGTCTAGATGGAGAAAAAGGAAGACAGATGGTCACATCATTGCAATAGCCTGAGATAGCTCCTCCAATGGAGGTATCCATGGTATGGAAACGGTTGGAAGGGCTGAGTAATCAGAGAAATCTTCAAAAGAGGAGACTTTTAAGCTGGGCCTTAAAAGATAGCAAAAACTTAACAAATGGTAATGTGTCGGGAAAGGAACTTGGAATAGTATTATTATGAAGAGATGCCTGTCTGCTAAGGAAATTACCCTTTATCCTATGGGCAATGGGGAGCTACAGAGACTTGTATGCAGAGGAGGGGTTCCATACATTAATGTTTGAGAAAGATAGCCTTGAAGAAAGTGCAGGGAATCTGTAAGATCAGTCAGGGATAGAGCCGGGGAGAGTAGTTAAGAAGTTATTAGGTCACAGGAGAGAGGCCCTTTAGCCATGTTCTCTACTCCTAGTAGCCCCAGTGAGAGTTATGGAAGGAAATAGGCTGGAGAAGGGGCCACAGCCATGCATAGCCTTTGCTCAGAGGTCAACGGGCCATATTAGGGGCCTGTGGGCATGCCCTCCCAAGCTGGCAGGTGTGAAACCTGCAAAGGAAGGCACAAGGCGGGGGCAGTCCCTTCCCCGAAAAACTGAGCCTACATCCTCAAATCATTGTGTGCCTCCACCCTGTGCAGATACAAGCCTGAAGAAGAAGTGCTCTCATCCACACAAGGCTCTCTCTGTGCTTTGGCACTTTTGGGATGAGAAAAGAATACCACTTGTCATGCCTCAGAAAGACACCTGTGCCATTAAGACCGAAAGGATCGCTTCCTCTAATCCCACGTGTTTCTAGCCCTCCAAAAATTCAATTTCATTGTGAACAAATAATCCTAAACTGGTTATGTTTGAGTAGGAAAGTAAACATACCATCAGCATTAAAGATGTAATTGTTCATCTTCCTCATTATTCAGTAGCCTTGGTCTCAATTTCAATGTATGTACTTTTTATTTTAAAAAAAATGTATTTGGACAAAGTGTTGTTTTTAGACTTGCAGCTGTCCTTGGTCTGGTTTTGTGTCATTTCCTATTTGAAAACTTCAGGTGTGGCTTTCGATACTTGCTGTTCTTGTCCTGATGATTTGTCATACTGGCATATCAAGCAGGACCTGGCAATAGAGGCCACGGAGACCAGTAGCCAGGAGGGGAAAGATATATTTTTAATAGGCAAAATGACATGGAGAATACAACAAGGCTACAATGGTAGAAAAAAATCTACTCCCCTTTTTTCATTCTAATTCCTGACATTTTCATCCTTTCTTTAAAGGTATTTCTTTCAGAGCTCAGTCCCCCTCCCCCCAATAATGCCCATGATAAACAGTGTCTTGGTTTCGTGATAGGAGGCTTGTTTTGTTATGCAGAGAAAAACCAACACACTCGTCACAAATCCAGGGGACACAATTCTCTTATTTTCTTAGGTTTACCCGCAGAAGCAGCACAGCTACTTAGAAGCCTGGGAAATTTTACATCCTATGAAATTGGATACAAACCACCTCCTTGAAAATCCACAAGCCAGGAATACATCCTGAGAGCAACCCATGCTTTGAGATTTTCAAACTCACCCTTGAAACATGAATTATTATTTTTCCCTCATGTAATTATTTTTCTATAACAGTTGTTCTGCTTTTCTAGTTCTCTGCTTGCCTCCTTTCTCTACCTCAGAGAGGATGTTCCCAGACTGATCTCATGTGACTGAGAAATAGTCACCCCAGCTTCCAAACTCCAATCAGAGAGAAGGTCCAGTAAGGGATGTAAAATGGGTTTTGTTTCTTGTTTTTAATGGAGAGCCATTTGTGGGACCCAACATGGGATTCGGTGACCTAATTCCCCCATCTCGGGAAAGGCGCTCCAGTTTACCCATTCTCAGAGGTGATCCACCCAAGGGCAAGAAAGAACAAGTAATAAGGTGTTCTTGTCATGCAGCTCAAGATTTTTAAAACACATTAACTGTAATTTTTAGATAGTCAGAATTTAGTGAACCATTAAAGGTGGCCCAGCTCACTGAACCAAACTGAACTGAACAGATGGAATTCCACCCTTACTATGCTTGAGCGAACTCCAAGAACAATGCAGGGTCCTCTTTTAAATCCCTCACTTAGGCAAACATGTCGGGGATGCTTTGGTCATTTTTCTGTGTCTATTCTCTTACTGCAGCTGGAAGCTGGGACTCAGAATATGCCGAATTGATGGGGCTGAGTAGTCCTGAATTTTTTTTTTCCTCTTTCAGTACCTGTGTCAGATCCAGCTCTCTTCGTTTTATGGCTCTCTTCCTTCCTTCATATTCTCTTTCTTCCCACAAACATACTGGAGGTGATACCCTCCCGTGTCCTTCGTCTGCTATTGGCAGGCTTCCAGGCGCAACTGATTATGGATACTTTGAAAATGAAACGTCTACTCTTCAACCTCTTCTGGTAAGAAGTGGAGCTAATAGAAACGTTCCCATGAATCCGAGAATGGCATCCCTATGGATCAGACTCCTCCAGTAACAATGGCTGCACATCTTCTGTTGTTTAAAAAAACCCCAATATCCTGAAGAACAATAGGATACAACCGTTGGAAGATGAAAATGAAAGGCCTCGCGGAGCCACTAGGCAGTGAGGAAACAGTGAGAATATCTCACAGAAAGAGATACATAAAAGGTTAAAATTGTGGCAAAATAAGAATAAAACCCAAAGACCAAAGCAGAGCCATCTGTACCTACACAGACTTTAGAAAAATAGAGATTAGAGAGGTTTCATTACGCTGGCTCTCACGTGACTGGGGAAGCCGTAAAACAAACTGTGTTACGGTCTCGGGATGAGGTCTTAGAAGTGGAACCAGAATGGATGCGCATTTGTTTATTTTCGTCTGTATCAGCTTTAAGTGTTAATTAACACAGTGCACTACATTATCTCTGTGTCTGTGGAGCAGAGCGAGGGCCCACGTTGTCCCCACCCCAGTCCCCGCATAGCTTCCATGGGACAGTTTGGTTTGGCCTCTAGCCTCCGTGTAGGGCACAGAGATGCAAACTTTATATCCAAATGGGAGCTTGGCTCCTAATTTGGAAATGACCAGTCAGTTATCCTGCGACTTCAGTCACTCATCGGCAAGATGGGAATGTTAGTACTGTTCATTACGGTCCTGAGGAAGCTCACTGCTCCATTCTGATTGGAAACTCGGGCAGTAGCAGCCAAAGCAATGGTTGACATTCCAGCTTTTCCCATCCTTTACAAATCTCAAGCTCTCCACTCTTTCCAGGCTTTTCTGCCACCTGCCCTCGTTCATGGAGATAATCAAGGAAAGTGGCCATGAATGTCTGTGTGCAATCTGTCTTCATCTTCTGTGTGGCTGCTGTGACGTGGTGGCCAGAGGAGCCTGAGGAAGTATGACAACACTGTCTTCATTCGTTGGTCAAATATAATGTGTATGCAACTAATCTTACTCTTAGTTACCTCCAAGTAATTCATTCATTAGTTAACATCTATCAAGCACCCACTATATGCAGGTTCTACAGAGACAGAAAGATGGATAAGGCAATCATTGCCTTAAAAGATGTCTAGGGGGGCTTCCCTGGTGGCACAGTGGTTGAGAGTCTCCCTGCCGATGCAGGGGACACGGGTTCGTGCCCCGGTCCGGGAAGATCCCACATGCCGCGGAGCAGCTGGGCCCGAGAGCCGTGGCCGCTGAGCCTGCGCGTCCGGAGCCTGTGCTCTGCAACGGGAGAGGCCACAACAGTGAGAGGCCGTGTATCGCAAAAAAAAAAAAAAAAAAAAAAAAAAAATGATGTCTAGGGGTCATCAGACTCAAAAAATAGTCATCATATGAAGATGCAATGGGTATCTGAAATGGCTTGCACTGTTTCATACCAGTGCAATTCAAAACAATTTTTTAAAAAAGAAACAAAAAAAGAAAAGAAAAGAAAATTCCGTACCAAACAACTGAAGTCAAATAATAAACATTTTTCAGTTATCAATTGCCTTTCAAAAAGTGGCATGGACACTTTCAACAAGAACTTTCCTGAGAGAGAGGAGTGAGGGTGTTCTTTCTCCAATTATCTTTGTGCCATTGCCTCAAAATGGTCACAACTGCAGCATCAGTGATGTCATCTGGAATTTCTTCATCATTCTCAAGCTTCCAGATGAGAGCGCGGAGCCATAGTGTGCATTTTCCTCAGCCGATTTGAAGATTTCAGCAGGGATTCCATCAGCTCCAGATGCCTGGTTGGTTTTCATCTGCTTGATGGCTTTCCTCACCTCATAAAGAGTTGGAGGGATTTTGAGATTGCCACTGATCGGGAGTTGTGGGATGGAGTTGAAAACACTCCCACTGATAAAATGATTTCCACCAAAGACCTTGAAATGGTCTTTTCAATGTGTGTTGACATTTTCTCTCTCACTGAGCAGTTTCCAAGCACCCTTACCTTCCTGAAGGCTCTCACAGGGCTTCAGTGGCATCAAACCTAATCCATGTGGATGTTGAATCGACTTCACCATGACATCTCACCATCTGCCCTGTGTGTTGGAAGCCTCCTTCAATCTCTACCTTGACTTATAGATGTAACAATGTCTTCTTTTGGGATCAACGACAATGCCAAACACCCAGAGATTAAGAACAAGAGAATCACCGCAGACTTAGGCTCAAGATTGTGATAAGCTTACCAATTTGCATCTACTAAATAATATTTAAGAGAGTCAGGGCCTTAGGGAGAAACTAGCATATTGTGGCTTTTGCAGTGTTCACGTTAGGTCAGAAGAGGTGCATTAATTCACATGGGTATGCATTGTTTTGATTTAAAAGTCTGTTCTCAATAGTAAATTGAGTTCAGAGTGTTCTAATCTTACAGGAAATAGTTCTGAGAAATTGGCTTTCTTTTGTTCTCTGAGTAGATGCCTCTTTCCTATTTACAGGAACTTATTTGGATTATAGCTTCAATTTTTATCATGAGAGTATTATAGCCCCAGTATTGCATTAGGGCTCCTATATTTTCCTATGTAGGATCATCTTTTCAGAAGGCATCATTGGGCATAGCAATCTAATGCAGTTTTCTACCCCTATCTAATACAGGACAAGTATTATATATATTGCATTATAATTATCTTCATCATAAACTGTTAGAACTGCAAAGGGGCTAGTACTTTAATTTTTTAGTGAGGAAACAGAATCCAAGAGAAGTGGAGTGATAGTTATCCCAAAGTCGCGTAGCTGAATGGTGATGGAAACCGTTCTAGAACTCAGTGCTTCTAGGGCAGAGTTCTTCTAGCTGTGATATTCTTTCGCTCTTGACAATATTACATCTAATAAGGAATAAAATCCAAATCCTTTATCCTCTCTAATTTCTCTTGTAAACAATACCCAGGAAGCAGGAATATTTAGTGTATCTAGGCCCTCAGCAGTGTGAAGCGCTACAGTCACAAACATTATAGCACTGACATTAATAATACATCTTGAAAATCTCAATGTTTAGGGCACCAGAAAAAAATATATAAAGACCATCTCATTTCAAAAGCAACGGCAATCAGAAAGACTACAAATGTTTTTTTGCTGTATCTAACAATGAGAAAAGAACTACAGGAATTCTGTAAATGTAAACCATAAGGTATATGACCTGCCAGAAGACTCCAAGGTACAGAGAAGGTCCACATGTGACTGTCTCAAAGGAACATCAAGATTAACAAGGGATCAAGCAACAAGATTAGCAATGGATGATCTTCCAAAATACAGGAGTTGGTTTAAGGGTTTCTACTGGGCCTTGAACACATTCATCATGAACCGTCATTGTATATATCCAGTGAGCAAATCACAACAATACTGGAGTAGACTTTCAAAGGCGGCATAAAGCATAAATTCCTGTCCTTGAGTCATTTATTGACTAAAAGGAGAAACAGGATGCACGTGAATCAAGGGCATGCAAGTGAGGGTCAAATTATTTCAATGAAGAGTAACAAAATGCATAACCTTGGAAGACGAGAGCTCAACCTTTGTGCAAAGTATAGAGGGTATATATAACACTAGGAACTTGGTTACTCAGGCTTCCTTTCCACTCACTCTATTTAGCATATTAGAGCCCTGTCCCCAGCCTGCTGTCATACCTCCCTGTCTCCCATAGCCTGGCCTACTTCCATGCATTCATGCATTTATTTATTCTGCAAATATTTAGTGAACATTCCCCAGGTAATAGGGCTTGATATGTCAATGAGAAAGTCACAGTCCCTCCCCTTGGAGGTGTTTAAAGTCTAGTGAGGGGACTTCCCTGGCAGTCCAGTGGTTAAGACTCCATGCTTCCAATGCAGGGGGCATGGGTTCGATCCCTGGTTGGGGAACTAAGATCCCACATGCCACGCCAATGGGCCTAAAAATAAATAAATAAATAAAGTCTAGTGAGAATGATAGAAAAGGAAAACATGATTCAAATACAGTATAACAACTCCCTCCGTAGGGGTGGGCATATACTGCTAAATAATATACAAGCCAAACTTGGCATTAGAAGACATGATGTCCAATCTGAAACTGTGGAGTAGAGAGAATTGCACATTTGATCGATTTTCGAGGATGGAGAAAATGGAGGAGTGGCGAGAGAATACTTGAGAAAAATAAGCAGAAATCAGACAAGAAAGGCCTTGTGTGCTGATCTTACAAGGTTGAAAAAAAATTGGAGGGGGGGTGGACTATAAGGCAAGATTCTCCTTAATCCTCTCTGATCATTAAAGGGAGAGGTATGGACCCAAACCGTCCATCACCACAATGTCTTACTCTTATCAACTGCATGCAGGTTAACAGAGAAATGTTCAGGAAAAGAATTCACTTTAGGCTCTAATATTCCAAGCAATCTATACAGAACCCACCTTAGCTTCTGACATCTGTTTATCGTCCCCACCATCTTCTCAACTGTACAGAGACTATCCTCCCCGTTACTTATCTCCTGGTCCTACTCCTTACGTGGACACCAAATCTCACGTTTCCTGGGTCTTTTAGATTCCTTCACCCCCCTCTTCCACTTCATGGATGAAAGAGGAGCAGAAAAGAAAGCAATCCTCAAAGGTCTGGCCCCAAACAAGGTAGAAAGCCCGAAGGCTGTCGCAGAATCACCCTGGGCATGATCACGCTACGAGTTCCTCTGTTCCTTTTCTCTGCTCACAGATGCTTCAGCACAGGCACCATTTTGTGATCGGCGTAGGTTTAGTCCTAAAACGGAGTGAACGTCTCATGCCTTCCGAAGATGTTTATGGTCAAGGAAAAACACCCCATGCTGCTACATTTAGGGTTGTGGCATGCCCCGGAATGTGGATGAGAAGGAGCTAAAAATTAGAAAAAGAGATGTATTCTAGCGCGCGGCATTCCTGTGCTTGGAACGGCTATGATCAGATTTGTGTCTTAGAACACTTCCTCTGGCTACCTTGTGGGAAATAGGCTAGAAGGGGGCATAACTGGAGAGAGGGAAAACCATTGAGGCCTGTATTAGTTTTCTGTTGCTGCTGTAACATATGAACACAAACTTAAAGGCCGAAAACCACATGAATTTCTTCTCATACAGTTCTGAAGTTCAGAAATCTAAAATGGGTAAACAGGGCTGCATGCCTTCTGGAGGTTCTAGAGAGAGAACCCATTTCCTTGCCTTTTCCAGCTTCTAGAAGCTTCCTGTGTTCCTTGACTCGTGACCTCACCTCACTCCCATCTGTGCTTCTGTCATCACATCTCTTCCTCTCTCTGGCCCTCCTGGCTCCTTCTTATAAAGACTTGTGCATATATTGGGCCTACCCAGATACTCCAGGATAACCTGTCTCAGAATCCTTAATCACATCTGCAAAGTCCCTTTGGCCATGTAAAGTGACATGTTCATAGGTTCTGAGGATTAAGATATGGACATCTTTGTGAGTGGGAGTTATTTAGCCCTTTAAAATATCCAGCCAAAAGAGACTTGGGAGAAATAGGTGGATTTGAGAGATATTCAAGGAGTGGAATTAGGATTTGGTGATTGGCTGGTTGTGGGGATGGGGAAATAGAGAGGGAAGTCCAACCAAAAAACCTCATGCTTTTTAACGCTATCAGCTTTCCAACTCCTTCCATTTTCTAAGACAGGATACGCAGGGAAGTAGGTTTGGCGGGGGCTGGATAATGAGGTCCATTTTTGACATAGTGATTTTGAGATGCCTCTTAGAAATCCAAGTGAGGCTGTCAACTGCCAGGTGAATATACAAGGCTGCAGCTCAGGGAAGGAAGTGTGAACTAAAAGGTATATATTTGGAAATCAGGAGGGAAAAAAACCAGATAATTGAAGCAATGAAATCTGTCAGGAAGGGTATGTAAAATGAGAAGAGATAAGGCCTAGTGACAAAGGAATACCAATATTTTAAGTTCCGGCAAAGCTCTGAAGATTCTAAAGAGACAGAGGAAATGGGGGAAACCTATTTTCTTCCAGTGGCGCCCGTTCTTTCTCTCCTGTTTCCGTCCCTTTTCTCTGCCCCGTGGTTTGGACTTAGTAACTACTCAGGCTCTTTCTTTAAGGAAGCACTGATTCTATATGACCCCCAATAAATGCTACCACCAACACTCCTGTTGAAAGAGTAACCAGCATCTCCAAGGAGATAGAAAGAAAGGAGCAAAAAAATAAATGTCTGGAAGAATTACGTGCAACAGTTGATGGGGTGAATGCAGACTCTGTGGTTGAGAAACTTTTCCTCTTCCTGCCTTCTCCCCTGTCGCAAACATCAAAAACTATCAAAAGGAGAGGAGGGGGTCAAGTAAAAATTTCTGGCAGTCCCCATTAGCAGGGAGGTGAGCCCCTCTGGGAGCCATGGTGGGCCTTCCTCTTTATCACGAAGGCCTATCACAGATCAGGCATAGACAAGACTTCCATAGGCAAGAGGGCATTAAGCTTATAGAGGTGGCTTCTGTATGTTTGAAACATCAGCTCATCATCCTCTGTGTTGAGTTTCTGAGAGTTTGGCAAGGTCGGTTGGAGTATCTTGGGGCCCAGGAGGCACAGTGTCTCTGAGACAATAGGCGGGAAGATGTAAACAACAGCTCCCATTGTTTCAGTGGACCCTGAAAACTCTGAACTTGGATTCAGGCCAGGGCTTAGACTCATATCTAGCGTGCTGTTCCACTGTCTTTATCACATGCCCAGCTAAAATCACATGTCCATCACCAGCAGTCCCCTCCCCACCAAAGCATCGCAGCATGAAAGAAGAAACAAACGCCTAAGCTCTTACTCTGAAGATGCGCTCTGACGAGACGGATTGCTGGGCAAGGTACTGCAGCCAGAGTGGAGAAGTACCGGTAACCTCAAGAATAAATCCTTTGTGGTGCAACTGCTGATGAGGGAAGTTCAGCAACAGGAAGTGCTGGCCGCCACATCCCTCATCTGATGGCAAACGCCAGACTCCACAGCCAGCAACTTCTGTCAGAATGTGGGTAGCTACTACCCGTGCCATCTCTTCCCCAGGGAAGGAAGCAAAGACAGGGCTTCTGGGGCACAGAGATGTTAAAGGAGTTCTCACTCTGAAACAGAAGCATGAACAGTCATGAGAATTCTCACTGTGTTGTGTGCGTGTGTGTGGTTAAATCAGAAATCAATTGCTTAGTTCCTCTCTGCCATGTTTATCATCTAAGGAAGGGCTTTGTCAACAGTCAGGATTCGAATTGTGGCTCTACCACTTACCCTGTGGCGTGGACATGAGACAGCATCTCGGAATCGATCGCCTGGCCGCTACCTACAGGTATATGCAGTGAAGTAGTTAGTGCCCGCCACAAAGCTGGCATCCTTCCCCTACTCCAATAAGGAAATCAAAGATAAATAAGGCCAAGCCCTTGCCTCAAGAAACCTCCAACTGAAATAGAAAATTAAGTCAAAATGTATGAAGTGGTCAAGCCCACTGAAAAATTATTGACTACCCATTCAAGCCAGCACCAGAAAATGGTTAATCGCCAAACCGTCTGCAGACACAAAACTTGGTGAATGAGTTCAGAGGAGGATCTCTCTGTGATCAGAGAGCACAGGGAAGGGCTCTCCTGATAAAAGAATCCCGAGAATCAATACAAAGGGCCATCCTTGAGTCAAAGGCTTGAAGTTGTCTGTTCATTATTCCTTTACTGATGTGTCACTTGGGGACAGCTTCCTGTTAGGCATACGCTCTCGCCCTTCAACGAAATCAGATATGTTTTGCCATATTCTTTTTCATATCACTGCCTTTTTGTTTTGTTGTTGTTTTTTTTTTTCTTTTTCTTTTTTTTTTTTTTTGCGGTACGCGGGCCTCTCACCGTTGTGGCCTCTCCCGCTGCGGAGCACAGGCTCCGGACGCGCAGGCTCAGCGGCCATGGCTCACGGGCCCAGCCGCTCCGCGGCATGTGGGATCTTCCCAGACCGGGGCACGAACCCGTGTCCCCTGCCTCGGCAGGCGGACTCCCAACCACTGCGCCACCAGGGAAGCCCTTGTTGTTGTTTTTGTTTGTACGTGGTCTACGGGGGTCACCCTGTAAAAAGCCCAGCAGGATGGTCTGCATGAGGAGAGATCAGCCCACGTCGTTCTCTGACGCGGAAGTGGGCTTTAGGGCTCTTCTCCTGGGAGAAAGTGTCACACCAAATGCCTCTGGAGCTCCGACTGGAAGCTGAGCGCAAAGGATTTCAGACCTTCACGACTGCCTACGCCAGCTCTGCAGCAGCAGAAAGTGATCCATTTCTTGAATTTGTAATCCCTCTATATTTTGTCACTGATCGTGAAGAGCTTTGTGATGCAAAATATACAATATAAAATGATGTGGGGATGAATAGGACTTTCGCACTCACCTGAGGGTTTCTGTCCTTCTAGCTCTTTCTCCGTCTGCCGTTGACACAGATGAGAAACAAAACCCCAGGAAGACCTTCCCTTTCTGTAGTCCATAAGGTGAGAATTCAGCAAAGCAAAGGAAATCCATCTCTGAGGCCAAACATAGAAACTCTCCACCCAACTGTTTGGTGGGAATGAAAGCCAAGGTGTGCTTTGCAGAGCCAAGCACTTTTCTCCTCGAGCCATGAACTCCTGTGCACAGCAAGGGAATTTTAGCCAATTATGTTTCTGATTCATTTGCACTTAACTCATCAAGATATTGTTTTGTATGAGCTGTTTGATGTCCGAAGCACCTTATGAGCCTTTTTACGACCCTTTTATCTGAGAAGCTGGGAATTATGCCTAGCCAAGAATAAACAAATCTCAAAGGTTCAAGTTCAGTTCCAAACACAGAACCCCTATTTAGGCAAAGACTAAATAGTCCGTCCTTTCTGAGTTTTGCTGTGGTTAATTGGAAAGCGACTCAGAGGTGTATAAGGCCAGGAAAAGCCGACCCTGGTTCAAAAATGCTTTCCTTCCGTCCCAGGGATGGTCAGTATTAATTAGTAAGGAAAAATATGTCCTCTTTCCTAACCAGCCTGTTTTTGAAGTGAGGTACAGTGATAAGCAGATTTCATTTTATTGTTGTTTTCTGAGCTTCCATTCTTAATCAGATGAATGAACTTATTTGTACTAGTTAACTTTGCTGGAGTTTAGGAGTTGTATTTAAAACAGATTTTATCCTACAGTGATATTAATTTGATAGGATCCCTGATCTGTAAACCATTGGTTATCTTGGTCTCTCCTGATAAGGAAAAAAAGTGCCGAGGATTTCCAGTTGGTGAGCACATTTGGGCAGAATCTTTCACACGTCACAAATTGCAGATGGGAGGCGGTGATCTCGAACATGCAGTCACATTGCGTGACCATCTGACACCTTCCATTTAGAAAAATAATACTTTCCTCCCAGCATACGCTCCCTGCTGCAACCAGCACCAAAAATTATGCCTGGGAGAGCCGTTCCTCCTAGAGCAGGGTCTTAAATATTTCTTAGGCGGCTTTTAAAAGATTCAGATGGCCGCAGCACCTAGCTCCCACCCTAGTCACGCTTAGAAAAATCCGGGAAAGGCGACTTCGCAAAGATGCTGCTGATAACGAAAACAGCCACAAAGAACAAAAGGGGCGGGGGTGGGGGATCTGGAAGGAGATGAGAAAATTACACCAGACACATTGGTAAGGTGATTTATTCTTGTCTTCTGTGTGATTCAAGCATACTCATGTTAAAGTCAATGGACTTCTTTGTCGGCTCATTTCTAAGCCACTTCACAGTGGCGGAGAATTTCGCAGTCCCCAGGAGGGGCACCGGAGTCGCTGGGATTGTGTACAACTTGCTCATCCCCCAGTGTTCTGCACTAACCCCTGCTCATTTAAGAAAAGGAAGAGCATCTCTGCCTGGCCTCCTTCCCTGTACACTTAATGACCCCTGGCATTAGCAAAGGCAGTGATTTCCGACAGACATGTTCAGGCAGAGAGATTTTTAAACAGAAATTCAGAATTCTGATAGAATGTCGAAATGGGCACAGCTTATTTGCTGATTAACAAAGGCCATGGCAAATTCTGTATCTGATCTCTCTACACACACACGCACACACACACACACACACACAGAGGTTGTCTGAATCCATCCATGTACATGCATACACACATATACAGATCGTGCATGACTGTCCCTCCTTTTTGCCCCAGACTGAAAGCAAACACACTTTCACAACCTTCTAGGTTGCTAGTATCCACCTTGTAAGAATGAAGAGGGCTTGGGTAGCTGCTGTCCCTTGAGAAGTGACCCCAAACTGTTTTCTTAGAATCTTTTGGGGAGATGAGGTGGAGGGAAGCGATATTCTCTCTCCATGATCACAGAACAAAGGTGACCAAAACAGTCACCCACCTGCTTTAAAAAAATACAAACTTCTTCCCATTTTCACACTGCCTTAGGTTTCGGGGGATTTCCCAGAGCAGCAGCAAGTGAATGGTTTTAAGGCTGTATATAACAGGATCTACCAGAATGTTTAAAAAGAAACTTTTCTTTTTATTAAAAACAAAATGGTACTCGCAAGATGAATACCCTGTTCTCTGTTCTTATAGAAACAGGGAGCAGATAGCCTGATAATTAAATGTAATAATAACATCATCTTTCATTTTTATAATGAAGAGAAAGTGCTTGAAAAGTTACTTCATCAGAGACAGACAGGTGGGTTTGTTTTCAAGCAAGCTCTAGTGTCAACTGCAGAGAATCTGACTTATTTTCCAGCAGCTTTTAAAAAACATAGGAGCAATCCTCATTTGTAAAATCAGCTCCACTTCTGTATCCAAGGGACAAGAATAGCAAGTGGAGGACTTTAAAAAGAAAAAATAAATGAAAAAGACAAAGCTGCTTTGATCAGGATTGCCTCTAAAAAAATCCATTGCTCTAGAGGTTTTGTATAAATATTTTAGCCTGTTGTAGTTCTCTCCAGATCTTCAACTGATAAAGTCTGTAATAACAATAATCTTGGTCTTACAGTCTCTTACTTTCTCTCTCACTCCTTTTTCTACTTGTACGTGAATATTCAAAGACACATATTCAGGTATGTGTACATGCGAGAAATTTAATCAGGTATTGCCTGAAATACCAAACAATATAAAACTTCTTCCAAAGTCAATCTGTCCATGGGATCTACAAGTATCATAACTTTGTAGTAGGGTTGAACAGTGTGTGACTGCCTGATGGTTTCATTAGGTATCTCTTCTAGGTATAGCCTCAATCCATTTGTCTACCAGGTATCTATTAATCTTTATCCCATAGCTTTTACCTCATGAATAACTCAAGGACAAGGTATATTGTATTACCTTGAATAATTAAACAAATGAAATGCCTGATTCCTAAAAGCTCCAGATAATTGAGGAAGTAATGATTTGGGCCTGAACTATTGCCTGTATTGTCCAGAAAACGACCAAATCTCAATTTGATATTGAACTTGGGAAATCTATCGTAACTGGCAAATAATAACGAGAGCTCACATTTATTGAGCACTTATTTGCCAGGCTTAGTTTTAAACAATGAAAATGTATTTGAGCAAGGTTCTCTTATCTTCCTTTACAAATAAGGAACCTAAGACACAAAGAAGTTAATTTCTCAAGATAACAAGGTAAATGAGCAGTAGGTCCAATATTTGAACTCTGGAAGGCTAAATCTACCACACATGTTCCCCACCTCTCTGTAAACTGCCTCTTTGTGAATTCTGATCTAGGGATGCTCACCTAACAGTACTTGGAAGGGCTGCCTATTCAGGTACAACTCTAATCAAGAGGAAGCTACAGGAGATGGAACTTTCTTACAGAGGTTGAAGGGAGGTGGTGTTTAGTATACTTGGGCTAGGTTTGAATCTGTTATCTTAACAAGAAAAGCACTTTATGCTGAGAATGGTAGAGCAGAAAGATGGGAGGAATCTAGATTCTAAGGACATCTCTGCCCCAACCCTGAGGGTTCCCCCCAATCTCTGGACCTCCAGGTATAGGATATAATGTGTCCTTATTGTCTCTCTATGACTTTTTTTGTTATGTTGTGTTACTGCACTATTATATTTGAAGTTGTATAGCCCATTGAGTACTAGAAAAGTCACATTAACATTTTTAGTTTAATATTTGTTAAATTCCCCATAAAGTATTGTCACTATTTTGGTCTAGTATTTATTTAAACCATCATGATATATTAAGTGGTAAAAGAAGTTGTACATCAGAGATTTTAACCATAACAAGGAAAAAATCAAACGTTAAAAAAATGTTAATGGGGACATTTTTAATTAGACTAATGTTATAGTTAGATTCAGTATTTTGCATGTATCTTAAAACTATAAAATTGGCTTATGTGAAAGAATGCATCAAAAATTGTCAGCACTATATCTTAAGAAGAGGGGTAGAAAAGAATAACATACGCATAATGATTACTGTTAGATGCACTGGCCAAATCTGAAGTGTCTTAACCAATTTCGTAATGTCTTTCTCCAAACTGAAAAAAAATTGATGTAAACTAAAAAAAACATAATGTAGACCAATCATTTGTCAATTTTATTTTTAACTGAAGCCATTTTGTGGTAGCTTTTATAAGGACAGATTCATGCAACATTCTATATCTTTCCCTTCAATTTCTTCAGACAATCAAACACAAACTTCTTCATAGTAAATTGAACAGATGCCAAACAGAAACTTCGGGCGGTAGCTTTGCTGCCTCTTCTTTGATAAGAAAAGGGAAAATGCACCATCATTCATTTAACAAATCTGTACAGAGTGCCTATTATGGGACAGGCACTGTTCTAGGGACATAACACTAAATGAAACAGATAAAAACACCTGTCCATATGGAGTTGAAGGAGATGGACAATTAACCAAAAACAACTAGTAAAATAAGTAGTAAATGTTATAAAGAAAATAAAGCAAGAAATGAGGATGGGAATGCCTCTGAGAGGGGGGCTTGTGATTTTAAATAGGATGGTCACAAAAACTGGCACTTAGATGAGGTCAGGTGGCAAGCCCCATGGATATCCAAGGAAAGAGTGTTCCCCGCAGAAGGAAGCCGCAGATGCAAAGACCCTGAGGCAACATCATGCACGGCCTTTTTTTTTTTTTTTAACATCTTTATTGGGGTATAATTGCTTTACAATGGTGTGTTAGTTTCTGCTTTATAACAAAGTGAATCAGTTATACATATACATATGTTCCCATATCTCTTCCCTCTTGTGTCTCCCTCCCTCCCACCCTCCCTATCCCACCCCTCCAGGCGGTCACAAAGCACCGAGCTGATCTCCCTGTGCTATGTGGCTCCTTCCCACTAGCTATTTACCTTACGTTTGGTAGTGTATATATGTCCATGCCTCTCTCTCGCGCTTTGTCACAGCTCACCCTTCCCCCTCCCCATATCCTCAAGTCCGTTCTCTAGTAGGTCTGTGTCTTTATTCCTGTCTTACCCCTAGGTTCTTCATGACATTTTTTTTGCCTTTTCAAGAAGCTGCAGAAGTCAGTGGAGCAGAATAAGCGAGGGAGAGGGATTGTAGTTGAATGTGAGGGTCTTGAAGTAACAGGAATCTTCTGGGGAGGGATGCAGGGAAGCACTTGAAAGCATTTGAGATGACCTTGGCTTTAAAATACTCTCATAGAGGTAGGGCTTGAGAAAAGGTATTTCACTGTGGTCATGCTTTAGTTAGTATAGATCTTTTTTCTCTGTCTCTCATGTGGCCCAAGTCTGTTAAGAGCAGCCAGGGTAATAAGACGGTTCACCATGTACCATATTAAAAGGAATGATCAGCTTGAGACAAAATCTGTCTAATCAGTTATTTTTTTCTTTACCTTAATTCTATATAGCTTGGCAAGTTAAAATTTTCTTCATGATCTCTTTTAGACTTTTATGAGCTTTTATTTTTTCAGTGTCCAAACAAATCTATTGATATTGTTATATATTTTAATCCAATAATAATAATAAATGAGTTTTAATAAAAACCAGAAGAAACTTGCCCTACCTCTCCCCAGTTCTCCTTAAAAACAGTCATTCTCTCTTTTACCTGCTGTTCCTGGCATTCACATCTATATATATATTTTGTAAGTTTGGTTGGTTTTGGCTGCGTTGGGTCTTCGTTGCTGCATGCGGGCTTTCTCTAGTTGCAGCGAACAAGGGCCACTCTTTGGTGCGGTGCGCAGGCTTCTCATTGCGGTGGCTTCTCTTGTTGTGGAGCACAGGCTCTAAGCACGCGGGCTTCAGTAGTTGTGGTACGCGAGCTCAGTAGTTGTGGCTCGCGGGCTCTAGAGCACAGGCTCAGTAGTTGTGGTGCATGGGCTTAGTTGCTCTGCGGCACGTGGGATCTTCCCAGACCAGGGCTTGAACCTGTGTCCCCTGCATTGGCAGATGGATTCTTAACCACTGTGCCACCAGGGAAGCCCCACATCTATATTTATAAATAATTTGCTAAGGTGATATGTCTTTGTCTATCACTTTTGACTTTCTGATACCTGCCACTTCTTCACATTTTGATAAAATTAAAACAAAAAATAGTTAAATCAAAATCAGTGTTCACATTACTATGTACTGCAGAGTGAAATAATTATTATTATGATTACATTTCCTTTCTTATACAATTGCCCCTTTCTGGAATTTATTTTTGCCTTTGTCTTTTACCTAAATAGATTTTTAGAAGCAAATGCATTAAAAAAAAAAATTCTGCTACTCCTTTGAAATCACCATACATTTGTAACTAGTTATATATTTTCTTAAATGCTCAAACTCTAGCATCCCTTTTGGCCCTGCCCCACCTTTTTTTCTGGGAATTTTCTTCCTACAACCTTTAGTTTTTCTTCTTCATTCTGAGTCTGATTGCTCTTTAGGTCTATGACACAGACAGCATCCTGGGATTTCCCTGCCCAATTCTCATTAAATGTATATTTTTGTCCCTGAGCCCTATGTCTTCTTTTTCTTCAATTACTTCTTGGTTCTGCCAAAGCATAGCCTCTTGTAGTTTGCTTAAAACTAACTAACTAATTAATTTTTTAACAAGATACACAGGAGGTGCACTAGAAATGGAACAACAATGATTGGTTATTCTCTTGATGGGTGATTTGATTGGGTAGAGAATTCTGGGTTGAAAATTATGTGAATGTACAAAGAATTTGAAGTCTTTCCATCCCTGGAGCTCTGCCATTCCCATCGCTTTGCCCAATATGGTGATTTTGTTTCCATCCGTTGTGCTGAGTGCCTTGAATCTCATGTTCTTCAGGGCAGAGAAATTGTCTTTTTCCTGATTAATCCGCTCTGCTTTCTCTACCATCTTCTTCTTTTAGATTGATCGTTTATATATTTTTTCTTATTTTCCTATTCTTTTTTTTTTATATATAAATTTATTTATTTATTCTTGGTTGCGTTGGGTCCTTGCCGCTGTGCATGGGCTTTCTCTTAATTGTGGCGAGTGGAGGCCGCCCTTCACTGCGGTGCACGGGCCTCTCACTGCGGCGGCCTGTCCCGTTGCGGAGCACGGGCTCTAGGCCCGAGGGCTTCAGTAGTTGTGGCTTGTGGGCTCCAGAGCGCAGGCTCAGCAGTTGTGGCGCACGGGCTTTAAGTTGCTCCGCGGCACGTGGGATCCTCCCAGACCAGGGCCCGAACCCGTGGCCACTGCATTGGCAGGCAGACTCCCAACCACTGCGCCACGAGGGAAGCCCTTATTTTCCTATTCTTGATCTTTTTATCCTACCTTGAAGATATTTCATGATCTTATCTTTAATTCTTCTTCTAGATATGTTTCACCTTGTTTACAGATACTTCATTATTCTCCTTTTCATGTCTGAGGATGTTCATTGGGCAGCTGTGTTTCTTATTTCTATTTTTTGGTGTTGATGGTGGTTGTGGTGGTGGTTGATTGGTTAGTTGGTTGATTTTGTGTATTTTCTTCTCTTCCCAGAATCTTCTCTATTTCAAGTTTATTTTTTTGTTGTTTTATTTTTTAAATTTCTGTCCTTTAGATTTTCATAAAAAATGGAGTTACACTTATCTCAGTTTCTGTTTATACTTAAGATTCATGTACTAAAGTGTGTTTGGACATTTTACGTCATTAGGCAAGATTGTTGATTAGGAAACATTATTCTTGAGTCCGGAGGTTCTCCTTCCCCTTTATTCAGAGAATAGCTCACAGTCTTCCACCTGATCAATGAGAGGGTGAAGGACGTTGACTCTACTAAGGGGGTTACTCCTGGGATCTGACACTGTTAATATACTTCTAACCACCTCTGACTTTCGGTACCATCTTCAGCCATGCCCTGCACTAACATGGGAACTCTGAGTCCCAAGTCCCCTAGAGGTTCTAAAATGCAAATCAGTTCACTTTTCGTTACTATTCACCACTGCAAGACCTTTAGGTTTTAGTTTTTTCCATGCTCATAACCCCATCAAAAGACATTTTCTTAATATATTAAGATACCTCCTCTGCTGCTCTCTTCTCTCCTTTTATCTTTACTCTTATAAGTCTGTTTTATCCCTTTATTGTCTTTTTAGAAATAACCTAGAGAGAGAGGAAATAGTATGGTCACACAACCGTCTCTGATCTATACCTGTGATTTTGATTTGAAACATTTTCTGATTTTTTTCTAAGACTTCCTTACTGACAAATAACAAATCTGAGACTATGTTGTTTTGATTTGGTTTCAAATAAAATAATGCCTAACAGAGCAGCTACTCATAAACATTTATTTACAGGTAGTGAATATAATGAAAGTATTCTGTAATTTAATGATTACAGTATAAATGACTGGTCAGTTACTGAATTTGAGCTAATTCATAGCATCAGGGAAATATTTTACCTTGTCTATATGAAGACGTGTCCTCCTCTTTCTGTAAAACAACAGGCACTTTTTTCTTATGAGGCTTCTAGTTAATTTCTTAGCTTCAGAAATATCCATCTCCTTAGTTCTGAAAGCCATATTAGAATAATTTAAATAAGCATTCTGATAGGAGACTGCTCTGTATTTTCCGGCTGAAAAACCTTGTGTGGACCTAGGACAAGTTACCACCAGATTATATAATACCATTTAACATCGAGTCCCCCCGTGAAAACTATATCCTTCTTTGGTCAGCCTGGCCTATGTTCACTGAGGTTTAGGGCACTGAAGTGTTCATGCGAAGATCTTGCCATAAAAAAAAAAAAAAAAGATCTCCTTTTGGAGTTTTTTTTCTCTGACTGACCACAGATTGTTTAAAAAAAAAAAAATCAGAAACACTAATATGGCAAACCTCAGCTTGCCCTTAGCTCTGTGATTAAGCAGGATAAGCAATAACATTGACAAGTTGCCTTGATAAATTTCAGAAGCCAAATGAAACTGTTGACTCTTGGGAATGAATTCACTGGAGGATGTTACACTATTCTTAAGGAGTAGTCACTGGAGATTTCCCCAGGACTCCACAGACTTAAATAATAAAAATTAAAAAAATAAAACTGTTGGCAAAAATAAAATAGAAGGGCACAGACAAAAATAAGGGAAAACTTATAAAAAGTGTTTTTGATGTTGTTGTTTGTTTTATGACAGCTTTTTTGAGATATAATTCACATAAAATATAATTCACCCCATTAAAGTATACAATTCAGGGAGTTTTAGTACAATATGTTTAGTATATAAAATATTTAGTGTATTTAGTATATTCAGAGATGTGTAGCCATCATCACACTCTACTTTTAAAACATTTTTATCATCTCAAAAAGAAACTCCATACCGCTTAATGGTCACTTGCCTTTCTCTCTTCCCCCAGCTGCTGGCAACCATTAATCATTTTCTGTCTTTACGGGTTTGCCTATTCTGGACATTTCATATAAATGGAATCATACAATATTTGGCCTTTTGTGTCTGGCTTCTTTCACTAAGCATAATGTCTTCAAGGTTCATCCATGCTAGAGCATGGATTAATATTTCATTCCTTTCTGTCACCAATAATATTCCTTTGTGAAGCTA
Source organism: Delphinus delphis (assembly GCF_949987515.2). Taxonomy (NCBI): domain Eukaryota; kingdom Metazoa; phylum Chordata; class Mammalia; order Artiodactyla; family Delphinidae; genus Delphinus; species Delphinus delphis. The sequence goes on along the minus strand of NC_082695.1, from coordinate 47,494,615 downwards.
TAATACATCTTGTTTATCTATCAATTGAAGGTCATTTGGATTGTTTTAACTTTTTGGCTATTTTAAATAATGCTTTTATGAACATTTGTGTATTTTTGTAGACATAAATTTTCATTTCTCTGGGGTGTCTTCCAAGGAGTGAAATGGCAATCCATACGGTTTAAAGTGTTAAGAAAATGTCAAACAATTTTCCAAAATGACTGTACTATTTTATGATACCAGTTGTGTATAAGGGCTCCAGTTTCTCCACAACCTCACCAACACATCTTATTGTCATTTTTTTTAGCAATTCTAGTGAATGTGAAGTGGCATCTGATTGTGGTTTTTATTTGCATTTCCTTAATGAATAGTGGTGTAGAGCATCTCTTCATGTGCTTATTGGCCACTTGTAGATCTTCTTTGAAGAAATGTCTATGCAAATATTTTTATAATTAGGGTTTATTTCAATCTAAATTTCATTCCATTCATCTATATGTCTATTCTTATGGCAGTACCACACGGTTTTGGTTACTGTAGCTTTGTAATGAATTTTGAAATTAGCAAGTGTGAGTCCTCCAGTTTTGCTCTTCATTTTCAAAATTGTTTGGGTCCCTTTTGTTTTCATATGAATCTTAAGATCTACTTGTCAAGTACTGCAGAAAATACAGCTGAGATTTTGATGTGGATTGTGTCGAATCTGTAGATCAGTTTGGGTCGTACTGCCACCTTAACAATACTAAGTCTTCCAATTTGTAAACATAAAATATCTTTCCATTTATTGAGGTTTGCTTTCATTTCTTTCAACAATATTTTTCAATTTTCAGGGTACACATCTTGCACTTCTTTTGTTAAATTTATTCCTAAGTATTTTATTATTTATGATACCATTATAAGTGGAATTGTTTTCTTAATTTCATTTTCAGATTGCTCATTGCTAATATATATAGAAAAACAATTGATTTTTATATAATGATCTTTTTTCCTGCAACCTTGCTGAACTCGTTTATTAGTTTGAATATTTTTGTTGTGGATTCCTCAGGATTTTCTCTATAAGGTCATGCCATCTATGAACAGAGATAGTTTTATTTCTTCTTTTAAAATCTGTATGCCATTTTTTTCTTATTCTCACTAATTTCCTTGTCTAGGACTTCTAGTACAATGTTAAATTGAAGTGGTAAGAGCAGACATCCTTATTTTTAATTTTAGGGGAAATCATGCTATCTTTTACCAGAAGTATATAAGCAGTGGATTTTTCCTAGATGCCTTTTATCAGGTTGAAGAAGTTTCTTTCTACTGCTAGTTGGTTGAATGTTTTTATCATGAAAGGGTGTTGGGTTTTGTCAAAAGCTTTTCCTGCATCTCTTAAGATAATCATATAGTTTTTGTTCTATAACCTACTAACATGATTGTGTCACACTGATTCATTTTCAGATGCTAAGCCAACCTTGCATTCCTGGGTTAAACTCCATTTGAACATTGTGTATAATCCTTTTTATATGTTGATGACTACCAGTTTGACTTTAATTGTGATCAATACTCTGCACACTATTTGGAAAGTGGTGACAACATGAAACACTAAGTATAACAACAGTAATAATATGCTTGCCTGACTCTGTGCTGGACATTTTTACATCTATTGACTCATTTAGTCTTCACACCAGCCCAATGAATTGGATCCTAATATTACCCTAATTTTACAGACTATAAACCTGATTCTCAGAGAAGTTATGTAACTTGCCCAAGGTCATAGTACTAGTACTATTGAGTGGAGATGCTGGTGTTCTGAACAGTCTGACTGACTGACTGAGCTTTTAGCCCCACATTCCAGGAGTATATATTGAGATACGGATACTCTTTCCTAAGTAAGTACTGTATCTTCTCTTTGTATTTTCACTTCCATCTGTCTGTTGTGTTCAGGGTTCAAGCCACTAAAGATGAATTAATAGTGCTGATTGACAAAGTTGTTTCTGGGGCAGAGGTACAGGTTCATTCAATTTAGATTCAGTTTGGCACTCACATACCATAATCTATAGGGATGAGAGTATGTGGAATAACTGAAAATAGATCACAGATACACACTGGATTTAATTAGAAAATGTCCAATTTCTTTTCACTAAAATGCAGAATTATGATCTAATTCACTGTCTTTAATATTTGTATGATTTTTTTTCCAGATGTTTAGAAAGACTTCCCTGAGCTTACCTTGCCAGATCTGTTTGGGTCCCTCGGGTTACAAATATATTAAGGATAAGGAGTTTGCAAAGGAATTAAGTCTTAAAGAGAATATGCAAAACTTGTATAGCCATAAAGAGAAATAAAAATAACGTTGGATTGGTAGAACATTGTTTTCATTTTCCAAAATACTCTTTAGTATGAACATATTGTTTTACAGTTCAAGGAAGGAGAAACATTAAATAAGTGAATAAATAAGCTTATTTTGAAGAAAAAGGAGACTGAGATTGTAATGTTTATTCAAATACCATTTTGAATCTTTTTTCTACTTTCTGAGTTATATTTCCCAATGTCCTTTAAATTTACTGTATTTAATAATCTGCTGGGATTTTTTTAGGAAGTACTAAGAAACATTAGCTACCAAGATGAAGAGCACTTTGAAAAGATCTGCACCCCAAAATAATGTCCAACAGAAAATTATCATTCAGATTAAACAAAATGAGCTAACGTTAATTAAAACTCCTCCTGGTGAATGTCTCAGTTCTTACCAGTAGCTAACAGATCATGTCAGAGAGTATTTAGACGTTCAGAATCCACAGTCCCCAAAAGAACCTCCAAATCTGAACTCCAGGAGCTAATATCTAAGTAGTTGTTCATCAATTCTACTCCGATGAAGAGAATTTCTGAGGAGCGCTTGTCTTTATCAGTGAGAAAAGCTGGAAGAAAGGGGCCCAACTCAACTATCCCTGCCCTAAATTCTTAGATTCCGAGCTCTTCTGTTTCACGAAGCAACCCTGTGTGAAGTGTCAGCTCTGTGCTCTCCCCCACTGCCCGTCTGTAGTGCTACATGGCTTTGCATTGCTTAAGGATAAACAGGTTGAAGTTGCATATGGTTAACATTTTTTGTTTGAGCTGGGGCAGGGAGAGATTGATTAGCATCTGCAGGTCTCACATGGTGTCACGGGCAGTAAAGGAATGACTGAAGTAGTTGCAGACAGCATGGAGTCTGCGTTCCTCTCTTTGCCTAAGAAATCATGGATAATTAACACGGATTGAATACAAAGCATGAGAGCAGAGGCACGAGATCAGTAACCCCCATCTCCTCGTGGGATCTCCATATTTACCTGTATTATATGAGGCAATAAAAACCAGAGGAGAAAAGTAATAAAAACGCAATAGTAATAAAAACTTATATTTACATAATTTCTTTCTGCCCCAGGATTCCGAAGCATTTGATGAAAATCATATAGGAAAACCTGTCACGGGACCTGTGACTTATAACTGGCAGAAGAGATCATTAGCAATTACAGGCTGGCCAAAGGAACCAGAGACAAAATGCATTTTAGAAAGAGGGTCCTGCCTTAGGTCTTCTGACTTATCCTGTTACCTTTATGACTATAAATCAGAGTGATCAATTTCAAACATACTCCTACTTGTCATTTGAAAGTGGCGAGAATCATTGAAAGCTCACAAATTCACCAAATGACAATCAACCTGTAACTGTGAAATCCATGCTTACTTAGGGAAGTGTGAAGTGCGCATTTTATGTCCTTTCATCGGTGCTTCCCAACATGGAATTAAAGGACAAGGCCTTCATCTTATGTGCCCAGAATTATCAGGTTTCCCAGACATCTTTCCTATACATGAGTTGAAATTCGTACTGTGGCTATGAAATCAGGCCGGTTTTGTTATGACTTGAAAAGGTTTGTAAGGCACAGATGTCAGCTCCAGCTGTTTTTATCAGTGATCTGCAGGCTACAGTGGTCCTTTGTAAGTTGTGCTCTTACAAATGCCATGAGGGTGTGTTCTACTAACACCCACATATTGAGAATCCCCACCAAAAACTGGATTTGAGAGAGAAATTGTGCTTGAAGCCAAGAGGACTTTTGAAAGATTAGACAGTAATAAAATAGCTACTTCCCCAGAACATGAGGACTTCTGTGGCAAATCCATTGCTTTTCAACTCAACAAAATCTCTTGTATGTATCAGACAGGTGCCAGTTATAATTCTACTCCTCATAATAATAGTGAATGCACATGATGTAGGTATTCTGGAAAGTCTTTAAGCATATTACCTCGTTTAAGCCTCAACAACATGATGAGGTAGGTACTACTTTTATTCCCATGTAAGGATCGCAAAGTTTGGGACCGTTAAATTATCTGCTAACGTCACAACCATTTGCAAAGTGCCGTTGGTTCTAAAATGAAGTCACAATGAAATCATTCTTTAGTCTTATCTCTCAGATTCTTATCTCTAGATAATAAGTCCAAGAAATAAGAGAAAGTAAATGCCCTCCTGCCAGTTTAATTGAAAGAAAAGTGAGGAGTAGAATCTCATAAAATCAGAGATGAGACAGCAAATATAAAATCAGCCCAATATCCTAGCTATTCATATCATGTCATTATTTTTTATCAATTCACCCAATAAAGACTATATATTTTTCATTGCTATAGTGGAAATCACAACTAAACGGTTATAATACCAATTACACTAGAAAAATAAAGCATAAGCAAAGGGTTTTTATGTTCTACTCGATATGACTTCATGAGACAAGATATAATAGATGATATTACCTATTTGTGAATTTCTCCAATCCACTTATTCACTCTACACACTCCCAGCCTCAGTTTCCCCTCTAAAATTCTCCCAGCTCAAAAATTCAATGATCCTATAATTCTAAGTCACAGCAGTTTTTTGAAAGTATGCTTTTCTCATTATTCTTTTTATGCCTTTCAAATATAAGACAGTTGATATTAACCAAGTATTCTCAAATAGTCTCACAAACATTGGATGTTCATTATAGCAATCCTGACTCCAACAAACTTTCATGAATCAACCTGTTATAAAATAAAGTGTTACAGTAAGGCAGGTAAATATTATCATCTGCTACAGCTTCCCAAAACATTCTTCATAAGTGATATTTTATGTGACATGATTGGAAAGCACTGCCATCCCCCTTAAGGTTAAACTTGTGATCGTCATGTAGATAGGAAATAAAAACCTCTGCATAGAATTGTATTCATATCATTTATGAAGCAGAAGCAAAGAATCACAGAGAATGAAACGTTTTCATAACAGCAAAGAACCACAGCTAATATTTTTTGAGTCTTTACTCTGTGCAACACTTTATAGGCATTACCTCATTTAAATTAAATGTATAATAATCGTGGGTAAGACTTCTTGAGGCTTCTCTCATTTAATACTCACAATAACCCTATGAAGTAATAAAGTAGATAACTGATATTCTACTCAGCATATTATTATTTAGAATGTTCACATTTTATTTGAATTGTTTCTCAAATTCTCCCCCATTAATAACAGAGACTGTTATTTTCCATCCAATGTATCTCTCCTTCTTCCTTTACTAAGAGAATGCTAATTGGATTAAGGGTGCCAACGTGCCCATATAAACACTTGCATTCCCAGCCTCTCCAGTAGTGAGAGGTGTTCCTGTTACACACGCCTGACCAATAATATATAGACAGAAATTTCCTGCTAGGAACTCTGAGAAAGCCTATTTATTTATTTATTTATAGCAGTAAGACCAACGGCAGCAAAGAGTTCAGCTTTTTATTGACCCTGTTACTAAAGAGGTTTAGTCAAAAAGACCAAAGCACATGCCATCATAAGACTCTTCAGATTCTTCTTTCTTTGTTTCTGCTTTCTTCTCCTCAGCTGGGGCAGCAGTGATGGAGGGGGCAGGACCCCCTGCTAGGGCAGCATCAGCTGCTGGGGCGGGTCCACCAGTCCGCACATTGCGCATGAGGAGCCCGATGTTGACATTGGCCAAAGCCTTTGCAAACAAGCCTGGCCAGAGATGTTCAACATTTACACCGGCTGCTTTAATGAGCGCATTTATCTTATCCTCCGTGACTGTCACCTCATCGTCGTGCAGGATGAGGGCCAAGTAGATGCGTGCCAGCTCCAAGACGGAGGCCATGGTGCGGGCAAGTGCTAGGTGGGGCTGTCGGGCATGGTGCTAGTCGCTGGATGAAGCGAGGGCCTCACCCCAAAAGCGGCCTTTGCTTCTCCAGAAGGACTGAGCAGCTTAGAGGCAGCTGAGGAAAGGCAAGTAAGCCTTTTTGAATAGGACAGTTTGTGCTCTTGCCCGAGAAGATGTTTAAGGGGACACACGCTGCAAACAGATGGTCCTGGGTGGATTTACCCTGACCCAGTCACATCTTGTTTTTCTTTCCGTACCACTTCGTACTTCTGGGTGTCAGGCCCCTTCCTCTCTTCCAAAGTGGGGCCATTGGAAAGTGTGGTCTTCACACTCAGTTTGGATGGAACTCAGCACAATCTGGAGAATGTGAGAGGATCCTTAAAGGAATGCCATTGATGGACAGCATCCATGCACTAAAGCACAGGAGCAGGCAAAGTTGTGCTCACCAGGCTTTCACCTCCCTTCTTTGTCACTTCCTCTCCAGATGCTGATATTTCTTTCCAGGTGAGTCTAACCCTGACCTCCTGTAAGGTCATTGTCCCACCACCATCAAACCAGATCTACCAGCCTGGGAGGCTGAAAGTGGAGAGTGGTAAGGGGGATTCCTCTGCCTCTCCCTCTAGTATCTTCCTAATCTGTTAGATCCTTCACTCTTTTAAATAGTGCAAATCTAAATTTGTAAGTAAAATCATAGAAATACTAGAAACTGTGTTGTAGTTGAAAATGCATTTAATATTAGGGTTGAAATGTATTGATAACTGTGATATCAAAGCAACAAATACTTTAAAGGAAAAGGTAAACTCCACACACGTTTGAACTGTCTGAAACAAAATAATTGAAAAACCTTTTAAACTGGAAAAATATTTATAACATATGTGACATTTAGATTTTACTATCTTTAATATATGGAGGGTTCTTAAAAATTAATTTTTAAGAAAGAGCACGTATTCCAATAAACAAATGAGCAAAGAACATGAACCGGCAGTAAAACACATACACACACAACTAAAGATAGACCAGGAGAGGCTTCCATGGTCGTGCAGTGGTTAAGAATCCGCCTGCCAATGCAGGGGACAAGGGTTCAAGCCCTGGTCCAGGAAGATCCCACATGCCACGGAGCAACTAAGCCCGTGCGCCACAACTATTGTGCCTGCGCACCTAGAGCCCGTGCTCCGCAACAAGAGAAGCCACCGCAATGAGAAGCCCACGCACCGCAATGAAGAGTTGCCCCTGCTCGCTGCAACTAGAGAAAGCCTATGCACAGCGACGAAGACCCAACGCAGCCAAAGGTAAATAAATAAATATTTTTAAAAAACAAAAAAACAATAGACCAGGAAAAAGTTTTAAGTTCAATTATTTCAGCTAGTCAAATAAAAGCTGATTAAATCAGTGAGTTTTTGCCTAGAAAATGTACTTTAAAATTGATAATATTCAGGGATAATGATGCAGGAATCATCAATAAGCTTAAGGAGTATAAATTGGTACAGCTATGCTGGATGTAACTTTGGAAAAATATATCCATTTTTTTAATCCTAAAATTGTGTACAAACTATGACCTAGTAATTCTTCCTCTAAGAATTCACCCTAAGAAAATGATTACAGATGTAACAAAGATTTATTTACCAAGGTTGTTTATCAATGTACTTGTTTACAATAACCAAAAACATGGATAGAACCTCTAGCCCAACATTAGGGAACTGGTTGAATAAACTGTGTATACCCATATAATGGGAAATTATAAAATCATTTTGAATAAGATTGAAAAATAGCATTTAGGAAGATAGAAATATATTCATGTTATATTGTGGGGAAAGGTTACAAAATAGTTTATACAGTGTGATTCATTATTGTAATATTTGTAAATAAGAACATCCATGGAAATAAAGAAAAACTATATACCATAACACAGGTTATTTCTGGTTGATGATACTGCAGTGTTTCTTATTTTCTCTTTACCCCTTATCTAATTGTATAAATCTTCTACCATGAACATCAATTGTTGTCATAAGACACTATTATTTTAAACTATTAAAGTTAATGGCAAATAATTAGATAATCAAGTAGTCAAGGAATTAATTTTGATGCAATATGAGAAAGTTGGTTTGAAATATGTAACAGGGGAGTATCAGAGCATTTAAATCCCAACGTGGGAATGAGGAAAGCAATTGTGTCATGGAAAAAAAGAATTCAAATAAAACAAGTGTACAGAGGAAGACAAGCTGAGATTTGAAACTGGTAAAGAGGGGAAAGGATGATATTGACTATTAGCTCAGATAAGAAAGTCAAGGAGCAAGCTTTCAGCGCATTTGAGTATTATAAGTCAACTTACTATCATACAAAACAATAATGTGTTTTTATTCAGTGCAAATGTCGTAATGGCCAAATTACTTACTCTAAAATGCAAACACCTTAAAGGGGAGCTAGTAGAACACTGGAAGCAGTTAACTGATCTCCAGCATGATTGGGATTTTCAGGCTGGTGTTAAGTTTAACAATCTTGAAAGGTGTTTTGGAGTTCAAATGCAAAATAAGTCCCTCCCTTGGAGGGAATTCTGTGAATTAATTGGAGACACAGGCATTTACAGCTCACAGTTTTCCTCATTTGCTGGAGGGTATCGTTATCTTTATAGCTCTATATATAAAATAGGCAAATGTCCTTGGTCATGCCTCTTCCCATGAAAAATTGATCATGTGCTGGGAAGCAAGGGGAAGCCCCAAAAAAGTCTGCCAATGGACAGAGATACAGATACATAACCCAACACAAAGGCACATCAGTTTAGAAAACTGATGCCTTTCCCCAAGCATCAAGGAATTTTCCTCTTAGGGGGAAAATGGTTATTTCTGAGGACTACTCGTGATCACTCCCAGAATTTTCTTATGTTCCAGAAAAACCACCACATAGAAATTTCCACCACAGTAGTATTCATATTTCCTAGCACATAGGTGTATAGAATGCTACAGCAATTGGCTACAAAGTGGACAGAAAGTTTTGTGGTTAATCAAACCAACTTGCCTTGTGAAGCAGGTATACCTAGATTTACTACTGAACTTGTTTTCCTTATATGCAAAATTGAGATAACAACACCTCACTTACACAGTTGTTTAGAAGATAAAAGTAAACAATACTTATAATGTTGGATCCATAACAAACAATAGCTATCATTGGGACATGTTTTTTGGGGGGGAGGAAGTTGGGGAGAACTTACTGTAAATGTATAAGACATAAAATACAGTTGACCCTTGAACAACATGGGTTTGAACTGAGCAGGTCCACTTATATGTAGATTTTTTTTCAGTAGTAAGTACTACAGTACTACACGGGTTTGTGGTGGTTGAATCCACAGATGTGGAACTGTGGACACAAGGGTCAACCATAACTTATATGTGGATTTTCCATTGCCCGGGTGGTCAGTGCCCCTAACCCCTGCATTGTTCAGGGATCAACAGCATATGTAACTTGAACTGAAATACATTATTACAATAGCAGTGTTTTGGCTGACAACTTTTTATCTGAAATGCCACAAAGATCCTAAGCAAAGTTCAAATGGTTCTATTTATAATAAAGTTGGAAATGCATTTCAAATTCATATTTTTATCAGGTGTGGCCAGCATTTTAACAATTATTTTGACTTTTTAGCTCCATTCACATTCTCAGTGGCAAGTATATTTGTCCCATTTTTAGACCATTCTATACACTTAGCACAGCCTATGTGAGCCAACATGCTTATATTAATGTCAAAAGACCGGTGAGATTGTTTTCCTGCTCTCAATAATTAAAACATTTCTGTAGTCTGGTACCTAAATCAGTAAAGAATAGAAAATTGTTAAGACACTGTTAAGCTATCTCCATTTGTGAATTTTTCTTCTGTTTCTTTCTTTTTTTTAACAAAGTAGGTTAAGTTTTGCCTTATTCACATAAGATATTTTAGAGAAAAAACTTTTCAGATATAATAATTTTCAAAGGAAATGTCTTATGCAAGCTTATTTGAGCCTGTTCTTATAGAAGCAATCTTTCTGAGCCATTGATTGCAACCTATAACCACTACAATATGGTGACATAAGTGACAATGACATGGTCAGTTAATCAGGAGTACATTTATTTTCGTTTAACAAAATTTGAATCAAGTGTTTTAGATCTAGAAGACTTCAGTCCCCTCTTTTCAGAGAGGGCAAGCTGTTTGGCTAAGGATTCAAAGCCGGTTAACAACAAAACCTGCCTTAAAACTCAGGTACCCAGCCTTCAGGTAAAAAGTGAAGTATTGGCATTTCTGAGAAAGGGTCAGGAATAGATTTTAATAATCAGCTTTTAAACACAATATTACAAAGCACACCGTATACACGTGCTGTTTCTTAGCTAGATGGTTTTGCTTGTAATTTCCAGGGTTGTGAGTAGAATGGAGTTGTTGAGTAGCATGATAAATGTTTGAGTCTCTGCTCTGCCATTTCATACAACCATAAACTTTTCCATCTATGAAATGGGAACAATAGCATCTACCTCACAGGGGCATTAGGAGAATAAAATGAGAGAGATTATGAAAGTAAAATCAATTTTTAAACTAATAAAAAGTTTGAAAATGTTCAGGAGTGGTATTATCTTTATTAATCAGCTTACAAAAATCCTGGCTCCATTTTTGTGAATGAACTTGATTTCAGGCTCTCACGCTTATTTCAGCAACATAGCTCTTAGATTTAAGATATTGAGGATTTTTCTCACCAGTGGGATTTTTGCTATGCAATAAGAAAATATAAGTAATAAGGCCAAAATAAGGCCATCTAATTATATCAGGGGATTCTGATAACAGCATAAACCATGAAAGTGGAACCTAAGTGCTTTACTATCTGAATCATAAAACAGAAATACATTCTGTTATTGCATTATTATGAATTCTTTATTTTTATAATACAGATTTGAGAGTGCTTCCCAAATTGTCATTTTTATACTGAATATGTTCCTGTTAATTTTTCATATTGATGTTAATATTATTTCACAATATCATGCCATTTTTACTAATGGATTTTTTTTTTTGTAAATAACCATAGTTTCCACATAAAAAACATGATGGAGTTGAAGTCTCTGCTATAGTCATTAATTCCCCCATGTAATACACCAATTAGGCCTGTATCATATCTGCAAAAATATACATAAGGCCATTTGCACATAATTCATACCCATACCTAATGATAACCTCATAAACTGTTTTCCCACCATTGAAGCACACATGTTTAACTTTGAAATGTGTTGCCAGAAGAATGCTTTTGAAAAAACGAATCCCACTGCAGATGAAGTCTCATCAATTGCTGCTTTTTTTTCTACTGTATACTTTATGAATTGCCTCATCATAATTAACTCCAGCCACTGGAATTAATTACTCCAGATGATCTGGAAATTGGTCTTCTCAATTCCTCTGAAATTCGTCAAGATCATCCTGCAAAGCGGGGGAAGGGGTTTGAATAAAGCAAAAATGTCTTTGAAAAACTGAATATGTTTTAGTGTTTTGTTTTTGAGAGAAGGAGAAGTAGCACAGGAAGATGACTTTAGGCATATTTTATTCTTTTTTCGTTCCATAAAATGATAGACATTAGGAGCTGAAAGTGATCATAGTGAATTTCTGGTTCAACCCCTTCCTTCCATACACATGGAAGGGAGAGCCTAAAAGCTTGGGTGAATTGGCCAAGGTCCACGTGGTCATGGACTCATGATCCAAAACCCATGTCAGGGCTCTGTTTAGCAGTAAAATAAGAAATAAAGATAGATGATTGATTTCACAGACTTTCTCATACAGAAACCACACATGGCACTGAGGAGTTACAGATGAGAAGGATGTACTGAAAATGAACACTTTGCTAAAAGCATACTAGGATGCTCATTTGAGGAAGCTTTCAGTTTGATTCAGCCCATCTCAATTTGGTCCCAATTGTTTTCAGGTTTTCCATCACAGTCATTCTTCCCTAAATCTGTTATAATTAGAGACCATTTATATTTGATAGAACAATTCTGTGTCAGCCAACTGCAAGGAAAATTGGAAAATAGTTGATACCAGTTTACGAGTTTTTAACTGTCAGAGGAGATTTTACCTTTTGAATAATGTACATATTTGTTAGTGTCAACTCTTCCAAAATGTTAGCATTCTTTCAAAACATGCTAGATTCTCTCTTAGAAAGAGTACATAGGATCCAACCAGAGCAGAAACCTGTTAATCAGGGATTGGAGGCAAGGAATATCGCAGAGTATGTCACACCTTTATATAAAGCAGAAATTGGTGTAAATGGGGAATATATGAGTAAATAAAAAATAATAAAAGTAGGTTTTTAAAAATTGTTTTCCCCTATATTCTCCGCAAGTTCCTGATACAACAAAATAAAGGGTGACATGGTGTCAGTTGAGTCTTTCCAGCAGCAGATCCTCAGACAGAGCTAGAAATGCAAGGTATTAATTGGGGATAATGCCTGTTACAGATAAAGGGGAGAAGGAACAAGAACAGTTAGAGAAAACTTTCAGACTCTGATGTAGGTCTGATGCCTGTGGAAGTACAAGGGAAGGAAGGAGAGTCAGGTAGGGAGAACCTCAGCCTGTGGGGCAGCTCTGAGGAAGCCTCGGTCAGCCAACAAGGGGCTGCAGGACAATAAGCTCCCAGAAAGCAGTGGGAGAGATACCGCTCTCCAGAGATCGCAAGCCCTTCCCCACTGTTTTGCTCAATGGTCTGCTGAGGGCTGCCATGCAAGTGCTCGGCACTGGCTTAAAAGCCGAGGCAGATCCCAAGGTCACCTACACTCAGAGGCTGTTGGCTACTCACGCTCCTTGTAGCAGGTCTTCCCTTGAAGGGATGGCTGAGTGGTGCACCAGGATGGCTTTCACTTACAGGCATCGATTCCTTTCCAGTGTGATTGCATGGGCTGAAATTGATGACAGCCAATCAGGTCACTGCATTGCTGCTGCCAACTTTAATTTGGATGTGTACTCTTTCCCAATGACTTACCCAATTACTTTCATAAAGAAATTCCTTTGTGAAAAATTTCCACATCTTACCAAGTCAAAAAACATATCATAAACACTTTTGAAACCTTCTCAGGTCATGGACTGTTTCTCCACAGATGCGACCCACCCCCTCAAACCCATTGAAAGCACTAAATGAAAGTAAAAGTAACTTTGTGTTTAGGAACAACTAATTCTGACACGTTCCCTTCTTATTCTGGAAAATGTATTCTCTCCCCTGCATATCCATAGGACATTTACTCAACCTTGATTCTTCTCATTGATTTTTGTCTCCCCACAGAAAAGCTTTGTCCTGCTGATTTGTTTTAATCAAATTGCTCAGTGATATAAAACAGAAAATAAGGGAAGGTGAGTTTTGCTTGTTTGCTCTGGATGTATTCTGGAGCAGTTTGATTTCTGTTCCCTCTTCCCCGGCTGGGTCTGTGTGCATGACCTTCATTGATGTCGGCCGTCAGGGTCCTCAGGACCTCACACAGGCCAATACACGGAGCTGGCCTGGCTCCCTGGGCCCTGTCCCCTAGGCCCCGCAGGGTACTTGATGGTGTTGAAGGCAAACTGACTCAGAAGAAATTTTTTTCCTCTTTGCCCGAATTTAAATCCATGTTATTTCCATAATTTTGAGCTATAAATGTAATGTTTTCATCTAACAGCAGAGGATAATGCATTTCCAAATTTAATCTTGAGCCCTAACCTCGCCCCAGATTCTAAAATCATGTATTCCAGTATTTGCTCGACATCTCCATTTGATGGGTGATTAATAGGAAAAGACATCTCAGACTTAACATGTCCAAAGCAGAACTCTTGATTTCCTCTCCCCCAAACCTGTTCCTCCTTCAGTCCTTTCCCACTTGGTAAACAGTACCTCTACCCTCTAGTTGCTCTGGTCAAAAATTGTGGACTTGCCCTTGACTCTTCTTCCTCACCTTTGTATTCTATCCATGAACGAATCATCTCACCTCTCCCTAGAGCATTTCTAACCATGTCCACCATTACAACCCTAGCCCAAACCACCATCAGCTCTCACCTGGGTTATTTCAAGAGTCTCCTGAGTGGTCTCCCTGCTTCTTTTGCCTCTTCTATCTATTTTCCTTTCTTGCTGCCAGAGTGGTCCTTTTAGCATAAGATATATCATCTCACTCTCTTTACCAAAACTCTTCAAAGACTTGTCTTTTCATTCTGAATAAAATCTGAAGTCCTCGCCATGGTCTATGGTGCTTTCCATTATCTGTGCCCTGACTACTACTCGGACTGCATCTCCTGTCACTGTCGCTTTTTCCCACTCTGTTCTAGCCCTCGGACTTCCTTGCTCTTCTTTGAGTAAGTCAAGCTCACACTTACCTTAGGGTCTTTGCATCTGCTTTTCCTTCTGCCTGGGCCAATCCATCCAGCTGTACTGAGGGACAAGGGCTGCTTCTGGAAGAGAAGCAAGAGCATGAGAGGTAGTTAGAGGAAGCTCAGAGGGCTCAAAGCCAGGAGTGACCTAGCGATGCACAGACACAACAGAAAGTGGATTTGGGGCTTGAGTCAACTTTCCCTAAGCCTCAAAACACTGGGGAGCTCCAGCTGCCAACTGAGCCGTACTAAACAATGGTGAAGAACCTCCCACTCTCTGCCCCCAAAGGAAATATTTACTGTTGGCTTTCACAAACCCAGTGCTTTACATATCTTATTCCCGTAAATCCCTACAACGATACTATGGAGTACATATGATTATTATCCATCATTGGTGTACATCCACACAGGGTTTATATGTTTCACATATGGTGAGGGTCCATGTCACACAGTCGAGGAATAAAGGCAGAGCCAAACACAGGTTGAGCCAATGACTCCAGAGCTCCTGCTTTTCTCTTCATGTCATGCATGCTCCTAGTTAAATAAGACCATTCGCTACAATCCCCACAACTTTCCATTTCCCCGTTTATGATATTGCATCAGAATATCCCCTCACACTCCCAACTCCTCCTTAAATTCTACTTGTACTTCCAGGACCAGCTCCAGTGATCACCTGGACCACCCTCCTCCCCACCCCAAATAAGAACGAGAGACTTTCCTCCCTATCTTCATGGTTTGTGGACGTGGTCTGTGCCTCGGTTGTACCCTCATTGCTGTCAGGTGTATACGTGTCTAACTCCACCCCATCAATCCTAAGCAACTGGAGGCTAGAGCCGTATTTTCATCATATTTTTACCCCTCAACACACAGGACAGTGCCTTACACGTGTTGGATGTTCACCAATGCAGTTGCAGTTGAGTAGACTTGAATGGAAATAATACTACCAGGTCCTAGTTTGCTGGTCATTGGTAATAAAGGCCAACTTTCATTGATCACTTTCTAGGTGCCAGGTGCTTGCTAATCCTTTACGTGATTATCTCAATTTATTCCTCACAATAACACTATGACCTGGGAAATGTTATTATTCACATTTAGCATGGAATGGAACTGAACAACAGAGAGGTTAATTCACTTTACCAGTGACTTCAGCCCTAGGAAATGGCAGGATTTGAACCCAGGATGTCTGAATTGAGATAGCCCCATGAGGTAACTATCACACTACCCAAAATTGAATTTTGTGACCTCAGTAACTACTGTAACGATTGCCTCTTTTATTCCAATCCTGCCCACAGCTGTGCCACGTGATGCTCTACTGTCTGCGCATCTGCCTGTTTTAAGCTGCATTTCAGGGCAGGATCCAGGAACCAGAGAGACTCACTTTGTCAAGAGGTGGATGTCATATGTGTGCAGCGTGGCTCTGGGGCTACATCTAAAGCAAGTCCCAGAGTTTGGAATTCCCACTTGAGGTCTTAACTGCATCCACATAATACCACTGACGACTATGAATCGGTCTAACCAGACTCACTCATTCTAAAAATAAAGAATTCTTTTTTTTTTCTTATTGATGAAAATGTGTGAAGATTCAGGAGACCAGTTAACATCTTAGTGACCATGGTTTTGGCCCACAGTGATCACCCATCCTGACAAAAATGATGGACACAGCTATCAAACCCCGGACATGGGCCAACACCATGGTGCACGCTGGCCACGGCCGTCCAGTCTTCAAATCACCTACCAGACCATAGGCTTCACTGCTGCCTGAGACAGGAGCTCTTAAGAACACGGACTCACAGAGAATATTAAATCTTAAAGAACTTCTGTGGTGACTACTGAGAGGTTGACTAAAATTTGGGGCTGATTTGAACATTTAAAACTAGCTTTTTCCACTTGGATATCTATTTGTTTCTACATCTTAAAAAAGACAGATACCTTTTCTCTTAATAATAATAAATAATCACATTTTTAAAACTGTACAAGATGGATAACTGCTCCTTAACTTGCAAGTGAAAATTAATTTCTTCATCTCAGATGTAACTGGATGGATTGCAGTATTGATCTGAGCACATTCTGTACAATTCCTAATAATATCAACAGAGAAGGAGGGGGCTGAGGTGTGACCTCTCAGATTCTGCAGTCCCTTGACAGTGTTGAGCATTTGTCATTAACAGAGGGAACTAAGTTCCTCTACTCAGAGGGAATAGGATTTACAAACTGTAGCACACACAAACACACTTAGAAGATAAAATGGAAGGGGGATGCCAATGATTTGTTTGTCATTTGAGATGGAGACAGGGGAGGACTGGTATTGTTTCATCTGAGTCAAGTAGCAGAAAGTCTGAATTTAAGTGCAGCTCATTTGATTTTATTACGTGGATATTAGCAGATTGGTCTCTTTTCACCCATGCCTGCTGCCCTGTTTTTGGTCATTAGATTATTTGATTTGACACCCATCATACAAATAGGTTGTGCTGTATCAGGGCTGATAGGAGGAACAGAGGAGGAAGAAAAATTGCACAGCTGGTAGTACAGTGAACCCAAAAATATACAGCAATGTACCAGAGGGAATAGTCATCAACACGAAGTGAATAAGCACCCAGACTATTGATTACATGCTGCTCACAGAACACCAGGCGTTTCTGCCAACCCCTTTCTACTCATACACTGAACTGCAGACAGCATGCTGTACCTTGCATCATCAGTTTTGATGAATAATGCACTGATAAGCACTGCAGCCAGTATTCCGGGGAGCTGGGTAGCCAGATGTCATCTGGATCTCCAGTAGTTTGAACCCTGGGTCTCTGACAGACACTGATAAAAATCCAAGGCAAGCACTGCAGAGGGGGCAAGGCCACTGCAAGATTCTGGTGAATATCATGGCATTTGGAAAATGAATGAGAATCAGCTTTGTCATGTGCAGCATTTTGAAGCATAATTTAAACAGAGGGTTAGTTGCTAAGTGGCAACGCCGGTGAGGTGAACTTCCATCTGAGACTTGTTGGGAAATCTCATACACAAAGAAAGGGCTTTCGAGAGGAAATCATTTTTAAAGGGCTTAAATCCACTTGGCTACAAATGGGCCATCGTGACAAACAGATGGAACGGGTTCCCTCCACGATGGAATTCAGACGGTGGTTATGACAGATTTGAATGTCGCCTTGGCGGGAGGGGGCGTGGGATCTGATTCCCCCCCCCCTTCACGGCACACTCGAAGCATTTCAGCAGGAGTGCTGCGTAGATCATGTTTTAATTCCATCATTACAGGTAAATGTTCAAAAGGATCCATTAGACACAAGGTTTCCTACACTCAGTAACTGCAGACCTACCTCAGGTCGTTTTATGAGTGAAACCTGGAGTTCGGGCAACCATTGTCTTTGCTCTATTTAATTCTTCATCTAGACAACAGATTTTTCTGACCCTAGATTCACAATGGTCTCTGGCTCCATCCTCAATTGCAATCGGCTTTCCTTCTCCACTCCTTTCCAGGACGTCTCCTCCCTGCAGCTCCTCCCAGCCCTGTCACACTTTTCTCCAGCAGCCTCGACTCTTCCAATATACTCAGCCTCCACAACCCACACTGTCAGTGTCAAACGCTGATACCTGGCAAATCTATTCCCATAGCTGGAAGGACTCAATGATAAATCTCCAACGTGGGAGATTTAAGCTACAAACATTGTGAAGCTCAAGCTATCACTTTGACACTGTCCCAACTTGGACCCACTGCACCAGACTGGATCACATGAGCCGAGAACCAGAGGGCATCCTGGGTGGTCATTGCCTGGAATGTACAGACAAAAGCCACACGAGCTTTGGGTGGCAACACCCCTATGAGGTCAGTCACTTCAGGCTCATTCTAATAGCATCATAACAGGCAAAACTCAGATGAGGTCAAAGTAGTTTTCCAAAATCCCTAAAGTAGCCCGTAATGTATAATACAAATAATTTTGTATATGCAAATGTATAGTAGGATATTATAATAGCATTTCCACGTAAAATATCCTTTTGTAATAGAGTTTCTCTCAACAAGGAAGAAGACAACCGAAAGCAAAGCCCATACTCTCCTTTTCCTCACTCCCTGCCTGTGGTCTGAGTGGAGACAGGCTCATCTGCACTGGTGTGTTAGGGGGATTTTTGGTTTTATTTTTACTTGTTATTATTAAAAAAAATTGAAACACAGAAGAGTAGAAAGAATAGTATACTGAACATCCATGCAACATTTACTAAGTTGTGAAAGACATTAATCTTGGTATATTTGCTTTACCTTTTCTGAGAGGGGGATTGAAAATGCAAAATAAATTACAGATACTGTATGTTACCCAAAAAACTTCAGTATCTCCTTCAAAAGGGAATTTTCTTTAATGGCCCAATTTTATTATCACACCAGCAGAATTTATAACTTCTTAATATCATCTAACATCCAGTCCGTATTCAAATTTCCTTTAGTATACTCAAAATACCTTCTATAGTTAGTTACTTTGAACTTGAATCCAATTAAGCAACATGCATTGTATTTTCTTTCCCCTGCACTATTTAAATAGGTATTATTTCTGTCTGTCTCTCTCTCTGTCTCTCTCATTAAGTGCACTTAAGTAAACTTCATTAAGTTAAAATGTGTAATATGCAATTTGTCTTAATGATAATATAAAGAACATGAAATATGTCTTAATAGAACATAGTAGAAAATTTCATGGGATAATAATGACTAAAACAATAAATGTACTTTGGGGGATTAAAAAAATATATGTTCACAAGTTCTTTGATACTCCTTCTTTCAGGAGTTGAAGGTTAATTCCCTTCCCTTTGATGTGTGGGCTGAACTCAGTGACACATTTCTAATGAACAGAATATGGCAAATGGGATGAGATGGGCTTTTGACAGATTGCAGTTTCCATCTTGAATGTGATCTCTCGCCTCTCTCTCTGTCTTTCTCCTCTTCTCTCTCTCCTCATATCTTTCTCAGAAACCACGTCCTGTGAGCAGCCTTATCACAACTGCATTGCCTGTGCCTCAACTTCCCATTTAGAAGCACCCAAAGCCTCAAGACCCTTTTAGCCAACAGCCAGAGAATTCTTGGTATCATAATTTCACAGCTCAGCTACAGTTACCACTCTGCTATCCTATCTTGGTCTTAGAAGAGAAATCAGGAAGCAGCCCTGACATCCAGGAACTGGTCTGACACTTACAGTGAGGACTCAGCATTGTTTGAAGCTGGCTTGGTGCTCACAGCCAGGCCATGTGTTTATATATTCTTCTGTTAAACATAGATTATCTCACAGAACCATCATCAGACAAGGTCACTTAGATAAAACAAGACCACTTCATAATTTTGGCCGAATACAGATGAAAGCAAGGTCTCCGTGCCACCCATGAAATACCAAACATCCCCCTGTGTAGGCTAACGTGAATGACTGTTCCTTCTTTACCAACCATTACAGCTCTATCCTGACCCAGGGTACCCTTCCTGTCATGATAGAATGACTCCTGCTTTCTATGCTGTCCAGAGTGAACTCCAGCCTCCTTGGACCCCTTCCCAAATCATCCAACCAAAGCCCAAGTCCTCTAATAGGCTCTTTCTAATCCCCTTACTAAGACCCCCTACGGTTCCCCATGGCATGTGTTCTCCTTTCATGCAAGGAGTGATAAACCCAAACTTCAACTACACGTGTGTTCCTGGTGGTCTCTGGCTAGAAAACGTTAGCATAGTAATAATTATCATTTATTTCTTCTCCAATGGGGGCACAGACCTAGGTTATTATAATTCTGGCTCTATAACATATTACTTGTATGACTTTCGCTAAGCCACAAATTTTTAATGCCTCAATCTCCCCATCTGTAAAATGGTACAATATCTTAACTAATCAGGGAGTTGTACAAATTAAATGAGGTAAGGTATATTAATCACTGATCTTACTCCCTTGCACATAGAAAATGCTCATTATATGGGTTTCCTTCTTATTTTAGTGGGGGTAAAAAAATTATTTTTATAAAAGCTAGGAAATTATTTCAAGTTTTGCCAAAATTTAAAATATCCTAGGAGAGCTTATATTTGACACTCATCTAAAGCAGTGAAACTAATCTTATACATAAACACTTACTTAACCTTCCCAGGATGAGAACTTATTTCTACTTGGTGAACTGTGATGTAATGTTTCAAAGCTTTGACCTCTTTGAAATGGTATATTGGTTAAAATTATTTGGGGCTTGGAAGCTTCTTGGAGTTGTCTGTAAGGCTGAGTTGTAACAATAGATTCATTAAATGGGTCTAATTTTACCCGTGTTTGGATGTGTCAGATTGGTGTTTCCTCTAGGTAGGCAATGTGTACACTTTGGGGGCTCAGATGAAAATCCCCTGTCGAGCAGAAGCAGCCTCTCCAGGGAAGCATGTCTCGCCTCCAGGACTGACCCCCTTCAGGTGCATGTCCTTGGTGCGTTGACCACAGTCCAGGGGCTGTCATCAGCCTTGCATCCTCCAAAATTTCACCTTATCTTTATTCTAGAGACCACCTAACTTCGGGACGCTAAAGCATGCATCAAAGCTACTAACAGATTTACGTGTAAAATCTGAATTTTTAATTTATAAGGAGAAGGTTAACTGCCAAAGGAAACTTTAATATCTATAGTGCTAAACAAGCACATATTTTCCCTATAGACAAAGCACATAGGAGATCAAATTATGAAAAGATTGGCATGGAATCAGAATGAGTGGGCATATGATTCTGAAGTTTAATAGCATTAGTTCTGATAGGGGCTGCAGATGGCTATTCAAGGGAGAGACAAAGTAGCTACTTCACTGAAGAGGACACCTCCCAGGGGCAGGGCCTGGAGAGCCCTAATAAATCCTGCCCTTCTGATTGTCCTTTCTTTGTCCTTCTACTCCTGGAAAGTCATTCCTTCTTCTTTTCTTCTTTATGCAATATGGAAATTTGGAAGCAAATGAATAACCTAGAAATTTGGAGATGTCTCAACATTACATTATTTTATGTTTGCCTTGTTGAACTTTCAGGCTAAACCACAAACCTACATGTCTAGACAAGGCTGCTCTCTGAAAGGAATGGATGTCTTCTTTCGCTGTTCATCCTAAATATGAACCTGGAGAGGTTTGGGGCAGTGCTTGGAGGTGGGGACCGGCAGAGATATGGAAGGACAGAGTGAATTCTTTCAGTGAATGGCACGTGCTGTGTGGAAGATGGGCTGGGAGCGAGGCACAGGGCAGCCGGCTATAAGACATGAGGATAATCCAGGTTGAGGAGATGTATCTCATTCTCCATGTTGATCTTCTGTTTGTTTTTCCTCTAAAACATCAATGAAGCCTCATTTTAAAACATATATTCTGGGACAAGATGCCAGAGTAAAGGCAACTATCAAAAGCACCTATTTATTACTAAATAATAAAAAGGAAGAAATTAATCTTCATTGAAACAAGGAAATAGTCCCAGTGCCAAAGCCCAAAATACGAAATGTCCCTGCCAAATATTGTGTCAATTGAGTTTTATTAAATTAATCAGTTGATCAAGAATAATCACATCCCCAAATACTAATCAAGTGGGTGTTTGAATAAGGAGATATGATCTAGGAGGACCAGGGCACATCCCATAGATGTGTCAGGGAGCCCTAGGAAGGCTGTTATGAAGGAGGAATTATCCTACCCATCTTTTTGATTGTCAACATCCTGGACAACTATCCAGGGGACAGTGTGAGGTGAAATGTGAGGAAGCAATGTCATGAAAGGTAAAAAAATCAAGTGAGAGACAAGCCATCAGGAAAAGGATATAACTTATTCAACGAACGGTTTTTTGTAAAAGAAAATCTGGACAGAAGTTGTGAGTTATCCTACCTGCCTTTATTCCATCCTCAATACTCTGCCCTGCAGAGTATTTTATAGCAAATATTAGAATCCATTCAAATATGAGCTAAGAATCAGACAGAAGACCGTATGGAACATAGGCATAGAAACTACAAAAAATAAGAAACAGAATATAAGCAAAGGGCACTCAAAGAATAACCTCAGAAAACAAATCAATCAAGGAAATGGAAGACCTAAAATACCACAACCTAAATAAAATTAGAGGGCTTCCCTGGTGGCGCAGTGGTTGGGAGTCCGCCTGCCGATGCAGGGCACATGGGTTCGTGCCCCGGTCCGCGAAAATCCCACATGCCGCGGAGCGGCTGGGCCCGTGAGCCATGGCCGCTGAGCCTGCGCGTCCGGAGCCTGTGCTCCGCAGCGGGAGAGGCCTGCGTACCGCAAAAATAAATAAATAAATAAAATTAGAGATAGCATTATGTCTTTTAAAAAACAAAAGAAGAGTCAAAAAAAAAAAGCTACAAATGTTCAAATAAGAGATTATAAACTAAAACAAAGATCAACTAAAACTGAGCTGGAAGAAAAATAAGAAAGAAATTGAAGAGAAATTTAAAAATATTACAGTGATGAAAGCCCATTAAAAGAAACAAACATAAAATAATCATGACTGGAAACTGTCATGAGCAGTGTGGACGTGTTTGAGAAAAGAACACTGAAATGTACTGAAAATGCTATACTGCAATCTTCGAGGAAAATCTAGAAAGAGAGGTGTGTGGAAGGGGGCTGTTTAAGCCCAGTCTTTCACAAACCAGCGTTTCTTAAAAATGCAGAGAAAAAATGCAGAGGAAATGACTGTATTAGAGGTGTCAGGGGGTGGGTGTCAGGGTAGGTTAGAGCCTAGACTGGCCAGTTACTGGGCCAGTCAGGGTGTGGATGGACATGAGTGACCCCTGGCACCCCCGGCAGTAGCCTGGGAGAGAAAGGGGGACCACACCTAAACTTCACCTGGAGTGAGTCTGGGCTTAGGATCAAGTTGTGAATTCTTCCCCATATCTTACCCCCATTCCTTTATTCCTAAAAGTTAAGCAACACCTCATTCAATTTACATCACGGTATTTGTAAATGTTATATTATAGGAAATTGGGGCAGGGCCTGTGCCCAATATGGTACAGAATAAAACCATGATCCTCCCCTAAGGATGGGCTGACGATGGCAGGTGTAACCTCCAATGAAGTTAGCAGTCATTAGCAGATACACTGTCCGATGATAGACAGTCATGGAAGAGGTAAGTGCATGGTAGCCAATGAGGAGGCCAGGGTAGAGGGATCTGGGATATGCACTCAGAGAACAGGTAAAGCAGCATCTTGGGAAGCTCCCTTGGATATGAGAATGAGTCTATTTCAGGTGACCGCCTGCGCTTCATTCCACGTGCACCGATTTTGTAACTTGATTCTCAGAGCGTGATCTGATTTCCCTTGTTTCCAAGTGCTTCTGTGTATGCAGAGTAATAAGTCCATACAATGAAATACTATCTTTCTGGAGTCCTTCTGCAATTGAAGTACAGTGTGCAAGAAATATAGTGCAAATACAGTGTGCAACCTTATAAAAAAGTTGAATATTCATTTCTGTTTATACCTCTGTCCCTCACTCTGTCCTGTTTCCCTACAGCGCTCACAACTCCATCTGCAGTGCAGAATGTGAGCACCATTTCATCCTCAGGGACAGTCCTTCTCTGCCATCTGCACCAGCAGCAATAATTCCAGCAGGACTTGTTTAAAACAACAGTATGTCATTTCAAGACAGGAGTTTCTCAAAAGGCAATTTTAAGGTACAAAGGCTCCTCCCATGATCTCCTTTCCATTTTTCTCTGGAAAGGAGATCTGAAAAAAAAGAATCCATTTTTTAAATAAAAATAAACTGTAGTGTCTCAAAAAGGTCCCATTTAGAAGCAGAATTTTAAAGTTATATATATATATATATGGTTATATATTATATATAGTTATATACTATATAATTTTAAAATTCATAGTATAGTTTTGAAAACTCAATTTGAGCCTATAGATAACTAAAACAGACCCTAATGACCCTAAAGTTTGCCATCCAACAGTTTAGGAAAGTACGTAGGATTTAACTTGACTGTATTATTAGTAGCCTTGTTAATTTCAAAAGATTATATTCTCTAAACTAATTAGTTTCTTTAGTGAATTAGAAGCACTGTGTTTAACATATCTTGAAATAATGTGACTATTGCATGAAAGAACCAAATACAATAACGATTCTCAATGAAAAGGTTATATATTTAACAGCAAATTTACTTTGTGGAGGTCACATCGATGGGCACTGATGAAAAAAATTAATACAACTGTTCAGCGGAAACAGTATATATTGGAAATCATCTGTTGTTAGGCACCCTGAAATTACTAATAAATGCCAAGTTGAATCCTGAAAAAAGGGAATGTGACACTCCCCTGCCACTCAGGTGTGTAATCTCCGAGGACAGAGTCCCCCGCTCTGCCAATGGCCCTCTCAGGATGAAAATATTGGGCAAGACAAGACATCTCTCAACACTGGTTCAACAGCTCTGACTTATCCCTGAGGACAGGGTAGAATAATTTGAGGGAGGGAAAAGAGAAAGAAAGGTTGTCTAATTCAGACCCATACTAATATTTTAAAAACGTGGATGGACCTAGAGTCTGTCATACAGAGTGAAGTAAGTCAGAAAGAGAAAAACAAATACCGTATGCTAATACATATATATGGAATCTAAAAAAAAAAAAAAAAGTTTCTGAAGAACCTAGGGGCAGGACAGGAATAAAGACGCAGACATAGAGAATGGACTTGAGGACACGGGGAGGGGGAAGCGTAAGCTGGGACGAAGTGAGAGAGTGGCATGGACATACATACACTACCAAACTTAAGGTAGATAGTTAGTGGGAAGCAGCCGCATAGCACAGGGAAATCAGCTCAGTGCTTTGTGACCACCTAGAGGGGTGGGATAGGGAGGGTAGGAGGGAGACGCAAGAGGGAGGAGATATGGGGATATATGTATATGTATAGCTGATTCACTTTGTTATAAAGCAGAAACTAACAGACCATTGTAAAGCAATTATACTCCAATAAAGATGTTTAAAAAAGCAAAAAACGAATACACACTAAAAGAAAAAAATAACTAGGGAAACTTGGTAAGAAAGGAACACCTAATAGTTGGGGCCAACTTATTTTATAATAAGAAAATTTGAGGAACTCACTATAATTCTCTAGTGTTTTGTACTGGAAACTTAGGAGCCAAAATCTTTATCTTGAAAGCTCATATGTTAATATGCATTTTTAAATGTATGTTTTATTTCTACATCAGTTTTTCCTCACCCCACCCACTCTTATACATTTTTTCAAAAACACATTTTTATCAATATAGATATAAGAAGACTGTACAAATCATAATTGTGTAGCTCAGTGAATTTATGTACAAGGAACACACCATCCAGATAGAGAAATAAATATCACCACACTCCAGAAGCCCTCCATGGACCTTTTCTTGGTACCTGTCCCTACCTTCCCCTCCAAAGGTACCTCCATCCTGACCTAGAAGACATATATTAGTTTTGCCTGATTTGCAACTTTATGTACATGAAATGATATACGATACGTGTACCCTCTGTGTCTGACTTCTTTCAGCATTGTTTATGAGCTTTATTCGTGTAATTGCATATAATAATGGTTTATTTTCACTGCTGTGAGGAATTCTATTGTGTGAATATACAAGAGTTTATTTATTTTGTTTTTGCTAGACTAGTGGGTTGTTACTAATTTTGAACTGTTATGAATCAGTATTAATAATGCTGCTATAAGCATTCATACATATACAGATACATATATACTATACCTGTATGTGTATATATAAGTATATGCGTGTATACACACCTTTTAGTGAATATATGTATGCATTTCTGTTGGAATGGAATTAAGTCACATGGGTATGAACATATTCAGTTTTAGTAGATACTCACAATGGCTTTCCAAAGAGGTCGTCCCAATTTACTTTCCCGTCAGCAGGGTATGAAAATTCCAGTAGCTCCACAGTTTAATCAACATTTCATTTCTCACTCTTTTTAATTTTCACCTTTCTGGTAGGTATGGTTATTTCACAGTAGTTTTCATTTTAATTTCCTTAATGACTAATGATGTTGGACACTTTCTCATACATGTATTATCACATGGGTACTGTCTACTATGAAGTATGGGTTTAATTCTTTCGCCCATTTTTTCCACTGGGTTGTCTCTTCTTTTCTTCTTGATTCATGAACAATGCTTATATATTCTCGACGGAAGTACTTTGCTGGTTATACATATTGCAAATATCTTCTCCTCTTTGGCTTAACATTTTACTATGTCGGTGATATGTTTTGATAAATTGTAATCTCGTTTATCAATATTTTGCTTCCTGGTTTTTTGTGTCATGTTTAAGAAATCTTTACCAACCCCAAGGTCATAAATATCTTCTTACTTGTTACCCTCAAGAAACTTTAATATGTTTTCATATTTAAGCTTATAATCCTCCTGACATTGATTTTTGTTTGAGACAGAGTTTCTCAGTCTTGACACTACTGACATTTTGAAGAAGATGATTCTTTGCTGTTTGGGACTATACTATGCATCATAGGATGTTTAGCAACATCCCTGATCTGTACCCACTAGATGCCAGTAACACTCCCCCACTCACTCGCGATAATAATGTCTCCAGACATTTCTGGATGTCCTTGGGGGTAGGGAGGCCAAAATCACTCCCACTGAGAATCACTGATTTATGGTATTAAATGGTGATCAAGGTGATACCCTGTCAGCCTAGCACTATTATAGGAATAACATTCTTTCTCCACAGTCTCAGGGTCACCAAATGTCACAAATCAAGAGACCACATGTTGTCAAGAGAATGTAGAGTTTTTTCTGGATTCTATTCTGTGCTCTTGGTTTAAGGGTCAACCTTTATGTCAATTTCACACTGTCTCATTATGAAGCTACCATAATTAGGTCTTGATATGTGGCACCATATGTATTCCAATTTTGTTCTTTATGATATATTTTCTCTTACTATTCCTACATCTTTGCACTTTCATATACATTTTAAAATCAGCTTGTTGACTTCCACCCCCTATGAAAACCTACTGGAATTTTGAGTGGATTACTTTAAATTTATAAGCCAATTTGGAAAAAACTGACAATTTAGTGATATTGACTCTTGTAATTCTTAACTATAATATCTCTATTCACATGGTTAAATCTTTAATTTCTCTCCATGTTTTATGATTTTCAGTGTAGATTTCTTACATCTTTCCTTAGGCTTAGGTAAATGTATTTGACTCAACACTATTGTAAATAATATCTTTTCTTTAAAACTTTTTTTTAACAGTAGTTTCTAGTATATAGGAATACAGCTGATTTTTTTATATTGAGCTTATACTAATTACCTAGATAAATTCATTTATTTATTCTAATACTTTATTTTTAAAGTATTTTATATTTTCTGAATGCTTACACTGTCCTGTAAAAAATGACAATTTTATTTCTTTTCTTTAATATTTATACTATTTTTTTCCCATTTACATTGGCTAAAACTTTTAGTAGAAAGTTGAGTAGATATGATAATAATGTGCAGTGTTGTCTTATGCTGATCTCAGCAGGGAAAGCATTTCATTTTTAATTATGATATTTAATGTAGATTTTATCAAAATAAGGAAATTTCATTTTACTCTTGGTTTGATATGAGTTTTTGTCATAAATGATGTTGAATTTTATCAGATCTTTTTATACATCCATTGCAATGATAATATAATTTTATTTTGTTATTGCTAAAATTGATTTTAAAACATTAAGCCAATCTTGTATGCCAGGGATATACTAATTTGTACTGATGTATTATTGTTTTAAGTGTCATAGAATTTAAATTGTCAATCATTTCTTTAGGATCTTTGCACCTCTGATGATGAAAAAGATGGGTCTGCAATTTTCCTGTCTTGTAAAGATTTTATCAAGTTTTGGTATCAAGGTTACTCTGGCTTATGATAGAGATACTTTGAAGTTCTGGGTGTTATCTTCTTCCAGAGAAGATTTACTCTTGCTCCTGGCAGGTAACGAATGCAGTTCAAAAAAAAAAAAAGTTTATAGAGAGAAAAATATAAAGGAAAACTCAGGAGGATCCTTTGTTCTTGAAGAGACTTTTGAGAAATTCCTGTCTCACAAAGTCATACAGCTTTCTTAAACATCTGCTGGAATTATTGCTGTTGTAATAAAAAGTAATTGAGAGGGTTTTTCTCCTATTTTTGTGTAAAAGTGATCCTATTTCTTCTGTCAGTGTAAGAAAGAATTTACTGACAAAGTCGTCTTGTTCTGACATTTCTTTATGAAAAGATTTTTTTTTTTAGATTTAATGTCTTTAGTAAATATAGGACTGTTTAGCTTTTCTATTTCTTCTTACAACAGATTTATTAAATTGTGTTTCTCAAAGGATTTGTCCATTCTTTCTGAATATTCAAATTCATTACTTTAAATTTTTCTTAACATATCTTATTATATTTTTAATGTCTGAAGGCAATGTGGTAATATCTTCAATCCTATTTTGATAGTTTGAGCTTAATCTCCATTTTTTTTCTTTTGATCAATCTTGCTAGGATTTTATCAATTTTATTAGTCTTTCAAATACCCAACCTTTTGCTTCTTTGATTTCTCGATTTGTACATTTGTTTCCTGTCTGTCATCTTTATCTTCTCTGTGTTATTTACGTTTTATTTGCCAATCTTTTCACAACTTCTTGAAATAGGTGCTCAGATCATTGCTTTGTAACCTTTCCTCTTTTCTATAGTATGAATTTAAGACTAAAATTTCCCTCTCATCACAGCTTTAGCTGCAATCCACAAGTTTTAATATATCATATTTGTATTATCAAGTTTAAAATGTTTTCTAATTTCCACTTTAAGTATTTCCTTGTGAATTATCAAAGGGAATTTTAAAATTTCTAAACAATTGGAGATTTTCTTATTTTAAAACAACTTTACTGAGGTATACTTGATATACAAAAAAAGGGCATATTTAATGTAAATAATTTAGTGAGTTTGGATCTATGTACACACCCATGAAATCATCATCACAATCAAGGTTATAAATATAATCTACTACCTCCAAAAGTTTCCTGCTGTCCTTTGCTTTTTTGTTTTTGTAGTAAGAACACTTAACATCAGATCTATATTCTTAACAAATTTTAAGTGTATGATACTTGTGTTAACTATAGAATATATTCTATATATATTCAGACTTTTCAATTTAATTGAGTTTTTCTTTATGGCTCAACATATGTTCCATTTTGGTAAATGTTCTACATGAACTTAAAAAAAGTATATTCTACAGTTGCTTTGAGCTGTGTTCTATTTAAGTCAACTAGGTTAAGAGTGTTAATTGTGTTAGTCAAACTTTCCATATCTTCACTAAGTTTTCTTCATGCTTGCTCTCTCAGTTATTAAAAGAAATGTGTTTGAATCTATCACTATGATTATAGAAGTGTCAATTTCTCCTTTTAATTTTGTTAAATTGGCTTTACCTAGTTTGAGACTTTGCTATCTGACACATACAAATTGGAACTCTTATTTCTTCCTGGTGAATTGATCCTCTCATCGTGAAGTCTCCCTAGTACATTTATCCTAAAGTCCACTTTGTCTGATATTAATATAGCAACTCTACCTTTTTTTTTCTTTTTGGTTAACTGGCACAGTATTATAATCACAGTTATTTTAAAGTCCATGTCCTGAATTCTCATTATCTGAATCACCTGTCAGTCTTTCTATTTTGCTTATTGTTTCCTCTTGGTTTTCTGCAACTTGGTGTTTTCTCCTGGTATTTTCCTTCTTGGCAATTTGTCGTTCTTGTCGTGGAATACCAGACATTGTGCATGATAGTTTGAAACTCTGAATGATGTCATCTCCTGAACAAATGATTTACGTTTGCTTCTGGTAAGCAGTGAGACTAGGGGTGGTTTACACTAATCCAAGTTCAGATGGAACTGAATTGAAGCTGAAATTCTATTTTTGTGAAAGCTAAATTTTTTTACCTCTACTGACAGAGTGTAGACTTAAGGGGTCTCAACTGAAAAGCTAGCATGTTTCCTAGGTCCTGCTTTCTTGGTGAGCCCTGAATTTTAATTTTGTTTCCCCAGGACCACAGGACGGCTGAAAGTCTACTTGGCTTCCCATCCTCTTAGCTGAAGGTTTCTTCTTGGCTTTTCAACTTCTTAGCTGATGCTCATAAATTAGGAAATGTCACTTCCCTTCAGGACTTTGCTTAAGTTCTGGCTGCCCTCATAGCCCTGAACTCTAATTTTCATCTCCTCAGAGTTGTAAAACTGCCAGAAATTCTGCTCAGTTTCTCAGCTCTCAAGCCCACCCCACCTATGGATTGGCACATGCACTGAGAGGAAATGTATTAGCACAAAACATTGGGATAACCTTGAGGTACTTCCTTCTGCCTGAGTTAGTGGTCCCTCAAGTAATGACAACCTTGGTAGCTAACCCTAGCCCTAACAATAACTCTAACCCTCCAATCGGGGATTACTCCCACCAATCAGAGATTTTTAAAGCTCCTTCCAGCCTTTCTACTTGTACCTGGAGGAGGGCTATTTTATTACAACGTAGTCTGTTATAACCAGAGGCAGAAATACCACTCACACCCTTTTGAAATAACATTCCTTTAGAAAAATTCCAGTCCCCTTTAGCTGTGCTAAGGTGAGTGAAAAATACAAGATTGTTCTGTTTTTTTCAATAGTATTGCAGAATACTCCCAAGTCTGGCTTAGGTGATGAAAAATTTGGTTCAAGTGAGAAAAATTGAAAGGGAGTTTCTTAAGGGAAACTTAAGCGTCAATGTTATAGCCATCTCTTTCCATCTGGAGATTTTCCTTCTAAAGCATAATGAGTATTAGAAAATATATAACTAACACATAATGCCTCTGACTTTACAGGTATCATTGCTGAGGATTGAAACTGGTAATTCTGTGATAATCCACTTCAGGCAGACCTCATAAATTAGATATGTAGGGATTGGGAGCCATAGATGTGGCATTGTGAAGGTGGTACACAAGGATACTTTACACCAAACAAAAAATTTTGTGATTCCGAGGACACTTCTTCAACTTTCCTTTTTCCACACCTTGCCTCTGCCTGGAGTGCTCCTTTCAAACCAATAGGACTGCATTAACCTGTTTGCCCTACTGCAAGCTCCAGTCCAAAGGCAAATGCTAGAGCTTCTTGGCTTCTCCAAACACCTAATTCACATTCCTGTGCTGCTTTTATGGAACGTGCATCTGTTTTACTAACATTGTATTTGTTAATGAATGTTTTCTTCCACTCAGAATTAAATCTCATTGATGGAAGAGACTGAAATGTTTTCATCTTTGTTTCCCCTGAAGTACTTTGAGTTTATAAATAGTTGTTGGCAAAATAATTATGTTGAAAAACCTAACTATAATGAACAGCCATATGGCATTCAATGTAAACCAAAGAACAAGAATAATTCTCTCTACTTGCAGTTGGTAATTCAATATACCAAAATGTAAAAGATAAATAATAAAAAAAAGGTGAATTATAATCACAGTACAACTGTGGGGTGTGTGCGTGTGCGTGTGTGTGTGTGTGTATGTGTGTTGGTGGAAACATTATCTTTTTCAGCTAAGGATGGACAGCCAATTGTTGATCATTAATCCCAACAAATTCATGCTTCATTTGTAATTAGCTATGTGTATTTGCATAAAAACAATTCAAGTAAAATCAACAAACATCATGTTTGAGTTCCTACAATATAAGACACTGTGTTGTATATTCTGAGAACCACAAAGAAATATACTATATTAATCCTGCCCTCAAGACGGAATATTCTGAGGAGTTAAGACAGTAACACATTAAACATTAAAATATTGATAAAAGAATTTTTAAAACCACAGTTGAAGAGATGTCACCAAATAATACATGATTAATTGCCTAATGAATTGTAGAGGCAATCACTGCTTTAGGAATTGGGGACAGGGTGAGCCCTTTCTGGGGGGCTGGGGGGGAGACGGTAGACAGGGCCACCATTCGTGGAAGAACATTTGTGTTCTGCATGAAAAGCCCAGGTGGATTGGGGGCGGGGCAGCTGAAATCCAACCCAGCTCTGCTCACCAAGCCCTCTGCCCTCCTGCAGCCTGCTTCGGAGCAGAGAGGAGAGGCCTTTTTATAGCAATTCACACAGAGATATGGTAAGTGCCAGGAGGCTCTAATTGAGTGGAATTTTACAAAAGGTGTAAGCTTTGAACACGTCTTGCAGTATGAGTGTACTTTGCTATAATTCCAGCAGATGAAAATACCAAGGATATGTTTGGGGACCACTTGTGGGGGGTGGGGCAGTATTTTGAGCTAAGGAAACATATGGGGAAGATGTATGTACTCCAGGCTAAAAAGTATAGGATTTATTTTCTAGCTACTCAGAGCCAACAAATATTTCTGAACAGGTTACAAGTGGTTGCTGTTTTAGTAACATTTATCTAATGCAGTATTAAGTAAACTGGAGAAGTGAGAGAAGGGTCAGGGCATCTTTTGGGGGCAGCATTGTAATTGTCCAGGCATGATGTGATGAGGGTCTTGTCTAGGGCAGTGGCAACAGTAACAGAAAGAAAAATCTAAAAGAAATGCAAGAAAAAAATGCAAGATAATTGGGAGGCTAAGATAAATAGGAGGAGAAAGAATCTTATTTTATAATAAAAGTATATTAGTTATTAAATGCAATATTTCTTCTTTAAGTTTAATATTCCTTTTCTGATCTTGAATCTTGATTGTTTTTCTTAAAGGAATTTCACTAGCCCTCAAAAAAATCTTCAAAAATCATATTAAAATTGTATTTACATCTTGAGACTAAAGTAACGAGGTCCCACAGTGTCTTAAGATCACTAAAAGTATAGCTTTGGAGCTAGACTTCCTAAGTTGTATTGCAGATCAGCACTTACTCCTTATATGAACTTGGAAAAGTTACTTGATTTCTCAGTATCTCAAATGTATCATCTCTAAAATGGGGACAATAATAGTATCACCTCTAGTATCGCCTCATAGTATTGTTGTGAGGAATGAAACAGCACCTGGAACATACTGTTACTTCTCATTGAGGTTACTCTTATTCTTTCTTGTGTTTCTTAGGCCATATCAGCCTGGGGTTAATAAAATGGTCATAAAAGCTACAAAACAGTATTTCTCTAACTCCACACCACCTGCTTTTCAGGAATTTTACCCTCTCTGCTCAAGCTACCAAATAGTTCTGAAAATTGCCAGGTAATGTCTCATTGGGCTATCAGGATGTCCAGTCCTCCCCCTTTCTCAAAGGCTTATAATGTTATAATGGCATTACCTCCAGCTTCACTGCTACCCATCAGAAGCTCTGCCATCACTGATGCCAATACATGTGACAGTGTTTCCAGTATCCAATTTTGAGAGCTCTAAAAGGACACTGAGACACTGCTGTTCTCACAGCCACCACTGTCAGCCCCACTGTACTGCTCTCTCCAGCGCTGCCACTTCTAGGACAGCACAGCTTCTCCTCCTTCACCATATGGCAGTCAACACCACGGCCACTGATGTCAATGCTACTTATACCCTGTGTTTTTATCATCCCTTAGAAGTGGAGAAATTGCACATTTTATTTTCCCTTGGTCTTCTTTTTCCCTGTCCCTCAACCCTAAGGACTCAGGTTTATGTCCTTGTGGCCAGCCTACTGGACCCTTCACGTGCCAAGCACAATTGCCTTATTAGGATTTTCTCCTCTGACTTGAAAGTTACCGTTTGCCCTTGAGCCTCCTCAGGAGGAGTTCTTTCCAAAGAGTTAGTTGATCCTAGAGGGCAACAGCCCAGTTTTTGGCAGCTCTATCCTCAGAGGCATGTCAAAATCTTGGTAAACGCTATACGGGCTCAAGTTGGGATTCCTGGTCCAGTTGGTTAAAAAAAAAAATGTCATGCCACATAGAAAGGCCACTTTTCTAAACAAGAGTCGAATTCATAAAAACAGTTATTAATGTGAGGAGATAGGTTTTCCTATAACTGGAAACTAGGAAATGAGCAGGAAAAAAATGGGGAGGCTTTAGAGAAATAAAAGTAGTCAATGTGATGTAATTTCAGTCCCCTGACAATGACTGATAGATCACAGGAATGGAATCAGATGGAAGCTTGTCTCTGAGTGCATTGCAAAAATATTCCCTCACATAGCTTGTGAAGCAATCAACAGGACCAGGGGCTATTCTGGACTCAGTCCAAGGAAATGAAAATAGGTGAAATGAATACTGCAACATGGAAGCTAATAAACCCCTAGGGGAAAGTTATCATAATATCATCAGATTGGAACATACTTCTGAGAATATTTGTGAAGGGTAATAGAAATATAAAAATATTGGAAATGTGGAATGAGTTAAAAAAAAAAGTTGATTGGAATCAACGGTTGTGTACTATAATGGACAGGTGTACAGTGTTGAGAAAGAGCGAGTGACATTTGCTCTCCTGAAATTCAATTCTAAGAACAGAAGTTAATGTTGTCTCATAAAAATGTAGTAATGGAAATCCAAAACAACTTCATTATTTAAAAATACTATCAGCTTTGATATGGGATTAGAGTCTGGAGGTTAAAAAGAATGAGAGAAGTCACAAGCAAAGTTCAAAAATGTATTTTAAAATGTAGTTTCAACAGAAGCTGTATAGGATTGCAGAAAGAGCAGGGATTTTGGATATGACTGTCCTGAATTCACGATGCTAAGCAAGTCACTTCTCTCATTTTCTACCTAAAGTATGTACAATAATATCTACTTTTTTTTTTTTTCTGCGGTATGCGGGCCTGTTACTGCTGTGGCCTCTCCCATTGCGGGGCACAGGCTCCGGACACGCAGGCTCAGCGGCCATGGCTCACGGGCCCAGCGTCTCCGTGGCATGTGGGATCTTCCCGGACCGGGGCACGAACCTGTGTCCCCTGCATCGGCAGGCGGACTCTCAACCACTGCGCCACCAGGGAAGCCCCAATAATATCTACTTTAATGGAACTATTGCTCACAGAAAGTCAGATCAGTCGTGTGAAAGCACTTGCATGGCACACAGCATTGGGTAGCTGCTCAATAAACATCACCTCCACTCCCTTTGTTTCCATGACCAACAGTGTATCAGACATTAGTGGTCCCTTCCCGCTTTCTTCTTACTTCTACCAAGATAATAGTATCTCCATTGCCAGGTCAACTCTTAAAATCTGATGGGCCAGTGGGAAAGATGGAGGAATAGAAATGGACTTGAGAAATCTTGAGAGAATAAAACATATACACGAATTACATGATAGGAAGTGCTTTTCACCAGCTGGTAGACACTAATTCAGCTTAGGGTAGCTCTAAAATACAAAATAAGATCATCAGTGGATTGGCCTTTTTTTTTTTTCCCAGTGTATAATGGAGAAAATGCAGACAGTAGATGGGTAAGACCAAATGATTTCTAATTCTCTTTCAAGCCATTTCTTCTGATTCCAGCCAGACTGACGTGTTCTTACTAATCTGGAATCCAGGGAGTAGGGTTGGTAAACCATGGCCGCCTCCCCAGATCTGTGCCCTTAAAATGTAGGCAGTGTCCCCATGGGTGCTAACAAAATTGTATATTTTTAATATGAAGGCTCTGTCCAAGCTTACAAAAGGACATACAAAATGAAATCAAGAGAACTCTCTCTGCTATTTTTACCATGCTCAGCTTATGAGGTATAACCCAAATGTAACTTTCTTTTGATCTCCCCTCCCTCTTTAAAATGTACATAATGGGGGAAAGTTTCCCCCGCCATTAAATTCCCTCTTCAAAACATCCCTTTACTTTTGTGTTTACTATTTAGAAATAGACGCTTTTAAATTCACCTTAGGTTCAAAACAGTCTCAAATCAAGAGTCAGATGCTCATCGCTGGTAATTAACAAAATTCTGAACCTGATTTAGAGTTAAATTCTCTCCCGTCTACCAGCTGGGCCAGTTTCAGGAGAGCTGCCTGCCACCTAGAGGGCAGGACACTCTTCTTCTTTGTCCAGAATCGCTCTTCTACTCCTCCTACCCTGCTCATTGGCTATGGTTTCTAACCCCTCCTGGGTTGCCACATAGTGAGTTAGAAAGCAGAAAGGTGGCAGGGAAGTTTCTTTCATGAATTGGTATTGCTATAATCTGACTTTATGCTGCTTTATGCTACCTGTGTCTGGAAGATGTCTAAGCTCACTCCTTCTCTCATGGAGGTTATAGTAGCTAAATTTGGCAAGTCCCCTACCGGTCCCCTCCAACTCTATCTCTAGTTTATGCTTCACCTTGAACTGCCCTCCCCTAATGCCCCACCTGGGCCCCAGTTCTCAGACGGTCCATTCTATAGAGATTTTTCTCTGCTGGAGTCCCATTGCCTCTTCTAGGCCAGTTTCTTTTCCAAGACATAAAATGGCTTCAGGTCATTCGTACATCAAATCTCTCTCTGATCCCTGGGGTTTGCCTCTTTGAACTTCTGGCAAGAGAGAGAAGTTACTTTCTGGATGCAACAGAGACAACTCTGTTCAGGTGCTCAACCATCTTTCTAACACATCTTGTCTACTCCCTGACTTCCTGGGCTGAAATCAGACTCTGTCCACTCTGGGCTCAAAATCAGAGGAAGGATACAAGCTCACCAAGTGATCCTTGACATTCTTCCTTACTCTGTGTGAGGACAGGTATGCCTCCAGCTGCCTTCCCTTAGGGGAAGAGGAGGCTGTCAATGCAGTGTTCCCTGAGAAACAGTCCTCAAAGTGCTCTCTCCTGTCCTCTCTATTAACACTGTTACATTCTCCATGTGGGTCAGTGTCCCCCTAGTGTCAAGCTCCAAATCTGTGAAACCAGCTCTTAACCTCCTGCTTTAAAGCACCCACATTTTGATCCAGCACCTCACTTTGCGGTGACACATCTATTGTCTCGTGAAAACTTGGTCAAAAATTTTAACATCCTATTACATATACGCACACCAATTTTTTTTAAAAAACACTGGGTATAGGAAAATCCACCATATTAGTATTAGGGTAATATTGCACCAAAGTACGGGAAGTTATTCAGCTACACCTGAAGTATTGAGGTTTCCACTGAGGAAATGGAATTTCCTCAATTCCACTGAGGTATTCATTCATTCATTTATTCCATATCAATTGAACATATATCATGTGCAGGCACTGTGCTAGGCTCTGAAACCACAGCAGTGACCAAAAAGGGTTGTGGCTCCTGACAGTGGACTGTACAGTCTATAAGGAAGGTGTCTGTCATTTGCCCTCCTTATTTTTCAAGTAAAGGCTTTATTAAGCTCTTGTACTCTTGTTTCCACATTGAAACCACACCATTTTCTTGTGTCGGCCTGTATGAGGCAATTAAGTCAACGTATATATGAGACAACCAGTTCTTGCCAAAAAGTAACTGGAGTATATGATATGAGCTTGTTACCTAAAGTCCTTGCCAAGGTTTTGTGTTATTGAAACCTGAAAGTTCACTTAATCAGAAGTACTTCTTGGTAGAGCACCATGGGTCAGTAGGTGAAGCAATGGCACGGAAAGGACTCTGGGAACATGAATTTTAATTTTGTTCTGCCACTGACTGTGACCTTGATCAAGTCCCCAGACGTGTATCTCAGTTTCCCTGCTGTAAGAGCAGGAGGGGGCTGATCATAAAGTTGGCTGAGTGTTGTGCCCTGCTT
Source organism: Delphinus delphis (assembly GCF_949987515.2). Taxonomy (NCBI): domain Eukaryota; kingdom Metazoa; phylum Chordata; class Mammalia; order Artiodactyla; family Delphinidae; genus Delphinus; species Delphinus delphis. Next base: position 47,456,644 of record NC_082695.1, on the reverse strand, counting down.
GCTTTACATCTAGAGAAGACAAGTTAGCACTGAGTATCGGTTTTATGTGTATTAAAACAGAGCGACAAAAAAAAAAAGTCAGAAGATGATTCTAGATTCATATAGTGAATGAGAAGCCAACCAAAGTTGGAACTGAAGGTCTGTAACTCCCTGATCTCTTAGCTTGGTGATGCTCTTGGCAATGTTAAAAATGAGTTCAGGTTTTAGTGCTTCAGTTTTCATTTCCTTTCCACTGTCTTCCAAAGAAAGTTTCCATCCTCAGTCCTTCCCATCCTTTAGTGAAAGAAATATATAAGCTGCTTCTTGAAGTCATATTTTTTTACTATGTGGTCTAAGGATGACATGAGCTGAGGGAAACAAACATGTACTACAGCCCTGCTGTGAGCCAGACACTGCTGAGCACTAAGTATATAAAATAATATAATCCATCAGGGGTCATGGTACTTGAGGGCTTACTATATGCCAAGTATTTTATGCGGAATTTTTTAAATTATGAAAGCAACTTCCATATTGTAACAAACAGCCATTTTACAGATATTGAAACTATGACTCAGAGTTGCTAAACATCTTCTCCAAAGTCAAGCAATAAGTGGAGGAGAGGAAGTTTCCCCCAAAGCTTCTAACTCCAGAGTCCATATTCTTAACCACCAACTCACTATGCCTTCCAAAGATAAATAAGATTAGATAGAACCTCTTGTGAAGAGGCTCAAGGCTTCACCTTGAACTGCCCTCCCCTAATGGCCCACCTGGGCCACAGTTCTCAGACGGTCCATTCTATAGAGATTTTTCTCTGCTGGAGTCCCATTGCCTCTTCTAGGCCAGTTTCTAGGCCAATAAATAACTGCTACGAAAGTACAGAGAAATGTGCAATTAAATTTGCTCAGAGCTGAAGCAAATGGGTGCATGAGAAAGTGTTGCAAGGGAGACAATATCTGAACTTGAAGGAAGCAAATGAGGGATTAGAAGTAGGCATTCCAGAGATGACGGCATGGGGCTAAGATACTGTAAGATGTGTTGAGGAGGGAAATCTGCACTGTCGAGTGTGGCTTGAACATAGTACAACTGGCTCCTTCCTTTCTAAGTGTCCATCCACTCTTAGACCTTGCAATGCCTGCACCAATCCTGAAAGGAGACATGAGACTTCTCACTACTCTGCCCTTCAACCCAAAGCCCATGGGGTGGGGAAAATCTACAACTGTAAAGATATTGCCCGCTCCACATCAAGCACTGAGAAAATGCCCATGGAACCAGTTTACTACAGCTCCATTGTCCCCCAAGTAAAAGCATAAAATTCTGAGATAACCTTCGTTAATCAATAGATGAATGAATTTTGTAATTTTGTCTGATTGTGGAGCCAGTCACAGACTAATGGTAGCTTTTAGGACAATGGCCTTTTGTCATCAGGATCCAAGTTAATCTCACACTCCATGTGACACTAACATATGGGCAATATAAATACGTTAGGGTTCAGAATTGGGTTTGAGTAATGCTATTGCAGATCTGGCAGTGGGAAGGAATAAGCAGCAAGAATGAGAGTGCAAGCAAACGTGATGGAAAAAGAGAAAGTCACATTCAAAAGTATTTCTCAAGAGCTTATGAAAATGCAGGCTCAGATCTAGGCTAGAAAGCAAGGCTCTTGCCCTTTATTTGATGTTAGTTTAATATTTTAAAGAAAGTGTTATGGAAGCCCAGTATGAACAGGGAAGAAAATTGATTTTTTTCCTTTGTAATGGTATCCATCAGTTTCTGCCTCAGGAGTCTTCCACATATGGTTGTTTTTTTTTCCATAACAACTCATGGGGAGTAGTTAAAATAATATTTAAATTAAAATATTTTCTAAACTATTCCACAGTTGAAAATCCATTATTTTAAGTCCTAACCACACACACAAAAGAAAACCTTATTAACTTTATTTCCATATAGGAAATACACAGAATCCTTTAAGAACTCATTTTTGTGTGGTGTTGGGGTAGGTGACAATGTAAAATGTTTGCCCCATGATGAGTCATACTTAGAACAAGATAGAGAAGGATTTAGATCTGCTCTCCCTAGACTTACAGTCCAACTCCTGGACCTTCAATCAATGTTACTAGATGGGCAACTCTGAGTGTGAGCTTAGAAAGATTTTATATAGGGTTTTTAAACATATTATAAATATGTATTTTATATAGGATATTTCAATATATTTCCTCATAAGTATTATTGCTGCTTATCAGGCCTAATAAACAAAACAAGCAAAGACTTCCTGAAAGGAGATTGAGTCACTGGGAAGAAAAAAATCAATGGGAATAGTCAAGCTATTAACTTTGTAGAATATAATATTGCATCCTGAAAGGGAAAAGGATAAAATTCCTGAATAAAAAATCCAGGTCGGTATTAATGAGGATTGTGATAATAAAAATAATGTCAACAAATAATAATTTTGCCTCTATTATTTTTCAATGTTGAATATTTTGCACCCTGAAATAGGTGTCATTCTTATTTTACACTTAAAGAAACCATGGCTTTGCGAGGTTTAGTATAGGAATATATAAACTCAGAAATCCAGATTCGCCAACAGCTTTCCAACACTGTATTTTAATACTCTCGCAAAATACTTAATTCTCTGCCCTATCCTTCATCTAATCCAGAAACTGTCTTCTTGCAAACTCAGACATGCCTGTCCCTCTAACCAGCTGTAGTCTTAGTTCAGAGCCATGTGAAGGGCTGAGAGCCACAGGACCATTCAACATCAAACTCATGCTTTCTGTTTATATGCTATGCCTATTATTCAGACCTTTTGAATGGCTCCTAATCTCTTGTTGTTGAGGGGTTTTGACCTGGACTCATGACCCCATGTTGCCAAAAACTTCTTTTTCACCCCCTGACCTTGTGCGTTCCGGAATCCTAACCTCAGTATCTGATCCTTAACGCCTGTCTCCCTGGTTTCTGGTCCTCTTACTTGCAAATCTCTCCCTCAGCTGACCTTTCTGGAATTAATCAACAATCCACCTGCCAGTACCTTTTGTGCCTACCCAAACTCCCAATCCTGGCCCCTCTGGCTTTACCTCTGGTCCATTGTCTCCCAAACACTATTAGAACGTGCTTTGAAGAAATGGTCTGATTTTCAAAGAAGCAAAATCAGTATAAAGCTTTACAAAACATAAGCCTTGAAAATGAACGTATCTACAAAATCCCAATACTGAAGATATTGACGTGTGTCAACAGACCATTGCACCAGTTATGAGTCAAAATAGGAAGGTGAACAGAGTAAAACAGAGACTCGAACTTCGTTCCATTTTAGATCCCACACAACGTGCAGTATAATGCCTGACACTAGTTAGCCCTCATACGTATACATTGAATTAACTAATTGATTGACTAATGCTTAATGAATTGACTGCAAACAGCCTTTTGATCTCTTGGCCCCCTAAGAGGATCTTTGGCACTTTGATTAGCAATGCATGTCTATAACCATCTATATCAGTTTCCCTTCCCTGTGCTGTCAGGATTTTAGAAGCCAAGAAAGGACTGAAATCGGTCTTGTGGTCTGGCATTCATCTGCAGTTCCTGAAAAGAAGTGAAAATTAAATAATAAAGTCAGGCAAAGAGAGTAACACACTAGTCCATGTTGTTCAGACCTATTCACACACACACACACACACACACACACACACACACACACACACACACAGTCTTTCAAGGTATATCTATATCTGGACAGGTTAAAGTGAATGAAACTCAGGGCAGCATTAAAAGAGAACATACACTTGGAAACAAATGGAAAATAACATTGGGACTTTGAAAATGATGGGGGTGTCCCTGAAGGTTTCAAAATGGACTGCCTTCCCTTCTGCTTGAACAAAAATACCACATAACCGAACAAAGGGCTGAGGGGCCATGTTCCATCCTGAGAGCTCCCCACGTGTTTGCATTGGTGAGGTAAGCAACTACAGAGGAGGGGACTTAAAAGAAGACTTTGTATTGCTTGTGGAGCCTTTCAAGCAGAGCAAGGGTGGAATTCCATCTGTTCAGCTCGGTTCAGTGAGCCGGTTCACTTTTAATGGTTCACTGGGTTGTGACACCTAGTAGAAATTACAACCAATGTTTGAAAAAAACCTTTAGTGATCATTTATGAAACTGTGTAGTAGAATTTGTGAAAGTTTAAAGTTTTCAGCTCCTTGTGTGTCTAGTCTGTTTCCAGGGCATTTCTCTCCTGGTGGGAAAAAAAAACAGAGTTAGAAAATGGCCACCGAAAAAGAGGAATGTATTTGTTGAGCTCTGCTTTGCACACTGGCTTCATTTGTGCATGATTTCAGACAAACACAGGAAGTTACCAAGCTCTCACTCAAGGTTTGCATTCACCTAACCATGAGCGTTTAACACGTAGAAAGAGCTATGAATGCCTTACAGTCTTTGCAGCAGCCTAGCAGATACTTTACCTTGAGGAACAGGTAGAATTCCACTCTGCTCGCTTGAGTGACTCGCTGAACAATACCAAGTTATTAAGTTTTTCAGCAGCGAGAAGGTGATGGGGGAGGGAGCTCCATCTGATATCTGCTCAGAGGCATCTTACAAAAAACCCATGTGCTTGCATGGACCTCTGTAGGAGGCCAAGTACTGATCAGCAACGATTATGGTCTCAGTCAGATCATCATTTTCACTCACCTAGAGGAGAAAAAATAAGCTGCAATGATACAACGAGGTAAAGTGATGGATGGTTATTTGCGGTATGTTTTGCAAACAGCACGTTGGGCGTGATGAAGAGGAAACCTTGTAAGAAGTTCAACAAATAACAAGATATTCCCACTATGCTTTGGGAAAGCCACCTCAAAACAGCCAGACCTATTTCTCACAGGGTAAAGGAAGCATGCAATATATTGGGAGGGAAAAAAGAGAAAGAGAGAGGAATGCTTAAGGAGGATTTCCACTGCATGCACTGGGGATCTGAAAGGAATGGAAGTAAATCTCTAAAACAGAAATCTAAGGTAGGAGAAAATGCAAAAGAAATTGACCACATCAGGCACCGAGTCCAGCTGATTATGTCTTCATCATCGAATGCCACGTTGAATGTTTTTGTTTTATCGTGCATCAAACATCGTGTCAGTTCACTCCAACATTTTCATCTGACCATCATTCAGGAAAGGAGGGGTATGTAAGGCAAAATGGACAAGACACCCCTGGGTCTCAACAGTAAAGAGCTTCTTGTTGTAAATATTTTATCAGATAAAAGGATCCAGATTTTTTGTCAACCAAGGAACAAATACCATTCAAAAATAGAGAATTCTTTTAGGTGGTGCTTTCGCCATTTTTTACTTCCTATACGTCTCTGGGATTACTGCATTTATTTTGCAGCTCAATTTACCATATTACTCATCCTAAGACCGCCCCTGGGAACTGTGCTGTTGTCTTTGTTCACCATCACTTCCGGTATCATCATCACCACATCAAAGCAGGTAGGGCAGAGAAATGTCACTGCAAAGAAACAATCTGATGGGAACTTTGCCTTTCTAAGGTCTCCTCGCATTTCTGATGAAAGCCCGTGCCCTAGACTTTTTGGCAGTTGGCTGTTGGATGTTTTCGTCTTGGCTGTGTCCACGTGCATTTGTCTGGCTCTAACTCTCTTAACTGCCCTCATCTTCCATCAGAGTGACCGGATGGCTAATTTTAAACGTTTAGGAAGGTGGTCAACAGCATGATCTCCAATAGTATTTACAGCAATATTTCAGCTTATTTTCTCTTTACTAATCTTCCTTTCCAAATCTTCTCATTTCAAACAGTGAACTTTTCCAGCAAATTAGTTTTAATCAGGTGAAAACTGGGTGACCTAGGAAGCAGCTAATAGGTCAACTCTGTGCACTTTACATATCTACTTTTTTAAAAAAATAATAATAAATTTATTTATTTTTGGCTGCGTTGGGTCTTCATTGCTGCCTATGGGCTTTCTCTAGTTGCCGCAAATGGGGGCTATTCTTTGTTGCGGTGCACGGGCTTCTCATTGCAGTGGCTTCTCTTGTTGCAGAGCACAGGCTCTAGGAGCATAGGCTTCAGTAGTTGTGGCACGTGGGCTCAGTAGCTGTGGCGCACGGGCTTAGCTGCTCCGCAACATGTGGGATCTTCCCGGACCAGGGCTCGAACCCGTGTCCCCTGAATCGGCAGGCAGATTCTTAACCACTGCACCACCAGGGAAGTCCCCCTACTCTTTTTCTTTTAGAAGAAAAAAATGTTCTAAAATGCTTTGTGTGTTAATCACCCCAACAAAAGTCAGTACCAAAAACTCCCTATAATTAGGACTGAATTTTTATGAAAATCTATAACAAAAGGAAATGCTTCTCTCTAGAAATAAATATGGAAATAAAAAGAGAAAACTAACAAATATTAATTTTTGCAAAACAAAATGCTTCTGAGTCTCCGGAAAGTACATCAGCTATTTGTGTGTCTGTGGGTTAAATCTTTGTTTGAAGCTGCTTCAGAAGCAAACCTGGGTGGCATTTAGAAATCGCAGCATGATTAAAGATTGCTGGCGTGCTTTACAAAAAGGGAAGAAGAAAAAGAGGAAGGTCAGGCCTCACTAACTTCTTGGAATTTCTGGAAGACACAACTGACCGTGAAGACGGGAGAAGAGAATGAACACTCTATTCTTTGCCTTTTTTTTTTAAAGAAAGCTTTTGATAGTGGTCTCTGTTAGATACTGTGAAACATCTTAAAACAGGTAAACTCATTAGGGGCGTGGGGAAGAGTTTAGAAAATGTCCTGTTGGTCCCTGAAAAATGGGTCCATTTGTCCGTTTAAAAGGTAACAAATCTCAAAACATACATGAAAACCAATAAAACAAGGAAAGAAAATTGGCATTTATTGGACACCTACTGTGTTCCAGGCATGTCACACGCTTGCTCTCACCGAATCTTCACTCAACCCTGCGAGGGAGGTACAATTGTCCTCATTTACTACATGAGGAGGTTGATGCTACATGAGGTTAAGTAGATCTCCTCAAGTCACCCAGCTGGTAAGTGAGTGGGAGAACAGGGATTCAAACCCAGGTCTAGCTGGCAGCACGCCTGCCACCACCCTACATGGACTCCTGGGGAAACTAATGTTGGTGTTTCTGGCCCTCTCATCCTTCAGCTCCCTTCCCCATGGGAGGGATCTCTGCCAGCCTCTCCTTCCGGATCCCTGCTGAACAGATCCTGGAGTTCTTCATTCACAGTAGGATACAAACGCTCTTTTACCACATTGAAGGTATTTGCATTTTCCCCCATGTTTTCAACCTGAAACTGAAGGGATTTTGTTCTAAGCGGAAATGCGGGCACCTGCAGGGAGTGACAAAAAGAGAGGCTTTCTGACTCCTTGTGACTCCTTGATGTAATATCAAAAAAGAATATATAAAATTAGCTGAAACGGCTACAAAAATGCCCTCTCTTTCCGAACTACATGTCTGTCTGGGTCTGGATTTTCATATGTTCCTATCAGAGCAACATATTACAACAAACTGAATGCAGAAGCAGGCATAAGAATCCTTGTGGATCAGCACGAGGCTTCCCTTGCTCATGGATACCTTTAATATGAGTGTGTGCGATGCGCCGTGCAGAGTTCAGTAACATCTTTTGGCTACCTAGCTGACATTTTGGTGCTTAATAAAAAGGGACAGAGTGTGGGGGAGTCAATTACAATAAGGGTACCGAGCTAGAACCTCACTGGGAAGGAAGAAGAAAAACAAAAGAATAAAGTGGCTAGAATTGAAGGAAAAGTGTAACACGTGCACTATAGTTCTGATTATATTGGTTCTTATCATAAGCATTGTCCCTACAGCTATAGAATGCCTTTTTTTTTTTTTTTTTTTGCGGTACACAGACCTCTCACTGCTGTGGCCTCTCCCATTGCGGAGCACAGGCTCCGGACGCGCAGGCTCAGCGGCCACGGCTCACGGGCCCAGCCGCTCCGCGGCATGTGGGACCTTCCCAGACCAAGTCACGAACGCGTGTACCCTGCATTGGCAGGCGGACTCTCAACCACTGTGCCACCAGGGAAGCCCTGGAATGCCTTTTAATGTTTTAAAGGTCCATACCCCTCAGCTAGTAAATTTTAGACACCATATTTACACACACACACACACACACGTATACACACATACACACACATCTATAAAAAAAACATAAGCTCACTCTTTATAAACTTTTGGAAAACTAAAGCAAAGTAAAATTATTTGATGCTAAGTTTTTTTAAAAAATAATCATCCACTGAGATCAATTTTTTTACATCCTGGGGTATCACAAAATCAAAGTACCTTATGCTCCAGTGCTAGAAGTATTTTGGCCTTCAGAGAATAAATGCCCTGAGAATTCTACCAGAGGGACTTGCTCATAGGGAGAGTCACTTCTTGTGGATCTTCAGGAAGTCCATTAATGATCCCCACCGTCATCCACGGGGATCCCCAACGACATTCAACACAGCAATGTTAACCTTTTTCTTTCGTGCTCAAATGTGACCTTTGGCCATGATTGTGAGATCTTCCTCAGAGAGTGTGAGTGAGAAATCAAAACGTTTAACAAGAGTCATTTTCTTATACTCCACATTAGTGATTCTCACACAGTTTGCTTCAGGAAACTTGTACACTCTTTAAGAAATATTGAGTACTCAAAGAGATTTTTAGTTACATGGTTTACACCTATTGATAACTAGAAATGAAAAAACAGACACTTCAAAAATATATTTGTTAATTCATTTAAAACGATAAGCCTGTTACATGTTAGAATAAATCACAATTTAGGAAAAGTAACTGTATTATCCAAAACAAATGAAAATTAGTGAGAATTGGGGCATTTTTGTATACGTTTGCAAATCATGTTAATGTCTGGCTTAATAGACGACAACCAGATTCTTATGCCTGCTTCTGCATTCAGTTTGTTGTAATATGTTGCTCTGATAGGAACATATGAAAATCCAGACCCAGACAGACATGTAGTTCGGAAAGAGAGGGCATTTTTGTAGCCGTTTCAGCTAATTTTATATATTCTTTTTTGATATTACATCAAAACTTAGCAAGTGATATTTCCCTATAATCAGTTGCAGTGTATGAAGTCATACTAATTAACTTTTGTATTCTGGTACATTAAAATCCATTGGTCTGCCTCGAATTTTTCATGAATCCTTTACCCATGTATGATTTTGTATCATCAAACATTAGTATTGGGAAAATATTGCCTCACTGAATTATACAAAGTTTCTAAATGTTGACATATATCATTATACAATATTTTTAAAAATATTATCCATTAATAGTACAACCAATTGCATTAGATAAGTGTTTAAATCAAGTTCACGGTGGTGAATACAGGTTTTCCAAGATTTTATTTTTCACTGAAAAGCTCAAATTTCATCCTTGGCAATAAATACTGTCGGTTGCTTTTCTCGAAGTTCATTGTCTAGAGAATTTCTGCTATATATCCAAGTCTGAAAATACTTGTCAATCATTCTTTCAAGTCTAGACACATTCCATGAAAAAAATGGCTAGTTTAGCTTGAAACTCAAACAGTTGCACAAGAACTTTTCCTTAAGGCAACCATTATACTTTGCTATACAGGAGAACTTCCCATTTTGTCACACATATTATTTAAACAATATGTATTAAAGGTGAAGATGCAATAAAATTAATATTTTTATTGCTTTATCAAATATGTTCTTAAGTGAAACTGACAATATTTTAAAACTGGAAGTACATAGCATTTAAGAATATAATTACTAGTTTAGTTTGATGTTACTGCCTTGATTCAAGACACCTGCAGTTTTACCCACGTTGCTTTTCCACCATCAGTACAAATGTTAACACAGAAAAACATGAAGATAACATCTTTGTATTATTATAAAAATAGTTTAGACCTCATGAACTCTCTGAAAGTATTTCCAGCACCCCCAAGGGTCTATGGATCACATTTTAAGAACTGCTGCTGTATACAAATAATCTCTTGTGTTTATAACTACAGAAAACTTGAGGCCCTCGGAGCTGTTAGAAGCTCTGCATCCTTGCCTTTAAGCCTTCTCTGACGGGTTTACTTGTGGTATTATTTACGAGGTGTGCATAACTGTATAAGTTTGTCATGAAAGTTCCTCTAGGTGAGTGTGTTTCAGCTGGTGCTTTGTCTGCTATTTTCACTTGCCTGATTCTTTTCAATAACTACACAGTTCAACGATTACCCGTCCTTCTCTTAAGTCCTGCAGAATTGGATTACTGAACAATTCCAGAGCAGATACTGTATTTTCTTCATCTTTAAAATCCCAGCACACTACACTTCGGAAGTGTTTAGGAAAGACTAGGGTTCATTGAGTTGAAGGATATCGGGGCAGTTGTCTTCCAGGGTGATATCAGTTTACCCTTATTTTATTATTGTTCCTTTAGGGGAAGTAGAGAATGGTGATGTGGAAATTATCTAAGAACCTAAGGCAAGATCATATTTGGACACTGTCACTCACTTTCTTTGTTATCTTTATTTTTCTCTTAAAAAACTCAATGCCGCAGTCATGTTGCTGAAAGACTTGTAGGCTATCTGGATGTGCCTGTTTAGTTACTTGCCTTTTAGCATACCAGAATTCAAGAACAGTTTTCTTTTGAATTACTAGGGAATTGTGTAATGAATGCTTTCTCTCCTATCAGTTAGTGGAGGACCTTGGTATTTCCTCAGATTTGGTGCGAATCTTTGGTGCACCAGCTGAAGAAAGTCATGTAGTCAAACTGGTTTGAATTTCCCAAATGTGTGCTTGGAGTGATCCTCTAACTATAATTGTTTTACTTCGTTTCTGGCAAAAACTAATATATCAACCAACGTTTAGGCATTCTTTTATGTTTTACAAATTATTTCATGTACATTTGTATTTTCTCTCATAATAATGAGAGAGAGTCTATATCAAGGATTTTCTATTTGCCAGTCTCTAGGCTGGAAAATCAACACACATAGTTCTGTTTGATATTAACAAAAACTCTATGAGGCAGGTATTAATATCACTCCCAACTTACAGATGAGGAAACTGAGGCTCAGTGCGATACGTAACTTGGCCTTATAGCTAGTAAGTTACAGAGGTGGATCTCAAGCCCAGTTTTCTAACTCCAAAGCTTGAATCTTTTCCTCTAAAGCACATTCCTGGAAATTTAATTTTAAGTTATTCTTATTGAAAATGCTCCAAATTCTTTATCAGAAGTTTGCTTCAAAACACTGTGGTTTGGGATTTGCTCTTTTTGGAAAGCTTATGAAAAGATTAAGAGTCTTAGGATTGATGCTACTTTTTAAAAGTCTCAGAGCTAAGAGAGACTATTATCAAACCCTGAAATATCTGGTTAGAATGACAATCCTGGAATATTAGTAAAGGTATTTGGCTAATGCCAATAAGTGCTAAGTTTAATAAACTTAGCACTTATCTAGGTGCTAGGTTGTTTTAAAGAGGTTCTTTGTTTTATTTTCTCCCATTTTCTAAAGATAATTTTTAATTTTAATATGATTTTTTTAAAAAATACTATTTAAGCCATATCCAGTAAACGAATGGAGCATAATATCCTAACTTAGATTATAGTTTAGAAATGGATTTAAGGATCACTTAAACAAATTCCTAAATATTATATTTATGTTCTTGAAAAATTATACTCTCCCATCTAATTGTAGTTAATAATAACACAGAAAGAAGATTGGCCTCATGAGTATGACCCATGGCTATCTTGAGTTTGTGTTTCTATTAAAATGAAGACAATAAGTCAGTCTCGAGTGCGTCTGTAAGTCAGTGAGTATTAACCTTTGTCAAATGTCTTAGCGTCTAATGTATAATTAGAAAATGGGAACATTTTTTCATTAAGTTTCCTCTCCATTCAAATGAGTTTGGCCTAATACTCCATAGATTTTTCCCCCTAATTCATTGGCAAATCACACTTAAGTATTATTCATTTAGATGTTCATTCATTAAATATTATTTTACCAGCCAACATGTAGGCATCCCTCTAAGATTTCACTTGTGAGGAAACATTAAGGAATATTAACTTTTAAGCATTCTTGGTGTGTGGATTTGAAGATATGACTAGACTTACTTACTCTGAAACACTCGTTCTCAAACTTGAATGAGCCTCAGAATTACCTAGAAGGCTTGTAAAAACACCAATTGCTGAGCCCCACCTCCAGGGTTTCTGATTCAGTGGGTCTGGGATGGAGTCCAAGAATTTGCATTTCTAACAAGTTCTCAGGTGATGTTGATGCTGCTGGCCCAGGGACCACACTTTGAGAATCCCTGTTCTAACATAGCCAGGGTCACACTGGATGTTGGTTGCGAAATTTAATAACAAATTATCCTGCAAGTGGATCTATAGCCATCCCATTAATCAATGTATCTGTAAAGGTAAGCATGTTAAAAGTTGTAACTGCATTTATAGCAGAATGAGAGAGAAAAGGGAAATGGGAAAAACCCTCTAATAAATGATTTCAATAACTGAGCCAGCATCGGTGAAGGAAAGACAGTCTTATGTTGCCTGCTGTATTTGCATGTTATCTTAAAGAGTCTCGACAGTAAGTGTTGGAAATGCTATAACTACTCAAAGATAATGACTTGATAGCATCAGATTTGGAAACAAAAAATAAAAACATTAACGGGAGGAAAGAAATACAATCTCTACTTCTCAAGGTAAAAGGGACACTTTAAGTAAGCTTCGAATGTTTTTAAGACACTGCATTTCATCCATATGTAATAGTCCTAGCCTTAAGTCTGATAAAGGTTAGCTTCATGGAGCATGGAGGGCACCACTAAGTAATCAATTGCTTTAACAGGCAATCTAGATTCTTGCACACATGTCTGTCCTTGGGGCTGCCACCCTCCTTAGAACCCCTTTGGCCACCTAGCCACTGCAAACCTATCACCTTTCTGTGGACAAGAGGCAGGAACACACATACCTTTCTGAAATTCGAAGCAGGACCAGGAGCACCCCTCTGACTCCAGAGCTCAAAAACATAACACTGTTCTGTTCAGACACAGCTTTCACCCTCACAGCCAAAAATAACGCTTCGGGGGGAAAGTTGGGGTCATCTGCAGTGGGAGAATTCTGCCTGAAGTTAACCCATAGTCTTAAATGGTGTCTGTACCAGTGAGTAATCTCGTTCAGCTATGAATTGCAGTGGCTCCCCTTTCCCAGTAAGGGATTAAACACGCAGGTTTTATTCTGTCATGTAAAAAAGATCCAGTCACATGCAGTCGAGGACCAGTGTGGTGGTTTCATGAAACCATCAGGGACCCAGACCCTGGCAAGCTCTCTGACCCACCAATCCCATCAGCCTTGTCATCAGGGTCCAGGATGTGCTGCTGAGGCTCCAGTTAATATAAGCACATTTTAGGTGACAGATTGGAGAAAAGGAAGAAAAAGGGCATGCTCCCATTTTTAAAGGAGACATTTTATAAGCGCTACGCAAAAGCCCCTCTTGCGCCTAGCTGTGAGGAAGGCTGGGAAATGATAATTGGGAAACGCTGGGAAATGATAAAAAAGGAGCTTAGGTGAAAATTAAGGCTTCATTATTAAATAGAAAGAAAAGTATGGCTATTGGGTTACCTAATAGTAATGTCTGCCATCGGGTCCAAGAAAATCAAAATTTTTACTTTCCATCACAGAAAGTGATAAAGGGATAAAACACACCCACATTACAACTGTGGGTCTCACACTTGGGGAACATGTTGTTGGAGTGCTTGTTGTAGTCTGGGATGCTGGCGCCCAGGAGATTCTAAGTTCACACTCTAATTCGGTTATTGTGATTCGAGAGGTACCAAGGACCATGCTTTGAGAAACCCAGCTTTACAGCTTCCTTACCATTTGTCAGCCATCTGTCCACCACTGCCTGGAATGTTATTGATCACCCCTTGATAACAAATTCTCTTCTGTTCCCTTTTAACTCTTTTATCCTCTATAATTAGATCTTGCAAATGGGTTGGACACACTTCCTAAAATGTTTGCTCCATCAGTACAGCAAATTTGGAAGAATAATAACAGACGGGTTTTAGCAACGCAATAAGCCCCTCCTCGAAGGCAGGCGGTAAAAGCCTTCCCCGGGAGGAGTTTACCTGGGTTCCAGAGTGGAGTGGAGGGGCCATGCCTTTTGGTGACTCTGATGGCCGGAAGCAGCTGGATCAGGTACAGCAGTCAATCTAACAGTGAGTGATTAACAGCCAAGCAGAATCTCTAGAGCTTTATTCCCCGGTCCTTGCTCTGCTTCCTCTTTAACACTCAGGTAAATGTCAAAAATGGACCCACGGATTATAGCTGACAAGGGGTAAGTGCCTTTATGTTTTCCTCCAAAGGTTAAGGTTTCCCAGACTCAGTTGGAAGCCCCAATCTCCAATAACCATTAATCCACTCTACATGGGTAGGAGTGAGCTTATTTATGACCGCAGTCACTAAAAGGTGAAATAAAGATTAGTTTTTAGTTAGGAACGCAAAGCTTTTGAGATCAATACAAACTCACTGCTGAAATCAATCTAAAGTTTGGAATTTTTAAGTAAAGATTTACTGGGCTTCCTTGTACAGTTAATTTTCCCTTTGGAAAAATAAGCTCAGACATGTAACATAGTAATCAAATTGAGTAAACACTAGTCAGTTGGTAAACTGACCTCAGTTATGTACACGTCAAGTAAGTGTGTAAAGCAATAAAAATGCCCATAATGTAGATTGCAAATTTGCCAATAAACAGGTAAAACCAAAATACACAGAGATTTAAATGATCAAAATACTAGCAGCTACATTTGCCTATTTGAAAACATAAATAATCGATAGACATTAATAATGAAGTTATTCATGTGTTTCCCTATTACTGTGCATATTAAGTGTTTCAATTATTTCTACTTAGTTTGATAGATAAATGTATAGCCATATTTTATGAAAGCCTTCAAAAGGGATATAGAATTGTTCTTGAAAACAAAAGCTGCTGTTTGGATGAAAGAGCAAGTGGACTGGAAAGATATAGCTTGTTATACTCTGCTGTTCATGTTTGATGCATGTATACAATTTATTATGCAATTTCTTGAGATTTGACAAAGTAATTGTCTGGCAAATCATAGCTTTAGTGATTTTTTTCTGTTTCATATGAAAACACTGTAGGTATTTTGGGGAAATGGTTTAATAGATCAGCGTCCATCAGTACTTTTTGGCTTGTTATATATCTGTAGGTTGTGGAGAGCCAGGGATATTTTAAGAGGAGTGCGATTCTATGTAGTAAATTCATTTTCTTCAGAAGAGTAAGTGCATGAAAGCTTACAGTAAGCTACAACTTCAGAAATTATTTGTTACCCTTGGGCCCTCATGGTAGAGCTTCTCAGTAGGGTATATGGGAGAGTGAACAGGAGAGCACCTCCGACGTGAAGGGGATTCTGGGAGACAGGCACAACCTCCTGTTCATTTTCGACTAGGCTATTGTGATAACAGGTTGATGTCACCTGCTGTGGTTAGAGGGTAGAATGATCAATTACCCTCCAGCTGATCCACAGCTCAGACTCATTTGCCACTATTTGCTGCCTGGATGCCAGAGATGGGCTCTGATAGTCCCTCACCTAAAGCATATGCCTTCCATTCACTCCCTGCTTAGGGGCAGAGCTGGACAAGAATTTGGATACTGGGGACTGATGTTGTCCCCTTTGAAATATTTATAGGTGACAGCAAATTTTTTGCTTAGTGTTGGCACCTACCACCCGGCACCCTACTCTTGGGAGATATACAAAGCCACTGAGCAAACAAGTGTATGTATTCCTAAATAGTAAAATCCACGTAGGTCATAGGACACAGGTAATATTTCTTTCTCTACTAAAGCTATTAAGTTGATCCTAAGCCATATTTTAATAGATTATTCCCTCTAAGGATGGGTACAGTAATTCTTAAGTTTTACAAAGTGCACGTATACAGTAATTAGATATACTATATATGTATATCTATGTATTTAGATGTGTATGTGTGTAAATATGAAATTCACATGTACACATGAATGCATATATGTGTGCACATATATGTGTGCATGCATGCATGCATACATACAAAATCACCAGGTCTACCCTGGAATAGAGAACTTGACCACTTAAATTGTGATTCAGATGTTTCGATCAACAATACATTATTTTCCAAAATAATTTGGCAGTTTTTAAATCACTTTAATAAATTGCATTTTTATTAGGAGATGCATTTAGCTCAAATAAACCCTCAGATTCTGCCATTGGAGTAAAGATATTTGGGGTAGAGATTGTTAAATTGCTATCAGGAATCTGTATGATTTCAAGAAAAGCCAGGTTAGGAGGTAAGATACCAGAAGAGTTTCTAAATTTCTGCAGATTTCAGACCCATATCGATAAGTGACAATGTGCTTAAATAATCAAATAGTCAAATTTTCATACAGTGCCCGTTCTTCCGTTGCACAAACCTCAAAGCATTTGTTCTAAGGAAAAAACATATGAGTGCAGAGGTCACCTTACACATAACAGTAAATATTTTGCTGATGAATGAATGAACGATGAATGCATCGTGGAATCCGTCAGCACAACTGGAACATACAAGTCCAAGTCAATTGCCTGAGTGGCTCCAGGGAGCAAGTTGAGCTCTTGGGAGCCACCAGCTTCTTCTAAGCCAGTAGGGAAGGAGCCGTACAAACAGAAGGAAGCTCTGAGAGGCTCAACTCTTCGTTTCATGGAGAAGATTCCTGAAATACAAAGGATCTAAAAGGAAATCTTAATTCAGTCTTGCATCTTTATACATCAGAGAAATCCATCTACTCCCACCGCCTCTTCTAAGAGACTTGGCAGGATCCTCAAAGAAGCAAATGTGGGGTACACACAGGAGCAGATACACATTCTCTGGTGCATAAAATTACAAATATTAAAAAGCTAGCAATACCACAAACATAAATAACCCATGAAAATCACATAATTTTAACTAAATAACTGACAAATACACACCTCCCTAATACTCTTTTCCCTGAAATTTTGGCTTCATAGTTTTCAATTAGCATGATGGCAAAGTTTTTGTAACACTATTTTCTAGAGAAAAAAAATATTAGTCTTTCTAGTCTTTCTTTTAACATGATTGATCAAAATTTGGGTTTTTTATTGTTGTAGCTTAGAACATTTCTTTCAGCTTCCCAACTTGCATGTGTGGGTGATATGCATATTTGAGAGAAGCTCCGTAAGTTCTTTCATATATGAGCTGTAAGATTTCAAATTTTCTTGTGCAGAGAACCATCTTAAATACCTCCACGTTCTTCGGGAACTGTTTCAATGGTACACACTCATATGATAATATAACTTCCATTCCTACACCTTCTTATCTCTATTTTGTGTGAGTCAGCACAGTGGGAAGTCAGAATATTTCTGTTGGTCCTTTTTTCACTGCGGGGGACTAGCAACCACTTGGAAGTGCATACAATCCCTGACTTATGTTGGTTCGACTTAACAATTTTTCGATGACTTACAATTTTTCTAACTCACAGTGATACAAGCAACATGCATTCAGTAGAAATGTTACTTCAAATTTTGAATGTTCATCTTTTCCCAGACTAGTGACATTTGGTAAGATACACTCTTGTGATGCTGGGCAGAGACAGTGAGCTGCAGCTCCCAGTCGGCTACATGACCACGAGGGTGAACAACCAATACACATGCAACCATGCTGTACCCAGACACCCACTCTGTTTTTCACTTTCAGCACAGCAGTGAATACCTTACATGAGATATTCAACACTTTATTATAACGTAGGCTTTGTGTTAGATGATTTTGCCCAACTGTTAACTGGTGTAAGTGTCCTGAGCATGAGGCCAGGCTAAGCTGTGATATTTGGTAGGTTAAGTGTATTAAATGCATTTTCAACTTATGGTATTTTCAATTTATGATGGATTTATTGGGACATAGCCCCACTCTAAGTGGAGGAACATCTGTAATGGTGAACACATAAATACATCCTACTATCTCAATCTGCACTAAATTCCTGGATCACCTTCCCTTTCACCATCTCTCAAAAATGTTCAATGTCCCTCCCATACCATCTGACAGGAGGGAAAGTCAAAGTGGAAATAGCAATCCACTGATTGCAATTAAAATGTCTTGTTTTTGCAGATTTTACACATTGCCAAGGCCCCTCCCAGAGATTTGGAAGGGGCCTGTGTAAGTGAGGGCCTTTCCTACTGTAGCCTTCTCTGATCACTGAAGTGGGGGGAATGCGTCATAGCTAAATTGAGGGGCCAATCCCTCTAGCTTACTTCAAGAAATTTACCCAGGTTCTGCATTATGAACTGGGGGTGCATTTCCCATGCCTCAATCAGCATTTCGAGGAAACAGAGATTCAGAATTTGAGGTTTAGAGCTGAAAAGGAAGTTAGCAACTGTACAAACCCCCTCCCCACTCCATAGATGATTAAACTAAAATCCACGGAAAGTTAACATGAGGATGGCTTTATTTCTCAGTTCTCTTGTGAATTAATTATTTGGGGTTCACCAAACTGATATTGAGTGTTTTCCATGTACGAGACATTCTCCCACCAGATTCTCACAATGAGTTTATGGGATAAATGAACCTCATTTATCTAGGAGAAAACTGAATCTCAGTGAAATTGTTTCTGGACCAACTTTACACAATTAGTAAACTGTGTCATTGGGATTTTAACCTAAGCAGTCTCTTTCCAGAATTCACTTTCTTGACCACCATGCTATATCACCTGCAACTACCTACATATGTGTGATCTCCTACTGTGAGGAATATAAATAAGAATACTTTCCGCATTGTTTTTTCAGTTCACAAATTACTTTCACATATGTTAGCTTTCTTGATCATTACACTGCCCCTAAAACATAAATATTATAGAAATTATTATTATCTTATTTTACAAATGAGAAAACCAAGGTTTAGAGATATTAGGATATTTATATTACTAACAAATGGTGGAGGTGACCCTCAAATCCATTTCTTTCTATTCCAAGTCCCATGTTCTTTCCTACTATTCCTACAGGACATTGAACTATTAGGTGAACTGTAGCTACAACCACCCCTCACTACCCCTCTTATAGGAACTTCCAGTGGTCATCAGGATCAATGGCCTAGAGAAGCAAGATCGGACTAGGCTGGGATGCTTTGTCTTATAGCCTCCTCCCAATAGAGCTGTGTTTCAAGTCTCCCTCTCAGGCTACAGAATCCTGACATCTCTCCTATTGAAAAGATATTGGACTTTGAAAAGTCCAACTGAAAAGATATTGGACTTCTGTTGCAAAGTATTCCTTTGCTGCATGTTACCCTAAAAATGTTTGAAGTATAACCCTATTAATAGTAAACCTGAAAATTGTTACTAAAGGATGTATTAATAGTTTCTTCCTCCATTGGAGCCCTTGTTTACATCCTTTGGGAGTTCAGTGTCCTCTCTGGTCTCATCCACCCCAAAGCAGGGACACTGTTTTGCCTGTTCTTCCTTCTCCTCATGTTTTTCCCACATAAACCATTTTAGTTAAAATTAAGTTGGCTGTTAGTGGATTAGAGTTAGGGACATCAGTATGAACTCATGTTGAGCTTAATATAGATACAGATGGTTACATATAGAAACATGTATAGATGTGTACATACAGCTTGCTCTGTCAGCTGAGAATGTCTAAAAGAAACACCCCAGTATCAACTATCAATCTAATGTCCAGATCTTTGTTCCTAACACCAGTCTCCAAAAAGGCAAACAGGGTCCCTGGGAGAAACTGTTGATTCTAGGACTGGGGGATGAAATAAACAAGATGAGCATGCAGTATTTTGCCATGCCAGGAAGGAAGGAAGGAAGGAAGGGAGGGAGGGAGGAGGGAGGGAGGAAGGTAACGATGGGAGTATGTCAAGGAATATAGAAGCCAACAGAAAGACTTGCCCATGGCCAAAGCTGAACAGTTCCGGCAGCAAAATAAATATAGTAGTATTGGATTATAACCCAAAGTACAAAATAAATATCCATGAGCCCATACTGATATAAATAAATGACTAAATGAAGAAAAATAGATACAGGAGAATGGACAAATCTTCCTTGCAGACAAATCTCAAATCTTTTGTGTAGGTGCTCTACCCTCAAGGAGATGGAGCTAAACCCTCCACCCCTTAAGTGTGGGCTGTGAATAAAACTTACATCCTCTTTATAGAAAGAGGAGTAAAAAATAAAAAGTACCTTTACTGCAATACCACCTCAGCCAGGTGATCAGGTTTAACATCAACTAGATATTCTGTGATTAAAATGGGGTTTTACCTCTG
This sequence comes from Delphinus delphis, assembly GCF_949987515.2. Lineage (NCBI taxonomy): Eukaryota > Metazoa > Chordata > Mammalia > Artiodactyla > Delphinidae > Delphinus > Delphinus delphis. The sequence goes on along the minus strand of NC_082695.1, from coordinate 47,436,417 downwards.
TGGTCCTCCTTCCCCAAACCCACAACCCCAGTATTATCATGAGAAGAACATCAGACAACTCCCAATTGAGAAACATTCTACAAATTATCTGATCCGTATCCCTAAAAACTTTCAAGGTCATCAAAAACAAGTGTGAGAAACTATATAGCCAAAAGGAGACTAAGGAAATATGACAACTTAATGTAATGTGTTTATCCTAGATGGGATCCTGGAACAGAAAAAGGACATTAGGTAAAAACTAAGGAAATCTGAGTAAACTATGGACTTCATTCACATAAAACGAGATAAAACTGGACAAAATATTCTTGCAGATGGGATTTAAGTCCCCACAGAGAATTTAAATCAGTCCTATTGGTGAGCTTAATAAGATGTAAAGACAAAATGAAAAGATTCCAATTCAGATTTATCGGGTTGTATTAGCAGTGGCTGCCTGTTACTATCAGATTTTGAGAAAACGTATCCATTAGGTAGTCAGTTGTCTTTAAAAAGTAAAATAAAATGAAATACCCAGCAGAATTCTTTATTTGTCACCTAAGCCAGCCGACTCCCAAAATTTATCCAAACAGTCAGACAGTTCTTCAACAATAAAACTATTAATGCATAGAATTTGAACAATTTGAAACTTTACTGAAATACTATGAAATATTGTATTATAAAACGTAATGTAATTAAAAATAGGATTGGGTATACTGAGAAGGCATAGAGGAGTAAAGAGGATATGGAGAAAGGGATAAGACAGAGCAACAGAGAAATATTATTCGAAAAATTGAAAAATTGGGAAAATTTGCACTAATCAAAGAAGCTGAGAGCAGAAATAAACAGATATTTCAAGGTATAAACAGGTCATCTCTAAGGAAAACTGGACCTCAGTCAAGATAGTATGTCCTTGTAATGATACAATGATAATTAATGATTAGGCATAGAAGTATTTGACTAAAAAACTTAGGTCATTTTTCTCTATTAACTATAAAAAAAAAATTTCAACGGGCTGGTGAATATTGCAACACAGCAATACTTACCTTCATTTTTAAGAATCAGTAAGAGAAAGAAAAAATATTGCCACAAATAAAAGAAATATTTGGGGGTGGAGAAGGTGATTAGGATAATTTGCAAATCTGGATGATAACTCTTTATGATAAAGGTGCATTGTCTTGCTTATAAGGAAAGAGTTCCATGCCTTTCTTTAATGAACATTTGGAATAGGGCATTTCTACAGTAAAACAAATACTTTCCCATAAACTCCAACTGTTTGAAAATTTTGATGCATATAAAAGCATTTATTATAAAAGGGTTTCATCTTCAAGGAATTCATGGAAAAGACTGACAAGTACAGGTTTCTGGTAACTGACTATACTGCTGAACTGAATGAATAAGCATTTTCAGAACTCTAATGGAAAACTGATGAACTCATAAAAGTGCTAACAAAAGATCAAGATGAAAAAAATTAATTACATGGGACTGAGTGAACTGACGAGGGTGATTATAATTTTTGTGACTTTCTGTTTGAATTTTTAAAAAGCATTTATTTGTGAATATATCTAATATAATTTCTGTTCATACACTCAAAATACTTTCAATTTTGGATTTGTTGCTTGCATTTGACACTTCCAGAAAGATGACTGGGTAAATACCTCTGGCCCCAAGCCTCTGGGCGCTTTTCAGGGAGCGAAGAAGATTTTTCTTCTTCTATTATCTAAATCTTCATCTCATTCCACAAGTCACTAAGAACGTTCCCAATTGTTCTTGGGGACCATTCACTCTAGCCACTTCCCCTCAGCGCAAACCTATGCAGTAGTTAAATGAAGGAAATGCTACCTCTCTCCAAATGCTCTCTCTCTCCATATATGGGGAAATTGAGACCCGGAGAAGAACAGTGATTTGTCCAGAGTCACAGGTAACATCAAAGACAGAAGCTATAATAAGGACCTCCTGTATAGCACAGGAAACTCTACTCAATACTCTGTAATGATCTATATGGGAAAAGAATCTAAAAAAGAGTGGAAATATGTATATGCATGACTTATTCACTTTGCTGTACAGCAGAAAGTAACACAACATTGTAAATCAACTATACTCCAATTAAAATAAAAAAAAAGACAGAAGCTGAAGTGCAGCAACATCCTCCCTCATCTCAGTCATTGGCATGAAGAACTATCGCCAAAGAGCTGCTTTTCAGAATCAGGAATATATTCTGCCATCTATCATTAAACTATCATTAAACATAAATATCCTTACTTTTTTAGAATCTCAGTTACTCAAGACATGTATGTGAAATGCCAAATGTCCCCAAAGATAAAAGAAAGATGACTTTTAAAACTATAGGTAAACAAACTGTAACATAAAATATCTAAAATGAAAAGTCAAAAATAGAGGTTCTTTCGTTAAAGTGACCAGTTGCTTCTTGAACAGCATCATGAATCATTGCACCCCTGAGAAAAGTAGATGTCATTACTCCTTCCTCCATCCAGTATTTGTTGAGCACTAGACATAGTGTGCAGAAAAGAAAAAGGAAGCTGAAAAAGAAAAAAATCTTTAGCTTCATATGTTTATTTTTTATTTAACAAACATTCACATGACACTATGTGTCTGGAACTGTTCTAAGCACTTTTACAAATACGTACAAAAATTTAAGCATCATGAAACCCTAGGAGGGCGGTGCTGCAACTATCCTGATCCTCAAGATAGGGAAACTGGGCAGAGAGCGATTATTTGCCCAAGGTCACACAGATGGAAAGAGGCAGAGCTAGGATTCAAATGCAGGTGATCTGCTTACAGAGTCCAGGCTTAGAAATATGGTTCTGTGCTATGTACGCTTAGTAGTTTAATATGTCCATACAAGTAGCGGCTCTCTTCAAGGATTTAGAGCACTTTGCTGAGTGATGATTGCCATAGGTGAGATTTGAGGGCAGCACTCACTGAGGTCCCATCAAACTCTTATCTATGTGCTGTGAACAGTAAATTGTTTACTTTACAATATTATAAAGACTTTTATTAATTTTTAGATAATAGGTCAATATAATCAAAGAATTGAATAATACCACTTTAGTCAAATGCCAAACACAGTCTCTGATTATAACATACCTCCTTGTTCTTTCTGCAGTTACCCTGATAAATTTGAAAATTTACCTTTCATAGTCCATCAACATATTTATTGAATAACTACTATGGGCGAGATACAGAGTCAGGCTCCATGGGAAGTTTTACCAGGCACTAGGCTCTTTCTACCCTAGAAACTTATAATCTAGCTGAGATCATAAAACATATTTTCCTAAATAAGCAACTAATAATACAAAGAAGTAAATAATAAATGTGAAAAGAATATTACAGATAATAAGTGCTATAAGAAAGTTAAGAACCTGCTCCTTTCTGCTCCAGTAGTTCATTACACATACCCTTATTAGAGCAATTATCACAATGTAATTACTCACTTGCTGTGTGTAATTTACCTGCCTGTCTCCTCCATTAGAATGTTAGCCCCTCGAGGGCAAGAATGCAGTTTTATTCATCATTGTATCTTCAGTGTTTACCACATTGTCTGGTATATAATAAATACTTGGCATATGCTTGATGAATGAATAAATGTAGGTCACAGGAGGCAGGCATTTCTTCTGTGGCCAGTGTAGCAGACTGACTCATCTCTAGAGTCAGATTGTAGGGTCTGAATCTCAGCTGTACCTTTGAAATGCTGTGTGACCCTGAAAAATTTACTTGATTTCTCTGCACCTCATTTTGTTCATTGGTAAAATGATAGTAATAGAACCTTTCTTTATCAGCTGATTTTACTATGGAACATATCACCCCCAAAACGAATAGCTTGAAACGGCAGCCATTTAATTAGCTCAGCGTTCTGTGGGGCAGTAATTCGGGGTGTGTTAGTTCTTCCACCTCGGCTAAGTTCAGTCACACAGCTGAGTTCAGTTATCAGGTCAGCTGGGCAATGGCTTGGTCCATGTGGTATCTCAGCCGCCACAGGCTAACCTGGGCTTTTGCACATCGCACCTGGCAGGGTTCAGAGAGGGAGAGTTGAATTAGACAAGGCCTCCTGAGGCTCAGACTTGGAGCCAGCACAAAGTCATTTCTGGCAGATTCTGTTGGTCAAAGCAAGTCACAAAACCAGCTCACACTCAAAGGGTGGGGAAATAGACTCCACTCTTGATGCGAAGGGCAACCAAGCCACATTATAATGGGGTGTTTCTATGGGGAAGGATGGAGAGAAGTAAGTCAGAAAGAGAAAGACAAATACCGTATGCTAACACATATATATGAGACTGGGGCCATTCTTACAATCTACCAAATTCTCATAGGATTAGCAAGAGGATCAAGAAAATAAAACACCTGAATGATTTAGACTAGTGTCTACCACACAAGTAATAAGCTCAATAAGTATTAGCTATTATTAGTCTGCTTGAAGTTGCCAGGAAGTTTCACCTTGGAAAGAAATCTGAGTTCAATCTTGAGAACTACGTGCGGTTTCTATACGTAGAGAACCAAGGCCTCTGATAAGAACACAACCTAAGCATTGGCACTGTGCTGTGAAAGCGGGTTGTGTTCAGAAAACAGCTAACAACAGACTTCCCAGAAGCATTAGAACTAGATCCTGGGAACCCAGGATGCTGGACAAGGAGTTGGATTTGACCCCAGGGCAATAGCAAAGCATTGGCTTTTGACTACGTGCTACTCAATAGCACTATTTCTTGACTTTTATTGTTATTTCAGATTTTTTGTTCTTCAGTAAGCTCCTTGATGCTGATGGTTTGTGCTATCTCAGGCCACATCTACCCAAGATTTAAAATAAAACACTAGAAACCTGCAAGTTTTGTCTGGGTTTTGCCACTCCCTGGCTTTGGGGAGCCAACAGGCCCCTCCTTCCTCCATTTCATTGTAAAATGGAACAATACCTCTCTCCGTCCACCCATTTTACAATGGTGGCAATCTGAAAGGTCAGGCCACGAGAAGTAGTATTTACTAACCGAAAGACACACGGGGAGGCCAGGCTTTGATATTGATATAATTGGAGGAGAACTCGTAAATCTTAAAAGAAAAGTCAAGAACCAGAGAAGTAAAGTTTCAACGTGGCCGTCCCTTCCTGTTAGGCAACAAAATGCTTCTTGAACTGCTCTGAAGATAAAATTAAGTTCACCCAGTCCGGTGAGATGGTCCGGAGCAACCTGAACCACAGATTCTCCTGGGTCCCTGTCACCCTGAAGGCTGACCAGCCTCCTCAGAGCTGGGGGCAGCTCTCGTTAAACTGCTCAGTGCCAGCAGTTTCCGCATCTTTCCACTGTACGTAGTTTAAATGCAGATTCACTGATGAATAAATCTGATAATTCTGTCAAAGTGTGAAGACTGTTTGAATTAGATGACTACATGATCATAATTAATTTTTTTTATAAGACAATTCTGGCTCCTCTTATGTCATGTGAAATCCATCCTGCTGAGTACTCTCAACTAGTCACGTCCTTCCTGCCATTTTAAAAACAATAGTGGCAGAGATGCAAGCTGCTGGTAGTACTCAGCAGGACAGATCAAACACACAGATGCAATTTCTGTACGTTGAACAGTGAAGTAAGATAAAATTCAAATACTTACAAACGCTTAGTAGCTAGCATCCGATTTTTGCAAAATTGAATCTTTCATAACGGGATTTATTGTAAATAGTGTCATATCATTTGTGAGTTCTGCGATAATTTCAGTCAAAGCCAGGGCAAGATATTGGAGGTATGTAATTTATATGATATAAACACTGGTTTACGCACAGATTAAGAACGGATTTTTTTTATTATCAGTATTCTTTTTTTAATTGCTTACAAAATAGCCATAAGTGTAATTTTTCTCTGAATGTTAAACATTCTCAAATAGTGTAACTTTAAAATCGAGAAGAAAACAGCCTAACCTCTTCATTTTAACAGCTGTTTTAGAATTGCAACCCCCAACCGGTCCCCCTTCCCTTCCGTCCAGGTTGTTAAATAAGCATTACAATTGTAGGTAGTTAAAATTTTTGAAATGTGGCTCTTATATTGTTTGAAAACAGCAAAGGTCCTAGTAATCATAATTATATATCAATATCAATATATCCTATCAGTAAATATATATACATATATATATAAATTCAAAACTAAGATACTGCGAGGTCTACAAAACAACCTTAATCCCTAATTCCTTTATGATAAAATGGAAATATGGCAATAATTTAAGCGATCAATACTCTTATTCGCCTTTGGGTTTAGTTCCAAATACTTCATTGGAAGCTCATAAAAGATCAACGGCAAAAGCGTACCATAAAATTATACTTTGCGTGGCAGAGAGTTTGGTGACACTTCACACACTTGCTAATAAAACAGAAACCCCAAAAGGTGTTATATTACAGTCACACAGTCTTCCTGTTCAAGACCTAAATAAGAGAAATTAAAAAAAAAAAAAGAAAAAACATAGAAGGGCCAGAAGATTTGGAAGATCTGTTCTCTTTCCTTCCCCTGCTCTAATCAAAAAGTCCTTTTCTGTTATTTTATCATGTATTGGAGCTTTTTATTATAAATATGAATATGAGAATGCAGCATCTCAGCAAGATCTGAATAAAGTAGTCTTACCCTCAGATAATCTAGGACCTTGATAGAGAAAGGCCTTTGTGAAGGATAAACGCTTCGGTATGATCCTTCCTCATCTATTCAAGAGTAAATATCCCATATGCATGTTAATGTTGATCATTCTAAATGGGGAATTCCCGATTTCTGAACCAAAGAATTTTCAGGTTTCCCCCTCCCTTAAGCAGGTGTCTTTCCATCTCTCACCAATCAAAGGGGAAGGTAAAAAGGCAGGCTTTCAATGAGCTGATGTGTATTTTAATAAGTTTACTAATCAGAGTACATATCAATTAGAATGAATCATGTTCATACATTTAATAGCAAACAAAACTCAATCTAACTCAAGTCCAGCTTTCTTCCATGTTCATTTTATTCAAGGGCATACCTTCTTTTTTCTGCTTTTTTTTCCCCTTCTTTCTCGGACACCTCCAGCCCCCATTGACAACCAAAATGCAGGGCTATAAATGTAAGGGTGCAATACATCATGAGGTAAGTCTAGAGAACATGTCCTCTACCAAAATGCACATGAATCTCTGGTACAGCAAAAATTCCAGAGTCATGCTGGGGTTCTTTTTGCATGCTAAGCAGGGTCAAAAATGTGAGCTCTCTGTGGCCAACCTTATATATCAGATAAGCTCCAAAGTTTAAAGGTTATATTTGTGAAATTGCAGCTGGCTTTCCTGGCACTTGATTCTAGCTCCTGCAAATCAAAGACTCCTAATTGAAAGGCACATCTGACAATAAGCTTAATCTTCCAGTAAAAAAAAAAATTGTGAGTTCTGAATCCTTACTGTTGAAGAGCTGACAGAGAAGTTCAGAGATGGCTGTATAACCAGGGAAAATATGTTTTCCAACAAGATCATAAAGCTTGAATGGTGCAGGGAAACAAATGTAAAGCAAAGGGCTGTCCTCTATTCTGTCTACTTCCCCCACCCCCACCCCCGTTGTACACTTAGCCACTCACCTCTTAGGCAAGGGCTCCTGACTTCCAAGTCAGACTCAAACCCCAAATACCAAGACACTATAAAGTGACATCTTGGCATACTTTGAGATCAGGTTGTTTCTGCATTTCACAGTGTGAGGGGTGAGGGGGAGGTGAAAGGGAAAAGCAGCATACCAATGTAGTGAAATCTGGAAACAACAGCACATACACAGACACAAAAAGTTTGCATATTGCACAGAGCGCTTGAAGATCATAAATCTATGCATGAGAAAGACGTAGTGGAAATTTTGGGGGGGATTAGAGTTTATTTTTGTCATCTCTGTGAGACAGCTACTCATTCATCCAGATCACAGCTAAGAAAAAAGCTGGTCACAGAAATTAGCAGTTTCAGCTCAGCAGCGAAGTCGCCAGCCTGTGAAGGCAGAGAGAAATTGACTAATTAGCAATGCGCACTAAAACTTGACGGTTCTTTATAGAGAGAGAGAAGAGAGAGGGAGAGAGAGGGAGAGGGAGGGAGGGGGGCCTCGCTTTTTCCCCTTCTTTCTTCCAAAGATGTTTGAAATCGCAGTCATTTACGCTCGACAATTTTTACAATAGCCTTGAGCCATAATTTTGCGAGTCTCTCCAGCATCCATCCCCCTGTATGGTCTCTCTCTACTGGCCAAGCACGACCGTTTCTCTCCCCAACCGTGGATTTCCTATTACTCTCGTTACGACTCACTGAGCCCCAGGCCCAAGGATAATGATGTGTTGTTTCTTGGTAGCATAATTTGTCACACGTACATTTTTTCTTCTTCTTCTCTTGCAGAAAGCTCTGCTCCCTCTCTCTCTCTCTCTCTCTCCCCTCTCTCCCTCTCTCTCTCCCTCTCTCTTTCTCTCTTTTCTCCCTCTCCTACATTTTCTTGCTGTTGCTAATTCATGGTGATCAAATGATGTACGACAAAATAAATTGTAAAGAGTGACTGCCCGGAGTTGGGAACCTGAAGGTGTTTTCCCCCTCCCAAGGAGAGAGCAAACCTTTAAAAAGGAAGGACAATTGATTTTGGGGGGGAGCTTAAGTGAGCCTTGACTTTGCAGCTGGTTGAAAGCAGGTAAGTTTCTGGCCTTGTGTCTGCCTTGTGTGTGTATTTTGTTGTGTCTTTTGGGTTGTTGGACGCGTGGGGAGGGACGGGAAGGGAGTCTTTCAGAGGGGTGGGGGGTGATTGTGTGGCAAACGCTCATAAAGAATAAAACTCCTATTGCAAGAAATAAGCAGATGAGGGGGGAAGGCAAAGGAGGAGAGCAAGAAGGAAGGGGAATAGGAAAAGATGGGGGGGGAAGACAACGAAGCGGGGAGAGCGAGAGGGAGGTATGACCGAGTCCACTTAAAGGGAGAGACTCTGGGAGATGTTTCAGGAGAGCCAGAGCTTTGGGGGCGGGGGCGGGGGGGGGTGCGGATGCTGCCGGGGGAGGGAGCTCGCGGGAGATTAGGGTCCACCTGGAACGGGATGATAAAGTGAGTCGAGAGGAGCCCAGTCCGGTGGAAATAGGAAGCCGGCGATCCAGGACTGGCGCCAGGCAGGGCAGAGTGAGCCGCAGTGGAAGGCGCAGGTCCGGCGGGATCCCTCTGAGCCGGGCGGCGGCGGCGGCGGCGGTTCTCCCGGGCTGGCGGGCGCGCGGGCCGGGTGTGGGCAAAGGGTCCCTTTCTGCTCAGCCCTAGAAGGTGCAATTACACGTTAAGGACCTGGCGCATCGATCTCGCCCCCCCCCCCCATCCTGCCCTCCTCCGCCTGGATGCGGGCGGCTCAGACTTTTTGCACAAGTAGTTCCAGGGCCGAGGGAGTCGGGGTGCCCGAGTTGGGGGGCTCGGGGTGGGGGGGCTGTGCTGAGGGGCTCTGAAGGAAGCTGCGGCTTCGGCGGCAACGCTGGATCCAGAGATCCCGCGCCGAACTGCGCGCCCCCCCACCATCGGATAGCCCCCAGCCCCTCCCCCAATACCTGCCGGTTAACTTGAACTTCTCATAGTTACAGGAGTTAAAGCCACTGCGCCCAGTGCCTGGGAGGGAGAACCGTCCACACGAATCCCACCGGGCCTCCCGGCTCTTGCTCTAAATCCACCCCAGTAGCTCCACTGCCTTCCTCCTCATCTTCCTCGGTGCCGCCCCGCGGGGGAAGGGGAGATACACGCCCGAACTTCCGCGCTTTGAAATGCAGGAGGTGGGGGGAGGCGGGGGAGAGGGGGTCTGGGGCTGGAGGGATTCTCCTGCCAGGTTTAAAGGCGTCTCTGGAAAATTAGCAAAACTGAGTGGTGACTGGGAAGCCAACAGTTTGCGAAGCAGGGAAGCAGGCAGGGCCGGGGTGAGGGAAATGAGCTAGAATTGATAAGGACAGCTCCCGCCTCTGCCTAGTCCACTGAGCTGGTCCTCACCGCGCTCCGCTGCACTTTCCCGGGAGAAGAAAGGGCTTTATCTGCTCCCTCAGACTATTAGTCTAGGAGTTTCTCGGGGCAGCACGGCTAATCGAAGGGGTCCCCAGCTTTTGGAGGGCTAAGTATTGCCCGCCCGCACGCCTGTCGTGTCCCCGTTCCCACCCCCCAAAACTGGACCAACTGCGAAAAGCAAAGCTGCGGGCGCGAGTTGACCTGGAAGCTCCGCCGACGGTCGCCTCTGCGCTCTCGGGCCACCCCCCGGCTCCCCACTCCCCGGCCTCTCCCCGCCCCGGCCGGGCATGGACACGAGCCCACGGGGTGTCTCGGCCTCAGCCGCCACTTTGCCGTCGCTGATGCCACCGCTGTCGCTGCCAAGAGCCGAGCCCGGGTGGTTTTAGGAAAGTGGGGGACGAAGTGTGTGGGCGGTGGCGGGAGGCGTAGTAGGGAGCAGAACGGGCGCCCGGACCCCAGACAGGGCCCTTCTGGTGGCGCTCACGGATCCAGCGCCTTCAGACCTCCTCCGAGGGTCGGTGTCCGGAGGCCAAGCTGAGCACTGATTGTGGTTCTTCGCCCTCCCCTCCCCTCCCCTCCACACCCGTCCCCACGCCGACCCCACCCCACCCCCTCCACTACCCTTCTCCCCTCCCTCCCATCCCCCACCCCTGTCTGCCAGGTCGGAGGAGGGTTTAAAGCCAGGTGCGCCGAGTCAGCTCGCCATGTCCAGATCCGGGGACCGGACCTCCACCTTCGACCCCAGCCACAGCGACAACCTGCTGCACGGCCTCAATCTGCTGTGGAGGAAGCAGCTGTTTTGCGACGTGACCCTGACGGCCCAGGGCCAGCAGTTCCACTGCCACAAGGCCGTGCTGGCCTCCTGCTCGCAGTACTTCCGATCGCTTTTCTCCAGTCATCCCCCTCTCGGGGGAGGGGTCGGCGGCCAGGACGGTCTGGGGCCCCCCAAGGACCAGCAGCCGCCGCAGCAACAGCCGCCGCCGCCGCAGGAGGAGCCGGGGACTCCTTCCTCCTCCCCCGACGACAAGCTGCTGACCAGTCCTCGGGCCATCAACAACCTGGTGCTGCAGGGCTGCTCGTCCATCGGGCTGCGCCTGGTGCTCGAGTACCTCTACACGGCCAACGTGACCCTCTCCCTGGACACGGTGGAGGAGGTGCTGTCGGTCAGCAAGATCTTGCACATCCCCCAGGTCACCAAGCTCTGCGTGCAGTTCCTCAACGACCAGATCTCGGTGCAGAACTACAAGCAAGTGTGCAAGATCGCCGCACTGCACGGCCTGGAGGAGACCAAGAAGCTGGCCAACAAGTACCTGGTGGAGGATGTGCTGCTGCTCAACTTCGAGGAGATGCGCGCCCTGCTGGACTCGCTGCCGCCCCCCGTGGAGTCGGAGCTGGCGCTCTTCCAGATGTCCGTGCTGTGGCTGGAGCACGACCGCGAGACCCGCATGCAGTACGCGCCCGACCTCATGAAGCGCCTCCGCTTCGCGCTCATCCCGGCCCCCGAGCTGGTGGAGCGGGTCCAGTCAGTGGATTTCATGCGCACCGACCCGGTCTGCCAGAAGCTGCTGCTGGACGCCATGAACTACCACCTGATGCCCTTCAGGCAGCACTGCAGGCAGAGCCTGGCCAGCAGGTATGAGACAACAAAGCGGGGGGGTGGGGGGGAGAGGCGAGAGGCCGGAGGGACGGGCGGGGGCAGGCAGGAGGAGGATAGGGGTGGGCTGGGCGGGAGGCTCAGGCAGGCTGAAAACAAACGAAAACAAACAATTCAGACTGTGTGGGGAAAGTTGATTTCAGAGTCCCTGAAAGGTCAACAGGAAACTGGCCTCACAGCATCCCCGAGCTCTAGAAAGCCCACGTTCTCAATATCCCCAGAGCCGGAGATGTGGGACTTGCGGGCTGAAACTGACAGGCAGGTGGGGTCAAAGGCCAGGCAGTTAGAAGTACAGCCTTGGAGCCCTTTTTATCCAGGCTTCCCTCTACATCTCAAAATATGCTTACTTAAGAAAAAGGATTCTGTGATGAGAAGTCCCCACCCCAGTCCCCCTCTTTCCTGCCTTGGGCAAGCAGAAGTGCCAGGCGATGCTCGAGGAGGAAAGCTTTCATTCATTCTGACACTCAAGTTATTTTCTGTTTTTCAACGACTGGGGTTTGCTTAGAGCTCTGAAAGGCTTTGTCTTTTAGGGTCGCTGTCAGAAATTCTGGCATCCCATACCCAGGCAAACTTTTCTATCTTATGAAAAAGCAAAACCTTTCCTTACAGCAAAGCAAGAGGATTCGGGATGTCAGAGTGAATCCTGCCTAGTAGTTCCCATGTCAGAGGGAAGCACAGTTGAAGAGAACTGAGAGGAGGGGAAGGTCATCTAGCTGCAGTTAGGTCTGTACGCCTGCTCTGAAGTCACAAAGAAGTTGGAGAGTTGTTATTGTTGTTGTTGCTATTTGGAATGTGTCCCCTGTGTGTATTGAACGTGGGATTTCCTGTCAAAGTTGAGAGAGAAACAATGCCTTTGAAAAATGCTGCTGAGATTAAAAAAACAAAAAGACTGTTGGAATTGGCAATCATGTTTTATTGGCTCCAATTTTAAACGCCTTTTTTAATGAGCCCTAGCAGAGGGTTGCTTTCTCTTTTTAGAAAAGAGAAGCAGTATCTTCTCAGTTTCTCATGATAAAACATCATGATTCCAGATGCCAGGCTATCCCAGTCTAATCCACCTAAGTGCTATGTTAGAAAGTACACGGTTTAAGAATCCACCATGGCCTTTTCCCACTCAGAACGATGTCTTAAACATGGGGTCCACTTTCTGCAGCCTTATGGAATTAAATGTTTATTTTTTCCATCATGATGTTTCTACCAGACCTAGGTAACTAAACTTTTAGGAAACAGGAAGATATTCTTACAGTTGTTTAGGGAGCACTTGTATTCAGCTGAGGCCCACGGGAGGCATGGGAAATCTTGAACTCACAAATCTTGTAAGTTGATTTTTCTACTATTTTCAAGAAATGAATTGTAGTGTCAGAACATGACAGTTAAGACAATAACACAAACGAGGATCCAAACTCATGTGATTGAATAGTGAACACAGGAGTCCAAGCGACAATAACATGGAATGTATTTTTGTTTTGTAAGAGTTCCAATTTGCCTAAAAATCAAGATGGTAAGCTTAATGTGACAGGCAAATGCTACCACACCAAGGAACACTGGTGATCAATATTCTGTTATTTTAACTTTTGTGACTTACACATATACTTAACTTAGCATGTATCATACTATTAAGTTATAGTCCTGAACATACATTTATTCATATTTTTAAATGTACAATCTAGTATAAATTCAGAAACCCAGAAGGATAATAAAATTAAGATTTAACTTGTTCTAAGAGTAATTTGGGGAAATAAGCATTATAAATTTGATCCAATAAATAAGCTTGAAGTCCTCATTGCACTTTTACCTGATAAATATGTCCTAGGTTTCAGTGTTGGAAGAGTTGACTTTCAAAATGCAAAATCCGTTTCCCACCTTAGTCTGGATTTAGCATGCCAGCTGGGGCCTGCTGGCTCTGTCCTGGTGGATGGCTGAGATACTAGGCTGCCTGGCTCCGTGACGACACCGTCCAGCTTCACTGGGCCATATCATTTGAAGGATATGTAGTGGCGTCTGACCACTGAATGCTTACAAGTGTCATGGATGCTGCAAGAATCTGATACTTCTTCCATAGGAAGAAAACTGTATTTTCCTTTAAAAGCGGAAGATACGGAAAATAGTTCATGTGAACCTATTGTTGATCTCAAAGTAATATAATTTAGACTTTGTTCCATTATTAGTAACTGAAGCATTTTAATTTCAGGGACTAATTACATTATTCTAATTTTAATTCACAGAAAGAATGCAAGACTAACCACCAAGATCTTAACTTAAATGTAGACAAAAATGTTGTAAGTTGCAACCAATAGTATGATATCAGCCCATTTGTTATAGCATCAGAGCAATATAAAAATGTTCTCTCAGTCTTACACGTAGTCTAACAGAGGGATAAATGTGTTAAACAATTGTTTTTGAAATTGCATCACTTTTATTGAAGACAATTGAATGGAAGGGCATTGTATTTATTACTTTTTATCCACCTGTAGTCTAAATATGAAAGAGTTCCTCAAATACAGAGGAGGAGTGGGAAAATTTAAATTGGCCAGTCTGTTGGAATAAGTTCAAAATACAAGCATATAGAATAACTTCAGAAGGAACTTACTTGTTTAAGAATACATGTTATCTATAGAATGTAGGGCTATTAATATAATAAGAATATTTTAAATATTTTTTAAATTATTGAGTAATTTTGAATTTTTATTAAGTCTAGAAAAATAAAGCAAACCAAGCATAGAGGCTTTATAAATATGCAAATTAATTTAATTTTTATCCTAGTTGCTTAGTTTTTCTGATTATGGCATTTATACTCAGATTCATATTTTATTTTAGCAAACTAAGCATTAAGGATATTAAAAATAATAGACTTATTATCTTATATTAAAGTATATACATAACTAATTTAAGACCACAGGACCTGGATGGACAAAAATTAAAATATTTTGAAGTCTTATTTTCATATTGCTTTATTGCAAGAAATGGGACACTTAAATAAGTTTTGAAAAAGTTTCTGGGAAAGTCATTATTAAAGGCTTCTAAAGCAAAAAAACAATAGAGTGACATGACATGCAACATTTAGTGCATTAAAAAGTAAATATCAAAAGACTTGTAGTGTAAGTTTAGCTTAAGTAACCCAAAAAGTTTTTTTATTTGTATTTTAAAAATTTTTATGCATAATTTAGTAATTGTCCCAATTAAATCAAATTGGACTGGCTTAATTAACTTCTCTTTTACATTTTCATTGCACCTCCCACAATGTAACAGTTAAATAAATGTTTAGTGAAAGTTGAAGGAACTAAAATTATAAAGTAAGAAAGCCTCAGTGTTACATTTTACCAAAAGTTCTTCAACCTATGTTACTATTGCACATAACAAAAGTCCATTGAACCTCCTCCAGCAGAACACCTGTAATAGAAAAGCATTCATAAAAATAATTATATTTTTAAAATTTCCCACCTTAGTCTGGATTTAGTCTGGATTTAGCATGCCAGCTGGGGCCTGCTGGCTCTGTCAGCTATCCAGCTGTTACAGTCCTGTATACAGGCCTGTATTGAAGTGTAATTTTGAAGAGATTATATTTTATAGATGATAAAAGGCTACCTTATAAAGATTTCACTTTCTGCAAAACAGTCTATTTAAAGATTTCATATAAATTAATGTAAAAATCTATTTAAACATCAGAAATACTAATTATCTATTTGCTAAAATGACTTGCAATGATTAAAAAGCCATTAGAATTCCTTAAGGCACAGTTTTGATTCCTGGTTTTGGTGCTTAGAAAATGTTTCTTTAAATGTAGGACAATATTTTCTATTGATTCCCTTCCTAAGACCTGAATAACAACCTTAACAAAGCAAACTAATCTTGTGTCCTCGCATCCTCTAAATTGTGATTTCCCTTTATGTCAATTAGATACCCTCAGATAAGAACTTGTTAGGTAGTTAGATTTTGTATCAGAAGTCACTCAACCATTCAGAATACAATTTGTTTATTATCTAAAACAGGACCATTGATTACAAAATTATATCACAGATATGGGAGCCAAATAGTTATATCCTACAATCAAAAAGCAATTAGAGTAGATATTAGTGCATTGCATTGGCTCAGAGGACTTACTGACAATAGTGGACATGTTCAAATTTTAACTCATCTTTGTTTTTTCCCCCATACTTATGAACACACTGAGGCTCACTCATTACCTTAGCTAATTTCTAAGTATCTCAAATTTCTTATCTTAAAAATACAGTGAAAAATGTGACTTTACTTACAACAGTTATTTCATACCAGGTGATATTCTAAGCCTGTTACAAATATTAAGTTATTTAATGCTCATAATAACCCTAAGGGATGGGTACCATCATTTGTTTCATTTTATGCATAGAAAAACTGATGCACAGAGAAGTTAAGCATTTTGCCCATGGCTGCACAGCTGGTAAGTGGTAGAGCCCAAGTCTGAGCCCAAGCAGTTGTGGCTCTTGAGTCCGTGTTCTCATCCATGGTGTTCTGCTTCTTACTATGAGCCTCTCTATTCTATCATATAATCTGGTGATTGACCCTAGAGTTATATGTAGGTTTAAGACTTCCTTTTTGGAAAGACATTTGTGAGGGTTAAATTTTAATGTATCTGACTTTAAAAGAAGTTAAGGACATGTATTATTCTGGACCAAAGGTCAGCTTTTTTGTTTCTGTAAAAGGTCAAATAGTAATTATACTTGGCTTCAGGGTCACACTAACTCTGTTGCAGCTACTTCACTCTTCCTTGGTAGCACAAACACAGCCACGGACAGTATGTAAATGAATGAGCATGGCTACGTTACAATACAACTTCATTTGTGAGCATTGAAATTTCATGTAATTTTCACATGTTATGAAATATGGTTCTTCTTTTGATTCTTTTCCACCATTTGAAAATCTAAAAACCATTTTGTGTTGGGGGGGTGCTGTATAAAAACAGGAGGCAAGCTGGATTTGTTCTGTGAGTCATAGTTTGCCAAAACCCATTTTAGGCACTTGGGATACATCAGTGGACAAAATGGACACAAAATTTTGCCCTTATTCTAGTGGAAAGAATCCCTCTGGTGTTCTTGCTTCTGTTTGGAAGGAATTCAAATCTAAATAATCCTATTATGCTAAGTTAAAATTTCAACTTTCTGTAGTAAGACTTAAGAATTTGAATAGCAACCCCAGGAAGGTAAATGGTGATTAATTAAAAGAGTGAACGCGTTGCTCATTTTTTTCCAACATACTGGATATAGAACCAACTAACATAGATTGGTCATTATTCAGAATAGGCTTTAATATCATTGATATGGTATTTTAATGATTTCCAGGAGGAAAGGTACATTTAACACACTGCTTTCTGAGACTGACATGTACATATCGAATAAACGAATCTAGGCATATGAATGAACATGTGACCAATTATTCTTCTAAATGCCAACCTGTATCTCCAGCTGCTGTGATCAAAGGGCATTCTTGGCAGGATTCCTGACTTCTGAGTGCATCAGCTGGATTGAGTATGTCTATAGAACCTCCCTGCCTTCTCCAAAGTGGGTAACCTCTGGAGGAGCGTGCGTGCTGCTGTAGGTTTGGCTTATGTGTCTATCTCCCCGACTGGATCAAGTGCCTGGACTTGACCCCAAAGTGTGAGTTCAGTATGAATGCGTATGGGTCTTAAATATAATTGTGGTGGACACTTAGGATTTGTTTCAGTTTCATGTGAATTGACAAAGCCAATGAAAGATAAAAATGGAGGTAATTTTAAAGATGATTACATACACACACATACACGCACACAGCTGCTGTTTGCCAGTAATAATGGTACCTGTCACTAATGGAACACCTACCATGAGTGAGCTTGACAGATTACTTACATTCTTTCTAGTCCTTTCAATCTTTTAACATATTAGACAGTTGAGGCTCAGAGAAAATAAGTAAGTTGTCCGATTATCTGAATGATGTTGAGTTGGGAGTCAATTGTCATCACCTGAAGAATAGTCTCTTATTATGAGTGCATATTGTACATATGGCCTCTATGAAAAGCAAACTCCAATCTACACCTCCCATGTCTTTGTTTTACCACAGCACAGTAGTGATTAAAAGTTCCAACCCTCTAACGCATCTTCAAACCACCCAACCAATGAAGAAGAGTGAGAGGAAGATAGTAGAAAGCCCAGATTTTTTCCTACTGGTCTACCATACTCAATTATTCGTTCTGAGATTAAGGGGCTAAATAATGAGATTGCTGAGATTATCACTATGATACTGACTTACTAAAAATAAGATGAGCCAATATATTTTAAATAAATCAATAAAAATAAAAACTTTTCAGCTTAACTCTGAAAAATAATTGTGAAAATAAAACAAACCAAAACAAAGCCTTGGAGCTCGTATTGGAACCAAGAGATTGCCCCCAGCCCCCTAGATTTCTGTGCACTGGAGTCCTAGAGAAGCTATCAGCTTTGTTTCTGTGAAGACAAGAGAAAGCTCTTCACATTGGTGATACTTACAGGTGATAAATACAACAGGTAGAAGCCAGAATTATAAAAATACTCGTATGTTTTAATAACAGAAAATAAGATTAGTCTAATTGAAAATTTATTCTGCTTATCTTTTGTTTCAAGAAAATCATTTTAACATTCGCTACACTGTAGTGTTTATGCCTTCTGTCATTCATTTGGAATTTCAGAAAATATATTCAGTGCTATGTCATTTCCATCAACATCCAAGTTAATTCTTGATGCATGAATTACTAATGATTTCTCTTAAAAAAACCAAACAAATAAGCACTGTTATGATATGGGCAGGACAGTGAGTTAACCAGGGGAAGGACTCTCGGTTGTAACATATAGTGAGTATGTCTATTTTACTGTAAATATCAAAAGGGCTTATTTACTCGCAAGTATTAATGACAATCAGGTTAGAACTATTTGCAGCATTAGAAGTAAAGCAGAAATGCACTAGAGAAAGCTTATTGTAGTTGGGAAATGAAAATAACGAATATTTGTGATAGAGAGAAAATAAATCAAAGGGAAGTAAAAAGAAAAAACAGCAGTAACAAAAATGCAAGGAAATATGGGAAATCAAAGAAATTATTAAGATATAAACCATCTGAAAAAGAAAGAAAAAGAGAACTAGTAGTAAAGGAGGACGGGCAAGAAAATTCTAGAGTTTGGAGAGCAGACGCTCAATATTTGCTGGACTAATAAGCACAAATTAAGAAGCATTTAAGTCACTACATAGTGAACATATAATTTGCAGAGTTATAGACAAAGTTCCACTAAAAGGAAAAAAAACCTCTTTTCCTCAAAAGAAAAAAATCTTTCAACAAGAAAAAAATGGTCAGTCATGGACCCTTCACTCCTATAATTTGATTCAGTTCAATAATTATATATTTGTAATCTGAGTTAAGATGTTTTATAAATAACTGTTTGTTCTTGCGCTAGATAATGCAGTAGCTTCAGAAGCATCAGGGTTTAAAGGGGCAGTCTGTTATGCCAACAGGAGGAGATGAAAATGTAACTGTATTCTTTGTAAATCTTGATTCTCAGTATAATTAGAGCTGGCAGCAGACCTGAGAAACAAGGGGACCTTCATGACCTTGGGCACATTTTCTAAACCCATGCCCATGGCCGTGCCACGCCCACGGTGGGAATTTGGGATGATGCGTCGAATTTACCACTAACAAGAAGTTCTGCCACGGAATATCCCCCAAACTTATGCTGAACGTGTATAACACACCAAACTCTGTGCTGTGCTCTGAGATACAGAGTGAAGAAGACAGACACATTCGTGACTTCACGTGGTTTACCGTATAAGGAAGAAGAAATAAGTACACAGATTAATCACACGGGTAATACATGCTATAGATTGGAAAAGTGCCATTTGCTGGGAAACGGTATAACACAGTGCTGTAACCTTGTCGGAGTGGCCGAAGAGTTCTTTCTCTACAGAAGAGGTTTAAGATGAACTTTGAGAGATGAGATATCCAGAGTAGTGGGTCTGGGGGAAGGCAGGGTCTGCAGGTGGGGAAGGCATAAGCTGAGAGAGGAGTACGTACACGAACACCAGGCGGCAAAGAGTTCGGTACCTTCCAGGGGCTGAAAGGAGGTGTGTGTGGCTAGAGATTGTGCAGGGAGGGTTGTCCAAATCGTAGAAGAAGTTGTGGGCTCTGCCAACGATTATCCACTGCATGGATGAATTCCATATGGAAAAATCAGCATGCTTTTATACTTGAACTGAGTAAATGATCAATACTATATTGGAAACACTGCCGCCTTTGAATTCGTAAACCTAAGTGTGTATCTTAGCTCGACTTTAGCTGAGTCCCAAATCAGTAAAATGGGTTAAGAATTATAGTTCACCTTCCTGGGGTTTTGGTAAGGATCAGCTCAGAACATGAAAGAACTCCAAACAGAAAGTGCTCGTTGTAATTGATTTCTTTTTAATTTTAAAAGATACACTAAGCAAAGTTACCTGAATACGTTTTTGCCCATCTAGAAAACTCTTGAACATATTTGTGATTTCACTGATAGCACAGAAATAGTCAGACTTCTAAGGACCTAAGAGTGAAGTTGGAGGGACTCGAAGGTGAACACAAGGTCATAGAAGGAAGTGGGAAAATCAGAATTTTTGATTGCTCTCAGCAATTTATATTTCATTCCTGGAAGTGATGGCCTTTTTAGGTATAAGAGTCTCCATTTCTTCCTTTCACAGAGGAGAGTCCCTCCTCTTTTTAATCTCATACATTCGATGTAGGGCTTCGTTTGCTGCCGCTCGCAGAGCCTCTGGCGTCCAGCGTCTGGCTCTCTGCTCCCACAGCGCCTGCGAGCGGGTTGGTAAGTTACACCTGCGCAGGGACCGGAGCTTCCTCCGAGCTCAGCTGGGCCACCGTATGGAGACTGGCTCACTGGAGGCTGCAGAGAAGTGAACTGAAGAATTACAGTCGGTTTCACTTCCCTGCCTTATGTGCCTTCAGGTGCCTCTGAAGACAGACGAGGCCAGTGAAATGGAGAGGAGGACGAAGAGAGAAAGACCTAGGTTAGAAAAGAAGAGTCCTTGAAAATGTAGAGGCATCGTTGAAAGATGCGGAGGGACGGATGTGTTTGCGTGTCTGCGTGCGTAGCCCCAGACACTGCGTACTGCGGGCTGCCAGCTTGAAATTTTCTGTACGGTGGCTTCTGAGAGGTGTTTTTATCAGCTAAAGGTCTATTTTGCGTGTGGGTGGGGCCGGGACAGTCAAAGATTCACAGTCTGGCACTGAGTGAGGAGTTACTGGGTTGGGAGGGTCAGTTTTTTGCCAAAAAGAAAATAGTCGTATTTTGTAAATCCTGCTTAGAACAAAGCAGCAGACTCTGTCTGGCCCTGATTTTTAGCACCCCTCAGAACCAAGCACACCGGAACATCCTGGGCAAATGGAAAGGATTAGAAGAGGGAATGGAAAATCTGTGTCAGAGAGGGAAACTTCGAAGGAAGAACTTTAATGCTTTAGGATGCACACCAGGACCTCGGCACTTCCTACCCCATATGCATTAACAGGGGGCCATGGATACTGTGAGGGATCCCAGCCAATACTGGTGTGTTGTAGAGGCAGAAGTGTGAGCCTCCTAGCAGGGACCAATTTGGTGGATTGGTTACTATGACAACTGTACCACTACTGTCAGTGGCAATTCCTGTAAACTCCCTGTCTTAAGGTTTTCACAAGGGTTCACTCCAGAATAACATCTGTAGGTACAGACTACAGAATAAAGCTAGGAGATATAGGTATGGAGAGAAAGAGACTATGACATAATAGGAGGTACAGATAAAAATGTTATGTTATAGTGCAAATATCTTAAACAGTTCTATTGCATAGTAATTAAGACCTAAAATTCAGACAGATGCAGGTCAAATCCCACCTTGACCACTTAAAAGCTGGCTGTCTTTGGGGAATTTACTTAATCTTCTTTCAGATCGCTTACCTCTGAAATGTAGATAATGATACCCACCTCATCAGGGCAATTCTGAATGTTGGAAGAATGTATGTATACACTTAACACAGTACCAGACAGTAAATACTTAATCATTGATAGCTTTTATTCTTATAGGAATAGTTCTGTTTATATCCAATTTGCCTTTCTGTTCACTTGTTAGGACTCCTAATTCCAGGAGTCCAGGATGTTCATTCTAGAGCCAGATTCTCACAGTCTGGGTCCCAAGTGCTGCTCTGATAATGATAAGGTTTAGCTGACAGTGTCCGTTTTATCCACCTTTGAGTAAACTACAGAGCTGAGGCCAGTCCTGAGTCTGGTCCATTCCCTTGTTCTATCCATGTCAGCAATTGGAAAAGTTAGAAAAGCCTTTGTGGATTCAGGTTGAACAGCTTTTTGGGGTGTAATTTACATCCAACACAATTTACCCATTTCAAGTGTACACTCCAAGGAGCTGTAGTATATTCAGTGTTTGCCACCATCACCACAATTAATTTTAGAACATTTTTACCACCCCCTCCAAAAAGACCCCATACCTATTAGCAATCAGCCCCCATCTGCCCTTGCCCCTTGCAGGTGTAGGCAACCACTAATCTACTTTCCGTCTCCATAAATCCATAGATTTCCTTATTCTGGACTTTTCGTGTGGAATATGGCATCATGCAATATATGGTCTCTGGAGGTGGCTCCTTCCATGCAGCATAAGTTTTCAAAGTTCATCTATGTTGTAGCATGTAACAGTACTGCATTCCTTTTTATGGCTAAATAATATTCCATTGTATGGATAAACCACACTTTATCCATTCGTGGATGGACATTTGGTTTGTTTCCACTTTTTACTATTATGAATAATGCTGCTATGAGCATTTATGTACAAGTTTTTGTGTGAACATATGTTTTCAGTTCTCTTAGATACATACCTAGGAGTGGAATTTGCTGGGTCTTATGGTATCAGTTAACACTGAACAGATGTTTAACTTTTTGAGGAACCGTCAGAATGTTTTCCAAAGCATCTGCACTGCATTCTCACTAGCAGTGTATAAAGCCTCCCATTTCTCCACATCCGCGCCCACACTTAATACCTGCCTTTTTGACTGTAGCCATCCTAATGGATGCAAAGTGCTATCTCACTGTGATTTGCATTTCCCTAATGGCTAATCATGCCGAGCATCTTTTCGTGTGTTTATTAACCACTTGTATATTTTTTGGAGAAAAGTTTTTTTCAACTCCTTTGGCCATTTTTTAGTTTGGTTATTTTCTTTTTCTTATTGAGTCGTAAGAGTCTTTTTGGCATTTTTAGGAGGGCTTCTTATGGTTCCTAGATCACAGCTGGGGGCAACCTTCTGCAGGAATTGGGTATTCCATTTGACAAAAATGAAAATCAAATGCATGCACATGTACAGTGGAAAATTCTCTAGATACTTTCATAAGGCACATATGTCTTATTAAAATTCTTGGTTTTTAGTGTGGCAGAGGAAACTATCTGTGGTTGGTGTTTGTTTTCTTCTTCATTTGATTATTTTGGCTTTATGTTGATTTAGGCATTATATTCCTCAAGTGGTAGTTGCACTTGGTGTAGCAAATCTTTTATTCAAAGAAAAAATATTTATTACTCAAGTTATTTATTTACATTGTCTTAAAGGCACATCAGAAAGTTTTATTCAAACTATGTTTATACGATAATTATTTTAGGGAAATGAGGTAAAATTCTTTGACTGCCAAGACAGTGATGACTCATAAGAACCACTGAAGAAGAAGAAATTTTTTAATAAAACCTGAAAAACAGATGCTCTTATTCAAAAGGGGATGCAAAAGTGTTCCTTGTGGGGGTGAGCAGGAAACAGCACAGCCCAGGATTTTCAGTCATGGCTGACATTCAACTGAGGGCTTCCCTATACGTATCACCAAGGCGGTTTTTGACATGGAAAAGCTAAATTCATCATGAGAATAACTTGTCCGGTTTCATCTTCCTTTGCTACAGTGTCCTTGCAATTTTCCTTAGGGACAAAAAATATCGACTGCTCTTGACAAGAAATTACTTTTACTACTCTTAGTAGGTTAGGTTACTTCATTGACTCTTTTTTTTTTTAAGTTTTTAATTTATTCATTTATTTTATTTTTCGCTGCACCATGCAGCATGTGGGATCTTAGTTCCCTGACCAGGGATTGAACCCAGGCCCACGGCGGTGGAAGCGTGGAGCCCTAATCACTGGACCGCCAAGGAATTCCCATAGGTTACTTCACTAACTCTTGCTTTGAGTGTATGGATGTGGCAGAATGTTCAGCAAATCATTTCCTGAGCTTAATGTTTATGCTTCCAGATGGAACAATTTCTATTTTGATTATGAATCTCTTTGAACAATCAAATTCTTGCTTTCTGTTAAAAGAGTTACATGTCTATTACACGACAAAGAAGACTTGAGGCCACCATCATAGATCTGAGTGCAAAGCAGTAGAAATTTGAACGTGGATTTCTTATCTAGCTATTCAAAGGGACCAAGTGTTATTCAAAGCACGTGATAACTTCATAGGTTTTAGTAGCACTACCAACAGATCCCAGGTAAGCAGATAATTGCCTAAATTAGTCACTTTGTGTGTTTAGAAGGCAGGCACCTTCTTCCCTCGGCAGAATTATAGAGAAGATACCTAATTCAAGGTAGTCAGTTCAGAACCCTGAGAAGCCCAATAAACTTCATCTGTCACTCAGACATTTTTATTTATTTATTTTTTTTTTTTGCGGTACGCGGGCCTCTCACCGTTGTGGCCTCTCCCGTTGCAGAGCACAGGCTCCGGACGCGCAGGCTCAGCGGCCATGGCTCACGGGCCCAGCCGCTCCGCGGCACGTGGGATCTTCCCAGACCGGGGCACGAACCCGTGTCCCCTGCATCGGCAGGCGGACTCTCAACCACTGCGCCACCAGGGAAGCCCTCAGACATTCTTATATTCAAAATTTGTAAAGAGAAAGCAGACAAAGCAAAACTGAAATAGTTAAACACCACTTTGTTGCACTCAAACTCAAGATCTGTGATTGCTCCAGAGTTAGGCAGCAGCAAGCAAAAATCCATTCCAAAGAAGGGGCACCCCCTGTGCAGGAAGAAGCCCCTCAAGTCTTGCATCAGCCTTCTCAAACTGAGAGCCCAGGTTCCAGAACATGATAGTCTTTTTGACCTAGAAAGAATAATCTCACCTCAGAAAGATTTTTGTGGAGAGTGCTTCCCATTTTTTATGGCAAGGAAACTTTAGAATCTCAGAGCATGAGAAACGTTTAAAATGTCTGAAAGCACAAAGAAATGTATGTCTATAGCTTTACAGACACTAATTAGAGTCTGCCACAAAAGCTTATGGGAATCACTTCTCTCCTTTATCCATATCTGTTCTTATCCCTCCTAGTCGCCCTCCCTTCATTGGAACATTGTTAACCATTAACATTTACTGCATATGTAAGTAGGCGAGCACCAAGCAGAGGAGGAGATAAGGAGTCTGCCTCCCATATTCCAAATTCTCCATACGGTGAGGTTGGCTGCTATAAAATACAGCTGTTGTGTGGTGAAATTAAGACCATCCTTTCTTAAAGCAGCGTGCAGGTTTTGACCATTGAAGCCTCCTTCTCAAGTGTCAATTCCCAAAAACGAGTGTGAGAGCCATTGGCATCATTCTGCCCTGTGTTTCTGTTGGCTGGTTAGTTCTGTTAAGGACTGTATTAGTCTGCTCGAGCTGCCATAACAGAATAAATATGGACTAGGTAACTTAAACAACTGAAATTTGTTTTCTCACAGTTCTAGAGGCTGAAAGTCCAAGATCAAGATCCAGCAGGGCTGGTTTCTGGTGAGGGCTCTCTTCCTGGTTTTTAGACAGCTGCCTTCTCACTGTGTGCTTGCATGGCCTGTCCTCTGTATGCAGAGATGGGGGGTGGGGTGGGGAGAAGAAGAAGGGAAACTTTGGTGTCTCTTCCTCTTCTTATAAGGACACCAATTCTATCAGATGTAGGCCCCACCCTTATGACCTCATTTCACCTTAACTACCTCCTAAAAGCCTTATCTCCAAACACAGTCACATTGGGAGTTAGGACTTCAACATAAGAATTTGGAGACAACACCATTCAGTCCAAAACAAGGGCCAAGAATAGAACACAAGGAATTATGAAACAGGTTCGAGGCGCTAACTGAAATGTTACTTTTCAACTAGATCTATACAGGCAAAATTATCTAGGCAGATGAGCAATTATCCAAGTCAGCAATGTGTTGATAGATCCTCCAATAATACAAACCTAGAAGAGAAAAAAAAGTACAGATCTGTTTTCCTCAGCCCCATAAAATCTTGCCTAGATCAGTAGTTCTTTTTTTTTTTTTTTTGTGGTACGCGGGCCTCTCACTGTTGTGGCCTCTCCCGTTGCAGAGCACAGGCTCCGGACACGCAGGCTCAGTGGCCATGGCTCACGGGCCCAGCTGCTCTGCGGCATGTGGGATCTTCCCGGACCGGGGCATGAACCCGTGTCCCCTGAATTGGCAGGCGGATTCTCAACCACTGCGCCACCAGGGAAGCCCATAGATCAGTAGTTCTTTGAAGAATCAACCATAGAGCTTTTTTATTGAAACATATCTTCCCTAGTCCTACCCAGAGATTCTAAATAGATTGATCTGGAGCGTGGACCCAGGAACCTGCATATTTAACAACTTCCTGGGTGATTTTGGGACCACACTGTGAAAATCACAAGACTAAACAGATGCTTCTGTTTTCCAATTTGCTACGTATCTATGGACGATGGAAGAAAATACTGATTGCGATTTACTGGAAGATAAGTTTAAGGAAAATTCGTTGCAAAATTAAAAGAAATCAGATTCACTGACATGAGAAAAAGGGAAATGAGTCTTAGGGAAAGTTATTGGAATTACCGGACTCTAGGGGATTTGTTTCCGGATGATGAAATTTGGGTACCTACTGTGCTAGAGAATTTTCAGGATAATTCAAGCCGCACAGTATAGAGTCCACAGTTCAGCTTCAGAGAATGTGGTGAATTTTCCCAGAATAATTTGTTTCTGCCTGTCAGAGATCTGATAATTGTAAAGGACAGTGTCAGGGACTGGCTGATCGGTGACTGCAAATTCCCCTTCCTGGGGGTACGTTGGAGAGCCTCCCAGATCCTGCAGATCCCTCAAGCCAGGGTTTCCTTTATCACTTAGCCCCTCCAGGGTTGGTGAAGCAGCAAAGAACAGGCTCCCCACAGGGAGGGAGAGGAAAAGAAGAGGAAGATAAGAAATTCCTATTTCACCCACCACAGTGGGGTGTCCCTAAGCTGGATCCCACAAGCCACACCTCATCATCTCCACATCTCACACCCCGGGCCTGCCTCAGTCCCTCACGGCTTCTCTACCCCAAAATAAGGATAACTTTCATTTATTTTAATCCAAGGCTGATTTCATAACATTATTCTTCCCCTAAAAATAAATTCTGGGCCCCTGTAGAGGGTATCAGCTACAACTCCCTTTTCTTGAAAATGGATACCTATTTATTGCCATGAATATTCCAAGAGAAGCATGGGGTAATACATTCAGTTACCAACTAACTTTTCTCCCTGTCTCTCTGCACGACCACTCCTGCAGTGATGCTCCAACTGGCAACAGCCTGCCTGGCGGGAGGCTGGCTCCTGTTACTCAGTACGAGCTTCCTACTTTCCCCATGAGAAATCTTTCCCTGGAGTTAGAGGAATGGATAAAATCAGTCTCTAGACCCATTGAGGTGTCAGTCAGGCCATTGTTCCCTCATCCTGAATGGCTGAACTTCTATTTGGGGAACGTGATTTTGTTAAAGATTCATTTTTACTGTTAGGTCTGGAACTGTCAGATACAAGTAATTTCAGTGGGAGGTATGTAACATCCTGAACTTGGATTTTCAGCGTCATCATGTGATCTTGCGTCTTTCTGCACTTTGTCTTGTGCAGCAGGTACCAACATTTCCTCAGGTCAGGAAGTCACTCTTTTCTCTTCAGAAAGGCGGCCAGATGGGAGGGAGAGAGAGAGAAGTCTCAGTAATGAGATTGGTTCTCAAGAGGCAGCGTAGTCTAATAATTGGCCTTTATTAGGGGTTTAAACGCAGGCATTACTTAGGAGTCCATCACTGGCATGAGAGTGATGCTTTATCGCTTTTCATCACTAGGCTACACAGAGCTTGAATAGCTCCTTGGTGACAGGCTGCACAGAAGCACTTCTCTCTTGAGTTTTTTCCTATGACACAAACATTGGTGTCCCTGCCAGCGTGTTGGGTGGCATCTGTTTTAGTGAGTAGGGAGACCCCGAGTCCCACTTGGAGGCAGGAGGATTAGTCGAAGAGGTCATACTTGCCACACAACTTCCTCCCAGGAATAGGGAGGATTAATGAGATGCTATTCCCATTGCAATTCATGCTCCTCAGAAAGTCACTATGTACTAGGTATTAGAATTAGAGATTATATAGGTAATCAAGCAAAGAAGATATGCAACTACTTCTAGTTACCAAAGGAAGCTTTCAGCTAGGAGGTTGGGGGCGGGTGGAAATGCAGTGAGTATAAAGTTGGCTGGAAGCCATTTTTCCTCATGAAGCAAAGGACAAGGAGTGAAGTGTGAAATGACTATGTACAGTATAAAGATAGACCCATTCTGGCTTATGAACTAAGCCTTGGGGAGGCTTACATTTCATGGATTCAGATGAGGACCTTAAGACACTTCTGTCATATCTGCCTCTGCCATCATGAACCAGTCTACAGCTTTGGTGTCCAGAGAAATGTGGCAAAAACATCAGTAAACTACCCCACCTGCATGCTGGAGGAACCGGTGACATTCTGAGTTCAGTACGTGTCAGTGAAGAATTGTGGAAGAATGTCCTAGTGTGCTACGGGGGCTGGGGTGAGAAGTGAAGGAGTGGGAAGATGGTTCATTACAATTGTAACATGCAAAGCTCCAGTCATTCAACATGTTGAGCTTCTCATGGTCAAACCTATAAGAAGGGGCCAAGTTGGAATGTGACTAGATTTTCAGAGTCACAGGATTTTAACATGTGTTAGAAGTAAAACACAGTTAACCCATGAAGTCCATGATTCATAAATATAATTGCTAGAACAATGATTGTATATTAGAACCACACAGAAAGCTTAAAAAGATTTTTAAAAGACACTGATGCTGGGTCCCACAGTAGATCATGAAATCAGAATCTCTGAGAGGCACCCCGACCCTAAATATTTTATAAAAGCTCTCCCAGGTGGTCCTAAAGAGCAGCCGCCATTGGGAAAGACTAGAACAGACTAGGGATTAAGCATTTTAAAGTGATCAGTTTTAAATAAGATATTAAGTAAATAATATACGGATATGGCAAAGATCATTAAAGCCCTGTATTGTGCTAATAACTGAAATTGGGTAAACTTCCCCGTATCGTGGGTAGCCCCCATTCTGGGGGACAACACTGATCCTAGGTAGCAGGTTAGATTTGGGGGTTAATCAACAAGACTGTCTGTTCTCCAATGTCACCCTCTGACTCTTCCACATTTTGATTCAGAAACATGGCTTTTCCTCTTTCCCTTTTGCCTTTTGACACCCCCATCACCACACCCACTGACTAGACCTTAAAACAGATGAGGAAAAAAAAAAGGATGATAAGAATCTGTAATGACATATATCTGGATTAGTGGGATTGCAAATGACTTTGACTCTTTTCACCAGTTCGTTCTTTTATTCATCATTTCTTCATTCCTACAACAAGCATTTACTGAGTACCTGTGTAGTACTAAGTCCTTTTTGTGTTTAACTATACTTAGAATTTTTCTCAGTGAGCCTGTGTTGTCTTTATGATCAAACGAATCGTAAAGTTACTTCCATTTTAGGAAAACTAAATACTGTATATGACTGACCGTTCTCCAGTTACCACGCAGCCAGACTCCTGGCGGGAGATAAGTGTCAGAAGATGGAAGCAAAGCCATTTTCAGCCGTTCCTGAGAATCACAGAAGGGTTGTGTACGAAAGCCCTAGAGACATTTCCTCTGTGAAATGGAAGAAATAAAACCCATCCTGAGGCACTGGAAAAGGTGCCCAAACCCTTTTTCCTCTATTCTCTCATCTGTTAAATGGGGATAATGATACTTTATGTTTACCTACCTCAGAGAGGCATTACCAGGTCTATTTAAAGGCTCTTCTGATGAAAGCTGCTGTGTAATTACCAAGAACAGCTATGATAAAAAAAAAAAAAAAACCTAAATACAACAGCAAATCAGCTGGAACAAGTTCTCCAGGGAGTTTACTTCTCTGGAAAAATTTAAGAAAGGGGTAGCAGCTCTCCTCTGGCGACTTTTGGGTACCCTTCTAGCTGGAAGTTTAGGGAAGGCTAGCTGATCTGGAAAGTCTCCTCCTGGCTACCGATCTGGGATCTTTCTCTGTTTACTTTTCCCCCATGGTCTAAGCAGTTTCCATCTGAAATTCCTCTTTCAAGTTTTTCAGATCTTAACTCAGAAACTGTTTTATCCGTGAAAAGAATCTCAAGCAAGGCAATTACCTATGACAGAGAAAGAGAGAGAGAGTGTTTGAGAGAGACAGAGACAGAGACAAAGAGAGAAAAGGGAGGCTATAATGTAGAGGATATGTGCATTTTATCGAGGATAAGTAATGGGGAATTCTTTGATAGTTTATAAAAAGAGGACCGAAGTAATCGATCATTAATGTCAGGCTTTGCTGAAATTCATTTGACAAAGCACATAGGGTAAATTAGATGGGAGCAGAAGCTCACAAAGCGAGGACATCACTATTACAACAGCTCAAGAGAAAGTCAACCTAGCTGAGTCAGGCTACGGGCAGTTCGGTTGAAATGAAGAGATATATATTTTTTATATTGGAGTATAGTTGATTAACAATGTTGTGTTAGGTTCAGGTGTACAACAGAGTGATTCAGTTATACATATACATGTATCTATTCTTTTTCAAATTCTTTTCCCAATTAGGTTGTTACAGAATACTGAGCAGAGTTCCCTGTGCTATACAGTAGGTCCTTGTTGATTATCTATTTTAAATATAGCCGTGTGTACATGTTACAGCTCTAGAATCCATAGCATTTGGTACAACGTTGACTATAGCAGGAAACTGAGAGAAGAGTCAAGATTACCATACAATTTGGAGAGTTGGATATCGTAAGGTTTGGGGACTTCCTTAACAGAAAGAGATGGCAGCCAAGAATGAGTGGGTTGAATTTATGAATGAGATCTAGACCAATGCCATTGTAGGAAGCCCAGTGGTTTTATATTTTTGTTAAACTTGCTTGTGCAGTAAATATTCTGACTGTTTATAAACGGTGCACCTATGGTACCTGAAAAGGCTTCTAAACAATAAAAGAAACTGCCAAAATTCCAAAGATGGATGTTCAAGTGAGTGCTTTGTAAGCTTAATAATTATGCATAATAATATTGTCATTTATCGATTGATTACTATGGGAACTACATACATATTTTCCATATGCAACTCAGATGTCAGCTGGTGGCTTTTCAATTCTGGTAAAGATCTGGTAAAATTGTTGCAAACCCCTTCAATCCAAAGGCCTGTGGAAATCCAAAACCTTTGTCTCTGTGAATCCCCAGGGCTTTACATCTTCCCGAATTTCCCTGCCTCTGGATCAGTACCAAACACCACTGCTGTACCACCAGATGTGAAATTGCCCATTCACTCGCCGCTTGTATAAAATGCTAAGCCATCATAGGGTTAGCAAAGTTCACTGAAGTTGGAAAGTCGTGGGAAAGAGGCATAACTTCTTCCAGTCTTCTCCAGCCTCTCCCTACTGGATCATGTTGAGAGCATCAGTTTTTTTTGTTGTTGTTTGTTTTTATACATTTATTTATTTTTTATTTATCTATTTTTGGCTGCGTTTGGTCTTCTTTGCTGGGCTTGGGCTTTCTCTAGTTGCGGCGAGTGGGGGCTACTCTTCGCTGTGGTGAGCGGGCTTCTCATTGTGGTGGCTTCTCTTGTCGCGGAGCACAGGCTCTAGGCATGCAGGCTTCAGTAGTTGTGGCTTGAGGGTTCTAGAGCGAAGGCTCAGTAGTTGTGGTGCACGGGCTTAGTTGCTCCGCGACATGTGGGATCTTCCCGGGCCAGGGCTTGAACCCGTGTCCCCTGCATTGGTAGATGGATTCTTAACCACTGCACCACCAGGGAAGTCCTGGGAGCATCAGTTTTTGTCTCCCCTCACGGTGCAGAGACATTCATCTTTAAAGGCAACAGCAGCACAAAGTGCCCTTCGTTGGTTGAAGAGACTAGCTCTAGGAGGTGATTTTGTTTACGAGTTGCAGCCATTTCTTTTCCAAATTATGCTTAAATGACTTCATTTAACCCTCACAACATTCCCACTTTACAGATGAGGCAACTGAGGCTTCAAGAGGTTGAATACAGCCCAAGTATATAAACGTATGAAGTGGTAAAAAGAGAACTTCAGTCCAGGTCTGGCTGATTCTTAAATTAAAATTAACTTGGCCTTTAAAAGATGGAATAATTATTATCTACCCCCATTTACATTGCCCCTTCGAAACTGCTTAGTTTTTCCATTACATTTTTGTTTAAAAAAAAAAATGGCGATACACCTCAGAAGACCATATATGGGGAATTACAGAGTAAAAATCCCAGTATTTATGTATCATTTCAGAGAGAATGAGTTGGGATGACTAAAATATCTAAACCATGGAAATGTGATGCTATTGCTTCTAAGTGATACAATTTGGATGGGGACATGGGCTACTCGCTTATCAAACCTGCAGATTACACAAAGGAATAGCTATACTGACGATGATGGCGATGAGAGGAGGATGGTGATAGCATTTAATTAGCACCACTGTAAATGCTTTGCATATATTTTTTTTAAGCCTGAAGATTAAACAAACCTATGCCTTAGGTCTATTCTTATCCCAGTTTTACACACGAGATTCAAGAGGACAAAGAAGCTAGCCCAAGGTCACTCATCTCAGAACAGCTGAAGCCAAAAGTCTCACCCCAATTGTGAGACCTACACTCTTAACAACCAGGCTGTCCTGCTTGGAGAATTGTGATATTTCCAATAGATGTCCCCACTAGAATGGAAGTAACTGCCACGAAGAACAGGGAATTTATTCCTCTTATTCGCACCATGACCTTTAGTGTTTAGAACATAGTAGAAACTGGAACATAGTAGAAACTCAATTAATAATTGCTAAATGATAAATTAATTGAAACAAAGTGTCTCAATCAGTAGAGGGTATAAAAGCATTTAAAAAGGGTAATGCATTGATATTTAAAATACTTAACTAGAAGAAAGATAGGATAGGGAAAAGCCTGACTTGACAACCTGGGTTGGTTTTTTTAAAAACAATCTGTGTTTGTAGTCAGCTGGAACCAGCACTGCATTGTGACAGCTGAAAGACCATTGTGATTTTTAAAAAGCCTTAAAAAGATACATCACGTCACATATCAATATCATATTTGTTATATTGTGTACAGTTCTAATAAGGTACATTGAGTACATTTTTAATAAGGAAAATGGAAATTTTTTCAGAAAGAAATGGACATTTTCAACATGCTAAAGAGAAGACATATAGCAACTCTCTGCCGTTATCGGAGGTGCTGCCATGACAGCACCTTGCTCTTTTTCTCTGAAAGACTTTGGCAGATTCTCAGCTCAGCATAAGGAGAAAAAAATCAATCTAACACAACTGTCCAACAACTTTCCACAACAGAGTGCATTTGAAAAACTAAGGTCCATTTCATTATAAATTTCCAAATTAATAAGAATACTTACATAAAAAAAAAAACGATTGAAAGGATTTCTACATTATGTAGAGAACTGGACCAAATCAGTGGCCTCAAGTCTGGCTGTGTGTCAGAATCAACCAGAAAACTGTGAAACATTATCGATTTTTAAGGCTTCATCCCACTGAATCATAATCTCCAGGAATTAGGACCTAAGAATCTATCTCAAGAATCTTAATTTTTTAATCCCCTCAGATGACCTTGATGACTTGCCAGACTTGGAAATCCCTGAACGAGATGACCTCAAAGTTCTCTTCTAACTCTCTGACTTAATGATTCTTAAGAATATTGCAGAACATTTTCTTTCATAAATAAATAATGATTTGTTATCTGCAAAATGAACTTAGCCTAAATGTACACGGGTGGCTCTAAGGTGCCAGCAGACCAGCTGATTTCTTAAATTGGTTAAAACGCTTCTTGTAATCTAGTTAATAAAAAATTTTTATATGTATCCTGGGAAGGAAAACTTTATCTGGCCTGTTTCCCAATTATTGAGGTTCCAAATCACTGAAATATAAATAAATGAGACTTTACCATACTTATAACACCAGTACGATGAAAAATTTGTTTACACCAGGAGGTTTTAGGTTATCCTTCAATCATTCATCCCTGGAACCAAAGTACCTATGCGCGCGAGCGCACACGCATACACACACACACACACATGCACAAATGTGACACATGGTAAATGTTGGGCAATTACTGAGCTGGAACAAAGGAGACCTTCAAATTCCATCGCCTTTTTAACCTTATATTTTTCTTTGCAAGAATCTAGGGACCCAAAGGCATCTAAATAATATTATTAATCACGACATACTCAGCTCTTTAACTTTCTCTAATTACTTAACTCTTAAATATATTACTTTGGTCTAAGTGGTGCTAAGATGAGGAGTAAAAAGGAGTATTTGTAAAACATTAACAGACTTAAAGAGAACAGATTAATTCTGGCTAAATTGGCTTCCTGTGTAAAGAGCTTCTAAAAAGTATACTATGTTGCCATATGAAGGAACTCTAATTATTGCAATATTGTAGATTTTGCCTAATCTAAAATTAAACCTGTAAGGCTCCACTGGAATTGTTTAGAAGAGAATAATTGAAACCCCCTTCAGCAAGTTAATTCAGATTCTTCTAATTTTACTTTTCTAGTTCACAAGGTATCTTTTTTCATGGCGTTTTCAAATTGAAGTTCACACACATCAAATAAATGGCATGATAATCAGAGGTTTCAATATCCAATATGCATTCATTATTATCTGTCATTATTGTCATTGTCACGATTATAATTGCACACTGTAAAAAGAATGGAAGCTTTTCCACAGGAATTATTCACGTGTATTAGTTTCTAGGAGTAATTGAATAGTTGACATTGCATTTATATCAAAGTAAAATATGTGCTGGTTTTTCTCATTTGTTTTATTCTTAAGAAATAAGAAATGTAGAGTAATCTCCATTAGGTCTCCTTATTTGGATCCAGAAATGTTCACAGTTTTATGTGATGTCTGATGTATACTTTCTTATAACAAGGCTCAAGATAGCCAATATAATTAAAATGATAATTTTCTAAGAACATACAATTATAAGATAACAGCTAGGTAGTGAAACCCTCTCAATTAACTTGTATTTATATATATGAACTCAGCAAGTATCTCTATGAAAAATACTACTTTTCTTTTTTAACTAAGCAGGTTTGGCATAATGAAATAAAGCCCACATTGTATTGTCAATACTAAAGATAAATTAATAATAATTTACCTTAGAGTTTACATAGAACTTTTCACCTCATTGTTTTACATCATTCTCACGACAATCCTTTGAAGATGCAGATCAGATATTACTCCTCTATTTAAAGATGAGAAAACATAGGCTCCAAGAAGCCAAGTAAATTATACAAAGTCACTCTGCTGAATAGCAAAATCAGCCCTAGAATCCAGGTCACCTGGGTCTTAACCAGAATTTACGGTAAAATTAAAATTTTTTAAATAAATTTGAATTTTAAAAAGATCATGGACCTGGTAGAGTTAGAAGGGCTAGGTCTGAATACTGTTTCTGCCACTTTATTTGACTCTAAGAACTTTCTCACTTTCCTATAAAATGGAACTACACCTATGACGTAGGGCTGTTTTGGGAGTCAATGGAGAAAATGGTGAGAAAACCACTTAACTGTGTTTTGTTATTTTATGTGTTCTTTCTTCTGTACTATGCTACTTCTCACATGCTTTATCCTGTTTTTGCTTTCTGTGTGCTTCACCTTCACAAGGTAGAGTTTTAAGCTTTCTTTAGAATTAAATAATATTAATAGCGGATTGGAACATTGAGTAACACTAAACTCTAGAAACAAAATACTGCAAGGAAGAAAGCCATAAATTGAATGAATGATGATATAAATATAATAGTGCAAAAGCTGTAGAATGTGTCTTCACTCACTAAGAAGGCCAAGTGTAATGAACTACTAGGAGAACTGTGCCTTTACAGAAAACACACAGCCAATGAGGGGAGCTGGGGTTTCCTTTACTTCCATGTAATTCTTCAGGAGGGCTGGGGGGTTTAGAGACTTGTCCTAGTTGATGTGAAGTCTCTCAGAGCTGCTATGCCAGCTAGCCTTTAAACAGTGTCTTTGCTGGCAGGGTGGAAGTTGTTATCATTTGCCATTTGATCAGTGGTTTATTTATCGGTAATCTCAGTCCAGTTCTTAGGGGACAGATGGCAATGACTGGCTCTTGGGGCACAAAGAGTGCTCCCCATTTGCAGAGATGGTCCATCTAAGGAGGTGGTGAAAATCACCAATGGGATTGGTCCAGGGAAACTAGCCTTATCAATGAATGAAACACCCTTACAAACATATTTGAGCCATGAGTTTATCTCCCTTTGTCACTCATGAAACACATTTTAAAAGCAGTACATTTATTTAAATATTAAAACAAAGATTTAATTACATTGCTTTGGTCATACCACCATTCCAATGAGTCCTTGCCTCTATGTCTAACCGGTAGATACGGTCCATCTTTACCCACCTTCAGTCTAGAGCACATACATGTGTCAAATCACGACAGCCAATCGTGACTTCCCGTTGAACAGGTCTGTCTACACGTGGAAACTGACAGCCATCTAAAAATATAGAGGCTTTCATCTTAACTTATACTCACAGAGTGGTTGATTATTTGAGCTAAACCTACAGGAAAAAATTGTCTTATATTAGTCCTGTAACCAGGCATTTAGGAGATTATATGGCGCATGAATTATGTATTGTTTGCGAATAAAAGAGAGGTACTTACTGCACTGAATTTTCTTAACCCCTGTGAACAAACCACCCCAATCGTTGACATCCTCAAAATATGGAGCTCTTTGCCATTGTATTGTTTTTGTTTCCCAACTACTGATCTATAAGGCATATGGGTACAGTTCCAAAGTACTTCAGCTTCAAAGAAGTCGAGTTTTTTTGTTCGTGGCAAAATTAATATTGCAAGCTGATATCACATTGAACATTCTTCTACAAGTACAGCTCCCCCTATGCATGAGTCCCTGATAGGAGGTTTTCCAGAAGGTATTTTTTTCTGCTGAGGCATATACGAGGCATTCTATAGCACCAGAGTTTCATTAAAGGAATTCTCTTGTTCCCTTCCTTCCCATGAAAATGTCATTAACTGTATTCAGTTAACTCTCCGAGTGTTAGGTTCTTAACCAACGAACAGTGCTTCTCCACTAGGGCGTACTTCGCCAAGCGTCCTTGAATCAGAACGACCAGGCTGAATATGTAATAATAGATTCTGAGCCACGCTGTGGGTGGTGAGCATATTTAAGAGGAATCCTTTTACATTTACTGACTTCTTCCTTCAATCATGGTTGTTTCGTTTCTTCCACCACCACCTTCAGCCTTTCAGGTGAACGAAAGTTTCAATTATATGTAAAGCAACCGTTAAATCAGCAGGACCCTTGTGGGGGGCTGGGTCTCCCCTCCTCCGTCCAATCGCAAGTGAGCTCAATCCATTACTGTTCCCGAGGGTCATACATCCATCAGGTCGAGTGTGCCGGCCAGGGTGCGTCTTACAGCTTTTACTGCATATGAGACATTGCAGGCCTGTTCTCAGGAACTGCCGGGCAGACTGGGAATCACAGTCACGCTTAATAGCAGCGAATTGCTAGCTCTTGATGGGTGGGTAGTCACTCCTTTCAGTGGTTGCCCCCTGGGGGGAGAAGGTAGAAAAACAGAGGGAAGGAATTAGAGTGACTTTGCACAGCTGAGCAAGTTCATGCCGCTGGATCAGTGGCAAGCGTTGGCAGGACTCCACTCTGGGGAGGCTCAAAACAACCTCACAGTCTCATTTTTACCGATTGGTGCTGCTGTGTCGCCCCTGGTGCCCTGGGATGGGGGGAGGGAGGGGAGGGGCTGGGAAGAGGATGAAGGTGGAAGTCTCAGCTAAATTCAACAAAAAGTCCTGTTCGTGCTGGTGAACCCACCCCAGTTAGCCCTGTGCTAATTGTACCAAACTGGTACTTGAAGTTCGCTGGGTGATTAAAGAGTTGGCTCACAAAGTCTCTGCATAACCTTAATTTTTTCAAGGTTCTTTGAGTGGAGAATGGTTTATAATAATGATTTTGACTAATACGATTTTTGACATGCAACTTTAATGCTTAACCTTAGTACAACTCCAGAGCATTTCATGTGTACTCAGCTGTAAAGAGTGATGATTTAAAGGGATAATATAAGAAAAAGGTCGTTCTAGAATGAACCTCTAACAAATTGCATAAAAGGAGCTTATTATTCCTTGAGTATGGGGATATGCCGTGCTTCTGATCATTTTTCTGCT
Organism: Delphinus delphis; assembly: GCF_949987515.2. Lineage (NCBI taxonomy): Eukaryota > Metazoa > Chordata > Mammalia > Artiodactyla > Delphinidae > Delphinus > Delphinus delphis. Next base: position 47,398,285 of record NC_082695.1, on the reverse strand, counting down.
TGGTTCAAAAAAATTGTTGAGACATGAATGGGAGAAGAAACAGGAAAAAAATGAAATAGAAATCTGCAAGCAGGGTACATTCTTTTGATGGTTATGATTTTGTTGCCACTAAAGAGGCTCTACAATAATGTGGTTATTCATCTCCTCTTTTGTTTTGGGTGAAGAATTCGCTCTAACAAGAAAATGCTGTTGTTGGTTGGTGGATTGCCTCCTGGGCCGGACCGGCTCCCCAGCAATTTGGTTCAGTACTATGATGATGAAAAGAAGACGTGGAAAATCCTCACAAGTGAGTGCCTTTCTTTATTTACTTACCCACCTACTTATTTCAGGTTAGAGCTATCTTGATGAATTTGAAAACATGGTTAATCAAATTAGACATTTTATTGATCTGTTACCCGTTGGAGGTGTGTTTATGTATCACAGGGGATTTAAAGTCAAAGACTAAATTAACATTGCAGAGTGGCCGATTTGGTAGTGGAAGAGGCCTAAATTAAAAATGGCCTAAAATCAGTGCACTTGAGTTGGTGTTTCTGTGTGTGTTGCCACAGAGGGGGAGGGAAGACCGAGATCTTCCAAAAGAAATTCTTCCATTATGGTTTTGCTCTTGGAAAAGGGAAAGCTTGGTTAATAGCCCTAGTAAATTTTCTCATGTCAAAATGATTGTTTAGTTCATTGTCTCTGTAACCAATGTTCATTGTCCCTGTAACTAATGTTCATTTTGCTTTTTAGGCATCTTTCCTCATTAACCTTTAATCTGTGGCCCCGGGTCTTTAGAGAACCATCCCCTTCCATTGCTCCACTGTTCAGATGGACAGATATACCCAGGACCTCTCCCTGCTGCATTAAATTGTACTTGAAACTTCCACCCAAGATTCTTCTCCTCCCCTCCTTAAAGGGTGATTGTGTTTTAGAGCAAACTCTTGCCTTGGGCACTGAGATTTGGAACTTATTGTTACATCGGTTATGATTCCCAATCTGACTCAGTCATGGAATCAAAAATCATCGTTTCTTGAGTGCAGGGGACTGTGTGCACCGGTCCCCTTGTGGACACCGTGGCTGCACTGGTCAATAAAACTAAATTTTAACTGTCAAAATTGCCCAGAGCTATATAGATAAAATAATAAGTGAGCAATTTTGATCCATAAATCAAAGCCATACATTTAAAACTGACAAAAGTGAAAGTTAGATTTTCTTATTGCATGTGTCTTTTAAGCAGTTATATATTTTAGCAGATTTTTTAAAAAGTCATTTCCTCTCCTCTTACTGAAAGCCCTTTAAAATAACACAAACAGGACAACAGTTTGCCCATAAATTCAGGAAAGGAGCAAAGACATGTGAGGTGGTGCTTGAAATAATACATTTTGGAGCTGGCTTACCCCAGCAAAACCTGCAGTAGCGTTGTCCAGGAACTGCAATGAGAAAACTCCCCGGACACCTATACACTCTGGTTGTAGTAACAAAGTGATGGAGAGTAGAAGCCAGATTAGGAAGGAAGAAAAATAAGTTAGAGATGCCTTCAAATGATTTTCATTCTCTTTTTGACAAAAATACCGTTCATAGTGGTTTAAACATCTGAATGAGTTGAGCAAGCTGTATTTTCAAGATTCGTCAGAAACTCAAGCTAAAGTAAAACCAAAGAATCAATTTTCTGACACTTGATCAATAGAGAAAGCCTACACAGAAGTAGACATGGATACGGGGAGGAGGAGAGAGGAAAGAGGAAGAACAAGAGATTCTTGATGGGAGATGACAGAGGAACAGAGGCCAAGGGGCAGGGAGATATTACACCCAAGTGATAAATGATATTCACTCACAAATCCATCTCTTCTCCCAAATACATCAGGCAAGGTCCAATTTTCTAGTGGTTTGAAGCCCTACGTTAAAGGCAAAAAGATTAATTAAAGCATTATGAACAATACCTAAGAAAAGTCTTAGGCTCAATTCAAGCCTTGTTCAGAGACGGGGTGATCATCCAATTTATTGTTCAACCTAGGAGACTTTAGAGCATGAAATGGGGATCTGTTAATTATGCTGGGGCAACGGGTATAGACTGGAACATAGGGTCACCCTACTTCAATTTTTCATATTGCCTGATGTAACTCTTTCCTTAGCAAGATGTAGTAAGAAAGCACGAAGTTGAGTCGGTCAGACCTGGGTTCGACCCCACATCTGTGACCTTGAGCAAGTCATATACATGTCCTGAGTCATGGTTTCTTCATTCTACAACATCCTTTGAGTATTTTTAAAATAAAATTGCGTTTGTAAATCATCTAGCACATAGCAGGAACTCAGTAAATTGCAGATACTATTGCTATTGTTGTAACACTGTTACCAATATTAGCCTAAGAACTGTATGTACCTTTATACCTTGGAGGCCTCAGTCAACTCAAGCTCTCCAGGAAGAGGGGAGACAAATTACATTTTAACAGACACAACACAAAGACCCACTGCTTCAGTAGGGAGACCACTTTCTCTAGTTTTTATATGTTGAATGTAGTCATCTGCAGACTAAGAAGTAAAGATAGATGGGTTTCTGTTGACTCCATTCATCAGATTTGAAATGGAAGGAAATAAAGACATTAATGTATAGAAAAGTTCAAATAATGGGAACATTTGCAAAGATCTTGAATCGTTTTTCTGTACTCAGGCAGCTCACAGCTTTGAAATAAATGTCTACTCTACTTGTACTCTTCATTTCACTTGGCTTGTACTTTAAAAAATAGAGTTTATTACTTGCTGGGCTGTGACTACATGGTCCCGAGTGAAAGCATATTTTTTAGGTTTATTGGAGAAATATAGACAGTTTATTTGGATGATTTCTGCTGCTGGTTTGTATTTTTTAATTAAGGCATCTTATTTGGCTAAACTGAATAAATAAGTCCGGTAACTGATCAATTTCCACACTCTTTAGCCCATCTAATAATAAATGAAGAAATGTTTCTTATTGGAATAAGAAAGTATCCAAATTCTCTCCAAATCCAATGAAACATTAGGGATTGCAGAGCTTTCCACGGTCATTTTTTTTTTTTTTTGACCCCAAAGAACTGCCAAGCTAATTGGCAGGGAGTTGAGGATGACAATTAATGCTAGCAGACAGTTTCTGGTGTGGCGTCTGTTCATTTACTGAATGACTCTCTCCATAAGAACTAACAAATAAGCTAACCAGCAAAAACCGAAAACCTGAGATGAGCTAGAGCCTCTGAATCTTAGAATCCTTTACCCACTTGGCTTGAGCAAATATTTTCCAGCCTGTCTCACAGACGTGCTGCTTTTAGAAGGGTGCCATCCACGGGCAGAAGCACAGCTGCCCACTTATGGGTGTCACACCACTTATACATGTAATAAAACCAAGAAGAATTAAAAGGAAAGTCAGTCATAATTTTCTTTAGCTCTTATTCTGTTATGTTATTTATGTTTTAGAAACACTATATAAGGGGTCCACAAATAACAAGAAATTGAATGGAGTGGAGGTGAGTGGAAGTGAAAAAATGATTCTACCTAACATAAAGAAAACAGAATTCAACAGTCAGCTAACCAGTGGCTTGGTCTACCCAGACAGCAAAGGGGATGATTATTTTCACTGAAAAGACTTAGTAACATACTAACACAACCTTCATTTTTATCCTCCTCTTTGGAAAAAAAATCACTTATTTAACATTATAGAATTAATATTAAGAATAGTAACAGATTCCCCAGCCTCTATCAGCAAAGTACTGAGAAATACCCTGTAAAAATGACGGTAGGTCCTTTTGTAAATGTGAAATGTTAAGTGTTGGCGTTGTTCTCTTGACTGTTAATAATGAAAGGGAAGTTGAAATGCACTTTTGTTCATTTTTATTTTACAGTACTGCTTTTCTTGCATTTCTCACTCCTGCACGCAGTCTTCCATTTCATTCTTAACCTATTAGGAAGCAGTACAGGAGACATGAATACTAAAATGGCCAATGCAAAAAGCATGCCTCTTGCACTTTGCAGGTCCTAAATCCTTCGTTTAAAGATCAAACAAAACAGTTCCCATGGCTACTATGTACTTTCATAGCATATGACTGACACATCAAAGTTTTTATGAAGTCCTCATGTGGAAGCAGCTTACCTTCCTTCCCAGGAGACAGTACAGAGGGGCTGTCTATTCTATTTGGGTTCCCCACTGACCACGTGTTTCCCGGAAATTGACTTCCTTTTACCTACATTTCAGATAAGAGAGTCTACTTATTAGATGCTTCTTATTGTTTTCTGTGAGCAATACCAGGAAAAGGGATTTCAAAATATAGATTTATCTCTCCATGTGCTGCTGAGGAGTTCCCTTTAATAAGGTTAGAATAAAAACTAGAAGAGCTAGGTTAGAAAGGTGTGTTCCTTCTTTTGGCCACTTGCAGTTCCATTCATTAGAGGGAGGGGGAAATGCCTTTTTTCCTCTTCCTTTCAATTTACAATTCTGTTCTTTGCTTGGTAGTGCAACGATTTGGGGACTTGGATTTCTTCATTCGTAGAAAATAAAAGAAACCATTGTGCAGAGGTTTCCTGGGTTGTCTTCTCTGGTTCATGGAGGACCGTGAACTTGATCCCATCCACCACACAGGAACGGTCCCGGGGCTGGGCATCATCGATTTCTTTTAGGAGAGTCACAAAGATCAGAGGCTGGTGGACTCTTCATTTTTTTAAAAAAAATATACTTTCCATAAATGTTGAAGAAAGACTACTGAGAAAACACATCTTATCTAAGACATTGAACTTCAGTTCCAAAAGATAAATATAGATTTGATGTTTATCTGATAATTGAGCAATGGAGAATGGTTTAATTGCTGGTTATTCAGGGAATAATAAACCTGCACATTGACAGTTTTTTTTGTTTGTTTGGTTTTTTTTTTTTTTGCGGTACATGGGCCTCTCACTGTTGTGGCCTCTCCCGTTGCGGAGCACAGGCTCCGGACGCGCAGGCTCAGTGGCCATGGCTCACGGGCCCAGCCACTGCACGGCATGTGGGATCTCCCCGGACCGGGGCGCTAACCCGTGTCCCCTGCATCGGCAGGCGGACTCTCAACCACTGCGAAGCCCGACATTGACAGTTTTGATCAGACTTTTTTCTTGGTCCTCTGTTTCTTGATTTCAGTTCATTTCCGTTCTTTGAGGTTATATTGAGAGGAAAGGCAAGTTAGTCGAAAACAATCATTTCTTATAATTTGTTTTGAAAGAAATAAAAAGTAAGCTTAATTGAGGGTTTTATACCTGTAGGTTTCCTCTATTCATATGATCTTTATTACCAAGAACCAAAACCCACAAATTGTTTAACTTAATTTAATTTCTAGACAGATAGGTAGGGTCTGTAGACAGTGCGCTTCTCGTTGCAGGAGAACCTCAGAAAACAACTATGTGCTTCCAGAATGACTCAAAATGCCTGGGAAGAATTTAGACTTAACTACAGACCTTATTCCTTTATGTAGCAAGCAGTTATTGCATACCCACTCTGTGTTGGGTGGTAAAGTAGAATGTGATCATCTCTCCTTCCAAGAACCAGAGGAAGCAATGACAGTAAGAGTGTGCTGAGGGATAGACAGGGGAAGCTGGGCTGCTATGGGAGCACAAAAAGGGCCCTTCATCTAAACGTGGGAGGTTCAGGAGGCTTTCCTAAAAGTGACCTTCTGTAAAGCTGGAAAAAACGGGTAGGAATTATTGATGCAAAGAGGTGGGTGATAAAGTATTTTAATAAAAGGGTCCAGTACTGGGAGTGGCAAAAGGCAAGAGAGACTTGGTGCCTTCTAGAAACTGAAATGAATTTATGTATCTATAGGAGAGCCTGAGGTTGGGGAGGTATGTGGTGGGGCTGGAGCAATACAATAACCAAGAGCCCTATTGTAGGGGACCGTTTCAAGGAATTCCTAAGATAGATTCAAGAATTAAGAATTGAGAGTAGACATACCCCTCTCATTTTTATTTTTAGTGAAAACACAGTGATCTAAAGGTTTTAAAAAATAGCATGACAGTTCTTCTCTCTTAGCTTGGAACTTTGAATTTCAATTCATGGAGTAATTGTTTCCAGGACATTGGACAAAGAAGAAAGAGAGAGAATTGTGTTTGGACTTTTAAAATATGTTAGCATCTAATTTTACCTTCAATGAGCTCAATTCTAATTTGGTATCCATGGCTGCACATTGCTATATATTTTGAATTATTTGCTTCTGTGTATTCATGCACCGGTGCATTAGTGTATTTTTCATAGATTTTTTTCTAAAAAATGTGTGGTGGTCACTCCATATACTGTATTTCAAGTAAGTTGGGTGACTAGAAAGACCAGTTGACTGTATTTCTTGTTTGTATGTACCTCCCTTGAATACGGCAAATGCTTTTTCTCCAGAGAACAGCATGGGTACCAATAATTCTGAGGCCTTCTTTACACCCCAGCTGTGGTATTTGCTACTGAATCTGGCGTGAAGGAGGTGTGAGTGATACGGGTTGCTTGGATTTGCTCTGTGTCAATCCTAGGCAAATTGCAGGCGAAGTCCAGCAAACCGTTGAATGTGAGCACTGAAAGATTAAATGATCTTCTTACCCAACCCTCTCATTTTACACATTAATTTCATTCATTTAACAAATATAAGTGATACCTTCTATGTAGCAGGCATTATCCGAGATACAGAAGAAACAATGATGAGTCAAAGCAAATAGCATCATGTGTTCACCAAGCTTAGAGTTTAGTGGGGGAGTCAGCATTAGTAAATAATTCCGGATAGCAGTATAGAATAGCAAAATGTGATGGTGCTCTGAAGGAAGGGTATAAAATATATAAAGTCGTGTAATGGAGAGACCAGACCTAGTGTAGGAGTCATGGACGATATCACCAAAGAAGTGACACTTGAGCTGAGATCTGAAGGATGAGACAGAGGTAGCTCAGGTAAAGATACGAGAGACGATTGCTTCAGGTTAGTTAAAAGTAAGTCCTAAGACCCCGTAGGAAGAAGGTGCATGACTGAACTCAAAGAGTGAGGGGGAGAAAGATATGACATATGGCTAAAGACATCAGCAGGAACCAGACCACGGAAGCACTTCTATGGCACATTCACAATTTTGGTTTTTACTTTAAATGACTGAAAGAGCAGAGGTGTCGTACCCAGAGTCCCATGATGATTTAGTGGCAGGACGAGGAATAGAACACTGGTCTCTGTGTTTCTCTCAAACAGTGCTGCCTCACGTACCACACCAGTCTGTCTCACCAACAAGTGCTGTTAGTCAAGACTCCAAGCAGATGAATGGGATTTAATCTGTGCCGACCCATTGCACCCATGAAAATCTAAATGGATCCAATGCACTTGGATTAGTTCCACGTTCAGAGAGTAGAACTAGTACAGGTTAATTGAATAAATATCCTATTCCTAGAGGTCAAGAATATAATATTGGTTTATGAACTAAACTGCAAATTAAGACGTGTAAGTGATGAAATTTGCATGGAAGATTACTGACAAGCCATAATTCAATGAAGATTTCTTGACATTTTAAATCTGCCTTGGAAGCAGTGGCAAAAATGAAACTACACACACACACACACACACACACACACACACACACACACACACACACACACACACACACAGAGCAACATCTCTCAGGACAGACAGGTCTAAATGGAAATGTACCCCCAGACATTGTTGACCGTGAGCCTTTGGTCATGCTGCTTCGTCTCTGATCCTTGTCATCTGCACTGTGAATATAATTATATTCACCTCTTAGATTTATTGTGAAAATTAAATAAAATAATACAATAAAATTCTGGGCTCAGCATCTGTAATATAGTTGTTTCCTTATACATTTTTAAAATTTTGTTTATTTAATTTATTTTATTTTTGGTTATGTTGGGTCTTCATTGCTGCATGTGGGCTTTTCTCTAGTTGCGGCGAGCGGGGGCTACTCTTCGTTGCGGTGCGCAGCCTTCTCTCTGCAGCAGCTTCTCTTGTTGCAGAGCACAGGCTCTAGGCATGCGGGCTTCTGTAGTTGTGGCCCGGGCTCTAGAGCGCAGGCTCAGTAGTTGTGGCGCACGGGCTTAATTGGTACATGGCATGTGGGATCTTCCTGGACCAGGGCTCAAACCCGTGTCCCCTGCATTGGCTGGCGGATTCTTAACCACTTGTGCCACCAGGGAAGCCCCTTGATACATTTTTATTCTATTTGACTCCATTTTGTATTGTTTTATAACCAAAAAGAAGTGAATCTTGTCTTCTGCTCCTATCATCAAAGGTTTGAGGAAGGAGACACACTTTTTTTTTCTTTTTGTAACAGTTATACATTTTATTTTTTAATCTAATTACATATATATTTTTAAATTTTATTGAAGTATAGTTGATTTACACTGTTGTGTTAATTTCTGCTGTACAGCAAAGTGACTCAGTTATACATATATTCTTTTTCATATTCTTTTCCATTATGGTTTATTACAGGATATTGAATATAGTTCCCTGTGCTATACAGTAGGACCTTGTTGTTTATCCATCCAATATATAATAGTTCACACCTGCTAATCCCACACTCCCAATCCATCCCTACTCACCCACCTCCTTTTCGGCAACCACAAGTCTGTTCTCTATGTCTGTGAGTCTGTTTCTGTTTCATAAATATGTTCATTTGTATTGTATTTTAGATTTCACATGTAAGTGATATCATATGGTATTTGTCTTTCTCTTTCTGACTTACTTCACTTAGTATGATAATCTCTAGGTCCATCTATGTTGCTGCAAATAGCATTATTTCATTCTTTTTATGGCTGAGCAGTATTCCATTGTATATATATACCACATCTTCTTTATTCATTCATTTGTTGATGGACATTTAGGTTGTTTCCCTGTCTTGGCTATTGTAAATAGTGCTGCTATGAACATAGGGGTGCATGTATATTTTTTAATTATAGTTTTGTCTGCGTATATGCCCAGGAGTGGGATTGCTGGATCATATGGCAACTCCATTTTTACTTTTTTAGGAACCTCCATACTGTTTTCCATAGTGGCTGCAACAACCTACATTCCTACCAACAGTGTAGGAGGGTTCCCTTTTCTCCACACCCTCTTCAGTATTTATTATTTGTAGACATTTAATGATGGCCATCCTGACCAGTGTGAGGTGGTACCTCATTGTAGTGCATTTCTCTAATAATTAGCAATATTGAGCATCTTTTCATGTGCCTCTTGGCCATCTGAAGAAGACACACTTTTGACTCAGGATGAAATTTCTATTTCTAGCATGAAGCTATGTGTATCAGTTGGGATGGGCTAGATTATGCTGTGGTAACAAACAACTCCAAAATCTTAAACCAACAAAAAACTTAGTTCTAACTCATGCTACATGCCAGCACAGGTTGGCAGAGGATGTCTGAGTCATTCAGGGATCCAGGCATATGAGGCTCTACCTTAACAGGTATTTCTACCATCGGCACAGCAGGGGGAGAAATGAGCTGCAAGCGTCTTGCACTGGCAATTAAAAATGACATTTGTCATTTCTGCTCAGTCACAGGGTTCATTGGAGACTCCTCTTGATCTGGAAACCAAATAAAGAGACAAATTATCTGGCTCCCTAACACAAAATGCACAGTGATAGATTAGGGACAGTATGAACTCGGCAAACTCTTTAATTTAGAAACAGCATAGCAATTTAGCAACCCCACCAAATAGGCATTTGGAAGGGTGCCTATCCAAAGTTGTGTTCCCTGATAAGAGTCCTCCCTAATTCTGCTCATCAGCCTTTGTTCTCCATGGCCATGGTTCCACTGTTCGGAAGATTCTTCTTTTTTCATTATCTTCCTTATCTAAAGTGAACCTGAGGATTGTACACTTCCTAGGAGTGGAAGAGTTTTCTAAGTACACTTCATGTCTAAGACATTTAGGGGACAAGGGTTATTTTAAGTCTCTAATTGTCACAGGCTCTTGTAGTCCAGACTGGTGAATCTTTTGGTAATTCATCCTCTAAAACACTTAGCTGTCTTCTTATATTTATATTTCCATCTACTCCATGGCCAGTGACCATATGCACTTTTCTGATATACTTCTTATATTGCTTTTTCCTTTGTTTTCTTATAGCCATTTTTCTCTTCTCTCTCTCTCTCTTTTCTCTCCCTCCCTAATACTCTATATATTTGTCTATCTACCTGGCTCTGCTGGGAAAGCTCCCTTTTTACTCTTTTCCCTGGGTTACAAGAGTTTACTCGGTGTCTCTCCTTTCATTGAAACTTTCTTCTAAGATACTCTAAGGTGGTAAAATTACTATGAAAGCAATACTTTTTCTGTTTGTTTTTGGAGTTCGGAGCAGAGAAAGGTTTATTGGAGGACCAAGCAAGGAGAACTGGTGACTCGTGCTCAAAAACTCTGAACTCCAAAAGCCGTACTTTTAATTTTCTTTGTCAGTAAGCTGAGTTTTTTTTTTTAATTTTTATTGGAGTATAGTTGATTTACAATGTTGTGTTAGTTTCAGGTGTACAGCAAAGTGAATCAGTTATACATATATCTACTCTTTTTTAGATTCTTTTCCCATGTAGGCCATTACAGAGTATTGAGTAGAGTTCCCTGTGCTATACAGTAGGTGCTTATTAGTTATCTATTTTATATATAGTAGTGTGTATATGTCAATCCCAATCTCCCAATTTGTCCCTCCCCACCCTTACCCTCTGGTAACCATAAGTTTGTTTTCTACATCTATAACTCTGTTTCTGTTTTGTAGGTAAGTTCATTTGTACCCCTTATTTAGATTCCACTATAAGCAATATCATAGGTTATTTGTCTTTCTCTGTCTGACTTACTTCACTCAGTATGACAGTCTCTAGGTCCATCCATGTTGCTGCAAATGGCATTATTTTGTTCTTTTTGATGGCTGAGTAATATTCCATTGTATATATGTACCATATCTTCTTTATCCATTCCTCTGTTGACGGACAGAAGCTGAGTTGTGTTTTTAAATTTTTATTGGAGCATAGTTGCTTTACAATGTTGTGTTAGTTTCTACTGTACAGCAAAGTGAATCAGCTATACGTATACATATATCCCCTCTTTTTCAGATTTCCTTCCCATTTAGGTCACCACAGAGCACTGACTAGAGTTCCCTGTGCAATACAGTAAGTTCTCATGAGTCATCTATTTTATACATAACATTAATAGTGTGTATATGTCAAGCCCAATCTCCCAATTCATCCCAGCCCTCAGAAGCTGAGTTTTAATTTACCTTTTTTGCTCAAAATTCTTTTCAATTTCATCTTTTCCCAGATGAGACTGAAAAACATTGCTTCCTCCAATGCTGCACGCTCCTAGATGTTGAGACTATTTCTTTCACTCCTACGTATAAATAGGCCGATGTTTTTTGTGAGATCACCTCTTCTTTGCAGATCTTGCCAAGCACAGCCAACAGCAACCAATACACACTATCAACATTCTGTTTTCAGACCTCTTCCCTTGGAGGTGGAAGTTTATTAAATAACTGATGAACCATCCAAGTAAAAGCAAACAACAGTTTTTACCTAGTGGTTTTCCATACCATAACGCGCACTTCCATCTTTCCACCTTCCAGCATCAGTTTCCTTGTCATCAGCCCCTGGGCCCTCTTAGAACCAACGCCTATATCTTTTAGAGGCTAGGCTAGGTTAGGCAGTCATAACAACAATCCCCAAATCTTAGTGGCTTATATAAGTAAAGATTTATTTCTTTTCATGTCACTTGTCTATGGTAAGTTACCTAGGTCTGTATTCCATTTCTCCTCCTCTGGTACTCAGATTGATGGAAATTCCACGATTTGCCTTATTCCGGTTGCCAAGGCAGAGCATAGAAAAATTTCATACTGACTCCTTAAGCTTCTGGCCTGAATTAACATATTCTATTGGCAAAAACAAATCACATGGCCACACCTAACTTCAAAGTAGGTGGAGAAATGCAACCCTCCCAAGCTCTCAGAAGGATAATCAAAATATTTGTTCAATAGCCCTAATGATTACAACAGTGCACCCTTACGTTCAACAAATATTTGGTTCACTCTTCTTCATGCAAAGTATTCTCACTCCTCCTATGAGCAGTTATCAGTCAGAGGTCATAGCTGCTCCATGCGTCTTTCTATCTTTTCCTCTATCAATGTGACATTATTGTCGGGACTGATCTTTATTCACAGAAGATTAGATCCCTCTACGTTAAAGGAAAAGTTTTAAAGTACACTCCAAATATTATTATAATGCATTTGAGAGGAAATTTTTCTAATTTGGACTCCTCTCAAATAGTTTAAATATGTCCTAGTTGATGTAATTTTTACTAGTTCTACTGTTCATTATATGTCAACTAGTATGCATCTCTAATATAGTTATACAAAAACAAATATAGATATAAATCATATACATACACATAATTCCCATAGAACAGAATGGTTTTTATCATTGAGAGAGATGATAAAAAAGGAATTGAAATGACTTTCAAAATTACAACAACAAAAAAATGAAAACCTAGGGCAGTGATTATTATATGCAAATAACTCCATCAAAATAAAGGAGTAATTAAGGCAGAGTGCAAATAAGCAAACTTCCTTTTCAGACTCACAACATGACTCTATGGTGGCGTCAAGGAACTAAATCTATATTTTGTGACTATCTGGCCAGTTAGAATTTTTGGTTTTGTGTATCATATAAAAAATGACTCCATTACTGGGGAATGATCATACTATGACCATACCTTAGTATTTATTAATGATATTGCTTTCGATGAAGCAAACAGTTATGCTTCATAGAAGATACCTGAAGGGCCTGTCTGTATTTAGCTAGCATTAAAGATGGTTTTGTAAAAGGGGAGCGTTGAGCAGATACTTTCTTATCTCTGTGTCTGGATGTCAAGGCAAACTACTGCTTGCAGTGTGTGCTAATTATTAATCCCACTGACATGCCTTATTTGGTCGTTAAGTCTTAATTTCTTTAAAGAAAAAATTTTAAGATTGAATTCCAGTTATTCAGCTAGAACAATAATCATTGTGAGTTTCAAAGACGAAAATCTTGCCACATTTTTATGTTGAGAACCACAAAGCACTTTCAGAAAATCCTACTGCTAAGGCAATGATGTATCACTTTCACTTTCATTATATGTTTTTAATCAGAGCGTGACTTCACACTAGACAAAGCGATGCTTTACGCATGGTCTCACTTGTTTTTGCTAAAATCTTTTGACATGATTAATTTTACTTTAATGCTTTTGTCTTGTTGTAATGGTAAGGATGATGGGTATAAACCAGGCAAAAATACATGCTTTTCTATTATAACACCTCTGAGCATTAAAAATATCTTAGATGAAAGGGGAAAAAAAAATCACAGGAGACTGTTTGGACTGGAATTAAATTTCTTGCTACTTGAGCACAGAGTACATGAGATTAAAAAAATGGTTCAGTCACTGTTTTTAGTTTTATTTTTGGTATTTTTTATAGCAATTTATTCATCTATATGATTAGATCTGAAGAGGAGGAGAGAGATTGTAGCTCACAGATTTCTTGATCTCATTTGTCACTTTGTAGCATTTACCTCCTTCACAGTATTAAGGGACCAAAAAATTAACCGATTCTATACGAGGTGTATCTCAACCAGATGCAGGTAAAGTAAGCCATATTTTCCATAGTGATGCCTGGCATCGGACATAGGCTAGTTTTCTGTGGTACTAATTTTCAGTCTACAAAAACTGAATACAATATCCTTTGTCCAAATTACAGAAAAGCAGTGGTGTAGGTGACCTTAAGAAGAAAACAATAGGCCATTCAACAAGTGAGACCTCCTGTGAGCAGCTGTCCAAGTATCAATTATTCCATATTCACTTTTTCTTTTTTGCTTAAAAAATGGAGTTGCTTACCCGTATTATAAGAATACAGCACTTGCTTTTTTCTACACGAACTGTCTGCTTGTTTTACTTGCCTGCTGAATAAATCCTATTACAGTACAAATAACATCTAATGCTGTCTAATGGAACTTTATGCAATGATGGAAATGTTCTATATCTTCACAATACAATATGGTAGCCCCCTGTGGCTATAGGGCACTTTAAATATGGCTCATACGACTGAGAAACTGAATTTCTAATTTTAGTTCATGTTGATGAATTTAAATTTAGATAACTCTTTGTGACAAGTGGCTTCTGTATCAACAGCACAGCTCTAGATGAAGTTGTGTGATCTGGTCACAGTCACTTAGGAGAGCTGTCTGCTGGCCCAAACCTATCCCCTTTTAAGCAAGGTGAAAAAAATCGGTGACTCCATGAAATAACTAAATTCAAAGAACACCCAATGAACCACCTGTGAGCTCTCTTCTAGGTGCTGGGATTTCACCTCATTCTTTCTTAGAAATCCCCACTTTTTGTTTTTTGTTTTTTAATTGTTCAGGGTTCTCCTTAAGAAGTTATGGGTTTTTTTTTAAATTTATTTATTTTATTTATTTGGCTGTGTCAGGTCTTAGTTGTGGCATGCGGGATCTTTCACTGCGGCACACAGGCTCTCTGGTTGTGGTGCACAGGCTCTCTATGTTGTGGCGTGTGGGCTCCAGAATGCGGAGGCTCAGTAGTTGCGGTGTGCGGGCATAGTTGCACCGAGGCATGTGGGATCTTAGTTCCCCAACCAGAGATCGAACCTGCATCCTCTGAATTCCACCAGGGAAGTCCCACTTTTTCATCGAGGTTACCTGCTATATTCATTTCCTGGGGCTGCCATAACAAAGTACCAAAAACTGGATGGCTTAAAACAATAAAAATTTATTCTCTCACAGGTCTGGAGGCTAGAATTCCAAAATCTAAGTGTCAGCAGGGCCATGATCCCTCCAGAGACTCTAGGGGAATAATGCTTCCTCGCTTCTTCTTAGCTTCTGGTGGCTCCTGGCAATCTTTGGTCTTCTTTGGTTTGTAGTTTCATCACTGCAATCTCTGCCCTGTCTTCACCTGGGCTTTTTCCCTGTGTCACTCCTCTGTGTCTCTGTGTCTAAATCTTCCTCTCCTTTCTCTTATAAAGACATCTGTCACTGGCTTTAGGATCCACCCTAATCCAGTATGACCTCATCTTAACTTGCTTATATCTGCAAAGACCCTATTTCCAAATAAGTTACATTCACAGGTTGCTTCTGGTGGTTAGAACTTAAGCATATCTTTTTGGGGGACACAGTTCAACTCACTATAGTTGGCAAATGACACACATCAGGAAAAAATATAACAAAGCAAAGAGCTATTAAACACTTGCTGTGTGCAAGGCACACATTCTAGGCACGTCACTCGCATTTACACTCTATGGTATTAGGCGCTATGATTGTTTCTACTTCAGATGCAGAAATGGAGGCACAGAAACATTAAGTCATTTGCTCAAGGTCACACAGATGGTAAATGGCAGAGCCAAAATGAGTACCCAAACAGAGCTCCAGAGCCTGCACCGTTTTCTGTTTCTCATTACTATAGTAATGACAGAGAGCAAATCGTAGAAATAGTTCAAGGTGAAGCAAGACTAGACTTCAGCATTTTATGCAGGATAAAGTGGAATATTCTCTGCACCAATGGAATATATTAATATCCTAAATATGCATGTTTCTTTGTTGAAACTTCCACTACCCCTTTGTTGTTAATTGAAGATTGAAGAAAGAATACGGTACATACTGGGTTATTTCTAGGTGAAATTATTTTAGAAAGAGGTGATTTTCACTTCCTGGGGCCTTGCAGTTCCTTCCATTGCTTTCTGTGTATACCTTCTCACTTGCAAAAATTACAATTGTAAGGACTGTGTGGCAAAATTCAGTTTCCTAAAGAGGGGAAAGCTGTGCATCTTGCTGTCTTGGGTTGGTCGTCTGATTTATCTCGAACTAATGATGCCGAGGTATTCCTCAGTCTGGGTATGTTGGTAAATCTCAGATCTTCGTTTCCTGTTCATTCATAAATTTGTTTGAAGTTTTTCATTACCGAAATCATTAACTTTACCAAATATCAGTAGCTGCTTTTGTGTGTGCATAAAATTTCCTAGCATTAAATTACTTATTCCACGTTAGAGCTTTCATTTTTTAAAAAAATGATAAGGCATCTTTTTTGTCTTTATTCTTGTCGAAAACCCAAATCATTTTCCCCACCTGAGTGATAATCAAAAGATGTATGTGCAGGTGAATTAAGGAGAAATGTAATGGTTACTTGTTTTCAGTCTTATTATTAAATTTGCAAGGTTGGATATCCTGTATTGTGTTTGTCACATATACATGTAAATAGGTTTCCTGATCTAATTCGGAAAATAATCCACAATGTTCCTCATAATTTATGTGTATCTCTAACGTCCATTTCATTTGCTAATCTCAGCATTGGGGATTCATCTTCCATGTCTTACTCCAGCTAGTTTCAGCCCCGAACTGAAAAGCTTGAGTGGACGTGGGTAGAAGATGAAGCCAGAAGTGTGGCACTACCCAACAGTTTCATTGGAGGGAATAACCTTTCTTGGCCTTTGGAAAACTTTTAAATTTTCCATATTCTGTTTTATTTATTTTATTTTATAACTAAAATAAATATATTTTATTTTTTTTTTGAATTTTTATTTTTATTTTGAATTTTTTATTTTTAAGTTTTTATTTTGAATTTTTTCACAGAATTAACCACATTACCTCTTCTGAGATCAACATCCTTTTGAACATGAAACATTTGTTAATAATTTCTGTTCCCCAACATAAATTTTGTTTGTTTAATTTTTGTTGAAATCTAGTTGATTTGCAATGTTGTGTTAGTTTCAGGTATACAGCAAAGTGATTCAGTTACATATATACATTTATATAGATTCTTTTTTAGATTCTTTTCCATTATAGGTTATTACAAGTTATTGAGTATAGTTCCCTGTGCTATAGGTCCTTGTTGGTTATCAATTTTATATATAGTAGTCTGTATATTTTAATCCCAAACTCCTAATATACCCCTCCCTCCCCCATTGCCCCCTTTGGTAACCATAAGTTTGTTTTTTATGTCTGTGAGTCTATTTATGATTTGTAGATAAGTACATTTGTATCATTTTCTTAGATTCCACATATAAGTGATATCATATGATATTTGTCTTTCTCTGTCTGACTTACTTCACTTAGAATGATACTCTCTAGGTCCATCCATGTTGCTGCAAATGAAATTATTTCATTCTTTTTTGTGGCTGAGTAATATTCCATTGTATACATGTACCACATCTTTATCCATTCATCTGTCGATGGACATTTAGGTTGCTTCCATGTCTTGGCTATTGTAAATAGTGCTGCTATGAACATTGGGGTGCATGTGTCTTTTTGAATTAGAGTTTTCTCCGGATATATGCCTAGGAGTAGGATTGCTGGATCATATGGTAGTTCTATTTTTAGTTTTTTAAGGAACTTCCATACTGTTCTCCATAGTGGCTGCACCAATTTACATTCCCACCAACAGTGTAGGGGGTTTCTTTTTCTCCACATCCTCTCTAGCATTTATTACTTGTAGGCATATTCTGTTTGTTTTTTTAAAAAAAAAGAAACAGAAAATACTTGTCTTTTTAAGAAGCAGCTTTTGTTCCTTTTACCAAACAAAGTTCAGTCATTTACAAATATGATAGCCAATGCCTGATTCTATCAGGTCTGAGAAAAGCCAGGGGTGAGACTTGAATTCCCTTTACAGTTCACCTGGGTTCGTATGGAGGGAATTTTTTTCCCCAAACCACAGGCTGCACCCCAGGCAGCTCTGTATAAGCATATATGACTATTGATAATGGAAGCCCATTGAAAAGAGAGGCTGGAAGGGCGCATATCCATTAACATTACTGGAAAGTAACAGGACATTTATTCTGCTGAAAGTAGGTTAGTAGCATCATCCTCATGCACGTTGTTTCCTTAAGCAGAACTGATGGGGGCAGGGAGAGCACAAAGCAGTACCTTCCAAGGTCTTCTGAGTTACACTTGTTTGCGGTGTATAATATGTCACTTGACAGGGTGCAAACGCTATAAACATATTTCCCCAGAATAAATGTTTTCTATGCCAACTTTTCCTTCTGAGAAAAATATGTTAATAGTAGTTTTCTATCCAGGAATCAGCAAACTTTTTTCATAAAGAGCCAGATAGAAAATATTCGGGGCTTTGTAGCCATAAGATCTCCATCGCAACTACTCAACTACCAATGTAGCATGAAAGCAGCCATAGACAATAAGTAAATGAATAAGCGAAGCTGTGTTCCAATAAAGCTTTATTTATAAAAATAGGTGGAGAGCTGGATATGACCTGCATTCATAGTTTGCCAACACTTGCCCTCTAATCTAAGGACATGTCTATTTTATTCACGAATCACACCACTTTGTAATAAAACAATACTTATCATGGTAAGCATGACTAACATTTATTGTCCTGACTAAGCCATTTATATATATTAGCTCATTTAATCCTCACAACAATCAATCCAATGATGCAAGTTCTACTATGACTCCCATTTTATAGAGGAGGAACCGTGGCATAAACAGGTAAGATAACTTGTCTAACACCAGGAGTAAAAAGCAAAGCCAAGATTCGAACTCAGGTCGTTTCCCTCCAGAGATCACGCCCTTAAATCACAAGCCATACTGACCCTCAGGGAATATTTTGTGACCTTTATATTTAACTTTGAGACAGACTCTGTTCTGAACATAAATGAAGCACTCTCTCAGCCAGCAACATGGGGGCAGACATTATATTTACTTTGTTAATTACCTCCATTCCCCTGCCTATTTCACAGGACATGCCCCACAAACACGGGACAAATGCTAAATCAGGAGATTAACTCACACTTGCCAAGGCCACAGGCAAGTACCAAAAGTAGCTAAACTTTGGCTCATTAGCTATGGGGTCCTCCAGGAGGTCGTACACTGCTTGCACTGAGACGTCAGCCTTTCAAAGGTATGTCCAGCCCTTAAATATGTAGTTAGGTTTCTCTGCTTACCTGTCTTTGAACTTGCAAATACTTGTTATGTAAACCAGCCTCTTTGTGGACTCTTCATGCAAAAGAAGTAAGGGATAAAAAGACAAGGAAGGGGAGTTTTGATTTTAGCAACATCAAAATGATAATGACCGTTTTAATTGAGAACTTGTGTTAAGCACATTATATACCTCTTACTTGGTGCTCACAAGATTCCATTTTGTGTTAAGCACATTATACACCTCTCTGTGGTAAGAGGTATGTATCCAGCATTGTGTTAAGCACATTACATACCTCTTATTTGGTGCTCACAAGATTCCATTTTAAGGCAGATATAATTATCCTGATGAATATTTTAAAAAACTAAAGCTTAGAAAGACTAAATAACTTGTTCAGACTTACAGTTAGTAAATATCTGAGTTAATATTCCAAGGCATGAAATTTTGACTCCAAAAGCTGGACGCTGCACCCTCTCTGACCCTGGCTCTCTCTCCATCTCGTGGCTGAGGTTAATGTAGATGGAGAACTTCTATGTGTGAGACACTGTGCTTCATGCTTTACACCTGGGGTCTCCAGCTCCCGGGCCACAGACCAGCACTTGTCTGTGGCCTGTTAGGAACCGGGCCACACAGCAGGAGGTGAGCGGCAGGTGAGCGAGCAAAGCTCTATCTGTATTTACAGCCGCTCCCCGCCGCTCCCATTACTGCCTGAGCACCGCCTCCAGTCAGCATTATGGTGAGTTGTATAATTCTTTCATTATATAGTACAATGTAATAATAATAGAAATAAAGTGCACAATAAATGTAATGCGCTTGAATCATCCTGAAACCACACCCCACCCCAGTCTGTGGAAAAATTGTCTTCCATGAAACTGGTCCCTGGTGCCAAAAAGGTTGGGGACCGCTGCTCTACACGGATTATCTCATGTAATACTCACAGTACCAGTGTAAGGTTGAGATCATTATTATCCCCATTTTATCGTTGAGGCAACCAAGGAGCGTGTCCAAGCTTGTTTGTGGTGGAGCCCAATTAATGAACCCAAACAGTTGGCTTCAGGGCCTGCCTCTTAAACTCGGCATTGCACTGCTTTTATCTTGTCGCTGTGATTTTAAGGGTAAGAATGGACATGGGTTGAGGGCTTTCTAGGATAATGGAACTTTATGTGCTTGTTTATTGGATAAATTATATCCTCATAACCACTCTGGGTTATATCGCTATCTAGTCCTCACAACTGGAAAGCACTTTCAAGTCTATCATTCACTGGGTCCCCCACAATAACAATGTGAGATAAACAGGACCGGCATTATTATCACTGTCTGACATATGAGAAAACTAAAGTTCAGAGCAGTTAAGTGACCTGTCAAGGTCATGTCATAATTGATGAATCTGTGACTCAAACCCGTGGGTTCTGACCTAATTTAGTTTAGTGTTCTTTCTATTAAGCCATATTCCATGAAACCTTATTAGGAGTTCTTTGACCTGTAACTGACATTATTTGAACTCTTTTTAACATGGTATTTTTTTTCCAACTGGATTATTTAGAAAAGTATATATCAGAAGCTTTTAATTCACTCAAACCGTTTTGAATGGAAAAATAATTAATTCCTCGATTGCAAATAACACGGCAGTGAGAACTCACAGGTGCCATATTAAAGCGGAAGCACATTTGGTGAATCACACAGGAAACAGAAGATGTTTGATTATGAGTGAGTTACTTAGAGAGATGCGGGCAATGGTTAAGAACACCTCAAGGAGTAGTTTACCTCCTTCCCCGTCCCTCATTGCTAACACAGTGGGGCACTGTCACCGCTCTTAGGGCTGAAAGGCTAGGGGAGGGAAAAGTTTCCAGAACAAGAGACAGAGGGCTGTGTTGAGATGATCATCTAATAGACACTTTATTCACACAAGGAAGGCAGCCCACACTGACCCAGAAGCAAGCTAGGGAAAGAAATACCCTAACCTTTCTCTTCTCCTTCCCTCTGTCTTCTGAAACCAAATCCAGCCAGAAGCCAGAGAAA
This sequence comes from Delphinus delphis, assembly GCF_949987515.2. Taxonomy (NCBI): domain Eukaryota; kingdom Metazoa; phylum Chordata; class Mammalia; order Artiodactyla; family Delphinidae; genus Delphinus; species Delphinus delphis. The sequence goes on along the minus strand of NC_082695.1, from coordinate 47,377,394 downwards.
AGGGAGCCCTGAGATGTGAGCCCTGAGATGTGGTCAGTAGCATCAGCACCTGGAAGAACCAAGCAGGCTCATTGGGGTGGAGAGTGGATCTGCAGGGCAATCAGAAGATTCTCAGCATTCATTATTTTATTTTTTTTTTTTTTTGCGGTACACGGGCCTCTCACTGTTGTGGCCTCTCCCATTGCGGAGCACAGGCTCCGGACGCACAGGCTCAGCGGCCATGGCTCACGGGCCCAGCCGCTCCACAGCATGTGGGATCTTCCCAGACTGGGGCACAAACCCATGTCCCCTGCATCGGCAGGCGGACTCTCAACCACTGCACCACCAGGGAAGCCCCAGCATTCGCTATTCATAAGCTACCTTTTATTAGACATCAAACCCTTCGATTGACAATGTCAAAATACAGACATTTTCAGTTCTTTGGAACTGTAATACTTAGTGTGGCTTACCAGAGTTCCTTAAAACCTGAGCTGTATTATATTTTCTTCTGGGTCAAACTGGCCCACTACCAAGTAAACTGGAGTGGAGGCAGGTAGCAAGGAGACAGTGACATGGTACCACCAGGCCTGCACACCAGTTACAGGTCAAGCCTGTAATCTGTGTTATCCTAAGTCCATCCGCCATAGTAAGAATGACCGTGAATATTGGTTTGACTTTTCAAAGATGGATGACTTTTCTTCTTTCTTGCGATTCTCTTTGCCATGTTGAAGACAGTCTCCATGGTACAGTGTTATGCTTTACAGACATTAATGTGATGAAGTGAAAATCTGTGGTTTGACTCACCTTTAGCAGAAAGCACAAGTGTGTTTGAGGTGAGAACTCAGACCACTGTCTTCAATGGCGTAGATCCCTGTTGAGCTCTGTGAGTTCCTTGTGTACAGAGCGCTGCCCTGCTGCGTTACTGCTTCTCTCCATGGTCCCAGGTTCCTTTTGGTTGCATTTCTCTCTCTTTTTTGTCATTGTTGGTCATATTGCGTTAGACTTGAGCCTTGTTTCTGATCAAAAAAAGGCCCTACATATCTGAGGGATGGCATAGGTTTGAGCTGGGGCCTCCGATTGGCACTAAATGCTGAAGGAAAAGCCATTGTCGGGAGGGTCCTGTGGGAGAGTCACACTGTTTTTCAAGGTCAGATGGGTATTTGTGGATTTAAAATGGGTGAATCAGGCAAGTGGGTTCACTGTACTTGAGATCTGAAAGCAGAAGGAGACTTCTGGAGAAGGTGTCCCCAAACTTGTGTCCACTGGAGCACTAAGCGTTCTAACACTTTCATCACACAGAGATTTTCAGGTCGGCGACTGCGGAAGATCAGCCATGCGAAAAAGAAGAGTTTGATTAAAAATCCATTTAAAACAAATGTGTCAGGGTTGGGGGAGAGGAACCCTTCCCTTCCCTGAAGTGAATAGAAAACAGGTGAAAATGTAAATTTCAAAGGCGTCAAGCCTGAACAAATGCTCAGGGAATGTAGATGTCAAATACGCATCATTTTTAATGAGTATTATTAACTTCAATATAAATCTAGTTTGAAAGCCATTTTTTTCCTCTCTTTTATCCCTTAAATATATGGTTTACCTCTTACCTATACAGTTTCTTATGATTTATGGTACCAGGGCTTCAGGGCTGGCAGACAACTGGTGCATCCCTGTGCCTCTCTAAAAGCCCAAGGGGTGCGTCACTCTGCAGACTACAGTTGACCTTTGAACAATGTGGATTTGAACAGCGTGGATCCACTTACATGCGGATAATTTTCAGTAGTAAATATTACAGTACTACACCGTAGTGTTTGGTTGAATTCCCAGATGCAGAGGAATCGCGGATACAAAGGGCCGACTATAAATTACACTTGGATGAATGCTCTGCGTTGTTCAAGGGTCAGCTGTACTAAGAAATGCCCAGCTTTCCTCTCGGCAGGGTTTTAAGTGTGACTTTGCCACTTTGGTTGTCCCCTGCCTCCTCATGTCATCTAAGTGTCCAGAGTCATGGAACAGAGGGTATAGTTTTTAGAGTGGTTTGGAAATCACCAGCCTCAGAGCAGCAGCGCACTCCTGGCCCGCACGGGAGTAAAGAGCCTTCTCTCTAGAGAGCGTGCTTTGTTCTCTACAACTGTACTCTTCCTCCTGCCACTGTGCCATCTCACCATTCTCCCATGTTTCCAGTTAATAAGACTAATGTGAAGGGGATATCTTTAAACACATGCACTTCCAAAGGAGGGGAAGAGGAAGAACTTGAGGAAGAGGAGAGTCATGACAATTATTAACGCTGTTCGTACATGAGGAAGCTTGGTGGCCCTGGTGTTGAAATCGGGGAGTGTTTATTTGGCAATGACTTCTGGTCCAGAGAGCATCCGTTCTGTACTTCTAGTACTTCTAATATGCTTTTCACCTAGATGAAAATTGTGTCTGTCTGGTTAAGTCATCTTCTTACTCCGAAAATGTAACTTTGTGAAAAATGTGTTTTCTCAGTAATCCTGGATACTTCTTTTTTTAGTTACTCTGTAAGTACTAGTGTTTGGCAGAACATCACCCTGAGTCCTCTTCTCATCCTGAACTCCCTTCCTGCAGCATGGCATCTGTAACAGTTCATGATGGGCCATTAATCCTAACACTAACCCTAACCCTAATCTGTATTTACATCCCAGAGCTCTCTCTTGAAACCAACTGCTATATTTCCAACTGCCTCCTGAACATCTCCACTCGGCCTTAAAATCGTTATCTTGCCTTCGAACCCATTGTCTTTGTTGGTCTCTATTGTGGTGAATGGCATCTTCATCTCCCCAACCTGAAAACCCAGGTGTCATCCCTGACTTGTCCCTCTCCTCCAGTCCTTTCTTCATCTTGTCAACAAGTGTTGTGATTTTTATCGTCTGTATCCACTTTAATCTATTTCTTCATCTCAATTCACCTTGTCGATCCCTAACATAAAATCTTTCACAAATTCCTGAAAGTAGCTTCCCAAAAGATGAGCTCCAACCTGTCAGCAGGGTTTCTAAAGCCCGCCTCCCTGGATTCACTTTATGCCCATTGTCCCGTCCCACACCTTTCCTCCAGCTTTTCCAAATTACATGCAGATCCCTGAGATGTAGCATTTCTGACACCTAGGCGATTGCTCATGCCCTTTCTTCTGCACGGAATGCTCTTCAGTTCTAATTGCACATACAGTTGGGCAGCTCTTGCTCTGTTTCAAGCTTTGTGCTTGGAACTTGGCATACAAATAGGACATGGCCCATATTATTAAGGTTGCCGCAGTTTTCCCAGGAAACATACATGACTCAGTTCTATATAATGTGCTAGGTCAGCATAAAAGTAGGTAAAGGCTGCTAAGGGAGCACATAGCAGTACACCAACGTGGCCATAAATGTCCTTCTGAGCAGGTGCTTTCTGACCCACCTCTAATAAAGAACTGATTTCTCCTCCGTGTTGTCACAGTTCCCTGCCCAGACCTACCTTAGAGAGCTTATTGTTTGTTTGTGTTGTAGTTGTTTAAATGTCTAGCTTCTTGGGGAGGGGGAGATAAATTAGGAGTTTGGGATTAACATATACACACTGCCATATATAGAATAGATAATCAACAAGGACCTACTGTATAGCACAGGGAACTCTACTCAATATTCTGTAATAACCTAAATGGGAAAGGAATTTGAAAAAGAATATATATATGTATAAGTGAATCACTTTGCTGTGCACTTGAAACTAACACAACATTGTAAATCAACTATACTCCAATATAAAATTAAATTAAATTTAAAAAAAAGAGAAAACCCAGTCATGAGACACAGCTCATGGTATATATATATATACAAAGGGTATATATATATACTTCGTGTTTTCTAATCTTCCACATGTATTTATTTTAATATGAAGTTTCTTCTAAAAGCAAAAAAGTTAAATCAACAGTATCTATAAAAGTGGGGGATGTAAAATACATTAGACTTTTTTTGAAATATTTGTATTAATATATTTGAGACAAAATTAAAAGGTCTAAATATGAAACAAAAATAAATAAATAAAATAAATGTCTACCTTCCTAGGCTGAAAGCAAGAATTACTGTGCCTTATGTTTCTTTATAGCCATTGTGTCAACTACATATAATAATCATTGAAGAAATGACTGAGTGGTACCTAAACTGCAATAGCAGCTTAAGCATCCCTGGAAATCAATAAACTGACAGACATCAAAGCCAGTTTACCTTCACATCTTATCCCTCCAGTGATCAATTTGGATGAGAGTTACATCAAATTATTTGAGATATACATAACATGTTATACAGTGAGGCCCCAAGGTGCTTATAGTTGTTAATGATGAGAGAAATTCCAATTCATTCTGGTCTTCGAAGAGTGGACTTATGGGTTATACACATGTTTTATTTATAGTTCAAGTTCAAACATTGTGGGCAAGCTTTGAAAATGTATTCTTTCTTATGAAGTGTTTATTAAAACAGGTACTGCTAAATATCTGTTGAAATAGTGTGTTTCCACCAAATTGTAGCACATTTTGATGAAACTTGCCGGCGCTATTTTTATAAAATGTTCATGAAAGGTAGGCTGTACCAATATTGTACATATATATATATATTTTTTGTATATGTATATATATTTTTAATGTATAATGTATATATATTATATATGTATATATTATATATATGTATATAAGATGTATATTATATATATAATATATGTATATATTATATATATGTATATTATATATATTATATATGTATATATATTATGTATATGTATATATATACATATATATGTATATATATTATATATGTATATATATTATATATGTATATGTATATATATACATATATATGTATACATATATATGTATATATATTATATATATGTATATATTATATATATATGTATATATATATATTTGTGTGTGTGTGCGTGTGTGTGTGGTACGCGGGCCTATCACTGTTGTGGCCTCTCCCATTGCGGAGCACAGGCTCCAGACGCACAGGCCTAGTGGCCATGGCTCACGGGCCCAGACGCTCCGCAGCATGTGGGATCTCCCCGGACCGGGGCATGAACCCGTGTCCCCTGCATCGGCAGGCGGATTGTCAACCACTGCGCCACCAGGGAAACCCCTGTGAGTATATTTTATATCACTGTAAAAATACACAAAGATTGAAAATAGGATGGCACCTACCATAGTGACTATAAAATGTTGAAATTATTTTTTAAACTCTGATAAGTATAATAAGTCCAAAGATATATGGAATTTAAGAATTGACGCTCTGTATAAAAGTTGCTCTTAGATAAAATATATGACACCATATATAGAGGGAAACCTATGCCTCAAATTCATTTTATTCAGTAAAAATGCTACACCTCAGTCTAGTCTGCTTTTTGGTGCTAGGGCCCATTGATGTTTAGTATCTGGGCTCTCCTACTAACCATAAGACCCTCAGTAAATTATTTACATGTTCAGAGCCCTGGCTGTTTCGGTTTTAAATTCTGGGAATGATCCCTGCCTACCTCATGGAAGGTGCATGGGAAAAATCCTTATAAACTGGAAAGTGACATACAAATATGATGAGTTCTTATTATTCCAGGCAGAGAGAGAACAACATAAACAAAAGCAGAGTGTGACATTGCATTTTAAACTTAGGAAGTTGCAAAGAGTTGGGAACTGCTGAAAAGTGGGTTGAGAGCAGGTATAAAGGGTCAGGTGAAAACCATTTAGATCTTATTCTATAGTCAGTGGGGAGTCACCAAAACTCTTTGAGCAGGGTAATAACATAATTAAATCTGTGTTTTAAAAGTTAATTTAGGGTAAATTAGAAAAGGAGAGGTTGGAGACAGGGTAACCATTTATTACATAACCCAGGCAAGGGATAATTAGGGCCTGATTTACAGCAATGGCTATGAAAACAATGAAAGAATGGCAAAATTAAAACTCATTTCATAAGTAGAGTTAAACTTCGTTTGGTAATGCTGGACACTAGGAGGTAAGAGACAGTCTGGCTTGATGGGCTAAATTGAGTTGATGCCTTTGCTCAAAAGAGGAAACCAAGAAGATTCAAGTTTAGAGAAGGATGGAATAAGTTTAGTCTTAAACATTGAGTTGTGGTGTCCCTATCCATCATATTCAGCTTTGTGCCTGGTACGTTGTAATTGTTCAATAAATATTTGGTGAATGTATCAATGAAGGAAGGAAGAATTAAAGACTGAGAGAGATTTAAGGGAAGTTATCCAGGAAGGACTGGAAAATATTGGTCTATATGACAGAGGAGAAAAGACTGGAAATACAAATTCTGAAGTCAGCATATAAGCAAATTGAGATCTGAAAGGAAGAAGAGATGGAGTAAAAAAAGAACTAATGAGGCTTCCCTGGTGGTGCAGTGGTTGAGAGTCCGCCTGCCGATGCAGGGGACACGGGTTCGTGCCCCGGTCCGGGAAGATCCCACATGCCGTGCAGCAGCTGGGCCCGTGAGCCATGGCCGCTGAGCCTGCACGTCCGGAGCCTGTGCTCCACAACGAGAGAGGCCACAACGGTGAGAGGCCCGCGTATCGCAAAAAATAAAGAAAAAAAAAAAGAACTAATGACTCTAAGAAAATAGGATTATGTATGTCCAACGCCTGGCATAGCATAGAGATCAATAAATAAATATTTGTTGAGTACATGAATGAAGGAAAGAATGAATACCAACTTTTCAGGAGCAGGTAAAGGAAGAACAGCTGGGAGTCTTGTAGTAGCCCTTTGTTTTGCCTGAAATGTTTGTCTGAATTGTAGACTAATTCTGCAGTTCATCTTCTGGCTCCCGTGAGGAAATGTGAATTCTATAGCCTAAATTTCAGGCAACCATGAGGAATTTCTTCTTGTCCTTCTCACCTCCACACGTTTTCTTTCCAGTTCAATGTATTTACTTAAATCTATCATCAAACTGCAGTTGTAACAATTATTCTTTCCTTAAGACTGCCCATAATACAACAATGACAGGAACTGATAACACTTTTTCATGTATTAAAAATGGGCCAAATAGAACCAAAATACTCAGTGCATTCGTGACCCGTATATACAACATGTTGCATGAGACGTTTTGGAGCTATTGGTCTAATACCTTGACCATCGTTAATTAGGAAAGCCAGTTTGGCGAGAGAGGGTACTTCAGTCTCAATCAGAGTTGGCCTTTCTCTTGCAGGCGCAGCCTAGACTAGCAGATGAGGACAGCAGGGTGAATAAGAATATGTAAATAATAAGAAATTAAACCTAAAGCTTTTAGGAGTCCTAATGAAAAAGGTTTATATCTACAAAAGCAGTATCTGAAAAAGACTAGAAATATAAACTAGATACAAAACATAATGTAAAAAAACCAATTTCTAAATATTAATTGTATCAGTAAAGGGATAAAATTGATTGTTAGAATTCAAGCAAACTACAAATCTCACAATTTGTAAAATTTTAACCTTATTATCCCCTTTCCCCGCCACACACACACACACACACACAAAATCAAAGTTTTTTCATAGCTGATACATGATTGATTTATTTGTATTTACCACTGTCCTTTGGCTTTACCTACTCTCTGAAGAATTAAATAACCAAAGAGCAGGCAGCAAGCAGGTAACAGAAGAAATAATAATATTAGAATAATATAGGAACCAGACCACTGGTCATTGAATAATCATGAGGTGACTCTATTTTTAAAATAGAGTCATCATTTATCATTAGAGTCCAAGAATTCTTGTTTCTCAGTTAATAAAAAATTTTCCATTAAAATTACTTCTAAATGTCAAGTGAAATGTAATTCAAAAATGAGAACATAAAATTATGTCTGTTTTCAGAAGCACCATTAAAGCCTTTTTGTAATTTCACTGACTTTTTCGATTTTCCAACTGACGGTGCGCATACAGACATTTTTGCATCTCATTATTGTGTAGTGGAAATGAACTTGGAATACTTTTTGTCAGCTCAAAGACCCCAGTTGGTTTGAATGATATTTCCCCACAAAGGATGATCATATTGATTTGCTACAGTCATCTTTGACTATTAAGGATTCAGAAAGTTAACTACCACTTGAGATGAGGGGCTGTGATTCACATAAGACCTAGCTTAATATGACAAGAAAGGGTAGAAAATGTGGTGAAACTACTTAATCCAAAAAGGATCATCCGTAGTTTAAATGCATGTGTTATTTGTAAAATCTGGGGGATTACTTTAAGGTAAGGAAGATGACTTTTTTATTCTTTCAACTTCTTCACTAAAATGTTTGCTTCTTAACTGAAAGCAACTTACTGTATTAAAGGACTTACCTGCAGATCTTTTAAGTTATTGGAAAATCTGGTCTACTTAAAAAATCTGTCTTTAACAATATCAGCATAGGATGTCTCTGATAAGTATTTGTCCATATGAGTCTCTAAAAGAGAAAATAAACTATTTAGATTGCTTTCAGCACTGAAGTATGAAGTTCAAAAGTAGGTTACCATGAATAGCTAGAGAATGAGAGAGAGATTTTGTCCAGCTCAGATATTTGGAATTACTTAGGAGAAATGGAGTAAAGGAAATAACGTTTATATTATTCTCTAAATCAGCATGGTCTGCATCAGGAAAAAAAAAAAAAACAACGGACACCAGAGTTTTAAAGAGATCCCCCAAATCTTGTCTTACCATTGTAGTTTTCCTCTTTGTTTCGTTGGTCTTACTTAGAGCCGTATCTGAGCAGTTCTTGATGTTTTTTCTGGGGGGCAAGCAAAGAACAGTGTACACCATCTAGTGGCTTAGTTCAAAATTGCAGCAGTGCAAGAAAGGCTTTTGAGCAGAGTGCAGCCAATGACAATCAGCTGACTGACTTCCACATTTCTCCAAGCACCTGAGGAACGCTGAAGGGGTTGCCATGAATTCCAGAGGGAAGCCCTCACAGCACACAAAAAGATTCGATCAAGGAAGTTAATTTAAATAGCCCACAGTTACAATCCTACTCTATTCTGACTACATATCTGTAATCACTCTGCTTTAATGAGAACTTTTTACTTGCCGGTTTAGTACCAGAATTCATATTCCTACTGTAAAACTGTTATGTCAAGAAGTGAGCAACTTGGATGGGAGAGGAAATAGGTTCCATTTGTGATCATACGCTAAGTGAATTGCTTCTCTAAATCATCAACCAAAGCTGTGGTTGCAGTCTCTGGACTCCTGGGGAGCCATGCAACTACCACAAGAACCTTGAATCCACAGTCACAAGGCACATTTTCTAAAAATCAAATGTACAATGTCTTTTACATACACTGGATTCACAACTGCAATTCAAATGTAATTGGTAAAAGAACATTACTAAATTGTCAGTAATTTATTTGTTATGTGATTTTCATCTATATACATTTTATATATAGAGATAGATAGATTTTCATCTATATATATATATCATGCTCATCTAGGAATCCAGAAAATGCATTTATTTATTTTTATACAGTTATATTTTACAGTTATATTTTATACAGTTAAATTACATAAAAGATAGACTTTTAAGAAACAGAACAGTCCTGACTTCAGCAGTGCTACTTCTAAGATTTGTTCTAAGGAAATAATCATTCACATGTTCAAAGATATTCACATCAGTATTGTTTATAAGAACAATTAATAAGAACCAAACTCAGGTGTTCGACAGTTAGGGGTTGCTGAGTAAGTTTTAGTTTATCCATACCAAAAAATATAGCATACCACTATTAAAAACGACCAATGAAAATCTATACTGTTTTGAAAATGAAAATACCATACATTTACAGGTGAAAAGAGATTAGGAAAGCATATATATCATATGCGTACCATTTTTATGTATTTGTGAGTAGGCAAAGAAAAAGTCTAAAAGGATATCTTTAATCCCATGAGAAATGAATAATTTATTTTGATCAAGCATAATATAAGAGAAAGAAAAGAGTCAAGGATTCTTCTACTAAAGTTTTTGTCCTGAGCAAGCGGAAGGTTAGAGTTGACACTGACTTAGGTGGAAATGTTTGGATGGGAAAGCCAGGGGTTTGTCTGGAGGCATGTTGAGTTGGAGAGTCCATCTGGTACCCAAGTGGAGCTGTATGGAGGTTTTTAAAGTCATGTGGCTGGAAGATCTCCGAGACAGTGAGTGATGGAGGTGAGAAGAGATTTCAAGGCCAAGCTCTGGGGGCATGCCAACGTTTACAGGTTGAGTTGATGAGAAGCAGCCAGCCATGAGTCAAACTAGAGAACAGCAGTCAGGTAGAGGAGGATCCAGAGAGAATGGTCTCCCGGAAGGACACAGGTAGAGAGTGATCTGTGCTAAATGCTGCAAAGAGATCTCATGAGATGAGCACTGGGAAATGACATTGGTTTGAGCAACATGGACGTTGACAACAGCTGTTTCCATGAAATGATGAAGCTAAAAGCCTAATTGAAAAAGCTTAATGAAAATGGGAGGGGAAAAATTGGAAACCTTGAGTAAAGACAACTCTTCTGAGAATTATTTATGTAAGGGAAAACAGAGAAATGGGATAGGGAGGAAAACAAGGATATTGATTCAAGAACTTTTTTTTTAAGGTGGCAACATATCAGCATGTTTCTCTGCTGATAGGAGAGACCTGATAAAGAGAGAAAAAATTAAAGACACAAGACATGATAAAATTGCTCAGAAAAATATCCTTGAATAGTCAAGAGGGAATGGGACACAAACGGAGGGCTTGACTTTAGAAATAAGCATGGATGGTCCATCCATACTTAATAGCAAAAGGAAGCAAAAGGAAAGGCAAGTATAGGTAATACTGATGCAGGTAATTTGGTTGGTACAATGCTGGGAGCCTGTGGGAGTTCTTTTCTAAATGTTCTATGTTCTCAGTGAAATAGACAACAAGGTTATCAGCTAAAAGTAAATCAGGGAGCAGATGTTAAGGGAGCTGAGGAGAGAGAACAAGGTATGGGGTAGTCATTTAGGACAAAGGTCAGAAACCTTTTTCTTTAAAGGGCAAGGTGGTAAATATTTCATCCTTTGCAGGCCCTTAGGTCTCTGTCGCAACTATTTAAATCTGCCATTGCAGCAAGGAAACAGCAGTAGATAAAACGTAAACTGACGGCCATGGCTGTGTTTCAATAAAACTTTATTTACAGAAACATGTGGCAGGCCCAATTCGGCCCTTAGACAGTAGTTTGTTAACCCTTGGTGGGATAATAAATGGTGTAGGGGAACACAGTAGGAACTTCAGGCAACAATAACATGAATTTTAAATGATGGTATAAATATCACCAGCCACATGCAGTTGTGTGGGGCTGGATATAACCAAGATTTGGTTTTTCTACACAAGTGTGAAGAACGGAGAACGGAGCAAGAGAGTTGAGAGTGTGTGCCAGGAAACTATTACAAGGTGAACATTGAAATCTAAGCTGAGTCAGGAGGGAAGTAAGGAAATGAGGGCTATGGGGTATGAGGGACAGTGGGAAAGAGGAAGGTAATGGATTTAGACCTCACTACTAGCCTTTGATGCTCAGATGCTTTTCCTGAGGGAAGACAACAGCTCATTGGCTATTTTACTGCAGAGTAAGAGCTAAACAGTGGTTCATACATTACAGAGTAACAATGCTTAGAGTAGTTATCACTCTGTGGGGTAGACGTAACGCTACTCCCCATTTTATCAACTGGAAGGGAAGGAGAATCCACATCGATGTGGACGCTGTGTTTGAAGGACAGTCTTGTTTACAATAATATCTAATTTTTTAGTCATTAGGACTACTCCCTCTCTTCTTCCCCTGTGTTATTATAAAAATGTTCTTGCTTAGTCCTTCTCCACAAATAATCCATATATCCATTGGCATGTTTTAGTTAACGGTCTTTTTTTCCCCTCTCGATGTCTCCCTCTTCCCTTGTCTTCACCTCTTAGCCTTTACATGTGGTTATGTTTTACCTTTTCTGAGTCGACACTTAAAGGTGCTTATTCTCTGCTTTTTTCTCCCTCTAGACCTTTCTCTTTTTTGTTGCGCTTATGATCTCTAAGATGACGGCTTTTCTTTATTTTAGTAGAAACATACGCAGGTGATGAAAGAATGTTAGCACCATCTAAGCACAGGCTCTAGCCCCTGTTCACTTGGTTAAGGCTTTACTGCCCTCCTGAAACCTTCACGGCCTCTCTACTGAGAGTCATTTACTGTTTGGTATTCAAGGACCTCCCTGACCTTGTCTCGCACTACCTTCCCAACTTTACATCCCATTGCTTTTCAAATCTTACTTTACTCCAGCCCCACAAAGCTCCCTAACAGTTCCCCAGCCACCATGCCTCTGTGCACACAGATGGCATTGACTGGAATTCCCCGAGCCCCTCTCCATCAGTCCATCTCCCATCCTTCCTTCAAGGACCCATCACAAATCTCCTTTTGGATCTTATTTTCCAAGACAACTAAAAAAATTACCCTTCATTTGCCTCATCCTTCTCTGTACTTTGGACTTATGTCATTAACTACGGTCTACTTTGCATTATATTTTCATGTGCACATAAATTTTTCCTCCATTGGACATGAGCCCCTGGATTCTTCCCTGTTTTATACACAGCACACAGTAGATGTCTGATATATATTAAGTAAAAACTAAATGAAATCTCTTATCTTCACAAAACATGTGTTGTTAGGAAGTTAGTTTAAACCACATAAGGATCATCAACATACCTCTTGATAATATGGGGACCCGTGTCACTTCATCCCAGCCACAATCCTAATGTGAATCTTTTTGGGGACCATACATTTCTACCCCAATAAGCCAAAACTATGTTTTAAAGTCCATTCCACATCAAATCCATGCTTTACCAATTTCATGCTTTTGTCAACTTGTTAATATTGCAAGTGAAGGAATTTTGCTTGTTTGCAGATTGTTTTTGTTCTTTGTAAAGTAAAACGACGTAAGAATATTTGAAGGAGGAATGAAGGAAAAGGAACAATGAAAGAACTAACTTTTATAGTTTGTCTGTAACGAGCCTGGTGCACTCCGTAAGTTATCCAATTTAATTGAATTCTTCCAATAGCCCTGTGAGGTAGATATTATTATCCACATCTTACTGATGAAGAAAACCATGACTTCTAAACTCACACAGTTAAATGATATCAAACCTAGATCTGTATGACACGCTACTGTCTTGAACCTAGGAGCTAAAGCCACATGCTTATGACATTGTTAGTCTACCTTAACTAAATTACTTTACTTTCTCCATCTGACATTTAAAAGTATTAGTTGCAAGTTACAGAAATCCAATTCAATCTAACTTAACTATTTTGTCATCAACTTAACAAATATTTATCGGGAGCCTTCTGTGTGCAAGACATTCTTCTAGGCACTAGGGGTTCAGTGGTGAACAAGACAGTCATGCAGCCACATGGCTAATATATTAGTATATTGCCTACCTACGCAGCTAATATATTAGTATATTGCCTACATACCTATGCAGCTAATATATTAGTATATTGTCTACCTACACAGCTAATATATTAGTATATTGCCTACCTATGCAGCTAATATATTAGTATGAAAATATTTTATAAACAAAAGATCTGTCGGACAGTTAAGAACTGTTAAGAATAACACAGCAGGGTGAAGGAGTGGTGAATGAAAGGGCAGGCTTTTTATTTTTTTTGTGGCAAAGTCAGAATTTATTTGCAGGACACCAAGTAAGGGAGTGGGAGACAAATCTCAGATCCACTCCAACTTGGTCTTTGAGTTAGAGGGTTATTTATTTATTTATTTTTCCTTTTTATTAATTTTTATTGGAGTATACTTGCTTAACTATTTCGCTTACATGTGAAATCTAGAAAAAATGGTACAGATGAACTTACTGGTAAAGCAGAAATAGAGTCACAGATGTAAAGAACAAACTTACGGTTACCAAGGAGGGAAGGGACGGTTGGACGAATTGGGAGATTGGGATTGACATATGTACACTACTATGTATAAAATAGATAACTAATGAGAACCTACTGTATAGCACAGGGAACTCTACTCCATGATCTGTGGTGACCTAAATGGGAAGGAAATCTAAAAAAGAGTGGATATATGTATACGTATAGCTGATTTACTTTGCTGTACAGGGATGCTTTTTAAGTGGGATTGTCAGAGAAGATCTCCCTTTCTAGTAGACACTGAGTAAAGTGAAGGAGTTAGCCATGGGTGTAACACAAAGGAAGAACATATGAGGCAGAGGACAGCAAGTGCAAAGTCCCTCAACCAGGAATGTGTTTGGGATGTTGGGGAGATTCCCAAGGAAGGAATATGACCGGAGCACCACTGGGGAGGGGACAGTGGTAGGAAAGGCAGCTGGAAAGGTGGCCAGCAGCCAGGCCATATGGTCCTCGTAGGACATTCTGAAAACTTTAACATTTATTTAAGGTAGATGGCAAGTAAGGAAAGGACTGACAAGAAGTGAATGTCCTCATCTGATTTGGTTTTTGAAGGATCATTCTGAGAGTTCTGTGAAGATTAAGCCAAAAGGGGACAAGAATGAAAGCAAGGAGACTGTTAGGGGGCTTTCATAAAAGTCCAGTGGGGAAACAGATACAGAGGCCACATAACCAGGAGGGCAGGGACTGGCCTTATGGACGATGCAGAAACAAAATTTCAAAACTGTGGTCCCATTTCTCCTCACTCCTCCTCTCCTCTCATTTCTCCTCACTTCTCCTTGCTCAGACCTGCTTCTCCATTGCCCCACCAGGATCTGTGGTCAGAAAGGAAAGGTTTCTTCTTGTCGGCGCCAGGGCGCAACCCCCGCTGAAGGGCCTGGCTGGGTCATGGGACCATCTCAAGACGAAGTGCTCACTGTGCCCAGGACTGTGATTATGAGCCCAGATTTATGGTCCAGGGGATGGGGTGCTCTAAGGATACCTGGAAGGAGCAGTGGGATAAAGAAGTTTGCATTTTCTTTGTTTTGGGTTTTTTGTTTTTTTTTTTAAAAAAAGAGATAAGGCAAAGCACCCTGTGAAGAAAGCAGAAAGATGTAATGGCTGGGGAGAGATTGAAGATTGTACATCGCTACCCGACGGAGCCCAGGCCCAGTGACTGCTCCTTTCTCCGGATTTCTCTGCCACAAAGCTCCTGGACCACTGTATACTCCTGACAGATGGTCTCCTATGTGTCTGTATTAGTGTTTCAAGTAATACAGTGACTGCACATTTCCCAAGAAAATAAAAAGGGCCATAGTGTCAAATAATCCAATAAAGCCTCTAGTACCTATGATGAGACAGTGTTGAGCATTAGCAGGTTCTCAGGCGATTTGCACATTGATTCCAATCAGGGGAAATATGGAGCCCATGCTTACCCAGAGTCCAGAAGCAGTCATGTCACGCATATGTATATCCACGATCAGTTTATTGAAAGAACTTCACGTATGGGGCCAACCAAAGACAACTTCTTTTTCTTCCAACCACAGATTTTCCGAAACCTCTCTATTGGATGTCTCGTCTCTCCCTGTGGCTACACCTCAGGAAGTTCTTAAAGCAGCCCCAGGTGTCTTGGGATGTTCAATAGAAACCTTGTTCTCTAAATACACTTGAAGTTTCTCTGTCTCCTGTTGACCCCCAAGTTCAGTGATTTACTAGGAGAACCAACAGGACCAGCATGTCGTCCTACTCACAGCTATGAGTTATTACAGGGGGGAAGTATAAGGCAAATCAGCAAAGGGAAAGGGTGCATGGAGCAAAGTCCAGAGGAAACCAGGCTCAAACTTCCAACTGTCCTCTCCCAGTGGCGTCACGCAGGATGCATTTATTTCCTCCAGTGTCCGATTGTGACGACACCTGTGAAATGTTGTCTACCAGAGAAGTTCATCAGAGGCTAAGTACCCAAAGATTTTATTGAGGGCTGGTTAGGTAGACATCTGCCTAGCACATACCAAAACTCCATACTCCCAGAAGCAGGCGCTCAGCATAAATCCCATTTTTTGTACAACTTGGGCACAGACAGCCACTCTTAGTTAAGGTTGTGGGAACACTCTTGAAATCTAAGTTCCCTAACATCGACCAAAGTCCAACCTTTCTAGGAAAGGCCAGGCCTTTCTAAGGATAGCGGTTTCAGGCCTGCTGTGTTAAATCTTTCCTGCACACTGACGTTGACATGAGGGTAAGAAAGGCTGACCCACCCTTGGATGGAAATCAGCCATGCAAGTAGTCTGGTTTAACCAGAGATAGAGCTGGAGGAGGGGAAGGCAAAGGGAGAAAAGCTCTGATTTGCCTGGTGTTTTTAGAACCTGGCTTTCAGGAGGTAAATGCGGTAACGTTGACTTTGTTTTCTCATGAGCTGTCTTTATGGGCTCTGCTGTGAACCTTTTTCTGAAGACTTCCCACTGTCTACCGCATAGCTTCTGTTAAGGTCACCTTGAACTAGCAATTAATCTTCTTGGGTGGGGGTGTGTGTCCTTTCATGGCAGTTGTAACCAAACAGACCCACAGCTCAGCCCACAGGGAGGTACTGGGTGATAGTGTTCCACCAAACCCAGAAATGCAGGCCACGTCTGCCCCCGCTCTCTCCCTTCACACTCCCATCACAGACGGCTCCCACCAGCCTCTTGTCTTCAGACTTCACCTTTTGCTGGCCAAGCCCCAGGAAGCACGGAGACATCTGGCCCAAGATTCTTCCACCAGCCTTTGCTTTTGTTTTTGGGGTGGAGGATAGGAGGAGAATTCTGTTCCACCGTGGATGGAAAATGCCCAGTGGTTCCACAGTCTCCCACAACCACTCTCTTAAAAAAAAAAAAAATCCCTACCCACTAATAGTCTTCCACATCATTGTATATGTAGACAAAATATGTGTGTGCGTGTGCGTGCATGCGTGTGCACAGTCACATGACCAGTGAGACACAGATTAGGAACCACTTTTAGAAAGTCTGGCATCAGTGGCCTGGCACAGACCTTTTTCTTTTTTTAAACAAAGCTACATTTATTGAGCACCAACTATCTGCCAGACATTGACTTACGAAAGTGCTGCTTTCCATAGAAACGGAAGGAAGTAATTTACCAAAACAGTTTAAGGAGTTCAGTTTTTCTGACCCAATTTAAACATGACTGTTTGGACCAAGTCTTTTTGGGATTAGTGTGACTGTCGATGTGCCTAAGAATAATCTCAGAAGCATACTGAAATTCCAGGTTCCTGGACCTAACCTTAGAAATTCAGATTCAGAAGGTCAGGCCTAGGACCCAGGAGTCTGGGATGGGACCCAGGTGATTCCAGTGCAGGTGGTCTGGACCAGCCTGTCCTAGCTCAGGGATGCTCAGACTTTAGAGTACCCATGGGGTCTGTAACATACAGTCTGACTCAGGATGTCCAGGAGGGTCCTTGAGATTCTGCACTGCTAATTTTCCCCCGGGTGAGGTTGATGCTTCAGGTCCATGCAACATACTTTGAGTAACAAGAACTTAGATGGTCAGTCTCCCAGAGGCTGGTTCATGCAGCACTTACCCGCCAAAAGGCCCGACACAACTCTTTAGATTAGCTTCAGCCTTAGGGTCTCAACCTAAATTCTAAGACAAGAAAAGTGCCAGATACTCATGCACGTTCATAAATATATTCATAAGTAAATATCACTTAACGTTCAATGACTATCTAGCTTTACCAGTAAAAAATGGTGCCCAAAAAAGAGAAAATGGAACTTCACTATTCATCATATTGCCTACGTGTTTCCCTGTTTGGATCTGCAGAGCTCCAAAAAGTTGTCTACTTTTTCCAGCAATACAGATTTCAGAAGTTTCTTAAGAGATGGTTCTAGGGGCCTTGTGATGGCCAAGACCAGGAGCTCATCTCCTGAGATCACTTCCCCTGTGTGTTATAAGCTACTGACTCAGTACAGTCTTCATTGCCCAGCCCGCCTGCCCTCGTGCTTCCCAGATCCCACACATACACATGGGTTCATGGGAAGGCACACATGCACACACCAGGAAATGACCATGGAGGAGTATATAAGAAATCTTTCTGGATCTTTGCAATGAAATGTCCTTTGAAGTCAAATAAGTGCAATAGCACGACGTACTGAAACTGCAAGCGCAAATGCCGTGAGGGGTGGTCTGAAAGGAACGACGGTGTTGCTCACTGTTCTGATAATCCTACCGACTGCTTCCAGAACCATCAGGTGGCTCCACATACCAGGAGAAATTCAATTAGGGTAGATGCCATGACTGCTTGTTGTCTAAGGAGAGAGTGCTCCAGAGGGAATTTGAGTCGAGGAATAGGCTGCCCAAAAGGACAGCGGAGGTAACAGTCCACCCTTTTTATTTGCTCTCATGTTCCCCAAACACATTTTCTCTGGCCTCAACATAATAGTTGATATAGTATAGTGATCATAGTATTAAGGACATTTTGGAAATTGATCTAATTTTAATAATCATTTTTATAAAAATAATCCAATTAAAATATATCCCTAGAACTTAGCCTAAGATCTGACACATAGTAGGAGCTCAATAAGTATTTGTTGAATCCATGTTCCTTTTACTGATAATGACTTTTGCTGCTGTGACAACCTGGAAAATCCCGTCTTGGTTTTATGATTTATCTTAAGTGTCACTTTCTCCCTGAAGTTACAGTCACTTCCTCCCTGAAGTTACAGTTGCTTCTTCCCTGAAGTTACAGTCGCTTCCTCCCTGAAGTTACAGTCACTTCCTCCCTGAAGTTACAGTTGCTTCTTCCCTGAAGTTACAGTCGCTTCCTCCCTGAAGTTACAGTCACTTCCTCCCTGAAGTTACAGTCGCTTCTTCCCTGAAGTTACAGTCACTTCCTCCCTGAAGTTACAGTCGCTTCCTCCCTGGTGCTTCCATCGTTGTTCTTCTAGAACACTGTGTATTCGATTTCTCTGTTTATTCTCTCTGCACTGTGAGCTCTGAAATATAGGAATGGTGTCCCAGAGTTTAGCACAATAACTAATTCCTCAATACAAATTTTTGAATGAAAAAATGAATGAAGAGGTGGGTAGATTCTTTTGCTGTCTCCCGGATTTTAAAGTGAACCACTAGAGTTCACTTTCCAATCCTGAGTATGTGTGATCTACATCAGAAAATGCTTCTTTACACATCCTCATTCTACGCACCATATCCATTTCCTTCTTCCCGCCATCAGTAACTATGGGGCCATCATCTAAGAGAATTTAAGCTGTTTTACGATCATTTTTGCTATCCTGTTGTCATATCATTCACAGTATAAATAGTCCTGGCTCCTTCAACCTTTGTCAAGGATCTTATTTTCACACGTTTAAATAATGAGTTGATCTTCTACTTTAATTCATTTACAGAGTTGACTATTCTTTTTTACTGAGCCTTTTTAGGTGTAGAACAATGAAAAGTGCAATTTCTCACTCCCCCAGGACATGATCAGGAAGACACTGTACTGGCACTTAGGAAAGGACAAACATCAAAGCACTAGCATGTTTCATCAATGTGTCTCTGAAAACACACTTTAAAAAACAGGGAAAAAAAAAAACAAAACACCTAGCATTTGGAAGAAATTGCAGTGTTCATTCCTAAAGATGTTTTACTTTCCAAAAGTGAAAATAAAACTATTTTAAAATTCTAACTATCATATCAAGAACTAAACAAAATAAAATAGTTGGTACACCACATTGTAATAATAGGGTCATAATTTGAAAAGGGAGTTTTGCTCGAACAGCTAATAGAAGTCTTATTTTAAGTCCCCTCAGCTTCCGCTGGTTGTTAGCCTTTCCCTCCACTTAAGTGCTCAGAGCTAAAACTGTAAATCAACAAGGATTTATTGAAAACCTTTGACCTTGGCACAATTAGGCCTATGATAGATCCTAAAGAAATATGTCACAGTCTTTGAAGAACTTACAAACCTCCTTTGTTTAACACATGTATTGCATATAGGGTGACATCCATCCTAGATGCCACAGAATCCTGATCTAAGGCATATATCTTTCTCCCTTTCTTCCCTTTCTTTCACTTCTTCCCTCCTTCACATCTTCTGGTATCCATACATTTTTTACACCTTCCAAAGAAGTAAATGCCACAGTCTCTCTTAGTTATAGCATTCACTCATTCATGCTACTAACATTTATTGATTCATTAATATTTCTAATTACTGTATTAGGCATAAAATCTGTAGCCATGCCTAAGGCTCTCCTATCCTATGTACTGGGCATTGTGGTGGTCGTAAAGCTATAGAAATGACACAGTCTGGCCTCAAGGAGCTTACAGATTCTTTAGGGTGGGACACACGAAAGGCAGATGATTTTAATGCACTGTATCTTGACTTGGCAGGTATAGGGTAAAGGCATGCATTTACTACAACAGTGGCACAGAGGAGAGAGTCACAAAGCAAGTTTTCATTGTCAGGAAAACTCTCCCTTAGATACAATTTTGTATTATGAAAGAGAAGCCAACTCTCTTTTTCTTGCATAGCCTCCAAAACCTAACACATAGGCACTTTTATTCAGATTTATACATTTCGAACTCACTTCAACAACTTTGTCTCCAGTGGGACTGTGGGAACCCAGTTCTGTGTGTGCAGAATAAGTTGGGAGTGAGGAGAAAGTGTTGGCCACCTTTGGGTTAATTCAGAACCTTCACCAACTCTTCACAGGATTCAGACCATGTGAATTTCTTACGGAATTTGGTTTTCCAGACTCACTGTCCGTAATGATCAAGTCATTCCCAAATGCACAAAACATTTCCATTTATTTGCAGCTTACAGGGCTAGTAACCATCCATATACAACAGAAAAAAAAGTAACAGAGCCTTTTCTATGCATTATTTATTCAATAATATGTATCAAGCACGTGCTTCATGTAAGATGTTTGACTATGTGTCTGTTTCTACCTCCAGAGAAGCAATGGCCAAATTTCTAGATCTTTGCAGAAAGACAGGACGGTAGGATTAAACTAGTGATTTTTTTTTTTTTTTTTTTTTTTTTTTGCGGTACGTGGGCCTTTCACCGCTGTGGCCCCTCCCGTTGCGGAGCACAGGCTCCGGACGCGCAGACTCAGCAGCCATGGCTCACGGGCCCAGCCGCTCTGCGGCATGTGGGATCTTCCCGGACCGGGGCACGAACCCGTGTGCCCTGCATTGGCAGGCGGACTCCCAACCACTGCGCCACCAGGGAAGCCCTAAACTAGTAAATTTTTAAACATTTATGTTTCTCAATTATACTTACTATAAAATTGAAGAAAATGTAAGAAAACAATTTCTCTACAATCCTATAGCAAGAAATACTCTTTCAATGTCATTAGACTGAGGCACCTTTCCTTCAGGTTATATTTGTTTTCAACAGCATGTAATTACTATTTGAATTTGCTTTAATGAGTAAATATTGCACAAATATATATTCTAGCAATACCATGCTTCCAAAATATCATTTATTTTGCCAGTTTAGATAATTCTATAGAAAAGAACCCTTTAAGAACAGAAATCACGTAACTATAGGCAACTTATGATATCAAGAAGTCAAAAACCAACAGAAAAATGTATACCATACAAATGGATTTGAAACATATGGAAAGATGCTCAACCTCTATCACAAATGAGTGGAGATTTAAATTTTAACTAGACACCAATTGTTCACCTACCGTGTTGGCAAAGGTACAGATATAAAAAGGGATACGATGTGATGCCATCCATTAAAATGTAAAACGCACCCATCCTTTGGCCCAGAAATTTCACTTGGAGGAATTAATCCTTCAGATAAATGCACGTGTATGTGTGTTGTCGACCCATGAGGACACTCGGCAGAGCACTGTTTGTAATAGCAGCAACCTTCAACACATCCCCTTCCCTCCAGCCCTAGCGCCCCTACCTCATCCAGCCTCCATCGTCCCTCATCCGGACCACAGGAGGGGCGCCCTGCTTGATCTTCCTCTTTTCCCTCTTTCACTCCTACAACATCCCTAGGAGCCAGAGTGATATTTTTAAAACATAAATCAGATCATGTCCTGCTGCTGCTAAAACCCCTCCAATGCCTTTCCATCATGCTAAGAATAAAATCGACACCACTTATCCTGGCTTCTACCCAGCCTCTGCCTGCCTCCTGACTTCTCTCATGCCTCTCTAGCCCTCACCCTCGGTGCTCTAGACACAGAGGCTTTCTCTGGGCTGCTCAGGCACATCCAGCTCATTCGTGCTTCAGGGTCTCTGCATGGATCCCTTCCCCTTATTTTCTTGGAATGGCCCTTTCTCAACCTTCAAAATTTACCTTCAACGCCAGTCCCCAGAGAGACCTTCCCTGACCACCTCAGCTAGAGCGCTAGCCAGGCACTCACTCTCTAACACACTGTCCTATTTTTTTTCCTTTTTACATTGTCTGTCATCGCCTGGCTGTGTTCCTGTGCATTCCACTGTGTATTAGTTTACATTCTTCTTTTCCCTGTCATTTAGGTTTCGGAGAGCAGGGATGCTGTCAGCTTCATTCGTTGCTTTATTACCAACCAGAAAAGTATCTGCACATAATGAGTGTTTAGTAAATGTTTGCTGAGTGAATTAATCAATGGCCATCAGAAGGGGCTGGGACGCATTATAGGACACCCATCGGGTGAAGCAGTGTATGGCTGTTGAAAAGAATAGGCCGGTAGACGATCCAAGTGTCTTCCTCCGACCAAGACTGCACCATCTCACAGATCTGGCCTCGGTCTCCCTCCGAGACCTCCTCTCAGATGCTTCTGTTCTTGGTCTTCTTGCTGTTCTTGCTACACTCCACACCTGTGCCCCAGGGCCTTGGCACTTGCTTTTCCCACATCTATGCCTACCACTACCCCTGCATGGCTCCCTTGCTCACTTCTGTCAGTCCTCTGCTCAAAAGTCATCTGTTCAGAAAGCCCTCCCTGACTACTCTCAAAATTCCTCACCCTCCTTGGACCCAGCTTTACTTTTCTTCATTGCACTTATCATTTGAAACAAAAGTGCCTATTTATTTGTGTCCATGTTTATTACATGCTTCCCCTGACTAGAACGTTCCTTGATGCTGTCATGACCTCCCCAGCAGGTAGAACCTTGCCTGACATACAGTAGCAGCTGAACAGGTCTTTGATTGGTGAGGAATGAATAAATGAATGTATTCTTGAGTGCAAAAAAGCAAGGTACTAAACAGTGTGCTCATAGAATGCTGTGTCAATTGTATTTTTAAAAAATGACCCGTATATATAATCTCTCTGGAAGAAAAATCCAAGAACACAATAACAGGGGTAGCTTCTGCAGTAGGGAACTTCAAGGCTGAGAGGCATAAGAGGAAAACTTATTGTTCCTGTATATCATTATGTTTTATAAGACTGTATTTTTACAAAACATGGGCATTAATTACTTTTTCCAAAAAATTATGTCATATTTGACAGTTTTGTAAGTTTATGTATTTGAAGCCAAAAGGAAATCAAGGACCTCATAAATGTTACTTGAAATGATAAACATTCAACAGCCATGGATTTAACAATCCTATAAACTTGTCATAGCTCTGTGCAATCTCGTTTGGATGTTCATGCACATCTGTGGTTGCAAAAGATACCTATACTTTCTGTTGGAAGGGGTATATATATTCCTCAGATATAAAATATGGGAGGAAACAGGAGTGTGAATCTTAAGCAGAACAAGGCCTTCGTAAGTGCAGCAAGACCCCTGCACATTTCATATGCCAGGAAAAGGGCCTCTGTGCCCAAGATACTTTGAATCTGCTTGCAAGGTTGAAATATGCCCTCGCTGTTCAACAAATAAATAAAAACCCTCTGCCAATAGACTCTACCCATCCTTAACTAGCTGATTTGGTCAGTGTTTTTCTGGCTCCATCAAATACATGTAAACGTGTCTTCCTTTAAGAAAATCCACTATTTGAATATGTGGATTTATAGAAAAAAAATGTGAAGGAAGGTCCACTTGCTTTATTACGGATTCTTTCAAATATGAAAATAAGAAACATTTAAAAGTGATTCAATAACAAAAAATTATACAGAAATTTCAGGAACACCATCATTGAACACACAGGTACTCGGTAATTACTTGCTGGTTGGATGAACATACCTATTGAAAATCAGTAGAGTGAAATGGATGAGAGCATGGGTTGGGATCCAGATATCCCTGTGTTTGGATTCTATCTCTGCCATTCATTAGCTGAGTCTGACCTTCAACAAGTGACTTAACCTCTCAAGGCCTCAGTATTTCTTACAGAAATAAAATGAATGACCAATGCCTCCCTAATAGTTATATTAAATGAAAGATATGGGCAAATAAAATATAGATATATTTTATCATGTATTATAATATCATATATTATTTCCTTCATGTAATTTCTGCCTGATTAGGAGCAAGTAAGAATGAATCATAAGTGCTGTTCTATTTTCAGAGATATAATATAGGTAACTATATATAAATATAATTACATATACGCATAAGTATATAGCACCTGCACAATGCCTGGCACATAGTAAATGTTTGGTAAATGGTGGTTCCTATTGTGAAAAGTAACACAAAATACTCTGAGAGTTTGACTCTTCATTTTCATATCCACAAAGACCAATTTTGTGTACCACATGCCAGTACACTTCATGTCACTGTACAGGGAGGGGCAAAAGAATTTGTGTCACTGAGATTTTTGTGGCCTTAACATTATGGGAAAACATTTAACAGGTATGTAAGTGAATTGTGGCAGAGATTCAACTTGTAAAATGGCTAACATCTATTGAGTGTGTGATGATCAGTCATTCTGCAGAGTAAATACTGTGACTTAGTATCCTCTCCAAGGATGGCCCGCTTCCTACTTTCTTCATTAAAAATATTAAATGTAAATGTTTTATTGAATTTCCCAGACTAGAATAGAATAGCAGGTATTTGGAGTGGGAAAGGCAAAAATGGTACAAATTGCTTCAAACTTAGAGACTAAATGAACGTGCTCCCTCGGATGACCAAAGGTTTCTTCCTTTTCAGTTTTCTGGCTTTTTTTCCCCTTTCCTTCTAGCACTTCGAGTTTGTTTAATAAAGTTGAGAATTTTCACAAAGGGCCTTATGAACACGTGTTATTAGATTTTAAATCTGATTTGAAAGTGCCTCTCTCCTCCTCCCTGTGAGTAAAGTGACCTTTTTAAATGGAGGGAAGTGGGTTTAGATGACAGTCATGATAAATGCGGTCATGTTCACTCAATAAAATAAGGCCCAGTGCATTTGAGGATAAATCAGTGAAATGTACAGCCCCACCTGTCTGTCTCCATCATTCATTTCCACTGTCACTTTCACAGTGGCTGATGGATCACAGTTGCTGTAAAATTAGACAGCCTTTAATCTCATTTCATCCTGATTAGCTTCTCTTTACCCTTTCCCTCTAACTCACTGACTGACACGCTAAAAACTCACACCGGGCTGTATATGAACAGGGAGTACAAACTTCTCCTCCGGTACCTGCTTGTGAGGGCGAGGCCGGCGAGCATCCCTAGAGAAATCTGGAAGGGAGAGGGCATGTCTTCCTTGTTATTTAAAAGATAATCAATAATTGCGGTACCCAGTGCCATTTTAAGCAGATGTTTTCTCTTGATCACTGCCCTCTTTATTTTGCTTTCGTTCAGGTTTAATCAGAAGCCAAAGAAATGAGGTCTTTTGCAAAACTCAAACATTGATTTCACATCGATTTTTTTCTAATAGATTTGGAGCGTTTTACATTCAGGATAATCCCCAAAAGTTATCTGTGTGTATTTGTAGCCTCTCAATTCAGAAGAGTTGAGTAAATAATAAATCAGAAGAGACAACAATTCAGGAATGAAAATGCTGAAAGAGCCAAGAAATATAGCATACAAGGTTTTAAAACAAGAGTAAAAAGGGTAGATAAATGAGAATATCTTCAAGCAGCCTTTATGTTAGCATTTCAAAGACCTTCTCGTATTTTGAAGGTTTCAATAGTTAGTTTAGTGCAATAGTTTCGTTTGTTTGCATAAAGCATAACAATAGAGGTAATCAAACGAGAAAGAGGCTTAAGAATAAATTATGTATTCTTTCCTTCACTTAATTTCTGCCTGAATGGGAGCAAGTAAATGGACAAACACAACTGTTGTTCTATTTTCAGAGTCTGTGCTTTATTATAAAGCTGGACTTCCGGTTAAAAAGAAGATAATACGATTTTTTATTTTTTATTTTTTATTACTTATAAAATGTGGGCATTGAACTGACCAAAAATTTTAAATAAATATTGGAAGACTGGTAGTCATAAAGTAAGTTGGTTGTATCAGTGGCCGCTGTTCTTACACGCGTGTCTCATATGAGTATATGCTTACAGGTGACAATGCTGTAAGTTTACTGCCCAGATGGCATTGTGATAAACCAGCGTAGCACCAGGCTGTTCACAAAATGCACAATATACATAATATATGGGTAGCATAGCTTTGTGTTTGGTATAATCCAAACAATGATGAGTTAATTTAAGAAAAGAAAAAAAGATGTTCCAAACACATCCAGTCGCCCAATTTTAGTTGCTGCGTGAACTCAACATATACTCTGCCCCAATGGACTCTGAGAAGTGATGCCTGCAGGAGCTATATGGTTAAAAGCATTTTCCAAAGAGATAACTAAGGGTTGAGGGGCAGAAGGACGTTGCTGAGGTGACTCCCTAAATCAGTTGACCTCATTCATGGGCCACACAAATCCATGGCACACCCAATTTCTACACGATCCCGGAAATCCAGGGTTTCCATACCAATGTCTTCTCCCTTGTGGCTATAAGTTCGAAAATAGTGAATATTCACAGTAAAAGTGAATACATAATAAAATAATGAAAATTCCTAAAATCTTTTAATATGAAGCTTAAACGACCTGATTTGCTCTTTCAGAAGCTGTGTTACAGGTTTCAAAGCTATGCCTGTTTCTCCTTATTTTTGTTTACATATCTTAGCCAGCATAAGCACATTCTGAGAAAAAAGATAATAAAAACAAAGTGAAATGAGATATACATCATCCAAAGTAAATTGGGTATAAGGTAGGCTCTTTCTCTCTCTCTCTCTCTCTCCATTGGCAAAAGAGTACAGAGTACAAGCTGGCCCTGACTCATATTGATTTCCCACTGCACTGGTTTCTTAAGTGCTCTGTTGATCCGTGTCAAGCAATAAGTTCCCTGCCTGAACATGCATATCACCTCCCCATTTGTCCTCACCTAGATTTAAGGTGCCCATATGATGAGCTGAACAAGGACATCATTTTTCCTACTGGTGTCACTGGGCCCAAACCACTGCCTGTGATATGATAACGAACGCTGTGTAAGTTTACATTCACCATATGATATAATAATAGCAGAGACTGACACTGCACTGCACACGGGGTGACGGGGGTGTCCTATTCTTGTTGTGTGTGTCCCCAAAGAAAATGTAAATGAGAACAGATGCAGCGAAACCTTTGGTGGGTTTCTGAATCACTCCGCCCTCCTCACAGCCACCACATTTGGGGCAGAGCAGGGCAGGACGAGGGGAATGGGTATTTATGACGTTCCTGACAGTTTTTATCTTTGTTCCAGAAGAGCTCTTAAGCAGATAGATAGAAAATGTGTGATTATGCTGCTAATGGCATTGTACAGGAAATTAAGCGTATACATTTGGAGAAGGCATTAAATCAGCAGGACCTTAATTTAAAAACTTAACACTGTATGGAAATTCAGCTTGCTCGTTGCTGTGGAATAGAAAGCAACCAAGCACCCTGAGTCTGTTTGTGGAAAGATTGCCAGCGAGCCAAGTTTGGGCAGAGCAGCTTAATGGCTCCAAGTGGATGCTGGGTTATTTCTTCCAAGAAATAACCCCAGCCCCAGCCCTGACCGTTTGGGAGTGTCAGTCATGGTTGTAGACTGCACGATCCCCATCATCAGGCAGGTGAGGAGGACTTAAGAATTGAAAGCAGCCCGACAGGTTGTTCTTGACTAATTTGCAGAATAACATTATGTAAAATTAATCAAAAGGGGTGGGGTTGGCAATTGCTGGGAACACACCGCTGAGCCACTGTGGATTGGTGGGTGCCCCACTCTGCTTGTCTATGTGCTTTTCTTCCTTCTGACTTAGTCTCACGTTTTATACATTTTGGTGAAAGCACATAACTAGTGAGCCAAGGTATCAAGTCCTAAGATGGAAAATTTTATACGTTTTTTTTTTTTTTCTCAATTCCAGTTATGCCATACAACAGTGCCCATCACTGCGTTGTGGAGGTGGAAAACTTCCTGTTTGTGTTGGGCGGAGAGGACCAATGGAACCCTAATGGTAACTATTGAACCACTTAACAGTAGGTGCTCGACACGTCTGTGTGTGATGAGGGGTGCCAGCGGCAGTCCATTTTGTAATTACCGTGGAAAACATATTTCTGTGCAGCAGGGACAAACGAAGTAGTCGGTGAAGTGGGCTGGCAGAGGACACACGCAGCAGTGCATTCACTCATGGACTATCTGGGGATTTGGCTCCACCGTGATGCCCAGCCCCTCTCCTGATCCATCCCCTGAGGAGTGCCACCAGTGTAAGCCCAGACTCCCTCAAGGGAGGTAGCAAGCGGCAACTGTTAAGAATTCTCACCACCTTCTCCACCACTTTTCTCCCATTGTATCAGGATAATAATATGCAGTTTCAATACATAAGCGTTATCTGCTGTCACGCTGTACATGACCTGAGCTGAAGTGCCTTTGCAGCGTTTATTACTTGACACCTGTTCTGGCTGCTGCGTCTTCTGCAAGGGCTTCGTCCACAGATTATCCACCATCTTCCCTGTTGATGCGATTACTTCATAATTGTATCACAAAGAGAAAGTCAACATTTGAATACACTTCCCAAGTCTAATGTAGGGAGTACACTGCGCCTTGCAGAACACGCAAAATTATCAAGATATTTTTGGAAATCTTGCACGTGAAGGAGGGGTTGCAGTTGTAGCCTTCTGTGTAACAGAGATCATTATGACTGAGAAACCATAAAACAGCTTGCAGGTACACATTTTTGCTTTAAAACCCCAGAACAGCCAGCTGAAATTACATATACTGCATATATTTTATGGTGAATGTTCTCTTTCAGCATCTGCACAAAGGTAAATTATAGAAAATTGTTACATCTGTTCACTCTAGAAAATCTTAAAGGAAAACAACCCAGGCCACCCTCTAAGAACATTTCTTTGAAGGGAAAGGGACATTCTTTCTCCAGATCAGCTTTGTTGGTTCATATCTTTCAGTTTTGGAAAGATGGTTCCGGGGCTTTGGGAGAAACAGATTTGGAACTAAAATATTTAGTATCTCTCCTCTAACTTATCTTTGCAATGACTGATTTGATATGTTAAAACAAAACAAAACAAAAACCCTGGCCCATATACAACCCATTGTAAACTCTCCATTTCCTGTTTAACCTCTTCTTCCGAGGAAGTGATTTGAACAGAATAGAGCGTTTGTAAGGAAACAGTACACAGCCAGCAGGTTTATCTAAAAAAGAATCTGCAGAACTTCGTTTTGGGGGTTTTGTTTGTTTGTTTTCTTGAAGGCCAAATGAAGACTAACACATGACAAGACGAGGCTGGAAAGTCCTGTTTCTTTCCTTTTTTTTTTTTTTTTTTGGTCGTACTGTGCGGCACATGGGATCTTAGTTCCCCATCCAGGGATAGAACCCCTTGCAGTGGAAGCGCAGAGTCTTAACCACTGGACCACCAGGAAAGTCCCATGGAAAGTCCTGTTTCTAATGATGGTCCTTTCTCAGCCCACCTCCGTTCCCACGTGGGATAAGCCTCTGCTAAAAGACCAGTCTTGGGGCGACAACTCAGTTTTCACAAATCACTATGAACCTCCCATTCCTGTGAGACAGACCTTAATCAGCAACACAGAAAACCCACTCCCTGGGTTTACCCCTGCCCCCCACCCCTGCCCAAAATAACCTGCCACTGCTTACTGTTCAACTTCTATCAGACACACAACCGAGAGAATGGGTGGGGGGATTAGGGGCGAGTATAAGGGACATATTCCTTCCTCTAGTCTAGAGAATCGAGATTTTATCATTGAGCTAATTCAGATTCCCATAAAACTACACCATTGGACCTCACTGATTTGCCTCCCCCCGACTCCTGAGAGGAGCAGTGATTCAGTTTAAATCCCTCAACAAATATGCTGTGAGAAAAGACTACAGAAAGCACAGCATTGCATTTCCTGTGGGGGCACCTTTCACTGCCACCACTCAGCATGCTCTATGTGAAGACCTGCGTGACAAGTCCTTGTCAAACCAAAGTACTGAGGCATGGTGTGCTTTGAACAATTACTTCTAACGCCAATCATATGATTTAATGTGTCTCTTTTGCTTTAGCCGCCAGGAGGCTCAAAATTGAACTTCAGTAAAACTTTAATTACTATATTTTGTTTACTTTTAGTCTCCATACGGGCCTAGCAGCTCACAACTCTCTCTCTCTGTAAGACCCTTATTTAGAACTTTGGGAGTTCCACCTGCAAATCTGAGTCATTCCGTCCCTGACTTGTTTCGCCTTTGAGGTCATTTAGTATAGATCGGGGTAAGTGCTGATGAGCCACTGATTAGCATCTCCTAAGCACAGGATAATTGGTCACACGGTGAGGCAAGCAGGCCAGTCTTTTGTACCTCATGTCAACCAATCAGTCATTGGCTGAGGCCTTCCCCCAGGTGGGGGTGAGGGTGGGCAGTGAAGTGGCCTGTTCAGCTGAGGGCAGTTCTCTAGAGAGGGAGCAGCTGTGACCATGAACAACCAACAACCACCAGCTAGGGAACAGGTGTACCAATCTGGTAAAAGTATCTCAGCTAGGTACCAAAACACACATCCACCACCATCCCTTAAATGGTTTCCATGGACTTTCATATTCCATCCATCTGGTCAACCGCAGCTGACCGTTTTGGTATTAGTCGTAGTATTTATTGAGTAGTCATTATTTCCCAGGAACTTTGCTAAGCACTCATCTGCATCATTTCACTTAATCCTCACAACCATCCTATGAGGCCTGTTGCATGATTGCTCTAGTTTTACTATGAGGAGTCTAAGCCCTAAGAGTTTAAACAACTTTCCAGGACACACAGCTTGCAAGAAGATGAGTGATTCCAACGTAGGTCTGTGTGACTCCACAGCCTCAGCCTTTAACCAGTGTATCACACTCGCCACCTCACATAAACATATGTATTTAGTTAGATATTAAACAACAATTGTGCATTTGCCTTTGATCTTGTGAAATTAAATCAGTATTGTATCACCATGGACAGTGGCTCTTACTGGCTCCCAAAGAGCTCTTCATTATTTCCCATTTAGAAAACCATGAAGGGACACCATCATCTCAAAAATATAGGATTTTCATTTTATAATACCTCATACAACTAAAAAGGAAGCAGTTGATACCAAAACTTATAAAGCACAGCAATCCTGGGCTTCCCTGGTGGCGCAGTGGTTGAGAGTCCACCTGCCAATGCAGGGGACACGGGTTCGTGCCCCGGTCCGGGAAGATCCCACATGCCGCGGGGCGGCTGGGCCCATGAGCCATGGCCGCTGAGCCTGCGCGTCCGGAGCCTGTGCTCCGCAACGGGAGAGGCCACAACGGTGAGAGGCCCACGTACCGCAAAAAAAAAAAAGAAAGAACAGCAATCCTATAATAATATACAACATGCTTTAATTTCACTACTGACAGGGAGGAAGAATTTAAAATCCATGAGTTTAAATGTTATGTATACATCAGTTCCAAAGATGAAATCTTAAGTTAAACTTTAGTTCTTATGAAAATGGTGCCTGAGATGCATGTCTTTGAATGAAATACAAAAATGTACATTTCAAGACATGCTCATAAAACACAAATATGTACTCATAAAATACAAATATCATTTTATTTACTGATTATCTTGATTACAGGACCAAAATTTGAAATCATGAAACATATGAGTTACTGGAAATATAAGCAGGATACATACATTTTGTTTCTACTCAGCTATAGATATTAACTCCTATTAACTCCCTTCATGTCATTAGTGATAGACTGCATTGTAATATGCTAATATACATGCATATATTCCTTCAGTGCTCCAACTTACAGAGAACCAATTTACATTTGTCACTTACTGATGATTGACTCCCAAGAAAACTGCCTGCAGGTGATTTCCTTTTCATCCTGCTTCCTTCCCCTCCACCACTGGCTGAAAACTGCCGCCCCTGCCCCATTTTACCTATCTCCCAAATGATAGTCAACAACAGGGTCTGGTGACAGGACATCATCAAAAAAGGGAAGAAGTGGAGGAAGGGTTAGAAGAAAATGGAAAAGATGAGAAGAAACCAAAGGAGTGAAGAGTAATCCAAAATTCTATTGCATGTGGCTACCCCTCTCAAGCTTCCAAGTAGTGTCGATGAAAGCCACGAGGAAGAAATGAATATCCCCATTTCATCTCAGTTTCCTCACTCGACCACACTCATTCCTTCTGACATTTATTATCCCCTCTGCACATCCTTTGCCAACTTTAGAACATTTTTCTTCTTTTTATCTTCCCATCCTCCATCCTTGCCCTTTTTTCACACCATTGACTCTGCCTCTGGAAACCCTTTCTTCATCTTCCATCGAAATCACACCAGTCCCTGCTTAGCCTTTTCTCTGAGTGAAGGCCACTGGCATTCCCACCAATAAGCAAAGCAAATAGCTGATTTCCACCACCAGTGCTCAGCATGTGAAGGCATCTGTCCCATTGCTGAAAGGAGGCAGATGTCTTCCTCCAAATGGAAATTCTAAACCAAACTTCACAGAGAAACACTCTTATACATGGCGTGTATATTCTACATTCCTCTTAACAACACTGATCTTCAGGTACATTTGGGAATTAACCTTGAAACCTGACTATCAAGAATGGCTTTTTTCTACAGGGAGATGATTGCAAATTCTACAAAAGCTTACTTATAAACCAACTCTAGACATAATCCTTCCTTGGGTTGGAGCCTCCCTTTGTGGGATCCAAGTCTTTTGGGTCATACTCACTCCTGGCACTCTTAACTCCTTCTGCAATCCCCAACTCTTACTGTAATCCCCAAATAAAACTTGACTTACCACCCAACCAGGCCATCCAAACCCTCCCATGCAATCCTTGGAACTGATGATCTCACATCAACAAGATCCCTATAATCCTTAAACTCTTCCCTAAATGGTCCCTTCAGCTTCTTTTCTAATCAAAGCCTGGCTATTCTCTGAGAGGACTGTTTTCCCAGCCACCTCTTCAATGGGGACTAGGTTCTGTTCCCCACCCCCGCCCTTATATTTCACATTATTGGAGGCCGATAGCTTCTCTACTTCTTCTTCATTGCCACTCCCACATCCTTAAAACTCACCACTTTACAGGATGTCTTCAGATTTTACCACCTGCTGCCCCTTTATGTGGCAGCTAGCCACTGTTATCCTGCAAATGCCACCTCCTTCACGCTACCCTACCACCTTTTCATTGTCCATCATCCCCTCATGCCCTTACTTCCCTCCTTACTGAGCTTATATTCTGTTGCCCATCCTTATAATCACATTAGTGCATACACCTGCAGCCCTCGTGTCCTTCTCTCCTATGATACTCGCCTGGTAAAGCCCTGGTCCTGATTAAACCCAACTTTCTTCCACCTCTCCCCTCCCCCTGAGCAACTAAATGTGGACATAGAAAACCGTACGGCCATGCTGGCTACTAATGAACCATGCTGGCTACTAGCCAACTCCACTAAGTTTCCCTGGTCAATGCACTCTTCCACCCTCTGAGTTAATTATTTCACACCTTCTCTCTCCTCAGATACCTTTCTCCAAAACCTCCCTCCTCACTCTCAGCTGATAGCCTTGCTTTTTAGTCCAATGAGGACAGAAGCAATCAAAAGATAAAATCTGCATCTTGCTACTACCAAATCCATTGCTACCCGTATATTTTAGATAAAACATATCTCTCTTATTACTGTTTCTGCTCCAACTTAAAGCCTATTCCTCATTCCCTTTTGCCTACTCAAGGACTTTGGGGTACTTCTGAATTGAAAAACACAACCAAGAACTAAATAAAATTTTCTCTCGATGCTGCATCTTCCTGCTATAATCTTCTTTTCATGTCAAAAGTCCTAAGAAGCATTGCTTATCCTCTTGCCTCTGCTTTCTTACATCTTAGTCTCTCCTGAGGAGTCCCCACTCAGGCTTTCATGCCCTCCTGTCCACTGAAACAGTGCTTGTCATGGTCACCACCAACCCCCATGTTTCCAAATCCTATGGTCAGTTCTCCGTCGCTCACTCCTCTTTTCCTCCTGCTTCTGACAATTCCTTTTCTTTGCTCGTTTTTCTTCTTCTCCCCCAGGGCTCATTTCCAGCACTCATTATCTTCCATTTCCATACCCTTTCCCTAAAGAGTTTCATCTTGTTCTTTGATTTTAAACAGTATCTCTTGACTAATGACTCCAAAATTTGCACCTGCGGCCTCATTTAGCCAGTGGCCTACCAGCCACTTATGCTTTGAGATCCGATAGTCCTCTCAAGGTTAAATCCAAAACAGAACTCATGGCTTCTCTCCCTAACCCCCCAACTACCCCTGCCTGGTCTTCCCCACCTCGGCAAATTGCATGACATTCCATCCAGTTCCGCTGGCTAAAAACCTAGCAGTCGTCTTTAATTACTCACTTTTTCTTACACCAATGCTCAATCTATCAGAAAATTGTATTGGCTGTGCCCACAGAATAGATCCCAAACTCGACCATATCTTGCTTCCACCTCCACTCAAGCCAGCTCTTGCCTTGACTGTTGTGATGGCCTCGTGACAGGTCCCCCACTTCCAGAGCAGCCCTTGTACGGTCTAGTTTTTTACACAACAGCCAGAGTGATCATGATAAGAGGTAAATTAGGCCATGTTTCTCATTTGCTCAAAACTTTCCAGTGACTTCCTAATGTTCTTATGACAAAAGACGAAATTTGACACCAGTCCACAAGACACACCATGTCTGGACCTTGATATACTTCGACTTCTGTCCAAGTCACCCCAGCATTCTTGCTGGTTTTGAATGCATGGCCAGCCCAGGGACTTTATACTCACCTTCCCCACTGCCTGAGACGCTAATTCTGCAGATATTTGCGTGGCTTGCAGAAGATATCTGTGAGCAGGTGACCACCTTACTGAAACTGGCTTCCCCTCTATCAATCCCTGCTTTATTTTTCTTTCTGGCATTTGGTAAAGAAAATATAGCATTATTATATATGTATTTATTTACAAGTCTGTGTTTATTTATTTACAAGAACGAGGACTTTGTCTTTCTCGTTTACCAGCATATTCCCAGAACCTAGAACACATAAGACACATAGTGAGTGCTCAATATATATTCTTGCAATTAATAATTGTTTTGTATATATGCCCGTGTGAGTGCGTGTACACACACACACACACACACACACACACACACACAATCCTATCTGTTTATTCCCGTGGTGAAGTTTGGTACCTATATTTCAATGGTTAGTTATACATACATTAATGAAAAACATACTTTTAGAGTTAAGACTTCAGGCGCTTTAGATGACTGTCATCTCAATTGCTACACAGAAAATGGAATACACACTTTTGCTCCTATTTCTTGCTTTGGTGTCAATCTGTATGTAAAACAAGATTCATTTTCATGCCTTGGAGGCATTACTGTGTTTCTTAGGCTCAACAGAGGAGATAAGCTGGTTAACCAGCTCTGAGGACGCATGTTTCCCATTTCAGTAAATGTACTTGTGATACATCACAGCAACTGTGCTTTCCCCAAATGCACAAACAGAACTTGCATGACGGTCATAGCCTACGACTGATTTCCTAATGCAAACTCTTATGGTAGTGATTGCTATTGTTTCCCTGGAGACAGGGTGGACTCTTCCACTGCTAGAATTCTTGGATCATTTAGAAAAAGGTTCTATCCAGAGATATCACACAAGTTAGTCTCTGGAACTGATTATGTATAGACAATAACTTCATGTTTTTAAAACCTATAAACACCAAAATACAGAAATTTCACCCTAACTTTGGTAGTCTGATAAACATACTTGCTTTTATTATTATGGTTGAATTATTTTTATTCCAACTCATCCCCACCCCACAGAAAAAGTGGAGGAGAAAAGAAGAAAAAAAGGAAAAACGTTTGAAGAGGCATATAAATTGTTCTTCTGACTTATCGTTTCTCATACTGTGTTAGATAGTCCCTCTACTTAATTCATCTGTTTCTTAAACCTGAGAACAGAGGCATCTTATAAAATACTTTTAAATGTGCAAAACAACAAAGGAATTTAAGTTTTAAGTGTCTCAAATATATTTTTACAGGAAAACACAGTACAAATTTTGTCAGCAGATATGATCCCCGATTTAATAGCTGGATACAACTTCCGCCCATGCAAGAAAGGTAAGTGTCTATTTCTTAGGTCTGAAACATTTGTGGCTGCTTTACTGGAAGCAAGGATGCTGAATGGTTTTCCATGATAAGGTACGCTAAACAGAGCCAGTGAAAGTCACAGGCGTCAAATACAAAACCTGGCCTGGCCAACTTAGACTAACTGCCTTATTAACTCAATGGAAAAAATAATCAAATAAGTCAATTATTTGTCCCAGTGGAGGAAGAAAAAATTTGTATGACTTGTCTTCCTTTTTTTGTTACTAGTTAAAGTTCACTTTTTTATTGAAGTATAGTTTCTATACAATATAAGTGTACAATATAATGATTCAAATTTTTAAAGGTTATACTCCATGTATAGTTATAAAATATTGGCTGTATTCCCTGTGTTGTACAATATATTCTTGTAACTTATTTTATACCTAATAGTTTGTACCTCTTAATCCCGTACCCCTATCTTGCCCCTCCCCCCTCCCTCTCCCAATTGGTAACCACTAGTTGGTTCTCTATATTTGTGAGTCTGCTGCTTTTTTGTTATATTCAATAGTTTGTTGTATTTTTTGGATTCCACATATACATGATATCATACAGTATTTGTCTTTCTCTGTCTGACTTATTTCACTTAGCATAATGCTCTCCATGACTTGTCTTCCTTTTCCACGTTGAATTGGTTTTTGCTTTTTTTTTTTTTTTAACAAACAGAGCTACAATTTCACTGGCTATTCCACTCTTCTTAGTTATAATATATTTAAATCTTATCATTGAAATATAAAACACCATTCTCACAATGATATGTATATACTTTGATGCAGAAATTTCAATATTGATGTTTTTAGGTCTCACAATCTCAAATTCATTGCATTTACCTCCTCAAATATCTCCCCATCATACATTCAAAAACAGTTGATTTGTTAGCTTAGAAATAAGAGTTTTGCCAAGTGTCCTCTCATTTTTAATGTATGCAGTGTTTATCTCAGCCAGTTCTCCTAGTATCAAAGGACAATAAGGCAACTATGTTTATACATATTCAGTTCTCCTGACTGTTCCTTAGGCAGGACACCGTGTCTTAATAGGCGCATGTAAATTCACATACTAAAGTTTGAACACTTGGTTCTTTTCAAATAATATCTCAACATCCTCTTGAGCAAATTTTCCAATATAATAGTAAGGATAAGCTGCAACCTGTTTCCTCTTCTCGATTGGACTAAGAAATAATTTTCTTTCTTATTTCCTTCCTAACCTTAACATCTCCTCCTTTAAACATTTAATCAGATTACCCTGAGATCAAGCTAAATCCTTAATCATAAATTCAAAGTTAAAAAGAAATTTTCAAATCATACCATTCCTCAAAAAGGTACATTACTACAGAAAGAGAGTATGAATCTCTGCTATAAAGAAACAATATCTAACTTCCCATTCCATGTAAGCATATTAAAACTCTCTTTCAGGAGACTAAAAGCTATACATTGAAAATGATGAGGCACAGTATAGTCTAAGGACCCTAGACACTGTTAGGAATGTCTAGCTGCAAGGTACCTCAAGAAATTATTCTGAGTCAATTAATACCCTGACAAACTTCTCAATCCTCCTGTTGTGTATACATGTATATATAAAAGCCTCTCCTGATGTCTTTCTCCAAAGTACCTTGTTTCTCTCCTTTTGGGGTTATTTTCTAGTTGCTGTTATTGTAGCTGCATCACTTTACCCTTTCATCAAAACCATTCCAAAAAATTTTGTTAAAAAAACATTTTAAAAATACACATCAATAACACGTTTGAAATGTCAGCATCTCATCACTATGGTCGCCTTTGCTGGGGGCTGTTCACCACGATAATTAACCTTCACGCCTTGGGTTTGGGAGGCATAACTCACGTCACGGTCAATTATCTCACTGTAGAGCCCCTAAGGATGAGAAGTATTGCTGCAAAACCTAATTAGTAATTTTTTAAAATGTGTATTGTTTACTTGATATTCTATAATGACTTCCTCTGAGGCATTATGGCCTATCATGGCAGGGTCCTACTTAGACAATTTTTAGCAGCTCATTGACCTGATAAAAAGACCTGCCATGGTCTGTCGGCGCCTGGCAGCCACCGTTGACAGGATGGACTGTTTAACGTTTCTTTCGAAGTCATTATGGTACATCATGTCAGGTCCCTAGTAAAAGAAGTTTTTTTTTAGATTTAGAACAATCAACTCGATAGACCAAATAAAGAGCTCCTTCCAGAGCTGAATGGGAAAAGGCAGATCTCACAAATGCCCAGTCAATCTTCTAGCTCCATATCTCCTAGGGGTTGGTTGACCTAGGCAGCAATCCATAACTGAAAATGAAATTTTTCTGTCATCGCCGAGCTTCCATTCAACATAGCAAGTACAGTTAGCTACCAGCATGGTTTAATTGGTGATTCAACAAAGAAGGGAAAAAATACTAAAATATATGAAATACTCTTCAGATCAGAAAAGAGGTTTCTTGAGACATTTAATTGAGTTAATTTTGCATTGTCTGGACCATTAGTCAAACTCACCAGAAGTTTCCCACCTCCCTCCTTCCATTAGCTGCTGCCTAACTGCTGAGAAGTTACCAAACTGATTGAGAATAATAGAAACACATTGAAAGCCACCTCTGGGATCACCCGCTCTCACAGAGCTGGCTGGGCAAATGCCTAGGATTATCTTACCTAATCAGAGCTTCCAGAAGAATATAATAAAAGTGCAGAACACCCTCCCAGTTCAGCAGAGAAATGGGCACGTGACCTCCAGGCTCACTCAACCATAGGTCAACTCAAGAGTTGTATGCCTGCTGCCTATGGGGTTACTGACAGAAGTGATTAGACAAAAGTACAAAGATAAATGTGAAGCTATGAGTTGTTTCGCTCTCAGATCTAGGATTTGATTCTTCAGTAAGAAGAGGGCAAAAATGAACACTTGGATCAATAAAAATGCTTTGGTGACTTTAATGTTGTTTTAAAAAAAAGTAGACATTTTAGGTATTATTCTTGTGGAGATATTACCCCCTAGCTAGTCTTGGAAACAGAAAAGAAAAAGAAGGGAGGGAGGGAGAGAAAAAGCCATTTGGAGGCACCAGTAACAAAGCTTAAGTTTCACAGACTAGGTGAAAAGCTGGAAGCAAATACAACAAAGATGTTTCCAAATTTAAATACTATGTTTCTAGCAGCCTTACAAGAAACAATGGGAGACAATATTGTGTTTTTTAAAATCTGTTGTTTTTAACCTGATGGTAGAAGTCAAAAGTTGAAACTGAGATACAATCTCAGTTTTCTGACCTAAGGGTCAGAAAGAACTTTTAAAGTTCTTTAAACACAGGTTTAAAGTATATTTGTAGAGGTCATTGGTAGTCTTTTTAAACTTATCTCAATTCATTGAATATCCTCTCTGGCATTGGGACGGGGGTGGAGGGGTGGAGGAGGGAGAGAAGAACAATTTGTAATACAAATAGTGTAATTCCATTAAAAAATCTTCAATAATCTTGAGCTTCCTTTTTCCCCCCGAAATAAAACAACCTAATCAGGTGTGCTCTTCATGTGGGTAGGTGGGGCAGGAAGCATTCCCAGGAGAGACCTGGTATGGTAAAATTTTAGCCTCGAGCAAATGTTCACAGTTGCTGATAGACCATTAACTATCCAGTGTTTCTATAATGCATTTCGTGAATTCTCACTTTGGGCATGCAAGGGAATAAGTCAGAGACTCAGAACCTTCGCTATTAAAATTTCTGCATAAAAATGCACTTTTAGTCAGGAAGTGAAACCTACTGATTTTTTTTTCCCCCGTTCAGAACCTAACAGTGACACTGTGTGGATAAAGCTAGGAGTACACGGAGCATCAGATTAAGAACGCCTGGGCTAAAAATTGAGAGTTCCGACAGGCTCCCTCGGGTCAAGAGAGGAAGGAAGGAACCAGAACAGA
Organism: Delphinus delphis; assembly: GCF_949987515.2. Taxonomy (NCBI): domain Eukaryota; kingdom Metazoa; phylum Chordata; class Mammalia; order Artiodactyla; family Delphinidae; genus Delphinus; species Delphinus delphis. The sequence continues at coordinate 47,337,244 of NC_082695.1, read as the reverse complement.
AAGAGTGAGAAAACTGAACTTTAGACAAGATAAAAGGAGTTCACACTGCCAAAAGAAGATCTTTCTCTTATTCTCCACTATCTAAACTTCATTAAATAGAGGATTTTCATACTTGTCATGACTAACATTTTTCTCTTCTAAACCGGAATATAGTACATAATACATAGAAGAACTCAGAATATAGTATGTTACCCACATGGTCCAAACTATGGGATTGGCCCACTAAAGATAGCCTATTAGTAAAATTAGTAAATTAATTATTTCAGACGCTCCAAAACCTGTCATAGAATCATATGGAAGAGGGATACTGACCTACCCTGGTGTCAATGATGCAAAGAAATATCTGTGTTACTTTAGTACAGATTTTTGTAGACATGAGTCGGTCTTTTCAATCAAATATTTTAACTTGAGAAGGTAAAAGCGCTAGTAAAATAACCTTGACCTATCATATTCAATAAGAGAGCAATTGAAATCTGGTTAGAGAAATGGAAGGAACCAGTGGTCCATCTGTGTGCACTTAATTTTGCTATTGTTATTAAACCTAATTTTATATTTAGATGAGTTTTTACTTCTTTACACCAGGAAATCCCAAATTTTTTAGGTTGTTAATTCCCTTGATAATATGATTAAAAACTTCCCCCCAAAATCTTTCTCCAAACATATTCCAAAAATGCACATATATACATATATATATATATAATATATGACATTTTATTAAAAAATTCTTTTTACAATTTCAGAGCTTCATATATCCCTCAGAAGACATGGGCCCAGGATAACAACAACCCTTATTTAATGAAATCTATCTCACTTGCTCTTTATTCTCCTTCCTAATTTTATCCTTCTCTCATTTTCCTTTCATCATCTTTCTGTGTTTTGCACAGCACATATTTCTTTCAAAACCATCAAGAAAATATAGGGAAAAAAAAACATAGCCAAAATATTACTCTCAAGCTATCAATGATGCTAACAATTCTAGGACTATCCAGAAAAACTGAACCTTACGATCTAGCGATCCCACTTTCGCATATACTATATCCAAAGGAACCAACATCAGTAACTTGAAGAGATATCTGCACTCCCGTGTTCATTGCAGCATTATTCACAAGAGCCAAGATATGGAAACAACCTAAGTGTCTGCTGACAGATAAATAGATAAAGAAAATGTGGTGAATATATAGAATGGAATATTATTCTGCCATAGAAAAGAAGGAAATCCTGCCATTTGCATGACAAACATGGATGAAACTGAAGGTGATCGTGCTAAGTGAAATGCCAGACTGAGAAAGACAAACACTGTATGATATCACTTATATGTGGAATCTTATTTGAAAAGTCAGACTTAAAGAAACAGACTAGAATGGTGGTTGCCAGGGGATAAGGGTGGGGAAAATGGGGAGAGATTGGTCAAAGGGTACAAACTTTCAATTATAAGTAAATTCTGAGGATCTAATGGACAGCATGGTAACTACAGTTAATAATACTGTATTGTTACTTGAAATTTGCTGAGAGAGTAGATCTTAAGTGTTCTCAGAAGAAAAACAGTTACTACATGAGCTGGTGGATGTGTTCATTAATTTGATTGTGAAAATCATTTTACAGTGTATGCGCAAATCAAATCATCACATTGTACCCTTTACGTGTATTACAGTTTTGTCAATTATGCCTCAGGAAAGCTGGAAAAAATAAAATAAAACTGCATCTATCACCATCCATAACATATGCCATACATTTATGGTATAAATTATATAAAAACACGGAAGAATTTAGTCATCACTTAAGATACTATTCGGAAAAGTTTATATGCAAACATCTTGATAGCTGATTTTTAAAACCTTTTTATCCAAATAATATCAACCGATAGCTCCTGAGTATGAACAAAACGTTGGACACTATGACAAACACTTTACACATGTGTTCACAAATAACCCCATGAGGAAGGTACCGTCATAATCTCTGTGTTACAGATGAGTAATCTGAGGCTGAGGGGGTTAAGTAACATGTCAAAGCCCACACACCCAATAAGTCGTACAACCAGGCAGTCTGATTCCAGAGAACCAACTGTTCATCAAGATGCTATATACTGCTTCCCAGAGGTTTTGACACTTAGGAAACACAACTTGGAAAATCTCCAAACAATATAGGTTTACCTGATTTAAAACCTCTAGGGCTCCTCATTTTGCTGTTGACATGGCCCAAGAGTCTTGGCATCAATTTTTATAAAGACCATTAATTCAATAAATATAAATTATGTTCTCTGAGGGGCTTGGCACTTTACGATTGTACTTTTTCAGTATTGAACCATATGTTATCCTTATGAAGTATATTATTCCAGTAGCATGAATGAGAAAAAAAGAAGCAGAAGGTCAAGGACTTGCTTAAGATTTCAGCCTAGTCATTCTAACTCCAAATCTTTGAGTCCTCTTCCAATCTCTTTTCTCCCTCAGCTCTCATATATTATTAGTAACTAAGCCTTACATCCTCCTTTAAAATATCTTGCATCACCTCTTTTCATGTCTTCTACTAAAATTCTAATTCAGGTCCTCAATCTCTTACTCCTAGATTATATTCTCCCTCAGAACTGGCCTCCCTGTCTCCAGTCCTTTCAACACAGCATGCATGTCTTTTGCCTTTGATGGCAGGTGGGATAACTTAATAAATAGTCTCTCTTGCAAAGAGACTTTAAAATATCCTTAGAGGTTCGTGAGAATCAACACCAAAAGCTGCATAGATGAAGTTCCTAATATGGGTTATATAAGAGCAAGATTTCAACACTATATTCAGTTGAAAAAGTTTCTCTATTTGCAGTCATACTGGGAGGAAAAAAGAAAAAATGATAATTAAAGAAAAATTTTGATGATGTAGTTCTCTTATAAATTGGGAACAATGACCCTTGAAGGACCATAAAGAAAGTGAATGTCAAGATAATTTATTATTGTTGCATTATCTACCTCATTTTTCACTTTGTCTTACTGAGCTGTGATATCCTTACAAGGTACCAAATATCCCAAACATTAGTGAACACTTTAACAGTGTATAAAAAGCAAGATAAAAGAGCTGAAACAAAGAGTTCGTGAATTTCTCCTCTACTGTGACTTTAGTATCCATAATCTTAACCAGCATGGGCACTGCAGATGGTTGCTGTACAAGGTCTCAGATTTAGAAGGGAGCTATACGTGTAATTTCCAAAGGTCTGCACCCCTTTCTGAAGCAGGCTGTCCTCGCTTCCCGTGACTGACTGGGCTCCTTTTGTGATTTACATTGGGTTCTTTTGTTTTTTGGTTTTTTTCATTGTAGAAGAGCCAGTTTCTATGCATGTCGGTTGGACAAACATTTATACGTTATTGGTGGACGGAATGAAACTGGCTACTTGTCCAGCGTGGAGTGCTATAACCTAGAAACAAATGAATGGCGTTATGTGTCCCCTTTGCCACAGCCTCTGGCAGCTCATGCAGGAGCAGTGCACAATGGGAAAATATACATTTCAGGCAAGTCATTCATCCACTTTGTGTTACAAAGTTCAGTTCCAAGACATTTTCTTGACTTGTGTGTCTATGCTTAATTCACAGGGGGTGTACACAATGGAGAATATGTCCCATGGCTATATTGCTATGACCCCGTCATGGACGTCTGGGCTCGAAAACAAGATATGAACACAAAACGCGCCATCCACACTTTGGCTGTAATGAATGATCGCTTGTATGCGATTGGAGGAAATCATTTGAAAGGTCTTTTTTTTTTTAATCACAATAACATTTGCATCTCATGTTTCTTGCTAAGGGGGTTTCTCGTTAGATAATCATAGTTAACCAAGTAAAAAGGTTGACCAAATAAAATCTACTCTTTGCAAATTAGCAGTACCCTTGGGCAAGCACTTATTTTGGCTCTCCTGCAGATAGGATTATTTTGAAGTTACCACATACATTAAAGAAATGAATAATGATGTCTACAGAAAATTTAAAAAACTAGAGCATTAATAACTGAAAAGCACAATTTTTTGTAACAATGAATTCAGTAAAATAAATTATTCCTTATCACCAAAATTATAGTTATGGATTTTTTCCAGAAAATTGTTTTTGTAATAATCATAAAGAACTTTAGTCAGAGAAGCACAAAGAAGCATGTATGTGATTTTTCTTAAAGAAAACAGTAGAATTTCATGTCTAAATTTAGAATTATTTCTTTGAAGAGTTGAATATCAAGCCATCTATGATTCTCAATTCTTTCCATTTGCTTTTTTAATCAGTAACATTTAAAGCAGAGTCTTTTTAGGGCCATATTTTGGCTTGTTTCCCTCCTCGTGTATGTATGTGACTGCAACTTTTTTGTAGTTTGTGTGCATGTGTGTAACGCTGAATTTGACAGGAAAGCGGAGAGACCTGTGATACTGAGAACATCATTGAACTGCTTTGAGCTTCCGTTTTCCCATCTGAAAATGAAGAAGGTGGTCAAGTTGTTCTCTAAAATCTCTTCCAGCTCTGACTGTCCATGATCTTTGAAATTGAACAAAGTGAGAAACAGGCCATCTGGGTATGGCACATAAGGCGATTCCGTGCATTTATTTTCCAGTCATATACCCATCTTAAACCATGAGTTAGATATAGACATTTTTTCTCTTTTTCATAATCCATATTTACCCCTAAATGTAATAAATACTGGACAAGTATAATTTTTAAATAAGTATTTCCAAATTCCTATTCAATCAGAAATGACAATATTCTGATCTAGATCTGCTTCTCACCTTAGAGGTCTCCTCAGTGGAAGGGAATTTATCTTTACTGTTTCAGACGCTTCCCATTTCATTCTTTTTTGCTTTCACTGGTGCTCTTTCATTTCAATCCATACTCCATTCATTCCTTTACATCAACATATTTTATATTAACTTTGTAGCTTTCTGCATTAAAATATGACTTCTACTAACTTCTTTTGCACAAGAATGCCTCATATTTTAGGAACTTTTAGTATTTAAGGTTATACTTGGACAGAAAAGACTTAGGTAATGACAACCTAAATGAAAAATAGCACATGCACATCAGAATTAGGTTAGCTCAGGAAGACATTGTGAAAGGGGGAAAGAGTATGGATTTTGCATCTAAGCCTGGGTCTGAATCCCGGTTATGTACTTAGAGTTGTGTGATCTTACTCTAGACATTTACCTCATGTCTGTAAAAAAGGGGTAATTATCCTTTCCTTGGTAATTGTGAGGGTTATAGTCAACGTATGTACTCGGTACAGAGAAGGCACACATATCCTCATAGATGCCACTAGGGAAACTTGCCCAAATCCCCATTTCATATAAATGCTTCAACAATTATCATCAAACTCTTAATGTTAAAGGAAAGGATTACATCACAGGGTCGCAGTAAGCACATTGCTCTGTTGCTCCCTTATGTGATTTATTTTATGTAAAAAGTCAGTGGCCTGCGCATAGCACAGGGAGATCAGCTCGGTGCTTTGTGACCGCCTGGAGGGGTGGGATAGGGAGGGTGGGAGGGAGGGAGACGCAAAAGGGAAGTGATATGGGAACATATGTATATGTGTAACTGATTCATTTTGTTGTAAAGCACAAGCTAGCACACCATTGTAAAGCAATTATACTCCAACAAAGATGTTAAAAAAAAAAAAAAAGTTAGTGGCCTGAAATAGTCTGTCCACCACTTCAAGAGTGAACATGTTTCTGATTTTTGGCCTATCTCTTTAATTACTTTGAAGAGACCGGTATGTTGACTAATTTACCATATGTGTTGTGATTGTCAGCTAGCCAACATCCAGAGCATGTGTTTAACCATTAAAAAAAAAAAAGTCCTTAAGGGTTTGGTCTGCTCGGTGACCCTGAAGCTCCCATTAAGGATTTTTCACTCCCTAAATGAAAGGCAGGGCTTCAGTGGAGTCTGGGGAAATGAGTTGTTCTCTGCAACCTAGTTACTGCTCCAGCCACTGAGAAATTTTATCAAAAGTGGGAAGAGTCTTTCAGAGGACGATAGCCCCCTACTCTAAACCTGGATCCTTAGTAGATACTGGAAACCATTCACATCATCACAGCTGTTTATACATATAGTCAGACTGTAAAAAAAGAAAACAAGTAAAAGATTTTGAGAGAACTGAATATTCACTTAAGAAAAGCAATAAAGTCTGTTCACCCGGATTCAAATCTCAGCCTACCTAATGGCTGTATGACTAACTTAGGTCATTAACTCCCTCTGTTCCTCAGTTTCTCCTCTATAAAATGAATATAATGGTATCTATAGGATGCTTGAGGGGGTTAAATGAGCTCCTTTATACAAAGCACTTAGAAAACAACCAGCTTATTGTAAGCAGTCTATAAAATGCTTGCTTTAGCTATTACTATTTTAAATCTTTTTAAATAAGGTTTAAATAAACCTTTATTGATACTCCAAGGTAAATCAGCTTCTACCAATGACATCTAGCCAGGCATTTTTGCTTTGAAGTAATCCAAAGCATCCAGGCTTGGAGTGTCGGTGGCGAGGTGGAGTGGGGGCGGGGGGGAGGGTTGCCTGTTTGTTTCTTAGGTCTTTCCGACATGTCTCCCAATTTCACCAGTCAGCTTATACATGTGTCTTCAAAGACACAATTATCTACTTCTTGGCCCTAGTCCTTTTGCAAAAAGAAGCCCTAGCCTTAAATTGGGACCCTGAGAGTTTATTCTTTGGTGATTCCATTTTGCTATGTCACTTAGGTTTCTCCCACCTCGATGTAATGCTCGTGGAATGCTATGACCCAAAAGGTGATCAGTGGAATATTCTCCAGACTCCCATTTTGGAGGGTCGCAGTGGTCCTGGCTGTGCAGTGCTAGATGACAGCATTTACCTTGTGGGAGGCTACAGCTGGAGTATGGTAAGTGTCCACATTTACCTTCTCCTCCTTTTTATTTGTGCTTCCTTTTTGTTTCTCTCCAAATGTGTTACCACCCACACAAGTACCTTTTAAGAGTAACATGTTTATATGCACGCAGTAAATTGCTTTAAGCTGTAAAATAAACTCAGTGCGGTCGCTGTAGAACTGTCTTGCTATCTGGTCAATTGTATCCGGTAGCTCTCTGCTTCCCTCCCACCCCCATGCTCTCCAACTAGAAGTCGGACTGAAGTGGTTTTTACAAACGTTCTATTAAAACTGTTTGACTGGGAGAGTGAAAAGTTTCTGACCAGCTAAGCATAAAAAATGGAAATTAATTGTTCAGTTACCCACAAATTCTATTTAGGATTATGTAATTTGCCATTGCTTTCCACTTTCCCCTCGCTTTATGATGAAAATTTCTAAACATACACAAAAACTGAGGGTTCAATGGGCCCTTGTTAACGCACCATCCAACTTTGACATCCATCAGTGCTTTACAGTACTTACTTCATCTACCCTCCCTTTGAAAAATTTTGGTTGAAGCAATTTGAAGCAAATTCTAGACATGTTATTTCACCCTAAATGCTTCAGTATTCCTCTAAAAAAAAAAATCACTTGTTTATGTAAACACACTATCATTATCACACTCAGTAAAATTAACAATAATTCCTTTATATGCAATCCATTTTCAAATTTATCCCATTGACTTGAATAAAAATGTATTTTTCAAATTGATATGTTCAAATCAGGATCCAAGAAGTCTCACTTGGGGGCTTCCCTGATGGTGCAGTGGTTGAGAGTCCGCCTGCCGATGCAGGCGACACGGGTTCGTGCCCCGGTCCGGGAAGATCCCACGTGCCGCGGAGCAGCTGGGCCCGTGAGCCGTGGCCGGTGGGCCTGTGCGTCCGGAGCCTGTGCTCCGCAACGGGAGAGGCCACAACAATGAGAGGCCCGCGTACCACAAAAAAAAAAAAAAAAGTCTCACTTGTATTTGGTTATTATATCTCATACATCTCTTACAATCTGGAGGATTGCTCCTGCCCCTCTTCCTGTCCCATGCCATTGTCTTGTTTAAAAAGCAAGGTCAGTTATCTTATAGAATATCTGATACTCTCGAATTGCCTAATGATTTCCTATGTTGTCATTTAAAAATAGTCCTCTGTCTCCCTATTTCCTATAGACTGGAAGCTAGAGATAAGGGCTTAAGTTCAGCTTTTCTCTGTTTTTTAAATTTTTTTGTTATTTATGTACCATTTATTTATTTGTCTATTTATTTATTTTAGCGAGAACACGTAAGGAGGTGGCTGTGTAATTCAAATAACATCACATCAGAAGACACATAGGGTCTAATGGTCTACACAGTCACTTTTTAAATGATGACCGTTCCTATATTTTCCTATTTATGTGTGTTGGTTTTATAAGATTAATTTGGGATTTTAATAATATTAATTAGTTTTATTTCTTTTGCATCCAACAAGATTGTTATATAAAGTTTGGAGGAGCTTTAAAAAGCTATTAGTTATTTGGAAGTGAATGTGTATTGACATATATCACTAGATATTGGTACATGTGATCTTTTGCTAGTGGAAATTGATAGCTGCAAGAGTATGTATGTTTAGAACCAGACACCAGGAATACACTTTCAGAAAACGACTATGCTGGTTGGGATTTTTGTTTGTTTCTTGCCTATGGTAAAAACAAAGCTACTTTGGTTTAGGAAGGGAAATATTATACAAGCACTAGCCTCAGAGATTGACAAAGGAAACAAGATTAAAGACATTTTTTATTTCTCATGTGGCCTTTTCAAAATAAGTAACTCAATGTGTGAAGAAGTTGGCACGTCTTCATTTCCAGTTTATTTTAAACTGGTTTTGAACCCCATCTCTGATTCTCTATAGTAGTAAGATAAAAATGGAAAAGTGAGGTGACAATCTAAAATCCAATTTACTTCTTTTATTTGAATATTTAAGATAGGGCTTCCCTGGTGGCGCAGTGGTTGAGAGTCCGCCTGCCGATGCAGGGGACACGGGTTCGTACCCCGGTCCAGGAAGATCCCACATGCCGCAGAGCGGCTGGGCCTGTGAGCCATGGCCGCTGAGCCTGCGCGTCCAGAGCCTGTGCTCCGCAACGGGAGAGGCCACAACAATTAGAGGCCCGCGTACCGCAAAAAAAAAAAAAAAAAAAAAAAAAAAACAGAATATAAAAGATAAATTTTTTTTAAAACTTAAACCAGAGGGATAATTTCCAACTTGAGGTAAGTTATCATAAGGGATTTATAAATCATCTAGGGTGTTGTAGGTGTTTGATTTTATTATTAGCCACACACCCATACAAAAACCCAGATTTTGAAATCTTGCCAATCCCAAATTTTTCCTTAGAGTACAATGGTTTAAGATCCATTGCTTTCATTTGGAATTTTTTTAGCAAGAGCAGAGAAAAAATATTGTCTTCTTAATGTAAATGTGATAAATAAGCTTGCTGTGGTAATTCTCTAAAGGCTGTCTTCTCTGCTATTCCAGGGAGCCTACAAGTCATCTACAATATGCTATTGTCCAGAAAAAGGCAGCTGGACAGAACTTGAAGGAGACGTAGCAGAACCACTGGCAGGCCCAGCCTGTGCAACAGTTATCCTGCCTGCCTGTGTACCTTACAACAAATAACACCAGGAAACCCTGGAATGAACTGTATCGCATTCTAGGAAGCAATGACAGGTGACATCCCTATTCTAATAGGAACAATACATCCTAATGGTACAACTGCCGAAACTCCATTCTTGGTTTCTGATGATTTACAAGAAGCTACAAAAGAAAAAGACCTGTCCTTGAACAGGTACTCTGTCTGTAAGTCGGATTACACCAAACTTCCTGTGGTGATAGACTCTTCCATTTCAGACTGGTTTTAACTTGTCCCAGCTTTATAAAAACTCCTCACATGGATCTCAACTTTCAAAAGGAGAAAGATAAAATACAGGAGCGTGCCCCCCAGAGAGACCTAAGATCAGTATTGTGCATTGTAGTCTACCTGCATGTGATCTATGTTGAAGTTTTGGGGATATTGTGTTCATGAATGATGCAAAATTTGACCCACCAAAATACTCACACTGCATTACAGAAATTGCCACTCAATTCTGTATTCCTAACCTGTGGCGACTTCACAGATTCCGTAGGCAACACAGTTATAGAAAATCATAAAAGATTAAAGAGGAACATTTTTGTTTCCATATAACTTCATTTCATATACCTTTTGCCCCTTACAGCACCTCGTGGGAATGTAGAAGAGAAAGATATTGGCTCTTGTAGCAATTGCTTTCTGCCCTGTAGGTTCCAGGCTAGCCAGAGTCATAATTTCTGTGTCCTCAGTTTTATCCGAAAGATTAAGACAAAATACGGTGTGTCACCATTCAGTTTATAGAGGCTCACTCTTTCTCATTTGGAGCAGCATATTAAGTCATGAATACACCTGGTCTTTGCTTCGAAAATATAGGACTGACAAAGACAGTCATGCAATATTGAATATTCTGTAAATAGCACATCTGGCCCAAACTTAACCCCTAATGAAAACTGAGAGATTGCTTTCGGAAATTCAGGGACGAAAAGACAGATTTCTCTGAAGAACTGTCCCCTTTTCTCTCTGTCCCTAAAACACACAACTTGAAGAGCCTCAGGAGCAAACCATAGCTCCTAACAAAATACCTGTCCCTCTTCCTCACCTTCGGCTCTAAAAAAAGCTCTAGATATGGCTCTAGAAAAGCCCATGACGGACCCTCCTTCTTTCCCGCAACTCATCACATTTCTTTGTTATCACCAGAGACGCCTGGGCTCAGTTAAGCGAGCAATAGCTAGCTGTCTTGAGAGGCATGAGGAATTTAAGAGCAGAAGGTCAGGAGAGCATGAGACAGTGTCCATGCGGGCCATCAAAAGAGAAAAACTAGCAGGAACACGGATTTGCTTTTCAAGCTCTTCAGAGCTGGCACAACAATAGTTAGGAATAAATCAAAGCCTAAAATATTTTGTGAATCACCCAGAGATGTTGTTGAATCCCTCAACAAGTGTGTCTTTCAAAAACAACCTCACAGGGAAGCCACAGGTTTAAAATGTCTTGGTGATAAGTTTTCACCGTGGAGCATGTCCAGATGGATGAGTGTACTAGAATCCAATGCCGTTTCTACAGTAAAGTGCAATCTTTGTTGTTTTTGTATTTATTTGTATGTTCAGATCCAAAGGATCCGTTGTAAAAATATATATATAAATATATATATATATATCCAGTGCAATCAACTTTCATTTCTTTTTTCCTTGATCGCATATGAGTATATAGCAAAAAAGAAAAGTTACAGTACTTTGTGAGAAAATCCCATCTGACGTCTTGAGGAATACAAGGTCTCCTTCAGAACCTTTTATCGTCAACGGTCCCCATTTCTTCTGAAAGTCACCATTTATACAAGGGTATTTGCTTTCCTTGGACTTGCTCATTTAATTTTTATTTCTAGCCAAAATAAATAAAAGCGTTTATGAGAACTATAAGTAAAGCTTTCTGTATTTCAGAAAGGCACAAACTATTAGAAAGTGAAAAGTGAATAAATAAGTCACAGAGAATGTAAATTTTGTACAGTATTAGAATGTGTACATGAAGCTTGCTTGGAAGGGGAAAACTTTAAATAAAAACTTTATGTACTAATTCAACTGTCTCTCCTATTCTGACTTATAAAGCATGTTTATAAATCTACACATTAACTTGTTTGAAGGTTTGTAATAGGTAAATGCATAAATATTTTTATTCTGCAGATATACTTTACAAGTTTATTTAGCTTCCTGGCAGTATGTAGTATGTACGTAGTACGAACAATGTTAAAAATTACGAAATGTTTCAGAGAAAAGTGTTGTGAGTTAAAAATCATGAATTGAATCTGGTTTTTCCACTGTAAGAGTGTTGCAATAAGGCATACTTAAGATCTGATAACCAAGTATTTATAGAAATTGTTAGAAGCACCATATGCGTTAAACAATACTTGCACCCTTAGGATAAATGAATCCCATATTTAATTAGGTCAATTATCTAAAAATATAGTGTTCCATTTTACTTTCTTTTTAGAAATCTGGAAAAGAGGCTGTGCAGGGCAAGGAAAGGACTGGGCTATGGAAGACAATAGGAGTAACTGAGGCACGTGGCTGCAGGTTTGGGCAAGCTTCCAGGTAAAGAGCCTGAAAGCTAGAAAGAATTTAATGCTTCCCAGCCAAATATTCCATTATTAATGATTAAACTGATAATTAGAGGGTCATTTGACCCTCTGTAGTATTCTACAGAAGCAAGAGTAATGGAGTTTCTTTTGCCCACTGAATCTTCAGCTCTCCATGCTAGTGTAGCATAGCAGAAAAGGCCCTTCTCTGTAGTAGCTTCTTATCCTGAACCAATGGCTAGTTGTTGCAGAACTTCTTTCATATACTGTGAAGCCCCAGAAGCTATAGTGCTGACCAGTTATCATGATCAGTTAAGCAAATATACTTGGCCTTTTCCTAATCCCAAGGAATCACCTATTTTAAGTTCATAACTAAACTAAAACTGGCTAAACTTGGAGGAGTGAGTATAGGACCAGATTTTTTAATTACTTAGGCTGTGTCTGTGGTCTTAAAATTAGTACCTGTGTTTGTTCTCCCCTGTAAGGGCCAAATTTCTATTTTCCTAGCTGCTTGACACTTACATCACTTAACAAACTCATCATTGTCAACATTGTAATACCAAGTATTTATTGAACATATCCCAAAAGGCATCACTGTAAATGCCAGGCTTCTGATTAAACCTGGTTCTCTAGGTTAAAATATTTTTAAATGAACAAGCAAACCAGCTAAAATAAGGTTGGTAAATATACCAAAGCCAATTAATACACACTGCTGGGTATCTTAACAGACTGAGTTCCCGTAGATGAGGTAGGAGGAAGACCATGACTGATCAAGCCTGACTTTCTAGAAGTGCCTGACCTAGAGGATGTTGGAACTTTGGTGGAAAACAAAATGGCAATAAGAAGCAGCAGAAAGGTCCATATAAGAAGAAAATAGGACTTCCCTGGTGGCCTAGTGGTTAAGAAGCCACCTGCCAATGCAGGGGACACGGGTTCGAGCCCTGGTCAGGGAAGATCCCACATGCCACAGAACAACTAAGCCCGTGCGCCACAACTACTGATCCTGCACTCTAGAGCCCTCAAGCCACAACTACTGAGCCCGCATGCCACAACTACTGAAACCCACGCACCTAGAGACTGTGCTCCACGACAAGAGAAGCTGCCGCAATGAGAAGCCCGCACACCACAACAGAGTAGGCCCCGCTCACCACAACTAGAGAAAAGCCCACACACAGCAACCAAGACCCAATGCAGCCAAAAATAAATAAATAAATAAATTTATATTTAAAAAAAAGAAGAAAATATCCAAGTAGTTAGTCTGTTTGATTTGTATAGCTGTAAAGGGCTGCTCTGCATCAAGCATTAAATATGGGCCACATATTGGGTGGGGTTTCTTAATGGCGTTATTGGCTGGCTCTATTTGGTGCAAAAACACAGGGTTCAGTTCTAGAGATAGGTCCTGATAATGTGCTTCAAGAATGCAGCACAATGGGATAGGACTCAGGAAAAAGTCTTCTACAAATTGAAGCTTGAGTAGCTTATTCCATTCTATTCCAGGCTGTTGCCTAGCATATATTAAGGACTTGGTAAATGTCAGTTCTTAACACTAACACGAGTAGCAGCATTACCTTCGTGTTTTCAGCTCACTGAAGATGTTCAAAACAAGATGGCTGCAGTCAGTTGACATTTAAGACTGTCTATTCAGGCTCAGGGGAATTATATCACTTCAGGCAAAGTGATCCTTGATTGTGACCTCTCCTTCCATTTTTTCACTTATTAAGTGGACTCTTCCTCTGTGACCTTCCAAATCCCCTACGCACAAAAAAATGACATATGGCAATAGGCAGGAGGGAAGGTGAACATTTGGCTGCAGGACAGAGGCATCCTACATTTACAGAGAAGGCAGGCTCCTGGCTTCCCATCAAGTCCCTCAGATCTGGGCCATTTGGGAAGTGATTGAACTAAATTAGGGAAAAGGAATAAAGGAATAGGGTTTAGTTATGAACTCAAAGTTATATCAGCAATATTATAACAAACATAACACTTCCACTAACTTCACGTTTGTTATGGGCCAGGCATTCTACTAGGCATTTTATACATGTTTTCTTATTTACTCCTCTAAACAGCTCTATAAAGTAAATGTTAGTTGTATGTGAAAGGTAAGGACACATGCTCAGAAAGGGTAAACTATCTGATAAAGTTAAACAGCTCATAGGTAGCAGAACAAGGATTCAAACTAAGGCTTTAATCTTAGGCCACCTCAAACCACCATACTCTCCTGCTCACAGAATAAATTTCTTAATCATTTGAAGTCTCATAGGAATTCCTGGTAGATTGACTGATTTTTCCAAATGCAAATAGGACGTGTTGGAGGGGAAAGTGAACAATTAATGATGGTGCATTATGGCAAATGCTATATTGTTGTTCTGAATGAACCACTGGAAAGAGTGACCAGAGGAAGGAACTTGCTCTGTGACCCTGGGGAATCATTTAGTCTCTCCAACTTCAGTTTTGTCATCTGTATATGGAGTGATAATCTCATCTTCAAAACATTACTGGGAAAATCATATGTAAAGAATGTGGAGATGAGACCTTCAAGTTGGCAGAGGAGTAAGACGTGGAGATCACCTTCCTCCCCACAAATACATCAGAAATACATCTACATGTGGAACAACTCCTAAAGAACACCTACTGAACACTGGCAGAAGACCTCCGACCTACCAAAAGGCAAGAAACTCCCCACTTACCTGGAGAGGGCAAAGGAAAAAACAAAAATCAGAGACAAAAGAATAGGGATGGGACGTGCACCTCTGGGAGGAGGGAGCTGTGAAGGAGGAAAAGTTCCCACACGCTAGGAAGCCCCTTCACTGGCAGAGATGGCAGGTGGGCAGGCGGGAAACTTCGGAGCCATGGAGGAGAGCACAGCAACAGGGGAGCAGAGGGCAAAGGGGAGAGATTCCCACACAGAGGATCGGTGCTGACCAGCACTCACCAGCCTGAGAGGCTTGTCTGCTCACCCACTGGGGCGGGTAGGGGCTGGGAGCTGAGGCTCAGACTTTGGAGGTCAGATGCCAGGGAGAAGACTGGGGTTGGCTGCATGAAGACAGCCTGAAGGGGGCTAGTGTGCCACAACTAGCCAGGAGGGGGTCTGGAAAAAAGTCTGGAACTGCCAAAGAGGCAAGAGATCATTGTTTCAGGGTGCATGAGGAGAGGGAATTCAGAGCACCACCTAAACAGGCTCCAGAGATGGGAGCGAGCCATGGCTATCAGCGTGGACACCAGAGACGATCGTGAGAAGCTAAGGCTGCTGCTGCAGCCACCAAGAAGCCTATGTGCAAGCACAGGTCACTAGCCACACCTCCCCTCCCGGGAGCCTGTGCAGCCTGCCACTTCCAGGGTCCCGGGATCCAGGGTCCCGGGATCCCACTTCCAGGGTACCCTGGGAGAACACATGGTGCACCTCAGGCTGGTGCAACATCATGCTGGCCTCCGCTGCCCACAGGCTTGCCCCGCATTCCGTACTCCTCCCTCCCCCGCGCCTGAGTGAGCCAGAGCCCCCTAATCAGCTGCTCCTTTAACCCCCTCCTGTCTGGGTGGGAACAGATACCCTGAGGCGACTTACACACAGAGGCGGGGCCAAATCCAAAGCTGAATCCCAGGAGCTGTTCCAGCAAAGAAGAGAAAGGGAAATCTCTCCCAGCAGCCTCAGGACCAGTGGATTAAATCTCCACAATCAACTTGATGTACCCTGCATCTGCGGAATACCTGAATACACAACAAATCATCCCAAAATTGAGGCAGTGGACTTTGGGAGCAACTATAGACCCGGGGTTGGCTTTCTGCA
This sequence comes from Delphinus delphis, assembly GCF_949987515.2. Lineage (NCBI taxonomy): Eukaryota > Metazoa > Chordata > Mammalia > Artiodactyla > Delphinidae > Delphinus > Delphinus delphis. Next base: position 47,321,429 of record NC_082695.1, on the reverse strand, counting down.
TCTAATTTGTTTCTGCTATTATGTTTATCTTAGTTTAGTATTTAGAGTTTATTATCATTGGTAGATTTGTTTATTCATTTGGTTGCTCTCGTCCCTCTTTTTTTATATAAAGACATATATGTTTTTTTCCTTTTTCTCTTTTTGTGAGTGTGTATGTGCATGCTTCTTTGTATGATTTTCTCTGTATAGCTTTGCTTTTACCATTTGTCCTAGGGTTCTGTCTGTCTGTTTTTTGCTTGTTTTTTTTGTTTGTTTGTTTTGTTTTTAGTATAATTTTCAGTGCTTGCTGTCACTGGCGGATTTGTTTTTTGGTTTGGTTGCTCTCTTCTTTTTTTATTACTTTTTAAATTTTATTTAATTTTTAATAATTATTTTTTTATTTTAAAAATTTTATTTTATTTTTTTCTTTCTTCCTTTCTTTTTTTCTCCCTTTTCTTCTCAGCTGTGTGGCTGACAGGGTCTTGGTGCTCTGGCCGGGCATCAGGCCTGTGCCTCTGTGGTGGGAGATCTGAGTTCAGGACATTGGTCCACCACAGACCTCCCGGCTCCAAGTCATATCAAACAGTGAAGCTCTCCCAGAGATCTCCATCTCAACGCTAACACCCAGCTCCACTCAACGACCAGCAACCTACAGTGCTGGACATCCTATGCCAAACAACTAGCAAGACAGGAACACAACCCCACCCATCAGCAGAGAGGCTGCCTAAAATCATACTAATGTCACAGAGACCCCAAACACACCACCGGACACAGTCCTGCCCACCAGAATGACAAGATCCAGCCTCACCCACCAGAACACAGGCACCAGTCCCCTCCACCAGGAAGCCTACACAACCCACCGAACCAAATTTTGGCGTCTGGGGATACACACCAAAAACAACGGGAATGACGAACCTGAAGCCTGAGAAAAGGAGACTCTCAAACACAGTAAGTTAAGCAAAATGAGAAGACAGAGAAACACAGAACACATGAAAGAGCAAGGTAAGAACCCACCAGACCAAAGAAATGAAGAGGAAATAGGCAGTCTACCTGAAAAAGAATTCAGAGTAACAATAGTAAAGGTGATCCCAAATCTTGGAAATGGAATGGAGAAAATATAAGAAACGTTTAACAAGAACCTAGAAAAACTAAAGAGCAAACAAACAATGATGAACAACACTATAAATGAAATAAAAAACTCTCTAGAAGGAAACAAGAGCAGAATAACTGAGGCAGAAGAACAGATAAGTGACCTGGAAGATAAAATAGTGGGAATAACAACAACAGAGCAGAATAAAGAAAAAAGAATGAAAAGAATTGAGGACAGTCTTAGGGACCTCTAGGACAACATTAAATGCACCAACATTCGAATTACAGGGGCCCCAGAGGAAGAAGAGAAAAAGAAAGGGACTGAGAACATATTTGAAGAGATTATAGTTGAAAATTTCCCTAATATGGGACAGGAAATAGTCAATCAAGTCCAGGAAGTGCAGAGAGTCCCATATAGGACAGGAGAAATCCAAGGAGAAACACGCCAAGACACATATTAATCAAACTATCAAAAATTAAATACAAAGAAAAAATATTAAAAGCAGCAAGGGAAAACAACAAATAACATACAAGGGAATCCCCATAAGGTTAACAGCTGATCTTTCAGCAGAAACTCTGCAAGCCAGAGGGAGTGGCAGGACATATTTAAAGTGATGAAAGGGAAACATCTACAACCAAAATTTCTCTACCCAGCAAGGATCTCATTCAAATTCAACGGAGAAATTAAAACCTTTACAGACAAGCAAAAGCTAAGAGAATTCAGCACCACCAAACCAGCTTTAAAACAAATGCTAAAGGAACTTCTCTAGGCAAGAAATACAAGAGAAGGAAAAGACCTATGGTAACAAACCCAAAACAATAAAGAAAATGGTAATAGGAACATATATATCAATAAGTACCTTAAATGTAAATGGATTAAAGCTCCAACCAAAAGACACAGACTGGCTGAATGGATACAAAAACAAGACCCATATATACGCAGTCTCCAAGAAACCCACTTCAGACCTAGGGACACATACAAACTGAAAGTGAGGGGATGGAAAAAGATATTCCATGCAAGTGGAAATCAAAAGAAAGCTGGAGTAGCAATTCTCATATCAGACAAAATAGACTTTAAAATAAAGACTATTACAAGACACAAAGAAGGACACTACATACTGATCAAGGGACCGATCCAAGAAGAAGGTATAACAATTGTAAATATTTATGCACCCAACATAGGAGCACCTCAATACATAAGACAAATGCTAACAGCCATAAAAGGGGAAATCGACAGTAACAGAATCATAGTAGGGGACTTTAACACCCTACTTACACCAATGGACAGATCATCCAAAATGAAAATAAGTAAGGAAACACAAGCTTTAAATGAAACATTAAACAAGATGGACTTAATTGATATTTATAGTACATTCCATCCAAATACAACAGAATACACTTTCTTCTCAAGGGCTCATGGAACATTTTCCAGGATAGATCATATGTTGGGTCACAAAGTCAAGGCTTGGTAAATTTAAGAAAATTGAAATCGTATCAAGTATCTTTTCCGAACCACAATGCTATGAGACTACATATCAATGATAGGAAAAAAATCTGTAAAAAATACAAACACATGGAGGCTAAACAATACACTACTAAATAACCAAGAGATCACTGAAGAAATTAAAGAGGAAATTAAAAAATACCTAGAAACAAATGACAATGTAAACACAATGACCCAAAACCTACGGGATGCAGCAAATGCAGTTCTAAGAGGGAAGTTTATTGCAATACAATCCTACCTCAAGAAACAAGAAACATCACAAATAAACAACCTAACCTTACACCTAAAGCAATTAGAGAAAGAAGAACAAAAAAGCCCCAAAGTTAGCAGAAGGAAAGAAGTCATAAAAATCAGCTCAGAAATAATTGAAAAAGAAATGAAGGAAACAATAGCAAAGATCAATAAAACTAAAAGCTGGTTCTTTGAGAAGATAAAAAATTGATGAACCATTAGCCAGACTCATCAAGAAAAAATGGGAGGAGACTCAAATCAATAGAATTAGAAATGAAAAAGGAGAAGTAACAACTGACACTGCAGAAATACAAAGGATCATGAGAGATTACTACAAGCAACTATATGCCAATAAAATGGACAACCTGGAAGAAATGGACAAATTCTTAGAAAAGCACAGCCTTCCAAGACTGAACCAGGAAGAAATAGAAAATATAAACAGACCAATGAGAAGCACTGGAATTGAGACTGTGATTTAAAATATTCCAAGAAACAAAAGCTCAAGACCAGATGGCTTCACAGGTAAATTCTACGAACATTTAGTGAAAAGCTAACACCTACCCTTCTCAAACTCTTCCAAAACATAGCAGAGGGAGGAACACTCCCAAACTCATTCTATGAGGTCACCATCACCCTGATACCAAAACCAGACAAAGATGTCACAAAGAAAGAAAATTACAGGCCAATATCACTGATGAACATAGTTGCAAAAATCCTCAACAAAATACTAGCAAACAGAATCCAATAGCACATTAAAAGAAGCATACACCATGATCAAGTGGGGTTTATCCCAGCAATGCAAGGATTCTTCAATATACACAAATCAGTCAATGTGATATACCATATGAACAAATTGAAGGAGAAAAGCCATATGATCATCATAATGGATGCAGAAAAAGCTTTCGACAAAATTCAACACCATTTATGATAAAAAGCATCCAGAAAGTAGGCATAGAGGGAACTTACCTCAACATAATAAAGGCCATATATGACAAACCCACAACCAACATCATTCTAAATGGTGAAAAACTGAAACCATTTCCACTAAGATCAGGAACAAGACAAGGTTGTCCATTCTCACCACTATTATCCAACATAGTCTTGGAAGTTTTGGCCACAGCAATCAGAGAAGAAAAAGAAATAAAAGGAATCCAAATCAGGAAAAATGAAGTAAAGCTGTCACTGTTTGCAGATGACATGATACTATACATCGAGAATCCTAAAGATGCTACCAGAGCTAATCAATGAGTTTGGTAAAGTAGCAGGATACAAAATTAATGCACAGAAATCTCTTGCATTCCTATACACTAATGATGAAAAATCTCGAAGAGAAAATATGGAAACACTCCCATTTACTACTGCAACAAAAAGAATAAAATACCTAGGAATAAACCTACCTAAGGAGACAAAAGTCCTCTATGCAGAAAACTATAAGACACTGATGAAAGAAATTAAAGATGATACAAATAGTTGGAGAGATATACCATGTTCGTGGATTGCAAGAATCAACATTGTGAAAATGACTATATTAGCCAAAGCAATCTACATATTCAATGCAATCCCCATCAATCCCCATTGATGCATTGCAATTGGCGTCAATGGCTTCCCTGGTGGCATAGTGGTAAAAATCCGCCTGCCAATGCATGGAACATGGGTTTGAACCCTGGTCTGGGAAGATGCCACATGCTGTGGAGCACCTAAGCCTGTGCACCACAACTACTGAGCCTGCTCTCTAGAGCCTGCAATCCGCAACTACTGAGCCCACGGGCCACAACTACCGAAGCCTGCATGCCTAGATCCCATGCTCGGCAACAAGAGAAACCACTGCAATGAGAAGCCCGTGCACTGCAACGAAGAGTAGCCCCTGCCCTCCACAACTAGAGAAAGCCCGCACACAAAAACGAAGACCCAGCACAGCCAAAAATAAATAAATTTATAAAAAAGAAAAAAAAATGTACCAATGGCATTTTTCACAGAACTAGAACAAAAAATCTCACAATTTGTATGGAAACACAAAAGACCCCGAATAGCCAAAGCAATCTTGAGAAAGGAAAACGGAGCTGGAGGAATCAAGCTCCCAGACTTCAGACTCTACTACAAAGCTACAGTAATCAAGACAGTATGGTACTGGCACAAAAACAGAAATATAGATCAATGGAACAGGATAAAAGCCCAGAGATAAACCCACGCACATATGGTCACCTTAGTTTTGATAAAGGAGGCAAGAATATACAATGGAGAAAAGACAGCCTCTTCAATAAGTGGTGCTGGGAAAACGGGACAGCTACATGTAAAAGAATGAAATTAGAACACTCCCTAACACCATACACAAAAATAAACTCAAAATTGATCAAAGACCTAAATGTAAAGCTAGACACTATAAAACTTTTAGAGGAAAACATAGGCAGAACACTCTATGACATAAATCACAGCAAGATTCTTTTTGACCCACCTCCTAGAGAAATGGAAATAAAAACAAAAATAAACAAATGGGACCTAATGAAACTTAAAGGCTTTTGCACAGCAAAGGAAAACATAAAGAAGCCGAAACGACAACCATCAGAATGGGAGAAAATATTTGCAAATGAAACAACTAGCAAAGGATTAATCTCCAAAATTTACAAGTAGCTCATGCAGCTCAATATCAAAAACACAAGCAACCCAATCCAAAAATGGGCACAAGATCTAAACAGACGTTTCTCCACAGAAGACATACAGATTGCCAACAAACACATGAAAGGATGCTCAACATCACTAATCGTTGCAGAAATGCAAATCAAAACTACAATGAGGTATCACCTCAAACCAGTCAGAATGGCCATCATCAAAAAATCTACAAACAATAAATGCTGGAGAAGATGTGGAGAAAAGGTAACCCTCTTGCACTATGGGTGGGAATGTAAATTGATACAGCCACTATGGAGAACAGTATGGAGGTTCCTTAAGAAACTAAAAATAAAACTACCATACGACCCAGCAATCCCACTACTGGGCATATACCCTGAGAAAACCATAATTCAAAAAGAGTCATGTACCACAATGTTCATTGCAGCTTTATTTACAATAGCCAGAACATGGAGGCCACCTAAGTGTCCATCGATAGATGAACAGATAAAGAAGATGTGGCACATATATACAATGGAGTATTACTCAGCCATAAAAAGAAACGAAATTAAGTTATTTGTAGTGAGGTGGATAGACCTAGAGTCTGTCATACAGAGTGAAGTAAGTCAGAAAGAGAAAAACAAATACCGTATGCTAACACATATATATGGAATGTAGAAAAAAGAAAAAAAAAAAGGGTTCTGAAGAACCTAGGGGCAGGACAGGAATAAAGATGCAAACGTAGAGAATGGACTTGAGGACATGGGGAAGGGGAAGGGTAACCTGCGATGAAGTGAGAGAGTGGCATGCACTTATGTATACTACCAAGTGTAAAATAGGTAGCTAGTGGGAAGCAGCCACATAGCACAGGGAGATCAGCTTGGTGCTTTGTGACCACCTAGAGGGGTGGGATCGGGAGGGTGGAGGGAGACGTAAGAAGCAGGAGATATGGGGATATATGTATAGCTGATTCACTTTGTTATGAAGCAGAAACTAACACACCATTGTAAAGCAATTATACTCCAATAAAGATGTTTAAAAAAGTGGATACTTTTGTCTTTGTATAAAATAGATAACTAACAAGGATCTACTATGTAGCACAGGGAACTAGACGCAGTACTTTGTAATAACCTATAAGGGAAAAGAATCTGAAAAAAATAGATATACATGTATGTAAAACTGAATCACTTTGCTTACACCTAAAACTAATGCAACATTGTAAATTAACTATACTTCAAGGAAAAAGAAATTTGAAAAAGAAAATCATACAATGAAAAAAAAGGATTTTTTTTCCTTTGGTTTTCAGGAATTTTAGTATAATGTACGGTGTGATTTTCTTTTTATTTATCCTGCTTGGGGTTTGTTGAGCTTCTTGAAACTGTGGGTTGACATTGTTTAACAGTTTTGGAAAATTCTTGGCCAATATACCTTATTATACGGCTTTTCTTTTTTCTTTTTTTGCGGTACGCGGGCCTCTCACTGTTGTGGTCTCTCCCATTGTGAAGCACAGGCTCCGGACGCACAGGCTCAGCAGCCATGGCTCACGGGTCCAGCCACTCCGTGGCCTGTGGGATCCTCCCGGATCGGGGCACGAACCCGTGTCCCCTGCATCGGCAGGCAGACTCTCAACCATTGCGCCACCAGGGAAGCCCTATATGGTTTTTCTGTCATCTCTCTTTCTTTCTGGGACTGTAATGATACATATGTTAGACCTTGTAAGCATGTACCAGAAGTCTCTTTCACTTTATTATATGTATGTTCTTCCTATTCTTTTTTCTCTTTGTGCTTCCTTTTGAATATTTTCTATTAATCTCTCTTCAGGTTTTTCAGTCCTGTGTTCTGCTGTGTCTAATTTTCTGTCAACTCCATTCACTGAGTTCATATTTTAAGATATTAATATTTTTTTAGTTTTAGAATAAACTTTTGATTCTTTTTTTTAAATATTTACTTTATATTGGAATATAGTTGATTTACAATGTTGTGTTAGTTTCAGGTGTACAGCAAAGTGATTTAGTTATACATATACATATATCAATTCTTTTTCACTTTCTTTTCCCATGTAAGTTATTACAGAGTATTGAATAGAGTTCCCTGTGCTATACAGTAGGTTCTAGTTGATTATCTATTTTATGTATAGTAGTATGTATATGTTAATCCCAAGCTCCTAATTTATCCCTCCCCCCAACATTTTCCCTTTGATAACCATAGTTTATCTATTTTTTAAAACATTTAAATTTTTTATTTATTTATTTTTTTGGCTGTGCTGCACAGCATGCAGGATCTTAGTTCCCCAACCAGGGATCGAACCCATGCCCCCTGCAGTGGAAGCGCGGAGCCCTAACCACTGGACAGCCAGGAAATTCCTGGTAAGCATAAATTTAAAAAAATAGATTCTAGTACTTTGGTGAAATTCTCCATTATTTCATTTATTTTGTTCACTTTTCCTATATTTTATTTAACATATTGATCATAGTAATTTGTTTGCTAACTCAAAAATCTGGATCAATAGAAGGTCTATTTCTATTGTCTTTTATTCTATTGGTTATAAAGCATATGGTGCAGTATTTTTTTCAAGTCTAAGAATTTTTGACTGAATACACTGTTTTGTGTATTAAATAATGTACTGTAGTGACTGGATATAATTTTATGTTCCATTAGAGCAGGTTTCCTCTTTTTCTTTTATGCAGGAAGAATGCGGAGGTGACTATCTCAATTCAATATGGACCGAGCTTGGCTGTGGTCCATCTTCCTAGCGCAGGTCTTCCTAGGCTTTTGGCTGAGACTCTGCTCTTTGTCTCCTCGGCCCTGAAGTCCAAAGAAAATTCAACTCTTCCCTTTAGCACTTTTCAACTTAACTTTTTATCATTCCAACTCATACAACTTTAAAATTTTCAAATGTCTTAAGGGGGTGGGCAGTCATGTATTTGAAGCAATTCTCTTTACCTGGCAAGTCTTGAATTCCTAAGTGCTGTGAGATTGTGGGAACAATTTCCTGTTTTCTAGAAGTTTTGACCTAGTTCCCCATCCTCCTGTACAACACCAGAACTCCAGAAATTTCCCTCCAGGGAAAGTTGGCTGTGTGTTTAGGGCTCCTCAAGTTTTCATTGTATCACCCCAGTTCTGTGTGACAGCTAAAGTTAGCTGGCTTCTCTTTCCCACAGGATTGGTCCTCCGCCTGGGCCAAGGTTGATCAACGCGTGGCCAGGACTTGAAAATGTCCCCAGAGAAAAAAATACTGGCCATCATCAGCTCACCTTAGAACGCTGCTTCCCTCTCTAGATTTTTAGTTCACCTAGTCCTAATTGCTTTTATAGCTCTCTAACGCCTTGAAAAATATGGAAGTCTTGGCCTGCTGTGGACTAAGTCATTCTCTCTAAACATATAAAGTCCTTGCCCTCACACTTTTTCATTTTCTTCATCAGTTATACCACCATTCAATACACTAATCTAGAGATGATTATAAAATCTTTTATCTAGTAGTTTTCCATATGAAATTGGCTTAGTTGTTATTTACTGCATTTTCAAGGATTATCTTACAAACATTAATTGAAAACAAATCCATTTATTTTCTACTTATTCTTCAGGACTGACTTTATATACTTCCTCTGCCGCAGTCTGACTCCCTGATTTCCCTAGTTGGACATAAATTCTTCCTTTCTGGAGTTCCCACATCACCTTATTTGTATGTCATTATTGTACTTCCACCTTGCATTACAGTTACTTACGTATATTTATATCCTTCACAGGAAACATCATAAAGCTTTGTCCACAGTGGAAGGAATAAATGAACAAAAGACTGACAGTATAAAACGTAATAATGCTCTGGGGATACCAAGAGAGTTCTTACATACTCATCCTTGTTGCTTGTGAAGAGATCACCCAGGAAGCAATATTTGTGTATGTTTTCTGAGCTGGGGGCCAGAATTACACCAGTATTATCCCATTTGTGTACTGGGACAAAGAATTTCATAAGAGTGAGGTCTTTATACAAAGAAACAAGGGTTTCTTCATACAAATTCTTGCTTTCACAGTCATTAAATAGGGGAAACATGGTTAACATGACAAAGGCAACTAGCTTGCACACACAGTCAAAGGCTATTTGCAGGGTCTGTCATATTGGCAGTGGTCAGAGTAGTCCTTGAGAAAATCCACGTACAACTTACATTTTCAAGAATATGAGCATAAAATTCCTGAGTCAGAAATGACTCTGCTACTCCAGGGATTCTAATACTTCTAAAATCAACCACTACTCATTTACTGAGCTCCACAGTGGGCAAAGCATTGTGGGAAACATCCCATTTCAGGCATTGTCTATTCTACACCAAGGGGATTATTTAAAACTATCCATAAATATATTATACAACATCATCAATATAATAAAATATGTGATAGGTGCTATGTGAACAGTATAGATAGTAAAAATTGTAAGGATTTAGAAAAGATGATGACCACCCTAGGGATGGTCTAGGGAGACTTGGATTACATTTTCTCATCAGACACATAGCCTCAAGGGCCTTTGGCTTTAAAGTTCTTTCCTTTTCTTCCTTTCCTAAGAGTTGGTTTAACATGGCCAATCATGTTGGAAAATAAATGACTAAATTTAATATGGCATCCAACCCCAGCTGGTTTTAATAGTCTGAATTGCTTTTAAGACAAACTTGTAAGAACAAGTAAAGAACTTCCTGCCAAACTATATGAATGCCATCTGGCCTGAAGTGAGATCTTGGTGGTGGTCTAAGTCCTTTCACAAGGAGAGTACAATGTACCACAACTATTCTGGCAGAGCTTGGAGGTCTGTGGGGGGGAGTTGCAGAAATCTCACTAGAAATGTTAAATGAGGAAAAGGACCAGAGATGACTAAATAAACAATATCTCTGGAGAGCCAGGGGCTTTCATGTATTTCAGAGAGTTTGCTATGGTGAAGCCACATTAATAGTTGAGTAGAACACGAACTGTAGAGTGAAATTAGTGGGAGGGAATCAGAAAGAACACAGAAGAATGCTGTCTGACGATTGTATGTGACACCAGTACATAAATCAAAATTTGCCAATCTTTGAATGTTTGTTTAGCATACTATGAAGTTATTAAAAATGACCATAGAGACTACCTGGTCACGTGGAAACATGTTCATGAAATGCTAAAAATTTAAGAGATAAAGATATAAGTTCAGAGGTACAGAATGCAAAAGTGGAAGTGAAAAAGACTGGGAAGAGTTTGGACCCCAAAAGACAAGCTATTGTGCTGCATGATGGAGTAAAGGTAATTTTCTTTCATCCCCTTGTATTTCCTAAAATGTCCATAACTTGATTATATTATTTTAGTAATTTAAAAACACAGTACCTTTATTCAATAAATATTTCATGGTTTTTTCAAAGACATATTGTTTATTATCTCTACCCTCAAAGAACGCTGAATCTAGTAAGGGAGTAAGACATAAAATCTTACAAGTAGTGTGGAATACATAAAGTAGGAGAGCCATAGGAAGTCAGATGAAAAACATCACGTAGGACTGTCGTGATCATGAAGGCTTAATGAAGGCAGTGAAGTTTGAACGCGACCTTGAAGGACAGGATTTTAATAGATTGTGTTGAGCATGAAATGGCATTCTCTGTGGAGAAACTGTGCAAGCAAAAGGGCAAAGATGGAAAAGCATAGCTGTTTTTTGGAAAAGCAAAGATTCACATTGCTCAATGAACAGAGTAGCAAAGAAAAATGTGACTTGAAAGTGAGGCTGAGGCCAGATATTAATGTATCTTTGCCAGGCTAGATGTTGGATTTACTCATTTCATCATAATAGCTGAATGTGCATTTTCCTTCAGGGTTTACAAGGTGCAAAGTGTTTTCACATTCTATTTTTTTTAAACATTTTTATTGGAGTGTAATTGCTTTACAATGCTGTGTTAGTTTCTGCTTTATAACAAAGTGAATGAGCTATACATATACATATATCCCCATATCTCCTCCCTCTTGTGTCTCCCTTCCACCCTCCCTATCCCACTCCTTTAGGTGGTCACAAAGCACCAAGCGGATCTCCCTGTGCTATGAGGCTGCTTCTCACTAGCTATCTATTTTACACCTGGTAGTATACATAAGTGCATGTCACTCTCTCACTTCATCCCAGCTTACCCTTCCGCCTCCCCATGTCCTCAAGTCCATTCTCTACGTCTGAGTCTTTATTCCTGTCCTACCCCTAGGTTCTTCAGAACCCTTTTTTTTTTTTTTTTTTTTTAGATTCCATATATATATGTTAGCATACGGTATTTGTTTTTCTCTTTCTGACTTACTTCACTCTGTATGACAGACTCTAGGTCTATCCACCTCACTACAAAACTCAATTTCATTTCTTTTTATGGCTGAATAATATTCATTGTATATATGTGCCACATCTTCTTTATCCGTTCATCTATCGACGGACACTTGGGTGGCTTCCATGTCCTGGCTATTGTAAATAAACCTGCAATGAACATTGTGGTACAAGACTCTTTTTGAATTATGGTTTTCTCAGGGTATATGCCCAGTAGAGGGATGGATGGGTCGTATGGTAGTTCTATTTTTAGTTTCTTAAGGAACCTCCATACTGTTCTCCACAGTGGCTGTATCAATTTACATTCCCACCAACAGTGCAAGAGGGTTCCCTTTTCTCCACATCTTCTCCAGCATTTATTGTTTGTAGATTTTTTGATGATGGCCATTCTGACTTGTGTGAGATGATACCTCATTGTAGTTTTGATTTGCATTTCTCCAATGATTAGTGATGTTGAGCATCATTTCATGTGTTTGTTGGCAATCTGTATGTCTTCTGTGGAGAAATGTCTGTTTAGGTCTTGTGCCCATTTTTGGATTGGGTTGTTTGTTTTTCTGATATTGAGCTGCATGAGCTACTTGTAAATTTTGGAGATTAATCCTTTGCCAATTGTTTCATTTGCAAATATTTTCTCCCATTCTGAGGGTCGTCGTTTTGTCTTCTTTATGTTTTCCTTTGCTGTGCAAAAGCCTTTAAGTTTCATTAGGTCCCATTTGTTTATTTTTGTTTTTATTTCCATTTCTCTAGGAGGTGGGTCAAAAAGGATCTTGCTGTGATTTATGTCATAGAGTGTTCTGCCTATGTTTTCCTCTAAGAGTTTGATAGTGTCTGGCTTTACATTTAGGTCTTTGATCAATTTTGAGTTTATTTTTGTGTATGGTGTTAGGGAGTGTTCTAATTTCATTCTTTCACATGTAGGTCTCCAGTTTTCCCAGCACCACTTATTGAAGAGGCTGTCTTTTCTCCATTGTATATTCTTGCCTCCTTTATCAAAACTAAGGTGACCATATGTGCGTGGGTTTATCTCTGGGCTTTTATCCTGTTCCATTGATCTATATTTCTGTTTTTGTGCCAGTACCATACTGTCTTGATTACTGTAGCTTTGTAGTAGAGTCTGAAGTCTGGGAGCTTGATTCCTCCAGCTCCGTTTTCCTTTCTCAAGATTGCTTTGGCTATTCGGGGTCTTTTGTGTTTCCATACAGATTGTGAAATTTTTTGTTCTAGTTCTGTGAAAAATGCCATTGGTAGTTTTTTAAATCTTTTTTATAAATTTATTTATTTTTGGCTGTGCTGGGTCTTCGTTTTTGTGTGCGGGCTTTCTCTAGTTGTGGAGGGCAGGGGCTACTCTTCATTGCAGTGCACAGGCTTCTCATTGCAGTGGCTTCTCTTGTTGCCGAGCATAGGATCTAGGCATGCAGGCTTCAGTAGTGTGACCCACAGGCTCAGTAGTTGCGGATTGCAGGCTCTAGAGAGCAGGCTCAGTAGTTGTGGTGCACAAGCTTAGTTGATCCACAGCATGTGGCATCTTCCCAGACCAGGGATCGAACCTGTGTTCCCTGCATTGGCAGGCGGATTTTTACCACTATGCCATCAGGGAAGTCATTGATGCCAATTGCAATGCCACTGATGGAGATTGCATTGAATCTGTGTAGTATACTCATTTTCACAATGTTGATTCTTGCAATTCATGAACATGGTATATCTCTCCATCTATTTGTATCATCTTTAATTTCTTTCATCAGTGTCTTATAGTTTTCTGCATAGAGGACTTTTGTCTCCTTAGGTAGGTTTATTCCTAGGTATTTTATTCTTTTTGTTGCAGTGGTAAATGGGAGTGTTTTCTTGATTTCTCTTTGAGATTTTTCATCATTAGTGTATAGAAATGCAAGAGATTTCTGTGCATTAATTTTGTATCCTGCCACTTTAACAAATTCATTGATTAGCTCTGTTGGCATCTTTAAGATTCTCTATTATGGTATCATGTCATCTGCAAACAGTGACAGCTTTACTTCATTTTTTCCGATTTGGATTCCTTTTATTTCTTTTTCTTCTCTGATTGCTGTGGCCAAAACTTCCAAGACTATGTTGAATAATAGTGAGAATGGACAACCTTGTCTTATTCCTGATCTTAGTGGAAATGGTTTCAGTTTTTCACCATTTAGAACGATGTTGGCTGTGGGTTTGTCATATAATGACCTTTATTATTTTGAGGTAAGTTCCCTCTATGCATACTTTCTGGAGGCTTTTTATCATAAATAGTGTTGAATTTTGTCAAAAGCTTTTTCTGCATCTATTGAGATGATCATATGGTTTTTCTCCTTCAATTTGTTAATTTGGTTTATCACATTGACTGATTTCCATATATTGAAGAATCCTTGCATTCCTGGGATAAACCCCACTTGGTCATGGTGTATGATCCTCTTAATGTGCTGTTGGATTCTGTTTGCTAGTATTTTGTTGAGGATTTTTGCAACTATGTTCATCAGGGATATTGGTCTGTAATTTTCTTTCTTTGTGACATCTCTGTCTGCTCTTGGTATCAGGGTGATGGTGACCTCGTAGAATGAGTTTGGGAGTGTTCCTCCCTCTGCTATATTTTGGAAGAGTTTGAGAAGGATACGTGTTAGCTCTTCACTAAATGTTTGACTGAATTTGCATGTGAAGCCATCTGGTCTTGGGCTTTTGTTTGTTGGAAGATTTTTAATCACAGTCTCCATTTCAGTGCTTCTCATTGGTCTGTTTATATTTTCTATTTCTTCCTGGTTCAGTCTTGGAAGGCTGTCCTTTTCCCAGAATTTGCCCATTTATTCCAGGTTGTCCATTTTATTAGTATAGAGTTGCTTGTAGTAATCTCATGATCCTTTGTATTTCTGCAGTGTCAGTTGTTACTTCTCCTTTTTCATTTCTAATTCTATTTTTTTTTCTAATTCTATTGATTTGAGTCTTCTCCCATTTTTTCCTGATGAGTCAGGCTAATGGTTCGGCCATTTTCTTATCTTCTCAAAGAACCAACTTTTAGTTTTATTGATCTTTGCTATTGTTTCCTTCATTTCTTTCTCAATAATTTCTGTGCTGATTTTTATGACTTGTTTCCTTCTGCTAACTTTGGGGCTTTTTTGTTCTTCTTTCTCTAATTGTTTTAGGTGTAAGGTTAGGTTGTTTATTTGTGATGTTTCTTATTTCTTGAGGTAGAATTGTATTGCTATAAACTTCCCTCTTAGAACTGCTTTTGTTGCATCCCATAGGCTTTGTGTCTTAGTGTTTTCACTGTCATTTGTTTCTAGGTGTTTTATATTTCCTCTTTGATTTCTTCAGTGATCTCTTGGTTATTCAGTAGTGTATTGTTTAGCCTCCATGTGTTTGTATTTTTTACAGATTTTTTCCTGTAATTGATATCTAGTCTCATAGCGTTGTGGTTAGAAAAGATACTTGATATGATTTCAATTTTATTAAATTTACCAAGGCTTGATTTGTGACCCAAGATATGATCTATTCTGGAAAATGCTCCATGAGCCCTTGAGAAGAAAGTGTATTCTGTTGTTTTTGGATGGAATGTCCTATAAATATCCATTAAGTCCATCTTGTTTAATGTATCATTTAAAGCTTGTGTTTCCTTATTTATTTTCATTTTGGATGATCTGTCCATTGGTGCGATTAGGGTGTTAAATTCCCCTACTATGATTGTGTTACTGTTGATTTCTCCTTTTATGGCTGTTAGCATTTGCCTTATGTATTGAGGTGCTCCTATGTTGGGTGCATAAATATTTATAATTGTTATACCTTCTTCTTGGATCGGTCCCTTGATCAGTATGTAGTGTCCTTCTTTGTGTCTTGTAATAGTCTTTATTTTAAAGTCTATTTTGTCTGATATGAGAATTGCTACTCCAGCTTTCTTTTGATTTCCACTTGCATGGAATATCTTTTTCCATCCCCTCACTTTCAGTTTGTATGTGTCCCTAGGTTTGAAGTGGGTCTCTTGGAGAGAGACCATTCAGCCAGTCTATGTCTTTTGGTTGGAGCTTTAATCCATTTACATTTAAGGTAGTTATCGATATGTATGTTCCTATTACCATTTTCTTCATTGTTTTGGGTTTGTTACCATAAGTCTTTTCCTTCTCCTGTATTTCGCCTAGAGAAGTTCCTTTAGCATTTGTTGTAAAGCGGGTTTAGTGGTGCTGAATTCTCTTAGCTTTTGCTTGTCTGTAAAGGTTTTAATTTCTCTGTTGAATCTGAATGAGATCCTTGCTGGGTAGAGTAAACTTGGTTGTAGACGTTTCCCTTTCATCACTTTAAATATGTCCTGCCACTCCCTCTGGCTTGCAGAGTTTCTGCTGAAAGATCAGCTGTTAACCTTATGGGGATTCCCTTGTATGTCATTTGTTGTTTTCCCTTGCTGCTTTTAATATTTTTTCTTTGTATTTAATTTTTGATAGTTTGATTAATATGTGTCTTGGCGTGTTTCTCCTTGGATTTCTCCTGTCCTATATGGGACTCTCTGCACTTCCTGGACTTGATTGACTATTTCCTGTCCCATATTAGGGAAATTTTCAACTATAATCTCTTCAAATATGTTCTCAGTCCCTTTCTTTTTCTATTCTTCCTCTGGGGCCCCTGTAATTCGAATGTTGGTGCATTTAATGTTGTCCTAGAGGTCTCTAAGACTGTCCTCAATTCTTTTCATTCTTTTTTCTTTATTCTGCTCTGCTGTTGTTATTCCCACTATTTTATCTTCCAGGTCACTTATCCATTCTTCTGCCTCTGTTATTCTCCTGTTGATTCCTTCTAGAGAATTTTTTATTTCATTTATAGTGTTGTTCGTCATTGTTTGTTTGCTCTTTAGTTTTTCCAGGTCCTTGTTAAACGTTTCTTGTATTTTCTCCATTCCATTTCCAAAATTTGGGATCACCTTTACTATCATCACTCTGAATTCTTTTTCAGGTAGACTGCCTATTTCCTCTTCATTTCTTTGGTCTGGTGGGTTTTTACCTTGCTCCTTCATCTGCTCTGTGTTTCTTTGTCTTCTCATTTTGCTTAACTTACTGTGTTTGGGAGTTGTGTTCATGTATTCCACAGATGCAGGGTACATCAAGTTGATTGTGGAAATTTAATCTGCTGCTCCTGAGGCTGCTGGGAGAGATTTCCCTTTCTCTTCTTTGTTGGCACAGCTCCTGGGGTTCAGCTTTTGGTTTGACCCTGCCTTTATGTGTAGCTTGCCTGTGGGCATCTGTTCCCCACCCAGACAGGATGGAGTTAAAGTAGCAGCCGATTAGGGGCTCTAGCTCACTGAGGCCGGGGGGAGGGAGGAGTACGGAATGCAGGGTTAGCCTGCGTGCTGCAGAGGCCGGCATGATGTTGCGCCAGCCTGAGGCGCGCCATGTGTTCTCCCGGGGAAGTTGTCCCTGGATCCCGGGACCCTGGCAGTGGTGGGCTGCACAGGCTCCCAGGAGGGGAGGCATGGATAGTGACCTGTGTTTGCACACAGGCTTCATGGTGGCTGCAGCAACAGCCTTAGCTTCTCATGACCGTCTCTGGTGTCCACGCTGATAGCCATGGCTGGCTCCCATCTCTGGAGCTCATTTAGGCAGTGCTCTGAATTCCCTCTCCTCATGCACCGCAAAACAATGGTCTCTTGCCTCTTCGGCAGTTCCAGACTCTATCCCAGACTCCCTCCTGGCTAGTTGTGGCACAGTAGCCCCCTTCAGGCTGTCTTTATGCAGTCAACCCCAGTCCTCTCCCTGGCATCTGACCTCCAAAGCCTGAGCCTCAGCTCCCAGCCCTTACCTGCCCCACCGGGTGAGCAGACAAGCCTCTCAGTCTGGTGAGTTCTGATCGGCACCGATCTGCTGTGCAGGAATCTCTCCCCTTTGCCCTCTGTTGCTCCCTGTTGCTGCGCTCTCCTCCATGGCTCTGAAGTTTCCCACCTGCCGTCTCTGCCAGTGAAGGGGCTTCCTAGTGTGTGGGAACTTTTCCTCCTTCACAGCTCCCTCCCAGAGGTGCAGGTCCCATCCCTAGTCTTTTGTCTCTGTTTTTTCCCTTTTCTTTTGCCCTACCCAGGTACGTGGGGAGTTTCTTGCCTTTTGGGAAGTCTGATGTCTTCTGCCAGCGTTCAGTAGGTGTCTGTAGGAATTGTTCCACATGTAGAAGTATTTCCGATGTATTTGTGGGGAGGAAGGTGATCTCCACATCTTACTCCTCCACTATCTTGAAGGTCTCCAAGACAAAACATCTTAAAAACAGCTAGAGAAGAGAGTTATATTGTTTTCAAAGTATTAACTATGAGACTTTCAACTTAGTTCTCGACAGAAATGATGGAAACCAAAAGATTTTATAATAACATTTTTTTAAATAAATTTATTTATTTTTGGCTGTGTTGGGTCTTCTTTGCTGCACACGGGCTTTCTCTAGTTGTGGTGATCAGGGGCTACTCTTTGTTGCAGTGCATGGGCTTCTGATTGTGGTGGCCTCTCTTGTTGCGGAACACAGGCTATAGGCATGCAAGCCTCAGTAGTTGTGGCACGCGGGCTCAGTAGTTTTGGCTCACGGGCCCTAGAGCACAGGCTCATTAGTTGTGGCACATGGGCTTAGTTGCTATGCATTATGTGGGATCTTTCCAGACCAGGGCTTGAACCCATGTCCCCTGCATTGGCAGGCAGATTCTTAACCCCTGCACCACCAGGAAAGCTCCTATAATAACATTGTTAAAGTGCTGAAAGAAAACAAAAGCCAACTCAGATTTCTATCTCTCTTAAAAAAAAAATTCCCTCAAAATTGAAAATAACAATAGATAATTTCAGACAAATAAAAACTGAGGACGTTTATTAACAGTGGATCTGCACTAAAAAAAATACCAAAGAGAGATTTTCAGGAGAAAAAAATGATCACAGATGGAAACATGGAAAAAAACAAGAATTAAGAATCCAGAAAAGGATACATATGTGGGTAACTATAAATGAGTATTGACCATACAAAAAATAATTGTGAATTATTGTGAAATTTAAAATATATATATAATTAAAATATATAACAAGAATAATTCAAAAGACAGGAGGGAGTGGTAAATAGAGTTCAATGTTCTAAATTTCCAGCAGTATTAGGAAAGAGATAAAATATAATTTTAATAAATCAAGGCATGTTTTGATCTCTAGGTTAACCATTATACAACTACTAATGATGATAATAATAACTGTAAAATTAACGAATGAATAGGAGGAAAATGGAATACTGAAAATATTTAATCAGTTCTATAAAAAGCAAGAAAGGAGGGAAAAGAAAATATAAAGCAGACCAAATTAAAAGCAAATAGTAAGATGAGAGATATAAAACCAAATATATCAGTAATTTCATTAAAGATAAATGGACTAAATACACCAAGTAAAAGAATAAGATTGTCAGACTGGTTTAAAAATAACTCATTTTGGGCTTCCCTGGTGGCGCGGTGGTTGAGAGTCCGCCTGCCGATGCCGGGGACATGGGTTCATGCCCCGGTCTGGGAAGATCCCACATGCCGCGGAGCAGCTGGGCCCGTGAGCCATGGCCACTGAGCCTGCGCGTCCAGAGCCTGTGCTCCGCAACGGGAGAGGCCACAACAGTGAGAGGCCCGCATACCGCAAAAAAAAAAAAAAAAAAAAAAAAAAAAAAACCTCATTTTATGATCCTAACAGGAGACAAAATTTAAATATAAGGTTATACCAGAAGAAAGGTGATGTAGCTATACTACCAGTAGGTGTAATAAAAATTAAAAAAAAAAACAGAATAAACAAAGTTCATGTAAATGGGCATGAGTTCTTTCTACATTAAAAGCCTAGTATTTCTGGGTTGATAATATTTTGGCATATTAGATGCTGTTTTACAAATTATAAATCTGTTGTAGCTAATCAATGTTTTAAGAAATTATTGCACATGAAAGAAAAAAGGAAAAAAGAGAGAAAAAGAGAGATGATAGATAAATAGGCAAATGGACATGATAGATGTCTCTCCCAGGATTACACTCTCCCAGGATTCATATCTGTGGCTTAAAATTCTAACGTAATTCTTAGACCTAGAGGCCCTCCCTCACAGTATTGTTTCTTTAAACACGGTTCATAATCTCCAGGTGGTCTGCACTTGCACAGCCCCAGTCTCCACCCCTACACAAACACACAACTTTCTCAGCAATATGAAGAAGAAAAGAGACACTGTGGCTCCAAAAGCCCTAAAACCATTGGGTGGGGGGGCGGGTAGGGAGTAAAGTAACACTGAAGGCAAGATGAGGTATTCTGAGAATAAAGAGATAGGAGCTTACTCTGTAGAAGTAAAATATATAAAAGTAGTACTGTTATCCCAAAGTGAAAAAAAAACGTCCTGTTTGGGGATAAAAAGCCAAGGAATATGTCTGGTATATATCACCATGGATGTCAATTAAGTCTCAGATTCAGGTTTGACTCTTTAAAACGCTAGCAAAGGAAGACCAGATGGAGTGTGTGAGAAGTGAGTAGTTAATGGACGAGGCAGAGAGTGTTAATAAATTCCAAAGAACTTGTTCCATCAAGAAAGATTCCACTAATCTGCAGCAGCCTAACTCACAGGACCTCATAAGACACATTCTGTTAGTGTCAGTGTTCCACACCAATTACAGATTTCTGAAGGGCCATCAGAGCAAAACTATACCCTTCCTATGTAAGCCGACACTGCTGTAACTAAGATTGCAATTGGACTGGGACAAATCTCTATGATCTTGATATATGAAAATCCAAATAGATGGTTTCCATAGAAATGAATAAAAACATTTCCAAATTACTTATTCAGGATTAATCCACTGCAGCTCTGCGAAGCAAATACATTTGATGAGGCTCAGTAAAGCAGCCAATGAAAAATAAACTACAATTGTCCAATAAGGTAGTTCCTTTCACTGACAGAAAATCCATGCACAGTTAAAATGTGCTTTTAGGCAAAGTGTTATCTTTTAATTTCAAGTGTATAAATCCATAAATTAGTCATTGAAAACACATTAAAGATTACTGAATACGGTTTTAAATGGATGAAAAGAGCAAAGACTATAGCCACCAACCCTTCTATCCAAATCTTGATTCTATTATTTCCTAGCTGGGTTAAATTGGGTAAGTTCAATTCTTCTCTCTCAGCCTTAGTTTCATTATCTGCAAAATGGGAGTGATAATATTTTTCTCTTGGGTATAATGAAAATATTTTACACTTTTCAGATGAAGAGAGCATAATGCAGAGAGATGAAGGGTTGTATTCAACACCATCATTAGTAAGAGAAAGAGATAAATTCAGAAGCCACATAACTGCCTTCACCGTCCCAAAACAACCCTCTTCTATTATTGTTCAGTTTTCTTTAGGTCCATATGGATTCCATTTATACAAGTAAACCGAGCTGGAAAACTGGAGAATTGTCCAAACTAAATGATTTTTCCTCAAATGTTCTATTGATACAAATATACTCTCCATCCCACTCACCTCCCCCCACCACCAAAAATGCTTTGCTTTCAGATATCTGTTATTAAATCAAATACTCTAAAATTTGAACCCATGGCATGTGTAGCAGGATATTAAATGCAATTTTTTCCTATTGTCTCAGATTAGAATTTTGACTAAGTCCTCAAAACTGAAGACAGTGGGTATTCAGTACCTGTATGTGTTAGTTTAGATTCTCTGAGAAACAAACACCAAGACAGGTGTAGACGTGAAAGAGATGTATTGAGGAAAAGGTCTATTAGGGAAAAGGGGAAGGCAGCAGGGGAGACAGGAGGAACCTTAAGAATGCAATTCATGTCTGACCATGGTAAAGGGGAGAGGGAAAAAGGAAAGCTGGGTAGGAAGATTCTCAGCCTCCAGCTAATCTCTAAGGTTTGAAGAAGGCCAGTCGAAAGTTCTGGTGCCAACACCGCTTCACAAAAGTTCCCCACCTGATAGGCCTGTCTCAGTACCCTTGACACACACGGTCACTGACTGGGAGTAGTCCATGAGGACTTTGGCACAAACAGGGACAGATTCAGAGCACAGCCTCTGGTGCTGTCAGTCAAGTGAGCTCCCTGCAGCAGGAGATCAGAGTGGCACGTTTTCATGACAGTTACACCACGTCTTCTCTATGTGAGGGTCATATTCCCAGAGGTCTTGCTGAGGAGGCAAAAGGGTCCAGTGACTTATAACCTTCAAACACTTCTGAAAGCAAAGACTATGAATTAATTAGGGGGAGACCTTGAAAGGGAATTTGTAGTAGAGAACGCTGGGGCACTTTACTTCTCCCCAAACACTCATGAAATTGGAGCCAGTTGATTGAATGGAAGCTGAGATCTCTACTTTCTACCCAAAGGTATGTGCATTCTATAGAACACCGAGGCTGCCCTGTCCTGCTTCCAGAGCAAAAAGCCAGAGCATCCTTGGAAAACCTAATATGTGCCCCCACTGAATTAGGGACCAGAGAGCAGCGCCTTTCTTTATCCTGGTGAAGCCTGGAGGTGGAATTCTGGTTAGAGAACCACTGGCATATACATTTTGGACATGCCCTCTTCACATCAGATTTCTCTACTATTTGAGAGACAGTGTGTGCAGCCTTAGAAAGGGGAAGAGCTGCAATTGCACTGTTCATTGCCTTGCCACTTGTCTGTGACTTGAAGTAGATTATTTTACTCTTCTGAGCCTCCATTTCCTCATCTATAAAAGAGAATAGTAATTTCTACCCCTAGAATTTGTTGTCAGAGTTAAATGAGATAATGTATGAAACAGCCCAAAAAACCTCTACCAATAGTAAATATATTCCCAAGTATAGAAATAGAGTGCTCTGTAATCCTGTCTTATTGTACATTTTGAGGAAAACACAGATTTTGTAATTTTAAAAAAAAAGTACTTTTACGGTAGGTCTTTGTTGGTTATCCTTTAAAAAAAATTTTTTTTGTTGGAGTATAATTGCTTTCCAATGTTGTGTTCATTTCTGCTGTACAACATAGTGAATAAGCTATATGTATACATATATCTCCTCCCTCTTGAACCTCCCTCCCACCCACCCCCTCCATCCCACCCATCTAGGTCATCCCAAAGCACTGAGTTAAATATAGCAGTGTGCACATGTCAATCCCAAACTCCCTAACTATCCCTCCCGCCTGCCCCCCCACTCTACCCCATCCCCCTAACCATAAGTTCATTCTCTAAGATTGTGAGTCTGTTACTGTTTTGTAAATAAGTTCATTTCTATAATTTTTTTTAGATTCCGCACATAAGTGATATCATATTTCTACCGTAGCACAGGGAACTGCTCAATATCATGTAACAACCTAATTGGGAAAAGAATTTGAAGAAGAATAGATACACGTATATGTATAACTGAATCACTTTGTTGTACAACTGAAACTAACACAACATTGTTAATCAACTCTACTCCAATATAAAATAAAGTTTTGGGTTTTTTTTTTAAAAAAAGCACTTTTAAAGAACTTGCTGCCTGTAAGGAATTTACTGAAAACCTGAAGACTCAGTGGGACTAAGAACAGCTAATGAGCTTTTCTCAGTATTCTTGTAATTTGAGGACAATAATAAGTCCACAATGTTTTATTGTTTAAAGACTGTAAATTACTCTACAGTTTGCTTGGAGTTATTACATGTGACAGAATGATGAACCATCCCAATTTGCCTAGGACCTTTACAGTTTACCACTCAAAGTGTCATATCTCAGAAACCCCTCAGTCCCAGCAAACCAAGACACTGGGTCGGCTATATATGAAGTTCCTAGAACTTTGCCTGGAATATTTTAGGCATTCAGTAAATGTTAACTATGGTTGTTTTCTTTTATTGCAATTTGAATTCATCCTCTATCAGCAAGATTGTGCTGAGCTTTGGAGTACAAAAGTGAATAAGACTCAGGGTCTCCCTTGTAGCACTCAGAGATTGGCAGAGAAGGTGGATGAATGGGACTAATAGAATTTACTCCCAAAGTTAGGTTTTGATGCAATGTACTCTATAACTCCATAGAAACTTTATAGAGTAAATGTAATATGTATACTTTCTTAAAAGTGCTGTACTAGCTGGAGTCCTCCAGAGAAACAGAGCCAAGAGGAGAAATATATATATGAGAAGACTTATTACAGAAATTGGCTCATGAAATTATGGAGGACAAGAAGACCCCAGTTATCCCACCACTAATCTCTGTGTTGTTGTGAAGGTATCTTGTAGATGTAATTAAAGTCTATAATCAATTTATTTTAAGTAAGAAATGTTATTCTAGATATTGGACTGGACTTGATTCAATCAGCTGAAATGCCATAAGAAAAGAAGAAGGAAGAAGAAAAATAAGAAATTCCACCTGTGGATTTCATCTTCAGCTGGTGCAGGAGAGTTCCAGCCTGCTCTTCTTGACAGCCTACTATACGGATTTCAGACTTGCCTAGCAACTCCCACAATTGCAGAAATAATCCTTCGTGATTTTATATTTTATCTGTATAAAATATATATATTTTTTTCCCCTTTGTGTAAAGAGGATTGACACTCAATTCTTGAAGTTTTGCCCTTGAAGGCATATATATGTATCTTCAAGGGGCAAAACAATCCAGTTAGGCAGTAAACACAGATTTTGTATATCACCTTTAAACATGCAATAATATTGCGTATTACAAATTATTATTTTGTCAGCATATAAGTTAGGGTTCCACTGAAATGTGGAAATATAAACATAGATATATCCTTAAAATTTTTTATTGATAAATTCATTTACTATTGTCTCAGCAGGAGAAAGTTTATCCAAATTGAAATTAATGAAAACTACATAAGAAGCACTATGCACTTGAAAAGACTGTAACATTTAGCCTTGTTATCAATAGAATACAAATTATGTGAAAACCTTGGTAATAACAACATAACTAGTGATTTTGCTGAAATGAGTACACAAAAAACAAGTTTTATGAAATAGAGATATACTAATATATGAATTATGTGTGCCTTTATCTTATTACTTATGTAAACCTCATTGGCCCATCAATAAAATGCACATATATGCAAAATAATAATTAAATTCAGCCACCTTAGATATTTTGCTGACTTTCAGTCATATACAAAACATATTTTTATGCATATTTTTATTTTTTGTCATTATAGAGTTATTTTATTAAGGTAAGAAGGTTGGACATGTCTTTAAGAATTTGATAGTTGCTTTAATAGCTTTTGTATAGTTGGACTTATAATATGAGGCCTTCATATCCCACACATAACAAGGACAGGCCTGAATTGAGACTTCTTAATAGAATTTTGGTTTCTCCACCCTTACCATGCTACCCCAATAAACACCCAAGAGTCCTAGCCCCATAGTCGTATAGGAGAGCCTCTAGATTTTTCTATACTCCCAAGAGAGCTTAAAAAGCAAAAGGAGTTGAAAGAACACTGTTAGAACTGAATAGCAAGTGTCCTGAGAAATATGTAGAATGACCTGCAAGGACCTGATAACCAGACAATATTGCAGGACCGTTGGCTTCAGGGCAGATAGCAGTAGCCATATATGTCATGGTCCTAAAGAATGAATTCCTTCTCAGTAGTGGAGAGTGAAGAACAACCAATAATCCTACATGTGATCATATCAACTGAAACTGAAAAGGAATTTGACAAAATTTAACAATCATTAATAATAAAAACTCTCAGAAAAATAGACATAGTAGAACTTCAATTTAAGAAAGAATAGCTACCGGGCTTCCCTGGTGGCGCAGTGGTTGAGAGTCCGCCTGCCGATGCAGGGGACACGGGTTCGTGCCCCGGTCTCGGAGGATCCCACGTGCCGCGGAGCGGCTGGGCCCGTGAGCCATGGCCGCTGATCCTGCGCGTCCGGAGCCTGTGCTCCGCAACGGGAGAGGCCACAGCAGTGAGAGTTCCGCATACCGCCAAAAAAAAAAAAAAAAAAAAAAAGACCAAAAAAAAGAACAGCTACCAAAAAAAAAAAAATACACCAAAAACAAAAAAACCACTAATGGTGAAAAACTGAATGCTTCCCTCCTAAGACTGAGAACAATGCAAGGATTTCAACTCTCACCACTCTTATTCAACATAGTGCTGAAATTTGTAACTAATGCAGTTAAGACAAAAAAGGGGGGAAAAGGCATATAGATCTGAATGGAAGAAATACAATTGTCCTTATTTGTACCAAACATGATTGTCCACGTATAAAATTCCAAAAATCTACAAGAAAAATTTTTTGGAATATATAAATGTGTTCTGCAAGGTCATAGGACACAACAGCTGGTGTTTCAGAGAATTGCTTGGTGTGGGGAAATACACATTCGATGAGCACAAGTAAAGGGTTTTATGTAAGTAGTAAAGAAGACTCACAGGGAAGAATTGGGATTTTTTCCTACATAGGAAAAAAATACTGAGTTTTTCCATTTTAGGGAGGCAAGAATGTACCCAATCTCAAGATGTATTATATAGCTACAGTAATGAATACTGTGTGGTACTGGCTGAGGTATAGACACATAGGTGAGTGGAACAGAGCAGAGAAACC
Organism: Delphinus delphis; assembly: GCF_949987515.2. Taxonomy (NCBI): domain Eukaryota; kingdom Metazoa; phylum Chordata; class Mammalia; order Artiodactyla; family Delphinidae; genus Delphinus; species Delphinus delphis. The sequence continues at coordinate 47,295,245 of NC_082695.1, read as the reverse complement.
AGAAGTAACTCACACAGATACACCCAACTGATTCTTGACAAAGGGACAAAAGCAAAAATAGAGGAAAAACCACCTTTTCAACAAATGGTGCCGGAGCAATTGGACATCCACAGAAAAAAAGAAAGAAAGAAAGAAACTCAACCTAAGTTTTACAGTTTCTATAAAAATTAACCTAAAATGAATCCCGGTCTTAAATAGAAAATAAAACTTTTAGGAAAAAAACAAGAGAAAATATTTGGATCCAGGATTAAGTAAAGAGTTCATAGATTTGACACCAAAAGCATGACATACAAACAGAAAAATTGCTAAGTTGGACTTCATCAAAATTTAAAACTTTTCTTCATAAAAGACCCTGTTCAGAGAATGATAAGACAAGGTATATGTTGGGAAAAAATATTTACAAAGCACATATCTTTATCCAGGATAAAGAACTCTCAAAACTCAACAGTAAAAACGTAAACAACCCAATTAGAAAATGGGCAAAAGGCACAAATAGACATACGGATAGCAAATAAGCACATGAAAAGATGCTCAACATCATTAATGATGAAAGAAACACAAATTAAAACCACAATGATAGCATTACACATCTATCAGAACAGCTAAAATTTAAAAATAGCAGCATCACCAAATGCTAGCAAGGGTGTGGATTACTCATCCCTTACTGGTGGGAATGGGAAAAGGCACAGCCACTCTAGAAAACAATTTAGCACTTTCTGAAAAACTAAGTGATCAACTACCATACAATACAACAAGTATACTCCTGGACATTTATCCCAGAGAAATGAAAAATTATGTTCACACAAACACCTGTATTTGATGCTTACAGCAGCTTTATTCATAATAACTCAGTACTGGAAATAGCCAGAATAAATATCTCTCAATAGGTGAATGATAAACAAAGTGCAGTACATCCATACCATGGAATATTGCCCAGGAATAAGAAAGAAGGAACTCTTGATACATGCCCCAACCTGAATGACTCTCCAGAGAATTAGGCTGAGTGAAAAAACACCAATCCCAAAAGGTTATGTACTATGTGAATCCATTTATATAACATTCTTAAAATGACAAAATAAAAGAATGGAGAACAGATTAGTGGTTGTCAGGAATTAAGGAGGAGGTGGGGTGGGAGAGAAGAAGCAACAGAGGGGATCTTGTGGGGATGAAATGTTCTGTTTCTTGACTGTATCATCATGAGTATCCTGTGCGATATTTTACTCTAGTTTTCCGAGATGTTACCGTGGCAGGAAACTGGATAAAGAGGATGCAGGACCTACCTGCATTATTTCTTACAACTGCATGTAAATCTACGTTACCTTACCTTAAAAAATCTAATTTAAAAAAATTTTAAAGTCTTAAAAAAAAAAGTCTGAAAGTCTAAGAAAACCAGAAGTGATGAAGTTTGCCCGGGTTGACTAGATTATGTTTTTTACTATTCTATAGAATGAAAGGTGGAAAGAAAGAGTAGGACAAGTGGTCCAACAGTCAATTAAGTTTAAAAACAAAAAGATACAAAGTACCTTAAAGATTTTTTTCACAATTTAAAATATACAAATGCACATGTATTTGATAATCTGCTGCTACAAAGCCATAGGCTCCTCTTTGATTATCAAATGCCAGTAGCGCTGCGTGTGCCTGCACACGTCTAGGTAGTGCTGTCTACCATTCCAGTCTGGCTCTTTAAAGGGAAAAGAAGCTTATAGAACTTGGGACATGATTAGCATTTTCTCTAATTTCTAGGTTTTCACATTTCTAGGTTTTCACAGATTTTTTGCTGTTATTCTTCTTTTTCAAGTAGTTTACAGTTGTCTCTCACACAGGTCTAATTTAACAGCATTTTTAAAGCAACTCACTGGTTCTCTCCAAACGAATCACAAAAATGAAATTACTGAACTAGCAATCCCTCCCCAAGGATAACTACTCTTAATAGGTGGCACAGCTCCTTCAGTGCAGATCTAATCCCAATGTATTTTTAAACTGAGGTGAATTTTGGGGTGTGCTGATTTGTATTTCTTTTTCCTATAAAGTATGTTTTACTATTCTTTCTTTTTTTAATTTTATTTATTTTTGGCTGCGTTGGGTCTTCATTGCTGGGCCCGGGCTTTCCCTAGTTGCGATGAGAGGAGGTTACTCTTCGTTGCCGTGCGCGGGCTTCTCACTGCGGTGGCCTCTCTTGTGGCGGAGCACGGGCTCTAGGCGCGCGGGCTTCAGTAGTTGTGGCTCCCGGACTTAGTTGCTCCGCGGCATGTGGGATCTTCCCAGACCAGGGCTGGAACCCATGTCACCTGCATTGGTAGGTGGATTCTTAACCACTGCACCACCAAGGAAGTCCCTACTTTTCTAATAAAAAAATAAGTTGTGAATGTTCCTATAATAAAAAAAATCAGGTGGATAAATTTTTGTAATAAAAAAGTAAGTTATCAATGTGCTCACCGTCCTCCTTAATCCCCATTCTACCACCACACAAAAAAGGAAATTCCTATCTAAGGCAAGTTTTTCTCCACCTCATTTTCCCTTTGCACTCAATACAATCCTGGACCACCTTCCTTCAACTTCAGCTGGTATTGTGCTCAGGAAATATAAATGAATTTTCACCATCACTTTTATAATACATTCTAAACACTAATAGAAGTTGTTTGAGAGGATTCTTGGCTCTGTTGTCCTGGTGCATATTAAGCTGATGGAGACAGTTCATTAATGAAACAAGTCATCTACAAAGGTGAAAACAGAAGAAAACATACAAGGTGTTCTACCTGTACAGAGAAGTCTGGTAACAGGATATCGTGTGTGTGCTCATGTATATATGAATCAGAAAGGTAAACATGCGTAGACCCTGAAGTAATTGAATACGTGCATTTGCACATAAAAGATTGCTGTCCACGTGTGTGCGTGCACACTCGCACCTGTGGAGAAGCCTAAAGCCTTTGATTCTCCTCCACCAAGTAGCTATTACAGACCACACAGTGTACTGGAAATGAACACTGGAGGAGAACTGGGGAGACCACCAATTCTCCATCTTTGACGATCCAATCTCTGCCCTTGACTGTGACTTCCTGCTCAGAGCGCCAATGACTCCGCTAGCAAACTACCTGAAGAAGACAGTGATTTCTCAGAGGACACAGAACAGGAAAGAGAAACCAAATGAAAGAGAAACAAGTGCACTCAGGATGAACCCCACGAGGGAAAGCGGAATCTCAAGGCGTAGAATTTAATTTTTCTGGTAATGGTGCAATTCTGCTCTCAAGTGAATCACTCTTTATTCTACTTTATTTTGCACGTATTATCTGTAAGGCACAATTTTTAATCTATAATTATCTTACCACGTAATTTAACCTTTGCGTATAGCAGTAAGTTATGCACTACGTGAAATAATCTGGTGTTAAATTGTTTTGCCATGGTAGGTCTTATCATTCCCACTTTTTTTTTTTTTTTTTTTTTTTTTGTGGTACGCGGGCCTCTCACTGTTGTGGCCTCTCCCGTTGTGGAACACAGGCTCCGGACGCGCAGGCTCAGCGGCCATGGCTCACGGGCCCAGCCGCCCCGCGGCATGTGGGATCTTCCCGGACCCGGGCACGAACCCGTGTCCCCTGCATCGGCAGGCGGACTCTCAACCACCGCGCCACCAGGGAAGCCTTATCATTCCCATTTTTTATATCTCTTTGTTCAGAGCCCAACCTGCATGACAATGGTTGTGGAAATATTAAAACAAGTCCCCAATACCTGCTAAGTCAAAGGGTCGGGAAAGGATGATCAGAAAATATGCCTCTTTTTGCCAAAGGAAGTTTAACACATCTCATCCCATTTCCCCCAAGAAGCTAAGAGGCAGAACAAGCATGATAGTGGACGTCAGGCAGGGCTGCATCAGGGGGGAGAAGAAAGGTGGGAAAGAGCAGGGAAGGAGGTGTGAGAGAAACATAAAGAACTATGTGCAGAAACGTGAGGAATAGATTTTAAAAATTAGAAAATGAAGTCAAATAAATGGTACAAAAAGGCACAAACAGGTACAAAAAAAAAGAATGTACACATATATTGGAAATTTTTCTGAATACTGTCCTTGAATCGTCATAGAACACTGTCTTATAGATAATAAAACAAACAAATCACTTTATCTCTTTAGTAACTAAACTCTCTGGGTCCAGGAGGATAACCACATTATAATAAATACTGCTCTTATGTAAATGCTGTCACAGTAAGGTTTTAAGACATCTCATGAAAATCCTTTAGGTTCCGAAAAGTTATCAGTGGGTGGCAGCTCACTTTAGAAATCCCATGGTATGTTTCAAATTACAATAAGATACTATGAAATATCACAATAAAAATACTGTTTTGTTTTTCTTTAAAAATAAAAAAAGAAGAGAAGGAAGAAAGAAAAAAAAACTCTAATGAGCAATCTTTTCTGTTTGGCGGGAAGCAAGATCTTCTATAGGAAGAAATCTTATAATCTCCTACCTTTTTTTCTGAGTCTCCAAATTAAAACACCCCAGAAAAGACTATGATCCCCTAATCCTTTGCAAATTACATCATAAACAGAATGTCACTGGAAATTTTGCTCTTGTTTCAGGTCAGCCTCTCATCTTAATCATCTAGTCTACCAATGTAGTTGCGCCTGAATTTTTATTAACCTGTTTCACCTTTGCCTTTGAATTACTTTGGGAAACAAAACTGATAGCAGATGCTAAGCAATAAACTAGGTCAAATTTGCAAGTTTGGGTCCAACTTTCTCATACCATCGGAAAGTGTCTAACATTGAAATTCCGGCTTCAGTGAGGTGTATTAATGTATATTTTAATTAACACAAACCGTGAGGTCTAGCAATGTACTGGAAACATTCTCTATAAAAAGAAAAATAGTTCCAGAAGGATATATGGATTTAACCCACAACTACCATTTTTAAGGAGTTGGTTTCCTAATAAATATAGGAACATCATGCTACCTGAAAATTAAGTTCTCTTTCATTAGTGATGATAGGGAAAATGTAGAATGTATTATACCAGTAGAAAGAAAAAACAAGCATCAAAACATTGACGGTAATAGTACAGTATTGAGTGTGTTTCGCAGAATATTACCCATATAGGATTTTTTTTAACATCTTTATTGGAGTATAATTGCTTTACAATGGTGTGTTAGTTTCTGCTTTATAACAAAGTGAATCAGCTATACATATACATATATCCCCATATCTCCTCCCTCTTGCATCTCCCTCCCTCCCACCCTCCCTATCCCACCCCTCTAGGTGATCGCAAGGCACCGAGCTGATTTCCCTGTGCTATGCGGCTGCTTCCCACTAGCTATCTAGCTATCTATTTTACATCATATGATAAATAACAAGCACCAACTATTAGTTTTATCATAGAGTGGCATAAATTAGCACCTTATTATTATGCACATTTGTATATATCGTAATAACATTCATGCTGGAAATAGGTTTTATTGAAATACTCTGTATCTGGTTTTCCTAAGAATAACTCCTAGATTCTCTGGGTGTCAAGGTGTCTTCTCCCTGTAGGGTAAAAACTCTGTTCCTCTCATCAATGTCAGCCACGAATAATTTTACACCCTCCCCAATAGGTTATGTTTTGGAAGTTTTCATTGGCCTGCGAAACATTTATTATATTCTGTGAACTTATTCAGCATGGTATGAAACATGGAAAAGATATAGTTCCTATCTGCAGCCCCTTCATCTAAATAGCACAAGCAACCAAATAAAAACAGTATGTCATAAAGATTGGTTTCAATTTCCTTCCTTTCTTTTTAGGATTATGATGTCATTTTTCAAAGACCATGCTCAGGAGCTTCCATATAAGGAGAGCCTGTGGTCATATGAGATTAGAAGATGGTTTACCAAAGAAACGAGTTTTGAGCAAGATGCACTGAAGCAGAATTTGGACCATACATCAGAAGAAATGCTGAAATGGAACTGAGCATAAAAGAACTGAAATGCCAGCTTTTTAGGCAGACGCATCTGCTAGAGAAAGCTCTGAATTTGGAGTAAAGATATGTTTAAGTTCCTGGTTCTTGCTCTTAAGCATGGTGAAGTCTGTGACCTTAGGCAAATGATTTCATCTCTTTCTACTTCTGTTCTGTTCCCCAGGTGTAAAAAGGGGATGAGTTTTCTGTTCTGTGTTGCTTGCAGAGACGACGGAAGTGCATAGAATAGGATACCTAGTGAGCATTTTGTGATCTTGGTTCTGGGGGCCTGAGCACTTTGTGGTTCCTCTCCTCTTACTTATCAGGAACAGATCGACAGAGCAGCCAGAATCCTGCAGGAGTCCAGGTCTTGGGTTTGTGTGCAGTACCTGGAGAAGAGCAATCCTCCCTTGGCTTCTCATTTAGATCATCTCCCTCGTCCAGGGAGAGGGGTACATCCCAGCAGTCCACGTCGTGCACCTCCCAGGGAAAAGCCAGAAGTCTGGACACTAGCAGAGGTGGTGTAGCTGGCTGAGACACTCCCATCCAGGACCATATGTACAAGCTGGTCATGTGTTGAGGGACATGGCCATTTGTCTCCACTCCAGATTATAACTAGCATTTACACAAGGCTTAATCACAGTCTATCAACACTGTATTCTTTCACTGGGATGTCACAAGAACCCCAAGCACTGTCATCCAAGAGCTGCACCGCACCAGGGGATCAGAGTCTGGAGACAGGCAGCCCTGGGTTTGAAGTCCATCTTAGCCATTTACCAGCTATGTAACCTTGTGCAAAGTACTCCATGTCTCGGAGCCCCAAATCTCCATCTTCGCTACAATGATCACAAAAAGGCATCTAATAGGGTTTTGTGAATGTTAAGCATGAAGTCAAGTAAAGCACTTAGTGCAGGGCCTGCCTCATTGTAAGCACTCTATAAATGCTGGCTACGTTTGTTTGTTTGTTTTTTATTAAGGCAATTTTTTAAAAAGAGTTTTATGTTCACAGCAAAATCCAGAGGAAGATACCGAAATTTCCTATATATCCCCACCTCCACACACATACACACTGCCTCCCCCATTATCAACATCCCCCACCAGAGTGCTACCTGTGCTACAACTCATGAACTTACATTGACACATTGTAATCATCCAAAGTCCACAGTGTACATTAAGGTCCATTCTTGGTGCTTATTCTATGGGTTTGGACAAATGACATGTGCTCATCTTAGTATCAAAGAGAGTATTTTAACTGCCCTAAAAATTCTCCACCTATTCACCCCTCTCCTCCCCACCATCCTCTGGTAACCAACAATCATTTTACTGTCTCCCCTAGTCTTGCCTTTTCCAGAATGTCATATAGTTGGCATCCTACATTAAGTAGCCTTTTCAGATTGGCTTTTTTCACTTAAGGATATGCATTTAAGGTTCTCCATGTCTTTTAATGTATTGATAGCTCCTTTTTTTTTAGTGCTGAATAATATTCCATTGTCTGGGTGTACCACCTGACTATGTTTTTGACGCAGGTATTGAATAGATGCAGAGAGGTTATGTAATACACCCAATCTCACACAGCCAGCGGGCAACACGTCAGGACTTCAACCAGCAATTCTGTCCTCAGTACAGCCCTGCAGTCCAGCCTCAAATGAGCCCACGCAGCTGACAAACAGACATGAAAAATGTAAATCCCCACTTCCAGGGAATAGTCAGGAGACTTTGTACATTTCTGTTGTTGGAGAGACATTCTTATTCCCCTTGAATAGAAAGAAAACCACTACGAGGGCCACAGATGGGTCTGGAGCCAGTGGTGGAACGCAGGGGGCAGTGACAAGAAGCGCCCCACTCTCTTCTCCCAGTCAGTCTGGTAGAACCATCTCAAACTCTGATACAGTGGGTCTGGGGTGGGGCCTGAAATTCTGCATTTCTAACAAAAGTCCAGGCGGTGTTGTGCTGCCAGTCCATGGACCAGACTTTAAGAAGGAAGAGGATAGCCTATCATGCTCCCTTAGGAAGAAAAGGGACATTACTCAGTAATTCATCCAACAATTCTTTATTGAGTCTCTATCACATGTTAAGTAGTAGAGATCCAACGGGGAGGAAGGAAAAACTACTGTGATCCCTATCTTTGTAGACTGTTCATAGTATAGGAGAAAACAATTAAACAAACAAATAAAAGAGGAACAAACTGCAATAAATGCTACAAAGGACAAAACAGGGCCTGAGACAGACAGTAAGATGAGGATGTTCTTTAGACAGGTCAGAGAAGACCTCTCTGAGAAGGTGTCAATTAAGCTGAGATTCTAAGGATGGGAGCCAGCTCTGCAAAAAACAGAAGAGGAGAATTTTAGGCTAAGGCATTCATAACACCCCTGAAATGGCAAAAGAGGAGAAAAGGAAGTATGAATTTCATTTTAATACATTCATTCTATCTTCTGGATGAAGAATGGACCCTAGATGGTGGCAAGGAAACTAGCCAGAGGCCATTTCATTACAGGGGTTCAGGAAACAGACAATGGAATTCCAGGCATTTGGCGCTGAAATAAAGCATGAAAGATGGCCTCGCAGAAGGAGAGAGTGAGACAGGGGCCAACAACCCAACGTTTCCGATCTCTGTACCCAGCATCAAGTCAGGCTACCCCAGGGACAACAACAAAAGCACCAGAAAGAGAGAAAGTATCCACAGTACAGAAGAGCTGCCCTTGCGGTGAGAAAGGATCATACCACCTTGGTAGGAAGATTCTCCAGGTAGCAACAATGGCGCTGAAATTAGAAAAATGCCCCAAAGCTCTGGAGCCGTGCTGTCCAACATGGTAGCCACTAGCCACATGTGGCTCTTTAAATTTAAATCAATGGAAACTTCATACAGTTAAATTTCAGTGTCTCAATCTCACTAGTCACATTTCAAGTGCTTGATAGATAGGACATGTGGCTTGTGGCTGCCATTTTGAACAGTAGTGATTCAGAAAACATTTCTATCTTCAGAGAAAGTTCTAGCGGACAGTGCTGCTCTGGATGGCTAAGATGTGAGTTAAAATAAATGGATGATGGAAACTCATAGGATATTCCATAAAGGAATATTCCATAATAATAATATATTCCATAATATTTGCTACTTTCTGGCATATGGACTGTACCCAGGTAATGGGGTCTGGAGTATATTTGCTACCAAGTAAGCAGGAGAAAATATGTGTAGCGGGGCTTCTATGGATGAAGATTGGAAGAGCAGGTATCATATAAAGACAAGTGAGTATTGAATTAGGGTGGTGGTATGAGAATCATCTCATGGTCCAATCCAAGGGACCTACGCTAGGCAGGAGCTTAACTGAAGCCAAAATGAAAACAAATGAATTCTAAGAACTGAGAGTAGTAAGGGGATTTGAGATCTGGGTGTTGGTCAATAATGAACTTCGTAGGAAAGATGGGGTAGTAGTGGGCAAGGTGGAAAGTGAATCCAAATAAGGAAATTTCATGGCTGGAGATCTTGGGGGAGAAACAGTCTAAGTGACATTGAAGTCCAACATGTGGTCTTGCCCATGGTAGCTGAAATGGAAGCAAAGACCATATTCAGGAAAGCTAAGTCCAGGATTTTGGAAGGGTCATCAACATGAAATGTTTTAACTTTTCATTTCAAGCTTACATAAAAGTAGAAAACTAGTATAATGAACCCCTTTATACCTTTAATCCAGCATCAACAATGAGTAACTCACGACCAATCTTATCAACATGGATTTTGTCACCGAGACATCGGGAGGTCTTAGCGTGAAGAAAGGAAAATGGGAGAAGGCGGTAAAACCAAAAAAGGGATGGGAGGTCCCCTTTGTCATGGTCAACAGTGGCAACTAAATAGGAGATGTGGATTCAAAATAGGAGCGGTGCTAATGAAGGGACAATGGAAAGCAAGTAGCACAACAGCTGGCACATAGTAAAGACAATAAATAAGAAGGCAGACAGGGATAGACAAGGGAGAGCAAAGAATATCCTATTCGCATCTCCCTACATCTGTGAGGGATTTAAGCAGCAGGAGACAGACCCAATGATAGAAAAAAACCTTTGGAAAAGACTTCAAAATCTAGGTTGCTGTCATGGACACAGCCCCCATAGATTATAATTATAATCCAGCCAAACCACATTATATCAAGAAAATGTTGAGCAAAAGCCACACAGCCAAGAAGTTTGCTCCCTACTGATATTTGAAAATAAAACACAGCTACAAAGATCAGTCTCCATTAACGTGACTCCCGAAGGCTCTCCGCTGCCCTTTGCCCTGTCCCGGTGAAGATCGGCGTCACATCCGCCATTTGTCTTTGTTAAACACAAAAACTCTTCATGAGCCAGTATTCTTTCAGGTTAAGTGCAATGGGCACAGCTGCAAATGCACGGGGCCACGATGCCTCAAAGACCTTCCATGATTTGTTTGTATTTCTTCCAATTTTAATAGAACTGGCAAGTGACAGACATCCACAACCACATGAAAAGCTGCCTTCAGAGTTGGCCTCTTGGCCTGCTGTTAGTCCTGAAAATCTAAATACAACAAGCAAAAGCGTGGGCGTTAGAAATCCTATGTGTTTAAACCAAGATTCTAAATGTGTCTTCCTTTTCCTAGAGGAAGACAGGAGTTCAATGTTTGGTTTCCTAAGACCGTTTCTGGTTCAGTTTCAGTCTGTACACCTACTGAGCTGGTAGGGTGGGTACCACTAATACATGTGGTTTACATTAATGCTATTCATGATGTTTATCCTAACTCTGCAGGAAGCAGCTCACCAGATGGTATTCACATTTGTGTGTTGCTCAAATTCACTCAGAATCCCCATTCCAAAGACGAATCCATCAGTGGCAACGTCGATAAAACACATGCCTCTGCATTGGTTATTAAAAAGGCCACTTTCAATCAGAAGAAAAATACTGCAACAGGACACTCGGGATGAAATGTTAAAATCAAACGACTTCCCAAGCCTGCATCGCGATTTGGGGATCAGCTGATACCTGCAGAACAATGCATGTGCTTAGAAAAGAGCATTTCAAGTGAGTAAGAATTTGGTGGCTTCAAGGAGGAGAGCAACTGATTCAGTGCAAAAAGGGTAAATTTCTTCTGCACCGTCCCAGCTGAGGACACTGTGCTCATCTCAGGCGGATACTAAGTGATGCAGTAAAGCAGCAAATTAGAAGAATGTAAATTCCTCAGTAGGAATTGCACGCAGGGGAAAAATGCCTCCTAAATCTCCTATTTGTTTTCATGTAAATAATGTACACTCTTCCTAAAATCAGACTGGCAAGAGCCTAAGTAAGATGTCAAAATCTGCAATAGATAATATGCTGGACTCCAAAAGGGCTAGGACACAGTCATCTTCCTCCTTGGGTGGAATTCTTGCTGGCAAATGAGAGATCTACCCAACGTTGAAACCCAGCAGTTTTGGCCTTTTGCTGCCTCACTTCTTCTGGGTAGGTGCATGTGTTTGTGTTCTCATTCTCTCCCTCTCTGTCTTCTTCTCTCTGATTTCTCATTACACTAAATTGTATGCTACTTGGTTGAGTGATCCCAGATGATATCAGTTCTGTTTTAATTGGTGTAACTGTTATTGTTATTCCTTCCCCATCCCTCTGTCTGTCGCCCTTGCACAGATCTGGTCATGCCGAGAGTTCTCTCTCAGGTTCATGGGAGCCTCACTGTTCCACAGAGAATGGTCCAGGGTGAGCCCGGTGGGTGAATCAGAGTGGCCTGGGTTCTCCTCCATAGTCCCTTATGACCAGGAAACTGAAGACAAGGGCTCAAATCTCCATCTCCTAAACGTCTCCGATTGGCTTTCCATCAGCTGCACCTACAGTCTTCTATCCCCAACTGCTTGTGGCACTTACAGACCATATCTCAACATTTAGCACCTAATTGTAATCTGCCTTGTATTGGTCCACTGAGGACATTATTGTCATGTAGGTTAAGCTCATTTGTCCTCCCAAGAGAACTTCTCAAGGAGACATGCTGTGGAGCATAAGGCACTGTTGGTTCCCTTCTGCTCCGTCCTGGCAATTAGGTAGGTCCAGCCCCAGCTGTCGGGGAGCTCACAACCTACAGGGCAGGACAAAGGAGTTAACAAAGGATTTACAATATGGTGCTCAGAAGGCAGTCAGCACAGCACATTTCAAATGTCCTAGGAGCACACTGGTTTATGTGAGGAGTCTAGAGCCCCTTGTATAAGGTGATATCTCAGATAAGATTGGCAATTTGCAGAAAAAAGATTGAGGTGGAACCATCTCAGGTGGAGAACCAAGGTCAATGTCTGGCGGAGAGATGCAGTGGGGCACTCAAGGAGACCAGCAGAGATGGGGTAAGAAAAACAGATAGCACTAGGTATTCAGAGATGCTCAAGGACTATGTCTTCAGGTTGAATCATATAAAATTACCAACCTCAACCAGAAATTTCTGACCTAAACATACAGCATTTTCATATGGTATGAAATCTGTAATATTATGTTTCTCTGCATATTCCCCCATAGACAATATTTGTTAGGTAGTTTTCATCTAGCTGGAGGGAGGGAGGTCAGCACCCTCATGGACTCTCTGGGGGTGGTTAGAATTTGAAAGACTCGAATGGAAACTTTGCCCTCCACGCGAGGCTCTAGCAACACTTCAGCTCTCTTTAGGGCCGATCAACTCCAGAGGCTTTCTTTGTAGAGTAATGGATATGAGAAATGATTTTTCATTGGTGAAACGAGTGGTGATCAAGATGTGTGTATTGACTGAAATATTGCGCAGGCATCCCGCTCATGCGTGAACAGGGCTAAGAATCCACTGAGCCCGAGAGCCTGTGCAATTAGGAGCTGCGCATGAGCCTTGATGCAGAAACCGTCCTGGGTCCGGCTGCTGAATCTGAAGATTCTCCTTGTCTGAATCTGGCTGGAATGTTAGCTGCATTCTGCTGCCCCATGACTGCCTCTTTGCCTCTAGCGAACCCTCTGGGCAAGTTGCTGTCAGAACACTCAAAGGCAGGGGTCCCCAACCCCCCGACTGCAGACCAGTACCGGTCCGCAGCCTGTTAGGAACCGGGTGGCCCAGCAGGAGGTGAGTGGGGACGAGTGAGCAAAGCTTCATCTGCCGCTGCCCATCGCTCACACTACCGCCTGAACCAATCCCCTCTCACCCCCATCCATGGAAAAACTGTCTTCCACGAAACCGGTCTCTGGTGCCAAAAAGTTTGGGGACCGCTGCTCAAAGGGACCCAGAGCTAGGACTTTCTCAAGCTCATAGAAGAGCTTATATGACTCCTTTGTGTCTCCTGACTTAAAATGTTTATATGTGTGGCAGAATTTGGTCTGAGCCTTGCTATCATTAAGACTTGGTGTCAGGAATTCCCTGGCAGTCCAGTGTTAGGGAATTCCCTGGCTTTCAGTGCCAGGGTTCAACCCCTGGTCGGGGGACTAAGATCCTGCAAGCTGTGGGGTGTGGCCAAATAAAAAGAAAGAAAGAAAAATAAAACTTGGTGTCAAGGTTGTCCCAATCCAAGAGATCTAGCACCCTGGCCAGGCTACCAGTATGTTCCCCAAAGACCTTTATGGGGCTGATCGAATCAGCTTAGGTCAGTTCACAGCATCCCTCCAGGAGAGCACCCAGCACGGCAATAGCCATCCAAGGAGCAGTGGGCAAACGTGAATTAAATCAAGGTTTTGACACAGGCTGAGATTACAGGATTATAGTTGCTCATAGGATAGTAAGAGGAAATTAGAGATACTGGGGGGAAAGGACTTTCCTTCACACTTCAGAGATCATCCCTTCCACCCCCCTCAGTTAGTACCTAGAGGTTCGGAGACCCCGCAACCTCACGGATAATCTGTGACCACTGGCACCCAGGTTTCTGAATCCTGCTAAAGTGTTCATCTCACCTGACAGTGGCCCTCAAATTTGTGTGTGCATTTGTGTGGCTTGTTGAATTCTGGGCACACCCCCAGAATGTCTGATTCCGTAGGGCTGGGGTAGGGCCTGAGAATTTGCATTTCTAACAGCTTTCCAGGGGAGGCCGTTGCTGCGGGTCCAAGGACCACACTGGGAGAACTCCTGTGCCACACCAGACCCCTTCCTAACCATCCCACCCCTGCACCCCGCCCCCATCCAAATAGCCCCGTTCCTTACAGTCTGGGTCAGCTCCACTCACACGACCTCCAGTGGCAAACGGAACCAAGTGCAACGAAACTAGCACACACACACTCCCACCCTTTCACGATACCTGGCTTGAGGCCCTGCGTTCACATCACAGGGTTAGCAGATGATCCATCTTCAGGGGACTTCAAGGACATGCTTTGTCCTTTCTCTTTGGAAACATAGGATGTCTGTAAGGAACGAATGCCAGTTGACTTGGAAAAGCATCTTGGGGCCAGATCATACTGGGTCTGGACCATTAGGTCAAGACATAGGGCAACCAATTCAGCCCAGCTTTAGCGCTAAACGTTCTGCATTCTGAGAAACCCATTAGCCCTGGGAATACCACGATAGTTGTTCACCCTGTAAAGCACAGAATTTGATTTGTGATTTTCGACAGTGGAATCCAGTCATTCCTTCACCATACGTGCATTACCGTGCTTTGTTCCCAGCTCTCTGTCAGGCCCAGGGAACCAAAATAACATACTACTCCAGACGTTCATGGTCTATTGAAGGAGAAAGATAGGTAGGCAACAAATCTCATTATCTGTACTTTAAGCAAAGGTGTTTCTGCACCAAAGCTATAGGAACAGAGCTGTGTTTTAAAAGTACTAGGGGGGGCTTCCCTGGTGGTGCAGTGGTTGAGAGTTCGCCTGCCGATGCAGGGGACATGGGTTCGTGCCCCGGTCTGGGAGGATCCCACATGCCATGGAGCGGCTGGGCCCGTGAGCCATGGCCGCTGAGCCTGCGCGTCCGGAGCCTGTGCTCCGCAATGGGAGAGGCCACAATAGTGAGAGGCCCGCGTACCGCAAAAAAAACTAAAAACAAAACGAAAAAACAAAAACAAGTACTAGGGGATTGAGAGAGGGAGATTGAGAGAAGGAAAAGGGAAGTTTTCTGTAATAGGGGTAAATATGTTCACAGGGAGGAGGGTAGAGAATAAATACAGACGGTAGAGAATAGTTCTCAGTTGAGGAGGGGACAATGAAACAAAGACGGTAGAATTACCTGGAGAGGTTTTGGTTTTGTTTTCATGACCCATCCCTTGCCTGCTGCAGACCCTTCTTGTTGAGGATCCTCAAGACAGCAGGAGAGACTGGAAGTGTAAAAGGGAGAGAGAATACTTGATAGAGATAGGCCCAGAAGAGTCAGGAGAAGGAAGAACCCACGGCATAACTGGAGGGGTTGGCCTTGGGTAAGGGAAGCACTCTACCTTTCTCAGAGACCAGAAGAAGGGAAGTGTCTCTTTGAGGTCCCTAATCTCCCTGTTTGAAGCCTTTTAAATCCAGGTGTCCATTGTTCTACCTCCTTGAATCCCAGATCCATCCCATTCCTGCTAAGACCTGAGGAAATCATGAAATTTCCCTGAGTCCCAGTTTGCCTATTTATAAAACAGACATAGCAATGGCTCCTTCAACAAGACTTGTGAAAATCAAGCGAGGGAAGGTAAATCAGGGTTTCAGAGACAGTATCTAATTTATAGCAGCTGCTCATTAAATAACTCCATTTCTTCCATTCATGTCTTTCTCCTCCACCTCATGCAGAATCCTATTTGTAGATTGTTCTTTATTTTCCTGTGATTATATAATACTCTTTGAGTTTAAAAACCCCTCTAAGAAAGCTACAGGTATACCTTCTCTCTAGAAAAATGCTTATCAATTTTGCATACACGTCAGGGAGATGATTGACCATTTGGATCCCATTCATGGGTTTCCCCAGATTAAGACCTTCAATCTTATTTTTATTTTTATTTTTGGCTGCACTGGGTCTTCGTTGCTGTGCGTGGCCTTTCTCTAGTTGCAGCGAGCGGGGGCTACTATTCGTTGCAGTGCGCGGGTTTCTCGCTGCGGTGGCTTCTCTTGTTGCGGAGCACGGGCTCTAGGTGCGCGGTCTCAGTATTTGCAGCACGCGGGCTCAGTAGTTGTGGCGCACGGGCTTAGTTGCTCCGCAGCATGTGGGATCTTCCCGGATCAGGGCTCGAACCCGTGTCCCCTGCATTGGCAGGTGGATTCTCAACCACTGCGCCACCAGGGAAATCCCCAGGCCTTCAATTTTAGAGCAGGAATCTGTGAAGCAGGGTTTGCCACCCAATCCATTGGGGGTCAGGAAAAATATCATTTATATACATTTATATTTTCATTGTTATGTTTGCATTAGTATCATATATATAATGTTGGTACTATAGTACATGTATATTTTAAGATAAATATATTTGGGGTCCTCTTCCAAGTCAGTTAAAGGGTACTGTTCAATTACAACCCACTCAGAGGGAATTCATAGCTTAAATAACTAAGGTTTCAATAGGAAAAGAAAGCAATAGAATATCAGAGTGACCAGTACATGGGGAACACTGACAGACAGGAAGGATTTTGGGCCTTCCTGGAGGTCTTTGTGGTATCCCTGAATTCACCGCCACTAAGCTGCTCCCTGCTTTTTTCTGCCCAGGCAGAGAGGAAGGAAGGAAGAAAATGATTAGTAATATCCTAGCCCACAAAGGCAAAGAGAGAGGATTTATTGCTGCTCAACACTGAAGTCCTCCATACACTGCCATCATCCGTCCCTCCTTAAACAAGTGCTGGTTGTCATAAAAATGATTATTATTACAATGCAGGCCAGATCCTCTGATGAATCAAAGCTGATGAAACACTCAAGTAAAGGGACTAAACTATTCCCAGGTGGCCTGATTTATTCCCTGGAAGTTGTGGTTTTCCAAGTGGAACCCTGATGGCTGAAAGGCATATTCCCTTGTTGCATCAAGATAGAAAGTTAACCCTACAGAGTACACGTCTGCAGGGCAGGAATGCAGGGGTGGGTCCAGGTACACAAGCAGGTGACCAAAGAACTTGGCGTTTCCCCATGGTATCTTGTCCAGAAGCGTCCTCAAACTTGAATGTGCATTAGGAATCTACTAGAGATTTTTTTTTTTTTTTTTTTTTTTTTTTTTGCGGTACGCGGGCCTCTCACTGTCGTGGCCTCTCCCGTTGTGGAGCACAGGCTCCGGACGCGCAGGCTCAGCGGCCATGGCTCACAGGCCCAGTCGCTCCGCGGCATGTGGGATCTTCCCGGACTGGGGCACGAACCTGCGTCCCCTGCATCGGCAGGCGGACTCTCAACCAGTGCGCCACCAGGGAAGCCCTCGACTAGAGATTTTAACCCAGACACAGATTTTTACCTTGGATCACAGATTGCTGATATGGCCATGGAGGGTTGCCACCGATCAGGGTGTGGTGGAGGACTTATTAAGAACCACTGATCCATTGTTGAATAACTCCACGCCCAAGCTTAACCATGAACTTTCTAAGCTAGAGAGGAAAGGTTGGCCTCTTAAACGCTGAAAGAGACATAACGATTTACTTAAATCTTTTTTTGTTTTATTTTGAAGTAGTGCTTTCCTTTGCATTCTGAATATATAGAAAAGATGGCACTGAAGGATAATTTTCATCTTTCTGTGTGACGTATGTATCAATTTAAAATAAATATAATAGAAAACTTTAAAAAAAAAAAAAAAGAATCTACTAGAGAGTGTGTGAAGAGTTTCCCGGACGCCATTCCCAGAGATTTGGATACGCTCGTCAGGCAGGGCCTATGGATCTGCATTTCTGACAAGCTCCCAGGTGATATCTGTACTGCTGTGGGGGGGAGGCCATCACCCTTTAAGTAACAGCAGGCACCCGGTCAGAGTTCCTGGCCAGGGACACCTCCCCGCCTCCCCGCTGGTTTCTCTCCCTCTGTGTTCCCTGCTTCAAGCTCTTTGCTCTGCTGGCTGCTAGAATGTTCTTTCTGAAACTTGAGTATATCATTCCTTTACTCAAAATAATGTTGACTGAGAACCTCACTTACCCCTAAATAGAATCCAAATGGTTTATACAAGGACATAGTATATAATTTGCCAAATGTGTTTTGCTGTTTTGTTTTGTTTTCACCCCCCATTTTGCCAGTTCAGGCTCATCTTCTCTCCAGGCATTCTCTTCCCGTCAGAGGAAACTTGAAGTAGGGTCAGGGCCACGCCAAATCACGGTCTGTGCGGGAGGTCAATGCGGTGTCACCAACCACAGGCTGTCTCCTGGGTTCACCTTCGTGAAGACACCTTCCCACGGCACACACCACCGTCTACTGTCACCGAAACTAGCGTGTCCCAGTTCCATGCTTTTTTTCTTCTCTTGCTTTTGACAAAATGAAAGATTTCCTTTCCCAAGAGGGAGTTAAAGATACGGAGGGCGAAAGAAGGGAACGTATTTCTTAATCATACCCTTAGCCTAGATCATCCCAAGCAAACACCATCGGTTTCTCAGAGTCACTAGTCAGTGTGCTGGGAGAATTGACAACACCTGATGATTTGCTCGTCCTCTCAGAGCTACACTCTTTCAAGTTCTCCTGTGTATTTTGTTTCCAGTCCGTAGGCACCAGTAACCCTGCACTGGTTTTCCTGTTAACAATCCTACTGTGCCAGGAATAGGAGAAACTGAAACACAGTCCCAGTTGTGAAGAACAAACACCATTCAGGGCTGTCCACCAACACCTCTAGAAGGAATTCTAGTTAAAATATTTTATTTGGGTAACCGTTGAGCCAACCGAGAGAAGGGGGCAAAAGACTGTAAAATAAGCAAGTAGGTAGCTTAGAAATTTCATTCTCCTGAAGAAAGCCTAAGAAAGCCCAGCTAAGATATCCTTCCCGAGAGAGTGTGGCCAAACCCTGAAATTCCCATGTCTTATTCCTGTACGTGCCTCAGAACCTGCCTCTACCATTCTGGTCCCTCTACGGATAATCCCAAAATGAAAATTTTCAGGAAAATTGTTTAATTCTTAAGCCTTAGGATTTTGTTTTCCAAATAAAAATTGTGCATAGATTTTCCTTAAGAATAAATTGCTCTGATTAAATGTCTTGGAAACCTAAGTTTATTACAGGATTTATTTAAGTGCTTATTAGAGTAGGCCCTAGACGTGAAAACTGACTCCTCAATCCATAGATAGATAAATAGACAGATATGCATATAGATTTAGATACACAAAACTCAATTCACTGGCTACATTAACAGCCTCATTGGTACTCTCTTATGTTTCAGGAATGGCATGGTTGGCTGCCTTTATGGCCTCATTTAGCATCTTTAAATGGGCACTTCTTTTATAAGAAGGGTTACGGCATGACTCAGCCACTTAGTGAACCTGACTAATTAGCATTCTGTCTCTCATTAACAGCATTAAAAAAACAACTGGGGGCTCTGAATACTTCTCAGATTTCCAAACAGACCTTTACAGTGTCAAGGACATTTGTTGCTCTCTGACCTTGGTGAACTTTTGGCCCAGTTAATCCCTCCAGCAGAAGCCCTCCTACTACCCTTAATAGAGAAGGCATCATCTTAAACGGCGTCCTAAATTGTCAGCCTCCTAAATTGTACTGCCTTTTCAGAAACACAATTCCAAATTGAAATTCTGTGTCAGAAGGAAAACATTAACCAAATTGCAACGTTCCTCTGAGCCTCATTGAACTCAGGTGCATATGTTGAGAAGGCAAATTTACATAAAGCGTGTCTTGAGTTTTGATGTTTCTGTTTTTGGGGGGAGGGGGTCGACATATTCATAACTGTGTAAAGGCTATAGCTAAAATTTAGACATAAAATGACAAAATTAAAATTCAGCATTTGCTCCAGGGCAGTGGGGAGAAAGAGAGAGAAAGCTAACTAAATATTAAGAAAACGTAACAGCACACAGATTGCGTGCCCTGCAAATGTATCAGGTTTTCCTTTACTCAAAGGGGGAAACTTAAACAGCAACTTCATTGAATAAAAGCAGATTCAAAATACGCATGAATCAAAGCAATGTTTCTAGCCTTCTTAAATCCTCGTTATTTTATGTACACCAGTGCTGTAAAAATGGGGTGGGTGGAGGAATCACTGCGTTATCTCAGAAAAATGTTGGGAGTCATTTATTTATTCAATAAATATGTTTGTGCAGGTTGCCCTGTTTCTATACTGATGATAAAGACAAGATAGACATGATCTCTGCCTTTGGAGAATTCATCATGGGGGAAAACAGTCATGAGAGGAGGGACATAATGGAAGCAGGCAGGACCAGAGCTGAGAGGAGACACACCTGTAGGCAAGGGGCTTGGTCAGGGATTGTGTTCCAGGAGAAATGCCTCAGAAAATGAACTTTGGGTTTTCCTCTCTACTTCCGTCTAGAGCTAGGCAAGCACATCCTCGATCAGTCTGCATGTTTTCTTCTCTCTAGGTCATTTTTTCAGTAGTCACTAAGGTACTGTGCTAAATGTGTTCTATATATTGTCTCAATTCTTCATCCCCAAAGTACATACAATAGCTTTTAAGATTATTCTCTTTGTTATGAACTGTGTCCCCATCAAATTCATATACTGAAGTCATAATGCCCAATACCTCAGAATGTGACTATATTTAGAGATAGGGACTTTAAAGAGGTAATTAAGTTAAAGTGGGGTTATTAGGGTGGGCGCTAATCCAGTGTTTCTGGTGTCCTTATAAGAAGAGGTGATTAGAACATAGGCAACACAGAGGGATGACCATGTGAGGACACAGCAAGAAGGCGGTCATCTGCAAGCAGAGGGGGCAGAGGCCTCAGAAGAAATCAGACCTGCCGGCATGTCGATCGTGGACTTCTAGTCTCTAGAACTGTGGGAAAATAAATTCTTATTGTTTAAGCCACCCAGTCTGCGGGTATTTTGTTATGACAACCTGGCCAAATAATATACCTTTTGGACAGATAAGGAAGTGGAGGCTTAGAAGAGTTGCTCAAAGTCACACAGAAAATACCAGAGCCAGGATCTGAGACAAGGTCTGTCTGACCCAGAGCTTAACTCTCAAGCATGACTGTATCCCATGAACCTAGCCTACCCTGGTGTGCTCTGAACCCCTCAGGAATGATCCCCTTTGCCCACCACCCCCATGATTCCCCTCCTCAGCATACCAACTCTTATGAAATAGGAACTTGCATCTGCAGTGGACTCATTACTAAGCCAGACCCAGGGATCAGAGACAGGCTATGTGCCCTGAAGGAGCCCACAGTCCCACAGCAGATGAAAAGTCACATTCCCAAGAATCAAGGGAATGACACATGACAATGCAGATGAAAAAGAAAGAGCTGTCTACCTTCCCATTGCCATGCCCACCCTCCCTTCTACTCCATCCACTGAAGGCTTGCTTCTGTCCCCACTCTTCATGTAAAACTGCTCCTGCCACAGCTTCTTGGTTTCCAAACCCAATGGACACTATTTACTTATTATATAAGTTTGACACCAGTGTCCGAGCCCTTCCTCTTTACATGTTTCTCCCTTGGTGTTCTTGGCATAATTGTCTGGTTTTCCTCCTTTCCTACTGACTGTTCTGTTTTTGGTATCCTTTACTGTCTCCTTTTTTGAATCTCATCTTTCCACACTGGTAGATCATGAATTCTGTTCTCAATCTCTCTCTTTTCTCCTTATATACTCAAGCATGGTGACGACATTCATTCCCGTAATGTCAACACCCACCTAATGCTCCTCAATCTATATCCAGCCCAAACCTGGTTTCTGAGCTCTAGGCTCATATATCCAACTGCCACAAAAACAAACTCAGCATCTTCCTCCCAAATCTATTCCTTCTCAAGTCCCATTCTTGGTGAATTGTACCCAGTTACCCAAGTCGGAAGTATAGGATTCTTTAGCTTAGGAAGTTTAGGATTGGAGCTACAGGAATCATGGAGGTCTTTATTTGCATTGAAGTTTCATCATGTCTTAATTTCTTTGAACTTCATTGTTCTCATCCATAAGAATGAAAATAATAATATCCACCTGAAGAGGTTTTTGTGAGGATGCAATTCCAGAGTCCCCCCAAAACACCCTCAGGTTCAATAGTTGGCTAGAGAAACTCTCAGAACTCAGAAAAGCCATGATATTCACAATCACAGTTTATTACAGTGGAAGATACCGACTAAAATCAACAAAAGGGAAAGGCACATAGGGCAGAGTCCAGGGAAGACCAGGCAGGAAGCTTCTAGCTGTCCTCTCCCAGCAGTCACACAGATAGCACTTAACTTCCCTCAGGAACAATGTGTGGTAACACCCATGGACTATTGCCCATCAGGCAAGCTCACCTGAGCCTTGGTGTCCAGAGTTTTTCATGGGGTTTGGTCACATAGACATGGCCAACCACCTGCATGGCTGACCTTACTCTCCAGTCCCTCCAGGGGTCAGACTGATACTACGTAGCCCAAAGCTCTCACCATAAGTCACATGTTAGCACAGACTACCTGGCATAGCCCAAGGTCTCCCAGTAAACAAAGATACTCTTAACAGCCCCAAAGCTGTCAAGGGCCAAATCTTTTACTACATGGAGCATGAATGAGTTCATGCATGTAATATGTTTCGCCCAGTGCCCAACATATGCTAAGTGCTCAGTAAATGTTCATTGTTTCATCTTGTATTCTTCTTTCTTCTTTACTTCCTATGTTTAGTCAGTTACCAAGTCCTGCCAATACTACTTTCTTTCTTTTCTTAAATATCTTCTCTCTTTTTCATACCATTGCCTTTACATGGAGTGAAGGAAATAGCCTAATGATAGGATAGGAAAATATGTAAAATAAAGAAAGGTGAGGGGGCTTCCCTGGTGGCGCAGTGGTTAAGAATCCGCCTGCCAATGCAGGGGACGCGGGTTCAAGCCCTGATCCAGGAAGATCCCACGTGCCTTGGAGCAACTAAGCCCGTGCGCCACAAGTACTGAGCCTGCGCTCTGAGCCTGTGAGCCACAACTACTGAAGCCCGCGCACCTAGAGCCCATGCTCCGCAGCAAGGGAAGCCACTGCAGTGAGAAGCCCGCACACCACAATGAAGAGTAGTCCCCACTCGCCACAACTAGAGAAAGCCTGCGCGTGGCAACGAAGACCCAATGGAGCCAAAAATAAATAAATAAAATAAATAAATTTATAAAAAGGAAAGGTGAATTTGAAAAAAGAGCCAAATAAAACTTCTCAAAGAAAAAGTAGTTTTGGAATTAAAAACTCAGTGGATGTCATAAACATCAGATTAGACACAGATAAAAGAGAAAGATTCCATTTTTCATTATATGTTAAATTTTTGCACAAAAAGGAAGCAAGCAAAAGGGTCCATTTAGCACTGTTTGAAATAGTGAAAAGTTAGAACCAATAAGGAAGGGTATGAAAAATAATGGTGCATTTTTACAATGGAATGCTATTCGGAAGTTAAAATAAATGAACTAGGTTTATGTGTATAAATTTGTATGAATGTCTTATACATTACAGTAGTGAAAAAAGTAAGTTACAAAAAGATAAAGTATTATGGAATTTATGTAAATTTCTAAAACTCAAAATATAATACTCAGCAGTTTATGTTCATTTACACATATCTGAAAATGTGTAAACATGGATCAGAAGGGTACACACCAGATGTAGAATGTTCTTTACCTTGGAGAGGTGAGGTGGAGACAGGGAGTGAAGAATGGGATTGTAAGAGCTTTAACTATATCTGTTATATCTAAAAACATATTTTAACTGGAGCAAATATAGCAAACATGGCCATAGATTACTTTCAGTTCTACAAATGTGTCATGTTCTCTCTTTCTCTCACTTTCCCCCATCTCATGACTTTGTAACAGCGAAGGTTCAACCAGAGAAGGAGAACCAGTAGAAGAGATAAACAGATAGATGGGATAGATATAGATATATAGACTTATTGTATAGAATTACCATATGACCCTCAGAATTTACCAAAAGGAGTTGAAAGTAGGGATTTGAACAGATATTTGTGTGTTAATATTCATTGCAGCATTATTCACAAGAGCCAAAAGATGAAAACAACCCACGTGTCCATCAACTGATGAATAGATAAACAAAATGCAGTATATACATACAATGGAATATTATTCAGCCATAAAAAAGAATGAAGTACTGATACATGCTGCAACATGGATGAACTTTGAAATTTTATGCAAAGTAAAGTAAGCCAGACACAAAATGACAAATTTTGTATGATTCTACTATATGAAATGTCTAGAATAGGCAAATTCCCATAGACAGAAAGTAGATTAGAGGTTACCAGGGGCTGGGGAGAAGGAGGGAATGGGGAATTACTGCTTAATGTCTAGAGTTTCTCTTTGGGGTTATGAAAAAGTTTTGGAAATAGTGATGATGGTTGCACTGCATTGTGAATGTAATTAATGCCACTAAATTGTTCACTTTAAAATGGTTAAAACAGCAAATTTCATGTTATATCTATTTTACCACAATTTTTTTAAATTAATAATGTAATAATCAAAACCATTGAACTGTGTATTTTAAATGGGTTAATTATATGGTATGTAAATGATATCTCAATAAAGTTTTTTTTTTAAAGAAAGAAATGTATTGAAGGTAACTGGCTTACGCACTTACGGAGGCTGACTAGGCAAGTGGGAAATCTGTAGGGCAGGCCATCGGGAAGGGCAGGCTGGAACTCTAGGGCAGAAGCTGAACCTGCCCTCCACAAGGGGAATTTCTTCCTCAGGGAAGCCTGTTTTACATGTAAAGTCTGCTTGGATCAGGTCCACCCAAATTACATAAAATAATCTTCCATACTTGAAGTACTGATAATACATTTTAGTCACAGCTACAAAATACCTTCACAGCAACACAGATTAGTGTTTGATTGGATAACTGGCTGTACCCTAGCCAAGTTGACACTCAAAATTGTCCGTGACATCACGGTTTATGTTACGGGGTGCATTTTCTTCCTGTCCTTGACACCGACATGCGTTAAGATTGCAAGAGAGCCAATGGGGTCCAAAAGTACTGTGGAAGCATTTTGAAAAATGTAAATTATTTTTGAATGTGTGATATGAAAATTATGAGTATAATAGTTACCCAGTGGCTTTTCATCTCTCCTAAAGGAAGATGAGGACTAATGTATTTTTAGGCATCTGTCATAAATTCTGCATTTACGCTTAAAAGAAAAAGTCTATGTACTAGGCCTTGAGTTTAGATGCAGGATGTTAAAATTAATAAGGCACAACACCTGGCCTCAGGGAGTTCCTAGTCTACTCCTATTTGCACAACAAGAAAACATGATTCTTCCCTGGTCACTAAATGAGAGACACCACTGACTGTCTGGGTCTCCCCTACAGCCCACCCTGTTTCAGTAGCCTGTGGAAATAGCCTCTACTGACCGGCCTCAGAACCTCAGGGTTTACCAGTTGGAAAATAGTAAGAAATGTAAACACCTCCTAGTCTTTTCAGAAAGATTACAGCCATTTCTTTCTGGTGTAATTCTTTTCATGAAAAGTTTCCCCAGGGGCTTCCCTGGTGGCGCAGTGGTTGAGAGTCCACCTGCCGATGCAGGGGACATGGGTTTGTGCCACGGTCTGGGAAGATCCCACGTGCCGCGGAGCAGCTGGGCCCGTGAGCCATGGCCGCTGGGCCTGCGCGTCCGGAGCCTGTGATCCACAACGGGAGAGGCCACAACAGTGAGAGGCCCGCGTACCACAAAAAAAAAAAAAAAAGTTTCTCCAGGCAGTGCTCCTTCAAAGCAGCAGAAGCTAGACGTCTGTTTCTAATTGAGATGCAAGAAAACAATGGTCCCAGCACCTGAGGTAACTGATGACCCCTCCCTATTCTCCAGTGTATCTGATTTTAATCCCTTCTTCTATTATGCATTCTTGCTCCTGTGCTTCTTTTCTACTCTGCCATTCTACCTCTCTGCTTTCCCTTTTCTCCTGCCTTTTCACGCTTTGGGTTCCCTCCTCATCTCTTTGGTCATTGTCAAGTCCCATGGTAGCACTCGGTTAAAGGAAATGCCATGATCCATTTTCTAACCTGTCAGTAGAGGGATGGAGAAATAAAAAACAAAGAAAAGAAAAATTCTGTTCAAGGTGAAATGGTAAGAAGTGAGAAGTTCTAAACTTCAGTTTTCCTTAAGTTTATTTGATGGTGTAATTTTTTGAACCACGTTCAAAAATCAATTCATGTTGACAACGATAATGAACTACCAATGATTTGGTCTTTTATGAAACTTTGTTTCATTAAAAGACAACCACTACTATTTTTTTTTAAAGCTTGGGAGTGCTTTTTCCCCAGTTTTTCTGCCTTTAATTATTGAATGTCTTGGTGTGTTGTTTTTCGTTTTTTTGGTTTTTTTGGCTGCATTGGGTCTTTGTTGCTGCACGCAGCTTTCTCTAGTTGCGGCGAGAGGGGGCTACTCTTTGTTGCGGTGGGCAGGCTTCTCACTGCGGTGGCTTCTCGTGCTGCGGAGCTCAGGCTCTAGGCTTACAGGCTTCAGTAATTGTGGTGCATGGCTTAGTTGCTCCGCTGCATGTGGGATCTTCCAGGACCAGGGCTCGAACCCGTGTCCCCTGCATTGGCAGGCAGATTCTTAACCACTGCACCACCAGGGAAGCCCTGAATGTCTTTTGAAAAAGAAAATCAATACTTTGCAAACTTAAACTGTACAATCTCCACCCATATTGAAGCTCAGGCAGCATGCAATCATGCGTGTAAACTTAACTGTGAACAAACAGTCCAGAATTCTATGAAAATTAATTCAATTATGCTCACCATGTTCTTCTATTGATGGAATGTGCTTGTAACTCCTTTAGGACAATAATATGGGTTATGAAATCTAATTCATGTGAGCAAAGGGTTTTGTTGTTGCTGTTGAAATCATTAAATTTCTCTCAGAAACCATTTTGTCCAAGTGAGCAGTTTCACTACCATCTGAGAGGAGAAACTGAGGCAAAAATATACCATGAAACCAGAAGATTCCTCCCGAACATTACAGCATATTCTTGTATCATTTGCCTTCTATGCATCAAAATATCAGTGCTATGCTGTATGCTGGTAGGCAATGCAGAACCCCGGCACTGTATATTCCCTGACATTTTAGTTGAACAAATACCCAAAGGACCCTCCCAGGTGGATGTAACTTGGCTTTGGGCAATTAGTGTCCAAAGCCACATTAATGTTGTCTTCCTGAATCTGCAACTTGACAGTCTGATAAACAATAGCACTGAGAGAGGTGTGAACTTCCACTATTTATCTCAATGGGCTGTTAACTTTGAAACCTAATTATGATCACTTAAATGCCAACACTGTTAATCATTTCACTGCTGATCACTGTACCAGAAACCTCCAGCCACAGTAGTGCGCTTCTTCCTAGGGCTGCCAGACTCAATTGCCATGTCCTGATGTGCTTTTTCAGAATGTCCTCTTGTTAGTACTGTCAACCTTAGACTGCTTAAACTGGGTGTCTTTAACGCCTGAGCCCTTGGGTAAGCAAAGCACCTATTACTCTTTTGAAAACAAAGAAAAGAAATGGGTATCTGTTGTCTCATTTTGTTTGTTGGTTTTTAAACACTGAGACTGATGAGTTTTCCTTATGGTAATCTTTGAAATCCAATGGGTCCTTATGGAAATCTAAATCCTCTGGGATACCACAGTCATCACTGGGGGTACTGTAAGATAGGAGCAGAGAAGGTAATTTTCCAAAAGACACTGGGGTGAATTCATAGTAAATTGAATTTGAGGAATTTCTGATATCACAGACTTCAACCTCCCATCTAAAGTGGGAATCATTTTACACAATCTGACCAAAACTATGCAGCCTCTCTCTGAATATTTTCTGGGTTAGGTAATTCACTGCATCACACAAAAACACATTCTGTTGCTTGCCTAGGTTGGGTTCTTGGAAGGTTCATCCCTGTATTCAATGTAATTCTCCCTGGTACAATTTTTATCCTTTGGCCCTAATTCACTTATCACACCAAAAATATTCTCTCATCCATCTTCAAATATTTTTAACAATGGTTCTCCCAAATCTCCCATCCTAAATACCAGCAATTCATTTCTAACGGCCTCCTTTATTGAATACCTATTATGAGCCATGCTCTGTACATGTATTAATCACTTAATTATCAAAACCCTGTGAAGTAGACATTTTATTACTATTTTTACATATTAGGAAAATAAAACTCAGCAAGATTAAGCAACGGATAGGTAAGTGAAAAGGTGAGGTTTGACCCCTTTCTGGCTCTCTTGCTCCATTCCAGCCACAGTATCTCCAATATTCTTCTTTTTCATTGCAATACCTTTCTTTTGTGAAGCCCTTTTCTAGCTTAACAATGTCATCTATAATAGCAAATAGATATTATTATCCCTACTTTTACAACTAAGGAAACGAGGCTCAGAAAAATAGAAGTTCCTCTAATTCCTCTAACAGTTTCCAGACTTTTTGACATTTCCATATCCAGTTGCTTGATCTATCCTATTTGCATGTGATATTGACACAACACTCCAGAGCCCACCACCATGGGACTCACATGCAGCCACGTGCCCCTGCGAGGCCCAACGTGGACATAACTGATGACGGCGAGCGTCCCCACTAAGCTCGGGTGCCGTCAATTCATCTCAGTCTAGGCTCCGGGCAGCCACTATACAACCATCAATTGACCAAAAGAGTAAGCCTTGTTTGTCATCCCAGGCTATCCAACAAGAGTCACTAATCTGTTTATATTAATAATATACTGAGGGACTTCCCTGGAAGTCCAGTGGTTAAGACTCCACACTTCCACTGGAGGGGGCACAGGCTTGATCCCTGGTCAGGGAACTAAAATCTTGCATGCTGTGCAGCACAGCCAAAAAAAAAAAATATATATATATATATATATATATATATGTACACACACACACATATATACTGAAAGAGTGAAATAATGCTATTTGCAGCAACATGGATGGAACTAGAGATTATCATACTAAGTGAAGTAAGCCAAAGACAAATAGCATATAATATCACTTATAGGTGGAATCTGAAATACAATACAGATGAACTTATTTACAATACAGAAACAGACTCACAGACATAGAAAACAAACTTACGGTTACCAAAGGGGAAAGGAGGTAGGGGAGGGATAGATTAGGAGTTTGGGATTAGCAGACACAAACCACTATATATAAAATAGATAAACAACAAGATCCTACTGTATAGCACAGGGAACTATATTTAATATCTTGTAATAACCTATAATTAAAAAGAATCTGAAAAAATATATATGTATAAAACGGAATCACTTTGCTGTACACCAGTAACTAATACAACATTGTAAATCAACTATACTTCAGTAAAAAATAAATAAATAAGAATATACAGATCCGCATATGACAAATTTCAAATGCGACAGATATGGCTACATTGGGATGAATAAACTGACGAAGGGATCTATGATGAGAAAAATGTACGACAGCCAAGTAGAAGATTGTTATTATATAAAAAGCAAGCATTTACTAAGAGTACAAATCCAGATGGGGTCTTGACCTTACATGGTTTGCAGTTCGTTGATGTCCAACACTCAGAAATCCAACAGGTAAACACAAAGAGCAACGGGAGACTGTTTCCTTCCCACTCCAGAAGGAATTCAAGTGGCCACTTGTTTGCAGTTTAGAAGAGGTCCGCATCATAGGCATTGATTTTGTCCAGAAAAATCACCTAATGATGAGTGCATGTAGCTTCACGTGTGAAGGAAGAAGGTGATGGAAGAAAAACAGAAAAAAGGAATATGAGAGGCTGCAACTGAAGTCAGTATATGTTATGGCAGGATTTCACTTTGACTTATAGAAATATAATGGAAAACAAAAATCAGCAGGAAGTGGAAGGAGGGTGCGCTGGGAAACCAAAGTTTATATCTTTCCTAAGGCAAATATAAAAAAAGAGGCTATCTATTGACCTTTCTAATGAGCTCACCCCACCCCAGCCCCCATCTTAGGCCAGAGGCACTGTTTGTCCCACAGAAAAGGTACAGGGCAGTGGTTCTCAAAGCGTGTTCCTCAAACCAGCAGTATCAGCATTATTTAGGAATGAATTAGAAATGCAAGTTCTCAGGCCCACCCCAGAAGGGGTGGAGTGTGAGACCAAAATAGCAAGCCCTCCAGGAGATTCTGACGCTCACTGTAGTGTGAGAACCACCGGTCTATGGGAAGTCTATAGCAAATCCGCCAGGACTGGCCCAACTGCAGCCAATATTGTTGTTATTCCAAGCCATCTACCAGCTCGTTCTCTGCATCCATCACCATTAATTTGATTGCAAAATTAAAAAGAAGGAAATCCATGCATCCACATTTGAAATCTGTGCTCCAATGCGCCACTGACCAGGCTCTGCCTGGGAGCCTGCATATGTTGGCTCTTTTTTACACTGTGTCCTGAGTAAGCCCCTGCCTGAGCTGCTTAGCAGAAAATTTAGGAAGAGATTAGATATGTGCGTGAAATTTTAAATAGTTTGAATAAACCCCTGGGTTCAACTTTTCAAGTGTATGTCTCTTGCATTGCAAGTTAGGAAAACACTCCTAAAATCTACTGAAAACTATCGAAAATCCAAATTCTTCTACCCCAAACTTTAAAATGCACAGTATTCCAAATCATTGTATAAAAATAAAATTATCATCCTTTGTACACTCTAATGATCACTTTTTTTGAACAACCAAAAGTGTAGTTTCTCCAGGAAACATCTGAGATTTTCTCAAACAAGTGTTATTTATTTCAGAATGGCTCTTTTCCGGAAATACTCTCCCTCTTGACACTAGATCAGTCTGCTGTTGATAGAGGCATGTCAAGCTCTACAGTTATAACGAAACCAGATTGGATGACTTTTCTCTGTGTTTATTTTTTCCATCAAAATGATCCACATCCCTTAAGGGAACCAACAAAGGCAGCCCAGCAAAGTGTCCTTCTAGTCTGCAATCTTAAATTAGAAGCTCTGCTTCAAAATATTCTTAATCAGAACCACACTTTTAGGCTACCTAAGGAGAGTCAGATTCTCATATGTTTTATTTTTAATCTAAGAGAGGGAGAAGAGAGGCCACCACCAGGGGTTTATTACCGGGAAGTACCTCATCAAAGATGTTTGGATCATTGGAAGGCAACTAGCTCTCCCCTTTTTTTTTTTTTTTTTTTTTTTGCGGTACGCGGGCCTCTCACTGTTGTGGCCTCTCCCATTGCGGAGCACAGGCTCCAGACGCGCAGGCTCAGCGGCCATGGCTCACGGACCTAGCCGCTCCGCGGCATGTGGGATCTTCCCGGACCGGGGCACGAACCTGTGTCTCCTGCATCGGCAGGCGGACTCTCAACCACTGCGCCACCAGGGAAGCCCCTGTCTTATAATGTCACATTTTTTTGGATAGTGTTGCTGAGCTATAGATGAGATAATCACATACTCTTGAGATAGAGGCAGTCAAGAACCATGAAGGGTCTGAAATTTTTACCTTACTTGCAAGCTAACTGGTGAGCTTGCTACAGTTTTGTAGAAAAAAACATGAGAATCTTGGGTCAGAGATAAAGGATTTTATTACTCTCAGTAATAGCAATAGCCAGAAGATCAGCATTTGTACCAGTTACCCTACCCTCATTCCCACAGTGTCATGCTATGAGGGCCAGGTGACATCTGCACACACAGTGAGTTGCATTACAGGAGAGGAATTCTGAGCTTAGGGAACCTGCATCTTTTATAGCAGACAGTAAGCCTGCTTAAAGTTTGGGCCAGAGAGAGACATTATCTTATTATACTGGCCAGTAAACAAAACTGCCCTTTATTTTGTGGGGGGGGACACTGTGTCTCCTAAGGCTATTCATTACTTAAACTCCTTGAAAAGATAACTCAGAACAAGGCATTCAGTCCCTCTGCTCCCAAGACAAACAGAAATGCAAGAAATCCTTAGACAATTCTCTCCCAGCAGTGACTAAAGCCAGGGGCACTGAAGGAGCCCATCTTCCTGGGTTCAAACCACAGCTCTTGGGTACATTACTTAACATCTCAGTCTGTTTCCCAATCTATAATAATAATAATAGGAAGATAATAATAATAGGAATAATAATAGGAAACACTTCAAAGAGTTGCATATAAGTGATATGATACCTAACACACGTAAAGCATTTTACACAACGTCTGATACAGAATAAGCATTTAAATGTTATTATTATTTTTCCTGTTATCACCACAGCTGGGAGTATTGAAGAGAATATCCTCAGATGTCACAGAATTCCCATCACAACAGGATCCTCAAATTTCCAAACTCTAAAATAAAAAGCAACTGTAGAAAAATTGTAGAACATGCTACATGATACTACACATATTATGAAAAACCACATTTCTATTTATTCTAATATTTAAGTGTCATATACAATATATTTCTTATCAAAAAAGGAACCAACCCAATATAAGTACCATCTTGTGTAAAAATCAAACCTTATCACTTCAGGCTGTCCTCTTTCATCTCCTTTACAACTCCAACCAATACTGTCTTAGTCTCAACATGATTGAGAGAAATTCAAGTAGTGTATTTGAATTTCAGCCACATGTTTAATAAGGCCTGTCTTGGCGTCCTCACGGACAAGATGCAAAATTTGGGCTGGAAGAAAACACAGTTTGGTGGATTGGTAGGAGACCGAACAACCAAGTAAAGAACTTTGATAAATTAGAGGCAATATGGTTTATTAGTAACAGCGTGGAGTTAGAGAGATGCAGAATCAAAAATCAAGTTCAGGACTTACTAACTGTGTTACCATGATTCAAGGTTAAATATGCTAATATATGCAAGAAATCATTGGTAGTATCACATACATGGTAGATATTTCGTAGAAGTTGTTTTCCTCCCATTTCCCCCATTAATTAATTGTTGTCAACCACGGGAAATTAGGGCTTAGAGAGCTTTGTCCTCAAACCCTGTCCTCTCCACACTTTCAATCAGTTTTCTGGACGAAGATGTCAATGGCATAATTATTGTATTTGCAAATGGCACAAAGCTGGGAGAAACAGGTAACACACTATCAGTAGATGGTTGGATTAGTATTCAAAAAGTTCTGAACAGCCTGGAAACTTGGTGTCGTTCAAAACCACAAGATCACATTAAATAGGGATAAATATAAAATCCTCTACTTGGTTCCAGGTTCCAAAAGTTTAACTTCATAAATTACATGATAGAGAAACTCAGACTTGTGTTTTTTTAAAAAAAAAAAGTTGAAAATGATTCAGAGTTGAATCTGATTCAGTGTTTTTGCAAAAAGTAAACTGTGGAGGTCTTTAAATACCAGGCTACGAGGCTATGACAGTCCAATTTGTTTTCCAGATTCCAGCTTTGCTTAAATTCTAGCATTCTGTGGGCAGGGGAACGGTATCCAATACTGTTGGATCGTTGCCTATTTTAATACCCTTTACGTTTCCTGAATGGCACTTGGCATGCAGTCATTACATTCAGCTGGGGGAATTTGAAACAGAGGACTTTCAAAGGGACTCCCCTGGCGTCAGAGTCATCCTGGAGAGATGGAGGGTACCTTCCTTCCCCTCGGAGATTGAGCACCCCGACTTCACTTCTGTCATCCTCTGCTGCTGCTCGAAAGCTATTCTTACATTCTCAAAATATTAAACAATTTCATTAAAGAAATTAAATTACATCTCAATTACTGACATTTCAAAAGACTTCGTGTTAATAATATCAAATAGGAGAAAGAGAAAAGGACATACTTATAAACCAATTATCTTGACTGAATTCAATCTTACAATTTGCCTGCAATTCATAAAATGATTCCAGCTGTGTTTCTTTTGGTTTTTGTTGCCAGGAGTACTTTAGTGAATTGTCCACAAACCAATACTATGTCTTTCTTGATTCCCCTTAGGAATCTTTATAGCAAAATCTTCAGTTTTTTGTCTCTGAAACTTTAGAATGATCACATGATAAATTCAAAAGACTGTGATACTGTTGGGAGAAATACAAAGGGCAATGGGTCTGAATCTCTCCTCTGAGTTTAGAAAGTGCTGACCTCAGATTCCTGAGCCTGGAGGCAAGAGGGGCTGCCTTGCATCCCTTTCCCAACCATAAATTATTCTTTCTGGTTATCTCTTCCCGATTCCCTGATCCTTTCATCTCGCTTGCTATATCGCTGAGCAATCTTGCCCCAAAATTGCAGGCTTAGATATGCCCTGGACTCTGGGGGAAACGTTGTCTTTATCCAGGGGGACTTGGGGCATTTTATGGCAGTACTGGACTCCTTCAGCATTAACGCAGCCTAACTTCTAGTCTTTCTAGGACCTTGTCTGCCAGTAACTGGGCTTCTGCTTCCAAAAGTCCCAAGCTCCACTACTGAGTCTCCACTTGTTTCTCCTGTGGCTGAATTCCTTTCCCACAGCCTGCCCACCTCCTCCACTCCCCTTGAACTGGAACCTGTCTTTCATTTGATAGGTCATCTCTCACCCACTCCCCCAAAGAAACTGCAATCCTACCTTTGAACTCATGAAAGTGGTAAACGGTACAAGGAGGATTATAATCTGCTTCCAGCTCCCATCTGGTTCCACCCACACCACCCAGTGAATCTGTTCCTCGTTTTTTCTTAAGGTAACCACAGACTACTTAATTACGAAATTCAATAGACAATCCTTAATTCTCACTTTACTCCATCTTTTTTTCCAGTATTTAACACTGCGGAGCACTCCTCTTTCAGAATCCTCTCCCCTCCCGAAGTCGATTCAGCATCTTTCCAGCCCTCAAATATATTTTCCATTTTGCAGTTACAGCAACACCATCCTTTTAGGCACCCATAAAAAATCTGAATCTTCCAAGAATTCTTTCCATCCACTTTATCCCCATATTCATCTGTCACAAATCCTGTTGATTCTACGTCCTAAGAGCCTACCCCTTCTCTCAACCGTCTCCACATTGCCTTAGTTCGGTTCTCAACAAGTCTCAGGCCTTTGCAAGAGCCTCCTTCCAGACTCTTCCCCACCACTCCGTCTTCCAACTCATTGTCAGGGAGAGCTTTCTGAGTCACAGGTCATGCCAGGGGCAGATCCAGGCTTTGTGGAGCCTGAAGGCGATCCCATTTAGAAGGTCCTCTATAAAACACTCTATAAAATAAAAGATTTATTCTTCAAATTTTGCAAAAACCTGTGTCCATTGACACATTGCTTGGGATCTTCCCAAGGTCCTGGAAAGACCTATGCAAACGAGGGGCCCTGGGGCTTTTTTTTTTTAACTTTTTATTTTATATTGGAGTATAGCCAATTAACAATGTTGTGATAGTTTCAGGTGCACAGCAAAGCCATACAGATACATGTATCCATTCTCCCCCAAACTCCCCTCCCATCCAGGCTGCCACATAACATTGAGCAGAGTTCCCTCTGCTATACAGTAGGTCCTTGTTGGTTATCCGTTTTAAATATAGCAGTGTGTACCTGTCGGTCCCAAACTCCCTAACTATCCCTTCCCTTCCCCCATCCCCCCTGGTAACCATAAGTTCTTTCTCTAAGTCTGTGAGTCTGTTCCTGTTTTGTAAATAAGTTCATTTGTATCATTTCTTTTTAGATTCTGCATTTAAGTGATATCATATAGTCCAAAAGGATAAATGTACCCCAATGTTCATTGCAGCTCTATTTACAATAGCCAAGACATGGAAGCAACCTAAATGTCCATCAACAGAAGAATGAATAAAGAAGATGTGGTACACATATACAATGGAATATTAGCCATTAAAAAGAATGAAATAATGCCAATTGCAGCAACATAGATGGACCTAGAGATTGTCAGACTGAGTGAAGTAAGAGGGGCCCTGGAGCTTTAACATCACCAGTTTCATGGTTAACGTATGTCTAACAAATGCTAATCCTGTGATGAAAACATTCAGTGGCTCCCCACCAGCTGGGCGATGATGATATTCAAAGTATTTTATGAACACCTATCTGGTTATCACTGCAGTCACATACCTTTTCACTTCCCCTGACATATCTGTACACTGATCCCCTAAAAGTAGTTTTCATTCTACAAATCAAGAAGCATTTTTCTCTCTTAATACCCTTTTATAAGCTGTTCCTATATCTGTAATGTTTTTCCTTCTTCCAACCAAATCCTATGAACCTTTTAAGGAACAGGCAACTTTTACCTTATTTGCCTCACCTGTGAGGTCTTTCCAGTATGATTTTGTCAGTTCCTTCCCCCGGGCTCATAAAAGTTTGCACGTTTACCTATATTCTAACACAACACATTGTATTGCAATTGTTAGATTTTGTTTCCATCACTGGATTGTGAGGAAGAGGCCATGTTTTATTCATCTTATATTCATAACACTTAGTATAGTGGCTGTCCCATAGAAGGCGCTTAATTAATGCTAAATGAGCATGTAAGGAAATAAACGACTCTAGGTCTGAAGCCTCTTGCTTCAAAACTTGTGTCATGATACTCTGTTCAGTTTACTTATGACGCTTTTCTGCACCATCCTGGCAGAGACCAACTTCCAGGACTGCTACCTGCTGCTTGTCATTATACACCTTGAATAACTTTATCTGTCTGGCTGGATTTCCTGCTACCAACTGTTGAATCCATCTTTCCATTCCCCCAAGCACATGCTCCAGCCTGATGAAGATAGCTTTTTAAGTGTGTGTCTCAGACATTGTACTATATGCTAGTTTCTAGTTCTTTTTTTGCGGTACGCGGGCCTCTCACTGTCGTGGCCTCTCCCGTTGCGGAGCACAGGCTCCGGACGCGCAGGCTCAGCGGCCATGGCTCACGGGCCCAACCGCTCCGCGGCATGTGGGATCTTCCCGGACCGGGGCACGAACCCGTGTCCCCTGCAACGGCAGGCGGACTCTCAACCACTGCGCCACCAGGGAAGCCCCCTAGTTTCTAGTTCTTATCCACTCATTATCTCCAGCAAATAATGTCACAACAAAAGAGAGAGAGCTGATGACTTGAACAACTACCACGATAACTTGTGGTTATCTGTAACTATAACAGAAACAAGTGTAACTGGAATAAGGGGAAAGACGCCATCCTGCCTGGAATATATATATCCTGCACTTTAGAATGGTTTTCTAGTAAGAAAAGATGGAGGAGAATCACCTCTACTTCTTGTCCATTTGCTTTCCCATCAACTAGGCTATTTCACTGGCCTCTTCTTTCATGCTTGGTCAAGGAAATTGAGCTGCATGATCTACTGATTGAGACTGAGTCTCCCACAGCTTGCCCCTTGGAACTAGCTATATTTATATATACACATTTGAAAAAAATTACCCTTTGACCTGTATAATGCTAATGAGCACACAAAGAATAGAAAATTGGTATTCTAAAGAATATGACAGCTTGACCTGCCTGGGGCTTTCAGGATGCTGTCTTCAGGCATTTGGAATCTCCATACAGCCTCTTATGAGCTGTGTTAATATGTGTCCAACTTCTTGGAAAAGTTATTTCACCTCTCTAAGCCCGTTTATTCATCTGAGGATAAACTTGAGAGTAAATGAGATGCATGTAAAGCACTTGGCTAACACACACACACACACACACACACACACACACACACACACACACACACACTACTGCTTTATAGGTTAACTTAAATGCCTATCAAATAAATATCTTTATTCTGACTGCAGTTGAATACATTTGCACAACTAAAATGTAGTGCTATGGATTTTAGCTGCAAAATGTATGTATGTGAAGCCCAAATATACTAGTGTAGGAAAGGACTAGTATAAATCCTAGAGAAAAAATATGAGATAAAATATGAGATAAAAAGAAATTTGTATTGATCATCAATATAAAACAGCCACTAGCATTATTTTACCTGATTATAATTGTTGAACTACTGTATTTGTTTATGAACATCTACTCAGAAAATATTCAGCATTGCATGTGGGCTCTGCAAGCATCATGGAATCCTCATGTTACATGAGTAGTAGGGTCCTATGATTGAACAATGATGTTCAAGGTGGGGTGACATCCCTGATTTTCACCGTCTTTTTTCATTCTTTATGTTTCTCTCTGTAAATTTAACTAAGATGCAATTTATAGACCTTTTGGTATTTTCCTTGCTCTGTACAAGGGTTTTTTAAAGTAACAGTGATCAGTTGTATATTCCTGTTAATTGACACACATTTTGCATCCAGCTGGTAAGATCTGGTTCTTTTGCTTTGAAAGCTGAAACAAAGCAAACATAACCACAACCGATTCTATACAGGTTTTCCCACTACTTTTCTAACCACACCAACTGTGAGTGGTATCAAGCTTTCCCAGGAGAAGATCTGCTCCTCGAAGAGGCTCTTGTGAAGCAATCCTGCCTGTAGAGACCCCAGAGTACACAAGTCAGCCATGAAGAGCGTTTTGAGATTGCCCTGGAGTTCATGACGAGAGGAAAGATTTCACTGCTCAGGGATAGATGCTCCCAAAGGTGCAAGTTAAACACAAGCCCAAACCTATACATAGTAGGCTACAAATTATTTTGAAGGATTTGCTTGAACATTTTGAAGAAAAAATCCTAGAATACTTGCAAAATAATGAAATGCAAACTGTGTAAAATTCATTTGCTTTAAAATGAAACCTTTTACTGGCAAAGGATACCCGATAGCTTAGGGACACTATCTTGCCCTTAAAATTTATCCCATAGTAGGTTAGCTGCCTTAAAATTTTTATGGAATAGAGCAGAAAATAAACTAATATACTTCAGAGTTCCAATGCAAGATGTTTGGATTTCACCCTTCTGTATTTTTTTTCATAAGTCCCTGAGAGAATATTCATCAGATTTCAATCATCAAATATTTATTAAGAATGTATCTTTTCTATAAACTGATATAGTTCATGATATATTTTAAAATTTAAAAAACAAGATGCAAAAGAATGTATAGAGTATGTTACTTTTTGTGTAATAAAAATATTTAAATAAAGAATATATATGATAAGAATACATTAAATTTTTGCCAAAGAGAAATACAGGAAATATAAACCAGAAACTAATAATTTTGAAGACCTGTAATGAGGATGGAAGACAGGAGGTGTCAGAAAAGGGGATGGGAGTGAGATTTCACTAAATATACCTTTT
Source organism: Delphinus delphis (assembly GCF_949987515.2). Taxonomy (NCBI): domain Eukaryota; kingdom Metazoa; phylum Chordata; class Mammalia; order Artiodactyla; family Delphinidae; genus Delphinus; species Delphinus delphis. The sequence continues at coordinate 47,256,378 of NC_082695.1, read as the reverse complement.
TATATTATTTTGAATTTTTAATTAACTAAACATTTTATACATTCAAAAAATAAACTCAATCAAAAAGGATGAAAAAAGTACATGCTATACTAGATAGAAACAAAAACAAAGGAGACTAAAATTATATCAAATTGAGTTTAAATAATAAAATAAAATAAGCTCACAGAGGAAAGAATCAACTCAAGTAAATTTTGAACATAGTATTCTGACCATAAACTTTTATACAATATATTCTAAACACAAAGAACTGCAAAGTAACCTATGCTTTACTTAGTGGGCTCATCGTTAGAGTACTATTGGTATTATAATTTTTCTAATTGCTTTATGTATATTTTAGGATAAAATAAATAAGGAAATCCATTAATGTTATTAGGAATACAGATTTTCACTGTAAGGGGAAAAAATACAAATATAAACTAAAGGATGGTAAAGAAAATGATACTCTGGTGTTACATTTGAATTGGAAATATCAGAAGGACATTTTTTACCTACTTCCACTGAAATGGCATAGAATAGTGTTTCACAGAGTGAGCTCCATGGCCTCCCTACATTGCAATCATATATGGTATTTTGGAAGTACAGATTCCTAGGTCCCTTGATAGACTTACTTAATCAGAACCTCTGGGAGTAGGATCTACAAATATAAACTTTTAATTAAATATTTTATATTGAGACAATTGTACATTCACATGCAGTTGTAAGAAATAATAGAGATCCCATGTACCCTTCATCCAGTTTCCCTCAATGGTAACATTTTGCAAAACTGTAGTACATTGTCACAACCAGGACATTGACATTGATACAGTAAAAATTGTTTAGAATATTTACATCACTTCCAGGATCCCACATGGCCACACCCACTGCCCTTCTCTCCCTTTCCCTCCACTCTCAGCTCTACCCATTTCTTAACCAGTAGGGAAGTCCCTGGACTTATAGATTCTTTTTTTCAGGAGTTTTTGAGTTACAAATCCAATTTCTTCAATAGTTATAGGGCTATTCAAATTATCTATTTCATATCAGGTATTATGGTAGTTTGCACTTTCAAGGAATTAGTCCATTTCATGTAAGTTGTTAAGTTTATATGTGTCGTGTTTCTTTGTGGTATTCTCTTGTTATCTATTTGATAACTTTCAGAGTCTGCAGTGATACCCACTGTTTCATTCCTGATATTAGTAATTTGAGTTTTCTTTCTGTTTTTTTTTCAAACTTGCTAGAGATTTTTCTTTTATTGATCTTTCAGAGAATGAGAATTTTGTTTCATTGATTTTCTCTATTGTGTTCTGCTTTCAATTCACTGATTTTTTTGCTCCTATGTTTGTTACTTCCTTCTTTCTATCTGCTTTGAATTTATTTTGTTTTTCTTTTCTAAGTTCTTAAACTGGGAGCTAGATTATTCGTTTCCACTTATAAGAAGCGGCTAGAATAGTCAAATTCATAGAGACAGAAAGTAAAATAGTGGTTTTCAGGGGCTGGGTTGGGACAAAATGAGGAATTAGTGTCTAATGGATCTAGCATTTCAGTTTAGAATGGGGTAAAAGTTCTGGAGATAACTAGTGGTGATGGTTGCACGACAGCGAAAATGTACTTAATGCACTGAACTCACAATGGTAAACTCACAAATGGTTACAATGGTCAATTTTATGTTATGTATATTTTAAGACAATAAAAAAGATCTCAACATGAAGAAATAAGCAGAAAATTTTTTTTGCAAGACAATGGGCCTGGATTATTACAAAAAAGCAGTGTCACGAAAAATATAAAAAGCTGGAGGGATTGTTCTAGAGACTTAGCTAGATTAGAGTCACAACAACTAAATCCATGGGTGAACTTGCATTGAATCTAGATTTCCTTTTAAAAAGCTATGAAGGATAGGGAAGACATATGGGAACATATGTATATGTATAACTGATTCACTTTGTTATAAAGCAGAAACTAACACACCATTGTAAAGCAATTATACCCCAATAAAGATGTTAAAAAAAAAATAGTGTTGGGAAAACTGGACAGCTACATGCAAAAGAATGAAACTAGACCACTTTCTTACACCATATACAAAAATAACTTAAAAAAAAAAGCTATGAAGGATAATTGGGTGATAATCAGGGACGTTAGAAAATGGGCTGTATATTAGAATACAAAGAATTATTGTCAACTTTGTGATAATGGTACTGTGGTTATGAAGGAGAATGTCCTTCTCAGGAAATGTATGCTGAGGTATTTATGACTTGTGGTGTGATATCTACAACTTACTTTTAAATATTTCAGCAAAATATCAATATACATAGAGAGAGAGGGAATGTGGTAACATGTTAACAATTGGATAAATCTAGGTGAAGGGTACATGGGTAGCCATTGAACCATTTGTTCAACTGTTGGGAAAGCTTGACATTTTTCAAAATTAACAGTTTGAGTTGGGAGTACCATCTTCAGACTTCTGTTCATTATGGCAGATGGGGCAGGAACAGGAAGCTGTCGTGTCCCTTTTCTGAACATGTAAAAATTCTAGATAAAAAATTCTTTTCCTTAATACCTGGCTACGCTTGAAAGCAAGAAAAAGAAAGCTCATCTTCCAGAAATAACAGAACTTATAGGCAAAGTGTTAAATAGAAGCTGAACTGAACAGCTCAGGGACATCCAAACCAGGAAGAGATGTTGGGGGCTGGAGGGGGTGAGTCCTAGACCCCCGCAAATGGGGCAGCTGGATTTACCTTCTGGGACCCAAGAAAGACTCTCCATATGTGGAAATGAAACAAAACAAAACGACCTCAACCTCACAGAATCAGCACAGTTGCCAGCTGTCTGCTCTGAGATATGAGTGGAGGAAGGGGGAGAAATCAGAAACCCAGCCCAGCCCTATGAGTGGACGTAAGCCAGGTCCCCACCAGCCCAGAATCCATCAAATCCCAGCAAAAGTGCCTGGGAATGAGGCCCACAGGAGCACCTCCACCATCCAACACAAGAAGACAAGCCAGACTGGGGCCCAAATGAGGGAATTTACTGCTACTTTATTTGGCTCTGCTTAAAAAAAAATTCTCAGCTCTCAGCTGAAGGTCCCTGGAATTTCCCTAGCCTCTTTGTAGGAACTGGAGGGGAGAAAACACTTAAAGGTGGTTATAGCCTCTCCTCCCTAACTTAACCTTTAAAAATATATTTTAAGCCTAAGCATCTGATTTTTCTGCATGGCCTTAAATTGCCTGATTATTAAACAGTTAGTTTTATTTGGAGGAGGTGATATCATTTTGTTATTTATTTGTAAGTAAAAGGACATGGGTTGTTTTCCATTAATGGAGATCGCTGGATACTTCAATCCTTTGTGGAGATGCACTCTCTCCTCCTGCTTTGGTTAGGAATTTTTAAAAGTGACTTCTTACCAGAGATCTTTCTGTCTTCTCTTCTGATGATTTATTGAGGAAGTTATTCCTCCAGTTCAAAAACCTTTCCTTATCTCTAAGCATTTTCCTCTCACTGCTCTATAATCTACTAAGTGCTGCTCGTGGCTTCTAACATCTGACAGCTTACAAGAATAAAGGACACTTATGCACATATTCCCATTTAAAAGAGCACTGCTTCTTGGGTTTTTTTTTTAAAGCACTATATATTGGCCTGACTGAAATTCCATTTTGGGTGTGAAAGAATGTAGATGGATTTCAGGGAGCAATCAATCACGATGGTAACTGTATTTGGCTTTTTTCTATTCTTTCTTCAATCATGGCTCATCTTACAGCCTATGTGGCCTCCTCTCAAGACCTATATTCTCTTCTCAGGTCAGTCTAAATCACTCCCCTTCTTCTAGAACCTGCACAATGCTAGGTGCTCGCTGGCAAGTTTGTTCTCTTGCTGAGCAATTATAATTGTCTAATTATCAGGGAACACTTTTTTGGAAGTGATCTGAAAACTGCTCTTCTGTAATTTCCATCAGTCAGTCCTAACTCTGCCCTCCAGAGATACAGCTGAGTCTTGTGGTTTGTGGATTTGTATCTGCAAATTCACCCCAAAATCAGTAGCCCCAACAGTACTGTGGTCATTTGTGTACATGTACACAGTGACACAAAATTTGAGTAAAAACATGCACATTCCCAGTTGAGACCAAACAAGGAGATGCTCTGTCTTCTTGTTCCAGCTCTCGTGTTATATACAAGTATCCTTCTGTGGTCTACTAAGACCACATTTTTTTTTTTTTTGCATTTTTGTATTTTGTTGATGATTTCACTATTTTAAATGACCCCGAATCATAGTGCTGTCTAGTATTCCTAAACACAAGAGAGCTATGATATGCCTTACAGAGAAATTACATGTGTTAGAGAAGCTTTGTTCAGGAATGAATTATCATGGTATTGGCCATGAGTTCAATGGTAATGAACGAACTATATATTAAATAAATAAGGTGTCTAAAAAAAGACACATATAAAACAAGGTTATGTATTAATGGGTTGGCAAAAATGTGACCAGCGGCTCACAGGACCCTAACTCCGTATTTCCCCTAGAAGCCACAGAATATTCATTAATTTAGTGTTCTTGGCAACTTTATAAAGCTTATTATAATTATTGTGAGTAAAAGGAATCAACTGCACTTATTGATGCTAACACATAGTTCACCTTTAATGAAAGAAAACAAACAGGCTCATATGAGTTTCACTTTTTTAGAGATAGGATAGAAGGGGAAAGGAATAGATATTAATGAGGAGGAGTGGGGAAAATTATAGTTGGAAGTCGTCTTTGAATTCTCCCAAGTTCTTATTAGAAATACAAAGGATCTCTCTCAGGCAGAGGAGAGTCAAAGAACAATTAGCCTAAGAGCATTCCAAAAATAACTGTCATAACAATCACCTCATTTGTGGTGTACTTTACATTTTATGAAGTATTTCCAGGGGCATTATTTCATTTGCTTTGCATTTACAACTCACACCGTGAGATAAGGACTGGCATCATACCTATTCCCAAATGAGGAATTTAGAGCCTTAAAAAGGAAAGCAACTTGGTCAGGCTTCATAGCCTATCAATGGCATCACTTGGAGTTGCACCAGACCCTTTGATGCAACTTGCTCTTCCTAGAAAGAGGTATGACTTGTTCATTGGCAAAGGAAAATTAAGCTTGCAGTTTGGAGTACATCTGCACATCAGTATGTAGTACAGCCAAACCACCATTTAGTGCTGAAGATACATGTCAGAAAATGGAAAGGTCAAGAGAATCAGTGGAGAACTTACAGAGGAACAGTCCCAGCATCATTTTTATTGCCTGTACCCATAGCATGTAATCGCTCCTCAACCAGGGGGTTATTGGCTCATGTTTAGATATCTCTGTAGGCCTTAGACTTACTCTAATGGTGAATCTAGGTAGGCTTAGGGAGTCAAGGTACCTAAGTAGACTCGAGGGCGCGTTGACCTGGTCAATGATTGCCTACAACCAGTAAAATTTGGATTTGAACTTCCAGTCCCTACTTTCCCTTTAAAGTAATGCCATTTTTATTCATCCTTTGGAAACAATCAAATTACTTGCTATGAATTAAGGGATGATAATAAGAAAATAGCTGTTAATGGAAAACAAGAGAACCCCTGTGGAATAAACGAAACAAAAAAGATGAGCTAGTACTCGTCAGACTGAGGAAGACAAAGTATGACAGCCTCTGCTCACTAGCTGCTCCATTGGCTACTCAGGCCCAAAGTGAGTGGCTCTAAAGAGATAAGGCTATACTGGACTAGAGATTTTAAAGGCCTAAAGTTCAGCCTGCCTAGTGATCTGGGGCTCAGAATAGCCCTGTACACACACACAAACACACACACACACACACACACACACACACACACACACACACACCCCTTCAGAGAAGTACCTTCCAAATTCTGGAGAATGCACTGGGTGCTTTGCAAAAGTATCCTCCTGGACACGGTTTTTGCTTACCTAGGTGGGGAGAGGAGGAAGGAAAATGTAAAAAAAAAAAAAAATGACTGCAAATCTGTCCCCAAGTCACATGCATAACAGATCACATTGTCCACATTTTCCTTTTTTCTGGGAACAGAGTGGATACAGAGAAAGTTGGACAGACAAGTAAAACCTCTCACTATATAACTTTCCATTGAGAGTTGCAGACTCACGAGGCCATCAGAGCACCCACACCACTTAGATATTTTCCTGGACTGAGAATTCTCATTCAGTGGAGCTAGGACTCAGACACATGAGAAGGGAAAGACTTCAAAGCCCCATGATAATATTTTTAAAAGAAATATTAAGGGTTAGTAAAGTTGAGAAGAAGAGGACCCAGGCCTCCGACACATTTACTATGTCCTAATGATTGAGAAAGAATAAAATATGTACTCTGTTCAGAATTAAATACTAGTTTACAGAGCAGGCAAGTGGGAAAGCTCTACCGCTCTATTCTCTTGGTCTTCCCTGGGCAGATGAGGATGGAGACAGCCAACCTGCTACACAGAAAACATTTGCTGCTGATGCTGCTATTATTATTATAATTATTATTAACAACCTATTTCCTTCACCCTGGAAAAATGTATTGATCTATTCACCTGATCAAACCGTTTGAACATCCAAAAGCCATTAGGAAATAATTAAGGGGGGAAAATGCCACCTCGCATTTCCAGTGCATTCCTAAATGTAAATAAGAGACTTTTGGTTTGTGTTTTATGTAGACACGAGACTGGGATTCCAAGTCTGCCCCCTCATGAGAGAGAAAAGAGGAGGAGGGAGGGTGAGTGGCAGGTCACTCATTTTTGCCTTTCTGACAGAATGTGACATTTATCCTTACCAGTCTGTCAGATGCCTGAAATTCTCATGTCTTTACAAAATATTTTTCTATTTAGTTGAATCAAGCAGCACAATGACCATACGTCTTCCTTCTGTGACTGCCTTTCACAGCCTCTGCCTTCACGAGACTTAGATGAGGTTTGGGTGATTCATGGCACTTAAACTTCTCCAGAGCACTTTTTCAATTGGAAAATTCTCCTAAACTGAATGCACCATCAGCACGGCTGTCCATGCATAAAAGAACGAGAAGCAAAACAATGAGCACCATTCTTTAAAACCTACGCTTAACCCAAGAAAAACAGTTGTATCACAAAATGTTAAAAGACCTTATTTTTCAGTTTCCAGGAATCTTTCATGGAGAACGTGGCCTATCTTTGTCTCAGAGTCCCTTATTCTAGGCTTTCTAAATTACAAATAAAAGAAATAGTTTATAGTCAGTTTAGCTTATTTTCAAGTTATTAACATGATGTATAGCAGCTTAAGTAAGGCCACCACCTGTTTTATTTATGGAGAACTTCTCACCCCTCCACCATATTAATTCTTTTCTTCATTCTTTGGGAAAATACTTCGAAATATTTTTGTATTTTAAGTGGCTTTCTCATTATTATTCTTATTTTTTATTTATTAAATAAGAAGGTACGGTTTTGAATGTGTTCATGTAGAGGATAGTCTATTGCAAAAATGTTAGTTATGCTGATAAACACAAAATCTTACCTGGAGCTTCAAATTAAAATACTTACCTATATTTCTGACCCAAAGGTACGCACTGGATAATGGAACGAGCGCCCCAGTAGGAGTTAAGAGGTGCAGGCTTTAGTTACACTCAATTCTGACTCAGTTTCCCCAAATGTAAAACTGGGACCACAGAAGTTTCCCGTCGCAATGTCAGAGCTATTTATTCTTTCACTTAACACGTATTTATAGAGCAAAACTATACATCAGGAAAAGCAGTGCAGGGCACTGTTTAAGAGACTGTGTAGGCTTGAAACCCAGCTCCACCACTGATGAGTTACAAACATGAGTACATTTCTCATCTATAAAATGGTACCCACCTCCTAGGTTTACTGTGAGGATTAAATAAATAAAACATATTAATCTGTTCCTGGCACCCACACTCAACAAGTGTTAGGCATTATCAATATTATTTTTAGTGGTTACTAGAGATGCAAAGATGAAAATTCACAGCCTCTGTCCTCAGGAAGCTTCCAATCTAGTGTGGGGAGGTTATGGGAACAGAGAAAATCAATCCCATAATTCTTACAATAGAAAGCCACACAGGAACGGAGCAGAGGTGAATTCTCTTGCCAGGATCAGCTGGAAAGACTGAATCTACTTTGTTCTTGCAAAGTTATATTTGAATCCACAGTTAAACAGGTACTGTTACTTTGGGTCTTCTTGAAAAACTGAACATTTTTCCTACCAATAAAAATGTTAGAAAAGTCTGTAATAGGAGTTGAAATCATAAGACACAATGTATAAGTTAGAACTGTTCTTACTATATTAGAAATGCAATTCAAATCAAATTCACTTAAGCAAAAAGAGAATTCATTGCCTCATGTAATGGAGAAATCAGAGTTCAGCTGGCTTAACAAGGTCAATTTCTCTCTCTCTCTCTCTCTCTCTCTCTCTCTCTTTCCCTCTCTCTTTATTCTGTGTGTGCTCGATTGTCAGGCCTGTTCTCCCCCTCACTGGTGCCAGGAACGTCCACCACTATCCCCATTGAGCAGCGCCAGCATGAACAGACCTCCTCTTCACCACTAGCTCCAGCAAAAGTCCCAGTGTGACTCTCATTGGCCCACCTTGGGCCTCAAATCCATCCCTGAACCCTTAGGTAGATGGAATACTCTGACTGACTAGGTTTTAGCCACATACCCGCCTTTGGAGCCCCTCAGAACCACATTAAGTGAGAATAGGGGAAGGGAGCCATTCCCAAAAGGATAAAGGATGGCGAGTTCTGTAATCAGAAGGAAGGTTCAAGACCCAGCTGTAACTTTAATAGCTGTGTAAGAAGCTTTGGAAAGTACCAGAACCTTCCTGAATTTTAGCTCCAACATCCGAAAAGGATGAGTATTGGACTAAATTACTTCTTTTACCATGGTACCATTAGAGTTCTTTAATTCTACTGCCCTACTTTTCTAAGAAAATGACTAGTATAGGGTGTGTTGAAGGACATTTAATTCTTAGAAATAAATTATTCTATAAGAGGCAGTTTTTATAAATTTCCCAAAATGGAGCCCTGGCACGGAAGAGTAAAGATGAAATGGAGTCAGATTTAGGTCACAGGGCCCAACCTCCTGTTGGGAATCTTAAACACTAGTAAAATGTGACTCAATTCATGTTACATTACTCCTTCCTTTAAGGATCCACCCCCAAACAACAAACATCATTGTAATAATTATTTGATGAACTTTCACAGGTTTTCCCTCCGGAAGTGGGATAAATCTGGTTTGGGTATTTATCAATCTCATTTCACAAAAAGAGAAACTGCGATAGAGTTAAGTTGTACACTAAAGTGATGTAAAAAGCCTAATCAGTTAATGGAGCCAAAGCTAATCCAAAAAACTACCAACTGATTACATCCCAGCAAAAGTGATTAGGTGGGATAGCACAAAAGATCAGACTATCACATCAGACTCACACAAAAGAAATATCTAACCCACAGTATCAAACTTTACTAATAACAAGGATATAAGTAAGACTGAGGTAAAGCAGGTTCAGCCCTATCACTTCAGCTCCCCAGGTTATAGTTTTTGCCATGTTGAATGCACTCTGGGCCCAGATCTACCAGGTGATATCACTAAGTGATGTGTATGATCCAGTCACTTGCACAGAAGGGGCCATTTTGATCATGAAGCATTTCTATGTTGTCCTCAGTTAGTTACATTGTTTACGTGACATTTTCCAGAAGCCATTCCCATAATCCATAGATTCTAGGTTGGTTTACCATAAGGCATCCCAGACAACCAAGTTCATTCTGCTAAAAGCATTTCACAGTTAAGGACTCTCCTGCTAGCAGATACCATTATTTTGTTTGGAAGAAGTCTACCATTACTAGACCGAGTCACCTTATTTTTTCCCCAGGCCATCTCCCCCTTATTTTGAGAGGATGGATTCCAGACTTGCTGCCTAACCATTTATTTGCTCACTAGTAAATCTTAGCACATAGGAACTCAACAGTATTGAAATGAAAGGCTAATGTAGTCCCTACCCCTTACCACTGAAGCTGATTTGAGAAGTTGGAAAGTTTATCATTTCAATGGCCATTTAAATGATTCCATCTTGACTAATTTAATCCAAGACTTCCTAAACCACACTGAAATCAACCTGAATGTAGTCAATTCTATGTAGTATTCTAGCTTTCAGGAAGCTCTCCAGATTGTGACCCACCTTGGATTAGTCTTAATTTTGGTAGAGGGTGTTCATATCCTTAGAAAAAGCTTGCCTTATGTATACTCAGGACAGCCTGTTATTTACATGGTATAAACGAAAGGGCAGGAGAAATTCTCCTGACCCCAAAACATCCTTGCCTGTCAAAACAAAGTGCTTGGTAATCTACTTTCTACTTTGAGGGGATTTCTTCCTTTGGGTTAAGCATTGGCCTTTCTAAGCAATCATCTTTAAAATATCTCAGAAGATTAGAGATTGGGTCATTTATCCCTAGAATAAACAATGAACCACAGCACCATCTTTAGAAACCAGACATGTCCTGGAGCTGCCTGAGAATATGAGGTGTCCATAGTACTTAAAAAGAGGAGTTGGGGGAGGAAGGATAATAAAGAGGAGGAAAGGGGGAACGGCCTGGCAGTCCAGTGTTTAGGGCTCTGCGCTTTCACCACTGATGGCGTGGGTTCGATCCCTAGTCGGGGAACTAAGGTTCCACAAGCGGTGGCGCAGCAAGGAAAAAAAAAAGGGAGCAAAGGGAATATGAAGGGAAAATGGCAAATTCTGAAGGGAAATTTTAAATCGGTTTTCTTTATGTAAGTTACCATCACCTATAGATCTCTCCCTGGTGCAAAATATGCTAGCTCGGGCATGGGCAACCTTTTCTGCTTTAGTTAGATATATCAAGAGCCTAATACAAGATTGACTAACTATCTTTTTCTAGATTTTTTTCAATTTCATTACTATTTAGACCACATATTTATTTTAGTGGGTAGGTAGTTGCTTTAGCTTTCAAATTGCTCATAGCTTGTGGCTCACAGATAAGGTAATATTCAACTTCTGGCAAAATCTCGCCACCATTTTATTTTACTTGCCCTGGACTGTTTGGCTTGAACAGGCCTGTGGAGGATCCTTTCACCTTAGAAGAGTTTCCTACTTTTCCCCCTCTGACAGTAGACACAGCTTAAGACTATTCCCAAGAGAATTAACATCATAATATGTTTGGCATTTTTAGAATAATCAGGGGGAAAAGTGACAGCTGATTTCTGTAAGATGCCACAATACATCCAGATATTTGAAAGTAACCACTTCCTGAATTACCCATGAAAACTTCTTACTTGGGAGTGAAGCTATGGACAAAGTAGCTATGGAAGTCTGGCTGTTTGTGCCCAGGTTCCCACTGTGAAACAGGGATAATGATACTTAGGTACTAGAGTGGTACTGGCATACCTCGCTTTATTGTGCTTCACAGATTTTGCCTTTTTCACAAACTGAAGGTTTGTAGCAGCCCTGCATTGTCAGATGATGTTTAGCATTATTTTAGCAAGAAGGTATTTTTAAATTAAGGTATGTACATTGTTATTTTAGACATAGTGCACACTTAATAGACTAGTGTAAGCATAACTTTTATATGCACTGGGAAACCAAAAAGAATTCATGTGACTCAATTTATTGAGGTGGTCTGGAACTGAACCTGCAATATCTCCAAGGTATGCCTGGACTGAGAAGCCAAAGTGATAATAGATGTAAATAAAGTCCCATGAAAATGTAGTTTGTTGTCCAATTACTGAAATTCAACAAATATAACTGAGTGTCTACTATCTGCCTGGCACTATGCTAGGCACGGGGGGTTCTGTGATGAACAGGACACAGTCCCTCCTTTAATGAGCTTACAGTCTAACAAAGGAAATCAACAAAGGACTGCAGTGGAATGAGAGCTGTTGGGAGGGAATTCGATGGGATTCTAAGGGGCAGTTGTATACATGGACAATTAACCTGGCCTTGATGAGACAAGGCCGGTGCGGAGTAAAAGAGCTCTGAGGACTGGGGTGGAAGGGGGAATGGGCGTTACAGACAGAGGGCGGACATGCAACATCCTGAGACAAGAAAGAGCTGGGCATCTTAGGAGGCCTGCAAGTGTGCTGGAGGGGAGCTCAGAGGGGTGAGACAGAAAGCTGGCGGGGCCGCGTCCTGATGAGCCTTTGTGCCCCTTTCATGAGTGACCACTTGAGAGTGTCTTCTGATATAACCTGAAGGGCTCTAAAGAAAAATTTTAAAGGATGACATAGAGAGAAGCAAGATTTATAGATCTGAGAAATACTAAGGAGACAGAAAAGACTTGCACATTCAACAAATATTTATTGAAATTTTTAAATTAAAATGATGAAACTGAGGGCTTCCCTGGTGGCGCAGTGGTTGAGAGTCCGGACCCGTATGCAGGGGACATGGGTTTGTGCCCCGGTCCGGGAAGATCCCACATGCAGCGGAGCGGCTAGGCCCGTGAGCCATGGCCACTGAGCCTGCGCGTCCGGAGCCTGTGCTCCGCAGTGGGAGAGGCCGCAACGGTGAGAGGCCCGCGTACCGCAAAAAAAAAAAAAAAAAAAAAAAAAAAGAAAGAAATATACTTTGATCATTGCAAAGGCTGTTCTTTACTAGTTGGTTGATTGTAAGCAGCTTCCGTTTTCCCAAGATGGTCCTCTTTGGAGCGCTAAAGACAAAGTGGGTTTGAAAAGCATAGATTAAAATAAGGTATAGGAACCCCATGCAGACAAGGCTACCCACAGACATCAGGTAGAGAATGGGAGGGAGCCACAAACCAAGTGAGCTCAATTTCATTTTATTTTTTTACTCTTACAAATTATATCACCATGAAAGCTTTTTGTTTATTTGCTTAAGACTCTATTTTCAGGTTCTATCATTAACACAGTTTTTATGTGTTACATCTATTATAAAAAGATTATAAGGTTACTTATAATATCGAAATCTTGTATAATTGGAGACAAGTGCAAAATGATGAATGACTGAAGTAAAGCGGGGACTGTAAGACTGACGTGTGGATAGGAATTCAACAAACGAGCATTTACTGGCCCAGAGAGGAGCCGTGGTTATGAAGGGAAGGAGACAGAGCTAGGAATTAGGGAGGATATTTTAAATAACTTGATACCTGAGCATATTTGGGAGCTGCAAGGCAAGTGTCGATTAAAAGGGAGTGATTAGAAATACAGAAGTGAGGGAGAATGGTCCAGGGGGTTACAGGAGGGAGGATATACTCAGAAAACCTTCCCACCTAGGAGAATGGATAGAATCAGAGAACATCCTGGCACTGCTTAGAGTGTGGTCCTCCAGGCTAACACTTCCGACCCAAGGCTCATAGCACCCTGGAGTTATTTCAGAGGGTTCAGGAATCCAGAGGTGAGCCAATCATTATAAGCTGATGGAATAAATACCTTCTCCCACCTGTACCACTTTTTTTTTAAGTACGTAGATATTGTTGTGAATACTTAAATACAAATTCACTTAAAAGTACAGTGAATTGATTTAAAAATATCATGTGGCTGTTCCTTGTATATATATTTATATATTAAAAGGAGTCCTTATTACTCTGAAAGATTGGAAGTTTCTGTCTAGATAATGTGGAACTGTTGGTGATTCCTGAGACAGGCCGTGATGTGACGACAGCATAGTGTTTTGGAAGATTCATCTGTCAGTAGTGGATCAGATGAATTGAAATGGAGAGAGAATAGAGACGGGCCAGTTTCATATGAGCCAATCCTAAAAGCCCTGAGCAACTTTTCTCAAGCATCTCACAAGGCCACACGTTGCCTAGACAAATAGTCTTTTCCTAAAATTTCCTCTCTGTTTCTGAAAGAAAACAATGCTCTCAAGTATCCAACAACATTTAAAATAGCAAGCTTAGCTTTTGGGTTTTTTTTTAATGTCTTCTCTTTTTCTGACCATACAATTGCTCCAGTATCAGGACAAAGGGATCTGCATCTCACTATGGTCACAGCGATGCTTTGTCCTCCCTAAAGTGTGTGTCAGTCTTAACTTTCTAGCACTCTGCTGGGAAAGCAGCCAACGGCTGGCTCAGACTACGGCACTTGTGGCCCCCTAGTGGGGCGACAGTAGTTTCAAGTAGAAATCAGATTGGCTGAGAACAAATGCAAACAAAATAATACACCACGAGAATGTCTTGAGATATAATGAAATCTTTTCGATAAAAATCCCATCATGCAAAAAATATACAGACGACAACAAAAAATTGAAGCTCAGACAATGAGACAATACAGAGAAACTGAACTCGGAGACAGTAGGAAATAAAATTTAAATAAAATAAAAGAATAAATAAAGATTAGAAGAGCAACATGAAAGTGGTTATCGAGTCCAAACATAGCTGAGAAAACCGCCGTCATCATGAGGGGATTGCGGGGGGGGTCCTTTCTCAAAGGGCTGGCAGCACAGCCTGCGAGGCTGACACTCACAGCATGTCCAGGTCCTCCCTTTCAGCGCGACGGTGTTCCTCCTGTGGTGTCACCACACCAGATGCTCTGCTTGCTTTATTTGGGAACTTGGAGGGGGAGGGGATTGGCTGTTTTGTTTTGTTAGCCCCCAGATTGACCACTTTTAGAACCTTACCATCCTCCAGAATTTTACAGTCCTCTTAACCAGAGTGGTAAAAAAAGAACCAGGAATTTTGACACTTAGGCCTGTCTGCGCTGTGTGCTAATTGATCCCTTCCTTAACCGTTTAGTTGGGCCCCAATGCAAAGCACACTGATGGTTGTGTTTGCTCACTGATCATCACCAAGCTTGGCCTGCACTCCGAAGAGCATTAACTCCGTGAAACCCGGGACGACAAGTCAGCTGGCAGGGAAAGGCCATTAATTTCTTCATCTGTTTCCCCACCTCACAGTCCTCCCACCCTCCGTGGCTCACTGGAAACCTAGTCTTCACGTTCAGAATCTTACACTGTCCAGGGAGAGATAGAAATCCATCCTGCTAGAAAAATTGAGGATAGGAATTGTGTGTGAATGCACAGCTAATGTCAGTAATATTGATAACGCCCCAAACATGTTTTTTTTTATGTTGGTTGGAAGACTTATGTGTGTGTTTTCTTATTATGTACACCACTTAGATAAAAACATAAAAGAGTTAAATGTTATGTCAGTTACAAAATATAGGTATTGACATGGAAATTGTTCAGACTTTGTTAATATAAATTGGTTCACAAAACATTATGCACGGTATCATCCTGTTCTGTGAAAATGTATTAAAATGAGTATGTACTAAGCAAAAATAAATAAATAAATAAATAAATAAAAGAAATCCATCCTGCTAGACTGTCCCATCCTCCCTTGTTAATTCACAACAGTAAACAATTCCCACAGTCTGGAAAGTCTTCCTTATCTCTAACCTAAATCATGGGTGCTTTTGTACAGTCTGGTTCCCCTAATTCAATCCTCAAGGAAGATGTATTAAAGCTGGCCACTGTCTTTGGTTCAAGAACCCTCAGTGTCAAGGAAAAATTAAGTTTGCTCCAGGTCTTAGAGAATCATCAAATGTTAGAACTGGAAGTAATGTTAGAAACCATCTCAAAAAAATTAAAAAATAAACAACTACTGTCCCCTTTGCAGCCCACTGTCCCCACTACCCCCAACTTAAAATACAAAGGAACTGAAGGAACTTGAGCTAATCAAGTTTTACTACCTCACCGCGTATTTTCCTCCTGGTTCCCTTAACATTTCATTGTGAATTTTTCAACCACAAATAAACTCTGAAGTTCTCTTGTAAGCAACAGCCTCTACCCAGGTGATCACAAACTCTAAAGCGCAAAGAGGCTCCTAGACACGAGGAAACTGAGCCACCGTATAAGGAGTTGGTGTAACTTTGGCAAATGAAATCTCTCAAGCCTGGTCTGAAAGTGGCAGCCTTGCAGGGTGGCGATCACCCCTGATTTTTCAAATCAAGAAACCAAGAATCAGAGTTGCTAAATAGCTCATCCACAGGTTTCCAGCAGGTGAGAACACAGCCAGATTCTGAACCCACCTCCATCTCCAGAGTCTGCTTGGCTGTCATTAAAAACAAGGGAGAACTGAAGGTACTTCTAAAAATTAACAGAACAGTTTTTCTAAAGTATTACAACGTTTTATTTGTACTTAAGCTTCTGTATTAAACACTTCAAGTCTTCTTTATGTAGCAACTAATCTGAATGTTGCCTCTTTTAGCCTATAAGCCTGGAAAACAGAAATCCTATTTTTTTAGAAGGACGCCATAAGCAAATACGCACTGACTACATTTCATTGATTTGGATTCGACTATGTTAAGTACAAAAGAAACCTTTTCTCCAGTGTCAGTATGCTCTGCTTGTGTTTGTCTTTGAATTAACTTTACTTTGCAACCACCTCACTTTTTGGCTGGCTCAGATCCAGCCTCTGTTCCACCGTTATTGCCTTTTCTGGCATATTTCACATAGCCTGACTTTTGGCTTCTTGTTGTTTTAAAAGGTTGCTTTTATTTCTCCTGCAGATTAACACTATCCTTCAAGACTATGTTTCCAATCTCTCCTCCAAATGAACAAGGTCACCCAGGGATCTAGAATCCTGATGAGTGTGTTCTGCCGAGCTTCGGAAAAGATCTCTCATTTGTGGGCACAGCAAGCAATGAAATCTGCAAATATATAACATAAATAAATTAATGAATATTTATTTTTTATCTTTTTGTGTGCATGCGTATAACATTGTGGTGGAAACAAACAAAAAAAATAGCACAGAATTTCTTCCTTTGAAGAGATTTTAATCTAATTGGGAAGCAAGATAGCATCACCTAAAAAATAACAATACATGATAATGAATTAGAAGAATCAGATGACTGTACCATAAAATAAATACACAGGAGTTCAGAAGAGTAATCAGTCTAGTCTCAGAGGAAGTAAGGCATGTGCCAAGCTAAATGCCGGGGTCAGCAAATTTTTCCTGTAAAGGACCAGATAGTAAATATATGCTTTAGGCTGTGTGGGTTGTAAGATCTCTGTTGCAATTACTCAATTTTTCCATTGTAGTGCGAAAGTAGCCAAAACAACACATAAACAAATGAGCATTCCTGTGTTCCAATAAAACTTTATTTACAAAAACAATCAGTGAATCAGATTTGACCCATGACCATAGATTACTGTTATGGATTGAATGTTTGTGTCCCCCCACAATTCATATGTTGAGGTTCTAATTTCCAATGCAGCTGTATTTGGGAATGGGAACTCCAAGGAAATAATTAAGGTTAAATGAGGTCATAAAGGGTGAGGTCCTGATCCAAAACGATTAGTGTTCTTATAAGAAGAGACACCAGAGAGTGCTCCACATTCACCCCCAGATACACTGAGAAAGGCCATGTGAGGACATAGCAAGAAGGCAGCCATCTGCAAGCCAAGAAGAGAGCCCTCAACAGAAAACAAATTGGCTGAACCCTGATCTTGAACTTTAAGCCTCCAGAACTGTGAGAAAACAAATGTTTATTGTTTAAGCTACCCCGTCTGTGGTATTTCATTACAACAGCCAGAGCAGACTAGGACATTTACCAACTCCTGGCTACATGTAATTTAGCTACAGAGGTAAATTGCAAAGCATCTAGGCAGGGTCAAAGTGTGAAGCAGGGCATTCTCTTGTCAAGTCACCAGTGACCCCTTTGCTGCTAAAGCCAATGGTCCATAATCAGTTCTCTTCTTACCTGACCCATCAGCAGCATTTGGAACTATTGATTTCTCCTTCCCTCTTGGTAATCTTTCTACGTTAATCTTCTAAACGTCACAGTTTCTTAGTTTTCCTTTTCCCTCAATGGTAGCTCCTTTTCAGTCTCTCTGGTTGGTTTCCCCATCTTCCCTCCAACCTCTTAACGTTGGAGAAACCCAAGGCTCAGTCCTTGATCTTCTTTCCCTCTCTGTTTTCACCCACATCCTTGGTGAGCTCATTTAATCTTGTAGCTTTAAATGTCATCCATAGGATGGTGACTCCCAAATCTGTATTTCCAGGCCAGATTTCAAAGCCATGCTCCAGAATTGTATATCTAACTGCTTACTTTGCAGCTCCATTTGAATGTTTAAGAGATATCTCAAACACTAATGTCCAAAACTGAGCTCCTTATCTCCCCCAAAACTTTCTCTACATAGTTTCCCAATCTCCATTCTCCATCTTCCAGGTGCTCTTCAAAAGACCCATAAAATTTACAAAACTCAAAAATCTGTTAGTCTGAAATCAGGATCTCCAAGAGATATTTGCACTCCCATGTTCATTGCAGCATTATTCACAATAACAACCTAAATATCCACTGAATGTGTAAAGAAAATGTGATATATATATACAATGGAACATTATTCAGCCTTAGAAAGGAGGACATCCTGAAATATGAAACAACTTGGTTGAACCTGGAGGACATTATGCCAAGTGATATAATCCAGTCACAGAAGGACAAATACTGCATGATTCCACTGATGTGAAGTGCCTAAAATAGTCAAATTCATAAAAGCAGAGTCGAATGGTGGTTACCAGAGGATGGGGGAAGGAGATAGAGAGTTGCTATTCAATGGGAATAAAGCTTCAGTTATACAATATGAGTACATTCCAGAGATCTGCTTTACAACATTGTACATATATTTAACAATATGATATTGTACACTTAAAAAATTGTTAAAAGGGTAGATAGCACATTCAATGTTTTTACTGTAGTAAGAAAACGTTATTAGCCCACAAAGAAAATGTAAATAAATTCCACTCAAGTAAAAATTACAGGAGTCATGTAAGCCACATTTGCAGTAAAATTAAAAATTAACAAATTCAGTCACTAGTAATATTTCAAAACATACCTAAAGAATTCTTAAAGAGGAAATCAAGACTTAACTGCAATTTATTTAGAAATTTTAAAAAATAAATAAAAGCACACAGATCCAAACATGTAGGATGTGGACAAAGAGAAAAATGTGATCTAAATAAATTTGTTAGAAAATAAAAGACTTCGAAAATAAAGAAATTAAATATTCAGTCCAAGAAGATAAAAAGAGAATCACAAAATAACCCTAAAGAAAGTAAATGAAGGAATTAATAGTAAAGAGATAATTTAATGATACAGGTAATTTTTTTAAGTAAACCTGATCAGAAAAACCAAAAGCTGGTTCTTTTAAAAGATCAATTACGTGTCATACAGAGTGAAGTAAGTCAGAAAGAGAAAAGCAAATATTGTATAATAATGCATATATATGGAATCTAGAAAAATGGTATAGATGGTCTTATTTGCAAAGCAGAAATAGAGTCACAGAGGTAGAAAATAAATGTATGGATACCAAGGAGGAAAAGGGTGGGGTGGGAGGAATTGGGAGACTGGGATTGACACATATGCATTATTGATACCACGTATAAAATAGACAACTGATGGGAACATACTGTATAGCACAGGGAACTCTACTCAATGCACTGTGGTAACCTAAATGGGAGGGAAGTCCAAAAAGGAGGGGATGTCTGTATATGTATGGCTGATTCATTTTGTTGTGCAGTGGAGGCTAACACAACATTGTAAAGCAACCACACTGCAATAAAAATTAATTTTTAAAATTAAATTAAAAAATAAAAGATCAATTATGTATGCCTGTTACAAATATATTCACATTATTAAGAAAAGAAGGAAGAAAATAGAAAAAGACATAAGAATGTGAAAGGGTAAATAAGTACAAATATAGAGAAATGCTTGAAATATAAAAGGGAAACATGCAGAAATATACCCCCAAATTGAAAATTTATGTAGAAGACACCATTTTTAAAGAAAATACAAACTACTAACAACTCAAAAAAAACCCATAAAACTCAACAGATCAACAATCAGAGAAGAAATGTAAAAGTTGGTCAAATTTCTATTCCTGTAAAATGTATAAGTCTTGGGTGCAGTTACAGGTAATTTCTAGCAATTAAAAAAAACATAATCCCTATATTATTTAAATTGTTCCAAAGCATAGAAAACTATGGAAGCTTTCCTACCTCATTCCCTGAGGATAATACAATTCTGATGCCAATTCCAGGTGAATGAGAATACCAAAAATATCCTATTTATCAAAATAACTTATGAAAATCCTAACTAAAACTGTAGCAAATTAACTTCCACAGTTTATTAAAAAGTACTATTTATGATTCAACTATGTTTAACCACAGAATAGAAAAATGATTTAATATAAGGAAATGTTTTCATGTCATTCACTATAACATATTACAAATGAAATTACATAAAATGATCTTGCTAAATTCCAAAAGCACTTTGTAAATTAAGCACTTATTCTGATTAAAACTTACAGAGTACTAGAAATAGAAGCAACTTACTAAAATTGACAAAAGCTATAATATAGAAATATATCACAACCGTATTACTTAAAAGTGAAATATTGGAAGCATTCACATTAAAATTATGAGCTGAATGATAATGCCTGCTAATAATACTTCTATTCCACACTTTTTGCTGCACCCCCATATTCCAATATTTATTCAAAAGGAGACAATAGATAGTACAGAATACTACTTCAGAGCTCACACTCTCAACCACTCTTTGTTGAGTGACTGCCAGATGTAAGACAACTGTTCATGACACATGACCATGCCCGCCCTCAGATAATATTGTCCTTCCCTCCCAGACACCCCCCAATTTAATGTCCTAACATCCCACAGGAGGATTTTTTTCTTCTAAAGCTTGAATCAATAGTGCATACAATTTCATCGCAACCAACATTTTAAAAGATGCCACAAATACCATAATATGGAGAGCTCTACCATGTTATATATGCCTCTCCAGTTGCTTTCCTTTTACTTGTGACAGGGAAGAGGAAATGAGACTAAGGAGGAATATGTTTTGCTCCCTGATCAACATCATATAATCTTAATGTATGTGTGTTGGGGGTTTCATACCATTAATAAACTTTTACACCATGCAAAAACAAACAAACAAAACAAAAGGAGACAATAGTATCATTACACAGATTATATAATTATCTATCTAAAATAATTAACTGAGCAGCTATTAGAACTAATAAATATAACGTAATTTAATAATGTACTAGATTTAAGATATAAACCCAGAGTTTTTCTCTATGAAGGCAATAATCAGAAACAGGAACAGAAAAAAAATTCATTCACAATTGCATACAAGGAAGCAAAATGCCTAGAAATTGTCTTTAAAGCATGCAAGAAACGTTCTAAGGAGTCTTACATAAAAGCTTATCTCTAATCTATTTAATGTTACTTGACTGGATTCTAGTCTTTTTAGGGTTACACAAATATTTGCAAATATTTTTATGTATGTTCATATACCCATTATCTGACTTGAACTGTCATTTTGGAAAAGAATTTAATGTTTTTGGTCATTTCAGATATATATCTGCTTTACCTTTCTCATCTACATTAGTGAGATATCACCAACATTCACCTACATTGGACCAAATAAATTCGGTTCAGTCTTGCTCATACATGCAATTTTTACTGGAGGACTTTTTTTTAAAACAGAAGCTAGAATCAATTTTATTGATGAAATCTTATGATGTACATTGTTTTTGGTATTTGCTTTGTTTTTTAATACCCGAAGAGATAGGAATTATCTTCAGAGAAAGACTAATTAAGAAGAATTAGACTTACAAAGAAAGTATAGCTAATGGACCAAAAGGTAGACGATTCCTTTAAAGGTAAAGCTGGTTTACATGGAGGATGAGAGGCAAAACCAGAGATACTATTCTGTGACAGCAGTAAAACTCCTTTTAAGCCTAGGTTAATGTGAATTTTGGAGGGAACCGCTGATTAAGTATGGCAGCAGACCAGACTAAGATTAAATAGGAATGATTTGGAAAATTGAATTTTAAAAAAAAAGGTTTACTCAAATAGCTAAGGAACTCAGGAAATGTGTTTGTGTGTGCATGTTTAATAATTTATGGGTGTAATTTTTGTATTACTTCTTTTTTTAATAAATTTATTTTTTATCTTTGGCTGCATTGCGTCTTTGTTGCAGCTTTCTCTAGTTGCGGCGAGCGGGGGCTATTCTTCGTTGCGGTGCGCGGGCTTCTCATTGCGGTGGCTTCTCTTGTTGCGGAGCACGGGTTCTAGCCGTGCGGGCTTCAGTAGTTGTGGCTCCAGGGCTCTAGAGCGCAGGCTCAGTAGTTGTGGCGCACGGGCTTAGTTGCTCTGTGGCACGTGGGATCTTCCCTGACCAGGGCTCGAACCTGTGTCCCTGAACCTGTGTCACCTGCATTTAGAGGCAGATTCTTAACCACTGCACCACCAGGGAAGCCCCGGGCAAGCCCCGGGGAAGCCCCTATTGTATTACTTCTAATAGGGGATTTTCACATTTAGTTGTTGCAAGGTGCTTGTGGGGTCTTAAAAAATCTATATTTCACTAAATGAGAATGTAATATGAAATTTTATTAGGTTTGCATGTACACGTTTAGCCACATTTTCAAGTTCAATTATATACAATTTGCTTGATTACGGCATTAGAATAAAAATACCCCTTTATCATCCCCTAATACCCAAAACAGAAGTCTTCTTTGCAGAATAAACAATTCTCATGGAGTAAGCACACATGTCTAAGTTGCCAGGAATAGTAGATGCTTTATTTTTTTCTCCACACTAGCCCAAAAAATCAAAAACAGAAAAATAAGTGCTTGTATATATCCTCAGATAAGGATAAGATACAAATAAATGTAATATACCTTTAAGTTTTCTGATGAACCATTTGTAAATATTAGCAGATTAAATTAAGGAATTTTCCTCTCCTTTTTCTTTGTTTGGTTTAATTTTTTCTAAAAATCCCCAGATAGAAAAAATACTCTTTAGGTTTTCTTGTAGAGAAAATTAAATGTATGATTGAATTATGCACGTTCTGATACATTTTCTTACCTTAATAGTAAAATTGAGTAGTCCTTCTTGGTTCGTTTCCCCTGTCAGTGATATCTCCTAAGGAATTTTAGAATACATTAAATAGAATTTTAAGGGAAAACAGACCTATATTAGCTTATTATGCCTAGCTTATATTTTTGCCTTGCTTTCAGCTCCTGTGTATATCTGTATGCATTTTCTTTTTTTAGAAACATTTTTTGAATAAATAAAAGATAAAAATTGCATGTATGAGCAAGACTGAACCGAATTTATTTGGTCCAATGTAGGTGAATGTTGGTGATATCTCACTAATGTAGATGAGAAAGGTAAAGCAGATATATATCTGAAATGACCAAAAACATTAAATTCTTTTCCAAAATGACAGTTCAAGTCAGATAATGGGTATATGAACATACATAAAAATATTTGCAAATATTTGTGTAACCCTAAAAAGACTAGAATCCAGTCAAGTAACATTAAATAGATTAGAGATGAGCTTTTATGTAAGACTCCTTAGAACGTTTGTTTTCTTTTTTTGTTTGTTTTTTAAATGTTCTGCAGGCAAATTTAATTCTTGACATTTTTTAACATCTTTATTGGAGTATAATTGCTTTACAATGGTGTGTTAATTTCTTCTGTATAACAAAGTGAATCAGCTATATGTATACATATATCCCCATATCTCCTCCCTCTTGTGTCTCCCTCCCATCCTCCCTATCCCACCTGGAGGACATTTTTTAAAGGAACTTAATAAATAGAGTAGCATGCTAGCATCCTGAGTGAGAAATTTCCATATTCTAATGATATCAACTTCCTTAAAGCAATTCATAAAGTCAATAAAATCCCTGTTAAAAATCCCATTAAGATTTATGCATGGCATCTGACAAAATTTTTAAATTTTTCTGGAAAAGAAAAATACAAGAAGAACAAAGATACTTTGGAAAAAGAACAATTAAATGGAATTTGACCTACTAGTTACCAAAGCTTACTATGGAAAAAATACTGTAAAGTTATAGTAATTTGAATAGTGTAATACTGGAGCAGATTTAGAAAAATATAAATGAACTAGAATTGAGATACAGAAACAGAGCCACATATATATAAAAATTTAGGATATGATAGAGATGATATTTCAAAATAATGGGAAGGTTACAATACTCAAGTGATGTTGAGACAACTAGCTGCTCATTTGGAAAAGTTGAATGTACGTATCACACCAGTCATAAAAATATAATTCCAAAAATATTAAAAATCTAAAAAAATTCTTTTAATTAGAAAACATCTGTGTAGTAAAGAATAAACTTTACCCAAAGAGAGGTCTGGTCTTTGTCCCAGCTCCCAGGAGGTAATCTCTAAACCCTTAGAATTTTCTCAGTGACTGGAGTGTCCTTGTTATTCATGGTGGGCCCCTCAGACATACCTGATAATTTATGCTAACAAGGTGACTCATGGTGGATAGTTCATGCTAAGGCGATAACTCAAGTTGGGGATTCGCCACACCAGAAAGACCAACCAAGTGATTAAAGGATTGGGGCATTAAGCCCCATGATAACAGCCTGATCTCCCCAAGGGAGAAGGGGTTAGAAATTGAGTGCAACACATGGCCAGTGTTTAACCAATCATGCCTACATAATGAAACCCCAATAAAAACTGTGGATAACAAGGTGTGGGTGAACTTCCCTGGTTGGCAGTATGCTGAGTGTTATCATACACCATAGCCTAAAGGAGGTAACACCATCCAGGACTCCACAGGGAGATGACGACTGGAAGATTTGCATTTGGACCTCTTCCAGACTTCACCTGTGCATCTCTTGTTTGGGCATGTCCTGATTTGTAGCTTTTTGCTGTAATAAAACTGTAATCATAAGGATAGCCCTTTCGGTAAGTTGTGTGAGTCTTTCTACTGAGTTATCAAACCTGAGGGTGGTCATGGGAACCCCTGAATTTGTGGTTAGTTGGTTGGAAGTGAGGGTGGCCCTAGAGACCCCCAAATTTGCACCTGGCACTTGAAGTGAGGGCAGTTTTGTGGAGAACTGTGCCCTTGACCCTGAGTTTGACAGGCTTATTGCAACACACCAAAAAAAATAGGGAAGGGTATTTTAATGATCTTGGGATAGGCAGTTGTATTAGGAAGGATAATACAATTCAAATAATACAATTCAAAATACAGAAACTGTAAGGAAAAAGAAGGATTGATGTGATGATATAAAAATGTAAACTTTCTGTATGATATTTAAGAAAGGATACCATAAAACAAAGTTACAAGATAAGTGACAGATTATGAGAAATATTTGAAATCAATATTAGACAAAGAAATATTATTTATAATACACAAAGTTTCCTTAAATGAATAGAAAGATGACAACTAGATTTTTTTTTAATGAGTAAAGCAAATGAACAGGCAATTTACAGAACTACAAATATCCAGAAAACACAAAAAAGACAACCTCGGGGCTTCCCTGGTGGCGCAGTGGTTGAGAGTCCGCCTGCCGTTGCAGGGGACGCGGGTTCGTGCCCCGGTCTGGGAAGATCCCACATGCCGCCGAGTGGCTGGGCCCGTGAGCCATGGCTGCTGGGCCTGCGTGTCCGGAGCCTCTGCTCCGCAATGGGAGAGGCCACAACAGTGAGAGGCCCGCGTACCGCAAAAAAAAAAAAAAAAAAAGACAACCTCACTCATAATCCAAAAATGCAAATTAAACAATGAAATATTATTTTTCACTCTTCAGAGTCACAGAAAATAAATATTCAGTATTGGCAAAGGTATGATCAAACCAAGGACCTCCTAAACTAATCACAGGAAGATATTTTGGTACCATAGTTTTGCTCTTTAAATTTGACAACATCTAACAAAATTTTAAATATGAAGATCTTTTGAATTCTAGGAATGTATACTATAAAATCACTCACACATGTGCACCAAAACATAGGTGCAAGTATATCATTGCGGCTGTTTTAGTTCCAGCAAAAATTAGGTACAATCTATATGCACATGCCAGGCACTGTTTAAAAAACTAATGGTTTATATCCACACACACTGATGAAGAATGATCTCCAAGGAAAAAGATTACAAAGACAAGTCCAAATATAATATGTTTCAATATACTTTTATGCACAAATTATATTCTGCATATGTTATATAGGCAAAGCTGTATAAAGATACCTTCTGAAGCTGTTAACCGCAGTGTGGAGGGTACTGTAGATTGCCTTCCTGGGTGCCCTTCCAGCCTCCTTCTAGGTGGAGGGATTGGAAGCTAAAACCCACTAGGGTTCTGGATATGAATGAAGTTTGGCCTATTAGAAGGACTTACACAAGATTTGGGAGTGTAAGTGAAGCAAAGGCAATTCCCTGCCCATCTTGCCTGTTTCTTTTGGAAGACAGTCTGTGGAAACAGCTTTTCTGCAGAAATATTCCAGCTTCCTGGTGCTGACATACAGTCGTGGTGGCAGCTGGTGCAGAAGTAGATCCTTGAGTCTGGCTTTCCCATCCATGGCTCACAGCTACAGGTGTCTACTTTCCGGCTTCTTAGGTGTCAAGAGGTCATTACAGCAGGGACCATGGCAGAAACAGCAACTTCTTGAACTTGGGTGACACCTACAGTGATGAATTGTCAAACTCACATCCCCCGTGGCCATCTCAAAGGCAGTAGCTCCCCTACTGGGTCAGTTCTTCTCATTCTGGAGTCCCAGCCTATAGCCTAGTCCTATACCTCTTTCAACGATTTTGTAAACACTTGAAACTCTATTTTAAATTTCTTTATGTTTAAAATATGCAGAGAGGTTTCTATTTCCTTAACTTACTAGGTAAGAATTGTAGAATTGGTGTAGAGACCCAGAAATCTGTACACCAGGAGAGTCTCAAGTGTGTTTCAGACAAATTCGATGTTGAGAAGCAATGCTTTAGGAAGTGAGTGTTTGCCTGAGGCCACCTAAATAGTATCTATAACAAAGCTGGGTTGTCTTTTTCTAAATGCCTGAAGATTTGGGGTGCTACCCAGAGGCTTGGCAACAAAGATGTCCCTAGTGGGTAACAGGGCCTCTACTTAGCTACATTAGAGCTTGTTTAGTTTATGCAATAGATATCAACACAAACTTACTTAAAATCATTTGTTAGGACTTCCCTGGTGGCGCAGTGGTTGGGAATCCGCCTGCCAATTCAGGGGACACGCGTGCAAGCCCTGGTCCGGGAAGATCCCACATGCCGCAGAACAAATAAGCCTGTGCGCCACAACTACTGAGCCTGCGCTCTAGAGGCTGCAAGCCACAACTTCTGAAGCCCACACACCTAGAGCCTGTGCTCCGCAACAAGAGAAGCCACCATAATGAGAAACCCACACACCGTAATGAAGAGTAGCCCCCGCTCACTGAAACTGAAGAAAGCCCGCGTGCAGCAACAGAGACCTAATTCAGCCAAAAACTAAATACATAAAAAAATAAATAAATTTTTAAAAATAAAATAAAAAATAGTAAGGAATGTAATGAATGTGGTTTGGGACACCATGAATTAGAAGTGTTAGAGATCTCGCAAGGCTAGAAGACAAGGATCGGTAACAAGAAAGAATATGAAGCCTTACAACCACAGATGCAAGAAATAATCACTGAGATAACACAAAACCTGGGTTAAAATTTTTAATTTCACTACATTTTCATAGTGCAGTCTGTCTGAGTTTTATTTTCCTCATGTGTAAAATGGAAATAATACCCACTTCTTGGGGTAGTTGAAAGAACAATGTGAGGCCACACATGGAAAGTAGGCACACAGTGTTTGCCACACAAGGGAGACCCTTGATAAATGCAAGTTTCTTTCCCTCCTCCTACTGTCTCCAGCTGTCTGAGATTTTACAACCAACCTATATAGCCACAGGAGGAGGATATGGACCAAGTGTTGCTTGACATGTCTTCTCTCTATTCGGGAGTTAAGCACAGTGTAGTGGTCAAAGCAAGACTGACGGCCCAGACATTAATCACAAAGATGAAGGCAACCTCACCAATGAGGTCTTTACATTCTCATAAATATGCCACATCTTTAACAGAGATGTATAGCTTCAATGTATTCTGGAGGAAAAAAGGTAGATCACTATAGCGTATTCCCCTACGTGAATGTCGAGAAGAATGCTGACTTGACCAGTAAGCCACCTCTCTTCCGGCATATCAGCTGGAGTTTCTGTATTCCTGTGTATGAGCCCTTTAACTCTCGTAATCGGCTGATTTAACAAATGCTGTGTTGACTGTCTACTGGGAGTAGATTCTTTAAGGAAGAAATAACGATTTATATTTCAAATTTTCATATGTTACGTAATGTTTGGTTTCATATTAAGAAACAAGTTGCAGATGTTGATGTTTTCAGAAAAGTAATCAATGTCAGTTTATGACCCTCATGGGTTTGTTTGTTTTCTTTTCGAGAACATGGAAGATTTTATCTGAAATCAGTGAACTGTCTTGGTGTTTGTTATTTTGTACTCTTTCCTGACCAGTTATGAAATTGCTTGAAATGTCACATAAAGACAAAGAATTCAGGCATGTGATGGATATTGACTCGTAGAGTTTTCACTAACATTTGCTGACATTTTAGGTCAATATGTTTTGAAGTTTACTTAACGAACCAATATACTTTATTTCAGTTTAGATCTAAATTGTTTTAAATTGCCAGAGTTTTCCCTTTTTTATGAATTCAAAACTACTGTCAGAGTTCATTAACGTACGTGTTAAAAACTAGTTTCTTTGGGAATTAGAAGTGTCCTGCATTTTTTTTCAAAATAATAGAAGCATATTTAAAATGACCCTTTGTCTTTCACCCTTTCATCTCATATGCCTTTATTTCCTTTAAAGAGCTATAATGTCTAGAAAGCTGTACAAACAATTAAGCTGAATCATTCTGTAAGCAGTTCTATGAAATGCAAGAATGATTTTTTTCTTAAAGTCCAAATGTGTAACTCAGCTTACATGAGCATATAAGCATACTTTGCTTAAATTACATTTCCATCTGACAATACTAATTTCATCAAGGAAGCTTAGTATAAAATTAATTATAGCTATCATTTATGTTATTTCATCTTCCCCTTCCTTCCATTGAAGCATCAATGAGAATTCATCAACTGAAGGGCATGATTCACATTTTAACAACAATAATAAAGAAAATAACCCAAACTGCATTTTTTCCCCTCCTACTAGAATTCCATGACTAAAGACTTATCTCTTAATGTCATCTGAAATGTAATAATATATTTTGAAGATCAGGGGAAACGCTTCTAGTGGATGTAATGAGAGCACATTTAGTTACATTCTCCTGCTGGCAAAGAACATTTCAGTTTCATTGACTTTCGTGAATAACCTCCTGTGATTGTTTAAGAAACAAGTTCCAAGAAAGAATCTGAACAAGTATCCAAATGCCATCCTGTTGAGCATGAAGACAAGGATATCTGCTCTCGTTCACTCACCAATTCCAGAGCACTAAGATTTGCAAAGAAAATAACCTCCACACTTCAGAAATCTTCTCCCCAGCCCAGCTCCCCACGAAAGCTCACTCTTGGCGATGGATGACATCCTTCTAGGGATTGGCCATAGGGTTTTATCCAGGTGGCAGGAAGCAACAGTAAAGCAGTTAATGACGTCACATACTTCCAATATCCAACTAAGGTGAGAGAATCCTTGAAAAGACAGACTTTGTGAAGGGTGCACAAATATAGACAGTTGTAAGGAAATTAATTTGCATATTCTCAACTTCCGTTTGTGTTTTTCCCTAAAGCTGATCTGTCTGAGAACTGAGGAAGGATTATCTTGGTTCTCCCCTTTCACAAGGACCAGGGTTCCCGCTTCAGGAATAAATGTTCTCCCTCTCACCCACTGTGAATTGAACTGTAGTATAAAAACTCCAGGACGCCAAAGAACAAGAAAATTTCAAACATTGCTGTAGGCGCGGCCTCCTCTGATCATCATACTCATCAGACGGTAGTATGGGGAAGCTGAAGTGAAGACAATTTTCCTTTAACAGTCTCACCTCTTTGCCCCCTAATTAGTGGCAAAGGATGCAGTACTTCTGAAGGAGGGTGGGTGGGAAAGTAAAGGCAAAGCATGTGGGTTAAAACTGAAAGAGTGTCACTTTATTTCTCCTAGTTAACAACACGTGGCAAGAGTCTCAGGCCTTAGATTCTTAGATTAGTATTCGTAAAACAAAACAATACTAAATAATACTAAATACTAAGTATGCTTGAAGACACTGATCTGCTGCAACTCCAGCCTCTCTGTATGTTCACCTTTCTTAGTAATAACAGCATATGATGACAAGATGTCAATCAGATCAGACACTTGTGCCCCATCTCTGTCCTCCAGGCCCACCCCGTGCCCTGCAGCCAACCAGCTGCACACATCTGTGGAACACCAGCGGCACTTCATCTCTTTTACTTTCTACCCTCAAGTCTCTCTTCTGCTGCCGCCAGGTGGGACACCCACGTTTGACACATGCACAGACTGGAAAGGGAGATAGTTAATATCTCATGAGGTGACATTTGCCCCATGGGAATAAGAACCGGAGGATGAAAACTCCTCTAACATATCCCTTGGGTAGGCAACGTTGAGGTGCATTTCACACGACTCCTTGAAGGGTCCTTAGTGGGAATGAGCTGCAACTGCCCCCAGTGGTGACCCAGCTCAACGAACTACCCTTGGATTGGCGTTTCTGCCTTCTGTCTCTCAATCCTTCCTCTCTCCCACTTCCATTTCTCGGGATCACTTCTCAAAATAAGCCTCCTGCATTGCAGGCTCTACTGATGGAGGAAGGCTGGGTCAGAATGTCTCAGTGTTTTGCCTATTTTGCATGATTCCAGAAGACGTAAAATTTTCCATGATTATTTCAGTAAAATGATAGTATATCTTTGAGTAAAAGAGATCTATGGGTAATAGGTAAGTTAATGTCATATTTTCTTATATTATTCACCCAGGTAGAAGAAACATTTTCATTAACTGTTGCCCAACCGTTAGATACTGTAAATACAAATTCATTTTTAACTTGGGCACAAATCTCCCACTTGCCTGCATTTGCCTATGTTCATTTGTTACATGTATTTTGGGGCTGAAGATTAAAATAAAGAGATTATGTTATAGATTTTTACCCTAAATCATGCACTTAGCAATAATAGTTAATTCATCTCTCTTTTTAAATTTTATTTATTTATTTATTTGTTTGTTTGTTTTGGCTGTGCCTGGTCTTAGTTGTGGCATGCAGGATCTTTGTTGCAGCATGCGGACTCTTAGTTGCGGCGTGCGGACTCTTAGTTGTGGCATCCAGACTCTTAGTTGCGGCAAGCATGCAGTATCTATTTCCCCGACATGAGATTGAACCCAGGCCCCCCTGCATTGGGAGTGCAAAGTCTTACCCACTGGATCACCTGGGAAGTCCCAATTCATCTCTCTTTTGATGCGTCTTTTTATTTAATACATCATTTATATGCCCTAAAATTAACAGTGGCCATATAGATTTTTTGTCAATTTTTATAAAAATGCAAACCTGTAGGCTTAAAAACAGACCATCCTCTTATATGCAAATGTGAGACAAAATGTTTCTAAAATGCATTTTTGGATATATCTTAAACCCTAGAAAACCAGCTTCATTTAATTTGAATTGCTTCCTCTTTTGCAAATTCAAATCTCTTCCAATTCTGTCAAATATATTAGTTATAAAAACATCATGTTTCATCATAAAATAAAATTAGAATTTATTTATATATAATAATTCTCAAGTATCATAACTTTTAAAGACTTTGTGATGACTTCCTAGACAGTTTAAATTTGGCATTAATATATAGATCTGTGTTCAGAAATAATGGGTAAATTCCTAAAATACATAAGTCTAATTATTCAGGGTTATTTTTAAACCCAGTTTCATGTAATTTTAGCTCCATAAACAAGGGACCTCTAAGTTAAAGATTAATAGGAATCAGAGCTGATACATTTCTTTTTAATATACTTCCCAGATATTGAGAAATTAAATGATTTTAATGACAAGGTAGCAAATCCTTTTGTAAATCAGATGGTTCCAATTCATGCCTTTTACAAAATTAAATGGCCATTATGAAGTCACCAGCTGCTAAATAATTTAAAATATTTTTTATTATAGATTACTACATTCTTTTGGCGTGCAACTTGGAAGAACTTCAAATAACTAAATGATATTCTTATATCAAAATTCCTTCCATTACCACCAACTGTTGTGAGCAAGTTTTCTCGGTACCTACATCTAGATTAAGAAAGAAAGAAGGGGGGTGGTGGAGGGAGAAAGGGGGTGGGGGAGGGGAAGAGAGGGGAGAGGACAGGAAGGAGAGAAACTTGAAGTTGAACTCTGTCACATTCTAGTGGTAAATAATATTCATCTGTAGATTCATAAACTGTGAAAAAAGCCAGCTTTATCCCTCAATAACAGATGTATTTTCAAGAGACTTTACATTTTATATTTAATAATTACCAAATTTTATAATATATTTATATTCTTCTGATCAATTTAACATAACTAATAATTTTATAGATAATTTAATGCATAAAAAATTGTTAGCATTTACAGACTTACCAACAAGGATAATGAAAACCCTTTAATTTAAATGTATAGGCATACTTAAATGGTCATAGCAGAGTGCCTCCAGGAAGCAATTTTAAAGTTCCAGGCAGGAGATAATTAGCTCTCAGACTGGTGTGGCTTTAATCTTAGGAAAAAAAGGACAAAGCTCAAACTTTTCCAAAAAGAACCTGAAAGTACAATGACTTACAAGACATGAGAAATGAGATCGAGGAATGAATCAAAGACGACTCAGAAATTTTGAGTCCAGTTATCTGTAAGAATAGGAATGGTGGTGACGAGATTATGCTCAGGCCATTGCTTTTATGAAGCTAATCCTGTAAGGAAAGTCAAAGAGTAGTGAGTGTTCCACACCTGCTTAAAGTTGGAGATAAAACAGGAGGTGATGACGAAAGCTCAGCCTCTCTGTACACCAGTGCCAAATCGAATTTCAGAGATAGAGTTTTGGGTGAAGTAGAAAAGAATAGCTTTATTGCTTTGCCAGGCAAAGGGGGATACACTGGGCTCCTGCCCTCGAAAACTATATGTCCCAGCCAGGGAAGTTTGCTGAGGAGTTTTATGGCAATGGTTCAAGGGTCGGGTTGCTGACAAGATTAGGGTGTGTGCAGGCTCTCCTGAATCTTGATGAGTTTCTCTGGTTCCTTTAATCTGGCCTCAGGTAGTTTTTTGGCTGCCCCTCCCTTGATTAGCAACTGTTCAAATCTGCCCTTTGGAACTCAGGGAAGGTCATGGAGACTGGAGTCTTGCCTAAGAGAAACGGGGGACAGAAAAAGGCCTTTGTGTCCAGGAGCCCCACAGAGCCCCACTCGGTTTCACTGGGCACTGGTAGTCAAGGAGGTAAAGCAGGGCATGGATGAGCTTCAAATCACCTGCTATTATGTTCCTTCTCCAAGCAGTTAAATAATCTTGAACCGGCCTAGCAGCTAGGCTCCATCTACACATAATAGTCATCTCTACATTGGCTTTATTAATGGCCTTTGACATCATTTTAATTTGAAAGATCATTATGATTTTATTCCTGCCTTTCACAATACTCATTGACTAAAAGCTTAAGCAGCAAGTGCGCCCAGTTTTCTCAGGAATCCTGCCGCTTCACTGCTCTAAAGAAAAGGTGCCAGTTTTGCTAAATCTGCTAGTTTGAGTAAAGCCCTTCCCCAAGAGTTAAAATGCTAAGTCACACCCACTTCTCTGCTTTTAGAAGTGACTCATTCTTCAACTTCAGACCTGAGAAGTCGAGGCTTTTTGCAAAATGTAATGCTTTTAAATGTATTTTTCACTAGATGCGTACATTTCTCTGGGTAATGGTATACCACGTGACTCAGGTTTGCGATGCATTTTTTGCTTCTCCCCAGTGACGTCTGCTTATAACCAACTTCTAAACATTGTTTTACTGTCAAACATTTATTTTGAGTGACACAACAGCATTTTAATTTCACTTTTGAAAAACTATGTTAAAATTAAAATACTCAGATGGGCCGGTACAACTTTGACACTTCAGCTGCTATAGTTTCATGTTTTTGTTGTTGTTACTTTTAAGAAAACTGCATCTCATAAAACACGTAATGGTCCATATTTTCATCTGCTTTTTTTTTTTTGAATTTTCTTTTATTTATTATTTATACAGCAGGTTCTTGTTAGTTATCTATTTTATACATATTAGTGTACACATGTCAATCCCAATCGCCCAATTCATCCCATCACCACCCCAACCCCATCCCCCATCACTTTCTCCCCCTTGGTGTCCATACGTTTCTTCGCTACATCAGTGTCTCTATTTCTGCCTTGCAAACTGGTTCATCTGTACAATTTTTGTAGGTTCCACATGTATGCGTTAATATACAATATTTGTATTTCTCTTTCTGACTTACTTCACTCTGTATGACAGTCTCTAGTTCCATCCACATCTCTACAAATGACCCAATTTCATTCCTTTTTATGGCTGAGTAATATTCCATTGTATATATGTACTACTTCTTCTTTATCCATCTTTCTGTCATTGGGCATTTAGGTTGCTTCCATTACCTGGCTACTGTAAATAGTGCTGCAATGAACATTGGGGTGCATGTGTATTTTTGAATTATGGTTTTCTCAGGGTATATGCCCAGTAGTGGGATGGCTGTGTCATATGGTAGTTCTATTTTTAGTTTTTTAAGGAGCCTCCATACTGTTCTCCACTATGGAGAAATTTTTCTACAAAATTTTTCTAAAAAAATCCATGTAGAAATCCATGTAGAAATTTACATTCCCACCAACAATGCAAGAGGGTTCCCTTTTCTCCACACCCTCTCCAGCATTTGTTGGTTATAGATTTTCTGATGATGCCCATTCTAATTGGTGTGAGGTGATACCTCACTGCAGTTTTGATTTGCATTCTCTAATAATTAGTGATGTTGAGCAGCTTTTCATGTGCTTCTTGGCCATCTGCATGTCTTCTTTGGAGAAATGTCTATTTAGGTATTCTGCCCATTTTTTGATTGGGTTGTTTGGTTTTTTAATATTGAGCTGCATGAGCTGTTTATATATTTTGGAGATTAATCCTCTGTCTACTGACTCATTTGCAAATATTTTCTCCCATTCTGAGGGTTGTCTTTTCATCTTATTTGTAGTTAGTTTCCTTAGCTTTGCAAAAGCCTTTAAGTTTCATTAGGTCCCATTTGTTTATTTTTGGGTTTATTTCCATTACTCTAGGAGGTGGATCAAAAAAGATCTTGCAAAAAAAAAAAAAAAAGATCTTGCTGTGATTTATGTCAAAAAATGTTCTTCCTATGTTTTCCTCTAAGAGTTTTATAGTGTCCAGTCTTACATTTAGGTCTCTAATACATTTTGAGTTTATTTTTGTTTATTTAGGGAGTGTTCTAATTTCATTCTTTTACATGTAGCTGTCCAGTTTTCCCAGCACCTCTTATTGAAGAGACTGTCTTTTCTCCATTGTATATCCTTGCCTCCTTTGTCATAAATTAGTTGACCATAGGTGTGTGGGTTTATCTCTGGGCTTTCTATCCTTTTCCATTGATCTATATTTCTGTTTTTGTGCCAGTACCATATTGTCTTGATTACTGTAGCTTTGTAGTATAGTCTGAAGTCAGGAAGTCTGATTCCTCCAGCTCCATTTTTTTCTCTTAAGACTGCTTTGGCTATTTGGGGTCCTTTGTGTCTCCATACAATTTTAAGATTTTTTTGTTCTAGTTCTGTAAAAAATTGCCACTGGTAATTTGATAGGGATTGGATTGTATCTGTAGAGTGCTTTGGAAAGTATAGTCACCTTCACAATATTGATTCTTCCAATCCAAGAACATGGTATATCTCTCCATCCGTTTGTGTCATCTTTGATTTCTTTCATCAGTGTCTTATAGTTTTCTGAGTACAGGTCTTTTACCTCCTTAGGTTCATTTTTAGGTATTTTATTCTTTTTGTTGCAATGGTGAAAGGGATTGTTTCCTTAATTTCTCTTTCTGATCTTTCATTGTTAGTGTATAGGAATGCAAAAGATTTCTGTGCATTAATTTTGTATCCTGAAAGTTTACCAAATTCATTGATTAGTTCTAGTAGTTTTCTGGTGGCATCTTTAGGATTCTCTATGTATAACATCATGTCATCTGCAAACAGTGACCGTTTTACTTCTTCTTTTCCAATTTGTATTCCTTTTATTTCTTTTCTTCTCTGATTGCCATGGCTAGGATTTCCAAAACTATGTTGAATAATAGTGGTGAGAGTGGACATCCTTGTCTTCTTCCTGATCTTAGAGGAAATGCTTTCAGTTTTTCACCATTGAGAATGATGTTTGCTGTGGGTTTGTCGTATATGGCCTTTATTATGTTGAGGGAGGTTCCCTCTATGCCCACTTTCTGGAGAGTTTTTATCATAAATGGGTGTTAAATTTTGTCAAAAGCTTTTTCTGCATCTATTGAGATGATCATATAGTTTTTCTCCTTTAATTTGTTAATATGGTGTATCACATTGATTGATTTGCATATATTGAAGAATCTTTGCATCCCTGGGGTAAATCCCACTTGATCATGGTGTATGATCCTTTTAATGTGTTGTTGGATTCTGTTTGCTAGTATTTTGTTGAGGATTTTTGCATCTATATTCATCAGTGATATTGGTCTGTAATTTTTTTTTTTGTAGTACCTTTGTCTGGTTTTGGTATCAGGGTGATGGTGGCCTCATAGAATGAGTTTGGG
The DNA here is from genome assembly GCF_949987515.2 of Delphinus delphis. Classification (NCBI taxonomy): domain Eukaryota; kingdom Metazoa; phylum Chordata; class Mammalia; order Artiodactyla; family Delphinidae; genus Delphinus; species Delphinus delphis. The sequence goes on along the minus strand of NC_082695.1, from coordinate 47,219,830 downwards.
AGTGTTCCTTCCTCTGCAATTTTTTGGAAGAGTTTGAGAAGGATTGGTGTTAGCTCTTCTCTAAATGTTTGATAGAATTCACCTGTGAAGCCATCTGGTCCTGGACTTTCGTTTGTTGGAAGATTTTAAATCACAGTTTCAATTTCATTACTTGTGATCGATCTGCTCATATTTTCTTTTTTTCCTGGTTCAGTCTTGGAAGGTTGTACCTTTCTAAGAATTTGTCCATTTCTTCCAGGTTGTCCATTTTATTGGCATAGATTTGCTTTTAGTACTCTCTTATGATGCTTTGTATTTCTGCAGTGTCCTTTGTAACTTCTCCTTTCTCATTTCTAATTTTATTAATTTGAGTCCTCTCCCTTTTTCTTGATGAGTCTGGCTAAAGGTTTCTCAATTTTGTTTATCTTGTCAAATAACCAGCTTTTAGTTTTATTGATCTTTGCTGTTGTTTTCTTTGTTTCAATTTCATTTATTTCTGCTCTGATCTTTATGATTTCTTTCCTTCTGCTAACTTTGGGTTTGCTTTGTTCTTCTTTTCTGGTTCTTTTAGGTGTAAGTTTAGGTTGTTTATTTGAGATTTTTCTTGTTTCTTGAGGTAGGCTTGTATTGCTATAAACTTCCCTCTTAGAACTGCTTTCACTGCGTCCCATAGGTTTTGGATCATCATGTTTTCGTTGTCCTTTGTCTCTAGGTATTTTTTGATTTCCTCTTTGATTTCTTCAGTGATCTCTTGGTTATTTAGTAATGTACTGTTTAGCCTCCATGTGTTTGTGTTTTTTACATTTTTTTCCCTGTAATTGACTTCTAACCTCAGAGCGTTGTGGTTGGAAAAGATGTTTGATATGATTTCAGTTTTCTTAAATTTACTGAGGCTTGATTTGTAACCCAAGATATGATTTATCCTGGAGAATATTCCGTGCGTACTTGAGAAGAAGGTGTAATCTGCTGGTTTTGGATGGAATGTCCTATAAATATCAATTAAATCTATCTGGTCTACTGTGTCCTTTAAAGCTTGTGTTTCCTTATTAATTTTCTGTCTGGATGATCTGTCCATTGGTGTAAGTGAGATGTTCAAGTCTCCCACTATTTTGTTACTGTCGATTTCTTCTTTTAGAGCTGTTACTGTTGCCTTATGTATTGAGGTGTTCCTATGTTGGGTGCATATATATTTATAGTTGTTATATCTTCTTCTTGGATTGATCCCTTGATCATTATGTAGTGTCCTTCCTTGTCTCTTGTAACATTCTTTATTTTAAAGTCTATTTTATCTGAAATGAGTATTGCTACTCCAGCTTTCTTTTGATTTCCATTTGCATGGAATATCTTTTTCCATCCCCTCTTCTGCAGTCTGTATGTGTCCCTAGGTCTGAAGTGGGTCTCTTGTAGACAGCATATATATGGGTCTTTTTTTTGTATCCATTCAGCTAGCCTGTGTCTTTTGGTTGGAGCATTTAATCTATTCACGTTTAAGGTAATAATCGATATGTATGTTCCTATTACCATTTTCTTAATTGTTATGGGTCTATTTTTGTAGGTCCTTTTCTTCTCTTGTGTTTCCCACTAAGAGAAGTTCCTTTAGCATTTATTGTAGAGCTGGTTTGGTGGTGCTGAATTCTCTTAGCTTTTGTTTGTCTGTACAGCTTTTGATTTCTCCGTCAATCTGGATGAGATCCTTGCTGGGCAGAGTAATCTTGGTTGTAGGTTCTTCCCTTTCGTCACTTTAAATATATCGTGCCACTCCCTTCTGGCTTGTAGAGTTTCTGCTGAGAAATCAGCTGTTAACCTTATGGGAGTTCCCTTGTATGTTATTTGTCGTTTTTCCCTTGCTGCTTTCAATAATTTTTCTTTGTCTTTACTTTTTGCCAATTTGGTTACTATGTGTCTCAGCGTGTTTCTCCTTGGGTTTATCCTGTATGGGACTCTCTGTGCTTCCTGGACTTGGGTGGCTATTTCCTTTCCCATGTTAGGGAAGTTTTTGACTATAATCTCTTCAAATATTTTCTCTGTTCCTTTCTCTCCCTCTTCTCCTTCTAGACCCCTATAATGCGAATGTTGTTGCATTAAATGTTGTCCCAGAGTCTCTTAGGCTGCCTTCATTTCTTTTCTTTCTTTTTCCTTTATTCTGCTCCATGGCCATGAATTCCACCATTATGTCTTCCAGGTCACTCATCCGTTCTTCTGCCTCAGTTATTCATCTGTTGATTCTTTCTAGTGTATTTTTCATTTCAGTTATTGTGTTTTCATCTCTGTTTGTTTGTTCTTTAATTCTTCTAGGTGTTTGTTCTTTAGTTCTTCTAGGTCTTTGTTAAATATTTCCTTCATCTTCTCGATCTTTGCCTCCATTCTTTTTCCAAGGTCCTGGATCATCTTCACTCTCATTATTCTGAATTCTTTTTCTGGAAGGTTGCCTATCTCCACTTCATTTAGTTGTTTTTCTGGGGTTTTCTCTTGTTCCTTCATCTGGTACATAGCCCTTTGCCTTTTCATCTTGTCTATCTTTCTGTGAATGTGGTTTTCCTTCCACTGGCTGCAGAATTGTAGTTCTTCTTGCTCCTGCAGTCTGCCCTCTGGTGGATGAGGCTATCTAAGAGGCTTGTGCAAGCTTCCTGATGGGAGGGACTGTTCTTATCTGCTTTTAATAGCCAACTTTTCCATGTTGCAAGTTCTATTTCATACATCTGTCGGCTTCATGATAGGTTAAGGTTCTAGCCATAATTGTTTACTGGCTTTATTATAGGAAACACTTGATGCTGACCAACGAAATTGTGCTAACCTCTGCTTCTACCAAGCTCTACATCTTATAGTTCTTCAAGCACATGCCACTAGAGAGAAAGATCATTTTGCTCCTTTTTTATTTCAAATTCAAAAAATATATATCATTCTTTGTTATCATTGTCTCACGCCTCATTTTTCTTTCACATTCCCTTTGACCATGCTTTGCTTTGGAATCTTTATTCCATTTAATTAATTCAGTTAATAGCACCTCCATGTCTATTTCTTCTAACATCTAGTGTAACTTCATTCCTCTCCAATTACCGCATATATTTTCATCTATTAATCACTGATCTTCATCAAGGAGAGAAGGAGAGAAAGGGGGGAGGGGAGAGGGGAGGAAAGGAACAGGGAGAAGGAAAAAGACCATCTACAATGAACATTGACAGTTATGCATTCCTTTCCATCCTTGGGCTGCTCAAAGGCCCATTCTGATGTATGCCCCTCAAATCAATTGCGCCTTATTTAGCCAAAGGCATTTACTGACGACATCCATCTATACACATATTTTTCTCTTTCTTATTGTTACACAAGTGAGTTATGCCTTCCTGTGCATTAGACCAGAACTAATAGAAAGGTAATATTAAAAATTATTACCTTACCCTAAGCAAGTCCATCTTTCTCACAGAGTCTAGGGTAGGCTGAAGTCTTATTATATATAAAGAATAAAGCTTTGCATGGCCTTGCCAGTACTACAAAATGGTTTCTTGAGTTTTCAGAATTTTGGGAACATAGAAGTAATCAAGCTGCATGAGTCACCATTGTTCATATACATGGCTGACCTAAATATTGTTTTTTAAAAACCATGACTTCGAAAGTAATTTTCATGGAGATTATTGAAAATGATCATCTGAATTTAGCTTTTGGCAAAGGAAAAAATATCTTTGGTCTTTTAATTTACATTACATTTCAAATATCTTTAAAATTAATTTTAACTTTACAATTTTAAATTTGCTTTTTAACATGTTATTCTAATATGTCATTTTAACTGTAACAATTTTTGAGATTAAATTTATTCTGTACTGTTTTTTACACTAAGAATCGTACCATCTTAAACACTCTTGCTAACTCATTCTATTTGTTTCTCTTTGGGGATCAGGAGAATTGATTTGTCTAGGAGCCAAGGACATTCAGTACAGATGATGGATTTTCAATGATGCACACACAAAGGCCAATCCACGCAAAATCATGAAATATTCAAACTTTATCTCTATTGCTTTAGCCTCTTCGTTTTGAATGTTTTTGGACATTTCTTCTAACTTTAAAAAGATCCTCCTTCCCCTGCAAGTTCCCACTAACTTCATGCTCATTCCCTGTTATAACTGCCTCTTGGAAGAATATTTGAGACCAGTCCATATTAGAGTATAATTGATTGTTTTCAAGGTATAGGCATGGGGGCAAGGGCTGTTCCAGTTGAACTGAAAGTTAATCTTTAAGCTGAAAGATTGAATTTTCTACATAAGAATTTCAGGTGTGCACGTGAAGAAAGATGTTTCAGTATAGAGGACTTTCCCATTCTTAAAGTCAACCTACATTTTCTAGGCCATTAGCCATTGGGCAGGCTGGTCCACACTGCACAGGATCCTACCACTTCTCTGGAAGATCCCAGCCTGCATACCTTTTGCCTTCTGATAAAATTGCTGGCGTTTGCCAACACTTGAAGCCTAGGAATCTCAAAGGAACTATTCATGAGGCTTTCTTTTCTTGTTGTCACTTATTTGTTCACTCTACCCCCTCCACCACCAAATTTACTGACTGCCTACCATGTGCCTGAATGGATACTAAGTACTATGAATACAACAGTGAATAAGAAGTAGTCCTGGGCCTTAAAGAAGATAAATCTAATGTGGAAGGTGGGGAAATGAGCAGCTAAATTACAATACAATAAGATAAAGGCTTTGTAGAGGGGTCAGTATTATCCTTGGGAAGCATAGAAGAGTACCCAACCCACCTTTGGGAGGTCAAGGAGGGCTTCCTGAAGGAGGTGATGGCTCAGCTGAGCCCCAAAAGACCAGTTAGGGTTAGCCAGGCAAAAAGGAGAAAGGAGAATATACCGAGAAAAGTGGGTGAGCAAAGGCTATAACGTTGAAAGTAATCATGTTTCACTGGGAGAACTATTTCCAAAACAGAGAGTGAACGGGAAGGGGAGCAAAAGGAGAAGGGAACTGCAGGGGACATCAAGGCCCAGGTCTTAGAGGACTGTGTAAGCCACTCCGAGGAATTTAAACTTAACCCTGAGGCAATGGGAAACAATCGTAGGGTTTTCAACAGAACAATGACATGAACAAATACATATTCTAGAAAGTCCATACTGGCAACAGTGTGGAGATCAGATTAAAGATGGACAAAACTGGAGTCAGGGAGGCCATTTCGAAGGATGTAGCTGTGATGCAGGTCAATGATACTGAGGGCCTGAGCTCAGGTGAGAAGCTGAGGTGGAGATGAGCAAATGGTGGTAGAATCCATAGGACTTGGTAATTGAGCAGATTGGAGGGTGGTTAGGAAGAGAAGAACCAACAGTGAGGAAGGAATAAAAGAATCATCCTTTGATATGACAAGGCAAGAGAAAAAATCATTTTCAGAGGGACAATAATAAGTTCTGTTTGGGCCATGTCATGTTTGCGATTCCTAAAGAAGGTCTCCTGCATACCAGTGGGTGCCAATCGCATGGACTACAATGAGATTGACCTCCCATGGAAGAGCAGGGCCCACACTGTCCAAATGTGTATGGTGGCCCTGGCTAGGGCTCAAGAGAGAGACTCTTGTTGGAGATGAAGACTTGAGGGTCATCAGCATATAAACAGTGTTTGAAGCTCAAGAGTAGATGAATTCCACCAACACCAAAGAAAGCGTGTAGAAGAAGAAGCCCAAGGACACAAAGAAACACTGATATTTACAGAATAGGCAAAAGAAGAGAAACCCACAAAAGAAAAGGAGAAAGAGGGGCCAATAAAAACAGAGGAACACCAAGGAGAGGTCACCAATGCCAAGAGGCACTTGCAATTTAGGTAAATTGCCACCAGGTGGAGTGTGGTCTCAGTATTTGAAATTCCTGCAAGTGTTAAAGCAGGGCAAACATTGGTTAGCATTTATATAGGTCATTTGGTTCACAACTTTTGGCAAACCTGTAGACAGTGGAGGAACAGGAGTTCCACTGTATATTGTAAAGAAGAAAGCATTGAAAGAGAAGAAAGGAAACAAGGTTCTATCCCCACCTTTATGACTCTCTAGCAAGAAGACCTTAGGCAAATCTTTATCTCCCTGTCTTCAGTTTCCATACTTTTTTTTTTTAAATGATAACTCATGGTCTCTTTTTTTTTTTTTTTTTAATTTATTTTATATTTGGCTGTGTTGGGTCTTCGTTGCTGCACATGGGCTTTCTCTAGTTGCAGCAAGTGGGGGCTACCCTTCATTGCCGTGCGCAGGCTTCTCATTGCAGTGGCTTCTCTTGTTGCGGAGCACGGGCTCTAGGCGTGCAGGCTCAGTAGTTGTGGCACACGAGCTTAGTTGCTCCACGGCATGTGGGATCTTCCTGGACCAGGGCTCGAACCTGTGTCCCCTGCATTGGCAGGCGGATTCTTAACCACTGCGCCACCAGGGAAGCCCTCCACACATTTAATATAAGGAAGTTGGGCTAGGTGTTTAAATCCCTTCCAACTTATTATAATAAAAGAAAATAATAATAACAAACATGTACACAGCACATATCTGGGCCTGATATTTCAGTAGGTGCTGGAGATACAAAAAAGGAATAGAACAAATTTAGAGTCTGTACTCATGGGCCTACTACCCTAGCAAGTTGGACATACTTATAAACTAACAGTCACAGCAATATGGAGAGTGCTATAACGGATAGACACACAGCTATGGGAGCACAGAGAAGAAGCTAACTGTTTTCCAGGCTTCATGAAGGAGGGCAATCTTGAATGAATTTTACAGCATAAGTAGGAATCTTCAAGAGATCGTGAGGAAAGGAATCTTATGCAGAAGGTATAGAATGCGCAAAGGTCTTAGAGGCATATGAGAGCACTGAGTTTTCGGTTCAATATGGCAGAATATAAGTTGCCTGGAGGGAAATAAATGCAACTGGAAAAGTGGACAAAGACCGGAGAAGTCACTGCAGGTCTTATTTATTACAGTGATATGTTTTAACCTTGTTTAATTAACAAACACTTCCTGCGGGATTGCTCTGTACCAGGTACTGTTTGAAGTGCATTACAAATGTTAAGTCATTTAATTCTTGCAAAAGTCCTATGCGGTAAATGTCCCCCCCCCGCCCCCCCCCCATTTTACAATGAGTAACAGACACAGAGATTAAGTAACTTAATAGCCCTTGCATTAGTATAAGCCTGTCAGGGATGCTTCTGGGGTTCCCACTAAGATGCTCTGGCTCCCAAGTTCCTGCTCTTAACTGTAGGAACGTACAGTTGCTGTAGGAGACGTGAGCCAGTGAAAGGATTTTCACCTGGAAATAATGACATCAAATTGGCATTTTAGAACTGTCCTCTGGTAGGAGTGAAGAGCTGGATTGGAGGGTGTGACATTGGAGGAAGGATGCTTTTGCCGGATTTCAGCTAAAATACATGTGCTGAGACTAAACAGTGAGAACTTTGAAAAGAGAGACTTAAGAGGTGCTTAGCAAGCATCGTTTCAAGGCTTGGTGACCAGCTGAAAGGAAAAGAACAAGAGAAATCTAAAATGATGCCCAGGTTTCTGGCTTAGAGAACTGGGGGATTGATAGTGACCTTAAGTGAAATTGGGAAAAGAACAATTTTGAGCATGCTGAGTAAGAAATATAATGGACCATTGGAAATATAAGGTCTGGAACTCGGGAAGAAAGTCTGAACATAGATGGTTGAATTGGAATAAGTAGAGTCCTCTGGAAAGAATGGGTAGAAGGAGAAAGGAACTAAAATCAGAACCTGAATGTTGAACAAGAGGAAGAAAAATTGAGGATGAGGGGTCTCTAAGGCTGGAGGAAGGCCAAATAAGAGTGTTTTCACTTTTTAAATTATTTAATGTTTTCCTTTGTGTTGAGATCAGAGTCTTGTGCTAAAGTAGAGGTAAAAGAGTGTGGCATTACATGTCTGTAACTAGCCATGTTCTCTGCAGGCAGAAATCATATCCAATTCCTTTGTATATCACTGTGCCTGGAATAGAACAGCCCCTTCCTCAGCAAACACTTGGTAAATAAATATTAATTTGTAGACTTTGATGTTCTAATACTTTTAACTTTCTTTCTTTTTTTAAAATCTTTATTGGAGTATAATTGCTTTACAATTGTGTGTTAGTTTCTGCTTTATAACAAAGTGAATCAGTTATATATATATATATGTTCCCATACCTCCTCCCTCTTGCGTCTCCCTCCCTCCCACCCTCCCTATCCTACCCCTCCAGGCGGTCACAAAGCACCGAACTGATATCCCCGTGCTATGCAGCTGCTTCCCACTAGCTATCTACCTTACGTTTGGTAGTGTATATATGTCCATGCCTCTCTCTCGCTTCGTCACAGCTTACCCTTCCCCCTCCCCGTATCTTCAAGTCCATTCTCTAGTAGGTCTGTGTCTTTATTCCTGTCTTACCCCTAGGTTCTTCATGACATTTTTTTTCTTAAATTCCATATATATGTGTTAGCATACGGTATTTGTCTTTCTCTTTCTGACTTACTTCACTCTGTATGACAGACTCTAGGTCTATCCACCTCATTACAAATAGCTCAATTTCGTTTCTTTTTATGGCTGAGTAATATTCCATTGTATATATGTGCCACATCTTCCTTATCCATTCATCCGATGATGGACACTTAGGTTGTTTCCATCTCCGGGCTATTGTAAATAGATACATTTAACTTTCTCTTATCTCTCTTGGGTACACAGCCCACCTTGGGGAAAGATCTTGTCCAGTTTTTCAAAACTGGAAGGCCAACAATAAATTGATCCAGTTATGTTGAAATACTTATTCTTAAATGCTCCCCAAATGAACACATTAACTGTGGGCCTACATCCTACATCACCCCCTAAAAAAATCACAAAGCATCTCATTGCCCTTTGTTATGCAAAATTCAGACAGTAAGTTTTGGAAAGAATGTTTTCCCTTGGGTCAGGCAAATCTGATTTCAACCCACAGGTCCAGCAGGCCTAGCTCTCTGACCTTGGGCAAGTCATTTAATCTTGTTGTGCCTCAGTTTCCTCATCTGTAAAATGGTGATTATGATACTCTGTACGGTATAGGACTGCGGCAAGGATGACATACCCAGAACCCCTGCAGTTGTTGCTCTCACAAAAGAGATGCTCGGGAACTATTAAATCTTTGGCAGTATTTGCAACCTCGACAATCATGTTCATTGTAAGAACATACGTTTGCAAGAAGTGCTCCCCGGAAGTTCAAGGCTTCCTCTGAGCCCAGTGGACCTGCAACATTATCAAGAGCCATCAGGTGGTGTTGGTGCCTCTTAGGGGACCCTAGGTTGGGGGGTTCTTACCATCAGGGTCAATAAACTTCCCAGTGCTAAGTAAGCACCAAGTTCTGTTTCCATAGCATTATAACCTTACTAAAATCGCAGTCTCTACAGAGTAAACGCGAACGTGAGCATTTAGCAGTAAAAAAAAGTTATATATATTATTTGAGAAAAGGCTTAATGAAAAACAGCTACTTCAGTACACATCACATAACTTCCTGACTCCCTTAAACTGTTTTTTAATGATTTCTTAAACTTAAGCTAACCTTGGTTTTAATTCCCTCACATTAATTTCGATTCATTCTTATGTGGGCAGAAGGCTAATCGCCTCTGGACTGTGCTTAACCATAGAATTTGGCAAAGACTCCGTGGAAAAAGCCCTCGGTCCTTTTCACCTGCTGGGGGATTAAATCCCCTCATTAAGAGGCTTAGGCAAGCCACTTCAGCCAGTACTTAGAAGAAAATCTGGCCTCTAGATGCCATTTCAGAGCTTGGCCCTCTTCCTGCTGCCTGTCTTTATCCACATTGAAATAGAAAACGCTCACTGGGTTCTCCAAGCCCCATGGCCCTTGATTTCTAATCAAAACCCAGTTACCAGGGTTACCCCGACCCTTGCGCAGGCTCCCTGACTCTGTGCTTGCCACCAGTGCCACTTGGCAAGGTCACTCTGCTTTCTCCTGGCTGCTCGCACAGGGTCCGGTTTGGGATGCTCTGTGCGCTGCAGCTCCTGGGACCCTGTGCCCGCTGAAGCCCTCTGCTTATAGATGTCAAACATGTGCTGTTTGTCTTCTCAACTTCTACGCAATTTTGAAGGCTAAAAACAAAGAATGTTTAAAAACATTTTTAGCACCATCATTGTTCTAAGGGCAGTGAAACTACTCTGTGGGATACTACAGTGGTACATACACGTTATTTTACATTTGTCCAACCCATAAAATGTAAAACAGCAAGAGTGAACCCTAAAGTAAACTATGGCCTTTGGGTGATCATGACGTGTCAACGTAGGTTCATTAGTTGTAACAGATGTACCACTTTGGTGAGGGATGGTGATGGAGAGAGAGGTTGGGGGGGAGGGGTATATGGGAAATTTCTATATTTTCCACTCAATGTTGCTGTTAACCTAAAACTGCTCTAAAAATCAGTCTTTTTTTTTTTTAAGTGTCATTGCTATGACCATTTCTACCCTGTAAAGTAGGTCCTTACCGCCTCCACATAAAAGAGAACGGGGGGTGTGCTCTTGTGATTATCAGACCATTATTTGGCACTTACCTTGTGCTGGTGACTGTGTTCTGGGAACATTGGTGACTCTACAGACCCAGCTCCTGCCCCCAGGAATCCTGCAGTTGAAAGAAAAGGAAAGTAAATTAAACTAAGCCACCTGACTGAGCACTTAATTTCACGGTAAATGCAGAGAAGGTGCTAGGAGGGTGTTTCCCTGGGGGGCAGCTGGAAAGGGCTGCTTCTCGTCCCTTGGCAAACATTCATGTGCCTCCTTCAACACCGACACGCTGAGTAGTTGGCAGTTGAGTAGTTGAGTTAGTACAGCAGTGTCAGTCCCTCACCCCTTCCTCCAGCTATTCTCAATCGTGGCCTTTAAGATCCAGATAGCAGAAGAGCTACTGCTGTGACACATGTGCTGCCCTCAGCTGGGCCTCTCCCAAAAAGGAGCGCTGCAGCTCCAAAAGCAACCAGAATCACCTCATACCTGTTAGGTTGGCTAGTATCAAAAAAATAGAAAAGTACAAGTGTCGGCAAGAATGTGGAGCAATTAGAACCCCTGTGTACCATTGGTGGGAACGCAAAATGATTCAGCGCTATGGAAAATAGCATGGCAGTTTCTCAAACAAATAAGAACATAGTTATCATATGATCCAACTATTCCACTTTTGGGTATACTCCTGAAAGGATTGAAAACAGGTCTCGAAGAAATATGTGTACACCCATGTTCATAGCAGCATTATTCAGAATAAGTAAAACATGAAAGCAATCCAGGTATCCATCAATGGGTGAATAGATAAGCAAAATATGGTATATATATACAATGGAATATTATTCAACCTTAAAAAGGAAGGAAATTCTGAGGAAGACATTACGCTAAGTGAAATAAGCCAATGACAAAAAGGCAAATACTGTATGATTCTATTTATATAAGGTACCTAGAATAGTCAAATTCATAGAGTCAAAAAGAATGGTGGGACTTCCCTGGTGGCACAGTGGTTAAGAATCCCCCTGCCAATGCAGGGGACACAGGCTCTATCCCTGGTCCTGGAGGATCCTACATGCCGCGGAGCAACTAAGCCCGTGAGCCACAAATACTGAGCCTGTGCTCTAGAGCCCATGAGCCACAAATACTGAGCCCTCATACCACAACTACTGAAGCCCACGCGCCTAGAGCTCATGTTCCGCAACAAGAGAAACCACCGCAATGAGAAGCCCGCACACCGCAACGAAGGGTAGCCCCCGCTCGCCACAACTAGAGAAAGCCCATATGCAGCAACGAAGACCCAGTGCAGCCAAAAATAAATAAATTAAATTAAATAATTTTTTTTTAAAAAATGGTGATTGTCAGGGGCTGTGAGGAGGAAGAATAGGGAGTTATTGTTTAATGTATATAAAACATAATTTTGAAAGATTAAGAGTTCTGGAGATGGATGATGGTAATGGTTGTAGAGAAATATGAATGTAGTTAGTACTTCTGAATTGTACATTTTTAAATGGTTAAGATAGTAAATTTTATATTACTGTATTTTACCACAATAAAAAAAAACTGGGAAAAAAAGCGCATCCCGATGGCAAGACATTACAACCTTCCTTAGCTGCCTTCAAGGTTCTAACTACTTACCCACAAGCCAGTGATGGAAAACTGTGAAACCAGGCGGACGGTGACCAGATTGTTTTTCTCCTCTATTCATTCTCTGCCTCTCCTTTTCTCCTGCTTTTCCCAAAATAATTTTTGACTTGGAGTGTAACAGAGAAAGGGTATACATGTACAGATATGTCAGATAATAGGAAATTGTATCTGGAGATGGGTTGCATCGGACTCAGCACTCCCCACCTTTTGAGAAGTCGAGGGTGTGGGAAAATGGAGACGCTCATCCGTTGCTAGTGGGAGGTCCACTCATGGGACGTTTTCAGAGAGTGATCTGCCACCTTCCAACAAATTGTTCGAAACTTTTGACCAAGCTATTATACTTCTGGAACATTCTTTTAGAAATACAAGTGGGTAAAGGTATATCCTTAAGAATGTCAATTGCAGCACTATTTAATACAACAAAAAGAAATAGAAAACCCAAACGTCCATTAATCAGAGAATGGTTAAATAAATTGTGGCTCAGCAATGTGACAGAGTAGTATAAAAGTACTTGTCAAAAGAGCCTAAATCATATAAACTAACGGAGAGAAGTCAATGATATAGAAAGTAAAAACAATAAGTTGCAGAACTATGTCTAGAATGATCTCATATTATTTAAAAACAAAATGTTCACATATGTGTTTGTATATTCATTTTTTAAAGTCCGGAAGGCTGTGCAAATCACTAAAAGTGGTTAGTTACCCCTAGGGAGGGAAATTTAGGAGAAAGGAACTTTTATTCTCTCTATAGGATATATTTTCATTTAGTTTGACTACTACTTATAATGAGTATGTATGATTAAGGAGAAAAACTTTAAGAAAGAAAAAAATTTTTTAATTTTATCTGCTCCAAAACAGGATGGTAATGGTAGACTCATCCCTAACATTGATTCTTGTTTCATGAAAGTTCACGGTGTTTGATTTGAAACAGGCCTTTCTTTTCAGAGCCCCCTGTTTTCCCCTATACTTGGCATTCCACATAAAACAACTGTCTGGAGATCACAGAGATGGAAAGGTGGAAACAAATGCACAGGAGGAGATAGGGGATGGAAGATTAAGAACTTAACCTAAATAAAAAGCAGTCATCAAAATTATGTTCATGGAGAATTCACAATATGGTGAAATATATACATAATAAAAAATACAGAAGTCAAAGACATATAGTTAGCACGACCATAACTAGAAAAAAGAAATAAATGGCCTCCAAAAAGCCTCCAACAAGGATACTAGGGAAAAGTAAACCGAAATATTAACGATAGACTAGATGATATGTTAGAGTTTTCATTTTTTTACACTCTACATTTTCAAAAATGTAGAATTACTTTTTAAAAAATATTTATTTATTTATTTAGCTGTGTCGGTCTTAGCTGTGGCACGCAGGATCTTCGTTGCAGCATGAAGGATCTTTCATTGCGGCACACGGGTTTCTCTCTAGATGTGGCATGCGGGCTCGGTAGTTGCGGCATGTGGGCTTAGTTGCCCCACAGCGTGTGGGATTTAGCTCCCCGACCAAGGATCAAACCCACGTCCCCTGCATTGGATGGCTGATTCTTAACCACTGGACTACCAGGGACGTCCCTAGAATGACTTTTATCACGTAAATAATCACACTTTTATTTCAGCTACATCTATCACTACCCCACAGTTTATCCTCCCAAAATACCACCATCACAGATAGTAGTACAGCGTATAGATATGTCTAGTTCTAAACTCATTTTCAAAGCCTTTGTGTCTTAATTCTGAGAAGCCCATCAAGTTTGGAGCCTTTCCTTCTCTCTGCAATAAGACAACTTGAAGATTCCATTATCTTCCTAAGGGATACAGTATGGGGAAGTAAACATCAACTAATTGTTTGGTCTGTGAATCTGGGAGATATTATATAATATTCATTGAAAGTATTTAGAACCTTGATGTGAGAACCCGGGACACATTGTAGAGGGACTTTGTTGCTTAAATTTTCTTCACAAAGTTGAAGTGAGAAACCATAAGAGTTTAACAAAATTTATCTCAGCCTCTCAAATCCCTTGCTTTGGATTTCCTGAATCTCTTTTGGCCAGAAGGCACTCACACCCTCTGTTTTCTGGTGAGAATTTATGTTGGCTTGCTTTTCTTGGTTTGGTTTGTTTGCTAACACTCACCAGCTGTGCAAGCTCCCTCTATAATTTCTTGTAACTTTTTTTTAAAAAACAATAGGGCCTCAAATGCAGGGTTTCATGATAAGGTCTCAAGTTCCACATAAAATGGAAAACTTTCAGTACCAAGGCATGCCAAGGAGGGGTGGGGCCGCTTGACTGCCTTTGACCCTTTGTAACCCCGAAAGAGGTCCTCTCATCCCTGCAAGTCAGGTTTCTCTGAAACTGTTACACACCCAAGAGGAGAGATGCTAGTTGTTTTCTAACTTTGAAATCTGCATGAGTTGAAGCAGCAGCTCTCCCTCATTTCTTCTTGAAAGCTTATCAGAATGGGACTTTGAACCCCTAATATCACATCCTTTGATACTCACCAACTCATTTTATAAATAATCCCCTCTGCATAGTCGACCTGAAGATCTATGTGTATATGGTTTGATGTTCCTTTATCTCATATAAGAAGTGCTAGTCTCTTTCATCTAACTTTCTCCTCTTATTGTCAGAGTTCAAAGTGTCGTCATTGTTGTTGGTTTGGCTTTGCTTTTTTAAAAATATATATTTGACTTCTAGTAGCCCAAGGGAGGATGAGGGGAGAAATTATATTGACTGTGAGCCCTGAGCTTTATATAAATATAGTGTGTTTTTCAAGTCAATTTCTATCCAAAGTTCATGCTTTTTTGTTCTACCATGTTGTTTCTGACAATTTAATACAAGAGGAAACTAACATTCATTGAGCATCTATGATATGCCAGATGTGCTATAGAGATTAACTCACATAACCTTTCCAAAACATATTCCAATGGGAATAGCTATCCTCATTTTTATGGGAAAAAAAAAAAAAAGGCTCAGAGAGGTTAAATATTTGCCTAACGTCACATGGTTTGCTGAGAACAGATCCAGGATTTAACGCCAAGTCTATCTCCAAAGCTCGCTTTCTATCTCATCATAGGTAGTGTTTTATGTGGAATCACTCACCGGAAGAGCTCTGTGAGCTAGGTACCATGATCATTCCCATTTTATAGCGAAAAATCCAGCTTAGAGAAGTTAAGGAACTTGTCCACAAGTCCATTAAGTGTGCAAAAGAAGAGATTAAGACCCAGACAGTCTGACTTTGGCACTGTTAGTCACTTATTGGGCTATCTCCCCAGAAACACTTTCAGAGACTTTCTATTCTAATGAAGACAAGGAAGAAGTTTCCTTAGGCACGCAAGGCACCAAATGTGATTTTAAAAAGAGAGAGAAAAGAAAAATAAACTCTCTGCTAAACTAGGATTGGTCACTAGGAATTTCTCTCCTCCACAAATGCATGGTACAAATTATTCATTGATATTCGCAGAAGTGTCCATTAGCACATGATGGGAATGTCTGATTCCTCTTCACTGTGGCACTAGTGAAACCTTGCAGCTTCAGAGGAAAAGGAGGAGGGTTCTGGAGCTGTATAAATCAGGAAACTGTGCAATGAACCGTGTGGGTGGTGGTAAGGCTTTTAGCAGCCAGGCCTTCTGAGTCTTGAGATGAGCTTACTCATCCTCAGTGTTCTGGGTCAGGGGAGAGCTCTGTCTAATGAAGGAATGAGCCATCCTTCATGTTCGAGGCCAGGGCCATTGACCCTCCGTCAGGAGGGCATGACATTGGAATTACAATTTCCGTCGTGGTCATGGATTTGCACACATCTCTGTGTGCATCCACAGGCTCCCCTGGCTCTCTGTGAGCCATGACAAGGACCTCTGAGGGCACCGGGAATCAAGGGGCGCCGTCGTCATGACATATGACATTAGCAACATCCTTAGCTATCTCGGAGCCTAAGACAAAAAAAATGAGCAGGTTCCCATGTAAACTTAAACCCGGTGAATGTGTGACCTCACTTCTCTCTCGGGTTGTCTGGCCAATTAAGGGACGAGATAAGAAACTATTATAAGAAGCTGTGTTTTCAATGTCAGCAGCAGCTCTTGTTTCCAGGAACGGGATAAAACAGAGAGCCCAAGCAGAGTGTCCTGAGCCTAGTCTGAGACAAATTTTTTTTATGACAGGTGTTGGATTTATATGCCTCCGACTTCTGTAATTTATTACAAGGCCATCCAGCCTGAATGCCCTCACAGAGAGACAGAGGCAATATTTCCTCCTGGCGGGAGGCAAGGAGGAAGAAGAAGGGAGAGCAGCCTTGCTATGCAAAGGAGCTATAATAAAGGCTGCTTTTCCCCACTGCAAGTGGCCCTTCGAGAAGATGAACAGTGAAGGGGAGCGGGCAAAGGGCTCAATGCCTATTTATCTAATAAAACCTGATTACTAGCAACAGGTGCACCAGCATATAAACTACCTTGGAGTCATCAGGAAATTCTAAGGAAAGCAGCATCAAATTGCAAATGATATGACTTTCATCTAATGATAGATATTAATTATACAGGGAAGATTGCAGTAGGCCCATAAAATGGGTGTTTGCATCCTCATTATTCAGTATTTCATGCCATGATGATAGAGCAATAATGACAGAATAATAAACAAGCTCTTTATTTATTTATTTATTTCCATCATGGAAAACTAGACTTTGAAAGTCAAATCACAAAGTTTGGAGGAAGTGGGTCAAAGACGTCCACAAACATCCAGAAAGGGCGAGTGGAGATGTCGGGGGCGGGGTGGGGGGGAAGAGTAAGGAAGAGATCAATGAATTGATAGATGGAAAAAACAGACGTGTTTTTCTTTCTGATAAACATACTCCTACAATTGTATCAGAATTAAGATGGCAATCTTCCCTTGCTGGTGACAGCAGCATTTTATTGATATGTTTTTAAATGTCCAAACCCTTTGAAAGAACAGTTCTTTGAGGTGATGTGGTGGACTGGGGCGTGGGGAGGAGGGTACCATATTGAGAAGGAACACATGAGGTCAGATGTCACGCCCACAGCAGCACCTGTCGCTTCTATGAATTGCTACGTTTCACCCATTCATGAGGCCCCAGTGAGGAGCAGAGCCAGGCTGAGCGGGAATGACAAGTGGGTGGGAAAGAGCTGGAAGGACTGAGATTGTCTGCGAAGAGAAGTGAGGGCGGAAAGGAGACTGGGATGCAGGAAAGAATGCAGTGAGTAAACACACCCGCAAGCACGCGTGTGCCAAGAGACCGCGCAGATCCTTATCGCGACAGTTTATTACATAGCACCTCGTAAAAATTGAGGGCAATTGGAGAAGAGGATGTGGAGAACTCGGGGGAGAGGAGTAGCAAAGATCGACTTACCTGGAATCCTAAAATAACCCTCTCGGAGCAGGCTCTGCCCAAAGTACCCTGTTTGGTTTAACGCAGCAGAACTCCCCATCCTCTTGCCAGCCAACCAGCCTCCTGCCTGCCTGCCTTTTCAGCATTTCTCAACGCTTTGAACCCTGCTCATTTTAATGGGTTTTTTTTTTTTTTTTTTTTTTTTTTTTTTTTGCGATGCGCGGGCCTCTCACTGTTGTGGCCTCTCCCATTGCGGAGCACAGGCTCCGGACGCGCAGGCTCAGTGGCCATGGTTCACGGGCCCAGCCGCTCCGCGGCATGTGGGATCTTCCCGGACTGAGGCACGAACCCGTGTCCCCTGCATCGGCAGGCGGACTCTCAACCACTGCGCCACCAGGGAAGCCCTAATGTTTTGATAGATGTATTTTTCAAAACATTGGCCAGTCTTTATGGCTATGACTCAACTTTTTTTTTTCTTTTCGGTCCTAATGGAGAGAGTGAAGACACTTTTCCATCTCAAAGAAAAATAAAATGATCTGATTATTGACCCACTCTCCATTTTTCCTTGAATGCTATCTCTGGAGACAAAGGCAAAGGAGTCCTGTTAGATGTTTCTAAGTTACATTATATGCATAACAGATCCAATCTCATCTAGTTCATCTGGTTAGTGATGTAAGCATGGAAAACCAAACTGGAAAAGGTAGATGAAGGATGAATGTGGAAAACCTTTTAAGTTAGATCCCACTAATTCAGAAGTTGTGATAAATCTCAACTTGAGAAAATTTCCCTTTCATTTATTTTTTGAAAATGGCAGGCAAATTAATAACGTAAAAAAGAGTGGAAGAAAACTCTTCTTTATCTGCTGAAGCAAACAATACCTCATGTTACCCAGATATCAACAACTGTGCATATTTAAGTCTCAAATGGGCAAATGGTAGCCTATTTTTCACAAACGCAGTCATGGAATAAACCAGTGGTAGACTATTTTTCTTTTATTAAAGTTTGGACCATCCATCTTTTATTTATAAAGCAAAACAAAAGTCAGGTTTGATAGAATTGTTTATTAATTTAAAAGCATACTCTTGATTTATATACAATATGTATGCTGCTGTGCTCTGAGATTAAATTTATATTTAGCTTGTGGATATCTCATTCTGGAATCTGGGACACTAAATCCCAAGGAACAAAATCAGTTTATTCAGGAAACTCCCAAGTTCCCTGACCTTCAGTTAGATGATCGCAGATTAAAAGACTTAATCGTCCTCTGGAACACTCATTTTTACATTCCCATGGAGTATTTTCATGAAAACTGGTGTCAAGATGATTCAGGGTGATTTTATCTCCTGAGTCGGAAGAGGAACAACCAATAGGACAGAGGTGTGACACTACGACACCCTTGCTCCATCTTCACACCTTAAATACCAAACAGCAAAATCCTCCACATCACCGACGAAACTCGTCACTCCCTCTTCCTATCTAAATTGCCCAGTCATTCACCGACTTACTGAGAGTCTGGAAGATACTATGATGGTTACATGTGCCCCTGAGCTATCCCACATATGAGAATTCAAGAAGGGAAGCTGACGGGCTTCCCTGGTGGCGCGGTGGTTGAGAGTCCGCTTGCCGATACAGGGGACACGGGTTCGTGCCCCGGTCCGGGAAGATCCCACATGCCGCGGAGCGGTTGGGCCCGTGAGCCATGGCCGCTGAGCCTGCGCGTCCGGAGCCTGTGCTCCGCAAAGGGAGAGACCACTGCAGTGAGAGCCCAAAAAGTAAGAAGGGAAGCTGAGGTCCTATCTCTTCCCCCAAAGTTTTTGCCTTGACTCATTCACTCACGTTCACTGATTCATTTGTTTTAGGAACATTTATTGGCTACCATTATGTAAATGATAATTAGAGAATAAAAGATTTAGACTCCTTTCCCCCTAAGGCAAGTGCAGTCTGGAGTTTCTGGGTTTGGAGATAACAATTGAATCAAGATGTGAACAGAGCAAGAATAACAGAAGCCAGACAGCATGTAAGAAAGATGGAAAAACAGATATGCCTGTTTTCTATCTTTTTTATAAGGAAATGAAATCAGGGAGAGCAGGAGAAAATTACTTCTCTATGGGGATAATTGATAAAGCCCTTAGAGAATAAGGTGTTTGAGATGAATTTGCAAAATTGTTTTCAACTTGAGATAAAAGTGAGCTAGCTCTCCAAGTGAGAGTAACATGGAATTGTCATAGGAAACGGGAAATATGGGGTGATGTTAAGACAGTATGTTGAGATTTAGGTATGTAAAGGAAAATATTAGCCAGTGAGTTTGGAAAAGTATTCATTCAAGAGACATTTATCTTCTCAAAAAGGATTAGACTAAAAAGTAATAATAATGAATATAATACACTAATAAGTGCACCTAGCACTTATTGAACAATTAACTGTGTCCCAAGGTTTGTGATAAGTGTCTTAGATGCATTATATCTTTTAATTAGCACAATAATTCGATGATATAAGAATAATTAACTGGATTTTACAGAAAAGAAAATGAAGCCTCATACTGTTAGTAAATAGTGCCTCAGACTTTCCTGTTTGTGGCTATACTTCTTCCAGGCAATCAGTCAAATTCACTTTTACTGAATTTCACATATAAATTATGTTTGAAGCAAAGAATTGGTTCGACCTTAATTAGAAATGGCCCTCTCTAGAGGTTTCTCCACTTTAAAGATAAACATATTCAGATAAGGAGTTCACTGACGCTGTCAGTAGAGGCACTTTACATTAGGGGATCTTTCCAGCACCCCTCAAATAATCCCAGCTCACCCAGAAGTCACCCATCCCACCTGCCCATAGAACTGACCCTTAGTTTCAGTGGCCATAAATATAATAGATACAAGTGTCTAACTTTTTCATTACTGACCACATAAAATGTCTCATTTCTAATGGACTTTTAATGGATTGAAAAGACCTTCCTTGTGTCTAGTTCTCAATAATTGCTGCTTTTTGTTTACTCTTTAAACAATTGCTTTGACATTCTAAAGTCATCCATTCTTAAGACATGATCTGCTTAGCATTTTATTCTACCTAATGAACACTGTGGTAGACAGAATAATGGTCCTCCAAAGATGTTCATGCCCTAATTCCTAGAACCTGTGAATATGGTACCATGCATAGCAAAAGAGACCAGTCAAGGTTCCCTCAAGCCTCCTGAAGGAACACTACCCTGCCGACATCTTGATTTTTAACCCAGGGAAGCATATTTCAGAACTTTGACCTTGAGAACTGTAAGATAACAAATTTGTGTTAAGTTTGTGGTAATTTGATACAACAGCAATAGGAAACTTATTCTTTTATTCTTTTCCTGTTCTTGATACCTTCTTATTGGAAATGCTATGTGCCACATAAAATGACTGAACCGTTGTATTACCAGTATATCATCTGTCCCCAGTTTCTTTGTCCAAAGCACTCGCCTGATAGTTTTAGAATTCAGTCCTCTATAAAGTCCTCTATAGCTTTATTTTTTTTCTTATTTCTAAGCTTCTTTTATTCCCACCCACATTAACCAATATTTTCAGGTCGAAACATTTGCAAGTCAGAAATATATAGTCATATTTCATCCTCCAACTTTTTCCCTTATTTGCACCCTAGAATTCAGGTTCTCAAACTTGAGAAGACACTAGAATCACCTGGAGGGCTTGTTAAAACACAGATTGTTGTGTCCCACCTCAGAATTTCTGATTTCACTCTTCTAGGATGGGATCTGAGATATGCATTTCTAACAACTGCCCAGGTAACACTCATGCTGCTGGTCAGGGGACCACACTTGGAGAAGCACTCTTTTAGTCTTTGCTGGGGAATGCTTTGTTACAGGAGAGAACTGCAACTGTAATAGACACACTGACCCTATAGATGAATAAAATGCAATAGGATCTAGAATGGGTAGGGATGACACTAAACTGTTAACTCTGAGAACGGGGTCAAAGCATGTTATTCAATATCTACCTTAGCACTAGGCGCAGTAAAGAGTGCTCAATAAATAGTTCTTTTTTTATTATTGAGAGATAATTGACATATTATTTATTTTAGGTGTACAACATAATGAATAAGCTTTTGAATGAATGTCGAGACCATTCTTCATTCATTCATTCAATGACTATTTATTGACTGCCTCGCTCATTCCTTTGTCCACACTGTTTTATGTGGTCTTTTGGGAAGATACAGCAGTGAACCAACCAAACAAAAATCTCTCTCCTCATGGTGGACTGAGGGAAATAAAAGTAAACTAAGTAAATGATAAAAAAGTGTTGAAAGTGGGCTTCCCTGGTGGCGCAGTGGTTGAGAGTCCGCCTGCCGATGCAGGGGATACGGGTTCGTGCCCCGGTCCGGGAAGATCCCACATGCCGCTGAGCGGCTGGGCCCGTAAGTCATGGCCGCTGAGCCTGCGCATCCGTAAGCCTGTGCTCCACAACAGGAGAGGCCACAACAGTGAGAGGCCCACGTACCGCAAAAAGAAAAAAAAATGTTTAGAGTGATCATTGCTGTGGGGAAAAATAAAGCAGGGAGGAGAATCAGGGCTGGTGAGCAGCCTGTAAATTTAAATAGTGTGGACAGACCAAACCTTGCCTGATGCCCATCAAGCCCTATTAAACTCACTCACAAACAATACATTCGCTGAGTTCCTGGCTGTAGCACTTCAAGCTGGGTACCAAGATATAGCAAATAACGAGAGGGAACATGTAGCCTTGTCCTCCAAGAGTTTGTATCCAGTAGGACCAAGATAAAGGACGGAGATCCCGAATGCTCACCCTGCTGTGCCTATCTTCCAATCATCAAGAACCTAAAGTTGGGACTTCCCTGGTGGTGCAGTGGCTAAGAATCCGCCTTCCAATGCAGCGGACATGGGTTCGAGCCCTGGTCCGGGAAGAGCCCACATGCCACAGGACAACTAAGCCCATGCGCCACGACTACTGAGCCTGCACTCTAGAACTCCCGCACCACAAGTACTGAAGCCCTCATGCCTAGAGCCCATGCTCCGCAACAAGAGAAGCTACTGCAATGAGAAGCCCGTGCACCACGACAAAGAGTAGCCCCCGCTCATCGCAGCTAGAGAAAGCCCACGCACAGCAACGAAGACCCAACGCAAACAAAAATAAATTTAAAAAAAGAAAGAAAAGAACCTAAAGTAGCTGCCCATAGCACTTAAACCATTTTTCAAGAATAAACCCAGGGGCCCTGGGAAAGCCAGTGGAGGAAAAGTCGTCTCTTTTCTCATCTTTGGGCTAATACCTCCCAAGCTTGAAAAAAATTTGAGCGAGAAAGATGTTTCTTACATTTTCACTTTACGTTTGACTAAGAGTGTCTTTTTCATTTTCAAAGCTTTTCTATACAAATGTTATTCTACAGGATCAAAAAGACGGAGAGGAATTTAAAGACTGAATCATTTTTACAGCTCCAGATTCAATACTACTTATTATTTCAAAACAAGTGGATGGAAATTATCCTGGGGGCATATTGAGGAGAGGGAGTTGAGAAGAATATACAAAGTGATATGCAGATTTTTAAATGTGTCAATAAAGTAATGATGGAACTAATTAAGCCGTTTGGGAGACATGCCCCTTTCACTGAGGCAGCCTCAAGAACTAACGTGTCTGTCTGCACACATGACTAGATACAGAGCACAGAGTGGTCTTTTTTGCACGAGTCTGGCTCAATAAAGCAATTCTTTGCTTCTCTTCTAAGTATCTACATGATTAGAAATACAAAACTTCCTTTAATATACTGCTACAATATAACCACGTTACTTAGAAAGATTCTTCTTGAGATCAAAATAAACTCGTTCATCATTTTCTTTTTTTTAAAATGTATCCCTATTTTTAGTATCTGTTCTTTTCCCTAAAACACAAAACATTAGTTCTCAGACTTTAGTGTGCATCAGAATCACCTGGAAGTTTAGTTAAACCAGTTTCTGTGCTCCATCTGTATTGTTTCTGATGCAATAGTTCAGGGGTGGGCCCTAGGAATCTGCATTTCTCACAGATACCCAGGTGATACTGATGCTGATGCCGCTGGTCATGGGACCATATTTTGAGAATGTCTCTTCTAAATAAAATAGAGGTGACTAATTGAAATGACTCCTGTTGACCATAATAATAACCAGTACACCTGAAGGGAATAATAAATAAACATCTTAGTTTCTCCTCCAGGAAAAATAACCCAATCAAATTTAATCTTTCAATTGACATCCCTTTCATCAATTCCACTGCCCTTTTCTAAATTCTCTGGGTTAAAAAAAAAAAAATTACCCTGAAAATATAGAAATTAAAATGGACATCATATGTTAATAAGGGCCTAATAGACAGTGAATTAAGTGGAAATAATCTTCCCCAGCTCTTGCATATAACCCAATAATTATTAAATATCCAATAGCATATTAGCTTTTTAGATTAAGCACATTATTGCTCATGAAAGACCTCAGTAGACTACTTGCTTTGTCAAGCAAAAAACATTCATTGTTCAGATTCTGTTTCTTTAATAAATACATAGAGATAAGTAAATAGTAAATTTTCCTTTAATATTTTATATCAGAACAATTAATTTTTAAAATCCATCTTCTCAAACCACATTTTAAAATAAGGGTTAGGACTTCCCTGATGGTACAGTGGTTAAGAATCCGCCTGCCAATGCAGGGGACACGGGTTAGAGCCCTGGTCCGAGAAGATCCCACATGCCGTGGAGCAACTTAGCCCATGCACCACAACTACTGAGCTTGTGCTCTAGAGCCCAAGCCACAACTACTGAGCCCATGTGCCACAACTACTGAAGCCCGCACACCTAGAGCCCATGCTCCGCAGCAAGAGAAGCCACTGCAATGAGAAGCCCACGCACCACAATGAACAGTAGCCCCTGCCCAACTCAACTAGAGAAAGCCTGCGCACAGCAACAAAGACCCAACGCAGCCAAAAATGAAATATAAAATAAATAAATAACTTTAAAATAAGGGTTAAAATTACACAAAAGGAAAGCAAATTTCTATTTTAACTGATCAACTAAAATGAAACAGGACTCCTACAGCAACTAATAAAGCATATCTTTTAACATTTGTAAATTCAGTAGATACAGCTTTATACAATGGAGAAGTGTATATTGGTCCTCAGTTCATTAGTTTTAGTGTGCCCTCTTAAAATATCTTACTTGCATTTTTGTATCTGCCAAGATGTCAGTTCTGACATGACTCTCTTTAGGCGAAATGTAGTTGGCCTTTCCTCATTTTTCGCTGACACAGAAAATGAACAGTTTCTTAACACCATTTAGGATAATGCTATCTGAATCATAGCAAGTTCAAGTGTAAATGAGGTGCACATGTTAAGTCATCTGCAGAAAGGTACAGTTTAACAACTGACTGAATTAATTCAGGGCATGAAAATTTAGCAGCCAGACCGACCAATTCTAGAAGTACATCTCACTGTAGAAAAATTTCCAAATACGTAAAAACAACCAGCCTGTAATGTCCTCATTTCCACTTGTATGTGACATTTGACTATAATCTATGTATATGCAAGTTGCTTCCTGCAATGTTAAGCATTAACTATAATCCACCCCTTTATAGAATACATTTGATGATTTGGGCTGGCCATTAAAATATTTAAATTGAGTGCTTAAGTACAGTTTAGAAAATTATATTCTCTACATTTGAAATAACCCTAAATAAAACTCTCTTTAAATTATCATGGAAGAATAATGCTAAATGAAAAAAGCAGAATACAAAATTGAATCTACACTGTAATTGCAACTATATTAAATTGGTTATGCATGTAAACAAGGCTGGGGAAAAAACATAGAAAATATAAGTGACTGATTTGTTAAGGAAAAGTATATTGGAAGAGTGTCTTTTAAAAAATTGTATACTTCTCATAACATTATTTGTACAATTTTCAAAATTGTTAAAATTATCTTAGGGAAGAAATTGTTTTTTCTCCTCTTGGATTGTATGTTTTCTTGTCATTGATGATGATTTAAATTACCAAGATATAAGAAAGATAGTTTGTGTGTTAAACAGTTACAATCTTCTTTCCTTTAAAAAATTTATTTTTAAAGCCCATGATGTTATTGAAGATATACTAATGCATATTCTTTACACAGACATTATTATTGCCATTCATCACGAATATTACAATTATCAAAAATACTAGTTTTCAGTCGGAAATAATCATGGAATCATAATAAAGACAAATGAACTAAATTACTGATGAAGTTGAAAGTTGCAGTAGTTTGATTAAACAGCCAGCAGGAATTGTCAGACTAATTAACTCAGGGTCAAGCGACTGCTGAACCGAGTGCCAGAACTATCAAAATCCAATACAGGCTGTGCCCCGTTACTTCACTAAGACTACATGTTTGTACTTAAGAGTAATGATCTGATATGTTCAGAAAGTTCAGCTCAGTAAAATAACTGCTGTCGAAAACTATTTGTGCCAGGGCTGTTGTCAGCAAATCAGTCGAGTTCTGATAGTCAAGCTAGATCTTCTCAATTCTGAAAGCTAGAAATGCCTAGCATCTATATAGGACTTCACAAGTCGGCTGGGGCAGGGCCTATAGCCTAATATTCATATCCCTGACCATAATAATACATGGTGAGAAGCAGGGATGACCTGGGGCCTCGGGAGAACTAGAACACGTCTTTAAGAACTAGAGATGAAGCTGAGAGAATATTAGAAGTGGTGCAGGGAGAAGGAAAATGGCCCCTGAAGAGGCACTGGCCAAAGGACTGAGCTCTTCTTCCCCAATTCGTCCTCTACAAATTCCAACATTCATCCATAAAATTAAGATGATGAGCACTAAAACCATTCTGGTCTAACTCGTCTCTTTCCTTTCTCGATTTCCTTCATTGCTTCCATTCCTTGTACTGAAATACTAGTCCATGATACAGGTATTTAGAGAGCTTGGAGTTACTGGTTTAGGTTGCTAAGTATTGGTACAATTTCTTAAGCTCTTACAAACAGATGTTAACCACCCACATGTCCCTCTCCAAAGAACTAACACACAGCTAAAGTAGATTTACTTGCTTCAATTAAAATGAAAGGAGGGATTGACTAGGAAACCAGATCAATGTTGCGCACATTACATTGGATAAGATGTAATAGGCCTGTGACATTCAAGGCCTATTACTGGTTCTCCCCTGCTACAATGTTGGTGGGAATGTAAGTTGGTACAGCCACTATGGAAAACAGTGTGGAGGTTCCTAAAAACTAAAAAAAAAAAAAAAATAGAATTACCATATGATCAAGCAATCCCACTCCTTGGCTTATACCCGGACAAAACTATAATTCAAAAAGATACATGCACCCTTATGTTCATAGCAGAACTATTCATGATAGCCAAAACATGGAAACAACCTAAATGTCCATCAACAGATGAATGGATAAAGATGTTGTACATATATACAATGGAATACTACTCAGCCATAAAAAAGAACAAAATAATGCCATTTGCAGCAACAGGTATGCAGCTAGAGGTTATCATACTAAGTGAAGTAAGTCAGGAAGAGAAAGACAAATACCATATGATATCACTTATATGTGGAATCTAAAATATGGCACAAGTGAACCTATCTACAAAACAGACTCACAGACATGGCAAACAGATTTTTGGTTGCCAAGGGGGAGGGGGGTAAGGGAGGGAAGGACTGGGAGTTTGAGATTAGCAAATGTAAACTATTATATATAGGATGGATAAACAGCAAGGTCCTACTGTATAGCACAGGGAACTATATTCAATATTCTGTGATAAACCCTAATGGAAAAGAATATAAAGAAGAATGTCTATATGTGTATCACTGAGTCACTATGCTGTACAGCAGAGATTGCCACAACTTTGTAAATCAACTCTACTTCAATAAAAAAATTTTTTAAAGAAAAAAATATATTAGTGGTTCTCAACTACAGCAGTGTTGTCTATTGTAACAAATGGGGGGTGGGAGAGATACTACTGGCATCTAGTGCATAGAGGCCAGGGATGCTGCTAAAATATCCTACAAATGCAGAGAATAACCACCCACAATTTTTTAAAAAGTATCCAGCCCAAAGTGTCAATGGTGCCAAGGTTGAGAAACCCTGGGTGTACATGTGTTCATGACAGCCTATAATCATCATATCTGAATCTGAATTATCTTAGCTAAAAAAAATAGCCACTCACTCAGGCACTATGAATGTTCTCTTTCAGCAGACTCTCCAATTTTAAAATAACACAGAGGAAAATTTAGTTATACAGAATTTGACCAGCCTTATAGAAATGCCTCCATGGCTTCTGCTGTAATTGAGCTGCAACTTCCATCTATCAGTTTCACACTGAAGATTTAACCAGTTTCTTAAAAGATGAGAAATAAAGCCTGTTACAGTACTTATCACACGTGATTCTGTAACTATTTACATATCTGTTTCCCCCTTGCAATTGTGAATTTCTTAGGAATGTGAGCCATATCTTATTTATCCCAAGATTACATAGTAGGTGGGGAAAATACATGGCTAAAGGCAAAGGTGGATGGGTAGGGGGTTGGAGTATGGATAAATGATTCTAGTTCAGCCTTCAAGGAGGTTTTTAAGTAATCTGAGTTTATTGGTCATGTCATTAGTTCTAACAATTGCTAATGACAGTATTTTTGTTGTCATGGTTAAGTTTTTTAATACATAAAATAAAATCAAGATTTTCAAAATCAAGATAGTTTTGTGATTGAACTGTGTCACCCAAAAAATATATGTTGCAGCCCTAACCCCCAGTACCTCAGAATGTGACCTTATTCAGAAATATAGTCATTACAGATATAATTAGTTAAGATGAGGTCATTAGGGTGAGCACTAATCCAATTTGACTGGTATCCTTATAAAAAGGGGAAATTTGGATAGGGACGCACACACACATATACGCACACAGGGAGAACACCATGTAAGGCAGAGATCAGAATGATACAAGCCAAGCAACACCAAAGATTGCCAGTGATTCCCTAGAAGCTAAAGGAGAACCACAGTACAAATTCTTTCTCACAGCCCTCAGGAGGAACCAACCCTACTGACACCTTGACCTTGGACTTCAAGCCTCCAAAACTGCGACACAGTAAGCTTCTTTGTTTAAGCCATTCAGTTTGTGGTACTTTGTTAAAGTATCCCGAGCAAACGAATACCATTCTCTTCATCAATCGACATGAACTCCTTTGTTACTCACGTAGAGAAAATTCTTTTTTTTTTTTTTTTTTTTGCGGTACGCGGGCCTCTCACTGTTGTGGCCTCTCCCATTGCGGAGCACAGGCTCCGGACGCGCAGGCTCAGCGGCCATGGCTCACGGGCCCAGCCGCTCCGTGGCATGTGGGATCTTCCCAGACCAGGGGACGAACCCGTGTCCCCTGCATCGGCAGGCGGACTCTCAACCACTGCGCCACCAGGGAAGCCCGAGAAAATTCATTTTTTAAGCCACTCCTGATACCCTAAATCTGAACTGGGTAGCCCCCAATTTTTTTTCTTGGAGTCTTTATGTATGCCACTCTTATTCTTACCATCATATTAAATTGAAAATATCTGTTCAGAAGAAATAGGTCTCCTCTTCTGGACTCTGAGGTATTTACGGGCAAACATCCTATTAATTTGTATCCCTTACACTGCTCCTGCCACAAAGAATGCACACAATGAATGTTCAACTGAATTAACTGGCAACATTATTGTAAGAGAATCTGAATATAATGTTCACTGTTTCAACTGCTCGATACACATTTATCAATTACCTACCAAGTACTAGGTATGTGAAAAGTTACCCTATAGATCCCTTCATTCTCCATAGACGTTCCTTTTTCATGTAAAAATTTGACCTTTGCAAATAGCACAAAACTTTTTTATTGCAGTTAAAATAAAACTTAAAATATTCCCCTACAATCAGCTGTGCATTAGCATGCCCTAGCCTAATGAAAAAGCAAGAACTGTAACAGGAGAGAGGAGATGGGCCATACATGGATTGCAAAGAAATAAAAAGAACCAACCCGTACAATAAAGTGGAGACATTCTACATTGTAGAGGTCAAGTGAAGATTGGCAAACTAGTTTTTCTACTTGGGCCTTAGTTACAAGATTGGAAGTGCAGCATTTTAAAACCACATATAAATATTTTCTTATAAAGGAAAAATTATCTTTTTAAATAATGGAAAAGAGAGTCCTTTGTTAAACTGTAGCCTTCAAATAGGCCAAGACCACAGAAGTCTTACCACTGCATATATCTTTGGTAAGTATAAATATGACCTCAGTACCTAAAATGGGCTTGTCCAAATGCTCTTATTCAGAATCATCTGTCATTTTGTTATTTATAAAGTTGGTTGTTCTGGAAAATAAGACTGAAGCCTACTTCTTAGTCAGATTAGAAAAAAAAATGAGTGTCCCAGGACAAACACCTTCCTTTGAGGGTAGAATCAGAGGACATGAAGGGGCTTAAAGTTTCATCCGGGGATTCAAAAATTAAATTAGTATTTATAATGAGAATCATAGCCTTCATCTTTATATTTTAAAAAATTGACAGTACCCAGTGCAAAATAAGAGTGAAATTACTAAATGTTTAATTTTGTCTTTCTATATTAAAAGGACAATCTAAGGGAATCTTGAGAAGGGAAGAAAAGGTCCCTCTTCCATATATTTGTTATTATTCAATCCCTGAAAACCACAGCAAAAATCTTTAATCGCCTATTTCTACAGAAGAAAAGGCTTCTTTCTGGTGTCTAGGTATGTGGCAGGGATAGCTGAGTAGGAAACCATTCAAAGTTACACTATTTATTTTGTTCTTCCACAGAGGATGCTATTTGGGCAAATGATAAATCATCTCAGTGCTCTTCCGCCACCCCTACCCAAACAACTTGTGACCTTTCTCAGAAGTGGGTCTAGGCCCTGTTTCAAATAGAATCATGAAATCTATCTCTGAAAATTATGGATGAAAGTCGTCTTGCCCTTCATACATGCAGTTCTTCATACATAGAGCTTCACTGTGGGACTGCTGAGATTCTTCCCCCCTCCCTTCCTCCCTCCCTCTTTCCTTCCTCCCTTCCTTCCTTCCTTCCTTCCTTCCTTCTGTCTTTTCTTTAATAGCTTTTTTTAATCAGTAGGAAATTCACAAAGCTTAGATTTATTCAAATATAGGGAAAGATAGGTGAGATGTAGTAGTTTACCATTTAATAAAACACCATGATTATAAACCTAAAGGCCTTAAATCTGATACAATTCTAACCAGAAAGTTGCTTCACGTTCTTGCAAAGGGGAAAACTACCTATATTCTAAGAAACTATAAGTAAGATGAATTGGAGTCAGAAGACATTAAAATTAGTCAAACTAACTCATAGAATTTTGCAATAATGCAGATGAAAAATAATCAGAGCACCTAAAAACTCTTGCTTGCTTTTATATCTTTTTGTCTTTGACATTCACTATGTTGTAATGACAGACCACATGTTCTAAACTTTCTCCTATCTTCTCATCTAATACTTGCCAAATCATTAAGACTTAGGGGCCTCTGCAATAGGTAAAACATATACAATGATACCCAATTAAATTAAACTTGATAAAGAGCACTTTCTTTTAAGAGGGTTAATTTGTATGTGGGTAAAGGATAAAAACTGTTCTGTGAGTTAAAGTTTCATAAGTAACTATTACATTATGGGAAAACTGAACCATCACTTTCTGTCTTCTTTATCAGATTAGATTGTAAACTTTTGATTGAAGGGCTAATGTCTTACATTGCTTTGTATCCACCTTCACACTCGGCCCACAGTCTCACCTGAAAAGGGCACTCGGTGTACTGTTGTTGATTTTGCCTTATACAATAGTCATCATTTTCAGGGAGAAAATTTAAAAGAGTGACTTATAGTAGCAAAAAACGGGATGGTATATGACTCAAACATTAAAATGTTGGGGCCAGTTAATGCACCTTTGTTCTAAACAGTGGAATTTTTTATTGCCAATTAGAAGAATTACCAGTACTTAATGAAGACTAGTTACTATGGACCAGTCACAGTGTTAAGTAATTTACATGCACAGTATTATCCCATTTAATTCTCCCAACAGTGCTTTAGGTAGCTATTATCATTATCCGCATTTTACAGATGAGGAAACAGGCTTACAGAAGTTAACTGTGAAATAATTAGTTAATTACAGTTTATTAATGCATTCTTTCATGGTATCATAAAGCCTAAAAGCTTAACTACGTTATTTTTTCCTCTAAGAAATTAAAATGTCTTAAATTATCTGTTTGCTACTTTGATATATTTTACACATTTTTATTAAATTACTACTACTCTTCCTTGAAAAGTCCAGTTAGAATTTTTCCATTAAAAAGTAAAAGTTAGTCAAGAACTATTAATTCAGTGGCACATGGCACATATATACAATGGAATATTACTCAGCCATAAAAAGAAACAAAACTGAGTTATTTGTAGTGAGGTGGATGGACCTAGAGTCTGTCATACAGAGTGAAGTAAGTCAGAAGGAGAAAAACAAATACTGTATGCTAACACATATATATGGAATCTAAAAAAAAAATGGTTATGAAGAACCTAGGGGCAGGACAGGAATAAAGACGCAGATGTAGAGAATGGACTTGAGGACACGGGGAGGGGGAAGGGTAAGCCGGGACAAAGTAAGAGAGTGGCATGGACTTATATATACTACCAAATGTAAAATAGATAGCTAGTGGGAAGCAGCCACATAGCACAGGGAGATCAGCTCGATGCTTTGTAACCACCTAGAGGGGTGGGTTAGGGAGGGTGGGAGGGAGACGCAAGAGGGAGGAGATATGGGGACATATGTATATGTATGGCTGATTCACTTTGTTATAAAGCAGAAACTAACACATGCTTGTAAAGCAATTATACTCCAATAAAGATGTTTAAATATATATATATATATATAAAAGAAGTATTAGTTCAGTTCTCGTATTAAATACAATGCCATCATTTAATGCTTTAATTTGTGGGTATCTGTGTGTATCTTAAAAGTTTCTGTTGGTACAAAGACATGATTAGTTTGAAACAAATGAACATGCTGTTTCTGATTTGGGTTATGGAGTTATACAAACCTGAAGTAGTTATTTAATTGTATCTTCAATAAATTTATCAACCAAATAGTGTTCATACCATGGGTATGGATCTCAAAACAATGATTCTCCCCGTATCAATGAGAAGCTATATTTGCATTCTGGTGATCCGGTTTATATTTGTGTGAAACTCTATTTTTATGGCCAAATTTGTCCTTCTGGAAATTTGTACCGTGTACTTGAAAGTTCTCAGGAAGATATGCTGTATAGATAGGAAATGCATAATCGAATAGGGTTGTAGATTCATGGACATGTCAGAATAGAAGAAACAGGCATTTCCTGAAAAACCTCACATCCTCTAAAACTGTGCACTAGATATAACAAGGTATATGTGAAAAAAGTGGGATTAGGAGCAAAAAACTCAGAACTTGGTAGTCAGAAAACTAATGGGATCAATAGCAATCTTTTAAAAACATTACACAGTTGAAAAGACGTACTAAATTTTTAAGAAGCAAAATAATGCTACAGGACATTAACTTAAGAAAAAGTTTTAGTAGTTTGATGGACTTGGGTATAAGGAAGGGTCGAGGCTGCTATAAGTTGTAGAGACCAGGGTAAGCTGCACAAGAAGAAGAGAGGATCACTCCCAATAAGCACTGCCAAGAAAGCACAGAACCAACTGAGCAAGAGGAAAACTGGTATGAAATTGCAGAACTGGGCTCCCCTATGACTTGCTGCTTTCAAGCCTGTTATTTTATGTTTAGCTGCTGTTAATTGGGAATACAGAGCATTAATATGCTCAGAATATCCTTAAACTGAGGAGACTTCAGTATTTTACTGACACCATTTCCCTATTTACCCATCCCATATGAGCTAATTTTGCTAATTCCCATTTCAGAAACACACGTGGTAGCAAAACAAACTGGACCTAAAGGATTATCTTTCTTCCACTGCTTTTCACCTCTAGACTAGTGAACAAATATGATCCAGTATAGTGATTATTTAATAAATTTTAATCGTTTTTAGATATTTAATCAAAGATTAAAACCTTATCATATGGAGCCATAGTTTATTTCAGCCACAACATACTTTTCAAAATGAGGTTTGGAGGAACAAGATGGGCGTTAGAGTATTTTCATCTTCTCCTTGGGGTTTCTTGTGTTATTGAGTTTTTTTAATATTCAAAAAATATTTAGACACACAGATAGACCCCATTTTAACCCATAATTTCAGGTTTATCTAAGTAACTTTCAAACCCTTATTAAATTGGGCTTGAAACAAAGTGCTATATAGATACTTTTAACTTTTTAATGTTTTCATATCTATTATTTTATTAAAAGTAACTACTGGGCTTCCCTGGTGGCGCAGTGGTTGAGAGTCCGCCTGCCGATGCAGGGGACACGGGTTTGTGCCCGGGTCCGGGAAGATCCCACGTGCCGCGGAGCGGCTGGGCCCGCGAGCCATGGCTGCTAAGCCTGCGCGTCCGGAGCCTGTGCTCCGCAACGGGACAGGCCACAACAGTGAGAGACCCGCATAACGCAAGAAAAAAAAAAAAAAAAAAGTAACTACTGTCTAGAGAATGTAAAATGCAAACCAGACCCAGTTCTGCTACAACTTTCCTGATAGTTGGCCCTTGGTTCCTCAGGATAAAAATTATTTTTTCGATGCAAATGATTTCATTTGAATAATTCCATTCTTGGCCAAATTTTCTCTCCTTAAGTGACGTTAGAAGTCCAAATCTTACCTTTATGAGATTCCTTTCTGGGTTCCCTGACCTTTTAAAGTTGTTTGTTTTTTAATCCCCAGACAGGTATACTTCTTTTCCAGACTTTAATCTCTTCTTCTCCGGAAAGCCACTTCTCTGTTTCATTAAGCCCCCCTGTAATATCCAGAATTAAATCGCATAACTCATTTATTGTTGTGGTTGTGGATTGCTTTTTTGCTTTTTTTACTGCAGTGCTGGAAATGACTTTGAAAGGAATGACCTAAAGTTTTCATCATTCGATTTATTTTATCTTTTACTTCCGGTTTATTGTGGAATAAGAAGTTGTTTAACCTAAAAAAAAGAAGAAATCTTCCAAAGTGTTGGGGTAATGAGAGGGCAATGTTAGCTGTTTCACAATAGTTGAAGGATTTTGTCATGTGAAGGAAGAATGATATTTTTCTATAGAGCTTTCCAGATAGAACCAGGACCTGATAGAATGTTATACAGAAACATATTTCTAAGAGGCAGTGAATTATTCCCTTCTAGAAATACTTTACTTGGAGGATTCCTGAAATGAATATGATATTTTATCAAATGAGTTTATCAATCTGTACCCATATCAAGACTTCTGTGAGCCTTTGGCTGAAGGCTGATTATAGCAAAACAGAACCTTGTGGCAGGTTAGAACAAAGACAGAGAGAATGAGCAAACTAGGTTCAAGTCCCAGCTCTGCCAGAGACAATTTTATATTATGTTGGGTGAGATTTTTGAAGCTCTCACTGCCTCAGTTTCCTCATCTATAAAATGGGAATGAAAATAGAGTCATAGTCGTTTTGAGATTAGATTAGTTAATATATGTAAAGTATGCCTGACAACTTACATGCTTTATGTATTAGCTATAAATATTTAGTAATTTTGTAGGGATTTCTTCTGTGTCCTTTTAAATTCTTTGGAAATAGCGAATAAAACTGAGGAAATAGAGAAAAAAATTGAGCATGGGCTATTATTCTGAAAACTCCTTCCTTCAGTTGTCCATACGTCCAAAACACATTTTCATGAAAATGCACAAGATCCACAACAGCAGGGATCTTTTGTTTGTTCACTGATGATTCCCAAGCATTAGGAACAGCTAGCCTATAGTAGATGCTCAATAAATATGTATTAAATAAATGAATGGAAGTGTCCAAGTGCCTCACAGTTTGAAGAACAAATAGATGTATTTAGAGTGATTATATCACGATAATTCCTTTCAATCCTAAATGAAGGCCTTCTTTGTCATAAACAGGACATTCAAAAAAAGTCACCAAAGTTGGGAAACATGTCTAATTTTTGTTTTTCTTACTTCTTAAAATTCTGCACCAGAAATGATCTCCTAATAGGGTATCCGTGACACTTTTCTATTCCTGCCATTTTAAACACTGGGATGATTTATCTGGTAGGGAATGCAAACATTATAGGACACAAACCAGGTACAGAACTGGCCCATACTAAGAAGACTCGAGAGTTTTTATTTAAATAGTATCAAAAGAGATTAGTAATATAATCTGAAACCTAAAAACCATGTGTCAAGTATCAAATGGTCAAGGAGTGACATTTTTAAGTGCATTGATGTCTTGCTAGATCCTAGCTTGGATCTAAGATGTGTGGTTTTCTACTGTTACTCCATGATTAAAATATGTTCCAACTGTATTATGACTATTCCCCTGATCCCTCCTTGTCTTTAATGGATCCTGATTCACCCACCCACTGTGCCAGAGGAAGTATTCATTTCCAAGTAAAAGTTAAGTAACTAGTTTGACAAATCAGAGATCAAACATGTAAACTGTACGGAGCTTCTGTTGAATCTTTCAAAATTCACATATAATACAACAAAATTAACATTTCACAATTCTCTGAACAATCATGTTAATGTAGTTGACACTCAGATGTTTGTCCCTGTGCAAGGGTCGAGACGGGGATTGGGGCAGTTTAAAAACATCAGGAAACCATTCAAAAATATTTCTAATGCTTTGGCTAAATCCTGTGTTTTTCTGTAGAAACTCATCACTACTCGGGCTTATAGCAGAATTTTGGAATCAAAAAAGACCTGGGTTTACTCTTTCATTTACTGTGACTTGGACCAATTATTTATGCTCTCTAAGTTTTAGTCTATTCATTTGTAAAAGGAAGATGTTAATCCCACCTTACAGAATTATTGTGATGGTTAAATGAAAAAATGTATGTTTGTAAAACATATTATTAATAATAATACCAACCCTTCATGACACTCATCAATATATTCAAAACATATTTAAGTAGGATCAAATATGTGCCAGGTACTGCGCTCCACCCTAGTGATACTGAGAGGCTATCCTCTGACTCTGGAAGAAAATAAACTTTTTTGGGGGGGGGCTGTACCATGCAGTTTGCAGGATCTTAGTTCCTCAACCAAGGATGGAACCCGTGCCCCCTGCAGTGGAGGTGCAGAGTCCTAACCACTGGACTGCCAGGGAAGTCCCTAGAAGGAAATAAACTTTTAAGTAAATGGTGCGGTCAAGTATGCCAGGTTGTGTAAGTCTGTAATGGGTTCGTTGAGGGCACCAAACTTTGATTCTACCCCAGGAGGAAATGTCATAAAGAGACAATTAGTCAGTGTCCCAGCAAGAGAGATGGCACGCTCAAAGGCATAAATGACAAGAGTTTACTGGAAGGACTATTTACAGAGCTGTGAGTAGGGTTAAGGGAACCAAAAGGAATAATGAAGCCCTCGAGAATGAACAAGAGTGGGAAGAAGTTAACACTGATAGACTGGAAAGGATGGGAATGTTTGTTTCCTGTATCAAGTGAGAGCTGTAGCCATGAGTGCTATGTTGTTTGGAGGAACAAAGCCACTGCCAAACCATAGTCCAGCAGGGGTGAAAGCATGGGGAAGTGGAGGGGATAAATACCTAGACTCCTCTCTCCTCCTGCCCTCCAGTCTTTGCTAGTGCCTCCCATTGGCCAACCTCAACTGCAAGCCAGCACTCAAGGGAGAATGATGAGGAGACCTCCAGCATCAGCCCGTGAGGCACAGAGGTGGGAGGAAAAGGGTGATGAGTAGAGCTGGAAGGGCAAATGGAGACTGTCCAGGGCTTCCCTGGTGGCGCAGTGGTTGAGAGTCCGCCCGCCGATGCAGGGGACACGGGTTCGTGCCCCGGTCCGGGAAGATTCCACATGCCGCGGAGCGGCTGGGCCCGTGAGCCGTGGCCGCTGAGCCTACGCGTCCGGAGCCTGTGCTCCGCAACGGGAGAGGCCACAACAGTGAGAGGCCTGCGTACCGCAAAAAAAAAAAAAAAAAAAAAAAAAAATTGGAGACTGTCCAGCACACTGTCACTTGATATGAGCCAAGAAATGTGAGCAGGTATGACTCTGCTTAAGTGCTCTCTCAGGCACAACAAAAACAAAAACACAGAGGTGTGACAACTGAAAGAAACATGTCACATTACGGGAATTGAAGTGTTGAGACGCAAGGCGGGAGATGAAGTAGAAGTCCGATCATGGAGGGCCTAGTATATCATGCCAAGTCATTTAGGCCATATTCTTCATAACCAACAACAGCCCATGCCCCGCAATGACAAAAGGAATCTGGTGAGTGGTTTAGAACAGATCATATTAAGAAACTAGGTTCTGTGTCTATTTTCTAAGACTCTTCCAAACCAAGGCTGCTAATACCAATCACATATGTTATGGAAGACACTGTATTCCTAATTATTTTAGGGTAATGTATTTAGTTACACAGTAAATTAACACTAATTGAAGTTGGAAGAGGTTCAGAAAGCTATTAAATATTACTTGGAATAGAGTGGCAGAGTAGGAAATGTTGTTCTCTCAGTACAAAATTTGTGTTGAATGATTGCACTGAGTTAAATTGACATTTTTTTCCCCCTGAATTCCAGCAAGTAATTCAGTCTCCTTTATTTTTTCTAAATCACATGGAAATGAGAGAAAAAGATGCTAATGTAAGTATATTTCCCAATTTAGATTTGCCCTTGCATTAGGTATTGAGACTAAAAGCCAAATTAATCTTATGGTGAAGCCCACAAACTCTAAGTCACATATAATGAATCATATGTTTTGCTTCTTTTCTCATCTTGTCCATGGAAATACAAGGGAGATACTCAGAAGCTTGTTCAAAGAGAAAATTGAAAAATAATTATTAAAAAGAGCTCTTATGCACAGTGCCTTTTTTTTTTTTTGGTCCTGTTTACTTCTTATGCGTAAAACAAAGATATAGAAAATACACTAATTCTCTTTGCGTCCAGACATACATCTTATAATTTTTTAAATTTCTGTTCAGAGTCTAAGGCCACAGAGCCGCATTTAACCTTTAATTCCAGCTCCATTGGCTACTAAAATGTGAACTAAAAATTAAACCGATTTATGGCTGTTTCTATAAGTATATTATGTGTTATAACTTAAGAGATTACCAAACTAAACTGACTACCTAATTTTTTTTTTGGCCTAAGTCTGTTATAATTTTCTACCCAGTTTTAAGGTTTTAAAAGCAGCAGACTAGGGCTTCCCTGGTGGCACAGTGGTTGAGAGTCCGCCTGCCGATACAGGCGACACGGGTTCGTGCCTCAGTCTGGGAAGATCCCACATGCCGCGGAGCGGCTGGGCCCGTGAGCCATGGCCACTGAGCCTGCGCGTCCGGAGCCTGTGCTCCGCAACGGGAGAGGCCACAACAGTGAGAGGCCTGTGTACCGCAAAACAAAAAGCAGAAGACTAGCTTAATTCATAGGAAATATGTGATGGTATGCAAAACTCTATTTGTTTAGCGTGTATAGATTCTGGAATTGGATAAAAATTAATTTTTAATTAATTTGTTACATATTACAATAAGTGTATGGCTGGAAACGCCAGTCTGGTAATTTATCTACTCAGAGATTTCTTGGTTTGGCTGGAATCTGCGGAATAATTAAGTTACTACAGTTCTCTAGGGTATAATGACGATTTGAAAATTCAGAGGAAGATTTGCTCCCTCTCATGAGGGAGATTTTCTACAGGGAAAAGAAGTATGAATTAACACTCAGAGAAAATGACTGCAGCAGAGGGGAGAAGGGAACACTTTACTTCAAAATGAGGATGATTTAGAAAAAGACCAGCTGCTATGAAAACCCAAGAAAGAAGCCAATCATAGACACTGAAGAACTCATAGTACATTTTTTTAATATTAAAGGATTTAAACCAACAGTTACAAAGTCCTATCTCTTAAAGACTAGTAATTCTATTGAGAGACGTCAAATAAATAGTCTTAAAACGATGTGTTAATTTTAAAATAGAATTTGTATAAAATGCTGTGAGAACAAAGAGCTGTGTGCTGGAAGAGGAAGTTTGCAGAGGAGGTGACACTTGAGCTTGGTCTTGAACAAGGAGAATTAGTTCACAAAGCAGAGAAAGAATCAGCTATTTGTGGTTAAGAATCTCCTAGGGGGGAACTGTACCTTCAGTGTGGCTGGAAGGTGGAGTGTGTAGGGGAAAGTGGTGTCAGAATAGGCTGGACGGATGCAAGCTGTTATATACAGAATGGATAAACAACAAGGTCTTACTGTGTAGCACAGGGAAATATATTCAATATCCTGTAATAAACCATAAGGGAAAATAATTTTTAAAAAAAGAATGGGCTGGATTGCGGTCCTTAGGCAGCATACCAAGGAATGTGAATGTCATTCTGTAGGTGACAGAGGGCCATTAAGGATTTCAGGGAGAGAAGAGATTTGCTACAATTCATCTTTCAGAAATATCACCTGGAGTACCATGGCAGCTTGATTAAAGGGGGTGAGCCAGGAAGCATCTTAGTAAATGATACACAATAGTTATAAACGATATCCACTTGGAATATTCGCTATTAACTGATCACTATTAAGGAATAACTCCAAAGTTTTCAAACTTGAGAAAACCAGACTCAGAATACTTTTTTAAAAGAGAGAGGGGGTGAGGGAAGGGGCACTGGATTTTATAAATTAGAGCTATAACATGAAACAGAAGGAGCATGCTAATTAGGATAATTCAAGGCAGGTTCAGCAAAAGGACTATTTACAAAGTCATGGGCAGCGCCTAGGAAAATAGAATGGGTAGCTCAGTACCCAAGGGCTAGTAACGGTGTAGCTGTTACCACCCCTAGGCTGAAGGATGAAGGGAAAGAACGTCATTTCTATGACATCAGGAGGCTAAAAAGGTCAGGAGACGGTCTCTGCTTCCAATTAATCTCCTAACCTCTGCCAAGAGAATAAACTAAAAATCATGACACATCCTGGGTAGAATGGGAGAGATTAGTCCAATTGTTATACTCCCACTTATTTTACCAGTTTGGCCGTTGGAAAAAATGTATAGATCATGGCAAATAATAGTGGACTAACACACACTTAACCAAGGGGAAACTCCAGCCTCAGCTTCTGATATTGAGTATATTAGAGGATGCATGCCTTTTAATATCCATAAGAAAGGAGAAACCAAAGCAGTTCAGACTGAACTGGGATGGACAGTAGATTATGTTCATGGTCTTGTCCTACAGCTCTCCTGTCCTTTATCATGATATGATTCAAGTGGACCTGGACCATCTGAACATTTCAGAGAATGTCACGTTGGCCCACTATACTGTTTTATTTTAGATTGAAGTATAGTTGATTTACAATGTTGTATTAGTTTCAGGTGTACAGATTCTTTTCCATTATAGGTTACTACAAGATATTGAATATAGTTTCCTCTGCTATACAGTAGTATGTCCTTGTTGTTTATCTATTTTATATGATAGTAGTGTGTATCTGTTAATTCTAAACTCCTAATTTAATCCTCCCCAGCTTCCCCTTTGGTAACCGTAAGTTTGTTTTCTATGTCTGTGAGTCTATTTCTGTTTTGTAAATAAGTTCATTTGTATCATTTTTTTTAGATTCCACATATAAGTGATATTATATGATATTTGTCTTTGTCTGACTTCAGTTAGTATGATAATCTCTAAGTTCATCCATGTTGCTGCAAATGGCATTATTTCATTCTTTTTTATAACTAATATTCCATTATATATATATATATAAAATGGAATATTACTCACATACCGCATCTTCTTTATCCATTCATCTGTCAATGGACATTTAGTTTGCTTCCATGCCTTGGTTATTGTAAATATTGCTGCTATGAACATTGGGATGCATGTATTTTTTCAAATTAGAGTTTTCTCCAGATATATTCCCAGGAGTGGGATTGCTGGATCATATGGTAACTCCATTTTTAGTTTTTTAAGGAACCTCCATTCTGTTCTCCACAGTGACTATACCAATTTACATTCCCACCAACAGTGTAGGAGGGTTCCCTTTTCTCCACACCCTCTCCAGCATTTATTGTTTGTAGACTTTTTGATGATGGCCATTCTGACTGGTGTGAGGTACACTATACTGTTGATATCATGTTAATATCATGATATCATGTTGATATCATGTTGATATCATGATATCATGTTGATATCATGTTATCAAACCTGATGAGAAAGAAGCTCGGATGGCTTGGTGTGGTGGTTAATTTTATGTGTCAAGTTAACTGGGATAAGGGATGTCCAGAAAGCTGTTATACATTATTTCTGGGTGTGTCTGTGAGGTTGTTTCTGTAAGATATCAGTATTTAAATTGATGAACAAAGTAAAGTTGATGGCCATCCCCAGTGTTGGTGGGCATCATCCAATCCACTGAGAGCTTGAATAGAATAAAAAGGCAGAGGAAGGGCAAATTCGCTCTCAGTGCTCGAGCTGAGACCTCCATCTTCTCCAGTCCTGGAAGAGGGCATCGGAGCTCCTGGTTCTCGGGCCTACAGACTCAGACTGAATTACAACACTGGTTTTTCTCGTTCTCTAGTTTGCAGGTGGCAGATTGAGGACTTTTCAGCCTCCATACCCACGTGAGCTAATCTCTATAATTAATAGATAGATAGACGGATACATAGACAGATAGATAAAATAAGTATATAGGTTCTATTACTCTGGAGAACCCTGACTAATACCCATGGTAAGACACTGATTCTCCAAAAATATATGGGCTGCCGCATAAGTGAGTTTTCAGGGGTCCAATAGTCTGGGGCATGCCGTGCCGTTGCCTCCAAGGTAAAGGGCAAGTTGTGGCACTTAGCACCTTCCAACACTATGAAGCATTGCACGATAGGCCTTTTCATGTTTGGGAGGCAACATACTACACTTAGGCATACAGTTCCTATCCATTTGTCACGTGATGCAGAAGGTTGCCAGTTTTGAGATTGTCTGGTAGCACTGCAGTACTAGTACAATCCAGGTTGCCATACCAATAATTCTGTTGCATACACCACATGACACAGCAGATCTCGTGGTACTAGAGGTATATGAGATAGTTAAAGAAACCATGAGGAGTATTTCTCAAGACAAAATGGGAAGTTGCCGCACAGCCCTCTAGGGTCCTGAATCAAGACCATGCACTTGTAGCATAAAACTATATACCATTCATATAATAACTCCTGACATGATACTGGGTCCTGACACAAACCAAGCTGTGACCACAGGTCACCAAGGGGCTGTATGACTAGAAGTACCCATTTTGAACTAGGTGCTGTCAGATCCACCAAGTCATAAGATTGAGTAGGCCCACCAGCAATCCATCTCACAATGGAAATAATACATCACGTATCAAGCCGAGGCAGATCCAGAGGACAAAAGTAAGCTGCACAAATATGGCCCATGACCATTCCACCTACACCTTGCTCTCAGCTTATTCCTATGGCTTCAAGGGAGTTCCCTAGAACAGCTGATGAAGGAGGAAAAACCCACAGCTGGTTTACTGATCGGATGGCTCAATGTTTTGGTATGAGCTAAAAATAGACTGCTGTTATATACAGCCACACCAGGGGGGGATCCTTCAAGACAGTGAAAAAAAGTCCTCCTGGTGGGTAGAGCTTTGGGTGTAGAGAGAAGCGGCCAAACTAAGGATATATATGGACACAATGCCAGCACACCATGCAGAGTCTGAGCCCACATCTTTTTCTCTTTTGTTAACTCATAATAGAAAGATTTGAAGGAGAGAAGGGAAAGCAGCAGAAGCTGGCCCCATGGGAACCTGAACCACTGGCTCTGTTTGGACAGTTTGCTGTGCCTTTTGGACCTACTTGGGTCTGGTTACGTATACACCAGGGGTTGGCAAACCACAGCCCATGGGCCAAATCCAACCCACCACCTGTTTTGTAGCTTGCATTCTTTGTAAGCTGAGAATGGTTTTCACGTTTTTTTTCTTTTTTCTTTATTTTAAATTTTTATTGGGGTATAGTTGATGTACAATGTTGTGTTAGTTTCAGGTGTACAGCAAAGTGAATCAGTTACACATATACATATATCCACTCTTTTTTAGATTCTTTTCCCATATAGGCCATTATAGAGTATTGAATAGAGTTCCCTGTGCTATACAGTGAGTCCATATTAGTTATCTATTTTATATATAGTAGTGTGTATGTGTCAATCCCAATCTTCCAAGTTATCCCTCCCTACATTTTTTAAAGATTGGAAAAAATCAAAATCAAAATAATATATACATATAAAGTGATATGAAACTCAAATTTCAGTGTTGATAAAGTTTTATTCGAACATAACTACACTTATGCACTTACATATTGCTTCTGACCACTTTTGAGCTATAGCAGTAGAGTTGAATGAAACCATACAGCTTGTAAAGTCTGAAATACTATCTGGCCCTTTATAGGTAAAATCTGCTGACTTCCATTTTATAGTGGAATGCACTGTGCACATCCAATTTTATGGTTCAATGAATCAGGAAGCACAAGGTTTGTGATTTGGATATCCTATGGTCAAGAATTCAATCTGTCCCAAGACCAGCAGTCAGTTAGGATCTTCCTTTCTAATGAATAGTTGTTGGCAGAATAAGACATAGCCTTATTCCAAAGGTCTAGGGTGTCTGTTGTCATTCTACTGGGGCTTGGCAGATGCTGTATAGCATCTCTATCTGCCACTGACAGGAAGAGCAGACCATTGATTTTGCTTGGTCACAGGGGCCCTGTGGCAGGATTGAACTGCAGCCTGAAGTGTTTCAGAGCTCTTTGCTATTTCAGGTCCTACTAAAAGCTATCAGCTTATGGAGTTACCCGGTAAATGGGTTGGTACAGCATGCCTAATTGTGGTACATATTGTCTCAAAAAACCCAAATAGGACCACAAAACATGAGTGATAAAATGTACAACAGCTTCTCTCTCACTTCAGAAGGGATGTCCCAATATGCTCAGACCATTGGTTTCCTATAAACATCACTGATATTGTAGGGTCTTGAATGTTCAGAAAGTTTTTCTCTCACTCTTTGGCAAGCATATATCTTATCCCTTCCATAGGTGTTGATCTCTAAT
This sequence comes from Delphinus delphis, assembly GCF_949987515.2. Lineage (NCBI taxonomy): Eukaryota > Metazoa > Chordata > Mammalia > Artiodactyla > Delphinidae > Delphinus > Delphinus delphis. The sequence continues at coordinate 47,175,306 of NC_082695.1, read as the reverse complement.
AAACATCCTGAACACCAAACTCCTTCTCAGAGTGTGCTTCCTGGAGAGCTCAACTTGTGATATTCTAGAGCAAGATTGAAATGGCGTACTGTTGTCCCTGCTATGTAAACGCAAGCTGTTTCTGATTTCACATACTGAAGAAAATAGAAAAGAAGGTATTTTCATACCAGGTACTAGGAGATCTGTTGATTTGCTCCAAGAAAGATACCTTACCTGAAACCATAGCTATGCTAGGTACCACCATGTAATTGAGTTGACAACAATTTGCTGTCACTCTCCATACCTACCTTGTCTCTGCCCCAGCTAACAGGTGAGATATATGATATACAGTAGGAATCACAACCTCTGCATCTTTCAGGTCTTTTTGATGGCACTAACATCTGGATGCAATATTTTCTCAAGATGCAATATTGCTTTAAGTTTACCATCTTGAAAGGTCAGTTCCAGGGTCTTCCTCTATTCCTAACATCAAAGCCCTCACTCCATGGGCCAGGGAATCAATGTGGGGCTTCTGTCATTTATTAAGTATATCTATTGCTGCTATATCCTCTAAGATTGGGGGTAAACCATATGATGGGTCTACAGTCCCACTATTAAACAAATTTGAGCCAAAACACCATCTATCATTTAAAATCCATTAGTTTCCATCTCACTTGTGGGTCACGGTTGTATTTTGGGTCTCCAGGGATTAGTGATTAAGTAAAAATTTCTCAGGATCACCTATGTCTGACCAAATATTCCCATTTCTTGTCTGAAGATCTCATTTCTTCCCTACTATAAAATTTGAGAGCAAATTCTGTCATCATGACTGCAGGTCTCTCTGGGTAAGTCTCAGGAGAAGATTCATGGTATATATGTGTGGCCACGTGGCAGCATTCTTCTTTTAAAGGAAACTGGACTCCTCTCAGACAATGAGTTCTGGGTGTATGAACTATCTTATGTATAGGAAATTGGTAGCTGTCTGCAAAGACCTACAAGAGTGACTCAAAGTAGATTTCTGACTAGTGGTCTTAGAATTTTCTACCTAAATATGTCAAGTAGCATCTGCCTATTTATTTCATTTCTAAGGACACTCCCTGAACAATTAGTCATTGTAACAAATCCCTGCAGCTCAAAACACTCTAAATATTATTCTGTCCCTTTATTTTATTGTGATAATTGTGCCTACCTTATCTCTGAGATTTAAGCTTGACCATCTGGCCTCTACTAACCCAGAATTCCATTGTTCCTAGTGATATCAGAGAACTCAATCTGTGTAACCCTTCACTATCTTCTCTGGCCTGACAGAACAGCCTCCACGGAGCAATTCAAATATAGCACAGGGAGATCAGCTCCGTGATTTGTGACCGCCTGGAGGGGTGGGATAGGGAGGGTGGGAGGGAAGGAGACGCAAGAGGGAAGAGATATGGGAACATATGTATATGTATAACTGATTCACTTTGTTATAAAGCAGAAACTAACACACCATTGTAAAGCAATTATACTCCAATAAAGATGTAAAAAAAAAGATAGTGATCCTCTTCAACATTGCATTTCATAATGACCCAATGAAGGGAATGACCACCCAGGGGATATAGTTAGGGAGTGGTTGATGAGCTCTATGCCAACATTCCCAGTTCCATGAGGCTTTAGACTCACTCCTTCCTCAATAGGATTCCAGAGAAGTTCTGACATTTTGACTGCATGAGCTATCGGGTATGGTTCAGTACAAACTTTAATTAACCAACCTAGACAATGATTATGCCACTTCCAGGTGTTCAAGACACATTAAGTCAAAATTCCTGGGTAGATAAATCCATCTCTCTTGGTCTAGCACTTCTGTATATTTTCCTCAAGTTTCTGCTGATTAGAAAGTTTTTGCGACTCTTTCAGTGTATCTTCTTTGAATGGCATTTTGCCTCTCCCTCCATGTTATACTGGAATCTTACTCTCATTATGGGCTTAGAAGAAATGAGAAGAATTGACATTAATTTGTAAGTTTCAGGGTAATTTTAGGGATCAAAGTTCCCAGGAGAATTTAATAAAGAAACAATACATGAAGGTGTGGGCTAGATGGAAGAAAACTACAAGGGATAATAGAACTTTGCCACAGGGCTTCGCTGTGAGAGGCCCGCGTACCGCAAAAAAAAATAATAATAATAATAAAAAAAATAGAACCTTGCCAGAAAACTAATACAAGCTCTGGGCCCAAAAGGAAGCAGGGAGAGAGTATAGTTCCTGGAACCCAGAAAGAGTCATGTAGAGGGCTGCCTTGAGCGGAGAAAAGTAGTAATATTGTAAGTCTCTATCCATTGGCTAATTGGAATATTTCTATTAACGATACTTTACTTCATCAACTATTTGATTACTCGAAGATGCACTTTGTATAAAAGAATAGGCAGTATAATGCCTGACTTTTTTCTCTTTATTTACCAATTTTAAAAACTTAAAATTGGCTCTCCGGTACCTTCTAATGGTCACCAATGAGTTTGTTCATGAACTTACTTGATGTATTTCAATCCAGTTCAGATACTGATGCTCAGACTGGCCAGTGAGAGCCTACCAGGTTGGCTCCTGAGTCCTTCTGAAACATCCCCATTAGCCTTGGATTGCTTCCTTGCTTTCTGATATGACAAGATGTTCCAGGCTCATATTGTAAAATTCCTGCCCCAAACGTGTCATCACTCATTTCTTTAAGATGACTCCTTCCTGTGGAAAGTTGTGCTTTAAGACCATAATCTGAGTGCTACGGGTACTGATCGCTACTGTGATTATTATTGTTTCTCAGCCTTTTCAGAGGACAGGGTTAGAAAAAATGTATTTTTTTAAGTTCATATTGATACTTCCTAGCAAAATCAGGACTATAGGGTTTTTATTTAACCTCTTTGATCTTCTGTATTTCCTTTTTCCCATGCCAAAAATACAAGTAATTAAAATAAGCCAGGACATGTATCTGATTTTTCCCATGATATGCATCAAAAGAATGGGAATAGCAACCTCAGCTTTTCATGGACACATTTAAAGTATACCTTGAGTGCTTCCAGAAATAACTTGGGGAAGTGTCTTTAGTAAGCTGAATATCCTGTCTGAGCTGGTGAAGGCAAGAACATGATATAGGAGTTGTCAGATTAGATGTACCATAATTTGTACCCAAAATGTGGTGAGGCCCAGGATAAGCAGGTTATATATCCATTCAATATATTATAGGCCAAGGGCCTTTACCACATCAAGTTTCTATTTGAAAATGCAAACGGTAATAAACAAGCAATTTTCAAATATTTTTAAAGAATAAAAGAAATTCATCAATTGAGGAGTTACTATAATATTCCTTTGCCTAATATATATATATGTGTGTGTGTGTGTGTGTGTGTGTATATATATATATATATATATGTATATATATATATTTTTTTGGCCACACCAAACAGCATGTGGGATCTTAGTTCCCCAACCAGGGATTACACCCATGCCCCCTGCACTGGAAGCACGGAGTCCTAACCACTAGACTGCCAGGGAATTCCCCCAATAAATATAATTAATAAAACAAATCAGCTGCATAATATTTATTTTAAAAACATTAGCATCGGTGAGCTATTTCTTTTGTGTTCTTAATATATAATTCTATACTTCAAAGTTAAATTATTGGTAGAAAGAGCAATGCCATTTTACTAGGCGGCAGGGGAAAAAATGGCTGGCTGACCCAGGAGGAGAACTAATGTGTTTCTTCAGAGCTTGCCCCAAACTTCAATGGTGACTATGATGCAAAAGGGATGATCATCAAGAGAAAAGGCAAGAACACTGCCCAAGCAGTCCCTGTCTGACGGGGTACCCACAAAAGGCAGGGCTCCTCTCTACTGAAGGGACTTTTCTTCTGCAATGAACAGTGAAGGGGCTAATTCAGAATTCACTCATTTTAATCCCAAGATTTAGATGAATTTTTCTATCATCTTGCAAGCTGGTATCTAGTATGTGTAACTTACAAATTTTTATTGCTGTCTTTAAGCAATTAGCTCATGCCTTTTTTTTTTTTTCAGTACTTTTCCCTACAGGACTGAAGGTTCAGAACTAATTTGCAAAGGAAAACATTCCCAGCCATGTGACTTAAAGGTTACCCCAGCAATATTTGTCTTCATTAGTTTCCTTGAAAGGCCATGTTTTCTTAACTTTATATCATGCTCTTTCCCCCACTCACTAAATTTGGTCTGAGTCTGTATTAAGGGCTGCGTTGTTGTCTGCTAACTTCCAGAGAAACTGCTAAGCACCAAGAAAGAAAGCACTTAGCTGCTTTTAGTCACGATCAACGGTTTGCTCATAAGAGCCTAAAAGGATCAGAAGGGGTGGGGGGAAGGATATAGAAAACCTCTAATAGATCACCACAGAACTTTTGATTTTGTTTATAGAGAGAACACCAGTAATAGTGACTGACAGGTAGTGCTCATAATTGATGTTGCTGTAATTCTAGATGGGGTGCAATTTTATGTATATTTAATGTACAATATCTTTATGAAATTTATGTCACATCCTACTCTAATGCTCCTATAAACTGCTGCACAGGAATAGAAGGAAATGATATTTGTGTTCTGTTTAATCTCTGTCTGGGGCATTAACCTCTGCCCGCGGAACGTCTCTACCCATTTGTCTCTGTATTGGTTTGGGAGTAGTACCGAGACCAATAGGTGGTACTAAATAAATATGTTATCAGCTAGGTCATTTAACCCATATACACGAACCTAACTTACTTATTGTGGTTGTATAGCATGCTTTTCCGGGGTAATAATAACCATAATGGCTATCATTTATAAGATGGGCACTATCTTATTTAACCTCTAACGCAGGTATCTTCACTCTTTGTTCACAGTTGAGGAAACTGTGGCCTGGGGAAGTTAACTAACCTGCCCAAGGTCATTCAGCTAGCAAGGAATTCGAGCAAAGACTCAAGTTCAGGCATATCAGGCCACAAAGACAATACACGTGAAGAAAATTCTTCATCATCATCGTCATGTACATCCACGTTCGCTACTAACCTTGAATTTGCCTTCAATTCTCTCTTAGACTATAAGCATCTAGAGAGAGATTTGTAGCCCAACTATCAACATCACGGAATGCTCTGGACAACTGATGGGAGGATCATTTAGTATAATGCGGCATAATCCCCACTTTCTAGGTCTTTGGGTACTAGGATGAATACTCATTCCCAGTGGTGAACATGTCTCAAGTAAAAACAATGGTGTACATTCTGAGGTAAACAGTATGATCCTAAAAAGACTCCAGTAACCAATAAGTAATATCCTAATTTCAACACGTTGTGCTTTCAGAGGCTGTTGGTAAGTGACGTAGAACATATATAGACTTCTTTATGAGTTCACTTTGGTTCTGGGGGTGAATGGGGGTAGCATGGCTGGGTGAAAGGAGCACGTGAGTTAGTTCCAAATTCTTCACGTACCGAATGCCTGGCCTAGGATGACTGGGTTAACCTCTCTGCCCTTAGTTTTCTCAAACATTAAAAGGGATTAATAATACATACTTTATAGGATTATTATGAAAACCAAAGGGAAAACTTTAAATTTCCTTGCAATGGTCTAAAACATAGTAGATTTTCAACAAGTATTGGCACTTAATTTTTACTCTTTTAAAATCCAATTCAAGAAAGGTTTGCTGAGCTTGTATTATATATTATGCAGCAACGGCAAAGCAGATTTAAAAAGTGATTAGGAAACAACACTCCATAAGCTAGAATGGGGACAGATGTGTAAATAGCTACCTGCAATGTGATATAAAAAGTGCTATCTTAACAGAAAGGACAAAGTGGGAACACACAGATAGGAATGGTTAATTCTTTCTTTAGGATGTCAGAAATCGTTTGCAGAAATGGGAGAATTTCAATCTATATTTGAATGTAAGGAAAGAAATGATAAGAATTTGGAAAGTTTTGAGTGCAGGCAAGGTTATGTAATATTAATCTGCATGAGATTCATCCATCTATTCACGCAAACATTTACTGAAAGCCTACTATGTGCCAGGCACTGTTACAACATGCTAGGGTACAAAAATGAGAAGACATGGTTTTCCTTCAAGGAGCTCACAGTAGTGATTGATACAGAGGGATAGTTTGCATTTTTACTCTGAACTTTCCTGTCATTTTTATAAAAACTATTAATAGTACTTAGGCATATTTGTAAAAATGGTCATTGAGGCCATAACTCAGATCAGTAGTAAAGTACAATAGAAATTCTAGCACTGTTGCCATTTTTTTCAAAATAATTTCTGTCACAAGAGGAACATTTGTAAATTTCCATTATTGGTTTGTTTGTTTTTTCCTTCTTCCCTCCACAAAATCAAGATTTCAGTCCAGGTCAACTTCTGAGCTTCAACTGTATGCACTGAATATATAATTTGCACAAGATACATCTGCCTTTGAAGAGTTTATAATTTAGTGAGGGTATGAAATTATCTCTCTGTAGAGATTACAGTAAAATTCCTTCTGAAGATTTATCTTCCATGAAAATTTAGAAGGAAGATAATAGAAAGCAAAGTAGAATTTATTAAATTGTTCTTTTAGAGTACCTGTAGAATCATTTCTATCTTAGTTTCTGCACAAGAAAACCAAATTGTGTTGGATTTATTGCCTGCTCTGGGGATCTTGACAGACTACCAGACTACTTGACAGACTACAGACTAAACTTAAGTCTCTGTTTCCTTGGAACCGTTGGACATAGGCATCTTGTATTTCTCACTGAGAAATTTTACACCAAAGAGACAAAGGAGATTAAGGCAATAAACAAATTGGAATGGCTTAAGGAGACCTGGCACTCTTCCATGATATGACAGCTCTCCTGTTTCTCAGACCGGATTGTATTTTTTGAAAATCCAGCTATACATTCTTTTAAGAGACACCCCTAAAACATAATGACACAGAAATATGTAAATAAAAGTAATGGAAAAAATATATTAGGCAAATACCACCTCAAAGAAAGCTGGTGTAGGATAAAAATATCAGAGAAAATAGAGAGTAAGGCAAATAGAGATAAAGATGGCAACACAATAGAAAAAGGAACAAACCACCAAAAAGATATGACAATCATAAACTTTTATGAGCCTAACAACAAAACAGAACCAAACCAATGCAGTGACAAGTAGAAATTGACAAATCCACTATGATAGTAGGCAGTTTTAACAATTCTCCATCTGAAACAGACATATCAAGTAGAATAGAGAATATTTCAACAGTAAAATTAACAAGCTTGTACAATTGGATGGGTCTAACACTCTGCACTGAACAAACAGAAATACATATATATTTTTTCAAACGTATTTTCAAGTACACATGAAACATTTACATAAATTGCTCACAAATGAGTCATAGAAGAAGTCCAATATATTTTGAAGAATTATCTACGAAACACATTTCCTCACTACCAAGCAACAAAGTTAGAAAGCAATAATTGAAAAAAAGCCTCCAGATATTTAAAAAGTTTTAAATACATTCCTAATAAGTCATCAGTTAAAAAGGGACACACAATAGAATTTACAAAATATTTAGAACCAAATGATAACTAAGTGTTATGTATCAAAACATGTGTGGCAAGTCAGAGTGGATCTTAGAAGGGGATTCAGAGCCTGTAGATACATTTATTTTATAAAAAGAAAGAAAGAAAGAAGGACTGAAAGTAAATGAGTTGACAAATCAGCTCAAGAGATTAGAAAAAGAACAGAGTAAACCTGAAGAGAGTAAAAGGTAAAGCAAATAACAGCAATTAATAAAATAGAAAATTAAGAAAAAGTAAATCAAACCAAAAAAAAACTGGTTTTCTCAAAACAACAACAGCAACTAACAAATTCATAACTCTCTAGCAAGACTTATCAAGAATTCAAAACAACCTAAAATGTCTATCAACAGAGAATTATGGACTCTTCATGAAATGAAATGTATAAAAGGTATAATAGTTAGAAAGAAGATTAGAGATTCATGGTCAGCATGGATAAATCTTAAAAACATGTTTGGCCAAAAAAGCAACTTGCAGAATATGTATAAACATATCATTTTTGTAAATGTCAAAAGTGTGCAAATCAGGACTATATTCTATTTATGGGCACACACACACGTAGTAAAAATATGGAAACATTCATGGGGTTAACAAAAACCAAAGTCGAGGTAAAGTTTACACCACAAGGGAAAGAGGGAACGAGGGAAACGGGATTGGAAACGGGGAAAGAGAGGGAAGTCTTGTCTGTATCCATAAGGTTTTTTCTTTATACGCATCTGAAGTAAATAAAGCAAAAAGTTAGTATTTGCTTAAGCTGGGTTGTGGGTAGACAGGTAGTCATTATACCATTCTCCGTCATTTTCTATGTATTTGAAACATAATAAAATTTTAGAAGTAAAAACGTAGTTATCTTACGTAATCTTTTGTTCTTTCTTAATTCTCTCTCCTATCCTTCTCTCCCACCCCACAACTGTAACACAAAGGTCCCAGGTTTACCAGTTTATGTACCCATGAAGTTACACAGATATTAATATATTTCACCTCCACCTGGATATCTGAAAAACCTCAAATCCTCTTCAGGTTTCTCAGGAACTCCCTAGAGATATTTTGCCTCCTTATTCAAGTCACTGCCACAAGCCTTTTAGGGGGGTTTACCCAGAAAACCCAGCTCTGTACGTAAAAAAAGAGGTAGGCCAGAAGGTCCAAAGCCACCTTAGGAAGAAAGGAATTTCAGATTTTGATGAGTAAATGACAACCAGAGGTATCTTTCACTTCAAATACCAAAGCACCATCTCATACATACACTCCTCTTATTTTTCATTCTCTTAACCCACCCTACTCAAGGAACAGTGCAAAGAAATCGCCCTGGGATCACTGCCATTGATTCTGCTTCCACCCAGTCTGCACTTTGACCCACACCTGACCCACAGCCTACCGTCCCTCACCCCAACCCACACCCAATTCAGTCTTGCAGATAAGTAAGAAAGGCAGGAGATGCTCTTTCCCCACAGTTCACGTGAAACAGGTATTTCTTCTGAGACAAATGTGGAGTTTCAATCCATCTGGATGCAAGTCATTTAAAATATGACAAAAGCTACTACTAAACAGTTATTTGCAAGGGATTCAAATAAAACTCTCATAATTCTTAAAATGGTCATAAATTGTTCATGTTGAGAATTAAAGTTACCTTACACTGTCTTTGTAGAGTAAGGTACTTAACAGCTATACCAGTGCTTTTAATGACAACTTTACTGTATTAATTGCAGGTACCTTTCATTGCTTTCTTGAATCTATGCTAAAACATAAAGCAAAGCAAAAACAAAAACAAAAATAAACAAGAATGAGGGCTCCATTCTTAAGCTACTATAAAAATCTTGCTTTAAATCACTATTTTAAGGCAATAGTGTGGTGTCTCTAGGGCACCAAAGGAGATACAAAGGCACATGTAGATTGCCGATTAGGACTATTACTTGGATACAAAGGGACTACTCAGGCGAAATAGTATTGAAATGGTGGCTGTATGGTGTGTTCCTTTATCAAACCCTAAACAAGCTATATTTCTGTAATTTCACCATTGTAAAAAAAACATGCTAGAAGAATGATTGATTTTAAGATGACTTTTATAGTAACATAGGAAACTCTTAATGTTTTATAACAAAATGCTAACCCAATCGCTCACTGCATTGTCAGGTGTTGTACAATGCAGCCCATATTGTTGGATCAGTAAAAGCTTCCATTTGATACCAGTGGGAAAACTTGAAATGTTTGTACCTGAGTAATAAAATGGAATATTTGTTGGCTTAACTTTACTTCTATATATGTTTGAAGCAATATCCCCACTGGTATGTATTACAAATGATTGAAATAAATTTGGCAGGAAGTCTCAGAAACCAATAATGGATTTCTCAGGACTTAGGAAAATATTTGCATTCCTGTACCCACTTTCATGCCAGGAAAGGAAAATAAAACTTATTAACACAAATTTGATTTTATCTTATGATTTCCCTTCCCCTCTTCTTTCCCTCCCTTGCCTCCACTCACAAATCCCCCTCCCTCATTGTTTTCCCTTGAGGTTTTCTGCTTATCTCATAACCCCTAGCAATACAGTTCTTGCCCATTTCCATAGCTCCGTCATTTCCAATAGGCTTTTCCTCAGGTACACACAGCTTTCCATCTTCTTTGTTCCACCTTTACCTTGCTTTCCCATTTTCAGGTTTCCTCTCAGCTCCTACCCTGTTTCACCCTCTCTGTCTTTTTAGTCTGAAAGGTAATAAAGAGGATATTGTCATCTTTACTTCCCAGGGAGCTCGAGATGGATTCACCCCAGAAGATGGTAACCCTATTTCCTTTGTCAATTTCCATTGTCTATGTTAACCATATAAATGTAAAGAAAGCAGAAAAACCCAAACTGGCCAAATGCACTCCTCTGTGTTTCTTTAATCCTGAGCAAGGTGGTGTAAACTGCCCACCAAAGTGTCCCTGAAAATCAAGGGCACCAAAGCTCACATGTGTATTAATGAGACCCAAGAGCATGTAGTTCAAATAAAAGCAAATTAAATATGTTAATGTAAATTTTGGCATTAATGAGATTTACTAATAAGAAGAACCCTATTAACTCTTTTTCTGGATGGAATTATAACTAATACAAAAAGGTCAAATGCTTTATTAACTTATTGCATCTTCCCTCCAGATGTGGGATTTGCTTTTTGACGTGGTACAAGCCCAGTGGCAACACTTAGTTTAACGAAATTCTGAAAGCACTAAGTGTATTTCGTCAGGGTTTTATGTTTTTTTCATGAAATAATCCTTAAGCAAGTATTCTTGTGCTTTGCTTCTCACTTCCTGATTTCATCTGACCTTGTGACACTTTTTTTGGCGGAATAATAGAACATAAAATGATAAGATCTCATTTGACCTAATGTCTTTGAGCAATACAAATAATGTTGGATGATTCTATATCAAAATAAAAATTTTAAAGTAACTTTCTAGTCCCTGAAACAATTTGGAAGTCAATACCTTCCCCCACTATTAGAAATGTAAAACGTTTTCATATTGACTATGCATCCCCCAGAGAGTTTGATTTCTAGTGAATATGATTCTACTAACAGATCAAGCCCCAGATAAATACAACGAGCAATTGAAAACTTTATTACCTTTCCTTATAGAGAAGGATAGATCATACAACATAGACTAAATGAAACGGAAAAGACCTTGGGAGAGACATGGCACCAATGTTTAAATTGTCTAGGAGTGGTGATCATTTATTCTTCTTAAAGATCTCCAAGGCAGAAAACTTGACAATGTCTTTCCATGGTCTATACAGAGATTCACCACTTCATGGTAGAATTCCTTCTTAAGTTTAACAGAAATTTTTGAAATTCGTGCTATTGCAAATACATTTCTGGGTTTAATATATCTGTGCATAAAACTTCCTTTCTCGGGCTTCCCTGGTGGCGCAGTGGTTGAGAGTCCGCCTGCCGATGCAGGGGACACGGGTTCGTGCCCCGGTCCGGGAAGATCCCACATGCCGCGGAGCGGCTGGGCCCGTGAGCCATGGCCGCTGAGTCTGCGCATCCGGAGCCTGTGCTCCGCAACGGGAGAGGCCACAACAGTGAGAGGCCCGCGTACCGCAAAAAAAAACCCCAAAAAACACAAAACTTCCTTTCTGTAGTTAGGTTAATTTACTTAGGGCAGTTTCTCCAAATTTAATTGGCAAGTAGGCATTTAAAGCCTCATTGAAAATAGCCAAATGCATAAATATACACCAATTTACATTTCCACCACCAAGAGATGAAAAAGCCCATTTCATCATATCCTTGACATCCAAACTGCTCTTGATGTTTAAAAAAAATGCTTTGTGTAGGAGTAATCCACCAAGTTACTAGAGTTTAGCAGGAATGGGTGTTCTCATCTTCCTTTCTTCAGATGGTTTGGAGAGTACAAAACCGATTATATTGTTACCAAGGAGCAGTGGAGGGCGGAAGAAGGGCAATGTACTTAGTAATTCTGCATCATTTGCATTATGTGATCCTCCATGTATTTCTATTTACTTAACGAATCTTTATCTATTATTATGTTCTAGACTCTGTTTAAGACTCTGGAAGCAAAAATGATGAATACACATTGTTGTTCTCAAGGAGGTTACAGTTATAACTGAGCCGTTTCTCTAAATAGCATACAGCAGCAGTTAAAAGGAGTTTGTATACCAGCCTATTATAAACAATTCTAGGGAGAAGTCTGCTAAATTATCTCTGTTGTTGGTGTTACTTCTAAATCATATTTCAACAAATATTTATTAGTACCTGTCATATGCAAGGCACTAGCCTGGGAGATGCAATATGAACCTGAAAATATGGGAGAAATTAAGTGTGCCTAAAGGCAGACAAATCTTCACGGGTCTCCAGTGTTTCTGCACATCTTTTGAGCAGAGGCATTGATAGCTTTTGTTCTGGAGAATCCTTTCAAGGATGTATGTATAGCGAACAGTCCTAGAATGTAGAGGCAATGTCTCCCTTTGGAGCAGAGGGCAGTTTCTGTAATGTCCAGTAATAAAAGTGACATCTCCTTCTGAAGAAAAGGTAGGTCAGGTTTGCCTGTTAAAGATTTGGTTCTCAGGGTGTCTTAGCTGTAACACAAACTCACTGGGCATGCAGCATCCACCTGGGCATTCTGAGTCACGCCATGGGACTTGGGGGACAAGGAAAACTGATGTGAACATGAAGTTCATGCTGCCTGATGAGCTAAGAGTAATAAATCCTTTATCTCTGATCTGGGAGTCTCCTGTCTTCTGCCAGGATCCGTGAAACTGTGGCAGGCTAAATTGTTAGTTCCAGAGTCAGTAAAATCTTGATAGTGCCAATCAAGAAGTTTACTATTTAATAAGGAGTTTAAGAAAAGCACACATATAACCATGGTATGTTACAACTGTGGTCATAGTTACCCAAAATACTATAGAGAAGGACAAAATTGGTTCTGACCAAGAGATAGTTTCATGTAGGAAGTTAAGGGAAGGAAAAGGAAAAGACTCAAAAAATTATCATGCTCTTCCTATTTCTCTGACCTTTCTCAGTATCTTTTGCTGGGTCTGCCTCTGTTGTAGGAAGCCCTCAAGATTCTGTCATTGTCCCACTTCTCTTTGCATCTATGTCCTTTGGGAAATTTTATCCATTCACATGACTGCGGCTGCCAAATATGCATCTTCGTCCTTAATTTCTTTCCCAACTCCAGCTCCCTGTTTCCAATTGTCTACGTCACATCTGGATATTTTACAGGTGACCCAAATTGAACGTGTCCAGAATTGAACCTATTCTCTCATCTTCCGACATATTCACTAGTCTCCTCCTGAAACTGTTAAAGGAATCATCATTTCCAGGGCCCCATGCAAGAAATCCACAAGGAATTCTCATTGCTAGGCAGGCATGTCGTCAGAACACAGTCAGTTTAATAGAATCAGCCTGAGGTAAACTATGCCACTAGAGTCTGTTAAGTATTGATACTGTCAACAAAGACTCATTTTGACCTGGGGGTTGTCCTATCTTTTCAAAGTGACTTTATCTCCAGTCTGATCCATAATGGATTGACTTGATAGTTCCATGTTATTCTTATTTCAAAGTTCTCATCCTTGTCCTTGTGCACAATGTCCTACCCATACTGGGTTCTACACAGACCTGCTTGGGATTCATGATCATTTTGGGAGAGCTGTTTTATCCCATGAAGTGAATTAATAAACAGGTTCTGAGGATATTACCTCCTTAATAAATATCCTATATCTGTTCCCTTATTTTCATGTCTAGAATAGACTGTCCTGTTTCAACCCTTGATCAACCATCACCAGCGTCTTCTACTGTCTCCTATGTGTCTTCTATTTCTTTCTTTGAATCCATCTTGTATACACTTTCCAAAACACTCTTTTCAAAAATTCAAAGCTGGTTAACAAATTTGGTGCTTAAGACCTCGCAGTAGCTCCCATAACGAACACCATAGGTCACCTACTACAGGTCCTTTATGATAAAGTTCAAGTTCCTTCACAGGACAGACAAATGTCTCCATGATCTGAATCCTATCTAACTCTCCAGCTTCATCTCAGCCACTCCTTCCTTCAAATCTCAAGATACAGCAAAATCACACTAATTATAGTTCTTCCCATGCAATATGCTGCTTCTCGCTTCCATGCTATTACTGACTCGGCTCCTTTTGTCTAGGGTTCACTTCCTAGTCTCTCCCTCTGTCTTGTCTTGACTTGGCTAATTTGTTCTGTTGCGTGCTTCACTAGTCGGTCATCTCCTCGAAGAAGTCTATGATTTTCTCATCCAGTTCCTTGCCACGTAAGAAACTCCCTTCATAGCCTCAAAATATCACTACACATCTCTAATCCCTACCACACTGGATTGTAATTACCTTTATTTCCTGTGTTTCTGGCTCTCTTACTAGATTAAGACACTTGAGAACAAGAACTATCTTTGCATCCCTATTGGCTTGTGCCTGGCATATAAGTATTCAATAAATATTTATTGAATGAGTGGATGGATAGATAGATAGGTGAAGAGTGGGAGATGAGCTGTGAACATTTATGTAGCAATTCAATCAAAGTACATTTAAAATTTTAATGAATGGAAAAATGGACAGACTATTGTATGGTGCTCTTTTGAAAGGGTATTAGTTACCATAATAAACATATCAGCAATAGAATAGATTTGGCTGCTGTTCCTAATTATTATGAATATTTTCTTTTTCTCCTGCTAAACTCCTGATAAGTTAGACATGTAATAGATAAACTGGAACATAGTCAATATTTTCAAATTGACATATTTAACCTTTTTTAAATGGTAAATACAAAGCATTTATAATACTAGCATATATAAAGAGCAAAGTTAATATTAACATTGCCTATGTTTGTCCTTCTTCTCTTCCTCTTCTTCTTCTTTTTAGTGAATTCATTTCCATTTATATCAATTCCAAAGTGTGACAAATGACTTGAATCCTTGGAAAAGACTGTGACTTTCAGGTGTTCAGGTGTGACTCTGAAGCACGTGGTAAGGTAGAAAACAGAAACTCCAGAGAATAGATGATATAGAATGATAAAATATTTGAAAATAGCAGGTAAGACTTTAACTTGTTGTTACAAACGAAGTAGTGGGAAAAAAAGGTGTTTTAATCATCTGAGTTACAAAAATAATGCAAGATGAATACATTTCAAAATATAATTTCAATGAGAGTTTGAGAAGAAAAGCAGAGATGTTTTTTACAACTACAGGGTCAGAACCTCTGAGGAGACCTACAGAGAGTCTGCACAATCATTCTAATGAGACCATCTTCCACTACATTAGCTTGAATAGTATAGAGCCAAGTGGAACTCAGTGGTCTTCCCCCTCATGAATCCCTAGTGCTTATTCAAATGTAGTGTGATTTCAAGGGTAGATCAACTTAAGCTAGATATGTTTATCCCTCTATAGATTTAATGGTGAGGATTTAAAAAAATTAAATGCATTTATTTATCTATAATAATAAAGTCAAGAAATGGAAAAATTTATAAGCTCAGAAAATACAAATGAAGGTCTTGAACAGAAGCATGAAAAGCATTATCTTCATAGTTATATACATAAATATTTGCCTACTAGTTCTTATTTTGACATTTGATGGACTTTTACTGTACTTCAGTATTTTGTCTGGCAATTTTCTTGTTAAATTTGACCTCCCCAAATATCTTCAAAATTTTTTCTTATTCTTCTAGTTATAGGTGTTCTTACTAAATTTAGGAAGAATGTTTTATCCAGGGTCTTGCATCTACTATTAAATATTCTGGCCCACTCATAGAATCACATGTAGTAATTGCTAACTACACTCTATTTTTGTTACTTCTTAGTACTTGTTCAAATACTTTTAAAAGCTTTTGCCTTTAAAAATTCTAAAGCAAAAAGAGTTTTAAAAGGAAAAGATAATGTGGAATCTTCAGTATCCAAGTTGTGGAAGTGAAAATTCTTACATTTTGGGAAAGTAAATTGGCAATATGTATCAAAAGCCTTAAAAAATAAGTTTACACTTTCTAATACAACAATTCTCCCCTATAGGAATTTATATTAAGGAGGAAAATCATGAATACGCCCAAAGATTTACCTATAAGGATAGTCATGAGGATGTTATTAATAATATAAAAATTACAAACAATAAAAATGCCAAATCATAAAGAGTTGGATAAACTATCCAACTCTCTAAGCAAGTTTCTTATGTGGAATACTATACGGTCGTTAATTTAAAAAATCACATTTTGGAATACATATCAACATGGTAAAATGAGTGAGAAAGGCAGACTACAAAATTATAGGTTGATCCAAATTAAACAGATACACACACATACATATATACTATAAGTAGAAGAATATGTACCAAATACGAAGAGTGATAAATTGTTAGCAGGGTGATGGGATTATAGGTTGTATTTTTTCTTTTGGGGGATTTTCTATATTTTAAAAATTTTATAAAATAGACATTTAAACACCATTTTGGAGAATTTTAAATTTGTTTCTGAGGTGAGGGAAAGGCATAAACTCTTCAAGAAGTGGGTTTGGGAATGAGTAGAAAATCTACTAGAGAAGTTAAGCATGATCTCAAGCAATTCTACGTAAGTGAAGGTGACACTCCAGCCTTCATAAACCAGGAACCTGAGTATGAGAGCAGTCAGGGAAGAAAGATGCATCCAGTTTGGACCAGGGTGGTCGGGTATCCAGGAGAGGTGTCCAGCATAACCCCACTTTCCCTGTCTTTCTCTTTTCACTGGTTACTTCAAAAGAGGGGTGGAAACATATGATGGACTTTCTTTAGAGGATTTGTCAGCAGGGAGCTAAAATCTCATTATCTTTCAAGGGAGAGGCTTAAAAATGGAACTGCCTCTGACACTAAAACTCCTTTGAAGCTTCAAATCATCAGAACACCAACAACAAAGCTGTACACATCCTGTGAAGATTTCTGGCACTAAGAAATATTTACTAATAATTATTATTTGGGCACTAATAAAAATAAAATGAAAGGTTTTCTACCTGTGCTTTGTCACATTAAATACATTTATTAAGAAAATATAAATTATATCATGAACCATACAATTTTCTAGGTGGAAAGAATCTTAGCTTATCTACTTCTTAAGTGATATAGCCAATTAAGCTATCTATTTCTTTAACTAATATGTTAAATGTAGGATTCAAAACAATTTATTAATATATGAAAAATAAATAATTAGTGATTAGTTAGTAATTGTGCTTTATTTTAGTAAAGTACTTCTTGAAACTTTAGAATTGGATAGCTAAACTATGAATCACTTAACTACTCCTTTGGAAAGCCTTTCACATGATTTATAAAAGCACACGGGAGTCAGGACCACTATTCATCACCAGCAGCTTCTCAGACTGACGTCTTGTGCTTGTTTGGGAGGAAAAACACCATCTACAAAGAGCTTGCTTCTTCATAAGCCCAAACCTATAACCTATAAAGTTACACACATGCACACACGTGTACAATGATGATTTTGGTAAATACAGTAATTAAATTATCATTTGCTCTTTATATTTCTGATTATTTTTGAATTTTAGAAGCTCCTACAACTTCAGCCATAATGTTCCCTGCTTTGCTAAATTATAAACAATGCACAAAAAGAACTATTATTTAAAATGGTGGTTTTAACACTGTAGCTTGTGTTATGGACTGTGAAATAAAATTAGTGGATCATGACTGATGTTGAAAAAATTAAACAGTAAAGAATAGATTAAAAGATCAGGATTCGGTACACATTAGAAGTACACAAAAAAGTATTATTTTGGAAAACTTCTGTTTTGATAATATGTGTATTCTGGGTTGCAACGCGACACATATTTTTAAATGGGGCTATGTTGTATATGGTTTCAGAAAGCAAACATGCCCACAAAATCCAACTTGCAACTTGGAATGTTTTTCCTTAATATGGATATTTTCCCTTCATATTCCTACTTTGACACTGTAATATACGTATTATTCAATGATCTACTTAAGAAAGGCACATCCTGTATCAAAAGCAGGAAAGGAAGAGATGACAAAGTAAAATTCTGAATATGTTTTAAAATCCTTCCTGAAAGTACCCATATGGGATATGCTTCTTTATGGTATTTTGTTTACTCATTTATACATTCTCTTGATAGATAGATAAATAGATAGATAGATAGATGAAAGAGAGATAGATGGATAGATAGGTTGATCAATTTACCTATATAGAGAACTTACTATGTGACAAGTGCTGGGGATGCAAATGTAATAAAGCAAGGCTTTCTGACAGTAAAGTCCTGGCAAAGGAGACCACAAATAAGCTAACAAACAATAAACTAACAATATGCTAACAGTTTTAATGTGTTGTAACTGATGGTCTAGAGGTACATTTCTAGTTCAGTGACAAAATTGCAGAACTTGATTTTAATAAATAAAATTTAAATTTTCAGATGAACGAAAAGAATTGGGGGCCAATCTAATAGTAACCATTGTTGTATGGAACTAGAACCTTGAAAATTTCTAGACCTGATGAACATTAATCATTTAAAATCCAGAGATGCAGTGTCCTGCTAAATAATACAGAGTGTGAGGATGACTCGGCCTATTGATTATTCAGTTCAACTTTCCATGTGCCAGGCATGGTAACGAGAGCTGGAGAAACAAAGGTGAATAAAATACACTTTTAGTGGCCATGGCTAATTGTGGTCTAGTAGGGAAAGCCAACATAAAAACATAATAAATCATAGAGCAACTCTCACAATTAAAAGGGTTGGGGGTATTGCCAGGTACGATGGTGACACAGGGAAAGGAGTGGTCAGCTCTTTGCGGGAGACAGGATTTCACGGAAGAGAAAGGAAGAAAGGCATTCCAAGCCAAGAGGACCACCTCTTGAAAGGGAAAAGAGCTTAGAGACCTAGAAAACCACCGGGGCTGTGAACTTCGATATCACACTTGACCACTAGCATATTATGTGACCCAGGACATTCCGATACGGGGAAAACCAACATGTAATGTTTTTTTCTTGCAAAGCTGATGATGCAGAGAATTAACGAGATATGTAGGTATAAACAGAAGTTTCACAGTTAGGAAGTCGTGAAATGTCCCTCCTAGGAGTCCTATAGTATCATATGCCTGATTCACTCCCAGGCTTATCAGCATCATTAGATCAGCATATGAAGGGTCATCATGGCCACTGCCTGGATCTGAAGGGTAGCAGGGCTGGCTTACTGTGAAATTAGTGTAGAATAACCCCATAGACTCTAGATTTAGGGACTCAGGTCCCACAGCTGGGAGCAGGCACCTGGGTTTCCTGTTTGAGGAATGATGCTCTCTACTCTTTGCCAGATGTAACTGTTCTTCCAAAATCAAACCATTTCCTCACCGCTCCATTTGCCTCTTCATTTCTTTTTTAAATTTTGCCCTTCAAAATCAATACTTCTTTTAATAACAACAGCAAATGCTTCCATAGCCCTTCCTATGTGTCAGGCCCTATTCTAAATGCTTAACATATATTAAAGGATTACATTTTCATATCAATCCTATGAGATGAGAACTATTATTGTTATCTTAGTCTATCTAGGCTGCTATAACAGAATATCATAGACTAGGGGGCTTATAAACAACAGAAATTTATTTTTCACAGGGCTGGAGGCTGGGAAGTCCAAGATCAAGGCGCTGGTAGATTCTGAGTCTGGTGAGGGCCTATTTTCTTGTTCAAGACCTAATCACCTCCCAAAGGCACCACCTGGGGATTAGGTTTCAACATACGAATTTGGGGGGAGCACAAACATTCAGTCTATAGCGATTATCCCCATTTTTCAGAGGAGGAAATAGCAAGTTGCCCAAGATCCTGAATAGGAGCAGAGTCACTAATGAAACCCACGCCATCTGGCGCTGGAGTCAATATTTTTAATCACCATAAAATGCCGCCTCCCACAAACGTCAATTTAAAAAGGTATTTGGCAGGAACCAGGGAACAGCACATTGAATTCTGCTCTACAGAAAATTTTTCTTGGATGTTTCTTTTTCATAAACTGCAAAATCTCATAAGTTTTGCCCCTGTACACAGCTGTTATGCTTTTATGTACGTGGTTTATATCGGCCCAACAATCTTAAGAAACACGCCTCCTCATATCATGTTTGGAAGTGTAGGTCAGCCAGACTGAAAGATTACCCTTCTCAGCTGATTTATTTTCCGTAGAGTTTAACCAAAACTCTCTCTGTCTCACAAATAAGATCTTTCTGAAAGAGTTCTGCCACAACAGGAGACTTACATAAGAATTTGTAGCTCATTAAATTTTCTTCCCTCTAATACTCAAGGTTGAAATGAAAACTTTTCTGCAAGGCCAGCATTAAGAGCAAATCTAAGTTCTTTATTGATTAAAAAAAAAAAGCTGATTGCATTAATCTTTTTACTTTTTATCTTGTCTTTCGGTCACAAGTCACCAATCCTTTCATGGGAAGGAACTACTTCTATTTCCTGAAGCTTTTAAAGAGGATATAATAGTCGCAGAAAGTTATTTTTTAAACTCAATCTACCATATATGGTTTTAGGATCTACAAACTGGTCGAAGGACCCCTGACCCTATCCATTCTTAAATGTTTCTTGTATCATTTTTGAACTCAGCTTTATTTCCAGAAATGATTAAATATTTAGATAGAAAAAAAATTAGCTGGCACTTAGCTCCTTTAAGTTTTCAAAAATTCTTCTTTCTGTGGGCAAAACTTAGAACTTTATGGACCTGTGATTCTGAGTAAAACCGACACTAAAATCTTTCCCACTTTTTTTTCAAGACTTTTCCAAAAACTTAACATCAGTGACAGAAAGGTCAAAACTTTCAGCAGAAGACTTTTGTGAAAATCATCGCCAGTATTTCAAAGTGAGAGGACAGGGAAAGTGGGAGTAGAAGAATCTCCGTGTTTTTCTTTAATTGTTACGGAGAGGTTTATTCATTGGCACAGAACTAAGCCAGCCCACTGAAAGGCAGCGGATGTTTTCAAGTCCCCTTGGGCGGGCGAAGCAGGTGCTGTTTTGTCTTACATGCGCTGAACACTGAATACATATTGAAAAATATAAAGAACTGATATGTAACCCTTTCACCTGGCCATCATTCACCTCTGCCGGTGTAAAATAACGCTAAAAAAAAAAAAAGATTAGCACATAAATGTCAGGATGTGCCTGAAGAAGCAGGAATCTTACAGCCACCTTTACATTCTGAGCTCTGTCTGCAGTAAGCAGGCCATACGCAATATCAGGGAAAACAGAGTGTTTGTCACGGAAGGCAGACTGTGGGGTTGTATCTCGGCAAGGCTATCTACAAGTGTGTAATCTTGCCAAACTATCTAATGTCCTGGTACGCGTATCTAGAAAACGGGAACTATTCCAACCTTTAAGCTTGGGAGAGAAATGAGTGATAAAAGCATGTGAAAACATCTGGTCCCAGTCGTCTCCCAGTAACCCTTGGCGTGTCCACAGCTGTTGTTAGCCTCATCCTCTGCGGTCTCCAGCAGTTTGTCCATACAATGAAGGTACTAAACCGACAGTCACCTTCCCCTGCGTGGGTACTCATCATTCATTACCTTTCTGCTTCTCGGTGCTTCGGCCTTTTCCATTCTGCCTAGCAGCCAAAGTCTAGACTGCTGGCGGTAACTACCAGCTGCGTTTCTGGAGAATTGTAGGGCTGGCGGGGGACACGGCAGGGGATGGTCCCCGCCTGCCTTTCCCAGCTTCGTTTGTCTGTGGAACTCTCAGGAGGTGGGCACCAAACAGGTCTTTTTTGTGTCCTGTAGTAGCAACTCCAGTGCTAACAGGGTCGGGGTAGACGGGAGAGTGCCCGACATGAAGACTGAGAAAGATTCCTGAGCTCGCTGCGTTCCTCCAGGGCGCCCTTCGGGCAGGCCCTGGGTAGCGAAGGAGTGCGGGCGCGCGGTGGCGCCCGGGCGAGGTTGCAGGGCCCCCGAACGGTCAGATGGGGGAGCGAGAGCTAAAGCTTGCAGAGCGCGCCGAGCCGCCTGAGCCGCGGCCAGACCCGGGAGCCAACGGCGAACGGAGCCAGCCGGGCTACAGCGGGAGGAGGCCGAGAGGGAGGAGGGGCGGAGCGGGGCGGGGCGGGTGGTGCAGGGGAGGCGGGGGCGGAGGCGGGGGCGGTGTCTCCCCGAGCTGCGCAGGCGTCGCTCGCACCTTGTTGATTAGTCAGTGCTGGGAACGCTGCTATGGCGTTTCTCAGACCCGCGGCTCCTCCTCACACGCTCCAGGCGGAGGGAAGGAGGGGTAAAAGAAGGAGGAGGAGAGCGGGCGGCCGCCGCAGCTGCAGACCCGGGGCCAGAGGAGGAGGCGGAGCGGGAGCCGCCGCATACACCCCGGCCGCCGCCGCCCGCCGCCGCCGCCGGCTTGCTGCGAGTCCTCTCCAGGCTTGAGGGCACGCGGGGCGCCCGGCCATGTCCCGCAGCGGCAGCTGAGCCGGCCGCGGGCCCCCTCCCTCCCCGCCGCCGCGCCCCCGGGCTGCCCGCGGCCAGAGTGCCCGGCGCCTTCCGCGCGCCCCAGACCGCAAGTGCGAGCAGCGGCGGCCGCCGAGGCGCGGGTGGTGCAGGCGGCGGCGGCGGCGGGAGCGCGGGGCCGAAGGAGGCGGGGAAGATGGACCCGGCGCCCTCGCTGGGTTGCAGCCTCAAGGATGTGAAGTGGAGCTCCGTGGCCGTTCCGCTGGACCTGCTGGTCAGCACTTACCGACTGCCCCAGATCGCGCGGCTGGACAGCGGTGAGTCCCCGCCCGCGGACCGCAGCCTCGGCGCGTCTCTGCACGCGTGTGCCCGGGAGGGTGGGACCCTGTGGGGAGTGGGCTGCCCGCCCCCCAGCGTTGGACTTGGCTCGAGCGGCTGCCGCAGCCCTGGCGCGTCGCTCTCAACTCCCCCCAGCAGCAGCTTAGAGGTGTGAAAATCAGAGCCCTAGTAGTATAATTTAAAAGGACGCAAAAAAAAAAAAAAAAAAATTCAACATAAGGGAAGCCTCTGCAGATAGTAATCTTGGAGGCGAGCTGTCTCTCTTCACCCGCCTGCAAGAATTACTCAACCTGGGAAACCCTGTATGAGTTATCTTAGGCAACTTTCTTACAAAATAATTGTGCTTTGGGTGGCACCTTTATTTTGGATACTCTCCTCCCCCTCCGCCACAAGAAGGAACAGATTTTAGGGGAAAGGCTCCTGGGTGACCAATGGCAGGGATCACATTTCTCGGAGACGTTTTATTACAGCTTGTCTGTTTTGTTTAACTGAAGAGAAAGTAATTTAGGGCTGTGTGTAGAAAATGTTTTTAGCAGAGGTGATGGTATGCTTAAGGTTAATTATTAGCTTAGCGCCTTTCTAGCCTGGAAAATAATTGAAAATACACCAACACCTGTATTGACTTGGAACGTGAGCTCGGAACTAAGAAATGCTTGTGTTTCCTGAAATTGACAACCAGAAACCAACCAAACGTCTCCCACATGTTTGTTCTGCAGGTTGACATCTGCAATCGAGTAGATGGATGTGCATACTGTCAAGCAATAGATACCTTTCAGTTTGAGAGTTCTGACGTGTAAGGTGGCAGTTTAGGTGTGTTTTGTCCTTTGTGTTTTGGTAATAACTTCGGTTGATGTTGGCTTCGTGCGATTTCAGACTGTTTGCAGAAATAGGCTTGCTTCTGCTGTGGGGCTGCCAGAAGCACCTGGGTGCAGGCTGGCGGGCAAGCAGATAGAGCTGTGGTCACACAGGCCAAGTCAGAACAGCACTGAGCAGAAAGATGTCATTTCAAGTCACAAGGACTTGGGTTACTCCTTTTCTGGAGTACAGGAGTGAGTAACATGAGACGTATAAACGTCCAAAGGCATTTTTGTTCCCGTTCTTTTCTGTGGGGTTAGATCAGACATTTGAAGTACTGATGTGAAAAATAAAGGCAGGAAAGTTCATGAACGCTGAAAAACAGTCTTGGCATGCGTGTTAGCCTTGTTTGATTGGTGGTGGTAGTGGTGGGCTTTGGGAATAAACTAAGTTTTAAAAGTAGTAATGAAGTGCACGTGAGTTCAGGGAGGGTCAGGTGGTGTGTTGAGGCATTTCTGCTTAGAGTGGGCGTGCTTTAAATATGCGTCCGTAGATCAGAATCAAAGAGAGAGAGAGAGAGAGAGTGTGTGTGTGTGTGCTGACAGTGTTTCATTTACTCTTACACCGTGCAAAATTGTGCATATTGGAAGGTTATGTGAGTCCTCACCTTTTCCTACCGTCTCTCATCTCTGCACACTCCCCCAAAACTTACTAGCTAGGTAGTGAACATTGGTGTGTGTGGTGTAAAAGTCACCCAAAAGTTTCATTAAACTGAAAGTTTAAAGAGGCTGAATACCAGTTGCAGACATGTTAGCTTTATTATCCACTTTCCTCTCTACGCCATTCATAAAAAGGGTCTGAATCAACAGTGTACTCATCCCACACTTCTTTTTAAAATTAGGACGTGGGTAGCAAGTCTTAACAGCGTGTCCTTTCAAGCTGTGGATTTTGATCACTACGTGTAATTCCAATTCTTTATTGTAAATTTTCTCTTATTCCCGCTTGAGAATCACAGTGACATACACAAATTTGGAATCATAGCCAAATACTGCTTTATACCTTGTTTCTTTCACTTAATCCCATTGTTAATTTTTTCTAAGCTGCATGATGTTCCATGGGATGATGGCTGTATATCTAGTCCCCTGCAGCGGACATCAAACGGCTTCATTTTTTACTATTATTAAGTTGTGATGTAATGAATACTCTTGTACATAAATCTGTTTGTTTGGGTTAGTATGTATTCCTTCCCTGCTGAGTAAGCATGTAGCTCCATTTTAAGTCCTTGATACACATTGTCAAATTGCTTTAGAGGTTGTACTCATTTATACACAAATGAGAATTTTCGGAGTACCAGTGTCCCTACAGCCTTAAAACAATAAGTATTTTACAAACAACCAAAAAAAAAAAAAAAAAAAAACTCTGCTAATTTGAAGGGGGAAGTGTTAGATTACCAATTAAATTTGGATAGACTTTAAAAGAACGGATGATAGAGTCCATGCTTATGTTTTAAAATGTTTCACAGCAATGCTTAGAACACGTTAAGGATATGCCACCATATGCTCTATGTGAAATCTGTGCAGTCGTCGTCCTGTGTGTGTCCTTTTGCCGGTTTTAGTACTGCAGGTACATTTTATACACGCACACCCTATACTTAGACATGAAAGGTAGTCATTTTCCAAATCACTTGTTTTCAAAGAGGTTAAAGACATGGAAAAACATGACAGTAGTTGACATTATGTCAAGAGAAAACTGTTGGCTGTTTTAAACAATCATTAAAACCATTAAACATCTGATTTCATAACTGTTGATTATTGAAGGCCTACTATGTGCTGGTACATTTCTAAGTGCTTGATGTATTTCTCATCCTTAGCACCCCATTTTAAGGACTTTGCGAGCCTTGAGATTTAGAGAAATTGAGCGACATACCTAGTAAATGGTGGACTGTGGTTTTCAGCTGACTTTCCGATTCTAAAGACACCTTTTATCTCAAACTGTACTACCTCCTTCTACTAAATGGGAGTAGATTTAGAGTAGGTCTAACGTCTGCTCTAAATAGCCCCACTGTCTCTCTGAGAGCTTGAGGACAGGAAAGTCAATATTTTTAAAACAGTATAGACAGCGAATTAAGCGCTGGCCTCATCCATCGTATCTAGACGATTTTCTGCTTCCTAAAGGAGTGGCTGAAAAGAGGTAAGGGGCAGAGGAGAAGAGAGTACAGAATCTGAGAAGGAAGGGAAAAAGCAGAGTCTGAGGGCTTAGGGTATGTAGATGTGTCTGTTGACATTACTCCTTAGGACATTTGCCATGTTTAACATACTAACTATACAATAAGTAAGAGCTTTCCAGTTCTTTGCCTCATGCATGTCAGTAATGAAATGCCAGTCAGACGCATTCGGTATTCCATCCCCAGTGGCGAAATTTGTCATCGTATAAGATAAATACAAAATTAGTGAGCCTTTATGGTATGGTCTCATGAGTCTTTCTGGAGACTAAAAGAAAAGTACTCCAGCGGTTCTCCTTAGGAGTGAGATACATCTCTTCAGCCAGTGTCTAATCCCCGTCAGCAATGCAGTTAAGATCAGATATCTAACTTCATCATCAATTTTAGAAACTTGGCTGCAGAACCAGGTTCAACAAATGTGTTTATGACTAAGAAGAGGGTGGAGAGAATGCTAATCCTCACCCCATCATCAGCCCATCCCCGCTCAAAGCTAGGTAGGTGGGGAAATTGTTCTGTCTCTGTCTTTTCAATATTTTGTCTTGGAAGGGTTTTCTGAAGGGTTGTTCTACAGCAGTGTTCTTACAGCTTTTTTGCTCTTGTAGTGCCTAAAAATTCTGTAAAACCCTGTACCCTAAGCATGTTTTTAAGTTCATTGCTAAAACTTTTCATCCTAAGTTTAAATAGTTGCAAAGGATGTCATTTTTCAGCATATTGTAAATGTTGACTTTTTAAATTGTTACATCATTTAAAAAACTCTGTAGTGGAATCTATATTTAATTCCCAGTATCATTCATTTTTAAAAACGCAGGAGTAAGTTCTTAACAGTAAAAGTCTTACATCTTTCCTTTTTCTCCTTAAATTCATATTTCCATTTCCCTTCCCCTACAGACTTCTATCCCAATGTAATATAGTGTTTTTGTTTGTTCATTTGTTTTGGTAGAAGGAAGGATTTATTACTTGCAGTAAATAAGGAGAACACTGGAGATCTTTCCCAAAGCAGTGTCTCCCAATGTAATATAGTTTTATGCATGAAAGTGTCTTATTGATCACTCTGTCTTATGTAACAAAAAAGAATATAAATTGAAATGTAGTATTTTGTATTTCTTTTGGCCATAAGGCTCTTTTTATTTAAATATTTCAGGTTGTTTAAAACAAACAAGTGGAAATTACCTGTCTTAGAGAAGGAGTTCCCCAAATGCTGGAGACCTGATCCTCAACAGGCATCACCTTTTTAATTTGTTCCTTTGTTAGTTGCCCTGAGCCCTGTGTTCTTTACACCCTGGGGTAATGAAGATTAGAAAGATCTGGTGAAGGCACTGTAGATGCATTGCTTTTGTAAAGTGGGAGAAGGAGCTTTGCGAAGGGGAGATGACGAAGGACAGCTTCCCTTCATCAGGAGATGGATGTCCCTCCATCCCAGTCTTGGTTTCAGGCAGATCAGTTTTCAGACAAGAGAATATTTGGAAGTTGGGGATTTAGAAATTGACTCACGTATAGCTATGATGGTGAATCCCTTGGGAAGTGTTGGCTTTGCTTCAGACACATATCCCAGTTCAAAGAATGCTGGTCTAGAGCAGTGAAAGGTGAGCTTATGGTCCTGTCTGCTGAAAGAAGGAGGAAGACCAAGGCTGCGTGAATTGCCAGGGAGAGAGAAATAAAGATGGTGGGCATTGGAGGCAGCTGCGTATAAATTAGCAGCAGTCTGGCCCTCCTAGCTTTGTGGAGCAATCAGAGTTGACTCTAAGCCCCAGGTGTGTTGGGACTGTGGGAGCTTTGGTATTTGCTTTCTGCTGAGCTGCTTCTCTAACTTTACCATGTAAGTGCCTGGAGGGCTGATGGTGCAGAAACAAGGTGGACACTCAGATGGCAGTGAGGGTCCACGTGGCTGTTTGCAAATGTCAAAGGTGTTTATAGATTCAAGTTTTATCTTTGAAATTAATGTAAATTCCCAAAATCTGCTCCATGACTGGTGTTACTTTAATATATATTAAAAAATTTTTTCTAAAGTAACTTAATCTAAGTCTTTTTCTGGGAAGATGTGCTGTGCTTATCTTTGGTTTCATTTCCCCTGGCATTCTAAGTTGTAAGAGGTTACGTGTGCCCCAGGTGAGACAGTTGCTTAAAGGATACTGGATTTGGAGCCTAGAAACCTCCGTTCAGTTACATGCATTGCCATTTCTTAGCCATGTGATCTTGGGCAGTCTCTTAATCCCTTTGATTGATATTAAAGTTTTCTCATGCAGAAAAAAAAATGTACGTTATACTTGCCCATGAATCTCATAGTTATTCATTAATCTGTTTATTCAATAAGCTAATATTTATTAAGGCTCTACTATGTGTCAAACCCTGTTATAGGTATTGGGACAGTAGCACGGAACAAAACAGAAAAAAACCTCTGTCCTCATGCAGCCTACAATCTTATGTATCTACTTACTATGATAGTTAAAGGCAATAATATATGTGAATACATGTGTATTTTATTATGTTTTTTAGTTAATTTATTGTTTTTTGGCCGTACCACGTGGCTTGCAGGATCTTAGTTCCCCCACCGGGGATCCAGCCTGTGCCCCCTGTGGTGGAAGCTTGGAGTCTTAACCACTGGACTGCCGGGGAATTCCCAATACATATGTGTTTTAAAACAATGTATATGTAAGATTGACATAGTGCATGCTCAGAGCAGTTGATGGGGAGGCTTCAGAAGCCTCCCCTTCTGTTGCCTATCATTTAGGCAACAGAAGTCCAGTGAATAATAAACAGATTTTGCTATCCTTACAGATAAAGAAGCTGAGGGAAACGTTCTGTGTGACTTTAGTCCATTTCCTTCTGAGTATTCCAGGTTATTGACTTAGTAATACACAGGTTATAAAAAGGTGGTGTAAGGTCTTTATCAGAGAGAAAGTCTTGTAAACTAACTCAACCAAGATTGGGTTTGGGAGAGACAGGAAGTTAGTTTTGTTTTGTTTTGTTTTTTTTTGCGGTACGCGGGCTTCTCTCCGTTGTGGCCTCTCCCGTTGCAGAGCACAGGCTCCGGACGCGCAGGCTCAGCGGCCATGGGTCACGGGCCCAGCGGCTTCGCGGCATGTAGGATCTTCCCGGACCGGGGCACGAACCCATGTCGCCTGCATCGGCAGGCGGACTCTCAATCACTGTGCCACCAGGGAAGCCCAAGAAGTTAGTTTTAACTTTAGGTTTTAACTTAATCCAGAACCACATGTGAGCCTGACCTAGTGGTACTGAGACACTGGAATCTTTTTTTAGTGCATACTCATCGATTCTTTTATCGAATTGATGATGATTTTCGGAGCACCTACAGTTGGAGAACTATTAGCAGGAAAGAAGTGCCTAGTATGATGTTATACACAAGGTGGGTTATGAAGAAAGTCTCTTGAATATTCTTTTATATACCATATACTTTTACTTTCCTCTCGTCATGTATTCTAGTTGGCCATGCCTAAAAATTATGAAAAAAGAGTAGGAGAGGACCTTGTGGAGGACAGTGGATGGAGGTAAACATTTAGACCCACAAGACGAGATTTGGACATGGCTCCTTGAATGCTCTTGCTTTTCAAGTAAGATGGCTGTTTTGAAAGTCTTAAATGAGTATCCACATGACCAGTAAAACAAATCTTAAGATGCTCAGTTCATCTGTAAAAGGAAAACTGGTTTGACCATTGTGATCAACTGCATCATAGTTTAAAGAGAGTATTTTAGTCTCTTTACCTCATTTGGCTGCCTTGTTGAAATAGCAAGTTCTAGTAGACCAGCTTGTAAACTCGTTTATTTTTGTTTGAGATTCTTGAGGTATCTGTCTTTTCACTTAGTAAGCTGCAGTTCTAGGAAGAATCATAAACTCCCTCTCGTCTTCAGCAGGGCTATCAATCTTAAGAAGACCAGCTATTATATGCAACTTGAAAAATAGCTTTTATTCCTGGTTTATGTATCATTTTGTCATACTTGACAAAATATACCTGCTAAAATATTTTTTAAATCTCATGGGATTAACTCCTCTTTTAGATGACATTTCCACATGAAGATGCTCCCCCCACATCTCAGCCTCCACCCCTTTTCCCAGTTTCACAAGATTGTTCACTCGAATTTCAGGTTAAAGGTATTTAGGGTAATTTTTACTGTTTCTTAGCTTCTAAGCACAATGCCTGGTACCTAGGAGGCATTCAGTAAGAATGTAATAAATTAATAAGCAAATTTCAGTATTAAAATTTTTAAGGTCCAAAATATCGGTATTACTAAAGCTGTCTATGACCTCTGCTAGTCTGACATAGAACTTCACGCTTGTTCCACTTGAGATAAGGTGGTAGGTCCTAAAATTAGCAGTAGGGAAAAGAGAGACTGTTAGAGCATCATGATGAAATCATGATTCTTAGGGTCATTAATTATCAATGTTGTAAATAAGTTATTTCTAGAAATTACAACTCAGTTTTTCAGATTTTTTTGCTTTCTTACTAGTTCTTTCATTCTGAAATTAAGATGCCTTCTTTACATATTACATGTAGCTATGTCATTGAATTTTTAATCTTATATCACCTAGAATACCATAAATCTTTGGGACTAGTCAACTCTTAAAACAATAAAGAAAAACCTGATTGGAGAGTCAGCTAGCCATTTAACTATCCATTGTCTCATCTTCTCAGGGCACCAGGGATTTTACTTCTAAGCAAAACAAGCCACTTGATTTAAGTAGTGTTACAAAACTACAACTGCTAATTTGATACAGTTGTCATCTTCCTAGAATAGCCCCAAGATTGACTTGAAACCATAGTGTCTTAATCCCAGACAATGAGTTTCCTTTTCTGCCATTGCAGGAGTATTACATAGTGGTAAAATAAAAAGGAAAAACCAATATTCCTGAGCTGTTTTCTAGTTTTGGGGATGAATTACTTTATATATACTTACACGCAAGTCGTTTTAATTGATTCTGCTACTTCTTAAACCTACTTTGAAGTATTTAAATACCACTTGGGCTTTGATGACTTGAATGGTTGTTTAATAAATATCAAGTTATTGAATTCAAAATGCAATGTGAAGTCTTATAGTCATGAAGCTAGTTGTTATTCAGGCTAATATTTAACGTGTACAGTAAGTTACTACGATTAGCCCTGGTTATAGTTTAGAGAGGAATGTAATTGTGAGCAGTGCTTATGTTTGTATCCTTGTGAAGATTTAAAATAGGTTATATTCTGTTGTTTTTTTCCACTCAGTAGAGAAAAATTTCCTTGGTCAGACTTTTTTTTTCAAGGTGACAGTTTTCTCAATACCAGACTTTAAGATGTTAGAAATGAAAATTTGCTTTTGATAATTAGTTCACATTGACAGTATTTTCCTCCTAGCAGGGAACCAGATTCAGATATCCAAGAGTAACTGGAAAAGGGTAAATATTTACTTTTCTATTTTTAAACATATCTTGTTACCTTGTAGGTAATTAGGAAGCACTGGTTATAAGAGATTTTTGTCATCCATTCAAAAAAACGTTAATGAAATGCCAGAGGAAGCTCACTTGAATAACTCCAGGCCATCCATCTATGCAGATGCTATACTCCGTGATTGATATTCACTTTGAATTGCCACTCTCTTCCTTTAGCAGCAATGGGCAAGTAGGGAATGGCTGGAATCAAGGACCTAACATCTATTCCATTGTCATTCCTCGTCCCCAGTAGCTTGTGCTATGAAATCTTCAATTTGTTTCAGGTTAACATTTAATGTAATGTAGAATCCATTTTTACCTTGGACCACCGACCCACAAAATCAGTCAAGCACCAGACCCAAGTTAAAAACAATTCAATTAGTTATGCCTAAAGAGGGCGAGAGCTCTAGAAGGTTCAGATTACTTATTTAAAAATAATAAAGAACATAAAGCTTCATTAAGATATTCTGCTGTTATTTTTTCCTGTTTATTTTGGTCCAGTCTTTGGTCTGTTAAGAGGAAGGGAGCCACTGAGAGTAGACAGGATCAAGAGAAAAATTTTCACAAGCTCAGCATGGCCAGGTACATCAGTTTAGGTTAATTTCAACTGTATGTAACAGGGACCAAAAAAAAAAAGGTGGAGATTTCTTTTTCATATAACTAAAGTCTAAAGGAACACGGTCCAGGATGATAGGGCAGATCCACAGAGTCAAGGACCCAGGCTCCTCATGTCTTTCTGCTCTGTCATCCTCAGAGGTAGTTTTTTGTTTGTTTGTTTGTTTTTTGCGGTACGCGGGCCTCTCACTGCTGCGGCGTCTCCCGCTGCAGAGCACAGGCTCCAGACGCACAGGCCCAGCGGCCATGGCTCATGGGCCCAGCCGCTCCACGGCACGTGGGATCCTCCCGGACCGGGGCGCGAACCCGTGCCCCCTGCATCGGCAGGTGGACTCCCAACCACTGCGCCACCAGGGAAGCCCCTCAGAGGTAGTTTTGACTTTATGGTTCTCAGTGGCTGCTAGAGCTCCAGCGATCGTGTCTGCATCCCAGACAGGAGGAAGGGAAAAAGGGTATGTTTTACTGCACCATACTTACATCTCATTGGTCAGGACTTACACACTCCTATATGGGCAGGAAGGCAAAGAACTGGAGTCTTAACTGGGCACAGTGCCCAGGGATTTTTACTGCAGGAGAGGGAAGCAATGAATATTGGGAGCCGCCTAGCAGCTTTTGCCATTCAGATTTTTGCTTTGATGCCTTTTCTTTACTTTTTTTCTCCTATTCAAAACTTACTAAAATAGTCATGCCTTGTAAATAACTAGTAAGAACCTCCTGTATAGCACAGGGAACTCTACTCAATACTCTGTAATAACCTATATGGGAATAGAATCTAAAAAAGAGTAGATATTTATACGTATAACTGATTGACTTCGCTGTACAGCCGAAACTAACACAACATTGTAAATCAACTGTACTCCAATAAAAATTAATTTTAAAATAAATAAATAAAGTTACTGTGCATCTTAAGAAAAAAACAAAAGTCATGCTTTGGGCCCTAATTCCTTGACATCTCCTTGTTCAGGTTCTTCCTTAGCTAAGAGAGTAGGAACTTCTTGCCCCAACTTACTTTTCTCTCTTCATCCTTGAGCTAAAACCTTAAAGCGGTTCTATTTAAGAGGCCCCTTATTAGAGGTGGAAGTACTTTATCAGTAAGCCATGAAAAGTTGTATACTCTAAGAAATTGTTGTTAGAAGGCACTCTCACATTCTTTTTTGGTTTGTCTGCTTGTCAGGTTTTGTCCCAGACCTGATATACACAATGGGGATAGTTGTCCAATTTTTTTTTTTTTTTTTGGCTGCATTGGGTGTTTGTTGCTGCGTGCGGGCTTTCTCAAGTTGCGGCGAGCGGGGGCTACTCTTCGTTGCAGTGCGCGGGCTTCTCACTGCCGTGGCTTCTCTTGTTGCGGAGCATGGGCTCTAGGCGTGCGGGCTTCAGAGTTGTGGCTCGCAGGCTTCAGTAGCTGTGGCTTGTGGGCTCTAGAGCACAGGCTCAGTAGTTATGGTGCACGGGCTTAGTTGCTCCGCGGCTTGTGGGATGTTCCTGGACCAGGGCTCGAGTCCATGTCCCCTGCATTGGCAGGCAGATTCTTAACCACTACACTACCAGGGAAGCCGTGTCCAGTTTTTTAAAGGTGCTTTTTTTCCTGCTCTATTTCTTTTGCCAGAGAGGCTTGGCGGTTTTTTTTTAAAACATACTATTTCCCCCCCCAGATATCATTGTTATAGAGAATTTGGAAACAGAAACAGAAATTTGGAAACATTTTCTGTAGACAGAAAATGACAGAAATGAATATCAGTGTTAATTCCAGAGGTTATATAATTTGTTATGTAACCTTTTTTTCTTTTTAAATTTTATTTATTTATTTTGGGCCACGTTGGGTCTTCGTTGCTGTGTGCAGGCTTTCTCTAGTTGCGGCAAGCGGGTGCTACTTTTCGTTGCAGTGCCGGCTCGCAGGCTCTAGAGCGCAGGCTCAGTAATTGTGGCCCACGGGCTTAGTTGCTCCGCGGCATATGGGATCTTTCCGGACCAGGGCTCGAACCCGTGTCCCCTTCATTGGCAGGTGGATTCTTAACTGCTGCGCCACCAGGAAAGTCCTGTAACCATTATTAACATTTTCCTATTATGCAGGCATGCCATGTAAATGGAGAATATATATAAAAGTGAGACCAAGCTATATGTAAAACTTTTAAAATTTTGCATTATATCATGAGCATTTTCTTTCATTATTAATATTCTTTGAAAATAAAATTGTCATGACTGAATGTGATTCTTCTATTACCAGTTAACCATGATTTGACTATTTTCCACTTGTTAGACATTTAGTTGTTTTGAGTGTTATGTTTTTGAGGCTATCTTTATACTTAAATTTGACAGTTTTATACATCATTTCATTATTTGGGATTCCTGGAAGTGGGATTAAAAAAAATTTATTTTTTAGATTGTTGATGTGTATTGCTAGATTGTATCCGGGAAAGTTTGTACCATTAACAATGAATGAGTAATATCATTGTGCATCATTGAATATCATAGGTGTTTTTCAGTCTTTGCTAATTTAGATAATTTAAAAGTTGGCACTTTTTCTAATTTGTATCGCTTTGATGACTAGTAGAATAAATTCAATGATTTTATCATATTTGTGAATTTTATGAGTTATTTGTTTAGTTTTTCGGTAGAGTGTTTTTTTAAAGCTTCTGTAATAAAAATAAAATCCTAGTGTCCTTTATTCCTGGTTTTTCTGCAGGATGTTTATAAGTAATCTCCAGGTTTCAGGTGGCCTTAATCACTTTATAAACTTCTGTTCTATTTTTTCCAGTTAATGTTCATAAATAGGTATTACCTGTTTCTGAAATTGAATAAGTGTGGTTAATTTACTTTTCTTCATCGAGTTGGATATTGGATTTAAATGTTATGTTCAGTGTTGCATTGTGGCCAGTCAATAATCTCATGAAAATCTTGATAAAACCATGTTGTGTGTTCGTAGCTATAATTATACATACAGAATTTGAATCATGTCATGGAGAGCTCCCACTGGTACGTCATTGTTGACAAATTCCTGTGCATTGCATAAAACTAAGCTGACAAACTAGGTTCATTACTATTCACTTTTAAAGACTAAGAATGAATAGACAAGTTTATAAAAATATTTCATTATTTTTACATGTAATCTATAATGAACCCTGAAGTGCTGCATTTAGGGCAGGTAGAGTTTTCTATTCCATTTCCTATTCTCTCTCTTGTAAGCATTAGGTTTTGGCAAATTGAGAACCTGTTGAAGCTTAGAATCTGAGTGCTGATGTGAGAGAATAAATACTAGAGATTCACAGATAACTTCAAGACCAGGAGAGAAGCAAACATGATAGTTTGAATGTCGTTTCATTTCTTCTGTTGAATATCTGTGCAAATGTCGACTTTGATGTAGTAATGTTTAAGAAGAAGGGAACTGGAGGTAAGAGAAGGAAAGCCCGGTTTAATTCTTTCTACGTATAGACAGTGATTGATGGGGGAATGAAATACTTATCCCACTGCCAACTTGGCACCTGAGGACTCTATAAATAGTTGTCTTTATCAGAGGCTTGAGGTGACAGTTGCTGAAAGCACAGTACAAGATGACTTTAAGAGAATCTTTTAGTGCCAAAGAAGAAGCCTCAAATTAACTTCACAGGGGATCAGGTAGCTTGTGAATTGTACTTGCCCCTCCCCCCAGTCTTCTGTCTTTTTTCTTGACCCTGTTGGGAAGCTGTCAATCTGAGCAGGTTGTATACAGTTGAATACAGTAGCTATCTGAGGAGTTTCGTGTTAATGGACACTAGAGGGGGAGGGAAGAGGAGAAATATATGAATTAAGTTATAAATATCATGTATAGTCTATTTAGTTTTTTAAATTGTCACAATGAAACAAAACTTCATTTCTCCCAATTATAAACATCATGTATTCACAATTAAAAATTTGAATGCATGGAAATATTTTAAAACTAAAGATAATCTGAGGTCCCACCATCCTAAGATAACTTGGTGACCGTCCTCTCTTGCATCCTCTATTCTCTTTCTCTCTTACACTCTTATAATTTTACAGAAACAAGGCATTTTATCTACCACTTTTGTGTTTTGTTTTTTTGCTTTCTCCCTTCACATCAACCCCCATTCCTCCAATCCAACCCTGCCTGCCCACACAATCCACTTTAATAATCCAGGAGTATCTTTCATATTTCCTCTATACTCATATAATTCTGCACTGACGTTAGATTTACAGTCCTCCCTCAGTATCTGCAGGGGATTGGTTCCAAAACCCCCGCAGATACCAGAATCTGTGGATGCTCAAGTCCGCATAGTAAAAATGTCCGTAGTACAGTGGCCCTCTGTATCCATGGGTTCTGTGTCCGTGGATCCAACCAACCTTGATTCGAAGACAATACTGAAACAAAATTCTGTCATTGCTTTTTAAAAACAGGATTATATTATACATACTTGTGTATTATACATACTTCTTGGCTTCTTGTTTATGTCACTCATGGGAATCTTTCTAAATCATCTGGTGTAAAACAAATTCATTCTTTGTTAACAGCTGCATAATAGTCCATGGTACGGGTATACTCATTCTTCTGTTCATTTGTGTTCAACTTGTTCCTAGTTATTGGTCTCACTAAACCTCCATGTACATGATGTTGTTAATTTGTTCATTATTTCTATAAAAGTCTGGTTTCTCTCACATATCTTTTACTTCTCCCCCAAACATCTTTGATGGCACTGTCTTCCTGATTCTCTTAATCTCACATGCAAGGACCAGAATGAAATCTTTTTAGAAAAAATTATTTAGGGAAAGTGGGTCTTCTATCCCAGTATCAGAACCCAATTCACAGAAGTGGACCCGATTTAACAGCGGTTGCCCAAATGCTGTCCAAAAAGTCGGTAACAATTCTCATTTCCATCCCTGATGTATGAGAATACCATTTCTCCAAACCTGTGACAACCATTAGATGTTATAAAGTTTAAAAGAAATATTTGCCAGACTAATGGACATAAAATGAAATCTGCTATGTTAATTTGCATTTGCCTGACCATTAGTGATTTTTGTGCCCTTTTAATGTCTGTTTATCATGTAGACTCGCTCTTCTGCAAATTGACATATTTTTTGCTGCTTTTTCTGTTGTCATTTTATTCTTGCCAATTTCTAGGTGCTGTTTATATTATTCTAGAGATTTTTTTCTTATTTACATTTACCTTATCTGTTGACTTTGCTTGTTATATGTATCCACTCAAGAGTTTAAAATTTTTACTTAGACAAGTGTCTTTTTTCTTTTTTTAGAAATTTCATAAATGTCTGAAATAAATGTCTGAAACATTTATATTAACATAATTCCACACAAATAACCCAATGAAAGTTTAGTATTAGTTGTTTTCTTTGCTTGTTTGTTTGTACTGCAGCTTCTTATTAGTCATCAATTTTATACACATCAGTGTATACATGTCAATCCCAATCGCCAAATTCAGCACACCACCATCCCCACCCGCCACGGTTTTCCCACCTGGTGTCCATACCTCTGTTCTCTACATCTGTGTCTCAACTTCTGCCCTGCAAACCGGCTCATCTGTACCATTTTTCTAGGTTCCACGTACATGCATTAATATATGATATCTGTTTTTCTCTTTCTGACTTACTTCACTCTCTATGACTAGATCCGTCCACATCTCAACAAATGACTCAATTTCGTTCCTTTTTATGGCTGAGTAATATTCCATTGTATATATGTACCACAACTTCTTTATCCATTCGTCTGTCGATGGGCATTTAGGTTGCATCCATGATCTGGCTATGTAAATAGTGCTGCAATGAACTTTGGGGTGCATGTGTCTTTTTGAATTATGGTTTTCTCTGGGTATATGCCCAGTGATGGGATTGCTGGATCATATGGTAAATCTATTTTTAGTTTTTTAAGGAACCACCATACTGTTCTCCATAGTGGCTGTATCAATTTACATTCCCACCAACAGTGCAGGAGGGTTCTCTTTTCTCCACACCCTCTCCAGCATTTGTTGTTTGTAGATTTTCTGATGGTGCCCATTCTAACTGGTGTGAGGTGATACCTCATTGTAGTTTTGATTTGCATTTCTTTAATAATCAGTGATGTTGAGCAGCTTCTCATATGCTTCTTGGCCATCTGTATGTCTTCTTTGGAGAAATGTCTATTTAGGTCTTCTGCCCATTTTTGGATTGGGTTGTTTGTTTCTTTAATATTGAGCTGCATGAGGTGTTT
Organism: Delphinus delphis; assembly: GCF_949987515.2. Lineage (NCBI taxonomy): Eukaryota > Metazoa > Chordata > Mammalia > Artiodactyla > Delphinidae > Delphinus > Delphinus delphis. The sequence goes on along the minus strand of NC_082695.1, from coordinate 47,137,318 downwards.
ATATATTTTGGAGATTAATCCTTTGTCCGTTGATTTGTTTGCAAATATTTTCTCCCATTCTGAGGGTTGTCTTTTCATCTGGTTTATGGTTTCCTTTGCTGTGCAAAAGCTTTTAAGTTTCATTATGTCCCATTTTTTATTTTTGTTTTTATTTCCATTACTCTAAGAGGTGGATCAAAAAAGATCTTGCTGTGATTTATGTCAAAGAGTGTTCTTCCTATATTTTCCTCTAAGAGTTTTATAGTGTCCGGTCTTACATTTACGTCTCGAATCCATTTTGAGTTTATTTTTGTTTATGGTGTTAGGGAGTGTTCTAATTTCATTCTTTTACATGTAGCTGTCCAGTTATCCCAGCACCACTTACTGAAGAGACTGTCTTTTCTGCATTGTATATCTTTGCCTCCTTTGTCATAGATTAGTTGACCATAGGTGCGTGGGTTTATCTCTGGGCTTCCTATCTTGTTCCATTGATCTATGTTTCTGTTTTTGTGCCAGTACCATATTGTCTTGATTACTGTAGCTTTGTAGTATAGTCTGAAGTCAGGGAGTCTGATTCCTCCAACTCCGTTTTTTTCCCTCAAGACTGCTTTGGCTATTCGGGGTCTTCTGTGTCTCCATAGAAATTTTAAGATGATTTGTTCTAGTTCCGTAAAAAATGCCATTGGTAATTTGATAGGGATTGCATTGAATCTGTAGGTTGCTTTGGGTAGTATAGTCATTTTCACAATATTGATTCTTCCAATCCCAGAACATGGTATATCTCTCCATCTGTTTGTATCATCTTTAATTTCTTTCATCAGTGTCTTATAGTTTTCTGCATACGGGTCTTTTGTCTCCCTAGGTAGGTTTATTCCTAGGTATTTTATTCTTTTTGTTGCAGTGGTAAATGGGAGTGTTTCCATATATTCTCTTTCAGATTTTTCATCATTAGTGTATAGAAATGCAAGTGAATTCTGTGCATTCATTTTGTATCCTGCAACTTTACCAAATTCATTGATTAGCTCTAGTAGTTTTCTGGTGGCATTTTTAGGATTCTCTATGGATAGTATCATGTCATCTGCAAACAGTGACCATATTACTTCTTCTTTTCCAGTTTGGATTCCTTTTATTTCTTTTTCTTCTCTGACTGCCGTGGCTAGGACTTACAAAACTATGTTGAATGATAGTGGTGAGAATGGACATCCTTGTCTCGTGCCTGATCTTAGAGGAAATGCTTTCAGTTTTTCACCGTTGAGAATGATGTTTGCTGTGGGTTTGTCGTATATGGCCTTTATTATGTTGAGGGAGGTTACCTCTATACCCACTTTCTGGAGAGTTTTTATCATAAATGGGTGTTGAATTTTGTCAAAAGCTTTTTCTGCATCTGTTGAGATGATCATGTGGTTTTTATTTTCAATTTGTTAATATGGTGTATCACATTAATTAATTTGCGTATATTGAAGAATCCTTGCATCCCTGGGATAAATGCCAATTGATCGTGGTGTATGATCCTTTTAATGTGTTGTTGGATTCTGTTTGCTAGTATTTTTTTTTTAACATCTTCATTGGGGTATAATTGCTTTACAATGGTGTGTTAGTTTCTGCTTTATAACAAAGTGCATCAGTTATACATATACATATGTTCCCATATCTCTTCGCTCTTGCGTCTCCCTCCCTCCCACCCTCCCTAGCCCACCCCAGTTTGCTATATTTTGTTGAGGATTTATGCATCTATATTCATCAGTGATATTGGTCTGTAATTTTCTTTTTTTGTAGTATCTTTGTCTGGTTTTGGTATCAGGGTGATGGTGGCCTCATAGAATAAGTTTGGGAGTATTCCTTCCTCTGCAATTTTTTGGAAGATTTTGAGAAGAATGGGTGTTAGCTCTTCTCTAAATGTTTGATAGAATTCACCTGTGAAGCCATCTGGTCCTGGACTTTTGTTTGTTGGAAGATTTTTAATCACAGCTTCAATTTCATTACTTGTGATTGGTCTGTTCATATTTTCTTTTTTTCCTGGTTCAGTCTTGGAAGGTTCTACCTTTCTAAGAATTTGTCTGTTTCTTCCAGGTTGTCCATTTTATTGGCATAGATTTGCTTTTAGTACTCTCTTATGATGCTTTGTATTTCTGTGGTGTCCTTTGTAACTTCTCCTTTTTCATTTCTAATTTTATCGATTTGAGTCCTCTCCCTCTTTTTCTTGATGAGTCTGGCTAATGGTTTATCAATTTTGTTTATCTTCTCAAAGAACCAGCTTTTAGTTTCATTGATCTTTGCTACTGTTTTCTTTGTTTCTATTTCATTTATTTCTGCTCTGATCTTTATGATTTCTTTCCTTCTGCTAACTTTGGGTTTTGTTTGTTCTTCTTTCTCTAGTTCCTTTAGGTGTAAGGTTAGATTGTTTACTTGAGATTTTTCTTGTTTCCTGAGGTAGGCTTGTATAGCTATAAACTTCCCTCTTAGAACTGCTTTTGCTGCATCCCATAGGTTTTGGATTGTCGTGTTTTCATTGTCATTTGTTTCTAGGTATTTTTTGATTTGCTCTTTGATTTCTTCAATGATCTCTTGGTTATTTAGTAATGTATTCTTTAGCCTCGATGTGTTTGTGTTTTTTACATTGTTTCCCTGTAATTCATTTCTAATCTCATAGTGTTGTGGTCAGAAAAGATGCTTGATATGATTTCAGTTTTCTTAAATTTACAGAGGCTCGATTTGTGACCCAAGATGTGATCTATCCTGGAGAATGTTCTGTGTGCACTTGAGAAGAAAGTGTAATTTGCTGTTTTTGGATGGAATGTCCTATAAATATCAATTAAATCTATCTGGTCTACTGTGTCATTTAAAGCTTCTGTTTCCTTATTTATTTTCATTTTGGATGATACGTCCATTGGTGTAAGTGAGGTATTAAAGTCCCCCCTATTATTGTGTTACTGTCAATTTCCTCTTTTAGAGCTGTTATACTTGCCTTATGTATTGAGGTGCTCATATGTTGGGTGCATATATATTGATAATTGTTATATCTTCTTCTTGGATTGATCCCTTGATCATTATGTAGTGTCCTTCCTTGTCTCTTGTAACATTCTTTATTTTAAAGTTTCTTTTATCTGATATGAGTATAGCTACTCCAGCTTTCTTTGGATTTCCATTTGCATGGAATATCTTTTTCCATCCCCTCACTTTCAGTCCGTACGTGTCCCTAGGTCTGAAGTGGATCTCTTGTAGACAGCATATATATGGGTCTTGTTTTTGTATCCATTCAGCAAGCCTGTGTCTTTTGGTTGGAGCATTTAATCCATTCATGTTTAAGGTAATTATCGATATGTATGTTCCTATGACTATTTTCTTAATTGTTTTGGGTTTGTTTTTGCAGGTCCTTTTTTCTTTTGTGTTTCTCAGTTAGAGAAGTTCCTTTAGCATTTGTTGTAGAGCTGGTTTAGTGGTGCTGAATTCTCTTGGCTTTTGCTTGTCTGTTAAGCTTTTGATTTCTCCCTCGAATCTGAATCTGAATGAGATCCTTTCCAGGTAGAGTAATCTTGGTTGTAGGTTCTTCCCTTTCATCACTTTAAGTATATCATGCCACTCCCTTCTGGCTTGTAGAGTTTCTGCTGAGAAATCAGCTGTAACCTTATGGGAGTTCCCTTGTATGTTATTTGTCATTTTTCCCTTGCTGCTTTCAATAATTTTTCTTTGTCTTTAAATTTTGCCAGTTTGATTACTGTGTGTCTCGGCGTGTTTCTCCTTGGGTTTATCCTGTCTGGGAGTCTCTGCGCTTCCTGGACTTAGGTGGCTATTTCCTTTCCCATGTTAGGGAAGTTTTTGACTGTAATCTCTTCAAATATTTTCTCTGGTCCTTTCTCTCTCTCTTCTCCTTCTGGGATCCCTATAATGTGAATGTTGTGTTTAATGTTGTTCCAGAGGTCTCTTAGGCTGTCTTCATTTCTTCTCATTCTTTTTTCTTTAGTCTGTTCAGCAGCAGTGACTTCCACCATTCAGTCTTCCAGGTCACTTATCCGTTCTTCTGCCTCGGTTATTATGCTATTGATTCCTTCTAGTGTAGTTTTCATTTCAGTCACTGCATTGTTCATCTCTGTTTGTTTGTTCTTTAATTCTTCTAGGTCTTTGTTAAACATTTCTTTCATCTTCTCGATCTTTGCCTCCATTCTTTTTCCAAGGTCCTGGATCATCTTCACTATCAGTATTCTGAATTCTTTTTCTGGAAGGTTGCCTATCTCCACTTCATTTAGTTGTTTTTCTGGGGTTTTATCTTGTTCCTTCATCTGGTATATAGCCCTCTGCCTTTTCATCTTGTCTGTCTTTCTGTGAATGTGGTTTTTGTTCTACAGGCTGCAGGATTGTAGTTCTTCTTGATTCTGCTGTCTGCCCTCTGGTGGATGAGGCTATCTAAGAGGCTTGATGGGAGGGACTGGTGGTGGGTAGAGCTGACTGTTGCTCTGGTGGGCAGAGATCAGTTAAACTTTAATCCACTTGACTGTTGATGGGTGGGGCTGGATTCCTTCTCTGTTGGTTGTTTGGCCTGAGGCAACCCAACACAACACTGGAGCCTACCTGGGCTCTTTGGTGGAGCTAATGACAGACTCTGGGAGGGCTCATGCCAAGGAGTACTTCCCAGAACTTCTGCTGCCAGTGTCCTTGTCCCCATGGTGAAACAGAGCCACCCCCTGCCTCTGCAGGAGATCCTCCAACACTAGCAGGTAGGTGTGGTTCAGTTTTCCCTGGGGTCACTGCTCCTTCCCCTGGGTCCCGATGCGCACACTACTTTGTGTGTGCCCTCCAAGAGTGGAGTCTCTGTTTCCCCCCTGTCCTGTCAAAGTCCTGCAATCAGTTCCCACTAGGCTTCAAAGTCTGATTATCTAGGAATTCCTCCTCACATTATCAGACCCCCAGGTTGGGAAGCCTGACATGGGGCTCAGAACCTTCACTCCAGTGGATGGACTTCTGTGGTATAAGTGTTCGCCACTCTGTGAGTCACCCACCCAGCACTTATGGGATTTGATTTTACTGTGATTGCGCCCCTCCTACTGTCTCATTGTGGCTTCTCCTTTGTCTTTGGATGTGGAGTATCTTTTTTGGTAAGTTCCAGTGTCTTCCTGTTGATGATTGTCCAGCAGCTAGTTGTGATTCTGGTGTTCTCGCAAGAGGGAGTGAGAGCACGTCCTTCTACTCCACCATCTTGTTTCCTCCTAGACAAGTGTCTTTTTCCTGTGTTTTCACTCTTGGCTGAGAAAGTGACTCCTAGATTGTATATACATTTTCTTAGATATTCTAGGAAGATTGAAAAAAAATTTTTTTAGGGCTTCCCTGGTGGCGCAGTTGTTGAGAGTCCGCCTGCCAATGCACGGGAAACGGGTTCGTGTCCCGGTCCAGGAGGATCCCACATGCCACGGAGCGGCTGGGCCTGTGAGCCATGGCCGCTGAGCCTGCACATCCGGAGCCTGTGCTCCGCAACGGGAGAGGCCACAACAGTGAGAGGCCAGTGTACCGCAAAAAAAAAAAAAAAAAAAAAAAAAAAACCAAACAAAAAAACCACAATTTTTAAAATTTAAGTCTTTAGTCCATCTGGAATTAATTTTTGCGTATGACGTAAGATTTTTATTTTCTTTCGGACTGTTGTGCCAGCCCAGTTATTCAAAAGTATGCTTATTAAATTGAATATCATTGTCAAAGTTTTGTTCTTTAACAGTAGAAAAGACACACTTCATCCACACCTGTCTTTTAGGGATTGCCTTGGGCTGTGATGTAAAAACATGTAGGTTAATGAAATCTGAAAACAGATTTTTTTAAAATTTCTTTTTTTTTCATTCTTTTTATTAAAAAGAAGTTGTGGCTAGAGCTGTCCCTAACGTTGATTTACTCTTCTTTTCCAATAGCTGTGGGAGGTCTGAGATTTTTTTTCTAAATAAAATTTTAATTCATTTTAAAGCCAGTGCTACCCTGTTGAGTCTGGGAAATGATAGTAACTTGTTAAATGCCTTCTGGAAGCATAGTCCAGATGCTTTGGCAATAAGTTGTCTCCAGGGAAGAATTTGTCTTAAAATGATACTGTACTAGGCTGGTGTGTGTGTGTGTGTGTGTGTGTGTGTGTGTGTGTGTGTGTGTAAAAGAGAGAGTATGTGCCTTGCAAAATTTCAGAAGCATTTGCAAGTCTGTGCTCATCTTTTTAACTGTTTGATTAATTGAAAGTGTATTTACCCCATTATTTTTTGGACAAGGAGCACACTTCACACACTATTCTTAACGTATATCTGTGTTTATTGCTTAAAAATCCCATTATGACCCACATCTGTTCATTTTTAAAGGCTTGAAGTAAATTTCTCTTAATGTTTTCCTTACCTCCCCGCAAATCATGGATGGCATTGTCTTCCTGATTCCTCTTAATTTCACATGCAAGGAGCAAAATTAAATCTTTTTAGGAAAAACGTAGGGAAATGTGGACCTGATATCTCAATGTCCCAGACTTTCTGCTTAAAAAAAGGAGAAATAAATGTGAGAAGAGAACTCATACAGAGATTATTCTTTGAGACTTTTTCTACTGTAAGACCTTTGTGCAGAACTACAACAAAATCTCAATTGTGCATTCCATAAAGTCCTCCAAGCTTTATGAAGTTGGAGTTGGGTGTGTTTAAAAGTTTCATCACTTCTCTTTTTAGGTGTCTTTCTGAGCCATCTGAGAGCCAGGATCCTGTCTTCTCTTTCCATTGTACATTTCACAGGGTCTAGTAGGACCACCGGATGTCCACCAGATGGATCAGAAATCCTGTCTGAGTGACTCTGCCACAGAGCTCTCTGGACACTCCAGCTTATCGCTAAAGTATTTGCAAGCTCCACCCCCGGACACACACAGGTGTACATACTCTATTCTTCACCTTCTGACCTTTTAGCAAGTTCTGGGCATGGAAAGAAGTGGTAACCGGTTTGTTACCTTATTTGGAAAACGGAGTTTTGCAGATGTAATTAACAGTTTTGAGATGAAATGATCCTGGATTACATAAGTGTGCTCTAAGTTCACTGACACCTGTCATTCGAAGAGAAAGGCAGAGGGGGGTTTGAGACAGACAGAAGAGGAGGGAGAGATTAGAGTGCTAGAGCCACAGGCCGGGGTATTCCTGCAGCCGCCAGAGGCTGCAAGAGGCAGCGAACAGAATCTCCCCTAGAGCCTCCCAAGGAAGCACAGGCTTGCCGACAGCTTGATTTTGGACTTTTGGCCTCCAGAGCTGTGAGAATAAATTTCAGTTGTTTCAAGGCACTCAATTTGTGGAAATTTATTATGGCAGCCAGAGGAAACTACATATATACACGTGTATGCACATAAGCACACATACATATGTAAACACACACACACACATTTTGCTGGCCTATAGTTAAATAAAGTGTCAGATAATTTTTTTAACATCGGAAGTTATAAATGTGTCATCTCGTTTTCTGGATTTTCCCAGTGATAGAGTTTACCCTAACATCCATCAGTAGGCTGATGGATAAGTGGGATTATGGAATGTGGTTTTCACAGCATGTTTGCTGAGCAGCTGTGGATCACACGCCCTCTGTCTTACAAGCACAGTACCAAGTTCCAGGAACATGAAGGTGAGTGAGTGCAGTCCTGATGCTCAAGGAGTTCAGAGGCCCACTGGGCAGGTAGATTCTTAGAAGTAACTATTATCGTGTAATAAGCGTGGAAACGCTTCATCCCAGAGGTCAGTTAATGTTGCCAGGAGCTCTGGAGGCAGGTTTCACAGAAAACATTAACTGACTGCTGAGCTAGACACTGACGAGTGAGTAGGGTTCCAGTGGGTTTAGAAGAGAGGATGCTCTTCCTGACAGAGGTTAGGAACATCCTGAACAGAGGCATGGAAGGGGGTGGTAGGAGATGAGGCTCAAAAGGCAGTGGGGAGCAGATCTTGAAGAGCTGTCACATGTTGAGGTTGGACCTTTATCCTGTGGCTTAGCTGCTGGCTCTTAGCCTTTCCCCCGCCTTCTAGGACACAAATAACACATGGTGTTATAACAGACTCCACTGCAGCAGAATCCACTCAGGTGCCCAAATTTGATGCACTTCAGAATGAAACAGTAAATAATGAAGTAGAGTGAGATGTTTAGCCTACCTCTCCCAATTCTCAGACCAACAAGGAGTTTTTTCTCATAACGTGTGAGCTCCTGATATCAAGAGCAGTCTCTGGAGAGGCTCAGTGTAGAATCTTGGGCCATGTGTACTTCCTTGCCCAGCTAATGATAAACTCCATCCCATTCTGTCTCAAGAAAACCTACTAGAGTTTGTGAGTCAAGTTTTCATAGAGAAACTTGAGTCCACTCCAGTTTTTATTTTAGGAATAAATTATCTCACAGACTTCATATTTCACCCAATCCTAGTATTGAGCAACACTTTCTACAACCAGCTGTGTCACCGCGTCACAGCTGCAGATGAGTGTGTAGACAAAGGGCTCATCTTTGTTCCTGTGCTCCTAGCACGGTCCCTGGTCACAGAAGTGCTCCTCTAATGTTTGTTACTATGAACCGAGGGGAAATGTTGGACGGCTTTCCATATGGGAAGGGCCCAATTATTTAGATTTTAGAAGGATCGTTCTGGTGTCATTTAGAGCAGGAAAGATTTGGAATTATAGAATGACAATATTTGGAAGCTATGGAGTTATAATCAGGGAGAAAGATGGTCTGCAGCCAAACCTAAAGTGGGAGTGGAGAGGAGGGGGTGATATCCTGGAAATATTTTCAAGGTGAGATTTCCAGGACTGATGACTGGATAGATGGGATATGAGGAGGAGAGAAGCACTCAGGAGTCCTGAGGCTCCTGGGGGGCTGATGTCCTTGTCAGAGGTATGAACACAAACGAAGGAGCAGATTGCGGGTGAGTGCATTAGTCAGGGTAGACCCGGTGAGGCTGCAGTAACCACTACAAAATGTCAGTCTTTGAAAATAGCGGAGGTTTATTTCTCCCTTGTGCTATGTGTTTATCACAAGGTGGCCAAGGACTCTCCTCTATGTGCTCATCCTCCCTGCAGGACCCGGGCCCAGAAGCCCGTGTTTATGCTTCCACACCTGTTGAGGAAGGAGACAGAATACGGCTTATCACGCACTGGCCCCTTAAAGATTCTACCCAGAAGCGATGCCCCTCGCGTCCCTCTTACATTTCATTGTTGGTGGCAAATCCCACGGCCACACCTAACATTCAGGGGCGTGGAGATGTGCAGTCCTGCCATGGGCTGGGAATATGACTCCAGTGACTGTTGTGCTAATTGGTGGATATGTTGAGCTTGAGGTATTTATTTAAGGGAAATTCCCTTCAGAAAAAAATTACAAATCATGGCTTGCATCTTGAGAGAGTTCAGGGCTAGAGAAATAGTGTTGGAAGATTTCAAAGTTGTTGGTCATAAAACAGGCCACAGGAGTGAGTAACATTGATCAGGAGGGAATAGAACCTGTGCTCATGATGGTAAAAGATCAAGGTTAATAAGCTTGTGGTTCCAAATATTGCAACCCCAAAGTGTATTTTTTTAGCAGTTTATTTTTAACTTTTAAATAATTTTAAGTAACTGTTGACATAGGTGTTGAATTAATCACTTAAACGGAGTTTAGCTTTTTCATACTCCAAAATCACTGACTTGCATTTAGTAATTTAAAAGGTGCCGTTAGATTTTCCAGTAGGATTTCGGCCAATTTTCTAACCCAGCATGGAGGAAAAAGTATTGCCAAGGATAGCTACTGTAGTTCGAACTAAAGATCAGTTATAAGTTGATTGATACTAAGATTGCTGAGTACTCAGAAAATTAGAATACCTTATAAGATTTTCTAACTGGTTGTGCCTCAGACAGAAAGATATGGGCTTAACCTTTCTCTAATGATACTCTTTTTATAGCTCCGATTACTGGCAAAGGGAGTAGTTAATAGCACTTTTCCCCGTTGGCTGGTGCGCATACATAAGGAGACATGATGATTCTCTTCTCCATTCTCTTAAAAGGTTCTTGTGCTCCTGCCTCCTGACCTCCATCGAAGTCTACACCTAAGTTACTCACTTTTTAATCTTTTCGTGTAGACATATGTGATTACCACAAATAAACCCTCCTCCCTTCAAGACTGTGCACTTAACAGGAAAATGAAAAAACAAATCTGGTTTAATGCATGTCACCATTATTTCTTTGAAGGAAACTGCAGAATTACAATAGTAGTGATGGTAAAAATTCTGGTCTTCACAGCCGAGGTGAACGAGTATTTGTCAGGCTTCCACTTCTTGTTAGCACTGTATCATGAATGGTTGCAAAATAAAGAAGGAAGCTATACCTTTTACCTTCTTGTCACAGACACATAAAACTATTAAAAGCAACTCTTCCTTATTCCTCAAGCAAAGCCATTGGTGTTTACTCCTGGACGATGATTATAATTAACATTTATTGAGGGTAATTACAGTGCTGGTTATGGTACAATACTTTATATACATTATCTCATTTAATTCTCATAATAGCTCTTTGACGTAAGGCTACCTACCAGGAACAAGAGGCTGAGAGAAAGGGAATAGTATGCTCAAGGTCACACAGCTGGGAAGACGGGCAGCGAGCTGCCAGCCGGTTCTGGAGCCCTGCCTTCCCTCCTGTCGCCTGCCTCTCTCAGTTTTCCGACCAACGAGGAGTTTTTTTTCCCCACTCATATTGCACATTACAGAATAAGAGAATCTTCTGTTGATGATCTTTATTAAAAATTGAACCACTCGTAGGCAGGGTACCAAGAGTAGGCCTGGGTGCACTAACTGAAGTAAAGAGAACCACCAGGGCCCCAGAGAACTGTTAGTAGAAGATGGGAACTAAACTGGACACTGGGAATTACCAGCTGAGGGAGGTTTTCTGTTTTAAATGTTTGTTGTCTTCCTGCCCCGTCCTCCCCAACAAGAAAGACTCGGGGTAGAAGTTGACCTGTAAAAGCCGAGTAAGAACTGTCTTCATTTTTCCTTCTTGGCATCAAAAATGCTTGTTCCTTAATTGCCTTCCATGGTCTATGCATATGTGTGTGTGTTTGTGTGTGTGTGTGTGTGTGTGTGTGTGTGTGTATTTCTATATGTAAACCCATATGTATAGTCAAAGCCTTCACTTACCTTGGGGCGAGACTTGATGAAACTCCAGCCTTTCCAGAGAGGCTCTGCTTCTGATGTCCATCTGTCAGAAAGTCCACACTTGTAGTCAGATCCCTTCCTTTGACTGAGGAGTAGTGTATTTTATGGTTACAGTGTGACACAGCAAGCACTTTGGAAACTGAGCAGAAACAGGTTGGTACCATCAAAGGTGACAAGAAAGAACATAAGAGGTGCAGTCAGGGCCTGTGGTCACACTTAGGCTGCGACACCAACAGATACCCTCCCCACTAATACATCTCTCTACTGGGCAGTATTTTCACATTGTGTATTGATTAGAACAACATTAGCGGCGGTTCTTGCCTAACTTCTTGGGGATCTGATGAAAGCTGCAAATCGACATGTGCACAAACACAAAGCTTTTTACATAATTTCACAGTGTTTGTTATCTGCCCACCTGTTGCCTGAAGCCAAGGACTCAGAACCGTGAATTAGCGTGTCCTGTCACTGCACAGTACATGGGCACCGTAGCGGGGCACAGTCACTGATGGCATTAGAAGGGGAAAGGCAACACCCCATCCTGGAAGTTTATTACTTTATCTTACAATCAGCAGTTGACTAGGTAGCATTCTGCACGTTGGGATTTTCTCCGTGACGGAGGGGGTGGCAGTGCCCTGGGGTGGGAAGTGGTGAAGAACGTCTCTCAGAAGTGGAACTCTGTGCCATTCACACAAATCTGATTTCGCTTTACTTGGGTTCCCCCCACCAGAGAGCACCAACTGTGGCCAGGTCTGGCCCGCTGCCTGTTTAGTAAACTGAGTTTTACCAGCCATACCGTTCATTCACATACTGTCTCTGGCTGCTTCTGCACTTGAACAGCAGAGTTGAGTAGTTGCGTCAGAGATTGTGTAAGCCTACCATGCCTAAAATTTTTACTCTCTGGTGCTCGACAACCCTTGTCCTAAGCTATTTGTTCTTACCCAGTTTTCTTTGAGGTTGGTGTTGTTTATTTACATAGATGAAAGTAGAGATGTCTGTAGATTCTGGAAAACGAACTGATGTGGACGGACCAGGCTTATGTACACTCACATTTAACAGTGGTTTAATCAATGGTAGCTGTCTCTTTGAAAACAAGGCAAGAGAGCTCTCCAGATAACCCCCTTTAGAAATACAGTAGAGCAGTCCTTGATTATTTGTAGCCTTATCTCTTTGTGAAATGGCTTAATTTTCACGCTAGGCTGGGTTCTCCGGTGCCCTCTCAGAGCATACTTGGTCAACACAAACTATATTATTTAGTGTCACACTACATAACACAGAATCAGGAAAGCAAAACCACCTCAGTAATCACACATAATGAATTTCAACAACATAACTTCTAAATTCAATTGTGTGTCTCTTGGATTATCCATAGTACCTCTTTTCATTAATGTCACTAAAAACTGTCTGCAGAAATAAAAATGGCAGTTGTAGAAACATGTCTTTGATGGATAAAGCAAATGGAAAGAACAAACTAGTATTGCCACAAGGCCCCTGACCTCAAGAAATTTAAATTTTAATACTTTGTCTTTTAGTACTAGCATTATATCAATTTTTACAACTATTCCAGCAGATGTGGATGATTTAAGAAAGAGAACTGAATCTGTACCAATCCAGAGAAGTTGTTATTAATCATTTATTGCTTTCCTGTAAAACAAATATAGTTTTCTAGACTTCACCACCACACTGATATGATATGAGAAGAAATGAAAAAGTTACATTAATGTGTATATTTCCTCTTTTTAAAAGTTTGCTTTTCTGTAAAGCCAAAGAATTTTTTTTATAATACTGAGAGAAGGAGTGTATATCATAATACTGGTAGGACTATGACTTAGAAATTTATTGGGTTTTGTTTAATAAGCTTTTAAATATACAAAAGTAAAATTTGAAAATTGAGAATTTAGTTGAATGATAAACAGCTAAGTTAACTTATTTCTTACTTGAGCTATACATCCCGCCAGAAAAAAAATTGTCTTAAATTTGGTAGTACATATTCAGAGATTCTTTGGCCTAAAACATGGAGGAATAATTTGTGTAGTAAATGTAAATGAATTATCAGAAACCCACTCATAGCTTCCTACTGAATGTAAATGAGATGGTGACGGATGCTGTTCATCTGTGTGAAACAGTTGTGACTGCTGTTTGTGCCTGCTTGTAATAGGGGCAGCATATATAGTTTTAAAAGCAGCAAAGTTGCATGTACTTAGTGCTCTCTATGTATTCAGTACAATCAGGGCCATTGATGGCTTGTGGCAGTTGAGCCTACTGGGATGATGTATACAGTAAACATCTCTTAATAAGATACTGCTGCCCAGTTACTGTTGTGAGATTGTGCTTGGTAACACTCACCAGGGCTAGATTTTTGTTTTCATTCTACACTTCATAGAGTTTCATCTTCCCAGAGTCTTGAAAATTTAACTTCCGCATTACTTACCTGGCATAATTATAGGAGTTGCTAGGGGATTTGAGACGGTGTGGGTGGAAGCAATAATAGTCAACGAAGGAAGCCTCATACAAGTCATGTTGATAAGCTCACGAGTATAGCAGTATATCAAATAGAGAAGCACTGCTACTACATTCGTTGACTTCCTGCTGATTTTTGTGTTTGGGTTTTTTTTTTTTTTGGGAAATTGTTATTCTTTTGGTCTCCAGTCAGACATGGATTTCAACCCCAATTCCCTCTTGACCCTGTGTGTGAATTTGAGAAATTAAGGAACTTTTCTGAATTTGTTTCCTATGTGGAAGATCCTGGCTTGCCCAGGATAGTCCCAGTTTGTGTCTCTTGTCCCAGAGTAATTATTAATAGTGCCCTCTCTCACTCTGTGAAGCGGCCTGGTTTGGACAGTAGATTACATGGACATCCTATTTATAGGTGAAGTGGAGGTAATACCTCCCCCCTAGCCTTGTGATATGTGGTGATTCTATGAAATAACATGAAAATGAACAGCATGATTCTTTTGGTTTACAAAAAAGTAAAATTTTTGTCACAGTAGATAACCTTGAATTCTAGAATAATGCTGAATAGTTTTATTCATATATATCTTATGCATACATACATATTATGGGGAATTTGCGACAGATAAATAGGTAGATATCGTATACATACATACATATGTTAGTGAAATTGCTGTCTGAGAAATGGAGAGAATATTTTGGTGACCATTAACGGTGCATCAGGAATCAACACTCTCTGTATTTTGAAAGGAGTAATTACTACTGTATTTGTATCATTAGAAATTTCTGCTGCACAGCTCTGTGTATCATTGTTTCAATGTCCCTGTCTGCTATTTGAATTAATTTGAAGGCTGTGGTACCCTTGTGGCAGAGCATGATTTAAAATTTAGAGCAGTTCTTTTGATGAGCAATATGCATTTTACCTCAACACTACATTTCCTAGGATAATACGGTTTTGCAACTGAAATGATAATTTGTGAGAGTGATTTCTATCGTGCTACTATGATCTTATATTTTTTGCTAGAAAAATGAATCTAGTTTAAGACCATATGATTTGATTCTGGGATTATTAAATACGCTAATTTAATATTTGGGGTTTACTGTAGGGATTTTAAACTATTTTTAGAAGGTGGAAATAATATGTTGTGCTATAGTAAGATGATTGTGCATTGGAATCTTACAAAGCAAACTACACATATTTCTACATAGAACTTTGGCAGTTTTAACTAGGAGTCTTTAGCTTCAATCATTCAGCTTGACTTAGTCATCTTTCATCGGAAGATTTCTGGTTTATATTCAAAAGCAAGAAATTATTCATGAATTCTAAGTTATACCATATGCAGTAATTTTGACAAGACTATTTATACTATTCCTTTCCTTTCCTTCCTTCCTTCACTGTGGATGGTGCTCTGGGGGATTATATGCCTCCATTTGAGGAGCAGATGGCTGTTAAGCATTTCTGATGAGCTGTCTTACACATAGATCATAGGTAGTAAAGTTTTTTCTGTTCCTAAAAGATGCTTAGAAAGATCTATAATAGTTCTTGGGCCATTTTGTGTGTGTGATCCTGAATGAAAGCTATACAACTTTTTAAAAAATTCTATAATTCACCCTTCTTACTACTGAGGGTAGGTTTTTCCACTTGCATCCCATTAGTCTGTATAGGTGGTGATGCCCTTCTCCAAAATGAGGAATAAACGGCAGGCTTGGGATGGGTAGTGGAGAGACTAGGTGATGAGGTCACGGGCTGGACGTGCTGAGCTTGACTTGCTGATAGCACATCCAGGTGGAGATGTTACCCAGGCAGTTGCTTGCTCCCATCCATGGGCACAGGTGTTCTGGGGTCACATACAGGCGTTGGGTCCAGATTGATGAGTGGGAAGGGAGGCAGAATACGCTTCCAGAAGGAATTATTTCCTGTGCTAAATCTTGAAGGACAGATAGGGATTAGCCAGCTGAAGAGGGCTGCTCTGTTTTCCTTTACCTCTCAAACACTTCTTACCCGATGTGGCCTTCTATTAATCTTTGAAAGTTATACCCTTTTAAATGTTTGTGATATAAGCACATACACATTCAATATAGAATTTTCTGAACCAGTCCATCTAGGAAAAGAGACAAAGAGAGTTTTCCCTTGCCAGTGTGAGGTTAATTCATAAGGGCTGGTTGGAAGGAACTGGGATGGGATCTGGCACTGTTGGGTGGTTAAAACTTACAGGGGTAGCTTGGTTCAGCTGCTTTTACTGTTTCCTTTTTAGAAGTATTAACTCTCTTTACAGTTAATCCCTCATGTGATGACTATACCTTAACCAGGATAGAATGTGAAATTTCTGGTGACTCCTAAATATGCTCTGGGATTGTTGCTGTGTTTTGAGATCTGGCTTGATTATAGGCTTATCTCTTTGAAGCCAGAGAGGGCCTTCTGTCTTAGCCCAGGCCAAGCAGTTAACACCGTTAGAAACCAAGGCTCACAAGAAACTGGCTCAGCCCTACGTCTGAGCTCCATGCTATTTGCACAGAGTAGGTGACTTTTTAAAAAAAACTTACTAACAGCTTTATTGATGAATAATTCGCAGCTCATAAAATTCACTCTTTTGAAGTGTACAATTCAGTGGTCTTTGGTATATTCAGGGAGTTGTATAACTATCACCACTATTTTATTGCTACCGAAGGAAACCTCGGACCCAGTAGCACTCACTTCTCACCCCGCCCTCTCCCTAGCTGCCAGGAGCTACCAGTCTTTCTGTCTGTATGGATTTGTCTGTCCTAGACATTTTGTATAAATGGAATCATATAGTATGTGGCCCTCTGTGACTGGCTTCTTTCACGTAGCATCGTGTTTTCAAGCTTCATCCATGTTGTACGTATCAACACTTCGTTCCTTTTTATGGTTAACTAATAGTCCACTGCAAGGATTTATCCCATTTTATGTATCCATTCATCAGTTGGTGGCCATTTGGGTTGTTCCTACTTTTGGCTCTTATGAATACGGCTGATATGAACATTCAAATACGGTCTTTTGTGTGGACGTGTATTTTCATTTCTCTTGGATATATGCCTGCAAGTAGAATTGCTGGGTCATATGGTAACTATATGTTTAATCAGTGGAGGAACTGCCAGACTCTTTTCCAAAATGTCTGCACCATTTTACTTTCCCACTAACAATGTATGAAGGTTCTAATTTCCACACATCTTTATTGTCTGTCTTTTTTATTATAGCCATTCTAGAATGTGAAGCGGTGTCGCATTGTGGTTTTGATTTGCATTTCCCTAGTGACTAGTGATGTTGAGTATCTTTTCATGTGCTTGTTGGCCACTTGTGTATCTTCTTTGGAGAGATGACTATTCAATTCTTTCCCATTTTTAAATTGGGAAATTGTTGTTGAATTACGAGAGTTCCTTATGTATTCTGGATACATGCCCTTTATCAGATACATGTTTTGCAAATATTTTCTCCCATTCTGTGGGCTATCTTTTCACTTTCTTTTTTTTTTTTTTTTTTGCTGTGAGCAGGCCTCTCACTGTTGTGGCCTCTCCCGTTGTGGAGCACAGGCTCCGGACGCACAAGCTCAGCGGCCATGGCTCACGGGCCCAGCCGCTCTGCGGCATGTGGGATCTTCCCGGACTGGGGAACAGAACCCGTGTCCCCTGCATCGGCAGGCGGACTCTCAACCACTGCACCACCAGGGAAGCCCTCTTTTCACTTTCTTGATGGTGTTTTTGGAAGCATAAATGTTTTAACTTTTGATGATTTCCAGTTTATCTGTTTTTTATTGTCATGTGCTTTTGGTGTTACATATAAGAAACCATTGCTTAATCCAAGGGCACAGATATTTATTCCTATTGTGTTCTTCTAAAAGTTTTATAGTTTTAGCTCTTACATTCGGGTCTACTGAGTTGATCCATTTTTCGTTGGTTTTTTGTATAGATTACTTTCAAATGATGGCTTTTCTGTGCTTCCCAGCTATTTTATCTTTGAAGTATTTCTGGTGTCTCAATCCACATGAAATTACATGAAAAGTTTTAAGAAAAATTCTTTTTTTTCACTCTTCTGTGTCTTATGTTTGGTCATTTGAGAGAATCTACTTACTGGCATACAGTGATTAATTTCAACTTTTTTTTAACCTACTGCTATTGTGAGCTGAAGAATACACATGTTCTCTTTTACAGTAGCAAGTACAAGTCAGCGTAGTACTGAAGACTCTTGCTCTGTTAACCTGAACAGTTGGTCTCTGTTCTAGAACAATATCTTCATTTTCTGAGAGCATTTGTTTGGGATCTTTCAATGAAAGCATCTCTCTTTCCATCAGCCTCTTATCTGCACAATGAACAAAGCTACTGAGTAGAGGGCAAAAGCTTAAGACATGCAGGTGATTTGGAAACTGCCACATCCCATATGCTGTAAATGCTGAAAATTTACATCTAAATCAAAGTTGAGTTTGGAAACTTCACAGTCTATTCTACTCTTCAAATAATATGCTACAAAGTTTTCTTATAACGTCATTGATTATTTTTATTTTTCATTAAAACAGAATGTTTTTTAGTGCTTTAATATGCCTAGTTCAGCAGGCAGTGATGCCGCTCGTTTTGTAAATAGCATGTTTTAAATTTAAGGGTGTCAGTGTCTCTTAAAATGTCCTTTATATTTCAAAGAGCTTCAGCTACCTTCAAATATCACACATTGAATGAAAAGCTGAAATGGAATTTTTGTACTGAATTCACATAAATCGGTTTCTATTCTTTAGTTATTATTTTGGTATACTTAGCTTTTCAGGTTGTTAAGAAAATCATTTTGTTCTAAATAGCTTAGCTTCATACTTTATGGTGATGAATATAAAAATTGAGTATTACCTGTTAAATACTGTCGTAGTTGTGATACAAAGGGTAACGGGCATTATATAAAGCCATAAAATAGTTTACTTAGCAATATTAAATAGAACAACAGATTTTCAATACTGATTTTTATTTTTAAAAGATAGGTCAATAATGGTTTTCATGTAGCAGTTCAGTAATTTAGTTTAGTAGTTGGCAAGGCTGCTTCTAGCCACTTCAGAGGGGTTTCTTCTGCCAAAAGAAATTACAGTTTGCACCTGCCGTGAAAATGGATAGAAGCGGGGTTCAGCCTCACGGGATTGCCTTCTGGGGCTAGTTTGTGAACTGCCCGCAGCGCTGTGACAGTGACCTTTCCAAGGAACTCGGTAGGCGGCAGCAGGGACAGGAAGTTTGCTATATTTTGGAATGCAAGCAAAAATATTGGTACATTGTCTCTCCAGATGACTCTCAGAGCACTTTTCTTTCTGTACGGGGTTGGGAGGGTGGGCTATGTATGGAGAGATTTGCCATGTGGGTTGGCTTGTGTCTGAAGAAGGAACCCTTTCAGATTTGGGTCTGATTACAGAAACGGAGAAATAAAGCTGCAGTGGGGGCTGCTTTCATCTCTGGATATAAGGGAAGGCCTCTGTCTATTGAAACAGTTGCTTGTGTCTGGGTGAGCAGTCACCAAATAGAGAACACGACCACAGAAGTCCGGGTCAAGCTAGCAGCTTTCCTCATCTGCTTCTTCCATTTTTTTTTTCCGAGGCTGTGTTTTCTTGACTGGTGACTGTTAGTAGCAGCCTAACATTTATTGAGTGTTTACTCTGTACCAGGTGGTGTGCTTTTCTTTAGCTGGATTATTTAATCCCCACAGCAGCAGCATGGAGATAAACACTGTTATCTCCATTTTACAGAGGAGAATAGTGAATCTGGGTTGTCCATGGAGTTGGGCTACCAGAGCCCAAACTCTTTTGCGAATTTTGGGAAAAAAATTTTAAAATAGTCTTAGTTACAGTAACTACTGCTTTCTGTATATTTAAATGCATACTCTCTGAGATCTTGCTTCTGCACCTCTAGGCTTCCTCAGAGGATCCTTGTCTCTTTCAAAGACACTGTAGGAACTGGGGTCCTAATGTCTCTTAAGTCTTTGATACAGCTTCTGCTAGTTACGATTACTAGCTCTGTATTTCATTGAATCTTACAAAATTATCAATTGTAAAAGGCACTGTTATTTTATATATAGTTAAGAAAGAACACAGATGCCAAATAAACTGTAGCAGTGCTTTTTATCACCTACGGTTTTATTTTATACTTGTGAAATAAGCTCTTTGAGACTTACTTAGACATAGATTTTCCATTCTTGGGCCATAGAAACAAGAAAATATATGTGAAACAAATTTAGGTATTTCTCAGTCTTCTTTACAATCCAAGTTGAACTGCTCTGCTTTATTTTGCCACTCAGCTGTAGATGTCCGTGCTTTTCCTACACAATATTTCCTCTGTGCAGTCAAGAGCATTGCTGAGACAGCATTTCTTAGGAATGCTCTACCGTTGTCTCCAGGATCTTCTTCCAAACTACAAGTTCTAATGAGTATGCACAGGAAATGAGGACACAGCAGAACCACCACCTAGCCAGCAGTGATTGTAAGATGGCAACCCAAGTTTGGAGATGCGTCATAGAATCAAAATAGAGTACTGTGATATTAGAGGAAGAAACAGAATCAAAACCCCAGACTTCTTAACTTCATCACCTTTACTGGGGCTCATCTTTTCATCTCTGGAATGTGCTCGTGCTAATTATGAGTAATGATAACAAGAATACAGGCAGTGTGCTATTTCTAGTATTACACGTGGCTGGGTGGTTAATTCACTCTGGACAGTCTAATAGCAAATAGCAACAGTCCTGGGATCTGAAGCTAAAACATCATGATGTGGAGAAGTGCCAGAAGCCGGCTGTAGTCATGTGGAAGCTGTGTGAGCTTAAGCAAGTTACTTCTCTGTGCCCCATTTTCTTCATCAAAAAAAGATAGTTTCCACCTCAGATCCTTTTGCTTTAATGAATTAATTTCTATAGTGCCTTTAAAACATTGTCTTCTCTACCAGTAAGTGCTATTTATGTTAAATAAATTCGTGAATAAACAAATAAATGACTGGTATCATCAGGAAGTATGGAGCAAGCTGTAAGCAGAGGCCAGCCAGCGAGAGAGGAGAAGGGAGCAGATGTGCAGAAGCCAGGAGGCCAGGGGCCTCCTGCCCTCCTGCAGGAACCTAGCACTGGAATCCCCTGGATAGGGCTGGGGGCTGGGCTTGCACCTTCGTTGTTTACTTCGTTGTTTATAGTACTTTCCCTGAGTGTAAATAAAGGTCATGTGTGTGTGTGTGTGTGTGAGAGAGAGAGAGAGAGAGAGGGAGGGAGGGAGGGAGGGAGGGAGGGAGAGAGGGAGAGAGAGAATGGGTGCTAAGATGCTCCACCCAGCATGGCCCTCACTCAACTATCTCAACCTCTGACCAGGAATCGTCTTACCAAAAATAACCCCACCTTTTAAAGTTTTTAAAAATTATCATTATTAAAGATGGCTTGGTCATTCTGTGACTTTGCAACCAAAGCATTTTAACTGCTTCTTCAATATCTTTTGGTCCAGAAATGACCCAGGATAAGGCCCAACCCACAGGTTGTAAATCTGTTGAGCCCTCTTCAGTTGGAGAGGTTTTATAGGCCCGGGGAAGCCATCTGCAGCATCACCTTATCAGAGGTAAATTTACCTAAGCAATCACGGAGCTTCTCCTTTACAAATTTCCGTTTTGGGTTCTTGATGGGCGGGCCAATTCCGGGCTTATCTGATGTCAGCCTGGGGCAGGACCAAGGCTCTTATTCTTACGTAATTCTGCCTCCTTCCTCCATGTTCTTTTGGGGGAAGAACTGAACTTCGCTTCTTTACAACTCCTCACGTTAAATAACCGAACTTATCAGCACGGGGTGAAGAAAATGGGCCTTGGAATTCTGCAGCCTGCCTTTCAGTGCCCGTCAAGGCTTCACACCTCAGTTTTGTTCTTTCTGAAATAGGGAGGCTGGTATTTACTCCAGAGAGCTATCGTAAGAACCCTCTGCAATGTTGTAGCTTCAGCTCTTAGTCTTTCAAATACTAGTGCCAGCTCAATAAAGTCAGTAAAACTTGGTCACAATTAGATATCCCACCTTTGTCCAAAGCAGGGGTGCGGATGGGGCTAGGGATCAGATGGGGACCTTTTCCAACAATATATACTCCCCGCCAAGAGTCCTTACTGCAATGAGCCACTTTTACTCCTTGGGGCGGGGCCAGAAGCCAGAGATGAGGTGCTGCTTCTCTTTCCATCCTCCGACCTGGAAGCTCTTGCTTGGGGGACACCGGGCCCCCAAATTATTCACCTTGAGAAGATTTAATGCTTATTTCAATGATAATTCCTTTAAAATCTTTTTTGGCAGACATACATATCTTCCAAGCAACCTTGGAAGGTCGTATTGTTACAGTTTTCATCTTACAGATAAGAAAACTGAGATTCAGCAGTTCGGTAATTGCCCAAAGATAAAAAGTAAAAGTTAAGTTCCATTGTAAACTTATAAATCAGCCGAAGTCAGTTCCTGGTTTTCGTGTTTCAGTGTCATTTAACAGGATGAGGCTTTGACAAGCTTTTGTTCTTGACACTCGTTTGTTCCAGGGGCAGGAAAGAATGGGGGTCTGTCTTCTGTTTCTGATCCCCCCTTTCTCAGCACAGTTTGTGAGATTCACAGCTCCCTGAGGGGAAGGGTCAGTTTGATAAGGGGTTCAGCTGCCTCTAGAGCTGAGGGGCCATGTGGAGGAGTGCTAGCTGTCATCATGGGAGCCAGGCACCCGGCCAAGGTGAGGAAAGTGTGAGGGCTTAGTAGGACCTTGTGGAAGGAAGTTCACCGATTGAAGCCATAAATTCACAGGGCTGGTGGCCATCCCACGGCTGCTAGCTTGCATGTGAACTGAGGGTTAGACCAGAGCAAACAGACTTTCTCCGCCAGTTAAAGCGGAAGCATGTTTATTTTTGTCTCTTATTTAGTTGTGTGTTGTAGGCCTTCTCCCTTCCTTATTTTTTGCTGAGAGTAGAAATGGCAGCTGAAGTTCATTCCTTTCCAAGTCAAAAAGATAGATTTGCAGGGCAGAAACAGAGGCACAGATGTAGAGAACAAACGTATGGACACCAAGCGGGGAAAGCGGTGGGGGTGGGTGCTGGTGGCGGTGTGATGAATTGGGAGATCGGGGTTGACATGTGTACACTGATGTGGATAAAATGGATGACTAACAAGAACCTGCTGTATAAAAAAAATAAAATAAAAATCAAAAAAACCCAATAAAAGTACGGTAAATTTATAAAGGATCCCTCCCCCCCAAAAAAGAAAGAATATAGAAATGGGGAAGGGGAGCGTGTTTAGTTGCTCATATTTTGGGTGGGAACAGTAGTTCAATAAATTGTTTTTATTCTAGGCTTTTTAAGAGTGTTGGGTTTTGGCTATTCTGAGCTATTGGCTATTAGTTTACCATTGTAAAGAGACCAGTCCAGTTGTTGCTAGATGAAATATGAGGGTCATAAACATTGCATAAAGGTAAGCTCGGTTTGCCTGGTTTAATGATGTGAAGAGCACAGGAAGGGAATAAAAGCAAATTTCCAGGTAAGTTAGACCTGAAACATTCTTTAAAGCATCAATTTGAATTATCTGTATCGGATTTTTAAGAAGGAAGTAGATACAGCGACTAAAGCATCATTCTTTGTCCCATTTTCTGGTGTTTGAAAGCCCCCTAGTTTCCACCTGTCCGTATCTGGAGGTAGAGTGGCCTTGACTCGGGGCCATTCAGCTTGGTACCCTGTTTCAAGGTGTAATCATCATCCTTGACATTCATCATCCCCGGTGCTCACTTTCTTCTTTACCTCTGAATACTCTAGAAAGTGAGTTTCTACCAGCATCTCTGGTTGTGGCATTTTAGACACCAGAGAGCTCGGGATCACAGTTGAATGCTTGCAGGCTGGAGTTGTTTTCACTTCTGTCCTTTCCGTATAGAACTAATGGCAGGCAGTTTTTATCACTTTACACATTTTCTCATTCAGCCCTTTCTCACGTCCCCGGTACCATGTAGCAGAACCCGGGAGCTAGAAGGAAGCCCCAAGACAGTCCTACCCCGACCCCTTCCTATGATGGAAGAGGCTACAGGAGGAGGCAGGGGCTGGAGGTGACTTGTCTCCAGGTCGCTGGCTGAGTAATGGTCGAAATATAACTAGAGTCCACGTCTCCCAGCTCTGTCTGGTGGTGTTTCAACCATAGCACGTTACTTTGGTTGGTTGAATTCGTTTGTTGCCCAGCTGTCACTATTGCCATTTTAATGATTCTATATCATTATAATGGTTTAAAATCTGTGTGTGACATGAACAGCCATGTGTTACTTTCTCTTAACCCATATACTAAGGGCTCCCTGTGTGCAGAGGCCGGGTTGGGAGCTAGACCTGGCATTTCTCGGTTAATTCCATGGTAACTTTTACAGTAGGTGAGGGAGCTAGGATTTGAATCTGTTTCTCTGTCTTCAAAATCTCTGCCCTCTCAGTACCTCACAATTACATATTCAGAATAAATAAACCTCTCGCACTTGAGGTTTTTTCAGTTTTAAATCAGAAAATATCTAATCAGAATAATGCGTTTTTCTTAAACTGTTATCCTGTTTTGCTTTAATTTAGAAGTAAAATTCAAGAGAAACTCTTGGAATGAATCGGGTGATGCATGTAAACAGTCCTAATAATGAAGCTGCATGAAGTTACAGAAATGACATCTGATTTAAGTGGCTTCATCAGGTTGGATAAGAAGGGACATTGATAATTGGCTACAAAAAGAGGCCTTGTTTTTACGCAAGAGTTTATGTTCCAGCTGTTAATTTGAAGTGTTTCTTTTAGGTTAGAAAGATCTAGATAAATACATGTCCTCTTCTTATTGTAATAGTTATTTTTCTTGTGAATCTCTACATTTAAATCATTGAAAGTTTTACACACATTCATCTAAATGAGCAGTAGAGCAGAGCTACAGTGATTGCAGGAGTGTGAAGCTGCAATGGCCCTATGTTCTGTGTTGTTCTATGTAACTTCCTTGACCTTCAGAGGCCCTCCAGAGAACAGCTCCGATAGGGGCTGGTTCTGTGCTGCAGCTCTTACATCCCTTCCCATCCCCCCAGCCCCGAAGTTCTCGTGTGGAGAACACTGATCTAAAACCTCTACCGCCAGTATTTTTCTTTACCATTTGATGACTTAATTAGTTCTGCCTTCTTTATTCTCTTATCATACTCACTCCCTTTGGTGCCTCTCACTGTTCTTCTTGCCCTTTATCTAAGGAGAATGACTCAGTTTTTGTTAGAGGCAGTAAATACAGAGAAAGAGACATTGAAATTAATCAGACCTGAGATTGAAACTCAGTTCTACTGCCTTAACTAGCTGTGAGACCTCACTGACATGTTTTTACTTGTAAAACAGGGCTAGCAATACCTCCCTCACAAGGCAATAAGAAAGATTAACGAAGGTCATACATGAAAGCACCTAAAACTGTGCCTGGCACACTCTAGGAATTCAAACCTGAGTACTCCTCACCCTGTCTCTCACCCTTTTCCAGGTTCCATTGCAAAATTAGGCATAATATCTCTAAAGTAATTTCATGAAATTTTACATCTACAGCAGCATCTTTCTCCTTTTTAAATAGACTGCTTTTTCTCATATAACATTTTTAAACAACCAGATTTTTATTTTATGTTATTATTTTTGTTTAATTACTGCCATTATAACTACATTGATTTCTCCTGTTATGAAAATAATCTCATTATTGGTTACATAGACTTTGTGGGATATTCTGCAAACCTATCCACCATGTATAATATTTCTACAGACAAAAACGACCTAGTTTTCAGACAGCCAATTTAATAATGTTAGAAAACTTTTGCTTTGTTTTTTAACTTGGTATTTTGAAAGAATTTTAGACTTATAAGAGTTACAAAAATAGTACAGTGAGTTCCCGTATACCCTTAACCCATCTTCCCCTAATAACCGTAATAACAGTTATCAAAGTTAATGTTGGTTCAATACTATTAATTAAAACAACAGACTGTATTTGGATTTCACCAGTTTTTTGGCTGTTGTCCTTTTTTATCCAAGATTTAATCCAGGATCCCACATTACATTCAGTTTTCCACTTCCTTAGGCTTCTCTGATTTGTCACAATTCCTTGGTGTCTCTCCTTGTCTCTCATGATCTTGACACTTATAAAAAGTGTTGGTCATTTACTGTGACTCAATTTGAGTTTGTCTGATGTCTTCTCTTGATTAGATTGAGGTAATTTGTTACCGCCAAGGATACTGCAGACGTGATGTCCACATAGCTTTTTACAGGTCTAACATTAGTCACTTGGATGAGTTGGTCTCTGCCACGTTCTCCAATGTAAAGTTCCTGTTGATCCCTTGGTAATTAACTAATATTTGGGGGAGACACTTTGAGACCATGCATATATATATATGTTTCTGCTTAACTTTTGCGCACTCATTTTAGCATTCATTGGTACATCTTGCCTGCAGCAATGTTACAGTGGTATTCTAATGGTGATTTTCTTGTTCATTCATCCCATCTACATTTATGAATTGGAATTCTTCTGTAAGGAAGATTTGTCTTCTCCTATTTATTTTTTTATTATCATTCATTTATATCAGCATGGACTCATGGATATTTATTTTATCCTTTGGGTTATAATTTAATATTATCACTATTTACTTTGTTGATCAAATTGTTCCAGCTTTGGCTGTAAGGAGTTCTCATGGCGGTTTCTGTGTTCTTCTGTGTACCTTCATCTTTTTTTTAAAAGCACTTTTTTACTTTCTGACCCCCCCCCACAAGATGTTCCAGGCTTATTTTCTATTTACCCTACCTCAGCCCTCACTTCTCCAAGGAGGCTTGATTCCTTTTAATAAAGGTATGTTTATTGCTACTGGAGTGTCGCTGCTTCTAGGCCTCTCCGCAGACAAAGTTAGGAAATATATGTATGTAAACTAACAAATGTCTACACACACGTATCTCTGTATTTTCATATCCATCTATCTGTATATGAACTGAGGGGGTTCATACTGTATAATCTCTGTTTCATATCTAGCACAAGGTTCATTTTAACTTTTCTCTTTTGCTTATTTGTAACTTCTTTTTCCAGCAATGAGAAGCTGGCTTTCAGTATCAAAAATCAATTGATGGTATCCATGTGGATAAATTTTTGGATTTTCTATTCTGTTCCATTGATCTTTGTGTCTATCCATTTGCCCATACCACACAGTCTTGATTATAGTAAGTCTTAAAATCAGCCAGTGTGAGTCCTCTAACTTTCTTTCTCTTACTCAAATTGTATGGACTGTTCTAGTTCCTTTGCCTTTCCCTATGAGTATTAGAATCAACTTGTCTATATTTACCAGTAAAACTCCTGCCAGGATTTTGATTGTAATTGTGTTAAATCTATAAATCATTTTGGGGAGAATTGATATAATGAGTCTTCAAATCCATGAACATGCTGTGTCTCTCCATTTATTTACATCTTCTTTTGATTTCTTTCAAAGGTTTTATAGTATTCCCTGTATAGAAACATACCTGTACATGTTTGGTTAGATTTATACATAAGTATTTCTTTCTTTTTTTAACAAAAATTTAAATGGTATTATATTGGAAGCAGATGAGTGGATATCCTTACCTTGTTCCCGATCTTAGGGGGAAAACTTTCATTCTTTTACCATGATGTGTGATGTTAGCTTTGGATTTTTTTTTTTTTTTTTGGTAATGTCCTTATCAGATTAGAAAGTTTCTGTTCTCTTTCTACTTGCTCAAAGTTTTTATCATAAGTGGGTGTTGTATTTTGTGAGATGCTTTTTCTATATCACTTGAAATGATCACGTGTGGGTTGTGTTTTTAGCCTGTTAATTTGGTGAATTAGTTGGCTTGAAACATTAATCTCGCCGTGAATTCTCAGGGTAAACTCCAGTTGAAAGTGGTATGTTACTATTAATGTTAATATTTTGTTGAGGCTCATGAGGGATATTGGTGTCATTTTCTTTTCTTGTGCTGTCTTTGTCTGGTTCTGCTATCACGGTAATTCTGACCCCAGGGGTGAGTTTGGAAGTATTCCCTTTTTTTTTATTTTCTAGAAGCAGTAGAATTGGTGTTATTTTTTCTTTAAATGTTTGGTAGAATTTGCCAATGATCTGGGCTTTGGGATTTCTTTTTTGAGAAGGTTTTCTAAGTACAAATTTCATTTCCTTAATAGAAGACTGATCAGGTTATATATTTTTTCCTTCAGTGAGTTTTGATAGTTTGGGTTTTCAAGAAATTATTCCATTTCATCTAAAGTGTTGAATTTATGTGTGTAGAGTTGTTCTTATGTGCTTACTTTGTTTTCCTTTCCATGCCTGCTGGGTCTTATTGATAGCCAGATGTTGATAATTTTTTCTGATGTTGATAGTTTTTCTGTCTCTTTTGTTCTTTGTCAGCCTGGCTAGAGATTTATCGATTTTACTGATTTTTTTCAAAGAGTTAAGCTTTAGCTTTGATTGATTTTTTTCTCTATTTTTTTCTGTTTTTAATTTCATTGATTTCTGCTTTCATTTCCTTCTTCTTCTTAACATTTCTTTGATTTCTGCTCTGTTCCTTCTGATTGCTTTGGGTTTATCTCTCTCTGCTTTTTCTAGTTTCTTAAGGTTGGAGCTTAGGTTGTTGATTTCAGACCTTTCTACTTTTATAGTACAAGCATTTCATGTTATAAGTATCCTTCTAATTGCTGCTTTATTAGCATCCCACGTACATTGAAAATCCCAAAAGACATTGTTTTAATTTTTGCTTTTAACCACCATACAAATTTTATAGAAATTAAGAGGAGAAGAATAGCATACTCTCTTTTGCCAGGTATTTACCATTTCTGTTGCTTTTCTTTATTCCTGATGTTTCTTTCTGGTACCATTTCTCTGTTTGAAGAACTGTCTTTAGCATTTTTTTTTTTCTAAGAGGAAATCTGGCAAACAAATTTTCTCTTAGTTTTTCTTCATCTGAGAGGGCCTTTATTTCACATTCATTTGTTAAGGGTATTTTCACTGGATGACAATTCTTTTCTTTCAGGACTTGGAAAATGTTCTACTTCTTTCTGGCCTCCATGATTTCTGACGAAAAGTCAGCAGTCATTTCATTGTTTTCCTAGACTATGGGTCACTATAATCTTCTGCTTTCAGGATTTTAATCTTTGTCTTCAGTGTTCAGCAGTTTGATAGTATGTGTCAGGGCTTGGAATTCTTTGAGCTTATTCAGTGTGGTGTATGCTGAGACTTCTGAATCTGTAAGTTTATATCTACCAGGTTTCAAAGCTTTCAGTCATTATTTTTTCAGACATTTTTTTCAGCACATGTTCTTTCTCTTCTCCTTCTGGGACTCTGATGACATGAATATTAGACTTTTTGGTATATTCTCATGGGATCCTGAGGACCTGTTCAGGTTTTTTTTGTTTTTTGCTTTTTGTTTTTTTTCTTTCTGTTTCTGTTTCTGTTTTGCTCTGTGTTTCTTTCTGTTTTTTTTCTTTCTGTTTCTGTTATTCTGTCGAATAATTTCTATTGATTTATCTACAGATTTACTGACATTTTCCTCTATTATCTGCATTCTATTATAGAATCCATCAGTTAATATTTTAGTTACTGTATTTTTCAGTTCTAATGTTTCCATTTTCTCCTTTATATTTTCTGGTTTTAGGGAGAGACGTTTTATCTATTTGTTTCATGAGTGTTCACTGTTACTTCTTAAACCATAGTTTTAACAGCTGCTTTAAAGTCTTTGTCTCATAATTTCAGTACTTGGATTGGTGTCTGTCTTTTCCCTTCCAAGTTAATGTTTTCCTGGTCATTTGTATGCCACATAATTTTGGTTTTTAAGCGGGACATGTTGAATGTCCTTTTATGAAATTCAGGGTCTTGAGGTCTTGTTTAAATTTTAAGCAGAAAATTGATTTGGGTTCTGCTTTGCGTTAGCAGACATTCAACAGGTTAGGTTCAGGTTACAAGTTTCCACCTGCCTTTTCAGGCTGCGGTTCCACTGACAGTTCAGTTTTCACAACCTTTGCAGTGCTAATTGGATCTGACTTCCTTGTGCCCCACCCTGTAGCCAGGCTGGGTCTGGGCATTGTTGTATGCTGCAGTTAGCGCTCAAGGCGTTTGGTAGGCTACTGAAAGTCGGAACCATGCACAGCTCAGAGGTGAGCCCAGGAGTGCTGTACAACTTTGCAAAATTTCTCTCTTGAGCTTCCTTCTCTTTGTGATCCTGCTGGCATTTTCTGGCTCCTTGGGAGCCCACTTCCCAGTCCTCTAGCCAAGAAGTCGAAGCTCTAGTTTTTCCTCTACCCTGCACTACCTGCAATTGCATTTGTGTCCAGGGGAATGCTGCAAGAGGCCAGGGAAATAAAAAAGCAACAGTGATTTGCCCATCCTCTTGGGACCACCACTTCTCTGGTCAGAGAGGGTTCCTCTCCTGAGAGTTTTAGGGACCTGCCGAGCTCCTCTCTGCCCATAGACAAATTTAGCAATAGTGTACAGTATTTGTGTACAGGTCTTTTATTCTTTAACATGACAATAGCAAGTTAAAAACGTGGTTTTCGAAGCTAGTAGGGTCAGCTCCATCCATCCCCTTCAGTGTATTTATGTGTGCCATTCATTTGTAATATAGTCAGATTCATTTGGTAAGAATGTTTTAAAGGTTGGGTTTCACATTTTTAAGATACTCTGAGACATCAGCACACCCTAACATGACTGCCTTTGGTCTGTTTTCTGGGTCTGAACGCATGCAGAGTTGTGCTTCAGTGTCAATTGTTTCTTCCGGTCACCAGCCTCCTCTCACTTTGATTTCACTCAGCAATGCTATTGTCCATTCTCACGGCAGTGCTATAGTACAGACTGATTTACAGTATCCTAGGACTTGATTGGTGATTATGCCATGACAGTTATCCTGTAATGCATTTGCTAACAGAAAAGGATAAGACTTCTTTTTTTTTTTTTTAAATATTTATTTGGCTGTCCCAGGTCTTAGTTGCAGCATGCAGGATCTTTAGTGGCGACATGCGGGATCTAGTTCCCTGACCAGGGATCAAACCCGGGCCCCCGGGCACTGGGAGTGCAGAGTCTTAACCACTGGACCACCAGAGAAGTCCCAGACAAGGCTTCTTAAAACTTCCAGTGACATCCGTTGTGTTTCAGAATTCAAATGAAGATATAATGCTGTGACATGCTGTTGGAAACCAAATTGTTACTGTATCAGGCCTGGATATGGTAACATGTTGCTGGATTTCTTGTTAGTGGATTGTCTGTGACAAACCATGATTTCTGGTCTTTTTTTGAATGTCTTTACCAATCTTTGTAGTACAGAAAGTGGCCAAGTATTTAGCTGGGTTTTTTTTTTTTTTTTTTTTTGCTTTTTTACATGTATACTCTAGGTCAATAGCAATAAAGATTAAAGAATGTCATTCCTCCCCTGCACCAGGAAGGGGTGAGCTAGAAAGGCTCTCTGTTTAGAATTAAAGTTCACCTCTAGTTGGATCAGTGCTTTTCATTAAAGAAGTAAAGTGTTCTTTATCCACATAGATTAAAATGTTGTCAAGGTCCCAGGCCGGAAACACAGCCGGCGAACTGAAGTGCTCTCTGGCTTCTCTCAGCTTGAAATCACTTTTAGAATTCGACAGTACTGTGTTGTGAGACTCCTGGCAGCACCTGAATTCAGAATAGCATGCAGCCTCTCCTTCTGCGGTGACCATGGCTTCCTTTGCAGAAGGGCTTTGTCTTGTTATGAAGGTTCAGGCTTGGTTATTGAGTGCCGGGGACAGTGATTCTGGGAGGTGGACATCATCGTCCAGAGTGCTGAGGTTGACTTGTGAACTACATATATTTGATTCTTAGGAGAGAAATAATCCTAAGTGGCAGATCATTGGTGTTAATGTCACTAAAATGATTTAGAATATTAGTGGTGGGGGGGGAGGGGAGGAAGAATATCAGGGGGAAGATTTAAGAGGAGTGGATTTCTAATAGCTAGTGTAGAATGATATATAGTTTGAATTAACTTGTTACTGAGATACAAGAAGCCTACCAGTGCATACAAATTTGAACTGGTGCATTTCCCTTTATTCTTTGATGGAGATAATAAGCCATAATATGGGCAATAGATTCGAGATCTCCAAAATTGACCTTGTCCTTTTTATCCCCCAGTAGTAAAGGGAAGTAAGTGATCACCACAGTCTTCATTTTTAGAGAGTTATCTTTTCAGGGAAAGGGGCAGTACCCAGAGAAACATAAAATTCATTCCATAAATGCTTTTGAAAATGTATACTTTGGCTAGGGCTTTGCAAATGGTAAAAACAAACTCAAGCTGCTTAATCAGAAAAGAATACTGGAGTATCATGAAATCCAAGGGCAAGAATGCAGCAAAGGATGAAACAAGGAACTGAAAAGATGGAAAATGATCTCATTGGCTCATCTTGGGTTCATGTGTCCTCGCTTGAGCCAATCAGCTGTGTCCGGGCAGTCGGGCATATAGTCCAAGTGTACTATGGGGTTCCTTCTCTGTGGGGAAAGAGTGACATTTATTGATGAAGGGTTAAACTAGATGGAACCCTGCGAAGTGATCTATTACAATGCCATGTTTAAACTTGCCGGCCTATTATAATTAAAACCTCTAATAATGGTGTGTGGCCTTTAGGTAGGTTACACAGTTTATCAAACTTGCAGATATAATAAGCTTTTCAACCATTTTCCTTCACATGCTGTCATACTGTTCTAACAGTTTTCCTCCAGGTGGCTGCTGTGTATCTCAAAGATCACTGCATTGCTAATTATATATATATTTTAAAAATATAATGCCTTTCTTCTTACATAATCCACTACCATTTTTAGAACTCTCTATAATGTACTTTTCCTCCATGTATAGTCATATCTCTCATGCAATTTTTCTTAAATTGCCCTGGACCCCTTTTTTTCTCCATACTGTTGTATGTTACCACTTTTTTGAGACCTAAGAAATTTAACTTTCAGATTTAGAAAATATGGCTTTAATATATTAGTAAATGATGTGGCATTTTTGAAAGGTCACATTTTTTTATGGTTGGAAGGAAAATGGGAAATATTTGTGAGTCATTTTAGCTGTCTCAGTGAGTTTAATGCCAGTTTTTCTCTCTAAGGTTAGATGCTTAATTTCAACACAAAGTATCACTTTTCTCCATATGCCTGACTTTAATTTTTGTGACATGGCAGAATAGACTGATACAGTCCTTTGGAGTAGAAGTTTGCATGTGCGGTAGTGGGTGGTAAGCATGTTGCTTCTACCAGCTTTGCTCTTCATGACTCTTAGGGTATTGGTGTTACAACCAGACCACAACTACCTTATATATCACTGTGGTCAAGCACTATCGGTTCTCTCTCCAGCTCTGTCATTTATTAACAGAGTGATCTTGGGCTAATTATTTCACCTCTTGGAGCTGTTGTTTTTCTCATCCATAAATTTGGAGAAAAGAGTTTTTAGAGCTATTGACTTTTAAAAACAATACTTAACACTGTTCCTGGAAATTCATCACTGATAACTAAATGGTAGTTACTATTAATTTTTAGTAGATGACGTGTGTTTCTTGTAAAATGCAACTTCACTAGTGCAAAGCCCCTATCTAGTTAAATTGATATCCATTTTGTTGCTTTGCAGTGGTATGTGGCTTTCCTAAATTTGGAGCTCGCGGAAGCCATGGTTAGAAGTTGGGGCAATGAGGAAAATACAGACATAGGAGTGAACTGATAAAATAATTGGCAAACTCATTAGCTATTCAGGGAATGTTAAACTGATTGAGTTGATTACTTTGTGAAAGCTCGAAGTAGAATTAAAAAGAAGAATTTCTGTAGAATAAAGTAGTAACATATTTGAAGACTGAAACTCACACGAAGTAGAAAATAGAAATGGAAAGAACAAACCTGTGTACAATAAAGTGAAGTATAAATTGAAGCAAGAATTGCTGTCATGTATGTATGTTACCTTACATCCTAAAATGCACATTTTAATAAGTAAAAAAATATAATTTTTAAGAACAGTAAAACAATCCTGCTTTTGCCTGCTGTCAGCCAGGCCATTAGTAGAACATTTTATTTTCTTTTGGGCTCTAGAACTAAAGAAAGAAAACTGGACAAGATCCAGAGAAGAGTGATAGCAGGAACCAAAAGACTATTAAAAAAATAAGGCCCATGAGGAAAGGGTGAAGGAGTTGTGAATCTTTCGTTTGAAGAGAAGTTCAAGAGGCCACTTAATAAGTCTTCGCATATGTGAAGGGTTGTCATGAGAAGGATACTGAGTAGTTGTTTCCTTTCTCACTAAGAACTGAAGAAAGGGGAATGGTGCCAGAGAGACGTGGGTTAGATAAAAAGAAATACTCCTTGCAGAGAGAGCAAGGCATGAAATCTGTAGTCAGATTAGCTGGTCCACATATCTTTGACTGGACTAGACAGCCTTGGTCCTTGACCGTTTGGCTGTATTCTTTTGAGGTTGGCTTCACTGCACACCTATGGACTTAAATCTTGGCCACAGAGGTGGCACTTTAAAATCTTGTACCATCTTGAATTTCTTGACTTTTTCATGCCTGTTTCTCTTCTTTATCTGCTCCAAATTACGAGGTGGTACAGAGCACAGAATGAATTCTTGTAGCCACTGAAAGAGACTCTTAGACCTGAATAATTAGTAGACTCGTGAGGCAGGTGTCCCCTCCACAATGTTTGTCATATATGCTTGGAATCACTGTTTACCTCAAACAGTATTAAATTACATTTAAAAATAGAAACTCTTTTCCTAGGGAGATCTTCACAGTTGTTAATGGGAAAAGTCTCCAAATAAGATTTTATACCACGATGACAGTTTAGCCGATTGGTTAAATAACTGTGTTTCCTATCACTAAATATGGAAAAGCTTTTTTTTTTTTTTAAGTGAGAGCTGCTGAGTTAATAGAGTTTAAAAGTGAAATGTATACAAAATCCTAAGCACATTTATAGTGGACTGTGTAAGTGAGTGGTAACTAACAGATGTGTGCCAGCCCACTGGGATGAAAATAGTGGAAGGGAGGAGCCGGGGGATGATTTGGTTGACATTTACTCAATCACACAGACACTTAATTGGGACTGGTACAGAATTTTAAGTGCCTTTTGGGGGACTTACTGTTGTGATCTTTCTTTAGAACAGCCCTGATATACCCTTCAGAAGGCTGGCCTGGGAGGACGTTGTCTGTGCCAAATTACAACACAGAACAAGGGGCTGTTCTCTTTCATTTGCTGAGAATAGTGCTTAATAAGTACTATTTGACAACATGCTGAATTAAGAGAATGTTATAAGGATGTTTCACGAAGGAAAGTGGGTAAAACATCTGATGTTTACAAGTTCTATTTACATGTAAGTTGACAACAGGATAAAGCCATGCTTAAAGCTTTATTTTAAAAATTTTATTCATTCGTTTGAATATATATGCTGAGAGAAAATGCTTTTATCTGGTTCCAGATATACTTTATATCTCTGTATAGTTAATGCCAATTTTTTTCCGTGTTGGTTTGAAATGTATCAGGCCCTGGTAAACTGCTTTATGTTAACCAAATTCATGCAGTACTAATTTGTAGCCCGGGATACATCCCTGATTATTTCCTGTTTCTTTTGACCTTGACTTTGATCCCATTCTGGTATCTTAGTTTATAATCATAAGTAAAGGGAGAAAGAACTCAAAAATTTTAATAATATTTTTATGTATATTTCAGTGTCATAAGCTAACTGTCTCAAGTTTAATGTTATCATAGATTGTAGCATATGAAAGTACTGCTGTGGGACATTCAAATGTAGTTCCATTTATTAATACACATCTATAATCTATAGTCAGGTATAACCTATGAAATAATTAACTTGTGTGTTGAAATATAAAATAGTATAGTGATTTGTGACTTCTTTTCTAGCTAGGTTTCTCACTTAAATATGCTTTAAAAATGGGTTTAGATGACCCCCAGTGCCCCTTGCAACTTGAAGATTCTGTGCTTCCCTGATACTGAGCTTGTGTGAGGCCTGTAGCCTGTCTGAATACATGGGTAAGTAGCAGTCTGTGTTATACAGCTGTAGGCTGATGATATACTCGTGACCTTATTTTAAAGAGAGATTTGTATTTTGTCACTGCAATAGGGCCTAAGGAAAACCTGAATTTTTGTGTATTCAAGTAATACATCCCTTCCTTTTCTTTTCCTTACTTAGGATCTAGTGCAATTCTAATGAGCACAACAAGTGCTGGAGTAAAAAAAAGAAAGAGAGAGAAAGATATAAGAATAAACAGAACAATTAACTAGTGACTAGTTTTCAATGCTTAAAAAAAATACAGTGTATAGGGAGGGTGGGAGGGAGATGCAAGAGGGAGGGGATATGGGGATATATGTATAGATATAGCTGATTCACTTCGTTATACAGCAGAAACTAACACAACATTGTTAAGCAATTATACTCCATTAAAGATGTTTAAAAAAAATAAAAGGATACTCTTTTAACCCCCCCCCCCAAAAAATACAGTGTAAACTAATACCTTACCTTATATTTTATTTTATTAATACCTGGCAATTGTGTGGCATTTGTGATTCACAGAATGCACTCATCAACGTCCTCATTTAATCCTCACAGACAATTTATGAAAGAGGCGCTGTTCTTTGCATTTCAATTAGAAAACTGCTTCTGAGGGCTTCCCTGGTGGCGCAGTGGTTGAGAGTCCGCCTGCCGATGCAGGGGACACGGGTACACGCCCCGATCCGGGAGGATCCCACATGCCTCGGAGCGGCTGGGCCCGTGAGCCATGGCCGCTGAGCCTGCGCGTCCGGAGCCTGTACTCCGCAACGGGAGAGGCCACAACAGTGAGAGGCCCGCGTACCGAAAAAAAAAAAGAAAACTGCTTCCGAGATTATTGTGACTTAACTGGGATCACGCAGCTAGTATTGGGTCAGGATTCAAACTTTGCACTCAGACTTCAGAACCAGCTGTCTGTCTTTTCTGTTCTTCACAATATTCATCTGGGCTGGGTTTACTCTGAAACTATATTGAGATACACAGTTTAGGTGAACTGCATATGTGCTCGTGTGAAATCTGGGTAAATCATTTATAGAACAGGCTGTTTAGTTTTCCTTTTCATCTGGCTTAATGAGATTGCATGGTTTAAGACTAAGAAACAGGAAGTCTTCAGTTGCCACTAACTGACTGGGAACCTTGTGTCCATTTCTTCAAATATAAAATGAAGGCAGGTGGCGTTTAGGTTCTCCAAGCTTCCCTCTAGGTCTGAAATTCTGTGATTCCAAATTATATATTAAAATTTAATTTTTAAATTAATTTAATAATTAAATTTAAAATTCTGCTCCATTCAAAATTTAAAAAAAAAAAAGTTGCCTCATATGATGAGCCCACCTTTTTTACATTAACTTTCTCCTAACAGTCTATGCCAGGGATTGATAGGCTTTGTTTGAGTTTTAGATAATATGGTAGCAAAATCCCAGATTCTATTCTGTAAGAAATAGTTACCACATGGTGAGACTCTCATTCTGAATTTAAAGAGTGAAAAATGACTGCAGAACGCCAATTATACAGGAGTTTATTCCCCAAATGTAAATTGAGACTTAGTATTAAGTACTTGGGCTGCCAAGACCTTGAGCTCCCAGCCTAGCACGGAAAGCCAGGCCCGCAATCATGAAATGTCGTTACAGCTAGAAGGCCCCTGGGAAGGATGCGTACAGAGTGCCAGCAGAGTAAGAGAAGGAAACAGTTCCATCCGTGGGATGGAAAATGGATGGGATGCACCAGTGAGGACTTCACCAAGAAGGTTTTACCAGATGGAGAAAGGATAGTAGACCATCCTAGGCCGAAGGAAGCATGTAAGAGAAGCAGATCCCTTAAGGAAACTACTTCAGAGAACCCCAGCTAGTTCTGTTTGTATCACGTGCTGGAGGTTGACTTGCTGGGAAGGTAAGCTGCACCTAGCATGGGAAAGTCTTGTATGGACTTGAGACCATCCTAGGCATTAAGGAGACATTCGAAGAAAGTAAGGAAGAACTGATGTCTTGCAAAGATGACAGAGAAGGCAGTGTTAGACTCTGAAATTTCTAGCTCGAACAACTGAGGGGGAAGGGCATTCTGGGCAACAGGATGAGCGTGAGAAAAGCCCATGGACACCCAAGATAGATAGCACACAGGGCTGTGCTAGTCTCCATCTATGGGCCCTTCTTTGGCCCTCTCATGCCTCAGACCTTCCCAGTGTGATTACTGTAGCCAGGTCAGGAAGGGTTCCATGCTGTACTCCATGGATTTTGGACTTTTTTCTCTCAACAGTGAAGAGCCATTGAAGATTTCTAAGCCAAGTAATAATGAAAGTAGATTTGCATTTGCAAGACTCTAATTGCAGCAAAATGGAAGCTAGGTTAGAGGGGTGCCACAGTCTATACGGAAAGACCCTTACAATATTCCTGCTGAGAGCTGTTGGGAGCCTGCATTAAGTGAGAGCAGAGGGATGTGTAGAAAGGGAGGGAGCCCAGAGACTGAGTTAGAATAACGACAGCAATAATATTAGCTGAGGTTTATTGAGGGCTCACCTTGTACCAGGTGCCTGGTGTAAATGCTTTATATTCACTAATCATGTAAGCCTTACAACAGCCCTATGAAGTAGACACTGTTATTCTTATCATCATCATCTACATTCTCCAGATGAGAAGACTGAAGTACAGAGACATTAAATAACTTGCAGAGTTACACAGCCAGCAAGTGGCAGTTTGGGGATGTGAACTGAAGCACGCTGTTTCTAGAGTCCACACCGTCATGACTGCATTCTGTTGCCTCTGGATCAATAGGCATCCATGCGATTTGGTGAGGAGTTGGATGTAGGTGATGAGGGAAGAGGTACCATTGGCAGTGACTGCTTGGTTGACTGGGAGGGTAGAGCTACCCCACACAGAGATGCGAGGAGCCAGGGCTCTTGGAGGAAAGATCATCATTCTGAGATATATCAAGTTTTCAGGTTCTCATGGGGCGTTCAGCTGGTGATATCCAGATGACAATTGGATATATAGACCTGGAGCTCAGGGTTGGCCTGTGCCTGACAGTTGCGTGTAATTCTAAGTGCAGCTGCTATCAGGGCAAAGTAATGAATTGGCAAAGCTAAATATAGCTCAAACTATATTCATAATCGCCCTTTATCTGAAGGACTCTGGCTCATGCCGCAACTTGCTGTATCTCCCCAGAAATATTTATAAATATTTCTCTACATAGGTCCATGCAGGTCCATGCAGTGGAAATACTGGGGAGGGAACTCCAGCGTCAGCGTAAGTGGGACTAATCTGGGGATTCTTTGTAGTGAAGACAGCTCCAAGGCAGAAAACGCGTATTGAACCTGTGTATTGAACCAGTGCAGTTAAATGCTGTGTAGCTCTCCTGCATCCAGCTTTGGATTCCATTCTTTACAATCTAAATGGAAAGTACCCTTTACAAACCTCCGAAAAGGTGTGTGGTTTCTTGGTGGTCCTTGGAACAGATGAGTGAGGTGGTTGTTTAATCCCAGCCAGGGTGGCAGTTCAGGGTCAGCATCATGAAATCCAAAAAGCAGAGGCGTCGTTTGGAGTCAATGCCCAGCAGTAGTCAGATGCATTCAGGGAGGTACAGATGAATGGAGTTCAAGTGGTAGGCACATTTCTCTGCATGTCAGTGGACTGTACTTGCTTTCCAGAAAAAAATGTTCTTTGCCTCTCTATTCTAGGGTTTAAAAGTACAATCAAAGGAACGTAGCAAAGAAACCTTGGGACCTAAGCATCATATAAAAAGTAACAATTTTGAAACTACTTAAAAGTTCTGATTATTATATCCAATTAATTTTAAAAAGCCAAGTGAAATTGTTGGAAATTATTTTCAGCTTTATTTTTAAATACAGACTAGTAAGTTTTAGCTGCATTCATTTCTCAATTTATCTGATTGTTAGATTCTGTTTGCCTCCAGAATCTTAAGTGAACTGTGTTCTTTTGGCCTACCTGAGATGTTAAACATAAGCAGAGCTGCACTCTTATTTGACTGTGCCACTCAGCTTGGGCAAGGTAACAGCAGTTTCGTATCCTAATATCTCAAAGTATAAATTGATTGTGATTACTTATAAAGCCTCTGTGGAAGAAACATAAAGTTTACCCATAATACTCTTGACTTAAATTCTATATCTGCTGTGTGCTGGAATGACCAGCTTTCTTCCTGTATCACTCTCTGTGGGAGGCAGAATTCTAAGGTGACCCCCTTGGTGGCCATCCCCTGGTGTTATACCAGATTATGTTATATGGCAAAGGGAATTTTGCAGATGTAATTAAGGTCCCTAATTAGTTGACTTTGAGATAGAGAGATTATCCTTAGTGGGCCCAACCTAATCAGGCAAGCCCTTCAAAATAGATAGTTTTCTCTGGCTGGTTACAGAAAATGAAGGTCAGAGATACTCAAAGCATGAGAGGGATTCAACATAAGGCAGGTTCTTGTCCCTAAGGTAGCAAGGGGGCCACAGGGCAAGGACTTGAGAGCAGCCTTTAAGAGTCCAGAGTTCCTCCAGCAAGAAGAAAACAACTGCAACTGAATTCTTCCAACAAAAAGAATGAGTTTAGAAGAGCACCCTGAGCTTCAGATGAGAATCCAGCCAGCCAGCATTTTTTTTTTTTAACATCTTTATTAGGGTATAATTGCTTTACAATGGTGTGTTAGTTTCTGCTTTATAACAAAGTGAATCAGTTATACATACACATATGTTCCCATATCTCTTCCGTCTTGCGTCTCCCTCCCTCCCACCCTCCTTATCCCACCCCTCCAGGCAGTCACAAAGCACGGAGCTGATCTCCCTATGCTAAGCCAGCATCTTGATTTCAGCCTGAGCAGAGAACTCAGCCATGCCGTGCCAGATTTCTGACCCATGTATAAGCTGCTAAGTTTGTGGTAGTTTGTTATGCAGCAATAGAAAACTGATATACTGTCCCTCGCTGCATTTCTCTCTATTAATGCTGGTTACTGGTCTTCAGAGCTGCAGTGTTACCATCTCTCAACTTAGTGTATTTTCCATCTGTTGCTCTGATAGCCACAACTGCATTAAATTAAGGAGAATCCTATTTCTTTTCCCCTTTTCTCTTTTAAAACCCTGAGCCCAGTCTTACTGGTTCTTATTGTGATTCTTCATCTAGGTTCCAGGCTTTGAAGGGAGATAGGGAAGGACTTACCCTCTTCATGTTGTTAACGTATCATCATGCTGAAAGTGATTTCAGGATGTAGTTTCTGTTCCATTTCCCTTTATTGACTTAGTTCTTGGCGATGTTATATCCTGCTGTCGAAGATGTTTCTCATGTTACCCATTGGAGTGGGTCTGTTATCTCCATTTCACATGTAGAAAATAAGCAAAAGAGCAGTATGTGGCTATCCCATAGCAGAGGTGGGAGTGGGACCTAGAATAGAAATAAATGTGTGGGACGGTCTGGTAGGTGTTTCTAGAACACAGCAACGAGGAGCAGTTGATCAGACATGGATATCAGAGAGTCCCACCAGTGCAATCTGTAAGCACGCTAA
Source organism: Delphinus delphis (assembly GCF_949987515.2). Lineage (NCBI taxonomy): Eukaryota > Metazoa > Chordata > Mammalia > Artiodactyla > Delphinidae > Delphinus > Delphinus delphis. The sequence goes on along the minus strand of NC_082695.1, from coordinate 47,096,280 downwards.
GCAGAAAGTATCTCGTTTTGACTGTCTGACTTGGGGGGAAAGAACGCAGGCTGTCAGTTTTATATGTGTGTGATTGTTCTATTTCAGTCTCCTTGGTTTTATTTAGACCCTCTACCTAGTATTTCTCTTGCATCTAAAAGAAAAATAAATTTTGAAATGGAAGAAAATAATCTTTTTATTAAGTTAATGGAATAATATTCTGGACACTGGTCCCCTGGATAATTTATAAAATGATTTCTTTATTTCTTAGAGGTGGAAGAGAGAATGGAATGGGGTAGAAAGTTTTCCGTATTCATTTTTATTATATCCACATCATTCAGGTAAATTTCTTTAATTAGCTTTGCCCTTGTCTGAAAAAAAATTAAATATATTTATATATTATTAACTATATTCCAACTCTCTGCTATCTAGCTCGGCAAGCTTAGACTTAGAACATGCTGAGTGATTTGGTCACGTTCACATAGTGACTCACTGATGGATCTTGGTGGGTGGAGCCCCCTCATTAATTGAGCCAAACTGTGCTTTCCCTTATTTGTCAATGTTTGCGAAACCCTTTCAGATGTTATTTAAATTTAACATAATTTAAACTTCACTAGTAGTGACCTTTATGTATAATTGCCAACATAATTTTGATCAATTAAAATAGATTTCTAATTTTAAAAAGTATATGCGTGCATAATACACTTGAGAACTCTTGGAACTGTATTTTGCCTTTCCTCAAGCCAGCCAAATATTCCATGTCTCAGATTACACACTTAGGAAGTAGCCCTGTGTACAGAGGAATAAATGTCAAAGTGATTTTTTTCGTTACATTTTGCCTCAGAAAATTGTACTAATAATTTATCTGTAAACAATATATCAATAGTTGGTTAGGTGATATAACTAACCAAATTAATTGATGATGTCTTTCCATCAATATCTGTAAACTCCTGGTTTTGCTGGGGGGAGGGGGGTTGGTTATTTTTTTAGATTTTTAGAAAGAAAGGATTTTTTTTTTTGCTTTGTTTTGTTTTCCAGTTCTATTTTAGGAAGTTGCACCCCACTTATCAGAGACACTATGTACTTCTTTTAGGCCTACGATATCTTTATAGACTTGTCTTTAAAATTTGGTGATCTGATTTTTTTTTTTTAAGTTTCTGACTGTTTATTTCTAGTATTTTAATATGGTGTTCTTTCATGTGGAACTTTTTTTTTTCAGTTTTATTTATTTTATTTTTTAAACTTTAAAAATTTTTTGGCTGTGCTGTGTGGCATGCGGGATCTTAGTTCCCCGACCAGAGATCAAACCCATACGCCCGGCATTGGGAGCACGGAGTCTTAACCACTGGACCACCAGGGAAAGTCCCTGAACTCCTTTATTACATGTATTTTGAAATTGTAGAGGTAAAGCGTTGTCTAGCTTCTGCCTTCAGGGCAACCCACCTGGAAAAATAGAAATCCAGGTGTTACTTGGCATCTGTATTTTTCATGTTACCCCTCTTTTATGTGTTCAGAGGTTTTATGTGTTCAGAAAATTTTTTTTTAATTTAGTGGTTTTGTGTGTTGACACTGGAAACACCATTAGATTTTCAACAATGGCATACGTGTGAGTCTTTGTTTCTTTTTTTCAAAATCTTGTTTGGATTTCTTTTGAAGGCCATGCGGGATTTTTGGAAATCGACTTAATGGGAGAAAAATTCTAAAAACTGTCATATATAATTAAATATTTTACTAAGATTGTATCTTTTCATGTAACTTCTATAGCAGTGAATCATTTTTTTTAGTTTGATGCTTCAGTACTTTATATTTTATTTGTCACATAATAAAGCTCTAGGGACTCTAAACCACATTTGAAACTAAAAATGACAGTGAAAATCCTATAAGTTTGACTCATGGCTCAGTTTATCCTCTTGAAATAAAATTGTTGGATTTTTTTTTATAATTTATGTTCTTTTTAAAAAAGTGTATTTATTTATTTATTTTAAATTTTGTTTTTGGCTGCGTTGGGTCTTCGTTGCTGCGCACAGGCTTTCTCTAGTTGCAGCGAGCAGGGGCTACTCTTCGTTGCGGTGTATGAGCTTCTCATTGTGGTGGCTTCTCTTGTTGTGGAGCACGGGCTCTAGGAGAGTGGACTTCAGTAGTTGTGGCATGCAGGCTCAGTAGTTGTGGCTTGCGGCTCTAGAGCACAGGCTCAGTAGTTGTGGCACATGGGCTTAGTTGCTCTGCGGCATGTGGGATCTTCCTGAACCGGGGATCGAACCTATGTCCCCTGCATTGGCAGGCAGATTCTTAACCAGTGCGCCACCAGGGAAGTCCCAAATTGTTGGATTTAACATGACATTTACACCTGGTGAAAATCATCCCTTTATTTTAATAGTTGATGTGAAGCATACAGTGCAAATCATTGCACATTAATTATCAGAGCATTTTCTCATTGGAGAAAGAAACTGTTGTGTACCTGAGTCCAGCTGGTAAGAGAAAGGGAACTAATTGAGGAAGGAAATAAGTCAAAGTCATATTTTTCATGAGCTTTCTATCTATACAGTACTATCCTGATCCTTCACGTTTATCCTCATCCACTCATCCCAACTTCCTTACAATATTATCACCATCATTTTAAATGTGAGAATTCTGAGGCTCAAAGATGTTAAATAATTTTCCAGAGTCATATAGTTAATAAATATTAGAATCTCAATTCAAACCTAAGTCTGGCTCCAACTCTTAGCCTATTGAGATCCCAAACTGCCTTCCACCTAACATGTGGAATCATCATACATTCATTTGAATTAGTGGAAGCAAAGAGCTGGGGGCAGGGCAAGGAGGAGGGATCCTAGGAATGTGCCTGGTGATTTGGCCTTTGCCTGCCCTCCCTTTTCAGAGCTTGGTGTCTGGAGGAGGCTGGGATGATGCCTGCGTGTTTCGATGCTTGGTCTCTGCGTGATTTTATGGTATAACGTTGCCTCGCACCATGTGATAAATAACACATGTTGTACCAACCAAATGCATCATCTTATGTTCACTGTCCAACACTGGAGGACACACGGGCTCTGTCAGACTTATGGAGAGAGGAATGTCTATATTCTGTCTTTTAATGGATTGGCAAAGTGTAATTTTCCTATGTGAATCTGAGCCCCCTCCCTCGCCTGCCAGAAATGTGATTCCATGGTATGTGCCAGGCACCGTACTAAGAGATTTAGTATATTGTCAATGTTTGTAGAAATACTGATACTACAATTGCTTACCTGTTTTTCTAAAAATCACTTGACATAGAATTCTTATCTTTTAAATATTAGGTACAGTACAGTATTTCAGAGCATAAAATTTCAGATTTGACTTAAGTAGGCATACTTCTGTTTCCTACAGCAGAAGTCTATTATTCCTGGTAAATCTACTGTTGAAAAGGGAGTCCTTTGTCCCAGGGTTCATTTGAAAAGAGGTAATAATATATCCTTAATCTCTCTCTCTCTTTTTTAAACATCTTTCTCTTTTGTTTTATACATTCCTTTTTGCTTAGATTTCACCATGAAGTTCTTTGATTCCCTTACCATTTAGTGTTTTGTCTAAATTCATCTCTATTTCTTTCTCTTCTTGTTGGGATTTCACAGTAAACCGTAAAATGTAAAAACTCTTTCACTTGCTTAGAACCCAAGGTTACAGTTTTTGGGCCTTTGAACAGAGTATTCATCTAAAGAAGGGATCTTAGTGTAGATTTGTGGATGTTTGTTTAGGGTGGGAAGAGATCAGTAGGAGATACTTGAAAAAACAGCCTTTCTAAATACTCTGCTTTCCTCGAGGGGCTTAAATATTGAATAAGACCTTAGTGCTTAACTTATACTTAGACCTATTTAATGTGAATGCTCACTCATTTCTACCCAAGATTGTTCATTCAGAAAGCACTTATTATATAGCTGTTCTACACCCGGTGGTCTTGTGGAATGCAAACCAGAGGAGAAATAGAAATGATGTTGGGCCTGAAGAGTTGAAGATCTGGTTGAGGTGACAGGGTTCCTGGTTGTTTCATGTCTGTGCACTCAAAGTAAAGATAGGTGCAGATTTAATAGTTCTTAGCATTTGTTTCATCTTTCTAAACTTTAGATACTTTTAGTCAATAGAAGAACTAGGCATCACTTCTAGATTAGTCAGCATGCTATGACAGCAGATATTTGGCTTCACTTAATCAGAATATTTTACAAGAATAAAAATATCCTGGGGGCTTCAGTTGCTTTCTTTGACATTCCTACTCATTTTCAGAAAACAGGGACCTCTTAATCATGGGTTACCCTAGAATTTCTGTGCTGCAGGTTCATGGCCAAAGTGAGATACAAGGGGAGGAGTTGAAGTTTAGCTACTGGGTCTTGATTCTTAGTAATGGTCAAATGGACGCTTCACCCACAGGCTGTGGAGTGACTTCCTTCCTCTGGCACTCATCATGTGGTATCACTGAGGTACTTGACATTAAATTCTTCTGTTGATGGTAAATTCTAGGAAATTCTAGGAAAGCTGTTTCACTGTTTTTCTCAAGATTTCTTTTTGCCATTAATATAAGAACACTTACTATTTTTCTCTCTGCATTTAGAAATACTCGATATTACCCCATTTAGAGCCATACCCCTGACTTAGATTCATAGATAACCTAGAGCCAAAGCTCATAATACGTGAATTTAACTATCCAAATGTAAGTTAACATTTAACTTTTATCTGTAATTAGGTACAAGTAAAGAGTTCTTATCAATGTGTGACAATATTTTTAGCAATTTTTGAGTAATGTGCTGGTCTTTATGAAGTAAACTTGAGTTAGTAAAAGTAATACAGTCTCTGTACCCACAAACCAGTTAGGAAGGTTGAAAGAAATTATCAAAAGCATAATATTGTTGAATGCTGTTTCCTGTAAACTCTGGGAGATTATTTTGAAGTAAAAAATCATTAGATACCAGCCGTTGTTCAGATTTTACAACCGGGAGGTAGGCTTAGACAGTACATCCTTAGATAGGCATCTTTAATACAATCGGTTTCTTAAAGATGAACAACAAAAATTATTTTCTGTTTTGAAACTAGTTTACATATTTTGACTGTATAATGTAGGCACCACAATTCTTAATTTATTCTAATACTCCTGTATCATTTTAGGCTTGAGTTTGGCTGCAAGTCACAGAGACCCAAAGACCAAAAGTTCAGGTTGGGGTGTTGCCCAAGGTGACAGGGGCCTGTTTTTGTTGTTGTTGTTTTTCAGTTGCTATGTCATGCACTCAATTTCAGCCCTAAGTTCTCCTTCAAGGTCTGAGATAGTCGCTACCATTCCAGTTCTGATAATCGCCTCCATATTTCATCCATCAGGAAGAATAAAGAGGGAAAAGAAAGGCACATTCCCTCCAAAGATACGTCTTGGTTGCCACTTAAGTTCAGTGTGGTACTGGAGATTCTAGCCAGAGGTATTAGGCAAGAAAAGAGGGGGAAAAATGGCATCCAGTTGGAAAAGAAAAAGTATAACTGTATCTATTTACAGATGACATGAACTTGTATATAGAAAATCCTAAGGAATCTACAAAAGAAACTATTAGAACTAACAAGTTCAGCAAGATTTCAAGATATAATATCAGTATGCAAAAATCAGTTGTTTCTCTACACTGGCAATGAACACTCCAAAAATGAAATTTTAAAATAATTCTATTTGCAATACCATCAAAAGAATAAAATACGTAGGAATAAATTTAACAAAAACAGTGTAAGACTTGCACACTAAAAACTACAAAACATCATTGAAATAAAGATTTAAATAAACGGGAAGACATCCCATGTTCATGGATCAGAAACATTAATACTGTTAAGATGACAGACAGTTCTCCCCAAATTGATCTATAGATTGAACACAATCCCTATCACAATCCTAGCTTTTGAGACAAGAACTGGTAAGCCGATCCTAAAATTCATATGGAAATGCAAGGGACCCGGAAAAACCACAATAGTCTTGAACAAGGTTGGAAGACTCACATTTCCCAATTTCAAAACTTATTACAGAGCTACAGTAATTAAGACAGTGTGGTTCTAGCATAAAGATAGATGTATAGGGCAATGGAACAGTATTGGGAAACCAGAAATAAACCCTTACATTTATGGTCAATTGGTTTTTGACAGGGAGGCAAGACAGTTCAATGAAGAAAGAGTAGTCTTAGCAACTGGTGCTTGGATAACTGAATAGCCACATGAAAAAACAAAGTTGGACCCCTACTTACAGCATTCAGAAAAGTTAATTCAAAATGGATCGTAAACCTAAATATAAGAGCTAAAAACTATAAAATGTTTTATAAAATATTTTAAATCTTCATGATGCATGGGTTATGCAGAAATTTATCAAATATGACATGCAAAGCACAAAATTAAAAATAAATTTGACTTCATCAAAATTAAAAAATTTTGTGGTTCAAAGGACACTATCAAGAGTGAAAGTATAGTCCTTGTAATGTGAGAAAATGTTTTCAAATCGTATGTCTGATAAGGGACTTGTATCCAGAATGTTAAAAATAAAATAAAATAAAATAAAGACTCTTACAACTAGGCATTAAAGACAAGCAACCAAATTTAAAATTGGGCAAAGGATTTGAATAAACATTCCTCCAAAAAAGATACACGAATGGCCAACAAGCACATGAAAAGATGCTCAACATCACTAATCATTAGGTAAATACAAGTCAAAACCACAGTGAGACACACTTCACACCCACTAAAATGCCTATAATTTAAAAGATGGATAATAGCAAGTGTTGGAGTATGTGGAGTCCCTGGAACTCTCATACATTGCTAGTGGAAATGTAAAATGGTGTAGCCAATTTGGAAAAAAACAGGGAGTTCTCAGAAAGTTAAATATAGAGTTACCATATGACCCAGCAGTTCTACCCCAGGTATGTATTTGAGAGAAATGAAAACATATGTCCATACAAAAATTTGTATACTGATGTTCGTATCAGCAGTATTCAATAACTGTCAAGATTGTAAACAGTCCAACTGTTCATCCTCTGATGATTGGACAAATAAAACATAGTATATCCATATAATCAAATATTTGGCCATTAAAATGATGTACTGATGCATGCTACAACAGAGATGAACCTTGAAAACATGCTAAATGAAAGAAGGCAGACAGAAAAGCTCAAATATTTTATACCTCCATTCATATGAAATTTTCAAAATAGGCAAATTTATAGATACAGAAAGTAGATTAGTGGTTGCCTAAGCCTGGGGTGGGGAGTAGGGAATAATTGTTAATGGGTTTGAGGTTTCTTTTGGGGTGATAGAAATGTTCTGTAATTCAACAGTAGTGATGATTGCACAGCTCTGTGAATATACTAAAAGCATTGAATTATAAACTACAATCAGTTGATTTTCTGGTATATTAAAGATTTTAAATCTATATATATATATATCTTGGAAGTTACATATACTACTTGCACTACATCCCATTGGCTATAACCTAGTTACTGTGTTACACCTACTTGTTACGGGGCCTGGGAACAGTAGTCTGTATTCTGGGCAGCCATGTGCCCAGCTAATATAAGAGGACTGTTACTGAGGACAAGGAGTGAGTGAGGTATTACTGGATGTCTAGCAATCTTTGCCACTTTTCCAAGTTAAAGGGGAATCATGACCAAAAAAAAACCTGCTACAAGTTATTATGGTTAAGTCAGACAATCGTGTTGATATACAGCTTCCTATTAGCCTGAAATAATAACCTGTTTGTTTTTCTTTTTAAAGATTTTACATACAAAGAGAGGATGCAAAGGGCTCATGAGTACCAGTGATCCCCTGGTGGTGTCTTTATGAAACCTGGTCCTCCCAAAATTTATGGCTGTGGTAACCAAGTTGATCGTTACAGCCTCCTCTACTTTATTTATTGAAAAAGTACTGATACTTTTAAGAATTTTTGAGAAGTCTATAAATGCCATTTCAGAACACACAGTGAAATCAATAATAATTCTTCTAATTATTGAGATATAATAAATGTCAAAAATAAGGAAAGCATATTGTTTTCTGTATAAAGGAATTAGTCTTTTCAAGTTGTTGTTTTTTTGTTTGTTTGGTTTTTTAGCATTTAAAATTACTAAACCAGGATTAATGGGATGGATTATTTCAGCATCTAAGAAAAAAAAAGGGAACATTTTTTAAGTTTCAGGGAATGGATTTCTCTTTTGAAATAGTTTGTTATTGGCTGAAAAGCTGAAAAGTTACTTTAGAAAATATTAAAATGAAAAAAATAATTTCATGTGTATGCTATAAAGCTTCATTATTTTCAGTTGATTGGGAAATTTGGTAGGCCAGAGAGAACTGGCAAAACATAACATTTTATTTTTTTTATTGAAGTATAGTTGATTTACAACGTTGTGTTAGTTTCAGGTGTAGTTACAATTACATATGAGTATATATTACATGTATATGTAGTTACAGTTACATGTATTCAGTTACATATATATTCTTTTTCAGATTCTTTTCCATTATAGGTTATTACAAGATGTTGAATATTATTCCCTGTGCTGTTTTTCTATTTTATATATAGCAGTGTGTATCTGTTGATCCCAGACTCCTAATTTATCCCTCCCCCTCACCTTTCCCCTTTGGTAACCATAAGTTTGTTTTCTATGTCTGTGAGTCTCTTTCTGTTTTGGAAATAAGTTCATTTGTATCATATTTTTAGATTCCATGTGTGAGTGATATCATACGATATTTGTCTTTCTCTGACTTACTTCACTCAGTATGATAACCTCTAGGTCCATCCATGTTGCTGCAAATGGCATTATTTCATTCTTTTTTATGGCTCAGTAATGTTCCATTGTATATATGGACCACATCTTCTTTATCCATTCCTCTGTCGATGGACATTTAGGTTGCTTCTATGTCTTGGCTATTGTAAACAGTGCTGCAATGAACATTGCGGTGCGTGTATCTTTTCAAATTAGAGTTTTCATCATTTCCTGTTACAGGCCCAGGAATGGGATTGCTGGATCATATGGTAACTCTATTTTCAGTTTTTAAAGTAAGCTCCATACTGTTCTCCATAGTGGCTGTATCAGTTTACATTCCCACCAACGGTGTAGGAGGGCTCCCTTTTCTCCACACCCTCTCCAGCATTTATTATTTGTAGACTATTTCATGACGGCCATTCTGATTGGTGTGAGGTGATACTTCATTGTAGTTTTGATTTGCATTTCTCTAATAATTAGTGATGTTGAGCATCTTTTCATGTGCCTGTTGACCATCTGTACGTCTTCTTTGGAGAAATGTCTGTTTTGATCTTTTGCCCATTTTTTTATTGGGTTGTTTGTTTTTTTGATGTTGAGCTATGTGAGCTGTTTGTATATTTTTGAAATTAATCCTTTGTCAGTCACATTTTTTATGAATATTTTTTCTTATTCTGTAGGTTGTCTTTTCCTTTTCTTTATGGCTTCCTTTGCTGTGTAAAAGCTTTTTTTTTTTTTTTGGCCGTACGTGGGCCTCTCACTGCTGTGGCCTCTCCCGTTGTGGAGCACAGGCTCCGGATGCGCAGGCTCAGCGGCCATGGCTTACGGGCCCAGCCGCTCCGCGGCATGTGGGATCTTCCCGGACCGGGGCGCAAACCCCTGTCCCCTGCATCGGCAGGCAGACTCTCAACCACCGCGCCACCAGGGAAACCCTGTGTAAAAGCTTTTGAGTTTGATTAGGTCCTATTTGTTTATTTTTGCTTTCATTTCCATTAGTCTAGGAAACGGATCCAAAATAATATTGCTGCAATTTATGTCAAAGGTATTCTGCCTATGTTTTTCTCTAGGAGTTTTAGAGTATACGGTCTTACGTTTAGGTCTCTAATCCATTTTGAGTTTGTTTTCATATATGGTGTTAGAGAATGTTCTAATTTTATTCTTTTACATGTAGCTGTCCAGTTTTCCCAGCAACACTTGTTGTAGAGACTGTCTTTTCTGTATTGTATATTCTTGCCTCCTTTGTTGTAGATTAATTGACCATAAGTGCATGGGTTTATTTCTGGGCTTTCTGTTCTGTTCCATTGATCTATGTGTCCGTTTTTGTACCAGTACGATACTAAAACATATAAAATTTGAAAGGAGATACAGGCATTTAATCTCAAGTACTGTTTCAACAGAGAGATAAATTTATTATATATTTTTGGTAGGTATGTTGTAGTGATTAAGAGCATAAGCTTTGGGGGAATTCCCTGGCAGTCCAGTGGTTGGGACTCTGCACTTTCACTGCTGAGGACCCGGGTTCCATCCCTGGTTGGGGAACTAGGATCCCGCAAGCCGCACGGCATGACCAAAAAAGAACATAGCTTTGGAATCTTTTTGACATAGTCCTGAATCTGCACTTTTCTGCTTATTAAATCTGTGAGCTTAGACTACACTTAACATTCTGAACCTTAATTTTTCTTACCTGTAAAGAAGGAACAATACCTACCTCATAATGTTACTGTATTACATTGAAATAATACATGCAAAGCATTTAATTAGTGTCCGATTTACTGTTGGCACTTAATAAATGTTTGTTTTATTATCATTGAAATACAATCATTAAGATAGAATGAGGTATTTGAAAATCTCTTTGCACATAAGTGGGAAACATTTTTATGGAACCCTGTGTAGAGTTGTCAACTTGGTATGAAATGCCTTTTTTTATTGGTAACTCAAAAGTGAACTTTTTCTCATCTTGGGATGAACTATCAACTTCTCCATTGGTGAAGTTTTAACTAACAAAATTTTATTGCAGAGAATGGAGTAAACAGACGCTAATTCTAAGTTTCTCATATAAAATTTATTTTCTAGGAGAATGCATAGAAGGGCTGCGGGAAAATGACTACCTTCTGATTCACTCGTGCCGTCAGTGGACCACCATCACTGCCCATAGCTTGGAGGAGGGGCACTATGTCATTGGGCCAAAGATAGAGATTCCGGTACATTATGCAGGTAAAGCTCCTTTCAAGAGACAAGAAACGGCTAATGAAGGGTACTTGAATATGCTAATTTTCTCCTCCACAGTGAGAAAATAGGAATTGTCTATAAACTAGAGGGTATAATGACTTAGAAAAAGATGAATGAAACACTTTGGTTATTTTATCAGTGAAAGCTCAGATTCATTTTGTCATAGGCATTTCTAATTAATGCATGTAGTTAAGCATGAATTCTTAAGCACAGATTCTTATTAGATATTTATAAAATGAAAATGGTACAAACACAAAGATCATCTCTGGAATGACAGTCCATATGCGTAACCAGCCTCTGAACACCAGTATCTCTGAATAAACCTGAGCACGATTTGTGAATGACTTTGATGTCATGGTTTCACAAGATACCATTTCACAAACAAGCATTGTGGTCTGGTTTTAAAAGTATTGGATTGAAAGGTCAGATACCTGAACATGTCCCTCTTTGCAAGGAAGCGTTTAGAATACAGGCAGCAGAGGTGACCTCACTGCTTAGTTGAATCAGGATAATAACTACTTTCTTGCCTCAGTTGGAACTCCATTCAGTGTAACAATGTCATTTAACTAATTTTTATTAAGGGCTTTCTAAATACCAGCACTGTTCTAGGAGTTTATGATACATCTAGTAGCTTAAATCCACTTTCAATAGTGGCGGCTTACAAATGCAGTTTTTAGAAAACGTTCTGTATATATATTTCCTATACTTTCTTCTGGTGCTTATAGTTCATTATGTGAAGGATCTTGACTTTTTCTCTACTATTGTTAATTTTTCAAAAGTCTCTAGCAGGACACTGTAATTGATTAGCTATAAATTGTATAGCCCTAGACTGCCGTCATGTTTTTGAGTGACTCCTCTACATTGCCCAGAGAGTTGTCTGTTTGGAAAAGAGACCTTGCTATATCCCCACTGTCTAGAACAGCAGCAAATGGTGTGTGTTCAGTAAATATTTTTTGGATGAATGAATGGTTTGGTCCCCCTTTTATTCCTAGGAGTCTTCATTGCTAGATATGACCTAGAGATCACTAAATTTCTCAAAATCCTTCTTATTCCAGAAAAATTATAAGAAAGAATTTCTCTTGCCTGAAACCCTGTCCTGGAATTCTCTTGCCCAGATGTAGGAGTAGACTTCATAGAAAAAGGAGGAACATATAGCTACAGAAAGTATCATGACTGTGAGATTGGGAGCCAGGCCAAAGGGGCAGAGAATGAGACAGACCCTCCACCTGCCCAGTCTCTCCTGCCAGTGGTCCCACAACAGGTGAGATCCATGCTAGTTTTAGCAGAACCAAAATTCTGTCCCTTGTGGAAAACCGAGAAGGAAGGTGTAAGATTGTGATTCACATATATGATTTTACCTAATCTGCTGTGTTCTTCTTTTAGTAGATTGAGTTTTAGTCTTTCCCCCAAATCCATTGCTCCATGACATCGTTCGTCCCACATGCATGCTGTCATTTGATCAGTTACTCAGATCTCTTTAGAGACTCCGTATGCCACCAGTCTCTTTGACTTATTGCTCAGAGCCCTCACAGGGGCTGGTTCTAGTCCACTTCTCCAAACTTACCTCTTCTACTCTGAAGAGTGAGCCTTCCACTCTAGCTAGATTAGTCACCTCACTGTGTCCTGGATATCCTGAGTACTTTTCCACTTACACCATTCCCCGGGCGGCGTTGCCTTCCTTGGCCATGCTTTTATCAGAGCCTGTCATTGCATCAGGAGGGGGCAAGTACCCCCGACTCTCCCCATGTGGTCTTCGATGTACTTACCGTGTATCACATTCATTTAGCACATCCTCGGGCTTCGTTCAGTTACCTTTTCCTACAGGCACACACATCTTCACTTGTCAGCTGCACTGTACACTCCTTAACAAGTGAGACCAATTCTAAAAACCTTTGTGAGTCCTTAGGATCTATACACAAAAGATACAGTTCCTTATGGCTGCAGATGCTTCACCTAGGGATCTCAAACTTGGCTGTACATTGGAATCACCTGGGAAGCTTTCAAAATGGCTGATGCCCAGTTCCTATGTCCAGGGTTCTGGTAATTGGTTTTGAGTGTGGGCTGAGCATTAGGATTTTAATAGCTCCTCTTGTATGTAGTTAAATTATGCAGCCAAGGCTGGGAATCCTTTGTTCTGGAATGGGCATTCACAGTGTCAGATGATCAGATTTCCCTAAATACCTGCAAATATTTGCAAATGTTTTATTGTTCTGAACATTTTTTAAAATAGACTTTCACCTTCCACTGGGATAAAAGATATGGTATGTTCAACAGCTTACCCTTTATCTGCAGGGAAATGATAGTACACTTAATTGGGAGACCCCAGGGCGTGTATTGCAAATGATACTATTTTTTTTAAAGTGAAATTGAGGTCCCAAGACTAAAAGGAAACATGAACACTAAGACTGTACCACTTTACATGAAAAGAAAGAAAATATATTAAAGGAAGAAAAACTTGAAATAGAACTATCTTGGTTCAAGCTGCTATAACAAAATACCATAGACTGGATAGATCATAAACAAAAGAAATTTATTTCTTGAGAAGTCCAAGATCAAGGTGCCAGTAGATCCGGTGTCTGGTGAGAGCTCAATTTTCTGGTTTGCAGATGGTCATTTTCTTGCTGTGTCCTCACAAGTTAGAGAGAGAGAACAATCATCCTTCTCAAGTCTGTTCTTATAAGGGCACTAATCTCATTCATGAGGACTCCACCCTCATGACCTAATTATTTCCTGAAGGCCGCACCTCCAAATTCCATTACATTGAATTACTCTGATTTTGGGAGGATGTAAACATTCAGTCCATAACAAGTAACCAATGGTTTATGAGACATTTGATAAGATTATTTCAAAGAGCATCCTAGGGGATATTTTATTTCAAAGAATTTATTATCAAGTCCAGCCTTTGGAAGAGAGTATAAAGTAAATTGTGGAGACTAAAAATATCATATATGTCTCTGGTTTATTAGTGTTTTAATTTTAATTCGTAGAAGAAACCCTTATTCATGCATGTTGTACTAATTTGTTGTAATTTCATATAGGTTAAGAGTCATCACTCATTCTTTGAGGAAAATTAATAAATAATAATTAAATATGTTTAACATAGTAATAAAATCTACCAGCTTTGTAATCAGCCTAGTTGGATTCCTGGTTCTGCCACTTACTGTCTGTATTTGGGCAAGTTACTAAACCTCTCTGAATCTTAGTTTCCTCATCTGTTAAGTGGGGATAACTATAGTGCCTTTCTCTTCAGCTAGTTGTGAAGATTAAAAGAGGTAATGCAAGTGAAGCACCTTTCTGAGCGCTTACTAATTCCAAGTGCTCCATAGTGTTAATAGTGGTGATTATGGTAGTGATAGCAGTAAAATGTTTCTAAAGATTTAACTGTTTATTTTGAAGTACAGATTACAAGTTGAATTACTTTTCTGCTTCTTAAAGCAGGCTGAATACTGATACCCCTCAATGTTGTTTTGGCTGCTGGGTTTTTTTGTTGTTGTTTTAAACTTTTTACTTTGAGGCTGCAATCGTATGATATATTCCTTTATACTATTTACCCATTTTTACCATCATTTGCCATGTTTGTTGTATTCTTTTCCTCCATCTCTTTCTCTGCGCGCGCGCGCGCGCACACACACACACACGCGCGCGCACACACACACACACACACCCATATTATTTATTTATCCCGAATCATTGGAGAGCAGACAGCACACATCCCCCTTAGACTTCATTATGTATTTCCTAAGAACAGGGATATCCTCTTATGTAACCACAGTACTGTTAGCAAATTCAGGACATTTAATACTTTAATCTGCGGTCCATGTTCCAGTTTTGTCAGTTGTCCCAATAATATTTTTTCGCTCTAGGACAGCACCTAGTCTGGGACCCCTTATTGTATTTCCCTATCATGTCTCTTTAGTCTCCTTTAATCTGGGATAGTTCCTTATCCTTCCCCTTATCCTTCCTTCCTGATGTGTTTTATGACTTTTTTTTTTTTTTTTTTTTTTGGCTGCGTTGGGTCTTCGTTGCTGTGCGCGGGCTTTTTCTAGTTGCTGAGTGGGGGCTACTCTTTGTCGTGGTGCGTGGGCTTCTCATTGCGGTGGCTTCTCTTGTGGAGCACAGGCTCTAAGCACATGGGCTTCAGTAGTTGTGGCACATGGGCTCAGTGGTTGTGGCTCGCGGGCTCTAGAGCTCATACTCAGTAGTTGTGGCACATGGGTTTAGTTGCTCTGCAGCATGTGGGATCTTCCGGACCAGGGCTCGAACCCGTGTCCCCTGCATTGGCAGACTGATTCTTAACCACTGCGCCACCAGAGAAGTCCCTATGATATTTTTGAAGAATAT
Source organism: Delphinus delphis (assembly GCF_949987515.2). Lineage (NCBI taxonomy): Eukaryota > Metazoa > Chordata > Mammalia > Artiodactyla > Delphinidae > Delphinus > Delphinus delphis. The sequence continues at coordinate 47,081,005 of NC_082695.1, read as the reverse complement.
AGGCAAGTTGTTTTATAGACTAGCCCTCAATTTGGGTTCCCCAGGCTGTTCATGATTAGATTGAGATTATGCACTTCGGTCTGGTTGTGTCCTCCTCAGGGAATCACATCTAGAGACACGGGATGTCCCTTTGTCCCTTATTGGTGACATTGATTTTGATCACTCGGTTAAGGTGTTGTCTGATTTCTCTGCTGTATAATTACCATGCTTTGTGTTACTGGGAAATTTGAAAGAAGGTTCTTTGAGATTCTGTAGGTATCTTATTCCTTCTCTAACTCTCCCCTTTTGTTGAGCAGCTATTGATGTTTCCTGTCTGATTCAATTTTTACTCTGAAGGTGGCAAAACAGTGCATTTCTAACTTAACTCCATCATCCCTTCTTATATGTGTTGTCATTCTACTGTAAGGAAGAGCTGTTCCTTCTGTCCCATTGTTCAGTTAGTTACCTTTTATTATCAGCATGAAATTATGGATTCTTACTTCAGGAAGGGGGTCAAAATATCTTCCTGTCCTTGTTTATTTTGATGCTCAAATTGTCTCATATTTTGCCATTTGGGTACAAGCTGGCCCATCTGTCTTTATGACATGCCCCCTTTTCCTTATTTTCTGTTACAGGTAGCAACCATTCTTCTCAGTTAGTGTACCATTTTCATCAGGGCTACTGCACTGTCCTATTCCAGGCAACGCTCCTTACTTTATGGTCTCTGTAAATGGTGTCCCTTGGAGTTGTGCAGTGCACAGCCAAGGCAGTTGTACACAGCTCTATTCACATATATTCTGGAAAGTTGTGAAACTCAGCATTTTTAGAAAATTACAGAGTGCCTTTCCCATATTTTTTATCAGAGATTTTCATGAAATTCCTCATGTGAAAAGAAATAATTTCATAAAATTTTCAGAAAAGAGAAATATGACTTGAAGTCCCTTATCAGAATTATACTCTGATGTGGTGGTAATAAGAGTCGCCTTACTCTGAATTCTGAAATTATTAGATGTGCTTTGAGAAAAAAAATAAAGACTTCCCTTATTCTGACAAAGTAAGTTTTTTATTTGGGATAAAAGGAATTTTCTTGGTTTAACAAACAGTTGATTCCGAGAGAGAGAATGTGTTCAGTCAGCATCAGCATCACATATTTTGCTAACAGCAGGGAAACCGCTCAAGAAAAATTGGCATAGTGTTTAGAAAAATGATTGCAGCTTTCAGACAACTTTTAGTCAAAAGGTATCAGAGATCAGTTTAATCTAAACTCTAACTTCTTGTTGCTACCGAAAGGGCAAAGATTTCCTAAGGAATGTACAACACAGAATGTGGAATTTTTCTGCATTCTGTGTACTCAGACCATCTAAATTCCTGCCTGGCACTCCATCAGACACTGCTAACTCACCCTGCACGCTTCCTGACTTGTTCAACCAAAAAAAAAAAAAAAAAAAAATCTATTTTTAAGAATTAGAAAAGGGAACCTAGTGCAACTTAATTATAGCCAACAGTTTGTAAAGATGAATGATTTCCATTTTACAGTTCACATTTCTATTCATCAAATTCCTTGTGTCTCTGCAGCTCAGAGTGGTCAAGCTCGCGCATATTGCTTACACTAAAGCATGTGTCTCGGGGTTTACGCTGAGCCCTTCTAGAGCCTTAAACCTAATGTGGTATTCACAATTTGACATTTTGTCCTTTAAAACTAGTATAAACTTCAGGCTGCACAAAAAGCTGGATACGCTGTTGCCTCTGGAATTTTATTTGCCCTTTTAAGCTCCAAGTTTCCAACCTATAAAATGAAGTTTTACCTTAGAAAATGTCGTGAAGATTTTCTGAGATCTGACTTGTGTAAATGACTCAGCACGGTCCCTGTCACGAGATGAGTACTAAATAATGTTACCTCCTCGTTATCAACTCTGTCGTGAAAACCAGAAAAAGCTCTCTCTAGAGACACAGCTCTGAGAAATCAAATGAATCAGAATGGGAGGTGTCTGTACCCGTGATCCACCACTTGGGGAAGTAGTGGAATTCCGACTGGGTTTATGAAAATATAAATCATTTGACGGCGTGCTTGGTGTCATCATCACCGAACAGATTGCTCCTTGAATATAAGCATCTGAGATAAACTCCAGCCACGTTTGGCTTCTATTTTTAAATTCTCATCCTCCTGCAAATCTGGTGAATCTTTAACAAGCTAAAATGATCTCCGTACTGCCCTCCTAGCTACAGTACGTACAGAAATAGGTAACAGTGGAGCCCAGGGTTGGTTAGAATTGCTTATGAAATCTGCAAGGCCCTTCTCAGCAAGCACCTGCATTTATATCAGCAGTACCTGTTTTTAAAAATGTAGGATGTGCAGTGTCTGTCTCTCGGGCAAAATTATCGTAATGTGGTATTCTAACATAACCTTGAATTGTAATTACTGAACAAAGGGAAGTGTTGAAACAAGCTAATTTTATTCTCCTGGGTTGTGAGTTTAATTAGTGTGAATCATCTGTTTACAAAAGTGACTACTTTTGTAGAACATCTTGTGTACTTTCTCTGTTACATGGGATAAAGCTTATGTGATAAAATGGAAAGTAACCAAATGGTCTTTTAAAAAGTCCTCAGGACCAATGTAGTATGCCAAGGGACATTATCCCAACCAGTTTTGCCAGTAATAAATATTAGCTATCTAAGAAACAACCATTTTTCATAATTGAATCTTTAAGTCACAGATTGCAATAACTCAGATTTATGTAGTGTTTAGTGTTCTCTTGTTAACTCAGCATTTTACTTGTATTTCTTCATGTAGCTTTGACAACAAACCCATGAGGCGGGTTCTATTATTATCTGCCTTTGTGCACAAGTGCAAACCGAGGTTCAAAGATGTTAAGGATCTTGTAATGTTACACAGTAATAGGTGTGATTTGAACCCAGGATATGCGGCTCCAGAACCTGATTTCCTCACCACAATTCTCTGGAAAGTGCTAGAACGCACTTCGCACAAGGAAGATATTCTGACCATCACAGAGAAGAGAGATCTGTTAGAATTTGCTAGTAAATTGAGTAAAGCTTTTGCTTTTCTTTCCTTACACGCACAGCTCCCCACTTGTAATCTGACTCTAGGGGAAAACTAAGGAAACATATATTTCTCTTGACCTTTTCCAGATTCATAAGTCATCTGCGTACAGGTGACATTCCCATTTCTAAGTAAATTACAGGAAGGAGCAAAGACAGAAGAGCTTCCAGGAGAGCCTGTGGGAGATCGAGAGGATGCTGTGGGAACCTGGGGGCCTTCCTATCCAAGTCTGGAGGCCGGGGGAGAAGGTCTTTTAAGTGCGACTTAGGAAGTTGGTGATATTCAAAAGGACAGACTCGGTGAATAAATGACAGGAAAATTAGACTTCACCAGGGGATTAAAAATGAGTGGAAGGTGAGACAGCAACACAGATCAACTATGTGTGCCAGTGTAGTAAAGAAAAGTAAGTAAAGAAGTTGGTGATATTCAAAAGGACAGACTCGGTGAATAAATGGCAGGAAAATTAGACTTCACCAGGGGATTAAAAATGAGTGGAGGGCTTCCCTGGTGGCGCAGTGGTTGAGAGTCCGCCTGCCAATGCAGGGGACACGGGTTCGTGCCCTGGTCCGGGAAGATCCCACATGCCGCGGAGTGGCTGGGCCCGTGAGCCATGGCCGCTGAGCCTGCGCGTCCGGAGCCTGTGCTCCACAATGGGAGAGGCCACAACAGTGAGAGGCCCGTGTACCGCAAAAAAAAAAAAAGAGTGGAAGGTGAGACAGCAACACAGATCAACTATGTGTGCCAGTGTAGTAAAGAAAAGCTAAGGGTGACGACATAGGAGTGAAAGGCTTCTAATATTCATTTTTTAAGAATAATGGAGTCGGAAGCATCTTTCTCAGCTGGGGGGATGACTCAGAAGAGAAAAGGGGGAACTAATTAAGTAATGTAATAGCCTGGTATCTGGGAAATTGTCTCTGCCCTTGTTTTCCACCAGAGACGTTGTTACCCTCTCCCTCTCTACTTCTTTGTTTCATGATGTATTTGGTGTAGCTACTGTAACATAGTGTTTGTGGTCAGAGGTCAGGTGAATTGTATCTGTCACATTTGGATATTCACCCAGACGTTTAAACTCAAAACAAGGGTAAAGAACTTATGTAAGCATCTGCCTTTGATGGAAGAATGACTGGAGGACTGTCGCCAGCCTTCGGTATAGTTTTCTAGTTTCACTTCTAAATGCTTAAGAATAATACCCCAAGGAAATTTGAATATGAATGATATTCATGAGGAGATGATTCTAGGGAATTATCTTGATTTTGTTAAGTATTGTTAGGTATGATAGTAGTATTACAGTTTTGAAGGAAAACATCCTTATTTTTTAGAGACATACTGAATTACTTAGGGGAGGGGAATATGATTATCATTTATAAAATACTTCAAAAACAAACAGATCAACATAGACAAATATTGGGTGAGCTGTTAAAGTTGTTCAGTCTAGGTGACGGGTAGATGGTACAGTATTCATTTTCTGTGTGTTTTGAAAAATTTTGTAATAAGGAAAAAAATGGACTCTCTGACAGCAACCAACAGCAAAGTTAATTGTCGTGTATAACTCTTCAGTGGTATTCTTACCAAAACGACTTCTGCCTCAATCCTTGAATCCTACTTGTAGTCTTAGTAAGTTGTTCTGTTCCAGTGTCAAGTGTGGAAATAGCCCAGTGAAAGGTGAACTCAGAAAGAAATGATTCTGTTTTCACCACATGGTGCTACCATCCCAGTTTAGCAGCTACCTGTGGAGACTTGATTGCTCCCAGCCTGGCCGGTTCCCAGGGGCTTACCCAGTTGGTGGTAGTGATTTAAGTATAAAGGAGGAAGGAGGTGTGTGTGTGTATGATTTGGAAAGAAAGGAAATTCTTTTTTATTAGTTTCTTCTTAAAATAAGAGCTTTATGGGAGAAATGGAAAGGGGGAATATGAGTAAATACAGGGAAGGTTATTTGGTGTCACACTGTGGCTTTTCTTTTTTTTTAAACATTTAAAAAATTTTATGTATGTATGTATGACTGTGTTGGGTCTTCGTTGCTCCACTCAGGCTTTCTCTAGTTGCGGCGAGCCGGGGCTACTCTTCGTTGCGGTGCGCAGGCTTATTGCAGTGGCTTCTCTTGTTGTGGATCATGGGCTCTAGGCGCGCGGGCTTCAGTAGTTGCGGCACGTGGGCTCTAGAGCACAGGCTCAGTAGTTCTGGCACACGGGCATAGTTGCCTCACGGCATGTGGGATCTTCCTGGACCAGGGCTCGAACCCGTGTCCCTGCCTTGGCAGGCGGATTCTTAACCACTGCGCCTCTGTGGCTTTTCTTGATCTATAAATGCTGGTAAAACAACGTTTATAAAAATTTGAGAATCCGTCGATTGCTGTTTTCACATTTTGGCCTGTTTACTCTCAGAATCCTTGAAAATCACACACTGCATCTACAACAGAAACTCTAGGATCCAAAACATAAAACAAAAAACTCTGGTACAAAAACAGGGATGGTGTTTGGGGTTCAAAACTCGAAGGCTGCTGTTTTCTAATTTTTTTTTCTACTTCTCTGTCAGTACTGAATGGAAAGTTGGTACTTGAAAGGGATACCTCCAACTTTAGTCTGATTTAACCTATGAGATAAATGTGATTAACATCAGGTGGAAAATTTGAACAAGCTGCCTGTAACCACACTGTTAATGGGGTGTTTAAAACATGGGTGGGGATGGGTTCGTCTCACTTCGTAATTTGATTTCCGTGTTGGATTTGTACCTCCGAGAGGTGATGTGACCTTTTAAAAAGTTCCCTTTCAGCTTTTAGGGATTGCTTTTTTTTTTTTTTTCTTTGCGGAAAACAGACTTCTGTGTTTCAAAACTGATCTCAATGCCGGTAAATCTTCCTGAAGTCACTTCCCTCCGTTTCTTAGAATTGGAATCGCTTACCTTTATGACTCACCCTCCAGGGCAGTCGTGTGCTGGTCTTCTGTTAAACCGCTTACCCAGCTGGGTAGTTGTCAGGAGGACTTGTCCACAGGAAAACGACAGACCACGTGTACCATGCGAACTTTTGTGACATTTAGGGCAAGAGCATAGATGATTCAGAACTCGCATGTGTGCTTTTCCGGAAGGTATACATTACCAAGGCCTCCAACCTGTTAGGACTGGTTTACAGAACATCATGGGGTTTGTCCCTAAGAGTGAGTCAAGCCAGTGAGTGAGCGTGAGACCAGCAAGAAACACAAAGCTTTTATCTTCTAGACGTTAAAAATCGTTGTAGGTAAATGAAATGCAGGGGGCGCATCAGTGTTTGAAATAGTCCATGTCTCCCCTCATGTCATTTGCATCCCATGAGCTTCATACTCAGTGGCAGCTGTGTCTTCGCATACAGCCCTTCACACCATTTCATCACCCCAGCTTCCTTACTTGTAGTAATGAAGCCAGTCACCCAGGGAGGGAATTTCAGCCCTCCATCACCTCATGCCCTTTCCTTTTTGCCCCTGTAAGTAATTGTGTGCCAAGTCTTGCTGATGCCATCCCCACTGTCCCTGCCAAAGCTGTTCCCCCTTTCCAACCTGCTTTCACTGCGTCTCTGAAGACCCGAGTGCCTCCTTCCCAGCCCCCATCAGTCAGGTTATTTTTTCTCAACTAGAGCTGTTACTTTACCACTGGCCGGGACGTGTCAGAGGCGTCCTCCAGGTGGGTGCAGACTGTCGTCTAATCAGGGCCCTTCTGAGACCTGACATCCATTCAACTATGAGAGCATGCTCTCCGGTACACACCTCTCAGGGCGCCAGCCCCACTGGCCTGTTCGTTGTTCCCCAGATGGGCCCCACCCGCCTTGCCTCACTCTGTGCTGCTTCTAGTCCTTGGATGGCTCGCACATCAGTCACCCCCCAGCTGTGAGACCCTACCTCATACACCACCTCCCCTCAAGAAGCTTTTCTCAATTTTCCACAACGTGTGTATAGATAAGGTCCTTCCTGTTTGGAATCCCTATAATACTTTGTGCTCAAGAGTGCTTATGTCTTGCTTTTATTCTCCTCCCTACTAAAGGCTCCTTGAGGACAGTCCTGTCTCTCACAGAATCTAGAACAGGCTTGGATAGTTTAAGAGCTCACTAAATATTTTTGAGCGAACTGAACCTGAGTCATCTTTAAAGAATGAACATTTTTTTCAGTCGGTTTACAAAGATGCCTGAGAATGCCTGGAGAACAGTCTGGTTTCCTTTTCCCTTGAAGCAGGCAAGTGTAGCTCTAAGCCCCTCCATGGATAGTAAGAGAAATGATCATGATGCTCTGATAGAAGTGCAAACTGTTGAATAAGGAGAGAGCAGTTCTGTCTGGGAGTGGGAGGTGAGGGTCCTCAGGTGACCATAGCAGGAAAGGGAGTCTAGACCAAGTGCCAGATTAAGGAAAGGTTTGGATTATGGGCAATAGTGAAAGATAATTTAAATGGTTAGTGGGTTAGAGGGGGAAGGATTATTTAGGAAATGAGTTTCGAAACCCAGCTTGGAACAAATGTAAAGAGATTCAAATTCTAGGATGAATTATGGGAACAGTAATCTCTGTGTCTTGTGGGCATCCCTCCTAATCTGTGTCTCAAAAAGATTACAGGAGGCCACCACCTCCCACACTGATCCAGAATGGACGATGAGAAATCAGAGAAACCGGATAGGAAGTTGTTGAAATAACCTGATGAAAGATAATGAAGACCTGACCTAGGCTGGGGGAAGTGCTGATGAGGTAAAAGTTGATATCTAGATGCAGGGGACAAGGAAAAAGGAGAGAAAGGTAATTCTGAGAATTTTTTTTTTTTTTTTGGTCCAGTTTTTAAGGAAACAGACTTTTGTTTTTAACCTCCCAGGCATAGGCCTTAGCTCGTGGACTCTTTTTCCTAATGGCTTTCATTTATTTCTGCCATTTTCTTTTTTGCTAAAACATTCTTTGCCCTTAAAATAAATGTTGTCAACAAAATAAATGTCAAGTTCTTCCTAGAAAGAAGTAGAGTAGGAAAGTGAAGATTCAGATTTCTTTTAAAATGCTTTTGTGATCTTGTTGGGACACTCAGGGCCTTCCAGTAGAAGTTTCACATCTTCTCAGGTACTTAGACTTCTTGATTGGCAAGAATGTGCTTATCCTTTTAGTTCTTGAGCCTGCCAGGTACATCAGAGATAGGAGTTCCACAGAAAAAGTGTGTTTGGAGTAAGGCGTCAGGTGATAGGAGGGGAAAAAAATATATACAAAAATCTCAAGGACTAAAAGATTGATACCATAAAAATTTAACAGTTTTGCCTATATCTGGCATTTACTTATTTCCTACATCCAGTAGGAATTCTTTGTTCTATGTGTCAAACTAGGAAAGTTTGATGAACTGAATGAAATAGTCCAGTCGTATGTTTTCAGTGCTTATGATAAAGACATTCCTCTGTGAAGAAGAACATGTGTGTTTTGTAGGTTGACTCGTTAAGATCAAAACATCTGTTATGGAGTCTGTCACAGTTCTTAATAACTCTGTTACTTTCTTTAAGAAAAATAATGTTTGTTTTCTATAACATAGACCAGTGGTTTTCAACCAAGTTTGAGCAAGCAAGTTGGTCAACCAAGTTGAGCGTCTGTACCCACCTCCCCTTCCCCAGCACATTTGGCAATATCGAGAGACGTTTTTGGCTGTTCCAACGAGGGATGGGGGGCTATTGTGACCCGGTGAGTAGAAACCAAGGATGCTGCTGACCATCCCATAATGCCCAGGACAGCCGCCACTACAGAGATGTCGGTGGTGCCGAGATGGAGAATCCCAGATAACAATAATAATGTTATTATTATGCTGTGTTATCAAAAAATATTTTATGCTGTGTTATCAAACAATCTCATTTTGCACAGAGGCTGCCAGGCAGACATTGTCTAGAAAAAAGTATCAGAGTTGATTTCTAAAACATAACAAGCTGTTGCCCAGACTGAAAAAAACATGTTAAACAGTTTGTGAACAGACATCACATTCTGCACACACTGCCTGAGACTGACAGCAACCATGTGTGTCATGGCAGAAAAATTCAGGGGGCAGCAAAGGAGCAATCCCCTTTCGTTGCAAAGCTTTGTTTATCCTCCAGGACTACCCTGGCCCCTTCCTTCTCCCTTTATCTTCTCCCTTTATATATATATTAAAAAAAAAAAAAAGGTGGGGCTTCCCTGGTGGCGCAGTGGTTGAGAGTCCGCCTGCCGATGCAGGGGACACGGGTTCGTGCCCCGGTCCGGCAAGATCCCACATGCCGCGGAGCGGCTGGGCCCGTGAGCCATGGCCGCTGAGCCTGCGCGTCCGGAGCCTGTGCTCCGAAACGGGAGAGGCCACAACAGTGAGAGGCCCACGTACCGCAAAAAGAAAAAAAAAAAAAGGTGTATCTATCCGTAAATGCCTAGAATAAACAGATTTTAAAAAACAACATTATAAAACCTGGTTTCCCTACTTCAGATTGTAGTATGTATCTACATAAAATATGGTTCTTCAGATGCTGTTGAAATTGAGAATTTTACGTGTTGTATCTGTGTGGGTCAAGATCTGCCCCCCACCGCCCCCCAATAGAAGTGTAGCATCATTTCTCTTTTATTGTTCTATCTTCTCCTTTCCCATTTTCACAAAGTTCAGGTAACTGAATAGGGAGTCCAAATCCAGCAAGGAGAGGCTGCCTTGAAGCAGTGCTGCTGTGGGTCTGCGGATCTATTCAGACGTTGATTGAATAATGGAACACACTGGAGACGCTGGGCAGTGGGCACAGAGGGTGGAGGGAGGAGTGCAGCGGAGGGAGTGGTAGCACATAGGACCCACAACAGTGAGTAGCCGGGAGCACCTACTGAGTGGGGGCCAGGCCTGTATCACACAGAGCCATGATTTCATTTCATGGTGGCAACTGTCCCCTTCCAGATGAAGAACCCAAGGCTTTGGGATCTTAGCCAAGGTCCTACCGTCAACAGGTAGGAGAAGTCAAGATTGAAACCCAGAGCCATGCAACCGCGAAGCCTACCCACTCCGCCTGCAGCCTCCCTGCCTGCCACGGGGGCCAGATCCCAAAGTTCTGATGGACCTTCTGGGTTTGGGTTGCACCTTGTCAGCATGAGCTCACTCCCATGATTTTATATTTGGGTTTTAGAGATAACCCTTTGGTAGCAGGTGGGGACAGCCCTTGGTGACTAGCGTAAGTAAGGCGGAAGCAGCAAATAATACAGCCCATTGCTCCCAGGGCTGCTCTCGAGTCTCTCAGGGGCAGGCCGGGTGAATCATGAAGAGAAGGTTATTATCTCAAGGGTGAGGAAGCATTTCGATTGGGGCTGTAATTATTCGGTCTGTTTTTCCACCTTTCCTTTACCTGGCGCCCTCCTGTCAGCCAGTATGCGCTGGCTGGTAATATTCTTCTGCTCATCTAGCAGGCAAAGCTCACAAATTCGAGGACATTTTGTTCCTCCTCCCTGCGGAAAGGCCTTCTTTGTGTTCCCAAGGTGTAAATGAGCTGGGCAAAGAGCAGTCCTTTGGAGCAACAACCCCATGTCTGGATTAACAGGGCAGATGAGTAGGGAAACGTAAAAAATAAAGGCACTTAAACTGAACTACAGAATTCCTGGCATAGATCACTTCACTTCACCTTGGCCCCGCTCTCCTGAACACACACATATATGCACAGTGTTTCATAGCGAGTGTGTCTTTTTTGTGAGGTAGTGGAAGGAAGATGAGGTGATGCATTTTACCTGTTGCAGGAACCATTAGGAGACTATATTCTCTTTGATGTTTGGTTCTGGTGGGTTTCTATGTGACGACTGTAGAGCATCTTGCTGTGTAGAGAGATGATGTCACTAGTGCTGCTGGTGTCCAGTCATCTCCGTCTGCTGTCTTCATGCTTGACCAGCTGGGCACTCTAGACCTTGAATGACATTGAGGTGGGAGGAGCCACCTTGGGTCAGCTCTGTGGTTCCCGCCAGACTCAAGGTCATTGCCTCCTGCCTTATGGCAAAAACCAACAACAGTATAGAGTTAGGAACACGATGAGGGTTCCTACTTTCACCTCTTCTCCTCTGTGGCTGTCTCAGTCCATTCGGGTCACTATAACAAAGTATCACACACTGGGTGGCTTATAAGCAGCAGAAATTTACTTCTCACAGTTGTGGAAATGGAAAAGTCCAAGGTCATCATGCTAGCTTGGTTGGGTTCTGGGGAAGCCCGCTTCTGGGTTGCAGGCAGCTGACTTCTTGCTGTGTCCACTCATGGTGGAAGGGGCTAAAGACCTCTGTGGGGTCTGTCTTATGAGAGCACTAATCTCATTCATGATGGTCCCCCTTCCATGACCTAAGCGCCTCCCAGACGCCCCACCTCCTAATGCCATCACACAGGCTTAGGATTTCAACGTATAAGTTGGGGAGGGGAGACACATTCAGTCCATAGCAGTGGCCTAACAACTTGAATTTTTCTCCCCAACTAGAGTTCGTACTCTACCAAAATGACAATGTAGAGAGGAAGTTCATTGATCTGGCTCAGCTTCTTAGGGGCTATGTGATCGTTTCTGTATGTTGCCTAACTTTTCTGTGCCTCAATTTCATCACTCATAAGATGGGGAAAATAATAGCTATATATACTTGTTTCGAGGCTGAAATGAGCTTAGAACTGATGCTTAGAAGAGCATCTGGCATATCCGAAGTGCTGTATAAATGTTCTGTGCTGCTGTTACTGTGTGGTTGATGTAGTAAGACAAAAAAGGAAATGAGATTTCAAGCATTGGAAAGGAAGAGAAAAATACCATGATTGTCTTACAAAATCCCAGTAAACCAACTGAACCAAAGATTATGATTAATATCAGAATTTAGTGGTCAGATGCAAGGTTAGGTTATAAAATCAATAATGTTCTCTAATACACTAGAAATAACCAAGTGGAAAATGTAAGTTTTACACAGTAGTACAGAGCGGCATCCAGAACACATTCTTGTTTCCCTTGTAAAGACCTTCACTTGATCTGAATGAAGATAGATAAGCCTTGAGATGTCAGCATATCTATTATTCCACAAGACAAGTGTTTCTTTGTTGGCATGTGAAAACATGTTAAATGTTCTGTATAGATTTGTTTTAATACTTAAAAGGGTCCTCCTACCTTTACATGGAGGATCTTATTTACAGATTTCCTCCAGAAATCTATTTTGGGATATCCTGAAGAGTTCATACCATACTTTTAATTCAGTCAGTTGTCTGAACATGATGAGGTGTGATGAGACAGTTTTCTTAAGATCATCGTCCAGATTTTTTTTTCAACTAAGTACATGCAAACCCCCTGTTAGCAAGTAAGGTTCCTGGAAGTCAGGTTCCTGGCAATCTGTGTGTGGCTGCACAGCGGCGATTATGGTAGTTCTTGCTCTGGAGTGGCCATATGAAGTCTTGACAAAAATCTACTGATCACTGTACAGACAAAGTAGGTATAAATTGGTTTGAAGAGCCAGGTATGTGCCATTGTCTTTTTAAGTCTCTTCACTATTGGAATCATTTCCAAATCACTGGATCTAACTTCCAACCATTGGCTTTAATCAAATGATTCCAGTTTGACTGCCTGTAGGGTGGGCGGGATATCTAGCGTGATATTGCTTTAGCTACGTGAGACCTAATTCAAGGAAGAGATCACTCCAGCTGGCAGCTTTTGAATGGTTTCGGTTTCTCAAGTGATTCTTGACTCAGTTTAATTGATCTGAATGAGTAAGATGCAAAGTCCCCCAAACTCAGATGAACCTGTGATAAAACCCACACAGCTTAGGATTTAGAATTGCATTTAGAATTGCTCTTTCAGGTGTGCAGACGCTGAGGCAGCTGTGTGGGGTGGAATGGGTCTTAGACTTGGAGTCAGAAGTTGTAGATTCTGGTGTTTGCCTCTGCAATTTACATTATCAGCTCTGTAACCTCAAAAAGTGCCTTTATTCTTTCTCCGTTCCCAAGTTTTTAAAATAAGAATGTTTGTGAATATTAAATACATTGACTATAGAAGCTTTGTAAACTATAATGAACTATCCCTTTGCAAAGCATTACTTTTAGTAGATCAAAATATTCCTGGTTCTCCATATACTTAGTACCTTCTTTAAGAACAAGTGAGTGTCTTTTGTGCTTAGAATAAATGGTACCTGATCTTCAAGCCATTCTGAATCCTCTCACCTTAAACCCGACTGTTGGAAGCACTTCTTGTAAGTTTCATAGCACTTTATTGAAACCATGTCTGGCACTTGCGTATACGTGGCCTTTACTTGTATCTGCTACTTTATTTTAGCTCTTAAAAATGACATTGCAGTTATTTAATTATTTAATGCATTATTTATCTTTGCACTCTTCACAGTACCTTGAAGTGTGCCAGGTACGTAGAGATGCTTAAATGGTTGAACGGTTGGAGCTATAGTGTTTTGCTTGAATCTAAGGAAGGGTCTATCATAAGATGAGTACTTGATTGTTATTATCAGTCTGGTTTAAGCTAGAGGTAAAACAGTATCGTATGGGCACATGCTATCAAGGAGGATATTACTTGCAGGGAAGGTGGAGAGTTAAGTCATGGAACCAAGAACACATAAACTTGCATCTAGAAAACCAACCTGCAAATTAAAGGAAGCACTCTAATTGTACAGAGCAGGAAATGGCGTGATAAGTAATGACTGAACACAATGTACAACATTGACCAACTGCCCAGAAAAGGAATTGATGACCATGTGATCTCACTTTACCTTCAGCCGAGCATCACCTTTCTAACATCTACTTGAATGTTCCTTATGCCTTTGAAGACCACGCTCAAAACATTTGATAAGAAATATGTAGCGTGAACCCTGGGTTCATATTCCTCAGTGGCAGCTGAAGCATTTCACATCAGGGAACTCAACCCAACCTTATCACCATTGTTGATGAAAGCTGCTGAAATCACACACTAGATTTTAAGCATCAAAGCTCCCAAACAGTGTATTGGCAAAAGGAATTCTGTTAACTACATTCTTCATCAGTAAGAACTCTAGGTTTGCATAGTTTATTTGGGGTGGATATCAATGTGTTCATTTTGCCAGAAATTCTTATCTGTAGTTTTCTAAGGCCGTGAAGTCTAATGTGTGAAAATAATTGAACCTCCCATGACCAGACACCACTGATGGTAAATCTGGTTCACTTTAAAGCAAATGATGGAAAATCACCAGGTTCATATATCTCTGAAGGTTGAAAAACCAGTCAGGACAGCACATAGTGACTGACCTAGTGATCTTCTCATGGAAAGACTGGTGGGCAGCTAGAGCACATCGTGTGACAGCTGTTCTATTTTGGCATCTTCTCCCAGATGCCTTATTTTCAGGTGGCTTTGCTTGTAAGGATATGCCCTGAAGAGCAGAGAAATGCACTTGTTTTCACTGTTTCTTATCAGTCTTCTTGGGAAAATGTGCAGGAAGAGAAAATAGAGATTTTTTTTTCTTTTGTAATTTGACCAAACCAAAAAATCATACCAAGTAAGTTGTTATCCTAAGTCCTCTTTATGTTGTATACCATTTTCCACTTGTTTCTGAGAGTGAAAGTGAGTGAGGGCCACGGGTGCCTGTGTGTTCTGTTGCTCCCTGGAGAACTCAGTCAGGGACACTAGGAAGCAGTGTATCCAGCAGGAAGCACCCATTGTCGTCCCCTCTAATTCGTCGCCTAAAAAAGGACATGTTGCTTTGGACTTGAGTTCTGCACAGTCTTGTTTACTGCATCCCAGAATTCCGTTTATAACTGTGTCTGTTCCATGGTGGTAGAAAGAAATCCCCTCTCCCCCACCCCCACCCCGCAAATGGAAGCTAGTTTTTACCTAAGTGGATAATATTTCCTTTTATTAAAACGTGGCCAGAAAGAGTTCTGTTTTGACATTATAAACGAGAGTTAGGATTATCTACCAGGTGGATACGGCAATTGTGTGTGTCCCCTCCAGCTAGGCTATTTGACTATTCAGTTTTTCATTCTCCAGTTAAAAATTAAAATTCAGATATTTATCTACTGTATATAGAGAGATAGCATTAATGCTTTTAAATCTTTCTACTATATACAAGACTAGGGAGAGTGATTCATACAGAAAAGCTTTATCAAACATGTTCCTTCTGATAACTTCGAGGATAACTTCTATAGAAGGGAAGTTGGCATCAGAACAGGGAGAGTCAGGGGTGAGGGTGAGAGGAGAGAGCTGTAGCCAAATGAAGCTGCTTGGAAGCTGCGGTGTCTGGGTCCCTCCATTAAAAAAAACCTATACAGTACCCAGTTTTCTACAATAAAACCCTACGTCCTGTTCTCGTCTCTCAAAGTCTTTAGGGACTGCCTTTTCTGTGTTACAGTTCCAACCTCTTGCCCCATTTCCTAGTAGAGCGAACCCCAAGCCAAACCCAGTGGCCATTCAGCTGACTGGGCCAGTTTAACCAGTATTCCCAGCTCTGTTGACATTGCAGCACCACACTAGAGAGCTTTTGTGTTGTTCCTTCCGTGGTGGTGAGACAGAAGACAGGTGTGGAAGCTTCACAGGGTGGAACTTGCCCCTCTGATGACTCACTGGGTGCCACTCTTTGGGTGTATATTGTCAATACCCCCTTGCTAGGAGGTTGTCTGACCTCAGGGGTGTAGCTTCTGGGGCTTTGCTCATAAGGTTGCATGTTTAACCCGCTGGAAACATTCCAAGTGGGTAATTGCTCTCCACCTTCTAAAATCAATGGATTGGGTGTGTCTGTTTCCTAGGCTGACTGTTCTATGTTAAATTTCTCAGAAGTAAGAACGAGATTTGTTTTGTCAAAGGGTAGTGTGTGTCACATGGAGATGTTGGGTTTTGATTTAGAAGAAGGACTGTGCTTCTTTTATGAGTGTGCTTGTGATTCTGATAACTTAAAGAGTGGTTTAGGTGTAAAGATACAACTTGTCTTATTAGTACATAATAATTTCATAGACAATAAATGTTGTTCCTTGTGTCTGTTGTGTTATTAGGTATGTGTATTTATGTACAGGCATACGTCATTTTATTGCACTTTGCAGATAGTGCATTTTTTACAAATTGAAGGTCTGTGGCAACCTTGTGTTGAGCAAGTCTGTCAACACCATTTTTCCAGCAGCATCCTTTTTAAATTAAGGTATGTACATTGTTTTTTTAGACAATGCTAATGCACCCTTAATAGGTTACAGTATAGTGGAAAAGTAACTTTTATATGCACTGGGAAAACAAAAAATGTGTGTGACTCTCTTCGTTGTGATAGTTGCTTTATGGCAGTGGTCTGATATCTCTGAGGTATGTCTGTGTCTATAGGCCCCTGAGTGTGTGTGTGTGTGTTTACACACACACACACAGGAATGTGTGGAAAAAATGGTTACCAAAATGTCAGTGTTGGCTATCTCCAGGTGATTTTAACTGATTTAAAAAACAAACCAACCCAAGGGCTTCCCTGGTGGCACAGTGGTTAAGAATCCGCCTGCCAATGCAGGAGACATGGGTTCGAGTCCTGGCCCAGGAAGATTCCACATGCCGCGGAGCAGCTAAGCCCGTGTGCCACAACTACTGAAGCCCGCGTGGCTAGAGCCCGTGCTCTGCAGCAAGAGAAGCCACCACAATGAGAAGCCTGCGCACCACAATAAAGAGTAGCCCCTGCTCACCGCGACTAAAGAGAGCCCACGCGCAGCAACAAAGACCCAATACAGCCAAAAATAAATAAATTTTTTAAAATAAATAAAAAACAAACAAACCCTAGGTGTAAACTATTACATTTAGGCTGGATAAACAACAAGGTCCTACTGTATAGCACAGGGAACTATATCCAATCTCTGGGGATAAACCTTATGGAAAAGATTATTTTTTAAAAAAATGTCTCTGTGTATAACTGAGTCACTGTGCTGTACAGCAGAGATTGGCACAGCATGGTAAATCAATTATACCTCAAAAAAACAAATAAGCAACCGAAACCCCACCTTGAACCCTGTTTTTCCATCTAGCAGCTCCTCAACCAAACATCTCTGCCCCTCACCTCTCCTTTGCCGCATAACCTACTGTGGTCTGACTTTCATTCTCATAACTTGGCCGCCATAGCTTTTACTAAGGTCCTTAGTGCATCCTGCTTTCTCCATCTAACAGGGGTTTTCCAGCCCTTTCCTTGCTGGACCTTTCTACCACATGTGAGGCTATTGTTTGTTTTTCTCCTTGACGTTGTGGACTGCCAGGATATCACCACTTGCTCCCGGTTCCAAGCTCTGTCTCTCTGTGTCACCCGCCCCTTGGCACTGGGTGTCACCCAGACTGCCATCCTTGGCCCACTCAGCTCAGGGGAGCTCAGTCTAAAGCTACCACCCGCCCTTAAACCTGCCCTTCTTCCTGTATCCTGTTTGGTGGCATCACCACCCAAGCCAGAAATCTTGGACTCTTCCCACGACTTCATCCCCCACATCCTGTGATGAAAAGTTCACTGATTCCATCTCCCCTGCGTATCAAATGTGTCCTTTTCTTGAAAACACATGTCTACTGCCCTAATTCAAACCCTCTTTGTTTTTCATTTACAGTGGCCTCTGAACTGCCTCCAGTTTTGTTCCCCTAAAATTCGCTACCCACACAGCAGCCAGAAAGGTCCTTGATATTTAAGACACATAGGATTTTTAATTTACACACCTTACACCTTTGCTTTAAATCTTTTCATGGATCCCCAGGCCAACAAGAGAAAGTCACTATGACAAATTAAGACACTCTGACACTTAGGTCCTGCCTGCCCAGTTCTGCATTTGTATAGTTCCCACACCTGCCATGTCCTTCCTTTAGTCAGACTCTCCTCTCCACCTAGAATAGTCATCCGTCGTCCAGGAAGCATCTTCTGGTCTTCTGGTAACCATCTGTCTCTGACATTGCATGTCCACATTTATAATTGCCTTCCCCCACCCCCCAGTAGATCCTGAGTTCTTTGAGGGCAAGTACAGATCTTCCTTTGTACCTCTAGTGCTTATCAGAAGATCTGGCATGTAATAAGACAGTAAATCTTCGGATTAATGATGTGCCTATGTAGTTTGAATTGCTGATACGAATTAGGATATATAAAGATTGTCAACAGCAGATAGTTCGTGCATAATCTTAGTGTTAGTGTTACCTTGGCTTCTATCACTGATCGCCAGCCTATGTGGTGAAGGTGAGGAGAGTTGAGCTTGCGTGTTTTGAAGTGGCGCACTTAATATTTAAACTTCCCTTCTGTATGTTTGATTTATTTTGAAATTTTGAATACAAGGGAAACAGAAATTTAGGAAGCTTTAAAAGAGTGTGGCTTATAAATTGAGGAACATTGGCTTAAAGAAGTTCACAAAACATGACTGCAAATGTTGGGAGTCATGCCTATAGTAAAAATTAATCTTACACTTTTATAAGCATTGTCAATATAAACTAGTTACATTTACTTTAAAATTGCCACAGAGTAATGTGTAAGCTGTCAGGCAGTGGAAACTTTCATAATTTTCTTCATCTAGAACAGAGATATAGATATAAATAGATATATATCAAATCTTGTCTTAAGTACTTTCTGATGATGCTTATAGCAACTTACAGCTCAAAGGGAAGGGCTATCTTTTTTTTTTTTAACTTTTTTTTTTTTTTTTTTGCGGTAGGCGGGCCTCTCACTGCTGTAGCCTCTTCCGTTGCAGAGCACAGGCTCCGGATGCGCAGGCTCAGCGGCCATGGCTCACAGGCCCAGCCGCTCCGCGGCATGTGGGATCTTCCCAGACTGGGGCACAAACCCGTGTCCCCTGCATCGGCAGGCGGACGCTCAACCACTGCGCCACCAGGGAAGCCCTAGGGAAGGGTTAATCTTATTCATCCCCTAAATTTCACAGTTGAAGGAAATGAAAGACACACACATCCATATCCAGAGGGAAAGACACCAAAATGATAACTGTGTCAGAGTGATGTTGGAAGAATTCACTGATGTTATAGTTGATTTACTTTTTATTTACAAGATGCCCCATGAAGTGGTTTAGTTAATCAGGAAGAAATTAAATACAAAGTCTTTACTTTAAATGATACCTCACTCAACCCCTGCCAAAAAAAAAAAAAAAATTCTTGATGTTTTCAAGTAAAAGTATTGTTTATTAGCAACCATAGAAATCATTCTCTCATTTTTAAAAACTCCATGGGAGCTTGAGATGTGTGTGTGTGTGTCTGTGTCTGTGTCTGTGTAACAAATATTATCAACAAAGTGTTTGTTAGTGCTGAAAGTAGAAGGAAAGAGTTTCAGATTAGTAAGCTTTAAATACCTCTCTACAAGGCTGATTTCTAACTATCTCTTCTCTAAAATATGCCAAGAAATGTATTTGACGTAAGCAGACTTCCAGTCATTTGGATCATTGTTCAAATGATGTGAAAGTTATTGATGTGAAAGTTATTCTACATCATCTAAAAAGAAGCATATGGGCCCTGAAATGTGAATCCACATTTGGAATTCATTTTGTCTTTGACTCACTCATTCTCAGGATGTCTGATAACATGTAGTTGTGCCGCAATATAGTCATCCTTAGAGCTTGTGTGGGAAAGGCGGTACAATGAAAGTAACGTTCGGATGCCGTTACAGTTCCAGTCTGCCTTCACGAGGAACAATGGTGTAGGTGTACCATTCGGATCAAGTGCAGCCTTATGGTCCACTTTCAAAAAGGACAATTATTACATTTCATGTTTACTTCCCAAAGGGGATTTTTCCTTGGTTAGCGATATTTAAATGAAAGTGCTGGGCAGTAATGCCTTTTGTTTAATTTCACTGTTATTATTGGTAGGGAACTAGATTTCTCAGATTCCTGATCGAAATGATGCAAAGTCTCATTTTGAAAAGCCACATTTTTGTTGTATGTGTTTGGCATGAGTGGAGGGGGAGGGAAAGGGGACGAGGAGAGGAAGAACATGGGAATGAATGGGTCACAGTGGCTGGGAGTGAGCTAGAAACATACCTAGGTCCAGGTTGTGAAGGGTCTTTATAGATCCACTTCCACTTACTAAAGTTAATACTTCACCCACTTAGGACTTAGCATCAGGGCCTGCGGAGACTTTATGACCTTAATATATAAAAGATAGAGTTCCCGCAACCTAGAGGTTGTCAGTGAGGCAGTGGGAACAGTGACGCAGAGTAGAAAAGGAGAATGCTGTATTTACCAACTGAAGAAATATCGAGACCTCTCTTTCAATTCTACTATGTGGCATTTTTGCCTGATTTTCCATGAAAATTACTTGACTGTCACCAACTGTGACACACTGCCAACGGATGTGAAGATCCACAGATTCATAGAAGTTCTGTCAGGTTTTGAAATAATAAAGAGCTCAGTTTTGATCACTGGTCCTTATTGGCAAGGGACATTCGCTAAGCATTTTTCTCCCTGCAGAGGGGCAAGCACTGGTGATACAGGCAGTGAAACTACTCAGAATGATACTGTCATGGTGGATACATGTCGCTACACATTTGCCCAAACTTCTATCTACAATGTGTGCCACAAAGAGTGAACCCTAAGATATGGACTTCGGGTGATTATGATGTGTCCGTGTAGGTTCCTCAGTTGTAATAAATGTCCCACTCTGGTGGGGATGTTGATAACGGGGGAGACTGTCCTTGAGAGGGGGCAGGAGGTGTTTGGAAAATCTCTCTACTTCTCAGTTTTGCTGTGAACCTAAAACTGCTCTAGAAAAAAAATACTTAAAAAAAAATAGATGGATTTGTCAGGAGTAGGAGATTATTTTAAGAGTGAATACCTCATGTGTGTCATAGTCTTTGTGGCTCTGCTTTAAATCCCCCTTCCCTTCATTGCTCAAGCCCCGCATTAGTGTCACCTCCCATATGCACAACCTCACCTGGTTCCCTGGGCAGTTAGTCATCCCTCCTGTGAGTGAGCTTTTCTTCTCGCTTCCACGTAGCCCTTCACTTTGAATGGTTATTCTGTTTCATCTGTGTCTCCCTGGCTTGCTCAGGAGTGGGACTAGACCCTGTTCATCATCCTTGTATCCCTAAAACCTAGGAGGGTGCCCAGCTTGGAAATGCTCAATAAAGAAAATAAAACAGAGCAAAATAAAATAAAATTTGGACTTTGGCAATGAGGAACTTATTGAGAGATTGTTCTTCTTGTGTTTGTTTTATCAGAGAGGTAATCTGGAAACTAGGTGAAGAGTAAGAGTGCCTCAAAGGAGAAGCATACATTCTGTAAATCATCAGAATTTGGGTTATCCCTAGATGTTATAAAATCAAATATCTTAGGAGAAGAAAAAGGCTTAGTCTGAGTCTTAGGATCAAAATGTAGTCTTAGTCTAAAACAACCAGTTTATTGCTGCTGAATTTATAGTAGGGAAAAGCCTGCTCTTACCCATATCAGCTGGTATTATATGCATAAACATATCTACTAAGCAGTGTTCTTCTACCAGTCAAAAATCAGTATCTGGGGCTTCCCTGGTGGCGCAGTGGTTGAGAGTCCGCCTGCCGATGCAGGGGACATGGGTTCATGCCCCGGTCCGGGAAGATCCCACATGCCGCGGAGCGGCTGGGCCCGTGAGCCACGGCCGCTGAGCCTGCGCCTCCGGAGCCTGTGCTCCGCAACAGGAGAGGCCACAACAGTGAGAGGCCCATGTAGTGCAAAAAAAAAAAAAAAAAAAAAAATTAAGTATCTAATGTAAACCCTAAGCATTGTTGCTATTCGTTAAATTTTTTTTAATACCGTTTGAAAGCAGTAGTTGATCAGTTTTATTTAAATACAGGCGATTTTCTTGGGCTTTGCAGCGAGGAAGGGATTTACATAGATATAGATTTTTTTTTTTTTTTTTTTTTTTGGTACGCGGGCCTCTCACTGTTGTGGCCTCTCCCGTTGCGGAGTACAGGCTCCGGACGCGTAGGCTCAGCGGCCATGGCTCACGGGCCTAGCCGCTCCGCGGCATATGGGATCTTCGCGGACCGGGGCACGAACCCGTGTCCCCTGCGTTGGCAGGCAGACTCTCAACCACTGCGCCACCAGGGAAGCCCTACATAGATATATTTTAAAAGAAAGTGAAGTGTTTACTGTTTTTATTTGATGTGGGCTTTTTTTGTTGTTATTGCTGTTGGTTTTGTTTGACAGGAATCAGTTTACAGCTCTGAATGGCAAGGTTGTAAATGAAGAACGGAAACTCTGCCAGAAGGCATAGGGAAGGCTTAAGGGAGATAAAGATGTTGTTCTTGTAGATTCTCAACTTGCCCTTGTCCTTGCAGCTTAGCATCAGTAACTCCTCTCCATTTAAAAAAAAAAAAAACTTTTTTTAATAAAAAGTACTGTTAGCTTTCAGTGTAGTTTGTTTGTTTTTAATGCAGGGTGTTCATTGTGAAGCTCTTGACCCTAATATAGTGATATTTGGTTTCTCAACCTTACATTTCACCTGTTGGCAATAAAAGCTGTATTATTACTGAGGACCTAAATTCCACCCACTGGTTTTTCCAGAATATTTGTAGGACTTTCTCAACCACTAGGAGCTGCCAACTCAGCTTTGGTATGTAGACCTCCCAGCTAGCCGGAAGCAAAATATAATTTGAATCACTCCTCTTTGTTGCATAACTGCTGGTTGACTCTGATACTTAGGTTTCCTTAATGGCTTTAATCAAACTTTATCTCATGTTATGATGTAGTCGTTAGACTTTCTTGTAAAAGTGGATGAAGAAGATGATTAAAAAGCTGCATTGGCCCAGCTTCCTAGTCTACGTCCCTTTAGGTGTTTGAATGGATAGATCTGAGTGAATAAGAATGTTTCTCTATTATGCACAGGTCCCTTCCTATTAAATATATATACATGTAATACACTTTAAAGACTTTTCTCTTTCTTACTTTCTCCCGGGGCAGCCTTTGCCATACCTTTATTTATAAATTCATTTGTGCAGCACGTACTGGGCGAGGACTCTTCTATGCCAAGCAGTGTACCAGTCCCGGAAGCAGACGGGAACCATAAGCCTGCCTGGAAGAGGCTTGCTTACTGTGTTGCACTGTAGCTAAAAAGTAGCACCAAAGAGGGAAACCCGAGGGGCCTCATCATCTAGAAGGCGCTCCGAACTGAACTATGGTATAGTGGGTAGAACTACAGAGTGGTGTTCCTGCCAGGTCATGGGGTGGGGAGAGGAGAGAAGTGTTAACAGGAGTCCAGTCTGGAGGACCATGTATCATTTACTAAGAACTTTAAGCAACACCTAAGGAATATTATTTGAAGAGGTTTTGAACACATTCCACCACCTCCATAAATCCTCCCCTACCTAACAGTGGAATTCCTCATTTAACTTTTACTTATCCTGTGCATTACCTCCAGAGATTTAACTCTTACTGAAGGAAAAAAACCCCACACTTTCTTTGCATTATTTTAATGGCATTGCTTTCTTTCTAAGATTAGCGCTCAGAGGAAGGCCCTGTGATGAGGTGCTGGTGGCAGAGGGGGTAGATAACCAAGAAGTGATTGGAGCCTGAAGCGGGGGGGATCCTAAATGAGACATGGGTGGGATGAGACTGTCCAGTGGGGGTAGGAACGAGTCAGGAAGTATGCAGTCACTGTCCTTAGAGTTCTGATCAACTCTACCCCCTCTTCCATTTCCCCATCGTAATAGATAAAGGATATGTACCTATAGTGTCCATATTTTTTGAACCAAAAATTGAAACCATGATCTTATAAAAGATTTTTGTACCACTGCCTGTGAGATATTTAGACTCTTTTATTGGATTTACAGGAAATCTCCATGTTATGTTTGTGTAATAAAGAAAATATTCGAAATCAGGATGGTTTCTGTTGCTTTAGTATAGCTGTGGGTGTGGAATAATGGTATTTCATGATGCTGTGAATGGCTAATATTTTTTTTCTGTTGAATAAACTAAACTATCTATCATTGCCAGAATAGAACATCAAAGTTAAAGGCAATTGGAGTGATGTTTATTGTTTCCCAATAAAAATAATTCTGTATATATATGAAGGTTCTGGTCAATATTTTAAATTACTATTCTGAACCAGCGTTCTTTGTGAAGGCTAGAAATGAAAATTCCATCTTAGTGTCCTTTGCCCATTTTTATAAGTTCCTGTAGGTGACCAAAGGCACAGGCTATAAAGATCTTTGGTTTTACTTTTTGTTTTGCCACTCACTACTCTGTGATTTCATTAAGTTAACACTCTGGAGATCAGTTTCCTCCTCAACTTACTTCATGTGCCTGGTACATGGTATGCTCACGTATTTTACAACTTCGATCTGATTATCTTTATCTCATGTACTGGTGCACCTTTTCCACATTTTTCTACTGCTGTAACATTTGCCTTATGTTTATAAAGTAATTTTCTGTACATCAGTCCTATGAGCTAGATTAGAGAATTTTATAAGTGTGTTTTACTAACATTAATGCATTCACAAGATACAACGTGCCTTTGTTAACACTAGCACATCAGACTTTTATAAAATCAATGAATATAGTTCTTGCTTTTGGATTTTGCTTTTCTCCCACATTTGCTGTTTCTGTGTTGCATGCTCTGTGTGGGGGGGAGGGAAGGGCAGGGGTGAACACTTATGGCCCTGAGATATTGAAATTATTCCTTTTATGGTATCAGAAAGCTGACCTCGACCAGAGTGTGCCTTAAAGTCAGATTGGTAAGGGCTTCTCCTGTGGTATTTCAGAAAGTTCCAGGAAGTTACCAAGCCTCTTTAGAACAACCCTCCTTTCTATGTGTTGATGACTGAAAATCTTCAAAGGCTTTATCTCTTATGAAAGTTCAGAATGTTCCAGAGCTCCTAGAGTTAGGGGTACGGGGGGCGGGGGGGATTGAGTTAGCTCATTTAAGCCTTTTCTAACATTTGCATAAAATTTAAAATCTTTTAGTGAAGCTTGATTTGTTAGGAAAGAAGCCTGCGACCTAGGCTTTCAGTGCCCAGATCAGAAGGGATCTCCCACCAAGAGGTGAAAATCTTAATCAGAGAAAGTCTTAAGAAATTTTATTTCAGTTTTACCAGCTGTAAATAACACGTAGATGATCATTGGTAATTCTAACTAGGATGATTAAGTGTACAATTATGACACTATATTCATTTTATAAAGAAACAACGACGAGGTAATATCCAAAAAGTAAATTTACCTTTGCAGAGGAATGAAGCCATGATAAAGTTAATGGCTAGGCAATTGTTTTTGATTTCCTGAAAATAATTGGTGTTTTAAAGGTTTACTGTGTTCTTAAGTAATATTTTTTTGGCCTTGAAACAGAAAAATATTTTTTTCCCTTAAGAAACATAGGTATGCTTTTGTAATCATCACAAGGAATATTGTGGTATATCCAGTTTTTCAGGAATATTTCTGTTTTGATTAAGTCAGACTCATCAATTTGGACTCACAGCCAAATCCCTCATATTCTTTATTGATAGAGCTGAATACTTACAAGCTACAACTGCAGTTTATTCTAATTTAAGCAAATTTGATATATGAATTTAGATATAAAGGTACATAAGTTAAGTGATTGTATACTTGACATTCTGTGTTTGCCATAGACTTTGCCTTGGAAGAACAATCTTAGCTAGTCAATATAAAATAATTCACTGTAGATGAAAATGTACAGTTTTACAGAGAGGTACACAAATGGATAACTGTATAATCAGTAGTATATTACTGTTTTCAAAATGCAAACTCTGCTGATAAGCAGCTCATCTTTCCTCAGTAGTATACATTCTTTTGTTTTGATGTTTAAAATATCCCGAATTTTCCTCTTTTGAAACAAACTGGAAGGGCAGATTGTAGTATAAATAGATGAAGTTGGGGCTTCCCTGGTGGCACAGTGGTTGAGAGTCTGCCTGCGGATGCAGGGGACACAGGTTCGTGCCCGGGTCTGGGAAGATCCCACATGCCGTGGAGCAGCTGGGCCCGTGAGCCATGGCCGCTGAGCCTGCGCGTCCGGAGCCTGTGCTCCGCAAAGGGAGAGGCCACAACAGTGAGAGGCCCGTGTACCAAAAAAAAAAAAAAGATGAAGTTTTTTCTTTGACATCTTGCACAGTGTTAGGCATTTGATCCCAGCTTAGTTATCATTTGGTTAAACCATATACACTTATATCAGTTGCTTTATAGTTGAGCATTTCATGCTTCTCTATAATTTCTTTCTCTTTTCTGTAATTTGCCTTTAAACTGAAGTATGAAAAACTGAGAAAATCACACATTCCATTTGTCCATTACTGATTAGCTACATATATTTAGCAACTGAAGGAACATTATAATTTCAAATATTATTTATAACTTAAAGCACATTTAATTTAGGAATACAGTACGAGTTAGATCCTTATAAACCCACTAAAATTCTTTGAAAGTCTTTTACAAAGGACACGAAAAGGTCTGACCCTAGAAAATGACATACTCCAGAGAGATCATTTGGGTACCTGAGGGTAAATGTACTAGAATGGAAAGGAAGTATGAGTAGTGAAGGTGATGCAAAGATGAGGAAACTGTATCCTGGAATAGGAATTCTGGGAGCTAGAACATCTAGTATGGGAAATACTGAAGACCATAGCTACTTAGTCCAAATACTGAGGATTTGCATGTTCAATTATGGTACCTCTGTCTTCTGCCTTCCCACCCTCCTTGCCAGACCAGCTGTGATAGTAGCTAGTAGCTATTGAAGGTGGCAGAAATGGTTTATAAACTTTTATTTTTGTACAGTTGCTTGACAGTAGTCATTGTTAAGCAACACATGTAGACGATTCCACTTTAAATGGAGGTACACATTGATGTAAAAACATTCACTGTACTCAACATTTTAATTATTAACCTGGCACATAGGTCTTCAAAAGATGTTTGAATGACTGGTTTCCATTCCAGTTTCTACCTATCTATTTAACTTAACTGATGCTGATTTTATATGGGGTAATCATAATATACTCTATAAACTCTACTAGGAAATATAACTGGTTTACATATTTTTCTAAAATAATTGTCTTAAACGGGATATTGGGAAATTATAAAATGCTGATGTAAAGTCTTTCATAGAATGTCTTCATTCCATTTGCTATTGATTGGGAGGGGGAGAGTGGGATGTCAGATTTCCAAATACTTTGAAAATAATTTTCTATCTAAAATCAAAACTTAGAGAGTTAACTTGTGCACCCAAATGAATTTACAGTTAATCGTACTATTGAAGTTGTTAATAAGTAATATTTTGGTGGATTCTTCCTTCTTATTTCATTGAAGGGAAACAAATATCCAAAACTATTTTGATTTAATTTGGGGATATCATTATATTTTTGATTGATTTTTGCAGCCAATCAAAGATTTGCCTTCCTCATCGTGCTTAACTCGTTCTAACATTAAAAATAGCCAGAGTCCTTGGGCTCCTGCCAACAAAAAGTGTTATGAGGAGGTGGTCAGATGTGTGTGGTTATGGGCAGGGCAGGTGCAGGAGGTAAGGAGCCAGTCTCAGATATCAAGATTATCTCTAGGTGATCCCAGAAGTGGGTCGTCCGCATATGAATGTGTTCCTGTGTGGGATGATGAAGGTGATGGTAGTGATGACAGAGAGGAAAGAAAACTCATGCACCTGAGACCTGATGGGAGTGTGCTTTGTTTCCTTACAGTTGCATGGTAGGATCTAAGGATTAGGTAAAAATCAGAAGGCTGTCACCTGTGAGAATTTCAGTATTTTTAAAAGAATATTAAGTAGAAATATATTTCTACCTAACTGGAAATGCTGCCATAATAGCAGAATTTCTGTTTGAGGTCTGAAGCAAAGGGAGAACTCTGATTAAATGTGCCAATTCAGCACAAATGTTGAGTATTTGCTCTTTCCCAAAACCAAGAAAAAGATGAAGTGAAGAAGCAAATAGGGGGTAGACCCTTAAGAACAAACGGAAGAAGATAGGACAGAGCATGAAAGATATTAAGTCTCTAGAATAAATAATGGAAATTTCACCCATAATCTTCAAATTTTCAGTAGAATGGAACCATAGTGAAGATGAGATGCCAGTATTAAAAACCGGAGGTCTGTGAAAGTCGGAACAGCTGGTATAACCCCCAGAACGCTCCCTCACTTGGCTTTGGAGTGTTTGCTGTCCAGTGTAACTCATCCAGGTGGAAGGATTCTCCTTTGGAAAGGTGATCCCCCAGTAAAGGGTCTGTAGATACTAACATTGGGGGGTTCCCTAATGAAATAGTGTGCTCCCCAGCTGATCAGACTACAGTGAAATTAACAAGTCGACAAGTCCATTCACCTGCACAGAGCTTCCCATGCATCCAAATTTTAGTGCCTCCCTCTGAGGTGAGGCAACCAAGGAGCATCCGCCTGTGGGGAGTGTCTGCAACAAGACTGTCCAAGCAAACCACATACCGGGAAAAAGAAATCTTGGCACAAATGCCCTCCAGGAATCAGAAGAAAAGTTCCGTGATTGTCTGAAAGAGATCAAAGGATAGAAGATATTTTATTAAACAAAACCAAGGTTTTTATTTTAAAAAGAAACAGAATAAGCAAGCTCTTCTTTTAGAAGTTAAAAATATGGCAGAAGTAAAGAAGTTCAGTGGAATGATTGTATAACTAAAGATGAGGAACTCTCCCAGAAAGTAAAATTTTGAGAGGAAAGAAGAGAAACAAAGTAGACAGCGTGAGGCTCAATGTTTGAATAATAGGTGTTCCAGAAAAGGAATGAATGGAGGTGATCATGAGCATCATTTTTTTTAAAAAGAGAGAACCCGTACCTGATGTGTTTGACCATGTTGAGAGGGGTTTTAT
This sequence comes from Delphinus delphis, assembly GCF_949987515.2. Taxonomy (NCBI): domain Eukaryota; kingdom Metazoa; phylum Chordata; class Mammalia; order Artiodactyla; family Delphinidae; genus Delphinus; species Delphinus delphis. Next base: position 47,052,302 of record NC_082695.1, on the reverse strand, counting down.
GCTTTGGATCAGCAAGAATTAGTTACTTAAAACACAAAGCAACTGTACGGCAGTTATTTACCCTGCAGATGGGGATTAAATATTGCACAGGAAAGAATGTAATCCTTTTGGTTCTACTGTGACCTGTATCATATAAACACTGAATATTGATTCTAATCCCCAAATTAAACTGTCATGGAACCTAGTTGGGAGGATTGGGACAAGAGAGTGTAGAGTGAGTGTAGGTGGTATCATAAGCCTCCTATGTGACGGGAAATCAACAGAGGATATATACTAGTCATACCTATTTAGAAACACAGAGACAGATATCAGAAGACATGCTCAAAGAGGTAAAAATGAACAGCTCTGGGGAGCAGGCATCAGGTTGAAAGGTGTAAGGCGGGAGCTGCTGTTGCTCTTTTTATTGTAACACACTTAGTGCCATTTGACTGTTAAAACTATGGGAATGTTTTACTTTGAAAATAAAAGCAGGAGACAATTTTTTGAACAGAGCCTGCCACATACAGTGTATGGATGTCACAGCAGGAGGGATGTGAACTGAGTGGACGGCTGGGCAGTTTGGGGAAGGTTCTCAGGTCCTCCCCCTTGGGTCTGGCATCCCCGGCTTGCACAGGATGCGTCCTTGTCGTCACAGAGGCCCCACGCCTGGCAGAATGCTCTGCCATCACTGTTTCAGAATTCTCAATAATTTAGGGACAAGGGGCCCCATATTTTCATTTTGCCCTGGGCTCTGTGAATTATGTAGCCAGACCTGCTTCTAATAGATACATTGTTTGAATTCCGGCCTGGCTGAGGTTGCTACTACTTCCTTTGACTCTGACCTTCTAGTGGCCTGTTTTCACCACCCAGGCATTGCTATGGCCACAAGAGTTGGAGTAAACTGACATTCCTTGCAGATGAAGGGAGTTTAGAGAGAGTCTAGCAGTCGTGGATTACATGACCCCCTCCAGAAAATTGTTCTGGCATCTTCTATCAGTTAATTCTTTGTCTTTTTAAAGAAGACATCTGACACAGAAAGAAGTTGTGGTGATGGTGGTTGTTTAATAGACCTTATTTTTTAGAGCAGTTTAGGTTCACGGCAAAATTGAGGGAAAGGTTCCAAGGTTTTCCATATACTTCTTGCCCACACATAAATGGCCTCCCCTATATATCCCCCCACCAGAGTGGTATACTTGTTAAAACTGATGAACCTACACTGATCCATCTTCATCACCCGGAAGCCCTAGTTTACATCAGCGTTCACACTTGGTGTTTGCTGTAGTCTGTTCCGGCTGCTATAACAGAATACCATAGACTGGGTGGCTGATAAACAACAGAAATTCATTTCTCACAGTTTTGGAGACTGGGAAGTCCAAGATCAAGGCACAGGCCTGTGTCCTCACATGTGTGAAAGCGAGGAGGGAGCTCTGTAGGGTCTCTTTTATATGGGCACTAATCCCAGGCCCCATCTCCTGATACCATCACATTCAGGATTAGATTTCAGCATACGAATTTGGGTGGATGGGGGCACAGATATTGTCAGTCTGTCTGTAGCAGTGTTGTATATTCTATGGGGTTGACGACTTTATAATAACGTGTATCCATCATTTTAATATCATACGGAGTCATTTCGCTGCCCTAAGAATCCTCTGTGCTCTGCCTGTTCACCTCTCCCTGCCCCCAGGCCCTGGTTATTTTTAATTCTGAACCATGTACTGAGTTAAATGGTTTTCTTAGGAAAGAGTATCGGGGCTGCCCAACAGAGAAGTGGAAAGCTAAGCTCACAGCATCAGGAAGAAGTTGATGGTGCCCCTGAGGTATGAAAGGATCCCCCTCAACCAAGGAGGGCACAAAGAAGGCTAAAATCGGGCACCTTTTGGCCAACTGGGAGGTCTCACTTGACTTTCTGTAACGAGCAGCGCCATCTGCAGGCAGTTCTTAGTTCCTGGACCGTCACCGCATGGCAGTTGGCACATCCCACCTGTGTTACTTCCAGGGCCAGTTTGGGAAGCACACACGTCTGATGCGCTCTTTGAAAGGTTCTCCTCTGTCCCTTCCTCCACGGGCTGACTGAACCTGTCAGATCTGCTGCAGCTCTCCTGGCCTGTGTGTGTCACTCGAGCTCAGTGGTGGGGGCTAAGCTGAGTATGTCCTGTGTATATAGAGGAGGGGACAGACAGTGCCAACGGAAAGGTGGTGGCTTGTCGCCATAAAGTGAGGAGGATGGTTTTCCTGTTTAGTTAGTAAGTTCATTTCAGAGGCAGTTACCAAAGAGGATCCTTAGAAATGCCTAGAGCAATAGCAGTCACAGTAGTCTTCGTGCAGCCCCCAGAATGATGTGCCTGAAATGCACTGCTAATATGGATATATGCCTTCTGCTGTATTTATTAACAGTTGTTATTTATAGTTATATCTCACTGATTCATTAAAATTACTTAAAATTGTAGTGTTCTAGAGATTACTGTTGAAGGAAATAGGTGTGACTTGTGACTTAGATGAAATTTTTTCCTCCCTCCCTCCCTCCTTGCCTCCTTGCCTCTCTTCCTCCTTCCTCCCTCCCTCCCTCCCTCCCTCCCTCTCTTCCTTCCTCCCTTCCTTCCTTCCTTTCGATAAAACAGTTTTGTAAAGAGTGAAAGTGTCCATGCAGGTAACATTACTTCCGGCATGCCTTAGCGTACCAGGTGGAGCTGATGAAACAATTGGAGGCTGGCCTTTTTCCTGGTCTTATTGGCTCTTCTTGATGTCCATTCAGTTCACATGCCTGACACTGTGCTGGACACTGGAGGTGCAAGGTCAAACAAGATAAAGTCAGACACTGTCATCGGGGAACTCTCGGTCCAGGGAGGAGAGGTGCTAATCAACTCCACATTGAGATAAAGGCTGTAAATGAAAAGGTCAACGTGTCTTCAGAGCTAAAAAGGAAGAGCTACTTTAGATTCAGTTCAGGAAAAACCTTTTTGAGGAGATGACTTGTGAGCTGAAACCTGAATGATACGTTAGGAAAAAAAAGAGTATGGCCGGCACAGGGAACAGAGTGTGCCAAGGCCTTGAGGCAAGATACATGCTCTTTGTGTGAAAGAAATTCACAGAGGGTCAGTGTCCCTAGAGCTCAGAAAGGAAGGAGTAAGGTAGCACAGCACTGAACCCCCAAGGCAGGGGGGACCACGTGGCCAGGACCCAAAACTCCATTAGGGTTTTTATTTTAAAATCATACATACAACAGAAGCCATTAGGGAAAGGTTTTAACAGCAAAACCATAAGTCTTGAATCTTCAGAATATCGTCACAGTAATGGTTCTCTTAAGAGGTAGCTTTCACACCTTACTGGAGACTTCTGGCTTAGTCATATAAACCCGGGTTCAAATCCTGGTTTTGCTCTTTGCTAGCCATATGGCCTGGGGTATATGGCTTAATTCGGTGAACCTCAGTTCCTTACTTGTAAAATTGACATGGTAATACCGTATACCATAGTGGAGATCAAAAGACATATATAAGGTACTTGTACAATAGCTGACATCCAATAAGTTCTCAATATGTGGTGGTAGTGGGAATAGTAGTTGTCATCTTTGTTGTTGTTGTTATGTTTTTGAGGAATTTAAACAAGTATAAGTGGGCAGAGGAGCAGAGTAGTAAATAAACTGGCCATTAAATAGGAAAGAGATAAATAGAAGAGCATGTTCTACGAATCAAAGGAAGGAGTCCCCAGAATTACATTTATGTAATTGTGATTGGAAAACTCAAAAAGCCCAGCAGTAAAATTTGAATAATTTCACTCTTTTTCCTAGTTGGCGTTTTTCCTTTGTAGAATTATAAAGTTAAACAGCTTGTAAGAGTTTAGAAAGCAAACGTGGGAGATTAATATGAATGGTCATGAGACATATTCGAAAATCCCTGGTCTGTCGTTATCAGTGCATTTTGAATTAGTCATTTTCTCAAGGAAAAGATTTTGGAGACTAACTTTTTTTGAAATAGGAAAGAATTGCTAACCTGACCTGCTTCATGGTGATTCATTCTTTTCCCATTTTGCCCCTTAAAACAAACCAAGAAGCCAGATGTTTGGTTGCCTAAGATGAAAGCCGTTTCCTTAGAAATTTTGAATGAAAGGAAAGTGCTTCTCTAGAATGGCAAGGTCTGTTTGGAGGTAATCACGACCTGATTCAGGCAGTAGAATGTGGTTCTAAGAATGTTGCTCGTAGCAACAGAGTACTTGAAGATATGTTCATTTTCTAAAATAAGCCTTCTCTAATAACAAGTGTGTATGGAATTTTCCTGAACTCTATTGAATGTTCTTTTTTTCAACAATTGTGTAGACCTAAATCATATTCAGTTTGGTCCGCTTATAATTTTTTTATTACTTCTGTTTGCTTAAAAAGCCTCCATGTCTTCTATGGAATATTTCTTTACCTGCTAACACACTCTTCTTTGTTCTGTCTGTGAACGTAGATCAAACTTAAGGGTGTTAAAGGTATTAGGAAAAAATCCCTTCATTCCCCTATATTTATAAATATCAGGATGAAACCAGTAATTTTTAGTTGTCATTATTTAAGAAGATAAAAATAAAATAAGAAATTTCCAATGTGTTTGTATGTTTGTTGAATTTTTTCCCCCACCTCTTGTTAGTGACTGAAACATTGAGTTGTGAAGTTCTGAAATGCAAGTGGAAAGCTAGTAATTTTCCACTTTCCTTCCTGTTCTTGATTTCTTAAAGTAAAATATTGACATATGAATAATTATCATAAACAGAAATCCAGATAAAACAGCCATATCTAAAATGTATCTATTCCAAAGATACAAAATAAGAAAATTTTGTTTACTTATCTAAGTATACAATTCTAGGTAGTGTTATTTTGTTCTTCATCATAAGCTTCTTGTTTTGAGAGTCTTTTTAAAAAGGAATTAGATATAGATTTGTAAAATTGTATACCTGCTAGGTAGTTTTGGAAAAAACGTAGAATACCATCATTAGACATGAGCTCTTCAATACAGATAATGATCTTAGGACTGTTTTCTCTTGAAGTTTTTTTCCTTCTGTCTCTGCTCCAAATTTTCATTCTTTTAATGCCCTATAAAGACAATTTGTTTGTGGAGTTTTCTGGAACAGAGTCCAGTGACAGAGTGATCTCTATGGTAAATTTATCATCAGGCAAACACACTAGCTTTTTCTGTCACTCACTCTTCACTTACCTTGCCCATGACATCTGCTTTCTCACAAAATATTTATTTAAACACGGTAAAGAGTAAAACACTGGAGGGAAGTCATAGGACTAGAATTCTAACTGCTGCTCTGCTCTGTTACCTCAAGCGAATCATTTAACCTCTCTGGGCCAAGTTTAATCAGTGAATCAAGGGAGTTGGCCTTTGCTCTGTGGTCTCTTCTAGCCCGTTCTGGGGTGATCAAAATGTCAATCCTGCTTTTGTGGAGGTTTAGAGAGAGTTATAGCTTGTTTCTCTCTTAGCTAAATGTGTTGTTAAAGTTTTAAATTTGCATTGTAGATAGAAAAGAAACAAGTTCTTATGTGCAGGTAGTGCTGGCGATTTTTAGAGTTAATTTTGGATTCTCCCAGATGAAAACTAAATTCTTCTAGCCATAGCTATCTCTCCTTTGCCTTAATGTTCACTTAGTCATGTAACAAATATTTGTTGACCTAATGTGCTGGGTACCAGGCACTCTTTTAGGCACTGAAATAGAACGTATTGTATACTATAGTTGTCTCAAACTTGGCACATATATGTATTTTAATGTTTTTCTTTCATATGAAGCTATTAACATTTAGAAGTGCACACAAAATCTGTGAAACTCTTTCACATAATCCTTTGCTAATGTTGTTTTGTTTGTATTGTTAAATAATATTTTCACGGGCTTCCCTGGTGGCGCAGTGGTTGAGAGTCCGCCTGCCGGTGCAGGGGACACAGGTTCGTGCCCCGGTCCGGGAAGATCCCACATGCCGTGGAGCGGCTGGGCCCGTGAGCCATGGCTGCTGAGCCTGCGCGTCCGGAGCCTGTGCTCCGCAACGGGAGAGGCCACAACAGTGAGAGGCCCACGTAACGCAAAAAAAAAATAGTAAAATAAAAAAAATAATAATATTTTCACCACTAAGAGGAATTTCAATGTAAGGTACACAAAACATAAACATGAAGCAGAAACAACCTCTGGTACTAAATTATTACTTTATTTTTACTGTATCTTGATAGTGCTAATGAATTTGTTGGTTTAGATTATCAAGATGATTTATGCCTCATGTATGTTGTCTGTGGTTCTTTGGCTTCCCTAATTAATATTTATCAGTTTCTTAACATAGACCCATCTAAGACATCTTGTATGAGTCATTATATTATTTGTAATGATTCATTTCTAACTAGTCAGTTTACTAATAGAAGACTTTATAATCTTTGTAATGACAAAACTTTGTTTCTTGACTTCTGAGAGTTTTAGTTCTCCCTTATTCCCCCTATCCATTTCCCCCTCCTCCTTTCTTCACAAGTTCCACTACTTCCCCTTCCCTATATTAACTCCCCCAGCTCTGTAATAGTTCTAAATCAGAAAAGTCCAGGTTCCATTAATAAGTATTTCCACATAGTCATAGGACAGCATGGAATCACAATCAGAAGGCATCTTATAATCCACTTGCCAAAGATGGTGTGATTTCAGTGTAGTCAAAGTGATTAAATAGTCATGTCTTAGGGACTTCCCTGGTGATGCAGTGGTTAAGAATCTACCTGCCAGTGCAGGGGACACAGTTCAATCCCTGGTCCGGGAAGATCCCACTTGCCGCAGAGCAGCTAAGCCTGTGCGCCACAACTACTGAGCCTGTGCTCTAGAGCCTGTGAGCCACAACTACTGAAGCCCACACACCTAGAGCCCATGCTCCGCAACAAGAGAAACCACCACAATGAGAAGCCCGTGCACCTCAACGAAGAGTAGCCCCCACTTGCCACAACTAGAGAAAGCCTGTGCACAGCAATGAAGACCCAACGCAGCCAAAACTAAATAAATAAAGTAAATAAATTTATTTTAAAAAAATAGTCATGTCCTAGACAAGTTTCTAGAAACATACAGCCCACAAAAACTGAATCAAGAAGAAACAGAATAGACCAGTCACTAGAACTGAAATAGAATCTGTAATTTTCAAAACTCCCTACAAACAAAAGTCCAGGACCAAATGGCTTCACTGGGGAATTCTGCCAAACATGCAAAGAAGATCTTTTGTGGATCCTTCTCAAACTCTTCCAGAAGATTAAAGAGGAAGGAATCTCCCAAAGTCATTCTGTGAAGCCACTGTTACCCTGATACAAAACCAGACCAAGACAGTACCAAAAAAGGAAATTACAGGCCAATAACTGATGAATATAGATACAAAAATCCTCAACAAAATATTAGCAAACCAAATCCAACAATACATAAAAAGGATCACACACCATGATCCAGTTGGATTCATCCCAGGGTCATTAGGATGGTTCATCATATGCAAATCAATCAGTGTGATACACTACATCAATAAAAGAAAAGACAAAAACCACATGATCATCTCAGTAGATTCAGAAAAAGCATTTGATAAAATTCAACATTCATTCATGATAAAAACTCTCACCAAATAAAAATCTCAACATAATAAAAGACATTTTTGACAAACCCACAGCCAATATACTACTCAACAATGAAAACCTGCAAACCTTCCCACTAAATTCTGGAATAAGACAAGGATGCCCAATCTCACCACTTCTCTTCAAAGTAGTATTGGAAGTCCTAGCCACAGCAGTCAGACAAGAAAAAGAAGTAAAAGGTATCCAAATTGGAAGAGAAGAGGTAAAATTGTCACTATATGCAGATGACATGATACTATATATAGAAAACTCTAAGGACTCCACACAAAAACTACTAGATCTAATAAATGAATTCAGCAGAGTAGGAGGATATAAGATTAACATTCAGAAATTGGTTGCATTCCTTTACACTAACAATGAAATATCAGAAAGGGAATGTAAAAAGACAATACCTTTTAAAATTACACACCCCAAAAATAAAATACCTAGGAATAAACCTGACCAAGGAGGAGAAAGGCTTACGCTGAGAACTATAAAACATTAATAAAGGAAATAAAAGGGGATTCAAAGAAATGGGAAGATATCCCATGCTCTTGGATTGGAAGAATTAACATTGTTAAAGTGGCCATACTACGCAAAGCAATCTACAGATTTAATGTGCTCCCTATCAAAATGCCTATGACATTTTTCACAGAACTAGAACAAATAATCCAAAAATTTATATGGAACCATAAAAGACACAGAATTGCTAGAGCAATCCTGAGGAAAAAAACCAAAGCAGGAGGCATAACTCTCCGAGACTTCAGACAATACTGCAAAGCTACAGTAATCAAAACAGTGTGGTATTGGTACAAAAACAGGCATACAGATCCATAGAACAGAATAGAGAGTCCAGAAATAAACCCACACACCTATGCTCAATTAGTCTTCAACAAAGGAGGCAAGAATATAAAATGGGAAAAAGTCTCTTCAGCAAGTGGTGCTGGGAAAGTTGGACAGCTACATGTAAATCAATGACGTTAGAATACACCCTGTAACCATGCACAAAAATAAACTCAAAATGGCTTAAAGACTTAAACATAAGACAGGATACCATAAAACTCGTAGAGGAGAGCATAGGCAAACCATTCTCTGACATAAACCGTCCCAGTGTTTTCTTAGATCAGTCTCGCAAGGCAATAAAAATAAAACCAAAAATAAACAAATGGGACCTAATCAAACTTACAAGCTTTTGTTGAGAAAAGGAAACCATTAAAAAAAAAACCAAAAAGACAGCCTATGGAGTGGGAAAAAATATTTGCAAATGATGCAACAGACAAGGGCTTAATCTCCAAAATATACAAACAACTTATACGACTCAACAACAACAAAAAACAAACAACCCAATCGAAAAATGGGCAGAAGACCTAAATAGAAATCTCTCCAAAGAAGACATACAGATGGGCAAGAGACACATGGAAAGATGCTCAGCATCACTAATTATTAGAGAAATGCAAATCAAAAGTACAATGAGGTATCACTTCACACCAATCAGAATGGCCATCATTAAAAAGTCTACAAATAGCAAATGCTGGAGAGGATGTGGAGGAAAGGGAACCCTCCTACACTGTTGGTGGGAATTTAAACTGGTACAGCCACTATGGAAAACAGTATAGAGGCTCCTTAAAAAACTAAAAATAGAATTACCATATGATCTAGCAATCCCATTCCTGGGAATATACCCAGACAAAACTATAATTCAAAAAGATACATGCACCCCTAGGTTCATAGCAGCACTGTTCACAATAGCCAAAACATGGAAACAACCTAAATGTCCATTGACAGATGAATGGATAAAGAAGATGTGGTATGTATATGCAATGGAATACTACTCAGCCATAAAAAAGAATGAAATAATGCCATATGCAGAAAAATGGATGCAACTAGAGATTATCATACTAAGTGAAGTAAGTCAGAAAGAGAAAGACAAATATCATATGATATCATTTATATGTGGAATCTGAAATATGGTACAAATGAACCTATCTACAAAATAGAAACAGTCTCATAGACATAGAGAACAGACATGTGGTTGCCAAGGGGAAGTGGGGGAGGGAGAGGGATGGACTGGGAATTTGGGGTTGGTAGATACAAACTATTACATTTAGGATGGACAAACAACAAGGTCCTAATGAATAGCCCAGGGAGCTATATTGAATCTCCTTTGATAAACCATAATGGAAAAGAATATTTAAAAAATGTCTCTATGTGTATAATTCAGTCACTTTGCTATACAGCGGAGATTGGCACAACATTGTAAAACAACTGTACTTCAATTAGAAAAACAAAAGATATTTTTGACAAACCCACAGCCAATATAATACTCAACAGTGAAAAGCTGAAAACCTTCCCACTAAATTCTGGAGCAAGACAAGGATGCCCAATCTCACCACTTCTATTCAACATAGTATTGGAAGTCCTAGCCACAGCAATTGGACAAGAAAAAAAATAAAAGGTATCCAGATTGAAAGGGAAGAGGTAAAATTTGTCATTATATGCAGATGACATGATACTCTATATAGAAAACCCTAAAGACTCCACACAAAAACTATTAGAATTGATAAACAAAATCAGCAAGGTAGCAGGATACAGGATTAATGTACAGAAATCTACATTTCTTTACACTAACAATAAAATATCAGAAAGAAAAAGTTAAAAATACCTTTTAAAATCTCATCCAAAAAAATAAAATACCTAGGAATAAACCTGACCAAGGAAATAAAAGATTTATATGCTGAGAACTGTAAAACATTGATAAAGGAAATAGATGATTCAAAGAAATGAAAAGATATTCCCATGCTTTTGGGTTGGAAGAATTAATATTAAAATGGCCATACTACCCAAAGCAATCTACAGATTTAATGGGATCCCTGTCAAATTACCCATGACGTTTTTCACAGAACTAGAACAAATAATCTTAAAATTTATATGGAACCACAAAAGACCCAGAACTGCCAAAGCAATCCTGAAGAAAAAGAACAGAGCTGGAGGCATAACCCTCTCAGACTTCAGGCAATACTACAAAGCTACAGTAATCAAAACAATGTCCTATTGGCAAAAAAACAGACATATGGATCGATGGAACAGAATAGAGAGCCCAGAAATAAACCCACACACCTACAGTCAATTAGTCTTCAACAAAGAAGGCAAGGATATACAATGGAGAAAAGACAGTGTCTTCAGCAAGTGGTGTTGGGAAAGCTAGGCAGCTGCATATAAATCAGTGAAGTTAGAATACACCCTCACACCATAAACAGAAATAAACTCAAAATGGCTTAAAGATTTAAATATAAGACATGACACCATAGAACTCCTAGAAGAGAACATAGCCAAAACATTATCTGACTTAAATCATAGCAATACTTTCTTAGATCAGTCTCCCAAGATAAAAGAAATAAAAGCAAAAATAAACAAATGGGAACTAATCAAACTTAAAAGCTTTTGCACAAGAAAGGAAACCATAAGCAAAATGAAAGATAACCTACAGACTGGGAGAAGATATTTGCAAATGATGCAACTGACAAGGAATTAAATTCTGAAATATACAAACAGCTCATACAACTCATATCAGAAAAACAACCCAATCAAAAATGGGCAGAAGACCTAGACATTTCTCGAAAGAAGACATGTAGATGGCCAATAAGCACATGAAAAGATGCTCAACATCACTAATTATTAGAGAAATGCAAACCAAAACTACAATGAGGTATCACCTCACACCAGTCAGAATGGCCATCATCAAAAAGTCTACAAATAGGACTTCCCTGGTGGCACAGTGGTTAAGAATCCGCCTGCCAATGCAGGGGACACGGGTTCGAGCCTTGGTCCAGGAAGATCCCACATGCCGCGGAGCAACTAAGCCCGTGTGTCACAACTACTGAGCCTGCGCTCTAGAACCCACGAGCCACAACAACTGAGCCCACATGGCACAACTACTGAAGCCCACGCGCCTAGAGCTCGTGCTCTGCAACAAAGAGAAGCCACCACAATGAGAAGCCCGCACACCGCAACGAAGAGCAGCCCCTGCTCACCGCAACTAGAGAAGGCCCACACGCAACAACAAAGACGCAACACAGCCAAAAATAAATATATTTTTAAAGAAGTCTACAAATAATAAATGCTGGAGAGAGTGTGGAGAAAAGGGAACCCTCCTGTACTGTTAGTGGGAATGTAAATTGGTGCAGTCACTATGGGGAACAGTATGGAGGTTCCTTAAAAAACTAAAAATAGAATTACTGTATGATCCAGCAATGCCACTCCTGTGCATATATCCAGAAAAGATGGAAACTATAGTTTTTTTGTTGTTTTGGGGTTTTTTTTTTTGCGGTACACGGGCCTCTCACTGCTGTGGCCTCTCCCATTGTGGAGCACAGGCTCCGGACACGCAGGCTCAGCGGCCATGGCTCACGGGACCAGCCGCTCCGTGGCATGTGGGATCCTGAAAAAACTTTTATTGAGAAAACTTTTATTGAAAAAACTAAATGCTTTCGATTCTATTAGCATCTGATTGGAACTTGTTTGTGCATTTCTTTATATCCAGGACATTTAAAAATATTAATTTAACATAAATGGAATAAAAATCAGTGAAAAAAGATGTACATATAGGGTCTCATTCTAAATAAAAAATCAGTATAGCTTTTATTTCCATATTAACATCTGACTCTTCTAAAAACTCAGTGCTCTGTCAGAAGCAACAGATGATCTAGTTGGCATATGGAAATTTATAATTGAAAGATTTAGTGTGAGTTGGTCTTCTATTAATAAAAGAAATAATTGAACTCATTTGCTTTGTTATTTACATTCTGAGTCCCTTCGTGGTCTGAATTTATACCACGTACATATTAGCAGCAATTCCCAAAGGGAAGTAATTGAGAGCTCCTCTATCCCATGGTCACAGCTAGAGAGTTTCTTCTACAGATCCCAAATCAACGTGGAATTCTCCATCCTCCACTCTCATCCTTCTAAACCCGTTTTCCATGGAGACTTTTGCCTTCCCTCATAATCACAGATGCTCACAGGTCTGGTCTTTTTAATCCTGGGGAAAGAGAAAGTTGATGCACAGAAAGGAGGGAGGTAAACTCTCGCTCGTATCAGTCCTCACTAGCCTACCCCTAGACCCTGCCCCCCTCCTCTTTCTAGTAGGTTGGCCAAAAAGTTCCTTCGGGTTTTTCGTACTGGAAAAGCCCGAAGGAACTTTTTGGCCAGCCAGTATTTCACTTTCTTCTCCATCTCACCTCCCTACCCCTTGCCAACTCCTCCCATGCTCCCATTCAGCTTGTCATCCCCAAATGCCTGATTCTGCCCCTCATCTCCTGAAAATGCGGTTTCTTAGAGGCTACTGCCCAGCCTTGCCTTATGGAACATATACCCCCAAATCCTCTAACAGTGACTGGCACTGGCAGAGTTCTGGGCCCACAGTGAGAAGGACAGCATTCCCTGCTCTCAGACCAGCATGGCAGCGCAAGAAGACGCACCCCAGGCCAACCCTAAATCAGCGTTCTGTAGAACTCCTGGCCCTGTCTCAGTACTGTTATGTGTTAAATCAGGTTTTGTGTGCTGATCTGGCAGCTTAATCCCCAATTTTCATCTTGTTTCTCTGGGAAGATGTCAAAGTTTTGAAGAACTGATTAGTAAATGAACTTTTGGAATAACCATACATTTGTAATTTGGTGCCTGCCTGTTTCTGATAAGAGGGTATCCTGCAGCTGCTCAAAAGGGCTTTGTTTGGCATGGGGGTTGAGAAGGAAAAGAGTTACCGGTTTTGCTTTAAACATTGAGAATTTTTGGCTCTAAAAGCACTTTTTAATCATTTTAATTTGTATTTTTCCGTTTAAATTTGGGCATTTTAGACGTGATGCGTTTGCACAAACATGTATTTCAGACACACAGAATTCCATAAATCTGCATATCAACAGCTGTGTACCTACACTGAAGAAAAGATTCCCTTTCACAGGCATTTCTTTACGGCCTAGAAACTGGTATTTTAATCCATCTTTTCAAAGAATGTACTGAGAATTTTAATGTAGGGTAGCTGGTCAGACTTGAACTGTGGCATCGAGTCATGCCGAGCAAAATTTGGGTTTTTAGATTAGTGATGTTTTCTGTTCAAGTAAAAGGCCTGGAAAAAAAAAAAAAGAGAAGGTATTGCTTTAGAAACACATCCATTTTCATTTTTCAGGATGTTACCTAGAATGTTTATTAACCAGGTTTCCAGGACATTGAATGTTTAAGGTCATCCTTGAACCTAATTATCTCTACACTTCTCAAGGTTAAACTCACGGCTAAATGAAGCAAGGTTAAACTCATGGCTAAATGAAGCGTATATTCGTGAACTTGGTTGAATTGTGTGAAACTTGTGTCATGCAGTCCCTTTAATCCCCACTGTAAAGCTTTTCTTGCAAAATGTCTGAACCTTTATTAATGTATTATTTATATCAGAGTTGAATTAGGACCAAGAACTGTAATTGTTGTTCTCCTGCTTATATCAATAATTTTACATAAGTCTTCTCTACTGATAAATTTGAGTCAGATTAATGAGTAATAAATCTAAAGATAACCTTTTCAAACCATTGGAGAGCCAAGAAAGTGAATATATAATTGTGATTAAAAGGGATATATGACTAAGGCACTCAAATGCATTTCATGTGGTGCCTGAGTACTCCTTTCTGGCTTAACACAATTGAATGAAAATTACTTCCTAGTTATATTAAAATAGTGTCATTGATTACTTTAAACTCTCTTTTTTTTAATGATGTAAGGAAATACAACAGTGCACTATAAAATTTAAACTTGAGGGGACAGAAGTACCAGAAGTTTAACTAAAAGACTAAGAAATTAAGATACAGGTTTCTAGAAAAATGCTGTGTCAGCTTTCTCATAAACTCTTTTGCTAATGTTTGCTCTCTTTCCAGTTAAAAATAGGGGTACCATTCAAAACCAAAGTACATTTATCAAAAAAGTAGGAACTTATCTAATAAATCACAATTTTATTGAAACATCATGCTTTACATTCCTGATAGACCATAAAACTTAATGTGGAACAGAAATGTAGAACCTTGACCAGTGGGGTTTTATGCGTATTTTGAAACTAGAAGGCCATCACTTGGTTTGCTTCTCCAGTATGAACTTTGATGTTTTTAAAACTCACATTACCTTTTTATTGTATAAAGTAGAAATGAAAACTCTTCAATGTATAGTTTGCTAAAATAAAGGACAAACATCCAAATAAGAACTTTAAGAAGTGATTCACGAACTATGAGTTTATTTGACATTTAAAGCTATTTTTAAAACTACATTTAAAAACTCTCTTCACATTTCTTAGAGAGAAGGGGTCTTATCTTTAGTTTGAAGTAGTAACAGCTAGACCTCATGTATTGGCAGGAATATTGACATCCACAAGTTTGAGTAGAAATGTTTATTCTTCCTTATACCAAATTTAAATGTCTTTGGGTCCATACTTAATATCTTAAAGACCCTGACTTAAAGCAGTTGGGGCAAGAAGGTACTAATATTAGCCAAAAATCCTAATCAGGGTAGTTCTGTTGAATTTGAACTGTTATGGGTTATTTTATTCTTACTTTCTGAATTGTAAAGTGGTTATATTACTTTCATAAATAGGCTTTTTTTAAGTCTCTGTGTGTATGTATATTTAGAGAGGAGAGACACTCTGAATGACTCATTCTGAAGGAGGGGGGGGTCAGTTTTAAACTTTTCAAATAGCTTCCTTTTCTCCTTTTCCCATTTCTTTACTGAAACTTACCAGTTACTGTACATAAAAAGTGTTCCCTTTCTTTTAACTATCTCTACTGGTTGCCAAGGTGTAAATCAGAAAGCCCAAGTTTTCTGTCTCCCACTTCATAAACAAGACTCAGTTCTGCTTCAGACACTTGGAGCCCTGCCAAAGTTGTCATGATGATGTCAGTTTACCAAGAATGTTCACATTTCTCATGCTGTGTTCCACATTCCCTGGACTCGAGCAAATGTCCTTTTAGAGCTCATTGAAGTTTTAGGGTTGGATTAAAAAAGCATGCCTTGTTTTCAATACTTCATGCTACCTTTTCAAATCAAGGATCCATTTTTAACACCATGACGGTTTACAAGCCCATGATCCATTTTGTATTTGTTGGTTAAGAAAATACAGAATGACCAAAAGTTTATCAGGTGGTGAAACCAATAAGATTTGCTAGTTTAGTAAATTGAAATTGTATTAATTTAGTATTCCCTCATTCATCAACTGCTTATTTCATATCTATATTTATAATCCAGTATATTTATTTTAATATAGTTCTTGATTTTCAAATTTTTACAAATAACAATGGCCTCTACCTGTATTTGGAAAGACATAGGTAGGCGTTACTCAGTGTACAGAATTCTTAGATCTCTTACAGTACTTCTTAGTTCTTGGCTAGATTGGAAATCACTGTGCTGTAGGTGGTTATTTCTAGTTATTTAATAAGTGATTTTGGCCTGTAAGCCATAAACATTAGAAAAACCTGACAATTTTAAAAGATTATTTAGAGAAATGGCTGCATTTGAAGGGAGTAGTTTAACTTTATATATACCTGTCCTGGTAAACTTTATGGAGAAGTTATGAGGACCATGAAAATTTCAGTCCTTCCAACATTTAAAATGTGTGTAAGTTCAGTTTTATGATAACGAAGGTTTAAAATAAAATCTGTTCTATTTTATATCTACTACATTTGGGCAGTTTATGTGTTGGAAAATGGACTAAATATGATAAATTCTGTGAAATATATTTGTCCTCAGACAGAATTCTTTGTACACACCAAACAGATGATGTTTACATGGATTTCTTGCAGTTAATGTTCATTAATGACCTAATTAGCCGAAAAAATAAAGTACCAGCTAATAGTTATTTATACTGTAAATATATTTGATTCTTTTTATATCCTATTTGAGTGGGTAAATTACATATTTACAAAGTGGAAAGGAGGATTTTCCTTAATATTCCTGTTTAAATTGAACTCTGGTTGACTTTCTAGGCTGAGGTCGCACGTTGCCTACTTTTCATTTCGTTTATGGTAATGTGAAGTATGGATAGTTTTCTTGTCATCACCCAGTTTTGATTCATTCAAAAGAATGGAACTTCTTGAGACAGATCCACTAGCCAAATCTAAGACAAGTATTGTTAATCACAGGCAAAACCCTGGCCCTCTGCCTCTCTTTCTCATCAAGCAGCATAATGTAGCCTTTTGATAATTTCTAGAGCATTTCCTCGTGGCTTTTTACGAAAGTTTCAAAACAGGTTTAAACTAGGCAAATTAAAATCTAGTTTGAATACAGAGATTTTTAAACCTCTATTTTAAGAAATAATTGCAGATTCCAAAAGTAGTTTTCAAATTAGCAAGGAGGCCTCAACCAGTGTTTCCTTCCTGTGGTAGAACTCCCTGTCATGTTCTCTGGAATGTCAGGAGTGAATTTGCAGAGCTAGAATGTCCTACTGGGTCAGACTTCCAGATCCTACCTTCCTGGAAGTTAATTCATGACAGTGATAGATCACAATTAGTGAATTTTTTCAGGCATGTTTATGTAATGGAACATTGTCGAGGTCATCAGACTAAGGAAGTAGTTACCTGGCATGAAAGGAGCACCAGGATAAGTGTCTGCTAGCCCCAGTTTCGGTTGTGCTGTTTTCAAGATCACTGTTACCGCTCTAGGGACAGAACCTCTCTCATAAACCCTGTTGTACTCCTTTTTCCATTGTACTCATTTCCAATTTTATCCATTGCACAAAATACATAAATAAATAAATATATATATATATATATTTTTTTTTTTTTTTTTTTTTTTTTTGTGTCATGTGGGCCTCTCAGTGTTGTGGCCTCTCCTTTTGCGGAGCACAGGCTCCGGACGTGCAGGCTCAGCAGCCATGGCTCACGGGCCCAGCCGCTCCGCGGCATGTGGGATCTTCCCAGACCGGGGCACGAACCTGTGTCCCCTGCATCGGCAGGTGGACTCTCAACCACTGCGCCACCAGGGAAGCCCCATAAATATTTTTTTAATTGACATCCATTTGGTCTTTTCCTGTGATTTCAGTTAAAGTAGTTGTTTGTTTTGTGCATCCTATGGCATTTTCTAAAGAAGAAAATAGTTCCTCCCTTCCAGAAGTCCCTTCGAATTGACCCAAACTCATCCCCTATTATCCAGTGAGTACAGTTGCCTCCGTTCACCTTTGAAAATATTGCTTTTCTAAATTTGGTTCCATTTCACATTTCTCTTGTCTCCTTACTTCCGCCATGAGCTCCCTTTTGTTTCTTTGTTCACAAGCAGCCACCTGGAGTCCTGAGAGGGTCTTGCTGCACAAGGACAGGAGGCTAGTTCCTTGGTCGCGGAGCAGTGCTTTCCACAGGCCAGAACCGCACTATGTGTGTTGGTTCGTTGTTTTTAATGTTCTTGCTACTAAACTTTAATCTTTTATTCTCTCAACAATTTCTTTTTATCTTGAATCGTCTTAAGGTCGCTTCTTTTTTTTTATTCTTGGATGCACACTGCTAGCAGTCTGGAGACACAGTGTATGCATAGTTACATAAATTAAAGGCCTCAAACCTGGCTCTCGTAGCGGGCGTTTATATGCAGACTTCTCCAGATTCTCTCCAAACAGAAATGTAGCGTGAACGAAGCCAAGACCAGATTGAGCTGAACTAACTGAATTGAGATGGTGCTGACACCCTGTCTCTTCCCTTCTCTTTAACCCGTGATGACCTCCTTCCCTTTTGGGGGAAGTGCTTTTCAGACCTGCCGCCTTCTGCAAAGCTTGTTGTCCCCTGCAGTTCAACTCTGCTTTATCAACATTCTTCTAATGTTAAGTTTGTGTTTGGGGAACCTCGGTGAAAGTTCTTGAATCATATTCTGTTAAGTTCTCTAAAATCCAGTGATACCACGTCTCTTTACTTTTCAACATCTGAAACACAACCAGGGAGTAATCAGTCAATCATTTCTCTGATTCCCATAACATTAATGCACTAAAAAAAATAAACAGAACAATAAACGATTTGTTCTCCTGACCCCAAAGGAAAGCCCAAACTCTTTGGGTGTATTGGAATTTTATTTTTATATGTGATCTGAAACAAAAGAACCATCAACCAGGACTTGGACACATTTTCATGTACTAAGTTACCTCTAACAATATCTATCACTTTCTAAGAGGATTTGCTTTATATTGATGAAATGTATGCAGAATACTTAAAGGAATTCTCATAAAAGGATGGTCCAATTGTATTGGGAGTTTGTTTTTGTAGATCTAAACCAGTTAAGGTCAATGATGTTATTTTCCATAAGGGGGCCTCTGTCTGTTGTTAATTTAAAATTCTATACTCGCTTGACTTAGCTTCTTCAGTTATGTTTAAATTATGCAGTATGTTGATATTGATATGATTTTCAGCTTTTGGTAAACGGTGCAATTTATGTGGGGACTCCCAGACTTTAACCCAACACAGAGTTAAAATGAAACCAACCCAGAGTATACTATAAAGTAGACAGTATAACCGTAGTGGAAAGGACATCTAACATTTAGACCAATTCTGTGCTTGTTGCCAGTTTCACCAAATTAGCATTGCCTTATCAAGGTTGTAGTGAGAAGACGTGCTAAAAGCTTTCCTATTTTTGTAGTCTATTTTAAGAACTCAGTATTGATTAAAATGGAATTAATATGTCCTTTATCTTTTTTCATATCATAATTTTTGTTCTAGTTTATCACTGAATGATATTTCTAATTAGCAGTTGAAAATTTTGCTAAATTTTAGTGTTGGTTTAGATTTCAAAAATTAAATGAGATGAATGTGATTGCTGGAGAGGACTTCCCATGCTGTGGTAGTAATACTGGATTCCTAACAATGGTCTTCTAGTACATAGACATTTCACTTATTTGTAGTCACTTTAACCTTGTCCAAATGCCATGACTTTGTAATTAATCTGTCCCTGGATAATCAAGAGTTGACTGGGGCTCCCCTGGTGGCGCAGTGGTTGAGAGTCCGCCTGCCGATGCAGGGGACATGGGCTCGCCCCGGTCCGGGAGGATACCACATGCCACGGAGCGGCTGGGCCCGTGAGCCATGGCCGCTGAGCCTGTGCGTCCGGAGCCTGTGCTCCGCAACGGGAGAGGCCACAACAGTGAGAGGCCCGCATACCGCAAAAAAAAAAAAAAGAGAGACAGTTGACTGTACTCTGTGCCTGTGTTTGACTTGCTCATACGTTTTACTTTTCTCGTTTGCTTATAGACTATAGACTGTTTTATTGTAGACTATTCATTAGCTGTCTGATCTGTTACTTCAGTATTACAAATTTAAATATAAGTATGCATGTGTTTTATCATCTGGTAATGTCTTACTTTGAAAATGGTTTTTGTATCAGTAATCCTTAAGCTTAATTTTTACCAGCATAATTTAATTTCCCAAAACTTATTCAAATAATTAGGCATTTCTAGATATAGTAAATTGCTGTTTACTCAGCATAGTGAGTAGTTACTTTTTTCCCCACTTAGTGTGATTAGACATAATCATTGATAATTTCTGTGAAGAAGCTAGCAGTATGGGACCAGGTTTCAACAAAAATGTAGCCTTTTCAATCTAAGTCCAGTTGGATGTCTGGGTCCAAAAAGAGATCATATGCAAAAGAGACAGGCTGACGGTAGGGGTCTGGAGGTGGGACAAGGGAGGCAGCACAGTTGTGTGAGTGTAATGCAGAGGTGGTATTAACACCACTTACCAAGCTGGGCATTTCCAAGACTTCCTCCAGGGTGGATGTGAGAAGACCAGAGTAGGATGCACGCAGGCCCCTGGAGGTCTGAACCTTAGCAGAAACAGAACAGAATTGATACAAAGACTGCCAGTGTGACCAGGAGGGGTCACACTGTGACACACACTCCCCACCCTGGCTTGGCCCCACCCAAGTGCTTGGGTTGGAAGGGAATCAGACACCAGCCCTGTGTATTCAAGCATTGGGCGGAAGAGCTGGGAGTGGGAGGTGCCTGTGAATATCCTGGACTGCCGCCCTTGGCAGACTGCTAGGGAGTGGGTGGCTTGCTGACACTTGGACATACATTCTAACTGCTCAGATGGCTCTAGACAGTGCTAAAGATGGCAACCACTGTTTCCTATGAAGATGAGTAAATGCCTGTTAGGTAAATGGTAATCTGTTACACTAAAATATATAATAATCTGGAACATACCAGATTGATTATATGAAGTACAGGTTTTGCTTTGTTTTCTTTTAACCAGCTTGTTTTTAAAGTGCTCATGTGAAAAATTCTAAAATTCATATGGAACCACAAAGGACTGTACAAAGCTAAATCAAGCTTGAGAAGGAAGAACAAAGCTGGAGGCATCACAATTCCTGATTTCAAAATATATTACAAGGCTACAGTAATTAAAACAGTATGGTACTGGCATAAAGATAGACATATAAACCAATGGAACAGAATAAAGAGCCTAGAAATAAACCCATGCATATACAATCAACTGACCTTTGACAAGAGTGCTAAGAATACACAATAGGAAAAGGATAGTTACTTCAATAAATGGTGCTGGGAAAACTAGATACCCGCATGCAAATAAATGAAATTGCATCCTTATATTACACTATACACAAAATTCAACTCAAAGTGGATTAAAGGCTTAAACATAAGACCTGAAACTATAAATCTTCTAGAAAAAAAACATAGAGGAAGAGCTTCTGGACATTGGTCTTGTCAGTGGTTTCATTGATATGACACTAAAAGAACAACAAAGGCAAAAATAGACAAGTGGGACTACATCAAATTTAAAAGCTTCAACACAGTAAAGGAAACCATCAGCAGAGTGAAAAGGCAACCTACGGAATGGAGGAAAGTATTTGCAAATCATATATCAGATATGGGGTTAATTTCCAAAATATGCAAAGGATAAGGAACTCCTACAACTCCATAGCAAAAAACCTGATTTTAAAATGGGCTAAATACTTGAATAGGCATTTCTCCAAAGAAGAAATATAAATGTCCAACAGGTATATGAGCAGATAGTGTCACTCATCTTTAGAGAAATACAAATCAAAACCACAGTTAGAAATCACCTCATACCTGCTAGAATTGCTGTTATCAAGAAAATAATAGACAGGTGTTGGTGAGGATGTAGAGAAATTGGAACCTTGCACAATATTGATGGGAGTGCAAAATGGTACAGCTTCTATGGAAAACAGTATGGAGATTCCTCAAAAAATTAAAAATAGAACTACCATATGATCTAGCCAATCTCACTTCTGTGTATTTATCCAAAAGAATTGAGATCAGGATTTTGAAGAGATACTAGCATGCCAGTGTTCATTGCAATATTCACAATAGGCAAGATTTGGAGACAACCTAAATTTCCATTGACAGATGAATGTATAAAGAAAATGTGGTCTCATATGCCCAAGGATTGCAGTAGGCTCCTAAGCTTCTCCCCTCACACCCCTCCCTGCCCCACCCTATCCCTATCCTCCATTTGGGAGCCAGAGTGTGAGAATCTTTTTAAAATACAGTTGGGGTGGACTTCCCTGGCGGGCCCAGTGGTTAAGACTGCACTTGGGTTCGATCCCTAGTCAGGGAACTACGATCCCACATGCTGCACGGCATGGCCAAAAAATAAAATAAAATAAAATAAAATACAGTTGGGGTCAGGGGTGCCAGCTATCCACGGAGTGGAAAATCCACGTGTAACTTTATAGTCAGCCCTTCATATCCGATGTTCTGCAGATTCAACCAACCGCGGATGTTGTAGTATGTATTTATTGAAAAACAATCCATGTATTAGTGGGCCCATGCATTTCAGACCTGTGTTGTTCAAGGTCCACTGTACAAATCTGATTGCCTTACTGCCGTGTTAAAGAAACTCAAGGGGCTTCTGTTTGCTTATAAGAGAAATATCAAAATTTCCCTTTTGCAGGAAACAAATTCCAATATATGTCTATTTTCTTTTATCTAGTTGATTTTACATATTTGAGCACAGAGAAACCTACACAAGGATATGTAAAACACTTTACATCAGTCCTTAACGGAGTAGGGTCGGAGGCAGGGCCGACTTGTGGCCTTAGAATGGTGGCTAAGAGCCGGACTGTAGGACTAGACTGCTTGGGTCCACATCCAGCACGCACTTGCTAGCTCTGTGGCCTTGGGCAGTTAACTTAAACTTCTTTGTATTGTAGGGTTAATAGTAGCATGAAAGCATTTGGCAGGTGCCTAGCACCTAGTAAGTACTCTGTGTTTTCCTCTGTTAATTAATTAACTCTGTGTTTTCCTCTGTGTTTTCCTCAGTTAATTAATTTTTCTCTCTATTGTTGAGTTGCTATAATAAATATGCTTTACTTTTACAACACATAAATTTAGAAGAAAGTTTTAAAGAAAAGGGGGAAAAAAGATCCAAGGATATCTGGGGGCAGTTCTTACTATTGCCTGCAAAGCACTGTATGACAGGCCCCTGTCTATTAGTAACTTCATCTTACGCTACTTTTCTTTCCTTTGCTCTTCTTGACCCCAGTCACCCCAGTCTTCTCATTTCCTGCAGCCTGACCTCTGCTCATCTTTCAGGTCTCAGGTCAGAGTGATTTCTCAGGAAGTCCTTTTATTGGCCCCTTAGACAAGGCCAGATCCCCTTGACCTCATAGAACTTTTTTTTTTTTAAACAGCATTTATCCAAGTTGTAATTACATATTTCTTTGAGTGTTTGTTTAGTGATTGACACCCCATCACTTGACGAGAACCTCTGAGAGGCTAAGACTGTCCATATCACCCACCATTCTATCCCCCGTGCCTAGCACAGCAATTGCCAAACTGAGAAGGAAAGGGGTGTTTCAGAAAACCCACCAGGTCGGTGTGGGGAGCCCCTAGGCTCTATGAGGACCTGGCAGCAGTGACACTGGAAGGGAGGGGAGCTGCTGCATTTTTAAGGGTATTGTCATTTCTGCCAAGAATTTTTAGTTGCATCCAGATATTTGGAGCCCCCAAAGATAACTCCTCAAGCATTTTTTTATTTCAGAAGTTTTTCTTAGAGGCCTGCAGAGAAACTCTTACGTACAGAAATGTGAATCCTGCCCTCCGAGATCTGCCTGCAGCACTAGGACAGTGTTTTCACCTAGTAGGTGTGCAGGAATCATAGCAGGTATGCTTCTTGAACCATCATCATGGGCTACAGGACCAGCATTCACATCAGCAGCTGGTATGGAAGCAAAGGACTTAATAAATTTTCATGGTTTAGTGTTAAATAAAATTAAGAAGGGTGAAGCCCAGTATGTTAGTCAGGCTTCTCCAGAGAAACAGAACCAATAAGGGGGGGGGGGGTGTAAAATAGAGATTGGTTGGTTGATTGATTGTAAGAAATTGGTTCATGCAGTTGTGGAGGCTGGCAAGTCCAAAAGCTGGAGGCTGGAGGCCCACGGAGGAGCTGCCATTTGCTTCCAAAGGCAGATGGCTGGCAGAATTCCCCTTCTTTGGAAAACCTCAGTCTAATTTCTCAAGGGATTACGTGAGGCCCACCCGCATCACGGAGGGCAATCTGCTTTACTCAGTCTGTTGATTTAACTGTTAATCCCATCCCCAAAAATGCCTTCACAGAAATATCTAGAATAGTGTTTGACCAAGCATCTGGGAACCGTGCCTGAGCCAAGTTGACACACACACAATCAACCATCATACCCAGTAAGCTGCCCTTGCCTGTGCTGTTAACCTGCTCCAGGAAAGCTCTGAAGTGCTGCAGGTCTATAGAAGACAGCCTCTGCGTGAGGTTCAGATTCTAGTCCGATCATCTAGAGCTTATATGTAAGATGCCCAGAATATCCAAAAGAACCTTAAAGAACCAGAGGTCTTTGTTACTTACATAAAGTTCAGGAGCTTTGCTGTTGTTTTAGAGGTATTTAAGCATCATGGTTTCCTTGTTTTGTTTTGTAGTTTGCATTGCCTTTCAAAAACAAAGTGCATGCACTCACCCCCAGAAATCAGCATCTCATGTTTTTTTCCCATTTTATAGTTGAGGAAATATATTAGCTTTTATGCCAGATTGATGGCCATTAAGTGGCTGGGTTGAACCTAGGTCTTCTCATTTTATATTGAGCCTTTCCCCTCTTTCCCTAACCCCTTGTTCCATAACATCTCATTTCTAATGGAGGAGGGAGGGGAAAAGAGAGAGAGTATGAATGAATATGAAAATGAATATTTACAGAACTCCTACCTGAATTCAGTATAGGAGAAATAAAAAATTTTACCAGATTATATGCTTGCCTTGACCCCTCTGGGGCTGTGGCTCTTTCAAGCCAGAGGAATTTAGGTTTGCTCTCTATTCCTTTCTAGTTCTACATTATGGGTGACTATATTTATGGACAAATAAATATTGAAACTCTAAAGAAGTCACCTCCTTCACTCTCTGGGTCACATTCCCTACTACCCTGTAGCATTTAAGAGTGTTTTCACAGTCATCACGTCTGCCAGGTTTGGGTCTTGTGTTATGCCTCCTTCCAGTTTGTTTGGTTAGTTAGCTAATGTGTTTTGCATTCAACCAAGGAAATTCAAAATACTGTCTCCAAGAGAGCCAGCTAGAGTAGAAGTGCTGTCCAACTTGAGAGTGGTAGGCCGGCTGAGTTCTCTGGGTGATGATTGAGCAAACCACCCGCTAATTTTAGGCTGGGAAAGGATGGGGCACAAATTGAGTTTTCAGTAGAAAAATAACGTCCTGCTAAGACGTCCTATAACCTTGGAAGTATCTTCTGGCTCTCTAGCTCTTGGCCATTTTGAAGGTTCATATCCCTACTCATTATCGGATTAAGTGTAGTGAAGACTTCAGTTTTGAAACTGTAACTTTCTGCCTTAGATCACCTGGATCTGAAAGGTCACGAAAGCGAAGCTTGTCCTTCTTTCCTATGACTAATGTAGGTGGGAAGCAGTGGGCCTCAGGCACCCATAAGTGGATAAGCTGAGCAAGAGCACGCAGGGCTACAGAATTTTCCTGCATTACCACTTTCAAGCTTGTATACCAGATACTGAATTGTAGTGCAAAATGTGTATTAATTGCCCGTACTTATAGACATATTGTAACTTTTCAAAAAATTTTATTGTGAACACCATCTGCCTTGGCTTGTGTGGATGAAGTTTAAGTTTATAGCCAAAGCTCCATTTGGTCCTGCACAACAAAATTGCATATGGCTTTGTTAGTCCCAATTCTGGCATCTCTTGGAGCTAAAAACAGTCCATTAAAAATAAAACATATGGGGCTTCCCTGGTGGCGCAGTGGTTGAGAGTCCGTCTGCTGATGCAGGGGACGCGGGTTCGTGCCCCGGTCCAGGAAGATCCCACATGCCGCGGAGCGGCTGGGCCCTTGAGCCATGGCCGCTGAGCCTGCGCGTCCAGAGCCTGTGCTCCGCAACGGGAAAGGCCACAACAGTGAGAGGCCCGCGTACCGCAAAAAGAAAAAAAAAAATTAAAAAAAAACAAACATGTTTTCCAGGGATTGATTTCCTAGAGGCAGTGCAAAAGTACAATGTATCTTTGCCTTGAATATAGAGATGACATTTAATAGTTCCTAGTTTTGAACTTCCTAGATTATCTCACTGAATTTTCATGACAAATCTGTGCAGTAGGTAGAACAGTTGTTTTATAAAATAAGTGGAAACAGAGAAATAGTATTCACCTAAAGACCCCTGGACTGCATATTTTTAGCAATTCCCATTTTTGGTTGCCTACTTTGAGTCGAGGGACTGATTCTAGCTGGCTGTGTTACCTACATCTGCTAATATTATTTAATCCTCATAACAACCTGTGGAGTCGCTGGTAGGGTTCTCACTTTATAGACGAGGAGGGTAAGTTTCAGGAAGGTTAAATAATCTAAGGTCGTGTTGCTGGTCAGGTAGAGCTCTTCTGGTCTGAAGTCCATGCTTTTTCTAGCCTTCAAGCTTCACCTCATTACAGTGTTTAGATTGATGTCATTAAGTTCTGTGGCCGTTTATGACCCATATCTGATTTTTAGTTCATCAGAGCGTTTGAGTGGGGAATAGGTCAGAGCCAATGGAAATTTGACTTGTTGGATCCTATGGTTGCTGTATGCTAACTTTTATAGTAATAAAATGCTATATAAATCCCTGTGTTTGTGTTGCTTATGGCAATCAAGATGTTTCAACTAAAAAAAAGTATATTGTCAGGGAATTAAGATACTTAAATTCAAGAAGTATTTATAGAGCACCAGTATTTGCTAGGTGCTGTGTGATTGGTACTTTCATGTCTAGTATTTAATATGATTTTTACAATGTTCCAGCAGGCCTTAATTATTGCTTGTTTGCAGATAAGGAAACCTAGCCTCAAAAAGAATAAAATACTTGGGGAAGGATACACAACTAGTAAGCAGAGCTAGAGATACACTGGGGTGTTTCGCTTCACGTCCATTACTTTTAGTCCAGTGTTAATGTTCACAGCTTCCAACATGCTCTGTTGCTACTGTGGTCACTCTGCCATCTCTCAACCCACCATCAACACAACCCATTCCTTGTCATTTGCATACCCTCCCTTGTGAATTTCAGAAAATTTTGTCATCAACCCAGGGAGCATTTCCTGAATTGTAACTAAAATTGTCTATGGGAGATCATGCATCTAAAGAAGGTACTATATTATGCAGCCATTAGCATCTTGTTGAGGGACCTCTGCTTTTCGGAATTCATTTCACAGAAAGCAATGGAGTTATCTATCCATCATTTCTGAGAAATAAAACAAGTGATGGATACTTGTAGTTCTAATCAGGACAACTCATTACATCTTCAATGGGTGTTTAAGGAGACCTGAGGTAATTGAACATGGTAATTGTGTTGCTGTATCTGAAGGGTTTGACTGACACTTGTTTTGTTTTGCCTGAGCCCATAATTGCAGAAATATTCTCCCATGGTGATTAGTTCCCAATTTAAAATTGACTGTTTCGGGCTTCCCTGGTGGCACAGTGGTTAAGAATCCACCTGCCAGTGCGGGGGACGCGGGTTCGAGCCCTGGTCTGGGAAGATCCCACATGCCGCGGAGCAACTAGGCCCATGCGCCATAACTACTGAGCCTGCGCTCTAGAGCCCACGAGCCACAACTACTGAGCCTGCGAGCCACAACTACTGAGCCCGTGCACCACAACTACTGAAGCCCGCCCACCTAGAGCCCATGCTTCACAACAAGAGAAGCCACCGCAATGAGAAGCCCGCGCACCCCAACAAAGAGTAGCCCCCGCTCGCTGCAAGTAGAGAAAGCCTGCGCGCAGCAACGAAGACCCAACACAGCCAAAAATAAATAAATTTAATAAATTTAAAAAAATAAAATTGACTTTCATTAAAGGTAACTCCATAATGAGACCAGTGAGGACCCAAGGTGTGTGCTTTAATGATAGTAATTCCCTCCTCACTTGCTGCTTGACCAAGTGCACAGAGAAGATGTAAGGCAAAGCCTTCCTCTTAAGTCCTGCTTGAATTGCAAGAAAAGAGGAGGTCGAATTACATTGCCTTTAAGGTCCCTTCCAGCGTTAGCATTCTGTGATTCTTTGGAATATTCACCAAATGGAAGTTCAAAAATTGATTCTGCTTTCACACTGAGAGGGAAGAATGCCCACAATTCAATACAAGATTAGAAGCTGCAGAGAGGAAATAGTTGTCTTGAGTGAGTTCTTTTATTGGAAATCAGCCTTGTACTACTGGACAGGAAATTAAGTGCTTGCCTGGGTCATTAATCATTGTGCCGATTTGAAAATTAGCAGTGGGGGGAGGTGGTTATATTTGAGGAGGAAGGAAGGAGTGGGTGGAAGGAGCGGTCCTGAAAGTTCCCCCTTCAGAGTGGGCATTAGCTGGAGAAGATAGAGTGATACCAACCACCCCCATCTGGTGCAGGTGTCTCCGCTATTTCTGCCAAGTCTCCTGATTGTTCCCACACATCTCCTACTCCAAACTCTCCCATCTCTGCCAAGAGGAGGGAAAGAGAAAGAATTCTGGGATTTTCACCGAGAAAAGGCAGAGAAGTGATCATCTAATGGGGGTCATATTTCTCTGTTTAGCTCAAGAGGGATATTATAAGGGAAGAAGATAAGATTGGGATAGCCATAGTTCTTGTCAAAGTTACATTGAAAAGAGACAAAAAGAAAAAAAAAACCCACAGCAAAAATATGAGTAATAGGTTATATCATGTCAGGACAGCTTGTGTCCTTCAAAACAACTCCAACTTTTACTGTCTCTCTCTTCCCAAGTAGAATCGCACTCAGGAAATCGTCTGCTGCCACGTAAAGTTGGAGCTTTTTTCTTCTGTTACTTGGGCTAGAAAAGTATCAAGACCATCCTTGCTTTCCTTTTCCATCCTCCCTCCCGCCACCTCGGCATGTAACAGTTTTAGAGTGTTTGCACTTTTCTATGTATTTTTCCTCTAAGGTGAGAGGTTTTGGTAAATAAAAACTTGGCAGCAGATTTTATTTCCACAAAAATAACAATTCTGACATCTCCGGGTATCATCTCTCTCAAAGGTGTTCCCAGGGGAGTTGAAATATACCACTGGACTTTCTCATCACTCATCAGAACTGCCTTGGAAATTGGCACCCCTTGCGGTCTGATTGACTAAGCCTTCTATAACACTCTCTCTTCTCCTAGGGATTTTTCTGATGGGAAAGTGGCTAAATTAGGTTGGGAGTTGAAGCATTTGGCTCGGTTACAGTTTGTGTGAGGCTTTGCTCTTTCTCTGTCTCCAGACACTTGCTTCTTTCTGACTGTAGTTTCACAGTGTTCCTAACTGCTGGGTGTTCAGTATGGTCCTTAGCGTCCCTGATGAATCCTGTCCTGAATCGTCCTTCCGAGCACTGCAGGGGCTGGCCTGCTTGGTGGTCGCTCTCAGGCTTGGGTGGAACAGAAACAGACTGCTCCGTTCTCCCTACAGATCACACTCTAGCCTGCATAGAGATCGGCATCTTTTCCCCAAACTAGTCACAGCTGCTCCCACCCTCACCCCCATTATTTACACCAGGGTTGAGTACCTAGAGATAATTCCAAAATTTAAAAAAAAAAGAAATCAACACCAGGTGAAGCGTCATTGTCAGCACGGGAAGAGTCTTTGGAGCAGCTAATGAGGCAAAGGATGAGATGTGCTGCTGTGAGCCAGCCGCCTCTTCACAGGAAGTCACACAGACTTGCAGTATTCGGGGCTCTCCTGAGTGAAAACCAGTAGGCCAGGTTCCCACTTGGTTGGAGTTTAGCTAGCTAGCTCGAGAAGTAATGTCAGTTACTTGGGAACTCTTGAAGTTCTGACTTGGAGAACTGGATCCCAACAGTGCCTTTAGGGGCCTTCGTCTTCTGAGGATGCACTCCTGCCTCCTAAAACCTGGCTCTTGTAGTCATAATGACTTGTAATGGCCAGAGCCCTGGTCTCCTCCATTCCTTCTCCTTGACTCTGTAACACCAGACACCCGCAGGAGCCGTCCTTGAAACTCTACCTCCCACTGTCCATGGCGGTCCACTCTCCTGGCTTCTCTCCATCTTTTCAATTCCTTCTTTGTCTTCTTTGGTTCATCCCTGCTGTGTTGGCCTTAAGACTCTGCCTGTTTCTCTTTCTCTTTCTCCCTCTCCCTCCCTCCCTCCCTCCCTCTCTCTCCCTCCCTCCCTCTCTCTCCCTCTGTTTCTCTCTCTCTCTCTCTCTCTCTCTCCCTCTCCCCTCTTCTCTTCATGTCTCCCTCTCTTCATCTCTACAGAAAACCTAACCCTCCCAGCTTCCAGTGTCACCTCCTGTAGGTGACTCCTTACTCTTGACCTCTCCCATTCCAAAGTTCCACTGACTGCTGAATACACTTCCACTTTATCATCTCAGCTTCAACTTATCTGAGGAAAAAAAAATTTTTTCACCCCCTAAACCCTGCAGTGTCTGTTTTTGTCATTGTCATTTCAATCCATGTCATAGACCCCCATGTTGGTCCCCATACTCTTTCTCCTTTGTGCCACTGTTCCCAGGAGAGGGCTCAAGCAGACTTGCAGGGACGTGTATGAGGTCGTTTCCACGTACGAAGCACTAAGCGCCAAGCACCGCACTGAACTCTTTCCTGGGCCCTGTCCCACTCAGTCCTCACAGCTTCCTGTCAGCTGACCAGTGGGAAGGGACTGTGCTCTCTCTACCCAGAGGTGGGAGCAGACATCGCCCTTTCCCCTCCTCCCCTCCGGACATCCCAGGACTGACTGTGTACTTTGGAATAGGAAGAGGGTGTGGATTGTCAATCCAGGCTGCCCGTGAGGGCAATGCCCTTGGGGATTCTGTAGCTGGAGACTCAAGTGCCTTCCCTCCTTCTTTGCCCCCCTCCCTTTTTGGAGTTGCAGGACTTGGTTCTGGGGTGCCTTCCCTGTGCCGGGCTCCTTTGGCTCTGCCTGGGGGAGGAGAAAAATACACGGCTGGCATAGGCTTCGGCACTGAGTCTGAAAGAGGGCAAGAGGAGGAGCCGGGAGGAGTTCAGTGTGCCCTGACCAGTGGCAGCTTCGCTCTGACGTCCTGCCTTCCTGGCGCTCATTCATTCATTCAACCAGTCTGTCTGTGTGTATCGCAGAGGGACGCTGGGCAGCACGCTGGACACTCAGCCCCAGCTCTCCCCTGTGACCGGAAGAAATGCACTTTTTACAGCTCATTTTATAGTTGATTTCACTGGAACCATGGTAAGTGCCACAAGTGTGTGGCAGGCACTTGTTGGTCGGGGCTCTTCGCCGCGCTGTCTCCTGGCTTTCCACGTGAGGAGTCGCGGTGCAGGGTGGCCGCTGGGCGAGGCGCACACCCCGTGCGCCAGCAGGGCGTCCTCTGCCCACAGCATGGCAGTAGGTGGAGCCCACCCACCCGTCGCCAAGTCCATCAGGCCAGCCCCGCCCAGGGCTCCACCTGCGCTCAGGTATTCTTACCACCTCCGGCGTTTTCTCCTCACTCTTCCACCTCCACGTTCTCGAATCACCCAAAGCCCAGCCCACCCTCAGGGCCTCCCTCGTGTCCCAATTTCTCCTCTGTCCCAACAGTGCCCTTGTGCTCTGTCTCTCCTCTAATATTATAGCTGATGGCTCTTCTGTGAGGAGTTGTTACGGGTTCTCAAACTCCATACAGGCACTGGCAGTAGCAGGATCCCCTGGAAACTTGTCAGTAATGCAGTCTCAGTCCGCCGGCCCCTACCGTCAGAATCCGAGCTGGCGGTGGGCCCAGCAGGCTGTGCTGCAACAAGCCCTCAGGTGATGTTGATATACACCAGTTTGAGACCCACTAGTGGTGTCTCCTTTAGAATTTAATGGTGTGTTACCTTATTTTCTTATTTCATGTTTCATAGGTTAATATTTTGTTTCCACAACGAGATTGTAAGTCTGCTATTTTGCCTACATTTCGTCTCTTTACACAGTGTTATTAACAGTTTAATATACATTTGGTTGCACCCCTGAAAGCTGTTCCAATCAATTTTCACCAGTTTCCATATGACTAGTAATTTCATCTTGGTCTGCTTAGGAATCCGTGGTATACGTAGAGCAATAGTAAATTCTTCACAATCTCTGAAACCAGTTGAGAAGCTCTTATTGGTATAGAGTGCATAACACAGGAAGGGCTGTAACCCGCAAACCATTCTTTATGGGTTTAAGTGTGGGAGAGAAATGTTCTTAAGATGATTAGATTTTGCTACCCACACAATGGATGGCAATAGAATGGAACGGGTTGGGGGGGTGGGGACTTAGTATGACATCAGTTTGATGGAAATGATGAAATAAAAGAAGGGGGAACAGATTTTTTGTGAGTTAAAGTACGTGGTTAGGTTGGAAGGTATTTCCCACTTCAAAGGCTAGGGTCTAGTTATGTTGGCATGTTTCTCTGGGGGGGCCTGTATGAATTTTGAGGAGAATGCTGTAAGGCACCTGTTGTTTCAAGGGAGAATATTTTTAATGTGTTGATCAAACCCAATGCTTGACCTGTAAGACATTCAAACTTTTCCCTTCTTTTCTTCTTTCTTTTTTCCTTCCCTTCTTTCCTTTATTCTTTCCTTCCTGATATATTAAAGTGTTAAAGATACTAGTGATAGATTTTTCTCTAGAAATAACAGTCTGGGAGAAGAGTTTATTTATTCTATTTCATCATGATAGTCCTTTACCTTCCCACCCTCCCATATGCAGCCATTTAAATGTGTTTCTGGTGCCTTCTTTCTTTGGATGTGTTTTTATGAAAGCACAATGGTTTATGTGCAAGTACTTTAGATTTACATAAATTATACTGTGTTTTAAGTCTCATATTTTTTTTCCATTCAGCCCTGTGTTTTTAAGGATCCGCTATGTTTTTCTTTTTTTATTTACTTATTTTAAATTTATTTTATTGAAGTATAGTTGATTTACAATGTGTTAATTTCTACTGCACAGCAAAGTGATTCAGTTATACATATACACACATTCTTTTTCATATTCTTTTCCGTTATGGTTTATCACAGGATATTGAATATAGTTCCCTGTGCTTTACAAAGATCCACTATGTTTTTAAAATCCATTCTTGTTTTACTGTGTGTTCATATGCTCTCCCAAGAATGGGCAGCAAAAACCCTGCTGCTCTGAGCATCCTCCTGCATTCTCCTTATGCTCTTGTTTGAACATTTCTTGGGGATGTGAACCCAGGAGTGGAATTGCCGGCCTTAGAAGTTTGTAGAATTAATTTTACTACCTGGTGTCAGATCGCTCTCCAGAATGGCTGCCCCAGCCTCACTCCCATCACAGTCTAACAGGATTCCTTACCCACATCAGGAATTCACCATTTTTGTCTAATGAATGTGAAGTAATAGCTCTTCATTTGCATTTATTTGACTATTCAGCTTCTTGTCACCTGCTTGATACTTTTTTTTTTTTTCCCTGCCTCCTGCTCTGTAGGATAGCCTTCTTGGTAGATTGTCTGTTCATTTTCTGGCCTACCATTGTGTTAGCGGTGGTGTCTTTTTTGGTGATTTGCGGCATTACATGGACCAGTTCAGATATCAGTCTCTTTTTCAGTTTTGGGCTTCGCAAGCGTCACCTGTTCCATCACTGCTCTGCCAACTTTTCCCATGAAATCCTTTACTGAACAGCAATCCTTAATTTTAATGTAATGTAATCGTTATTTGGCCCTATAGTTTCTGCTTCTGAAGTCCTTCCTTGCCTGTAGGTGATGTCAGGTAGGGATTCATTTTTAGTTTTTCTCTGCACAGTGAGCCAGTTTTACCACACCGAAGTCTGAATATCTTTTCCAGTTATCTTTGTCACATAATATAATGTCGTCTTCCATTTCCCTAACTCTCTCGAAATTCATTCATTCCACAAAAGTGTTTGTATAAGTTGAAATGACTCAGAAGGCTAGAAGAATAAGCTGCCTCTCACTGACTAGTAAGAATAACACTCATGAAAACAATGTCAGCACACCCTTATTCTGGCCTTGGAAAGTTTCAGCTGGACTCCAGGTGGAAATAGAGTGTAATTGCCGAAAGAATCTATCTGTTGACATTGGCTATTCTACTTACAGGGAGTTGATGATATCAGCCCGCATGAACTCAGGTCCTGTCTCACTGTATCCTATAGTGATTAGGTTTATCAACCATCTAATCATTTCAGATTTATGAATTATTTACAGGGCACGCTAAACATGCTACCCTAAATTATTCACATCTTAAAAACTGGATAGGCTTCCCTAGTGGCACAGTGGTTGAGAATCTGCCTGCCGATGCAGGGGTCCGGGAAGATCTCACATGCCACGGAGCAACTAAGCCTGTGCGCCACAACTACTGAGCCTGCGCTCTAGAGCCCGAGAGCCACAACTACTGAAGCCCGCTCGCCTAGAGCCCGTGCTCCACAACAAGAGAAACCACAGCAGTGAGAAGCCCTTGCACCACAAGGAAGAATAGCCCCCACTCACCGCAACTAGAGAAAGCCCACGCGCAGCAACAAAGACCCAACGCAGCCAAAAATAAATAAATTAAATAAATTTAAAAAAAAAACTGGATAGGCGTTGGAAAAATTCAAATGTATGTAAATGAGAGAGAAGGAAACACAGAGACTTGTATTTTTTTTCCCGGTAATCTCTGAGTGTCTGAAATATCCTTAGCACTCTGCACGCTGCCTTGAACAGAGTACTAAGTAAATAAATCATATGCTTTGAACTGTTATATTAGTTTGACTAATAGTTAAAATAGGGAGGGAAAATGAACTCAGCCCTTATTTTCATTTCTCTTATTGAATCCAGGCAATAAGAAAACAATATTTATCATCTTACTATTAATCAAATGCATACTGCTCTTTGCTGAATATTCTTGTACATACATGGCCTAATTTAATCTTTGCAACAATCCCATGAAGTAGGTATCAGTTTCAAGTATTGCAATTCCTGTTTGTTTTCTTTGATACTGGTTTTCTTCACTATAAGCTATCATCACCTTAGTATAGTGAATTTTCTATATATATTTGCATATATATATATTTTGTATATATTTGCAAGGCCAAATGCTGCACTTTCATCCCTCTTCCTAGGAGCCAAATATTAATGAAGACAGTGTTAAGCCTCTGTATCAACATGGATATAATCTACCAATTTTTTGATGATTACTCCTAATTTGACAGATTATTAGCCATCATTTCCATTCAGCATCTATATGGGTTCTCAAATGTTATAAATTCTTACAGTTGCCTTCTAACATCCCTGGCACGTTAAATGTTTTTGGTTTTTATTTTTAAAGAAATAAAATTCTACAACCAGAAAAGGAAAAAGTCAAATCCCCTTAGCACAGTTTCAGAAATCACAGTCACTGACTCACCCCTTATTGTTCTTTTTAAATTTCCCCCAGAGATTTAGGTTTTTTAAAAGCCTGATCTTACATTAGAAACAAGAGTATTTTTATTTAAATGTATCTCTGTGCCCTGACAAAGTCACTCCTCTCTGTAAGAGTCCTTCTTCTCTCCAGCCTTGTTTATCCCATCAGACATTCCTGCCAGAAGCAGCCCTGTTTACATAACTGCCCCCGTTGGATGGAATATTTTACTGAGCGCAGCCCTGCGCTCACACCACAGCCTGTTTAACATGGAACAGGGACAGACCTGAAAGGCACTAGAGAATGCTCAGTGAGCTCGATCTGCAGTGAATAAAAGTGGAGGCATTTGGATGAAAATGAAGCTTTGCAAAAAGGGAGCAAGTGCAGGGACGTGTTGTCAGCAAAGACCAAAGCAAACCAAAGAGGAGAGAGTAGTTCTCTGGTGAAGGGATGGAGGGGAAAACCTTCCGATGGTTCTGGAGTGTCGGACATAGGTATGTATTTACTGTTTGAAAGCATGCCATTCATGAAACCCTTGAACAGAAATGGAGCCCTAGGTCTCAGAGCCACAGCATGGCTATTGCTTCTCCATTTTTTAATTAAAAGAAAAAGATTTAACAGGAACGAAGGGCTCTTTGTCCTGTAGGGCCTTTTCCTTTTACTAGAGTTTCTGTTTTTGTACTGCAATTTTGACTGATTTCTAATAAGCGTAGGACTCTCCTCCACAGCACTGTGGTCACAAACATATTAGAGTAATTGTGTTTTGAGGGTGATACAGTCTAACTGGAATTGCTCTGCATTGAGCAGAGGGTACAGTAGGCAGCTTGTCGTAGAGAAGATAAAATTGGCCATCTCCCATGCTTTGTCCTTCTGTCCCAGAACCAGGTGGCCGTGCTCCACCCTGAATCCACATCTTCAGCATTTCTTTCTCCTCTCTTCCTCCCAGCTACCTGGCTGCCAATTGTGCCGCTTCTTTAAATTTAGAATGCTTCTTAATGGCTCCTCTTCTGGAGTTTTGCCCAGATTAATATAAGAAGGAGCTAACGCTGTTCTCCTAACCAGTACCACATTCCAAAGAGTATCGTGATTACATTCCTTTTCATTCGTGACAGGTACATCTTTATCTCATTTGACTTCGTGACAGGTACATCTTTATCTCATTTGACTTCGCTCTGATGTTCATTGAGCCCTTATCAAGTGCCTCTCATCAAGTGAAACCCTTTATGTAAGTTTAATCATCCCAATAGCTGATGTTATGTTAGTGTTACCGCCCTTGCATTATGGAACTAGGAGACACACGGAGGTGTAGAAGGTCATGACTTAACCAAAGTTGCCCAGTGGGAGGGAGAGCCAGGATTTCAACTCCAGAAGTTCATATGCTTAACTGCTGTGTGAAGATGTAGAGGCAAAATGATAACCAATGAGTACGTGCTAAGCCATGAGAACAGAGCATGCCTGGCTCCAGGAGTGCCATACCTCAGCTCTGCCCTTGTATCGACTGCAAGCCTTTGAAGAGTTGCCTTGTTGGTGTGTGTGTATATATGTATATGTGTATGTATTTATATATACACATACGTACTCTTTATTTCAGAGTAGTTTTAGTTCCAGAGCAAAATTAAAGGGGAAGGTACAGAGATTTCCCATATACCCCCTTCCCCTACACAGACACAGCCTCCCCCATATCACCATGCCCCGCCAGAGTGGTACCTTTGTTAAAACTGATGAACCTCCATGGACACATCATTATCACCCAAAGGCCGTAGTTTACATAACGGTTCACTTTTGGTGTTGCACATTCTGTGTGTCCAGACAACTGTATAATGACATGTATCCACCATTATAGAATCATACACAATAGTTCCACTGCCCTAAAAATCCTCTGTTCTCTGCCTACTCATCTCCCCCTCTCCACTAATCCCTGAAAACCACTGACTTTTTTACTGTCTCCATAGTTTTGCCTTTTCCAGAGTGTCATATAGTTGGAATGATACAGTCTGGAGCCTCTTCAAACTGGCTTCTTTTTCTTAGTAATAAGCATTCACGTTTCCTCTACATCTTTTTTATGGCTTGATTGCCTCGCTTTTTGTAGCTAAAGAATTTGGTGAAAATGTACCCCTAGCCCTTACAGAAGTGCGATTTAGGACCTCTCCAGTATGTTTTCATTGAGTGTCTCTGCTAGCTTTTCCATCTTTAAGTCCATGCACTGAGCCAAGGTGGGTGTTAAAATTTGAGGATTCTCCCCACCCCCCTTTGATTATGCCGAGTACGCTCTACATCAGAGTTTTAAGAAACCATTCGTGTTTCTCTACATGGAGTTTTAATCAGTTCAGTTTTGGCCTGAAGGTTCAAAACTAAATCCCTTATAATCAAGGCACTTTTTTTCCTAATGAAAACCACAGCTTGAGCAGCTGCTTGTATTATTGTCTCTCCTCTGTGGTCCCACTGGTGTGTGGGAGTTTACTGTTGGGCTGTGGAAAAGGGAGCAAATGAGAATCCAAGAAAGGGGTCATGTTTCAATAGAGGAAGAATGGTGGAATGTTAAAATCCTTGAGTGTTTTCCTCACCCTCCCCACACTTTGGACATGCAGTTTGGCTCTCTTTTTCCTTTTTAAATACTTCCATAAGGCATGGAAGAGAAGCATATATCATATGAACCGTAGTATTGAAAACTCTTAGACCTCAACTTTGATTCTATACAGAATACCTTCATTTTTGCCTGTAGTTGTAAAATGACAACATAACTTTAAAGTCTTTCTGTGTTGTGTATGTCCATATTTTGTCCATCTGCGTTGGTGGGGTCTTCCTCTCCTTTGTCTGGGTTGAAATTGTGTTTATCTGTGTGTAATTTTTTTTCTTGCATCAATTTCTGTCTCATTTTCTTTTTTAAATTTGTTTCCATATCTCCTTTTCGCCTCATTTTCCCTGCTTCCCATTTTCTCTTAACCTTTGTTTTCCCTTCATTTTTTTGTACTATGTGATTTTAAGCTCTACAAATAAAAATTGAAGTTTTACTTTTGCTGTTTGTAACTTTTTATGTAACTCTTTAATGTAGATAAATAGATCATTTTCTATTTCTCCAAAAGGATCCTACCTCAAATAAAATTGCTTTTTACTTATTAGAACCTTGATTTTTTTTTTTAATGTGGGTTTTTGATCCATAATAGAAGCAGCTGCTTCATCCCAGCGACTAGTTCCAGTGCTAGAGATTAGAAAGAGGAGCTGGGTTCTCTTTCCACCGAATGGGTGAACTATTGGTGACACTGTGTACCTTCTATGCTCCAGTCACCCTAAGTTACCCAGAAGTGAAGATAGGTTTTATCATGTAACCAGTTGCCAGGGTCATTGTGGGGATTAAACAGGACCATCTGAATAGCCCTCCACACTATCAAAGAAGAATTCGTTGCATATGTAAATAGTAAATGACCCTTCTTCCTACTAACTTTGGGGAATTTTCTCAGTAACCGACAAGTCACAGTCAGCTCCTCTCTCTGTCAACCTCATCCTGAGGAGGGAGGTATTAGTGGCTTGGGGAAGCAGCACAGTAAAAGTGGGCTTAGGATGAGAACGCACGAGTGACCGTCCTGGGCTCGCTATTGACTTGCTGTGACCAAAGACATATTCCTTAATCTCTGCCAGCTTCAGTTTCCTCGTGGGTAAAGTCTCTAATAATCCCCGCCCACTACTGTGGATTGTTGAGTGAGGTAATGTGTGTGTGAACACCTTTCGATTGAAAGCAGGCTCTCGGTGGAGTCATCCTGACATGGCTCCAGTCCAGAGGCTCAGACTCCTTTTTCTTTTGTTATTTTGTCTTTCCACATCCTATCGAGTCTCTTTCTTAAGAAGCTGGTCACTTGGTATGCGATTCTCTCTTCTAATTCTTTGTCAGTGCTGCCATTTAACATGTTCTGGCCTTCAGAGTCAGGCAAGACCTACCATCATCCGTTACCACGTTTCGATGGAATACCTGTGGTAGAGGCCAGAAGTAGAGGGAGCTCGGCTATGTCCAGGCAGAAGGCTGTCAGCAGTGTAGGTCTTAAATGAGCTTGCTCATAAGCTTAGGCTAAAAGCTGTAAACGGAGGCCTCCCACTTAAAGTCATCCTTTCAATTTGAGGCAAAAGGAAGCACCCCAAGAGGCTAGACTTCCCACCTAAATTTCTCAAATATTTCCTGATATCTGCCCACTCACATGGCATCACGTCAGTCAGTATTGTGTTAAGCCCTGTTCAAACCACAGCCACTCCCTCCTGTCTCGTAGAAACCCAGGGTAGTCCCTGGGTTAGAGGAGACTTTTTTATTTGAGTGAATCATTAAAAACTATTAATAACTAGGTGCATTTACATTTTTTAAAAAATCCAGGTTTCCTGCCTCTGGAAATCAGCAGGTGCTGGAGCTCTGAGGTGGCCATCTCCACCTTTTTACTAATTTTACTAATTTACAGCTTCTCTGGTCATGTAAATATTTGATTTTGGTACTCTGGAAGAAATACATACATATTATATATATTTACATACACACATATATATGTATTTCTCCTACTCTGAACGCCTGTTCTTCAAAGCAAGCATTTAGTAAGTTTCTAGTATGGACTCAAATTGAGCTGTCAGAGAAGCAGAAGACATGATTCCTGCTGTCAGGGTGCTTGTGGTCTAAGAGAACAATACAAAAACAGGTGAAATAAGTAGGGAATAGTTCAACAAACTCCGGTGATAAATATGAACAAAGATCAGCATGGGCTGAGGTTGTGAGGGAGAGCTTCATGGATGACATTGGACTTGAGCTCATACTGAAATTCATTCCCTCATTCAGCTGTTATTAATTAAGTAGCTGCTATGTGTCTTGCACAGTATTGGGCACCGGGAATAAATAGGTGATTGACACACCCCCTGCTTTCTTTAGAGAGTTTACTGTTTAGTTTACAAAGACATGTAAACAAATGAGAATGATAAAATTTACATGCTTGGATAAAGATCTATAGACAGTGAGATCACACAAGAGTGCGGCCAGGTATATACCTGAGCTAAGAAGATTTTTGATAGAGTAGGTGAAGCGTGAATTGGTTTTGGATGAATAGCTTGGCCAAACCTGGGAATAGAGAAAAGGCATTCCAGATCTTGAGTTCAGTATAAGAAGAAGTATAATTCACTTGGATGGATCTAGATGGATTTTAGCATAATGAGAGGAAAGTAAGGGTCAGATCTTGGAGGGCCTATATATTCTCTACAAAGTTAAATTTTACAGGAGGTGGAAGGCCTCCAAAGTCTTTTAATCAGAGGGTAGAAGGGCATACACCCCCACCCCCAGTCTGTCCTCCACTGCCTCCACCCTGCCCCTCCCCAGAGGCTGACCAGCAGGGCGAAATCAGCAGACTCTCATGCCCTTTGATTTCCAGCTAAGTTCAGCCATTGGATAGATAGCCCCAGCAGGAGATGGGCGGGTCAAGGGAGGACGCTGGTCATGGTCTTTATATTCTCCAGCTTCATGGCTCCCTTGAAGGATAGCTTGGGAACAGCTGCTTCTCCCCTTCTCAGGGCAACCTTATTTACATAACGTTCTCCTTCCTGTAACTAGTCCCTCCCCCTGGCACCACAGGCCTATGGTGGTGACCTCTTCTCTGATACTGTCCCTAGCTTCTCACTCTGCTTCCCCTGCAGCCCACCCACACCATTATCAGTGACCCTGTTGTAAATAAATCCTCTGCAAATTATCCTCATTTAAAATATGATTCAACTTTAATTTTAAGCACTAGTGGAAAGAATAGTTTTCTGGAATGGAAGTCAATGGGTAAAGCAATCAACTGGTAAAACTGGCCAAAGCGAGAGATGTTGTAGTTTGTTCAAGAAAGGGAATGGAGTTGAATTGACACCAGTTGAACGTGAGGGATTAGGGAAAGGGAGGGGTTAAGGATGACCACCCGGGGTTCTGACTTGGGTGGCTGCTTGATTCAGAAAGTAGAAAGATGAGTTCAGTTTTGCACGTGTTGATTTTTTTTTAATTAATTTATTTATTTATTTTTGGCTGTATTGGGTCTTCGCTGCTGCACATGGGCTTTCTCTAGTTGCAGTGAGCGGGGGCTACTCTTCGTTGCAGTGAGCGGGCTTCTCATTACGGTGGCTTCTCATTGCGGAGCACGGGCTCCAGGCACGCGGGCTTCAGTAGTTGCAGCACGCGGGCTCAGTAGTTGTGGCTCATGGGCTCTAGAGCACAGGCTCAGTAGTTGTGGCGCACGGGCACGTGGGCTCAGTAGTTGTGGCTCACGGGCTCTAGAGCACAGGCTCAGTAGTTGTGGCACATGGGCTTAGTTGCTCCACGCCATGTGGGATCTTCCCGGACCAGGGATCGAACCTGTGTCCCCTGCATTGGCAGGCGGATTCTCAGCCACTGCGCCACCAGGGAAGCCCCGCATGTGTTGATTTTGAGAGAGATCTTTGTGGAAGAAGTGTTGGAGATACGCACCAGGTATTGGGTAGACCAATGCGGAATTCAGGAGAGATCTGGCTGGAGGGAATGTTGGTGTGCTGTCAGCTTGTAGGTGGTCCTTGAAGCCAAGGTGATAGAGGGGGTCCCCCAGGAGAGCTGAGAGAGTGGGAGGCCCACAGATGGATACCAGAGGTTTCGGCTCTCGTTTCGTTTTATTTACACACAGAAAGTCAGCCACTGGGCTGAAGGGAAGGCGAACGGTAAAACCAGGGCTGTGAAAGGAGATTTACTGCAGGCCGTGCTCATCACCAGGAGTGATAGGGACCAGGGAGGCATGAATCATGGGGAGCCCCACCTTCCCAGTAGCACGAGACTGACTTCTCACTGCCTGTTGACCATAACTTCCCAGCCAGTAGCAAACGGGACAGAACTGAATTTGGCCACCTCTGACTCTCTCTGTTATCTCTACGCATCTCAGCATCGTTGCTGTCTCTTCTTCATTAGCAAAATTTATTTCCATTTTTCATTTCTGACAAGTGACCTTCTTTCCCTCTGAGTAAAGGAGAGTGTGTGGTCCTACCGTCTGTTCAGCATCATACAGGTGCTTGAAACTTAGACGCCTCACGTAGGACTTTGGGCCTCTTAGCTGTCTGTGCCTAATGTATCATCTCTGTTGAGGCGAATCACTGTGATTATCTTGAGGGACACACACCAAAGAATGGATATTTTCTAGATGAGAGTTATTCCCTGTCAGCAGACTAATTATGTAATATAGTTTTAGAAGCACATCATGAAAACAGTGCAATAATAGTACCAGTCTTTGCTTTTTACATATTACCTTCAATTTCTTTAACCTGTCATCGAGGATGGTGGTGTTGGATTCGTTCCTGGGAATTTCAGGGTCCTGCTGAGAGAACAGCTCTCACAATGGAGATGGTTTATGAAATTAACAAAACCGTTGAAAGACAATGCAGTTTCCTCCCTCTCCTGGAACAGGGTTTTGACAGTAACGTCTCAGAACAGATGTTTCAGCGATCTCCAAATGTTTTCATTTGGTGGCACAAAGACTCTGTTATTCATGAAATGGTCTGTTAAAAAAATTAGTTCCTCCATGTGGGGATTGTGGGAAGATGTGTTGTATAAATTGATTTCACATTTTGTCAGGAAACCGGCTCTTAACTCTTTAAATTGGCTCCAGGATTTGACTCTGACAAGTTCCGACTTCCAGGCTACAGCAGTCACAGGGAACAGAGCAACACAACGGCTCAGCATCTTTCCCAGAAAACTTCAACTTGACTCATCTGAGAGGGTCCTATTCTTTTATAGGAGAATAGAAGCCATAAAATACAGTGAGAGGAGGTGGGCACGTTTGCTTTTCATTTGCATTATTCTCCTAATACAATCCTCATGTGCAGCTTAACACATCTTGATTTTAGACTCGTATTTAAAGGGAAAACTGCCATTCTAAGATGAACATGGGCCGGCTTAGGGTGTAGTTTCAACTACCTTACAAGAGACCTCAGGATAACTACTTAGGTGTGTTGGTCATTTTCATTTCTGATGTCTGATGTCTTTCATTTCTTGATGTCTCCCTGCAGGACAGAGGTCAGCAAACTGTGTGGCCTCAGGGCCAGATCTGACCTGCTGCTTGTTTTTGTAAAGTTTGATTGGAACACAGATGTTGTAATTCATTTACATATCGTCTGTGGCTGCTTTTGAGATACTTCGCCAGAGTTGAATAGTTGTTAACAGAGGCCATTTAGCCCACAAAACCTAAAATATTTACAGAACAAGTTTGCCAACCCCTGAAATAGGAAGTTGCATATATCCCATGACCTGGTATTTAAAACATTACATTAAAACATTTGATACATTTAGATTTTAAAGGTATTTGTGGGGTGTAAGAAGTATAAAATATTTATTTGGTTTTAGACCATTAAACATATGACAAGAAAATGTTTAAAATAATAATATATGTACACAAAGAAACATGAACTAAAATCTTACAGGACAATATAAAGAAACTATATGGAAAAGAGGAGACAGAAGTTAATGGATGATATTGGATATTCAATAAACAGTTAAAAGAATGAATGAGAGGAATCAGTTTTTCTGATGTACAGTATGTTCAGATGTGAAAACATTTGGTCATATTTAGCTGCTACTTTGTTTTTATTCTTATTCTTTCATCTGTGTATGTTCATCATTCCCAGAATAGATTCTTGTCAGTGCTCCCATGCGTGTGCTTCTGAGGTCTTCCTGTCCATCTTTCCTGAGATGACACACACAGGTGAGACTAGAAGGTTAGAATTTATACAGCTTTACTATTGACATCACAGACACACCAGATAGGATTATTCATTTGGTTCATATGCCAGAATGTATTTGAGGCTGCTAACAGTAAGAGATCTCAGACACAAGAGAAAAATAACTAAAGAATGCTTGAAGAACGAGCACCCAAGTTGAAAGAGAAGAAAAACGATGTTAAGGGGATAGAGGTGCTTTATATCAAGAAACCCAGGCTCTGTTCTTTGAACCAGAATATCAGCGATCACGACAGACA
This sequence comes from Delphinus delphis, assembly GCF_949987515.2. Lineage (NCBI taxonomy): Eukaryota > Metazoa > Chordata > Mammalia > Artiodactyla > Delphinidae > Delphinus > Delphinus delphis. The sequence goes on along the minus strand of NC_082695.1, from coordinate 47,007,998 downwards.
GAGCAAGGAAAAGAAAATATAAGCGTTCTGAAGCTGTTATTTCATGAGATGAAACATCCTATTTTATCAGGAGGTATTCCATCACATGATCTTTTTTACGGACGTGAACAGTATCTGCAGTTTTAAGAGAAGGCAGAGACGTTCTCCACCCACATGGATACAGCAACCACTAGCCACATGGGCTTTTGAGCGCTTGTAATGAGGGTAGTGTGAACAGAGGTGTGCCGCAAGTGTAAAACCTACATGGGATTTAAAAGACTTAATGTGGAAAAAATTTAATTAATGATTCTTATATTGAATTTAGATGTATTGGTTTAGCTAGAACCATATTATTAAAATAAATTTCACCTCTTTTTACTTTTTTAATGTGGCCATCATAAAACACATAATTGCATGTGTGGCTTGCGTTGTATTTCTGTGAGGCAGCACTATCTGTAGGGTGATGTCTCATCTGATGTGAAAGTGTTAGGATTTGGTGACACATCCTTGACTTGTGAATGTCTTTCTGAAGGGACAGAATGGAATTTAGTATAGGCATGTAGCTTTCGGGTAATCTGTTAGCTCAGAGATTGTACATCTACAGACCACTTGGCCTGCATACAGATCCTCCTGCCTTCGGAAAGCTTTTCTAAAATATTGATCAACATTTTAAAATAAGTTAAACTATTTCATGCTCGTGGAAAGATAATTTGTAGACTTTCATAAACTATACTTGGTTTAGTGATGGTAGCTCGACTTGGCTTCCAAATCTACAATTTATTTTGTTATTCTGCTAACAAATTAGACAATATAAATTACAGTTGCAGATAATTGGAAGTGTTGGCAAATATCTGATGTCTCTGTCAGATGATTCTGGGTCTTCCCACCAAATGGACCCATAAATTTGAACTCTTACTCACTGGTGACTACTTTTTTCCCCTTGTGTATTACATCCTGGTGCTGAAAGACTGTTTCATCCTGGAAGATAGTTCCAGTTGCTTATCTAATCTGTTCTTTGGTTGGATTGGTCCCTGAAAAATATGTCTTGAGGTTCTGTACCTTATTCAGATTTGAATGATTTTTAAGTACACCATTGCTTTCTTTCTCTGTTGAGTGAAAACATTCATCTGTAGTTCAGAAACAAACCTTGTGTATAGTAATGTAGTTCACCTTTTATTTATAACTTTGAAAACCTGCAGTTATTTATGCATTGCTTCATTGTTTGCTAATTCCAGGACTATATTTATTACACAGTTATTAAGTACCTATTGACTTTAGACATGTTGAATTTGGTGCTAATGGGACTTCCAAGTATAAATATCCAACAGGCCCTTAGATGTCTCTAGAAGTGAAAAGAAATGTAGACTGTATCAAATATATTTATTATATATTTGTACAGTCGTTTGTACAAGAAAAATTCAAATGTTTAGCTTCACTGATCTTCAAAGAGATGCAGATTAATACAGGAAGGAGATGCTTTTCAATATGCATTGAATTGTCTAATTCAAAAAATACTCAGTGCTGGCAAGATTGTGCCCCAACTAGGAGGCATGTAGCCTATTCATAGAAATATAAATTGGTTTTGGTATTTTGGAAAAAAATACAGCTGTGCATGGTAAACATAAGGAATTGTGTATTATTCTTTGATTTAATAACCTCACACTAGAAAATTTATCCCTAAAATGTGAGCCAGAAGACAAAAGAAAATCTCTTTGCAGAAGAGGGAAGGGAGCCCAGAGTTGCTGAGTGGCTACTTGTGCTGAGTACTTTGCATCATCTCACTTAATCCCCACAGCAGCCCTATGAAGTGTCCCCACTTTACAGGCAAGGAAGCAAGGCTCAGACGGATTAGTAATTTGCCAGCATCATAAAACGTGTACATGACAGAGTTCCCACTTACATTAGGCACGTGCCAAACTCAGACTGACCATGTAAGAATAGAAAAATAGTTAAATCCATTATTAAGTGCTGTGCAAGTATTGTAAGTGTCATCACGTGGGAAAATGTAGGAAAATACAGAAAGAAACAGTATAAAACTGTAGATAAGCCAGTTGTTAAAAATTTGTACATAGACTAAGTAGAATAATGACAAATGAAAAGTTTAATTTGGCAGAATTTGTTTAAATAAGTAGTATTGAGATTACCATAATCTTCTTGATTTTTTAAAAATTGTTTTTTTTATGAAAAAGGTACAATCCAGCGTATTTTGTATTTTCAAATGTGTTATTCATCCCTCTACATTTTCTAAAAGGTACATGAGCTGTTATGTCTAGGTGCATCCTCTATTTTGTCCTCATCACCTATCCTTTAACTCTTGAAAATGCCTCCATCGAGGTTCATCGCTAGCAAAAGCCCTACATCCTTAAACCCTCCTCTGAAATTACTTTCATTTTGTTAAAACCCAAATCTGCATATGCCCTGAAAACACTGCTTCCTTGAAGGCCTCTCAGGTGGTAGCTCTATTTTTTTTTTTTTTGCCCCAGAGTTGAGGGGATATAAGTGTCTCTATGGTCTTCATTGCTACCCTGACCTTCACTGCTCCCTAAAAACTCAGCTGTAAATCTCTTGTCATCAGACAGCATCCCCTGCTCCCCCATTGTTGGTACATTCTCTACCAAGCCTAGGATTCCTCCCTCATTTCTCCATGGTTCTCACTCCTGGCTTACTGCCGTTCTCCCCAGCAGTGCTTCTCTCCTCACCCTTGGAGATTTCAGTGCTTACCTGTAAGATTCATTTGATACCCCTGGCTTCTCAGTTCCTTTAGCTTCTCACCACCACAATGCTTGCCTCCCATGGTCGCCCCCTCGACCACAGCATCGCCAACAACTCCATCCCTCCGTGATCTCAGTCGCATACATACCACTCTCTGACCTCTCTCCTCTGCCTGGTTCTCGAGCTCACTCCTCCAGGGCACGGAAATCAAGTCCGTCAGAACCTGCCATCCGTTGATCCCATGATTATTTTCATCCTCTTCCCTCACTCCCAAGATGTTGGGTCCAGCTCAAGCTCCGTGAACTCCCTTGCATACATCCTGCCTGCTTTGTCCCTCTTTCACGTCTCATACTCACTTGGCAATTGGCTGAATCCAAATCTCTACCTGCTTCACGCCCCCGGGGCGTCATACATTGGCTAGAGGAACACACACAACTAGAATGTTTGGTTTCATTTTCAGATGCTGACCATTAACCTCAAGTGGGAACTTAGGGCTGCCCACCAGACATATTATGGTATTCATTCTCACTGGATTTTTTTTTTTTTTTGCGGTACGTGGACCTCTCACTGCTGTGGCCTCTCCGGTTGCGGAGCCCAGGCTCCGGATGCACAGGCTCAGCAGCCATGGCTCACGGGCCCAGCCGCTCTGCGGCATGTGGGATCTTGCCGGACCAGGGCACGAACCCGCGTCCCCTGCATCGGCAGGCGGACTGTCAACCACTGCGCCACCAGGGAAGCCCTCACTGGACTTTTTACAATCTTCTCCTCTTTCCTTAACCTCCAACACCTCCTTTCTCAACTTTATTCTCAACTGATGCCTTCCTTCCCACTTTTGCTGGAAATATTGAAGCAATAAGAGGGAGCTTCCCCCAGGTCCCACTGAACCTGCCACAGATGGACTCCTGTTGAAGGCCAGCTCCTCCACTCTGATGTCCCCCCATGTCCTCAAGGATGTGCTCCAGCAATCTTGCTCATCATCTGTGCGTCATTCCCATCAGCATCAAACATGCTGGCACTTCTCCCATCGTATTGAGGAAACAAAAACACTCTCTGGGCCCCATCCCACTTCCTCCCTTTAGCTACTACTCAGTGTCTCTTGTCCCCTCATCACAGAACTCCCCAAAACATCACCTGCTGTCCATTCTTGTTATTCCCAGCTCTCCTTTCTCAGGCTCTCAGGTTCAATCAAGCTTTGGCCCAGCTATTCCACTGCTCGTATCAAAATCCCCAGTTAAACACAAGCTGCTAAATCCAACAGTTCTCAGTCCCGTTTCACAGTCCTGTACACAGCATTTGACGTCACTCCCGCTTCTTCTCCTTGAGGCACTCGAATCACCTGGCTTCTAGAATGTAGCACTTCTGGATTTTTCTCTTATTTTCCTGGCCATTCCTTAGTCTCCCAGAACTCAAACCTTGGACCTCTTCTCAGTCTACACTTGAGACCGTGGTTGTCATCATTAAAGTGTCATGGCTTTGGGCTTCCCTGGTGGCGCAGTGGTTGAGAGTCCGCCTGCCGATGCAGGGGACGCGGGTTCGTGCCCCAGTCCGGCAAGATCCCACATGCCACGGAGCGGCTGGGCCCGTGAGCCATGGCCACTGAGCCTGTGCGTCCGGAGCCTGTGCTCCACAATGGGAGAGGCCACAGCAGTGAGAGGCCCGCGTACCTCAAAAAAAAAAAAAAAAATGTCATGGCTTTAAATATCATCCATGTTCCAGTGGCGCCCAGAGTTACTATTTCCAGCCAGACCTTTCTCCTGACATCCACACTTATGTATCCATCTAAGAGCTTTCGGGATATCTCTGTTTCTATGTCTAATAGACGTAACCTGTCCAGACTGAATTCCTGATCTTACCTCCTCATCTTACCCCTCCAGACCTGCCCATCTCAGTTAGTGGCAGCTCTGTTCCTTAGCCGCTCAGGCCACATTCCTCACTGCTTCCAAACCCTGGCCGTCTCATACCTGGATGATTGCAGGGCCCTCCTAACTGGTGTCTGGGCTTCTACGCCTGGCACCTTTACAGCGTGTCCTCAACACGGCAACTAGAGTGATTCTTCTGTAACGTTGGTTAAATCGCCTCTTCTGCACTTAGACCCCCCCAGGTGGCTCCCCATCGCACTCAGATGAAGAACCACAGTTCTGCAAAGCTGTGGACAACCTAAACCACCTGTTATTTCTCTGACTTTCTTTCTCTTCCTTCTTAGCTTCTACTCACCCCACTCCAGCCACAGCATGCCAAAGACGCACCAACCCATCCGCCTGAGGGTTTCTGTGTAGACTGTTGCGTGTGCTTAGAGCTCTAAGAACTCACTGCCCAGCTACATCAAAGTCACTGTCTCAGCCACGCCTACTCTGGCCACCCTGCGCTCTCCAACCCCCTCACCCTATTTTTAATGGTACTTCTCACCTTCTGGCATATCTTCTGCTGACTGATTGTATTTATCCTCTGTCTCCCACTTCAGTGTAAGCTTCAAAAGGACAGAGATTTTTATCTGGTCTCTTGATTGATTTATCTCCAGCATCTAGAATAATGCCTCCACCTAGTAGATGCGTTAAAGAAAATGTGTTGAAAGTATGAAAGTTTCCCTGTTTCTGCCTGATGCCCCGTGGACGCATGCAGAGAGATCTGCCTCATAATAGCTTTTCATTCCTTTTCAAGTTTCTCAAGTGTTATATTGTAAACAGTGTTCAGAAAATGACCACTAAGAAACATGGCGTCATGGACTTGACCGTATATGGTCTTTTATTCTAAACCGAAAGCAGCTCCTCTAGAATGTGGCAGCAGTATCACAAATACCAGAAACGTCCAAGCAGCATAATAGAGCCTTGACATTTTCAGGAATATGTTCAGAGTTCTTCAGAAATCCCCCAAATTATGGATACTTTCATAGTATATCCTACTCTCATGAATTTCACATGGTAGTGAAAAGGAAAGATGGAAGCTACGTGCTGCTCCAGATGCCGAGTGGCTCACTCACTGCAAGGGGGCTCCTCCCAGCGCCCGCCCCAGGCCCCTTGGTCTCAAGCCCCACGCGTGTGCCGCAGCCAAGCTATAGAATTGCAAATTATAGCAGCTCCTGAGCCCTCAGCATCGCCTGCGTATTGTTGAAACCAAGGATATCTGTGAAAGCTAAGGGTCCACGTATTATTTTATTCCATTGCACATTTTTTAAAAAATCAGTTCCCCCAGGCCTCTCAGCCTTGGTTTTAGAATATAATGTATGGGGGGGGGACATTATTACAACTAAATGACAATGTGACTTACGGTTATAAACAACATGAGCAACCACTTAAATAACACATTAAGTTTTCAGTGTCGAGTTTACATTACAAGTAAGCATCTATCAGATTTGTTATTGATCCTCTGGTAATAAACTCTGAAAGTAGCAAAAAAAGAAAAAATATGTTCGCTTTCATTTTTAAGCTGATTTTTAAATAAATATCCTAGTTCAAGAAAACCTTTTGCCACGGTAACTTTTTCTTTTTTTAAATGATAATGCTCAGAAAGCCTTTGACAGAGAAGAGTGGGAGTAAGGAAGGGGGATGCTGTCGCCACGGTGACAGCTGTCCAGCGTAAACATCTCATATCTCTTCCGTTTATCACGTATTTCAGGGCAATTCAAGCTGCTGGAACAAGACCGAGATATAAAGGAGCCAGTGCAATATTTCAACAGTGTGGAGGAGGTGGCTAAAGCATTTCCTGAACGCGTGTACGTCATGGAGGAAATAACATTCAACGTGAAGGTAGTTCTGAAAGAACCAAAGATTTATCCTCACTAAGATAATTTAGCTTTCAGGTTGTTGTGTACACAGTAAGTGCTCATCTGTGCCTCTTAGGAGGTTCCGTCTTCCTAATGAGTTGGTGTCAATGGCCAAAACTGGTCTTATAAGAACTGTGCTGTAGCTGAGCTGACCCCCACCCCAAAGGTTACTACACTTAGTTAGCATTATCTTTGGCTAGAATAACTGCTAAGGCAGATCAAAGGTTATTTTCCTTTTTTAACATTTGGACTTTATTCCCTAAGATGTAACCATTTTTTGGCCATATCTTCTGTGAGGCTAGATGCTCCACTTGGAAGAGCAAGCAAAAGGCATATGGTGAATCTAATACCAAACACTTATTGAGAGAAAGAGGGACTTCCAGAGCATGCCCTGACATCAGCATGTATTCATTCTGTCTATATCAGTCTACAAAGGAGGGAAAATTGATATATCGAATGTTGCCCAATAGGTACTTATTGATCCTTGTTTGTCAGAGGAAAGCTGAATACTGTTTACTGTGCTGTGTTGGTTTTGCATTCTTAAAGGGACAGTTCTGTCCCCTCCTACACAGTGAGCGAGCTCCTTGACGAGAGTCTGGTTAGAAGAGGGACTAACCAGAGAAGCGATGCCACCAACCAGGTCCAGCCTTGTTTCAGCCTGCAAACCCACTGCACTTTCTTCAGCCACGTCCACGATTACACTGACTCATTTGAGAAAGTGTTCACATTGAAAGGATTTTCTGTTTAACCTCATTTCAGCAGGAAGTCCAACTGAGTCACTGTTCTCTGAATATTTCAAGATTTAGGGAGCAGATCCCGGATTCTTGGAAATCCACTCTATGTGAAAAACAGACTACATGGTATCTTGGCCCAAGAACGCAAGTGTCTTTACAGGTGGGTCACTCCACCCACACTCCCAGGAAGCAGGGAGATGCCCAAGACAGCTTCCTTAGTGGAGAAGTGGCCCATTGAATTAGCTAAGTCATTCTTTCCCCCAGTTCTAAAACACAGGTGCCATAATCTGCTTCCTTTAGTTTTATTATTAAAATGATGTTGTATTTAGTAAAGTTCTTTACTCACCAAATTATGCTTATGTTCAGAATATTTACAATTTTTAACTCCTTCAGTGGCCCGGGCTGTGAGTCCTTAAGACAGCTTCTGTTGGTTTACATTGAAGATTTGTGAGAAAGTGTTCATTTTTAAACTTTCCAAGATTCATTGGCCAGAAGTTAATCAAATCCTATTTCATTAGTGTCTTGATTTGATTTAAATCTCTCCTTAAAACTTACATTTAGAATTAACTAAATGAAAAAAATTTTGTTTAGAAAGCAAAGTTAATACTGCAAAACTCTCTTCTGATACATTTCGTTTGCTGATAAATGATGAGGAATCTAGCATAAAATTTTTTTATGATTTTTTTAAATGTCCTCAAGTATTAAAATCTAATATTCAGTCTTTGGTGGCATATTGTTTACATGAAAGATTTTTAAAAGATGCCTCTAAGAGCTGTTTGTGAATTTGTATTGAACCAGCAATGAATGAAAAAATAATACTGAAACTAATACATTTTGATAGGGGTTTTTTTCCCCACAGAATACCATGATTGGCTATATTGATTCAAATGTATATAATAGAGATATCATTTAAAAGTTTAGCACAACAGTGTGAATGTACTTACCACTACTGACCTGTGTACTTAAAAACGGTTAAGATGGTAAATTTCATGTGATGTATATTTTACCACAATTTTTTTAAAAAGCAAAAAAAAAAAAAAGTCAGTTGGACTCCCCACTGAAATGAGGCCGAACAGAAAATCCTTTCAATCTGAACACTTTTTAAAATATGTCAGTGTAATTGTGGATATTACAGATAAGTGTATGGGGTAGAAGCTTATAGCATCCGTAGAGCTGGTTGGATTTGGGTTGAGTTCTGTGCTATGCATACATAAATATTTAATACCTCTAGTCTATCACTCATACAGTTGTAAGAGGTCATCACTTAAGTCGTCTTTCAATGCTATTCCAAGAAGACGCGATAAAGGAACCTCAAGAAATTTACAGAGATATACATAAAAGTCTGTGTGCTTAGTGAGTAAACACCCACGTAAATAAATAAACCGAGGAGATTTGGGGGAAGGATGCCTGGATACTGCCTGGATTTTAAAAGAAAATGTTGGATGCCATGGTCTTCTTTAAAAATTGATTCTAATGTATACACGAACATATATGTAGAGCTTAATGTGAGACCTAATTGGGGGCAAGGAAGTGCTATGCTTGGTTATTACTTCTCCTGGAGAGGGAGAGAAAAAATGAAAAACAGTACAACCTATTCATAACTATAGCTATTACAAACATTATTAAATATAATGTAATATGAAATATTATATAAATATAGCTATTATCCAGCAAGCAATTTTTTACAAGATAGGAGAATTCAAACCTCCTTGGAAAATTCAGCCTCTTCTCTCTGCTTCAGATACAGTGTAAATTAGACCAAGAGGCTAAACAACTATAGAAATGACTAACAGTTAAGAATTGACAGCTAACTGGCGTCATGATCGTCAAAAGGCACAATTATTATTTGAAATAAAGAAATATATATTTATGCACATATATTCATATATAGTTACAAGTGCAAATTGAAATGAAGCATGATAAGAATACAGAGTAAAACAAAAGTATTGAAAGAATAAGAACTAGTTTTGTTATTTTCAAGACTATAGCAAACTTTTATCTAAAATTTAACAGATAGTATTAGTACTATTTACATATTTATTTCAAAATAATGTATTCCTTTTATCTTAAAGAAAATATGTCTTTAAAAGATGACTTGATGTGTTTAAAAATGATCTGCCCAATTGTCCCATCATTGATTAACTGTGTGAAATGAGTTAATATATGTTAAACGTTTAATTCTTTAAGCAGCAAATACATTTTGAGCCCCTACTACATGGCCCACCCTGTCCTAGGCACTGGGGGTAAATATTGAATAAGTAAATCCTTGCCTGCTTGGAGATTACATTCTATTGGGGAGGCAGGGAATAAATAAGCAAATAAAAACACTACCTCCAAATAAAGCAATGGAGAAGACATTTGGATATACAAGTCCGGAGCTTGGGGCAGGGTCTGGCTTGGGGTGTAATATATATTTGGGGCTTATCAGCTCCTAGGTGGCATTTGAAGTCATGGGGCTAGCTGAGTTCACCTACATCTCAACCAAGGGTGCTTCTCCCCACCCCCCAGGGACATTTGACAATGTTTGGATACAATTTTGATTGTCACAGCTTGGTTAAGGGGTGGGTGCTACTGGTGTCTAGTGACCAGAGGACAGAGATGCTGATAAACATCCTACAGTGCCCAGGACAGCCCCCCAACAAAGCATTATCCAGCAAAAACATCCAGAGTGCCAAGGTTGAGAAACCCTAACCTAGAGTCTAGATTAAGACAGGAGATCTGAGGACTGAGCCCTGGAGCATTCCAGCACTGGGGTCTAGAGGAGGCAGAAAGGAGTAGCAGATAGAAAGACGGCAGAGCATGTGGTATCCCTGCAGCCAAATGACAATAGCGTTTCAAAGAAGAATGGGCAATTGTGTCAAATGCTTAGTGATTGAGTTAGATAAGCACTGGGAACTAACCATTAAATTTAGCCTTTAGAAGCTTTGAGAGGAAGGAAATAATAATCAGCTCAGAGACCCAGAAAACAGTTAACCAGGGAGGTATAGTAGGGTGGTCCCACGGTTTTGTCAAAGTAAATTTCAAGTGAGATTACTCGGCACTAACCCTTTTTTCTTCCAGCCGTCTTCAGCTGGAGAGTTGGGTATATAGTCAGAGTTGGGTTCTACCAGGCAGCGTAACAGAGATGAGCAAAGGCACAGATGAAGTGCCCTGGAGTGGCAGGTAGCAATGAGCCATGAATACAAGACGTGTAACCCCAATGAAAGTTGGAGATCCTGACAGGGTTAAGGAACTTTTGATGTGGATTTGTTTAAGGAAGTGATGTGCAAAATAGGAGAGTGGTAGAGCGTCAAGTCCTTGAAATTAAACTTGAGGCAGTAATATAGGAAATGATAGGAGTAGCTGTTTTTCAAATCTAAATAGGCAACTGAGGTGGGAGGAACAGAAAATGGGAGACGAGAAGGTCAAGAAAATGAAAGAATATGTGGGCAGGTAACCTCTTGCTGATCATTTTGTCCATTTCCTCCAATCCCTCCTAAGCTGATGGCATTCGACGTTTTTACAGCAGTCACCTGCCTCATTCACCACTTTTTCCCTCTGTTAATAACATCCAGTTTTTGGTTTCCATGGTAAGAATTTTGTTTACCTGCTTTCCTACCTATTTGTTTTTAACTGTAATAGGCATTTTCTCAATTACCTCTTTTAGTTTTTTCATCAGCTGTCTCTGTTCTCATGTTTACTTTCAAAGTCAGAAGATGTCTTAGTTCTGAATTGGTCATTCCAACCGAAGGCTCAGTCCTCTACCCTTTAATAAGAAAAATAGCTACACCAACAGTTTTTCAGCCCGACTTCTTTCTTTAAACAAGTTGCCCGTTATCTAAAGAGCATGTCAGACTGTGTATCGTAGCTCAGGCTCTGGATTCAGAGTTGAGGTCAGACACCAGCTCCAGGCATTGACTGTGACCTTGGGCAGGTCACATGACCCCAGGTGTCTTCACCTCCAAAATGTACAAATCATAGATTTGTCATGAGAGTTAAATGAAGCAATGCATTCATGTGCTTTGCAAGTGTCTCATGTAGGGGCTGGCTAACTGCAATCTTGGGTGAAGGCACCTGTCTTGTAAATAAAGTTTTATTGGAACACAGCCATCCCCCTACACTTAGTGTTGTCTGTGGCTGCTTTCATGATACAACAACGGCACAGTCTGGTAGTTGCAAAAGAGACCATATGGCCCACAAGCCTGAAATTATTACTCCCTGGCCCTGTAAGAAGAGGTTTGCCAACCCCTGATTCAAAACATAAAATCCAACTAAATGAAGTTTCACATTTTAAAAAAATTTCCCAGCACAGATGATTTCACTTACTCTTTATTTAGTACTTTATACTCTGTGACTGAATATTAGAACAGAGTATTTATGTGTTGTTGTTTCAGAATACCCTTTCACCTCAGATACTTTTTTGGAGACTTATTATGCCAGTACCTAGTGAATTATTTTACATGTCTTCCAGCCTCTCAAACCCAGCCCAGTAATAATGAGAAATGTTCCCACACGTGTATTTTCTGCCATCAGACTAATGACTAACAAATTAAGCCTTGATGTAAGTCTGTCTTTCCTGTGACATTTGCAGAGAGAGCGGGAAGAAAGGGCAGCCTTGGATTTGGCACTGGGTAGCTTGCAGCTCTCGTAAAGTGGGGAGGAGGCTTCCTGCTTTCAGTGCCCTCAGGCACAAGCTTTCTACATTAAAATGACTGCTCCCCAGTCCTAGGGAGCCCAAATGCACTAATCTGGATGCTATAACGTTGCTATTTTCGTTCCAGTTAGTGAGGTCCAAGCTTTCAGCTGTTCCAGCATAGATTTCCCCGGAAGCAGAATAACAAGTTTGCATTGTCTCAGCTGGGGAAAGTGCCCCACTCAGGAACTGTGAGATTTGGGCCAAATGTGGAATGTAGTCGCCGCTTCAGCCCACACAGACCTCGTAAGAACCGTTACCCTGTGGCTGGGTCAGAGCTCAGCTGACAGTCCTGTCACCTGCGAATCAGCTCCTGCTAACTGGGCTTGGCGCTGGCAGGGGTGGCAGTGCCTCACGGCAGAGCTGCTGGAGTGGAGCGCAAAGGATCTCAGGATCAACTTCTTTTAATAGGGAAAAAAAATCGTGTAAGATTCAGAGAACTTGAGTGATAGCTGAGCTTCTCAGTACTGAAAAACGTGACCAAGAATAAAGTGACAAACTCTTATAAATAATCCAGCAGGACTAGGAAATTTATAGACTCTGAGTTTTGATAATCATCAGATGTTAGACCTAGAAAGGCCCTTACACATTGCTTTGTCCTACTCCTTCTTTTAATAAATAGGGAAACTAAGAAACAGATGTCAGCCAACTTCATTGATACATACAAAACCACAAAACAACTTAGCTGCAAAGCCAGATCCCCTAATTCAATCCAGTCATCCTTCTACTCCCTCATATTCTGTCTGTGGATTTGAGATAAGGCCCGTGATTATGATCAGAAAATCCTTTCACATTGACACTATAGCTTGCACGGTAAATTCATTTTCTTTTTTTAAAAATCTAAATAAACATATTCAATAATTATTGCCTAGCCAGATCCTTTCGTCTTTCATATTTCTGAACTGCTTATGGTCTGACACACAGGATTTGGCAACTTTCTGAATGTTATATGTGCCGATTTTTAGATCTTACATCATTCCAGAGTATGTTGCCAATATTTCAGAAATAAAATCCTACAAGTTAACTTGATGTTTTCTATCAGCAGTGGTACAGTTTCTAATTAGACAGCACATGTCAAAATGAGCCCCTTCAAAAATGCTACTGTAACATATTAACCCAGAATTGTTTTAAAGTATTAACCAGTATTCACAGAGAAACAAGATGGGTTCTTGCATTGTCGCTTGAAGCAGTGGTAAAGACACAAGGAAGTAGCCAAAATGCATCATTGAATAAATAAGCAAGAGTTCTAAAGTTTAATATGTTTCCTGCAACTTGATGCTGAACTTTGGATTTTTTCCAAGGCTTCTAACTTACTGAGAATCAGCCAGCTTTTCCCCCAAGCCGTAGATTTGAGGCAATCTGTGTGCCTTTTATCTTAATATATTCATTCCCCTTTTTAAAGCTGCCATCTGAAAAAGTGCTGAAGAAATAAATATCTTCCCCCTCTGCCAGCCAGTTAGACTGTACTTTGTTTCCATACCTAAGATAGTTAACAAATTAAACATATGTCATGTTACTTCCTTGACTCATTTTAACAGAACACACTACAGACAAGGCCTTGGAGATACATTAATGGAAAGCATTTGGGCTGCTCTTGATTCTAACTCTTGTCATAATTATTTTACTCCCTGCCATCTTTCTGATCACGTTTGTCTTTTAAAAGGCAAAAACAGCGTACGACTGGACTTTATTCTGTGTGCATGGGCCATCCTGTATTCATCCTGTAGAGTAATACAAAATAGTGGGACTGAGTTCTTCGGTTGTTTTGTTTTATTCTTATACTAAGAGTATAGTTGAGTCGCGGTGGTCACATCATTCCTAGTTTAAAATACCATTCCTGGGGCTTCCCTGGTGGCGCAGTGGTTGAGAGTCCGCCTGCGGATGCAGGGGACGTGGGTTCGTGCCCTGGTCCGGGAGGATCCCACATGCCGTGGAGCGGCTGGGCCCGTGAGCCGTGGCCGCTGGGCCTGCGTGTCCGGAGCCTGTGCTCCTCAACAGGAGAGGCCACAACGGTGAGAGGCCCGCGTACCGAGAAAAAAAAAGAAAGAAAGAAAAATACCATTCCTGGTTTCTGTCTTGACCATTCAGAAAAGGAATCCTCATGCTGTAAGTTTATAATGATGTCAGACAGGTGTTTTATTCCTCTGATTCTTCACAATGGATAAGGATCATTTGCTCTGGCATTTTCTACCTCTGTGGAGTCTTTAGAGCATGAGTAGTTCTAGGTAGCCAGCTTTTGGGGTAGCTGTGAATTTTAACAAAAATCCTGTCCAAAATGACTGTAATTTTCTTTCAGTTTCTTAAAATGTATTGTACTTTCTATCATCCGAAAGAGAAGTACTGGAACAAAATTTAAACTTATCCTCATCTCCTGATGTGTATGACTTTTACCTTTATATGCGGAGACCCTACAACCCTGAGAATTATGTGCTCTATGGTCTCATTTAAATTGTTTGTTTGTTGCCTCTTATGTTTGTTAGAATACCTGCTTTAACAGTCCGTATTTCCAGTGTTGATTTCCACTTCTATTCCGCTGTGGGCTGGAAACTGGTAACCAAGCTGGATAGAGTTTTAGTTAGATGGGAGTAAGTACCCTTAAGGTCCTTAAAGCCTTTTCCATAAGCCCTAATATCACATCTTTTTGGTGCTCAGAGGCCTTTAGTTCACTACCTTGTATCTTGGTTACATTTCAGAGAGATCAGAAATTACCGATTAGTACGCAACCTGAATTTTGTCAGATATAAGAATGAATTTTAAAAATGAAGAGTGAATGAATTTAGAAGTAGCCAGTTTTTATTTGTATTTTCTAGTTTTTAAAAAATTCATCTTTTCCTTACCATGAGTCAGATGTCATTTATTTTCAAGAGTCATTCAGAATGATAAAATTGGATACAATGGTGAGGCTAATTATTTCAGTGTTTGAAGACAGCCCCAGTGCTCTTTTCGTCATCTGAGGTTTCAAGACCTCTGAAAAACTACCAGTTGGCAAGCCCTCGGCTGCACCGTCACAAATTAAATCATGGCCGTTGTACTTGTCATCCTTGCCCTATTTCCTGTTTAAAAAAATAAAACACTCAGGATTGACATTTGTCTTAACTCTTCATGCCCTTTCTTTCTCATTTTCTGCCATTTTCCCAAAAGAAAGAGTTACAAAAATCGAAGTTTGGGGGGAAATGATCTAATATTAATCAAATACTGTCTATTTAACCAAATATCAATCGGATCAATCCTGATTTTTTTTTTTCAGGAGTTGAGATTTTAACCTCTGTTACGTGTTTCATCTTTAAAACAACTATTCTTAGGGAACAGGTTGCCAGTCACCAGGGACAGAGAGAAACAGAAGAGGTAGGGAGAGAGAGTATGTGTATGTGTGTAAAATTTTATGTCAGTGTTTTCAAATGTTGCTTGACCTTGGGGTATTAATTCTGAATGGTATTATGAACAGTAAAACCCTGATAGTTTCCTGGATTAGACCTATTAGAGTTGTTTAGATAACACACTTTGAATGACTTCCTCTCAGGAAATATTGAAACTGGAAATGTTAACCAGGCACGCATACCCAAGCACTTAGAATGCATTTTCTTTTGCTATTAAAAAATGTTTAAAGGAAAGAAATTATGCAAATAAATCACATCTGTAGAAACCAGAGGAGACTGTTTGGCTCAACTGTCAAAGGAAGAACACTTATTTATGAGCTTCTTCCTCTGTCACTGACAGTGACCGCGAGATTGGTCGGTACATTAGTCTCCTAATATATGCAGAGCTAATTGTCAGCGTGAATGGTGACATCACAGTTGGAAGCATGGAACCACAGATGGTACGCACATATGTTATGCATTTTTATGTATGGGAGTAGGAGTAACTTCCTTTAGAAGTACAGACATACACAAAGACGTAGACAAAACTGTTGAGTGTGCCCAGAGAGTGACATTTACTGAAGATAATTTAGATCTGTTTAATCTGTGTGAATCGTGTCTCACAAACTATGTGGACATTCTCTTTCAGATCATTTGGTGTGCAGTACTCACTAGACCTATAATTTCTTCATTCTGGAAGGTGTATGTTTATAAAAGTAAATGAGGAAAAATAGAAAAAATACCAATTGAAAGAAGCTAGAAAGAGACATTTCTTCTTGTTATTCCTTCATGTTTGAGAAGCACGGTTGGCTCCCTGTATGTTCACTGGAAACAGTTTGTTGTATGAGGGAACATGTGTGTGTTTCCTCAAATCTCATGAGAACCCTTTCTCAACATCCTTGTCTCCATTCTGATCCAAATGGATGAACTGCCAACTTTTTTTATAAAGTTCCAATAAAAAGGAAGTATAGCAATGCATCTGAGCATTTTGGAGACCAGTTTATCCTAAAACAGTATATTCTGAATCATTTCAACATGTTCACTTCCTTTGAGATACAACTGTAATGATATTTCAGTCCCTATTCTGACATTAAGTTTTATTCTGGGATAACACATTCAATAAAAACTTGAGCAATTCTTTAGTACAGAAGGAAGGATAATGCTTAAAGGTAGCAGTTTGGGCTTGAAAACAGTAGTGCATGAAAATAGAAAATAACATGAAAATACAGAGATGTGAAAGGTAATGTGAAGCAGAATTATAAGAATTAAAACATTTTAAGAACTACTGTTAATAAAAGTAATAATAATGGTCTCCCCTTATTGGGGGCGTACCACTGTGGGAAGTTGTTTACCTACATTGGTTAAGCTTGAGAAGTAGCTGACGGTGTTCTCATTTTACAGATGAGGAAACTGAGGCTCAAAAAGGTAAAACACTTCATCTGAGGTCACCTAATAGTAAACAGGATTCAAACTCAGCTTGTAGTTTAGTTATTAGTATTGTACCCTTAATAGTATTGTACCAATTAATTTCCAAAGAACACGGTTCCTTTTATTCATCTATACCAGGGGTCAGCAACCTTTTTCTGTAAAGGCGCACAAAGAGTAACTAGGTTAGAGTTTGCAGGCCATACAGTCCCTGTTGCAGCTACTCAGCATTGCCAGTGGAGAGTGAAAGCAGCCACAGACCGTGCAGAAACAAATGGGTGTAGCAGTGTCCTAATAAAACTTTATTTACAAAGTCATGTGGTGGGCCAGAGTTGGACTGTGGGCAGTAGTTTGCTGACCTCTGATCTGTGTTATTATAAGCTTAACTAGTTGCCAGCTGGAAGTAAAAGGGATAAACCAAAAATTAAAATTAATAGCCAGTGAATCTTCATAAGGACCCTTGGTGACCAAAGTCAGGAGAATAAAATAACTGAAACCTTGAAGCTACAGGTTCTGTAGGAAAAGACAGTCAGCTTTAATACGTGCCAAGTACTGTCATGTATAAATGATATATTAGCTTCAAAGAAAACCCTCTTCTATATTCTTCAAAACTGTCAAGGTCATAAAAAACAAGGCAAGATAAAGAAACTCACAGAACAGAGGCCTAGATGCAATGTGGTATCCTGGTTTGGTCCAGGAACAGAAAAAGGACATTCATGGAAAAATTTAGTGAAATCCAAATAAAGCTTATAATGTAGTTAATAGATTGTACCAATGTTCATTTCTTAGCTTTGATAACGTGCCATGGTTTTGTAAGATGTTAACAGGAGAAGCTAGGTGAAGGGTATACAGGAACGCTCTGTACTGCCTTTGCAACTTTTCTACAAATCTGAAATTATTCCAAATAAAAAGTTAAATTTAATTTATTTATTATTAATTAATTGATTTAAATTCCTAAACTAACTCCAATATAGAAGTCCAGATGAATGCTGAATCTGAAAATAAACACAGCTAAGTTGAGGTCTTGTTAAAAAATAATAATAATAACACTTATCTGAGTCCACTTAAATGGATTTTAAACCTTAGGAGCCTGAACTGCTGTTAAAACAATATCGTGCTGCCATTTATGTACTGATAATGCCTCCTTCAGAGGGATTCCCTTCACTCCAGAGACAACAGAACTGTTTGTTTTATATAGCACTAATGTTGATCGACAAACTCCTTTTCCCAAAGGTTAAAATTATATAGAGATGACCCAGAATGGGTAAGAAATTATTTACAAGGATTCTTACTACCTAGTTTTCTAAAGACATAATGATTCCTACTCAGTAAGCAATATGAACAATGTCAGTCACTTGACCCAAGATGCTTTTTTATTAACATAAAAGAAAAAATCCATCTCAGGCTTAATGTAAGCCTGATACTAAAATGTGATAAAGAAAACATAATAATAAAACTGTACACTAATCTCACCTGTGACTAAGATACCTCAATCATAGATCAAATGCTATCAAGGAGAATCATGCAGTATATTTTTTAAGTGCAACATGATCACGTCGAGATTTTTTCGGGCATGTAGTGTTGTTTTACTATTTGGGAATCTACTATTAAAATATAAAATACATCAAAATGAAAAATAAACATATGACTATCTTATTGGATACAGAAACAGCATTTGGTAAAAAAAAATTAATTTCATTGTAGAAACTTTTCGAAAACTAGAATTGGAAAGACACATCACTAATAAGATTTTTTTAAATATCCATTTCAAACCAACAAATTTCTCATAGTTGATATTAAAACACAGATGATATTCACATTAAAATGTGAAGCAACACTCTTGCCACCACCACTCTGTTGTGGGGAGAAAGGATGAAAACTTTAAAAATGAAAACAAATTTTTCGACTGCATAAGATATAATTACCTAGGAATCCCAAGAGAATCAACTGGGAAAAACTATTACAATAAGATTACTGGACACACAGAATAGCAGCAAAGTATATTCAACAAGACAGTAAACAGTAATGTCCAGGGATTGATAACAAAGGCAAATTTAAATACTAATAAGGGAAATAAAAGATATGAATACATGGTGAGAGTTTTCATCTGCCTATTTGGAAATACTAATATAATGATGTTACTTCTTGTCAAAACACCATGTAGATGTACTTCCAGTAAAATTACCAGTGCAAACCATGGACAGGATGATTCTAAAGTTCATCTGGAAAAATAGGCAAAAATATCTAAAATTTCCTATTGCCATGTTTTCTTTTAAGTTTTTATTTTTAAATAATTTCAATCTTAAAGAATTATTGCAAGAATAATATAAGATCTCCCTAACCACTTTAGATTCACCAACTGTTAACATTTAGCACATTTGTTTTATCATCCTCTACTCCTGCATGTGCCTATACATACATACATATGTATGTTTTTCTGAACCATTCAAGAGTGAATTGCCTACATTATGCCCTTTGCCCCTTAATAGTGTATATTTCCTAAGCATAAGGATATTTTCTTATGTAACCACGGTACGTTGATAACAATACTTTTATTTACAGTCTGTATTCTAACTTTGCCAAGTGTCCCAATGTCGTACTTTATAGTATTTTTGTTTCTTCCAGTACAGAATCCATTCCAGAATCACGTACGGCATTTACTTTTCATTTCTCTTTATTTCACTTTAATCTGGAACAGTTCTTCAACCTTTCTTTGTCTTTCATCACATGGATGTTTTTCAAGAATACACACCAGATATTTTATAGAATATTTCTCATTTTGGGTTTTTCTGATATTTCCTCATGATTAGATTCTAGTAATGAATGCGTTTTTAAGGTGGAATGTTATGTGATTGAGGTCCTGAACTTCTCAGGGAATCATATCCAGAGGTACGTGACGTGAACATGCTTCTCTTTGGTAATATTAAGTTTTATCACTTGGTAAAGATGTGTCCACTTTCTACCCTCTACAATTACTTTTCCTCCCCTGGTAATTAATTAGCTTCTGGGGATGACATTTTAAGACCTTGCACATTATCTATTACCTTAATCAAACTTCTATAAATTCAGTATTAATGATTCTAGTGTATAATCTTTACTGTAATAGATACAAAATTATGATTTTTTTCAATTCCACCACTTCTTTACATTTGTCAGCTTTTCCCCCATTCATTTTGTTCATTCATTCATCTTTTTGTTAACAATATGGACTTAGACGTTCCTGTTTTATTCAATAGATTATAACTCATTACAGTCTTCATTTACTGTGGTACTCAAACTGTCCCAGATTTAGCCAGTGGGGGCTAGTTCAGGCTGGCTCCTGTGTCTTTTTGACATGATCCCATCATCTTATGAGCACTTTCGGGCACAACAGAATGTTCCAAGCTAATCTTGTATCTTTCCTGCCCTAGCCCTGGAATCAGTCATTTGTCCCAGGAGCCCTAGTTCCTTTTAATGGGGAATGAGTTGGGCACTAAGTATACTTGGCGATAGTTGGAATCTTTGCTTCTAGTCCCTTGGAAAGAACAAAGCTAAGTAGTATGTGTGTGTGTGGTTTCTTCAATTATGAGTTGGTACTAATATGTCCAATTCCAATCCAACCCTGTGGAGTTCTTGCTTGCTTTTCCCAATTCCATACTTCCGTCTCCCCTGCCACGGTGAAAACTCTGGCTCCCAAAATATCGACACATTTACTCATTTGTTCAGTTCTACAATACACATAGAGTTGTTTGAGAATCACTCTACCTATATCCCTATACAAAACAAATCTACTAAAAAGAACACAATCTTGGTTGGTCTTTTCTTTTCCTTACTTGTAGTATATAGTCAGTGTTCCAAAGTTACTTGGATTATTTCTCTGTCCCCAGGGCTGTTAGTTTATTCATTTGAAATACAGTTGGGTTCATCTGTTTCCATTTGCATTCAGCTTATTTTTTTTAATTTCCTGTTAACTTTTATCGTACTTTTTGAATATATAGGCCATTAGCCTACTTCCTAAAAGACAAAACTCTATAGCAAGGTTTACTCACAGAGGTGTCACTCTCCCCCATGTCCCTTCCTCCCTCCCCTCCCTCCTGTAAGTGACCAATTTCATTGTTTTCTGGTTTATTTTTCTTGTGTTCCTTAAAAAAAAAATAAGCAGAAATACACACACACACACACACACACACACACACACACACACACACACACTTTTCCTTCTTTCTTAAACAAAAAGGCAATATACCATATAAATTTTCACGTGCTTTGCTTTTTTTTTAACTTAGTATATCCTGGAATTTATTTCATACCCATTCACTGAACTAACAGTACTCATTCATTTTCACATAATATCATTTCGTGTGTGTACCATAGTTTATTCAATCAATTGTCAATGTTTGGGCATTGAAATAGGTTCCAGTATTTTACAAATACAAATGATGCTACAACGAATAACCTTGTACATGGGTATTTTCATACGGTTGGAGAAATGTCTTCAGGGTAAATTCCTAAAAGTAGCATTGCTGGGTGGAGGGATAAATGCATGAATAGATTGGTTAGGTATTGCCAAATTCCTGGCCACCAGGCTTGTACTATTTGCATTTCCACCAGCTATGAACAAGAGTGCCTGTTTCCCCATAGCTTTACCAACTGAGGGCAGTGTCTAGCTTTTGAATATTTATCAGTGTTCTAGGTGAGAAATGGTATCTCAGTGGAATTATAGTTTACCTTTCTGTTTAGTATAAGAAAAGTTGAACATCTTTTCATAGATGTATCTTTTTAGTAGATTGATTATTCATGGCTTTTCTGTTTTTCTGGAGGTTTTGGGGTCTTTTTTAAAAACTGCTTATGTATTAGGGATGTTGGCTCTTTTTCTGTCATATACACTGGAAATATTTTCTGTCAGTCTGTTATTTGACTTTTGACTTTGCTTCTCTTGTTTATTTCCATCTAAAAACTTTGAGTCAGAATAACCACAAGTGAGGGCTTTTGTCATCAGATCTCAAAATGTATGACAAAGATACAGGAATTAAAACAGTATTGTTATGATAGGAAAATAGGCAGAAAGGTCATAGGGTAAAATGGCCCCTAAATAAATGCTAATATATGTATACATTTGAGTGTATGTGTTTTATAAATTTAATATATAATAAAAGTGGCACTTCAGATCAGTGATGAAAGGGATGGTTATTTGGAAATGTACTGGACACTCAGTTAACTATTTAAAAAACTGAAGTCAGATCCCTACCTTAAATAATCCACCAAAAAAATTAAATAAGTTAAATATTTAATAAATGAAACCATCAAAATGCCGGAAGAAAATATTGGTTAATGATATCAACATTTCTCAACCTGAGCACCAGTGAAAATTGGACTGGATAAATCTTTGCTGTAGGACTGTCCTGTGCCTTGTAGCATGTTTACCACCATTCTTTGTTCCCACTAGGTGTAAGCACCCTCCCAGTCATGGCCATCAAAAATGTCTGAAGACACTGTCAGATGTCCCCTGGTGGGGGGGGGGGGGCAAAACCACTCCTAGATCAGAACCTTGAGCTATATCTTCTCAACAAGTAGACACATAACACCCAAGAATGAAATCACAAAGGAAATGTTTGAAAATGCTGCATAGAAAAAAACTTTAATACTTAAAGAAGGCATAAAATTGAAATGCAAGCAACATATTGGAAAATGTATAGCATAAATGACATTCACATTGCATAAATAGTAATCAATAAGATAGCCATCACAACAGAAAAATGGGTGAGGGACACAAGTAGACAATTCACAGAGGAAAAACTCTAAATAGCTTGATAAATAAATACCAGAAAATATTCACAATACTAATATTCAAGCATATTCAACATAAGACGTAAATAAATGCAGGACACATGCTTTACTTTTAATATTGGTAAACATTAAATTTATTCAGCATGGGTATGGGGAAACATAACTTCATAGAGTAGAAATATGTCTGTATAACATTGATGAAGTACAATGGGTAACACATATTAGACCTTTCACATGTATATACAGCTTTGTCCATGCAATTCTGAGACTTTATCCTAAGGAAATAATTGAAGTGTAAAAAAGTTTGCTGCAGTACTATTTATACTTGCTAAAAACTGGGAAATCCCATCTGTCTAACAATAAGGAATTGGTCAAATGAATTAAGGCATATCCATATATAATGGAATATGTTAGGTTAGTATTACAATTGATGGAGTATATGCACAGGAAAATAGATAAATTACAGTGAGAAGCAGAGCAATAAAACTGTATGTGTATTTATATATATCTGAGATAGACTGATACACTCATTTCTTTTTTTTTATTTCATTCTTTTTAATTGCTGAGTAGTATTCCAATGTATATATGTACCACATCTTCTTTATCTGTTCATCTGTCGATGGACATTTAAGTTGCTTCCGTGTCTTGGCTATTGTAAACAGCGCTGCGGTGAACATTGGGATGCATGTATCCTTTCAAACCATGATTTCCTCTGGATGTATGCCCAGGAGTGGGATTGGTGGGTCATATGGTAGCTCCATTTTTAGTTTCTTAAGGAACCTCCATACTGTTCTCCATAGTGGCTGCACCAATTTACATTCCCACCAATGGTGCAGGAGGGTTCCCTTTTCTCCACACCCTTGCCAGCATTTATTGTTTGTAGACTTTTTGACGATGGCCATTCTGAGTGGTGTGAGGTGATACCTCATTGTAGTTTTGATTAGCATTTCTCTAATAATTAGCGATGTTGAGCATCTTTTCATGTGCCTCTTGGCCATCTATATATCTTCTTTGGGGAAATGTCTATTTATGTCTTCTGCCCATTTTTTGATTCGGTTGTTTTGGGGTTTTTTTTATGTCAAGCCACATGACCTGTTTGTAAAATTTAGAGACTAATCCCTTGTCACTCGCATTGTTTGCAAATATTTTCTCCCATTCTGTAGGTTGTTTTCTCATTTTGTTTATGGTTTCCTTTGCTGTGCAAAAGCTTTTGAGTTTAATTAGGCCCCAGTTGTTTATTTTTGTTTTTATTTCCAGTACTCTAGGAGGCGGATCATAAAAGATATTGCTGAGATTTATGTCAAAGAGTGTTCGGCCTATGTTTTCCTCTAAGAGTTTTGTAGTATCTGGTCTTACATTTAGGGCTTTAATCCATTTTGAGCTTATTTTTGTGTATGTTGTTAAAGGATGTTCTAATTTCATTTTTTTACATGTAGCTGTCCAATTTTCCCAGCACCATTTATTAAAGAGACCATCTTTCCTCCATTGTATAGCCTTGCTTTCTTTGTCATAGATTAATTGCCCATAGGTACATGGGTTTATTTCTGGGCTTTCCACCCTGTTCCATTAATCCGTATTTCTGTTTTTGTGCCTGTACGGTACTGTTTTGGTGACTGTAGCTTTGTAGTATAGACTGAAGTCAGGGAACCTGATTCTTCCAGCTCCATTTTTCTGTCCCAAGATTGCTTTGGCTATCTGGGGTATTTTGTGTCTCCATACAAATTTTAAGATTTTTTTGTTTCAGTTCTGTGAAAAATGCCACTGGTAAATTGATAGGGATTGCATTGAATCTGTAGATTGCCTTGGGTGGTATGGCCATTTTAACAATATTGATTCTTCCAATCCAAGAACATGGTATATCTTTCCAACTGTTTGTATCATCTTCACTTTCTTTCATCAGTGTCTTATAGCTTCAGAGTACAGATCTTTTGCCTACTTAGACAGGGATATTCTTAGGTATTTTATTCTTTTTGCTACAATGGTAAATGGGATTGTTTCTTTAATTTCTTTTTCTGATCTTTTGTTGTTAGTGTATAGAAATGCAACAGATTTATGTGTATTAATTTTGTATCCTGTAACTTTACCTAATTCAGTAATGAGTTCTATTAGTTTTCTGGTAGCATCTTTAGGATTTTTTATGTATAGTATCATGTCATCTGCAGACACTGACAGTTTTCCTTCTTCTTTTCCAATTTGGATTCATTTTTTTATCCTTCTCTGATTGCCATGGCTAGGGACTTCCAAAACTATGTTGAATAAAAGTGGCGAGAGTGGACATCCTTGTCTCGTTCCTCATCCTTTCCCCATTGAGTATGATGCTAGCTCTAGGTTTATCATATGTGGCCTTTATTACGTTGAGGGATGTTCCCTCTATACCCAGTTTCTGGAGAGTTTTTATCATAAATGGGTGTTGAATTTTGTCAAAAGCTTTTCCTGCATCTATTGAGATGATCACATGGGTTTTTGGTGTTTTTTTTTTTTATTTTATTTTATTTATTTATTTTTATACAGCAGGTTCGTATTAGTCATCCATTTTATACACATCAATGTATACATGTAAATCTCAATCTCCCAATTCATCGCACCACCACCACCACCACCCCTGGTGCTTTCCCCCGCTTGGTGTCCATACGTTTGCTCTCTACATTTGTGTCTCTATTTCTGCCCTGCAAACCGGTTCATCTGTACCATTTTTCTAGGTTCCACATATATGCATTAATATACAATATTTGTTTTTCTCTTTCTGACTAACTTCACTCTGTATGAGAGTCTCTAGATTCATCCACATCTCTACAAATGACCTAATTTCATTCCTTTGTATGGCTGAGTAATATTCCATTGTATATATGTACCACATCTTCTTTATCCATTCGTCTGTCGATGGGCATTTAGGTTGCATCCATGACCTGGCTGTTGTAAATAGTGCACAAAAGAACATTGGGGTGCATGTGTCTTGTTCAATTATGGTTTTCTCTGGGTATATGCCCAATAGTGGGATGGCTGGGTCATATGGTAATTCTATTTTTAGTTTTGTAAGGAACCTCCATACTGTTCTCCATAGCGGCTGTATCAATTTACATTCCCACCAACAGTGCAAGAGGGTTCCGTTTTCTCCACACCCTCTCCAGCATTTGTTGTTTGTAGATTTTTTGATGATGCCCACTCTAACTGGTGTGAGGTGATACCTCATTGTAGTTTTGATTTGCATTTCTCTAATAATTAGTGATGTTGAGCAGCTTTTCATATGCTTCTTGGTCATCTGTATGTCCTCTTTGGAGAAATGTCTATTTCGGTCTTCTGCCCATTTTTTGATTGGGTTGTTGGTTTTTTTTAATATTGAGCTGCATGAGCTGTTTATATATTTTGGAGATTAATCCTTTGTCTGTTGACTCATTTGCAAATGTTTGCTCCCATTCTGAGGCTTCTCTTTTCACCTTGTTTGTAGTTTGCTTTGCAAAAGCTTTGAAGTTTCATTAGATCCCATTTGTTTATTTTTGTTTTTATTTCTGTTACTCTAGTAGGTGGATCAAAAAGGATCTTGCTGTGATTTATGTCAAAGAGTGTTCTTCCTATGTTTTCCTCTAAGAGTTTTATAATGTCTGGTCTTACATTTAGGTCTCTAATACATTTTGAGTTTATTTTTGTGTATGGTGTTAGGGTGTGTTCTAATTTCATTCTTTTACATGTAGCTGTCCAGTTTTCCCAGCAGTGCTTATTGAAGAGACTGTCTTTTCTCCATTGTATATCCTTGCCTCCTTTGTCATAGATTAGTTTACCATAGGTGCGTGGGTTTATCTCTGGGCTTTCTATCCTGTTCCATTGATCTATATTTCTGTTTTTGTGCCAGTACCATATTGTCCTGATTAGTGTACCTTTGTAGTATAGTCTGAAGTAAGGGAGTCTGATTCCTCCAGCTCTGGTTTTTTCCCTCAAGACTGCTTTGGCTATTCGGGGGCTTTTGTGTCTCCATACAAATTTTAAGATTTTTTGTTCTAGTTCTGTAAAAAAATACCACTGGTAATTTGATGGGGATTGCCTTGAATATGTAGATTGCTTTGGGTAGTAGAGTCATTTTCACAATGTTGATTATTCCAATCCAACAACATGGTATATCTCTCCATCTGTTGGTTTCATCTTTAAATTCTTTCACAGTGTCTTATAGTTCTGTGCATACAGGTCTTTTGTCTCCCTAGGTAGGTTTATTCCTAGGTATTTATTCTTTTTCTTGCAGTGGTAAATGGGACTGTTTCCTTCACTTCTTTCAGATTTTTCATCATTAGTGTATAGGAATGCAAGAGATTTCTGTGCATTAATTTTGTATCCTGCTACTTTACCAAACTCATTGATTAGCTCTAGTAGTTTTCTGGTGGCATCTTTAGTATTCTCTATGTATAGTATCATGTCATCTGCAAACAGTGACCGTTTTGCTTCTTCTTTTCCAATTTGTATTCCTTTTATTTCTTTTTCTTCTCTGATTGCATGGCTAGGACTTCCAAAACTATGTTGAATAATAGTGGCGAGAGTGGACATCCTTCTCTTGTTTCTGATCTTAGAGGAAATGCTTTCAGTTTTTCACCATTGAGAATGATGTTTGCTGTGGGTTTGTCATATATGGCCTTTATTATGTTGAGGGAGGTTCCCTATGTGCCCACTTTCCGGAGAGTTTTTATCATAAATGGGTATCAAATTTTGTCAAAAGCTTTTTCTGCATGTATTGAGATGATCATATGGTTTTCCTCCTTCAATTTTGTAATATGGTGTACCACATCGATTGATTTGTGTATACTGAAGAATCCTTGCATCCCTGGGATAAATCCCACTTGATGATGGTATATGATCCTTTTAATGTGTTGTTGGATTCTGTTTGCTAGTATTTTGTTGAGGATTTTTGCATCTGTATTCATCAGTGATATTGGTCTATAATTTTCTTTTTTTGTAGTGTCTTTGTCTGGTTTTGGTATCAGGGTGATGGTGGCCTCATAGAATGAGTTTGGGAGTATTCCTTCCTCTGCAATTTTCTGGAAGAGTTTGAGAAGGATGGGTGTTAGCTCTTCTCTAAATGTTCGATAGAATTCACCTGTGAAGCCATGTGGACCAGTTTTGTTTGTTGCAAGATTCTTAATCACAGTTTCAATTTCATTACTTGTGATTGGTCTGTTCATATTTTCTATTTCTTCCTGGGTCAGTCTTGGAAGGTTATACCTTTCTAAGAATTTGTCCATTTCTTCCAAATTGTCCATTTTATTGGCATAGAGTTGCTGTAGTAGTCTCTTAGGATGCTTTGTATTTCTGTGGTGTCTGTTGTAACTACTCCTCTTTCATTTGTATTTTATTAATTGAGTCCTCTCCCTCTTTTTTTTGATGAGTCTGGCTAATAGTTTATCAACTTTGTTTATCTTCTCAAAGAACCAGCTTTTAGTTTCATTGATCTTTGCCACTGTTTTCTTCGTTTCTATTTCATTTATTTCTGCTCTGATCTTTATGATTTCTTTCCTTCTGCTAACTTTGGGTTTTGTTTCTTCTTCTTTCTCTAGTTCTTTAGGTGTAAGGTTAGATTGTTTATTTGAGATTTTTCTCGTTTCTTGATGTAGGCTTGTATTGCTATAAACTTCCCTCTTAGACTGCCTTTGCTGCATCCCATAGGTTTTGGATCATTGTGTTTTCACTGTCATTTATCCCTAGGTATTTCTTTATTTCCTCTGATTTCTTCAGTGATCTCTTGGTTATTTAGTAACATACTGTTCAGCCTCCAT
This sequence comes from Delphinus delphis, assembly GCF_949987515.2. NCBI lineage: Eukaryota > Metazoa > Chordata > Mammalia > Artiodactyla > Delphinidae > Delphinus > Delphinus delphis. Next base: position 46,979,841 of record NC_082695.1, on the reverse strand, counting down.
GTGTTTGTGTTTTTTACATTTTTTCCCAGTAATTGATTTCTAATCTCATAGCATTGTGGTCAGAAAAGATGCTTGATATGATTTCAATTTTCTTAAATTTACTGAAGCTTAATTTGTGACCCAAGATGTGATCTATCCTGGAGAATGTTCCATGTGCACTAGAGAAGAAAGTGTAATCTGCTGTTTTTGGATGGAATGTCCTATAAATATCAATTAAATCTATCTGGTCTGTTGTGTCATTTAAAGCTTGTGTTTCCTTGTTAATTTTCTGTTTGGATGATCTGTCCATTTGTGTAAGTGAGGTGTTAGGAGTCCCCCACTATTACTGTCTTACTGTCGATTTCCTCTTTTATAGCTCTTAGCAGTTGCCTTATGTATTGAGGTGCTCCTATGTTGGGTGCATATATATTTAGAATTGTTATATCTTCTTCTTGGATTGATCCCTTGATCATTATGTAGTGTCCTTCCTTGTCTCTTGTAACATTCTTTCTTTTAAAGTCTATTTTATCTGATATGAGTATTGCTACTCCAGCTTTCTTTGGATTTCCATTTGCATGGAATATCTTTTTCCATCCCCTCACTCTCAGTCTGTATGTGTCCCTAGGTCTGAAGTGGGTCTCTTGAAGACAGCATATATATTGGTCTTGTTTTTGTATCCATTCAGCAAGCCTGTGTCTTTTGGTTGGAGCATTTAATCCATTCACGTTTAAAGTAATTATCGATATGTATGTTCCTATGACCATTTTCTTAATTGTTTTGGGTTTGTTTTTGTAGGTCCTTTTCTTCTCTTGTGTTTCCCACTTAGAGAAGTTCCTTTAGCATTTGTTGTAGAGCTGGTTTGGTGGTGCTGAATTCTCTTAGCTTTTGCTTGTCTGTAAAGCTTTTGACTTCTCCATCAAATCTGAATGAGATTCTTGCCAGGTAGAGTACTCTTGGTTGTAGGTTCTTCCCTTTCATCACTTTAAGTATATCATGCCACTCCCTTCTGGCTTGTAGAGCTTTTGCTGAGAAATCAGCTCTTAACCTTATGGGAGTTCCTTTGTATGTTATTTGTCATTTTTCTCTTGCTGCTTTCAATAATTTTTCTTTGCCTTTAATTTTTGCCAATTTGATTACTATGTGTCTTGGCGTGTTTCTCCTTGGTTTTATCCTGTATGGGACTCTCTGCACTTCCTGGACTTGGGTGGCTATTTCCTTTTCCATGTTAGGGAAATTTTCAACTATAATCTCTTCAAATATTTTCTCAGGTCCTTTCTCTCTCTTCTCCTTCTGGGACCCCTATAATGCGAATGTTGTTGTGTTTAATGTTGTCCCAGAGGTCTCTTAAGCTGTCTTCATTTCTTTTCATTCTTTTATCTTTATTCTGTTCTGCAGCAGTGTATTCCACCATTCTGTCTTCCAGGTCACTTACCCGTTCTTCTGCCTCAGTTATTCTGCTGTTGATTCCTTCTAGTGTATTTTTCATTTCAGTTCTTGTGTTGTTCATCTCCGTTTCTTTGTTCTTTAATTCTTCTAGATCTTTGTTAACCATTTCTTGCATCTTCTCAATCTTTGCCTCCATTCTTTTTCCGAGGTCCTGAATCATCTTCACTATCATTATTCTGATTTCTTTTTCTGGAAGGTTGCCTATCTCCACTTCATTAAGTTGTCTTTCTGGGGTTTTATCTTGTTCCTTCATCTGGTACATAGCCCTCTGCCTTTTCATCTTGTCTGTCTTCCTGTGAATGTGGTTTTTGTTCCACAGGCTGCAGGATTGTAGTTCTTGCTTCTCCTGTCTGCCCTCTGGTGGATGAGGCTGTCTAAGAGGCTTGTGCAAGTTTCCTGATGGGAGGGACTGGTGGTGGGTACAGCTGGCTTTTGCTTTGGTGGGCAGAGCTCAGTAAAACTTTAATCCACTTGTCTGCTGATGGCTGGGGCTGGGTTCCCTCCCTGTTGGTTGTTTGGCCTGAGGGGACCCAACACTGCAGCCTACCCTGGCTCTTTGGTGGGGCTAATGGCAGACTCTGGGAGGGCTCAGCCAAGGAGTACTTCCCAGAATTTCTGTGCCAGTGTCCTTGTCCTCACAGTAACACACAGCTGCCCCCAACATCTGCAGGAGACCCTCCAACAGTAGCAGGTAGGTCTGTTTCAGTCTCCTATGGGTCACTGCTCCTTCCCGTGGGTCGCGATGAGCACACTACTTTGTGTGTGCCTTCCAAGAGTGGAGTCTCTGTTTCCCCCAGTCCTGTCAAAGTCCTGCAATCAAATCCCACTTGCCTTCAAAGTCTGATTTCTCTAGGAATTCTTCCTCCCATTGCCGGACCCCCAGATTGGGAAGCCTGACGTGGGGCTCAGAACTTTCACTCCAATGGGTGGACTTCTGTGGTATAAGTGTTCTCCAGTCTGTGAGTCACCCACCCAGCATTTATGGGATTTGATTTTATTGTGTTTGTGCCCCTCCTACCGCCTCATTGTGGCTTCTCCTTTGTCTTCGGATCACATGGGTTTTATTCTTCAGTTGATGTTCTGTATCACACTGATTGATTTTCGGATATTGAAAAATTCTTGCATCCCTGGGATAAATCCCACTTGATCATGGTGTGTGATCCTTTTAAAGTATTGTTGAAAACCACCCAATTAAAAAATGAGTGGAAGATCTAAATAGACATTTCACCAAAGGCATACACATGACCAAGAGGCACATGAAAAGATGCTCAACATCACTAATTATTAGAGAAATGCAAATCAAAAACTACAATGAGGTATCACCTCACACCTGACAGAATGGCCATTTTCAAAAAAATGAAACAATAAATGCTGGAAAGGGTGTAGTGAAAGGGAACCCTCCTGCACTGTTGGTGGGAATGTAAATTGATACAACCACTATGGAGAACAGTATGGTGGTTCCTTAAGAAACTGAAAAATTGAACTACCACATGACCCAGCAATCCCACTACTCAGCACATACCCTGAGAAAACCGTAATTCAAAAAGAGACATGTACCACAGTGTTCATTGCAGCTCTGTTTACAACAGCCAGGACATGGAAGCAACCTAAATGGCCATCGACAGATGAATGGATAAAGATGTGGCACATGTATACAATGCAATATTACTCAGCCATAAAAAGAAACGGAATTGAGTTATTTGTAGTGAGGTGGATGGACCTAGAGTCTGTCTTACAGAGTGAAGGAAATCAGAAAGAGAAAAACAAATACCATATGCTAACACATATATATGGAATCTAAAAAAAATGGTACTGATGAACCTAGGGGCAGGGCAGGAATAAAGATGTAGACATAGAAAATGGACTTGAGGACATGAGGGAGGGGGAAGCTGCGGTGAAGTGAGAGTAACATCAACATATATACATTACCAAATGTAAAATAGATAGCTAGTGGGAAGCAACAGCATAGCACAGGGAGATCAGCTTGGTGCTTTGTAATGACGTAGAGGGGTAGGATAGAGAGGGTGGAAGGGAGGTTCAAGAGGGAGGGGATATGGGGATATATGTATGCACATGGCTGATTCACTTTGTTGTACAACAGAAACTAAAATAACATTGTGAAGCAATTATACTCCAATAAAGATGTATTAAAAAAAAAAAACTTTAGTTCTGAAAGACTTCCAAAAAAAAAAAAAGTATTGTTGGATTTAGTTAGCTAGTATTTTGCTGAGTGTTTTTGCGACTGTTCATCAGTGATACTGGCCTGTAATTTTCTTTTTTTGTGGTATCTTTTTCTGGTTTTGGTATCAGGGTGATAGTGGCCTCACAGAATGGGTTGGGAGTGTTCCTTCCTCTGCAATTTTTTGTAATACTTTCAGAAAGATAGGTGTTCTCTGAATGTTTGATAGAATTTACCTGTGAAGTCATCTGGTCCTGGACTTTTGTTTGTTGGGAGTTCTTTAATCACAGTTTCAATTTGAGTACTTGTGATTGGTCTGTTCATATTTTCTATTTCTTCCTGGTTCAGTCTTGGGAGATTGTACCTTTCAAAGAATTTGTCCATTTCTTGTAGGTTGTCCATTTCATTGGCATATATGGTAGTCTTTCATGATCCTTTGTATTTCTGTGGTGTCAGTTGTGACTTCTCCTTTGTCATATCTAATTTTATTGATTTGAGTCCTCTCCCCTTTTTTCTTGATGAGTGTGGCTAAAGGTTTATCAGTTTTGTTTATCTTTTCAAAGAACCAGCTTTTAGTTTCATTGATCTTTTCTGCTTTTTCTTCATCCTTATTTCTGCTCTGATCTTTATGATTTCTTTCCATCTACTAACTTTGGGTTTTGTTTGTTCTTATTTTTCTAGTTGCTTTAGGTGTAAGGTTAGATTATTTATTTGAGATTTTTCTTGTTTCCTGAGGTAAGATTATATTGCAGTAAACTTCCCTCTCAAAACTGCTTTTGCTGAGTCCCATAGGTTTTGGATCGTCACGCTTTCGTTTTCATTTGTCTTTAGGTATTTTTTGATTTCCTCTTTAATTTCTTCAGTGATCCATTGGTTGTTTAGGAGCATATTGTTTAGCCTCCATCTGTTTGTGTTTTTACAGTCTTTTTCTTGTAGTTGATTTCTAATCTCATAGTGTTGTGATCGTAAAAGATGCTTAATATGATTTCAATTTTCTTAAATTTACTCACTTTGTGGCCCAGCATGTGATTAGTCCTGGAGAATGTTCCACGTGCACTTGAGAAGAATTTGTATTCTGCTGCTTTTGGATGGAATGCTCTATAAATATCAATTAAGTCCATCTAGTCTAATGTGTCATTTAAGGCCTGTGTTTCCTTATTGATCTTCTGTCTGGATGATCTGTCCATTGATGAAAGTAGGGTGTTAAAGTCCTCCACTATGTATTACTGTCGATTACTCCTTTTATGGCTGTTAATATTTGCCTTATATATTGAGGTGCTCCTATGTTGGGTGCATATATATTTACAGTTGTTATATCTTCTTGGATTGATTCCCTTGACCATTATGTAGTGTCCTCCTTTGTCTCTTATAACAGTCTTTATTTTAAAGTCTGATATGAGTATTGCTACTCCAGCTTTCTTTTGATTTCCATTTGTGTGGAATACCTTTTTCCATCCCATCACTTTCAGTCTGTGTGTGTCCCTAGATCTGAAGTGCGTCTCTTGTATACACCATATATACGGGTCTTGTTTTTGTATCCATTTAGCCAGTCTGTGTCTTTTGGTTGGAGCATTTAATCCATTTACATTTAAGGTAATTATCAATATGTATGTTCTTATTGCCATTTTGTTAATTGTTTTTGATTTGTTTTTATAGATGTTTTTTCTTCCCTTCCTCTTTTGTTCTCTTGTGATTTGACGACTAACTTTAGTGTTGTGTTTGGATTCCTTATTCTTTTTTGTGTGTGTATCTGTTGTAGATTTTTGGTTTGCTGTTACCATGAGTTTTTGTTACAGCAGACTATATATAAACAAGATTGTTTTAAGTTGCTGGTCTTTTAATTTCAACTGCATTTCTAATATCCTGCATTATGCTCTCCTCTTCTCATGATTGCTGGGTTTTTTAAGTATTTATTTATTTATTAGCTTGGTTGCTCTGGGTCTTTGTTGGAGCAGTGGGCTCCTTACTTGCAGCTCACAGGATCCTTAGTTGCGGCTTGTGGGCTTCTTAGCTGCAGCACAAGGGCTCCTTAGTTGTGGCATGCAAACTCTTAGTTGCAGCACACATGTGGGATCTAGTTCCCTGACCAGAGATCGAACTCGGCTCCCTGCATTGAGAGCACGGAGTCTTATCCACTGCGCCACCAGGGAAGTCCCCCACGATTGCTGGTTTTGATATATTTGTGTGTGGATGATTTCCTACCTTTACTTTATGTTTGCCTTTACCATTGAGCTTTTCCATTCATAATTTTCTTATTTGTAGTTGTGGCCTTTTCTGCCTAGAGAAGTTCTTCTAGCATTTGTTGCAAAGCTGGTCTGGTGGTGCTGAATTTGAATTCTCTTAGCTTTTTCTTGTCTGTAAAGCTTTTGATTTCTCTGTCAAATCTGAATGAGAACCTTGCTGGGTACAGTATTCTTGGTTGTAGGTTCTTCCTTTTCATTACTTTAAATATATCATGCCTCTCCCTTCTGGCCTGCAGAGTTTCTGCTGAGAAATCAGCTGATAACCTTATGGGAGTTCTCTTCTATGTTATTTGTTGCTTTTCTCTTGTTGCTTTTAGTATTTTTTCTTTGTCTTTAATTTTTGTCAATTTGATTATTGTGTGTCTCAGCATGTTCCTCCTTGGGTTTATCCTGCCTGGGACTCTCAGCACTTCCTCTACCTGGGTGGACTGTTTCCTTTCCCATGTTAGGGAAGTTTTCAGCTATTATCTCTTCAAATATTTTCTCAGGTATTTTTTCTCTCTGTTCTCCTTCTGGGACCTCTATAATTCAAATATTGGTATGTTTAATGTTGTCTGAGAGGTCTCTTTGGCTGTCCTCATTTCTTTTCATTTTTTTTTCTTTATTCTGTTCTGCAGCAGTGATTTCCACCATTCTGTCTTCCAGCTCACTTATCCATTCTTCTGCCTCAGTTACTCTGCTAATGATTGCTTCCAGTGAATTTTTCATTTCAGTTTTTGGGTTGTTCATCTCTGTTTGTTCGGTCTTTAGTTCTTCTAGGTCTTTGTTAAACATTTCTTCTGTCTTCTCAATCTGTGCCTCCATTCTTTTTCTGAGATCTTGGATCATCTTTACTATCATTGCTCTAAATTCTTTTTTGGGTAGATTGCCTATCTCCACTTCACTTAGTTGTTCTCTAGGGTTTTATCTTGTTCCTTCATCTGGGACATACTCCTCTGCCATCTCATTTTGTCTAACTTTCTATGATTGTGGTTTCCTTACCGCAGGCTGCAGGGTTGTAGTTCTTCTGCTGTCTGCCCCCTGGTGGATGAGGCTGTCTAAGAGTCTTGTGCAGGCTTCCTGGTGGAAGGGACTGGTTCCTCCCCACTGGTGGGTGCAGCTGGGTCTTGTTTGTCTGTTGGGCAGGGCTGTGTCAAGGGGCATGTTTAGTGGGCAGCTGTATGCTCAGGAAGACTTTAAGCAGCCTGTCTCTTGATGGATGGGGCTGTGTTCCCTCCCTGTTGATTGTTTGGCCTGAGGTGTCCCAGCACTAGAGCCTACAGGCTGTTGAGTGGGTCCAGGTCTTGGAGAGAAAATGGCCACCTCCTCTAGGGCTCACACCAATTAGTACTCCCCAGAACTACTGCCACCAGTGTCTTTGTTGCCGCAGTGAGCCAAAGCTGCCCCCATTGCTGCAGGAGACCCTCCACAGCAGACAGATTTGGCCCAGGCTCTTATGAGGTCACTGCTTTTTTTCCTGGGTCCTGATGCACATGAGACTTTGTGTGCACCCTCCAAGAGTGGAGTCTCTGTTTCCCCCAATCCTGTGGAATTCCTGAGATCAAACCCCGCTGGCCTTCAAAGCCAGATTCTTTAGGGGCTCCTCCTCCTGTTGCCAGACCCACAGGCTGGGGAGCCTGACATGGGGCTCAGAACTTTCACTCCTGTGGGAGAACTTCTGTGGTACAATTATTTTCCAGTTTGTGGGTCGCCCACCCAGCAGGTATGGGATTTGATTTTATTGCAGTTGTGCCCCCTCCTACCATCTCATTGTGGCTTCTTCTTTGTCTTTGGATGTAGAATGTCTTTTCTGATAGATTCCAGTGGTTTGTTTTTTTGTCGATGGTTGTTCATCAGTTAGTTGTGATTTTGCTGTTTTTGTAAGGAGAAGTGAGCTCACATCTCCTACTCTGCCATCTTATCTCTGTCTTTTCTTTCTGTTTATATAAAATTGTTAACAGGTTATCTTTAGTGGTCAAGTTGTGTAGAAATTGTTCATTTTTATATCTGTATTTTCTAATATTTCTTCCAATGAATATGAATAGTTTTCATAATAAATAGAAGAATGGGGAGAAAGAAGACATTTTTTAAATCCTTTGTCCCAATTTTAGAACAGTTAATAAAATTAGATTTTTAAAGGTAAAAAATTAGAATTTTAATAGTTTAAAAAGAATTTTCTACAGTGATATTCATGAAAGCATTTTTATAACTGAAAATGATACAATGATAATACTAATGTCCCAAAATAATTATCCATATGGTAGAATACATAGGAAAAGAAACTAGAAGGATGTTTATCAAACCATTAACCATGGCTGTATCTGCATCAGGTTCATGGGTGTTATTTTTTGGGTGTTTTTCTTCTGTATTTCCCAAAATGTTACAAATGAATACAGGGTACCTTCTTCTTCAGGAAAAAAAATGCTTTTAAAAGTCTAAACTAATATCATCTTGTTATTGTTAACCACATAAATATTACAGGAGAAATGGATTGTCTAAATTTAGTATTAAAATAAAACAGCATTTTCCTTTGTGTATGCATGTGTGTCTTAACAGCATGTTCACTACTTCTCTGTGTGAATAAACTAAAGACAACTACCCTAAAATTTGATTTATCCTATTGTAGGTTGCTTCAGGTGAATGCAATGAAGACACCGAAGTTTACAACATCACCCTTTGTACGGGGGATGAACTCACTCTCATGGGCCAGGCAGAAATCCTTTATGCAAAGACTTTCAAGGAGAAGTCACGACTCAACACCATCTTCAAAAAGATTGGGAAGCTCAATTCCATCAGCAAGCTGGGAAAAGGCAAAATGCCGTGCCTCATTTGCATGAATCACCGGACCAACGAGAGCATCAGCCTCCCATTCCAGTGCAAGGGCAGGTTCAGCACCCGAAGCCCTCTGGAGCTTCAGATGCAGGAGGGCGAGCACACCATCCGCAACATTGTGGAGAAAACCAGACTTCCCGTGAACGTGACCGTGCCCAGCCCTCCACCGAGGAACCCGTATGACCTCCACTTCATCCGTGAGGGGCACCGCTACAAGTTTGTGAACATCCAGACCAAGACAGTGGTGGTTTGCTGTGTGCTGCGGAACAACAAGATCCTCCCCATGCACTTCCCTTTGCACTTGACTGTCCCCAAGTTTAGCCTCCCAGAACACCTGGTGAAGGGGGAAGTATGGCCTGAAACCCTGGTCCATCACTGGCTGGGTATCTGCCAAGAACAGTTCGACATCGATGAGTATTCACGGGCGGTCCGCGATGTGAAGACCGACTGGAATGAGGACTGTAAGAGCCCCAAGAAGGGCCGGTGCACTGGCCACAACCATGTTCCCAATTCCCTTAGCTATGCTCGCGATGAGCTCACCCAGTCCTTCCACCGGCTCTCCGTCTGTGTGTATGGCAACAATCTCCATGGCAACAGTGAGGTGAACCTCCACGGCTGCAGGGACCTGGGGGGAGAGTGGGCCCCCTTTCCTCATGACATCCTGCCCTATCAGGACTCGGGTGATAGTGGGAGCGACTACCTTTTCCCAGAAGCTAGTGAAGAATCAGTGGGCATCACAGGGAAGTCAGAACTTCCTTATGAAGAGCTGTGGCTGGAAGAAGGCAAGCCCAGCCATCCGCCTCTCACTCGCTCCCTGAGTGAGAAGAGCAGATGTGATCAGTTTCGAGGTTCTATCCGGTCCAAATGTGCACCTTCTCCCCTTCCTGTCCCCGGAACTCTGGGAGCAGCAATGAAGTCTTCAGAGATTGCCCTACCTCCACCTCCAGTGCCTCCCAAATCTGAAGCCGTAAGTCCTTTCTGGTTTTGGGTGATGTGCCGGTCCTTCTATCTCTCTGCTCAGTCATCTGCTAATTTATTTTCTTTCTTAAAGAAAACTCCCCAATGGAAGATTATCAGAATGAGCAATTTGCTTAATTTGGAGTGAAATAGAAATATTTGCTGGATTATTTTTACCATTTGGGAGTTAGAGTTTTACTCTACATTTGATGAGAAATTCTTGGAGAGTTTTTATTAGGAGAGGTTTAAACATGCTGCCTAGAGAACGGATAACAGCGAGGGGAGAGCAGAAGGCGGAGACCAGATAAGAGGGATGAATATGGTAACAGGTATGAAATGATGACACCCTGAACCACAGCAGTTGGTAGCAGCAGATGGCAGGGAGAAACGAGCTGCTTCGGATCATGTTTCAGAGGTGGAACCAACAGTATTTACTGATTAAATTGGATGTGGGTAGTGAAGGAAAGAGAGAAATCAGGAGAAACTCCTAGATTTGTAGCCTGAGCAGCAGAGTGGATTATTGGTGCCACTTACCGCTGATGCGGACTGAAGGAGGAGTGGATTTATTGGGGGGAAGGAGAGATCAAGAGACATCAGCATCATTTGTAACTCTCTCCTCACAGTTACATTGAGATCAAAGCATCATGGGGGTGCTCACTTACACACCACACATACACACACACAGGTGCCAGCCCGGTTTTGCTCACCACCTCAAACGTAACTCACTCAGCTGAGGAGGAGTCTATCAGATTTTAATGTAAAAGGTCATACAGGAGAAAGAGCCCTCTGTTTTGACCATGTTCTTTGATTGACAGGCACTCTGAACCTTCACGACTCATTTTTGATCATTGGATTTCATTATATCTGAAGGGCGAAAGCGCTTGAGGCATAGGGTGTAATTCTGTTCATTTATTTGACAGTATCTGTGGTAGTGGTTTCCTTTTTTTCTATCTCTAGCAGAATCCTTTAAAAGAAAAAAAAAAAACTAACACAGATCACAATAAATAGAAGAATTACAATCAAAACCCATCTGACTGAAGGACAGATTGGAGGGATGGGGTCTCCCGTTGGCCCTGTCTACTCTGCCCCCACCAGGTGGTCTCAGGACACCTCTCTGGAAACACAGGGCTGTGTAGAGCCTTGTATCAAAACCATGGGCTAGATACTAGAAAAGTCACCATCAGTGACCACTGAAATCATGACCCTGGACTCTAGCAACTTCCCCTTTTGTAGGGAAGGTAACAGATGAAAAGAGAGGACTACTATACAAGTTAAAATGTGGGAAGTATACATAGGTCATGTATGGGGGGAGTTCAGAGGAGAAAAGAACTTCTAGTTGTGCAAGAGAAGCCTTCATGGAGATGACATTTCAGATGAGCCAAGAGCATATACATGAATGGAAAGAGCAGAGAGATGGGAAAGAAGGGCGTTCCAGACAGAATGGCTTGAGCAAAGGCAAGGGCAGATGAGGGAAAATGCAGAGTTTTGCCGGGCAAGTGGAATAGGGTTGAAGAGGGAGTATGAAGGGCAGTGGTGTCTTCAAGGCTGGAACCAGGTCATGGACAGCTCTGGACACCAGGCAGCACTTTGTGCTGGGCGTCATACATAGCTGTCCATGCAGAGCCCTGATTGCTGCAAAGCTTTCCTGAGAGAAGACCCACCTCCAGCTGTTTATTCCAGGACATAACAACTCCCCAGAAATTGCAGGTCTCTACTTTCCCCTGCTCCTTACAAGATCTACCAGGGATCCTAAGGCACAAGCCCAGAGATCCCCGTATCCAGTAGGGGTTGTGGAATATTTGGGGGAAGTCTTGGTGGAGTCAGAGTCCTTGGTTCTTTTATTCATGTCAGATGGTGTTCCCCCAAAAAACAGGTAAAAGGTGAGGGGACACTCCTAGTAAGTACTTCAGGCATTTTTAGGGATGTCTCAACTTACCTGTGTATGTGATGTTGCTTGAAGCTTGGAGCCTTCTCTTCAATAGGAATGTGACCACATGAGCTTTTCCTATAGAACTCTGGTCCCACCTGGCACATAACGGGGACTCCTGTCTGTTGACTGATCGATTGACTCATCCAAGGTGGTCCCACCCAGTTATTTACATAACCAAGTCTTGAGGTAGGAAACTGGCAGTGATTGTTTTCACTGAGGCTAGTGAAAGATGAGTAAGAACACAAATATTAAGAGGCCCTATCTTGACCCTGGTACTAAAAGAAAAACGTTAGAGTTAAATTTGAAACTAAAAGCAAATCTCACAGCAGAAGAAAAGGTTTGGGCCTCCAGTCTAAGCCGTAATTTCTTATGACATAAGAGAACCTTCTCAGAGCATGTTCGGTGTTTATAGAATGCTCTAATCATAAAGACTTTTTATAAACACGTGAAATTACTTAATTTTCTTTTTTTAAGAATTAGGCATTTCAAATGAAGTCATGTCTTTTATTGGTTCTGTGACCATGAAACAAATTTTCCAGTTTTAGGATGTGCGTGGGATCCAGAGAACGTCATAACTGTTAGATGTGGCTTCAGCTTGTAGCTTTCAAAAGGGAACTTTAATGGGGCATACATTCAAGTGCTCCCACAGAATTAAACTTCTTTGGATAGTGACAGTGGGGTGGGTCCTGGGAAAAAGCTGGGCCATAGAAAGGGAAGCAGAGCTGATAACTGGCAAATGAACGCTGCTTTGCCACAGTCCGTGTCCCAGTCATGTTAATATCTAGAGGGACAGTGGCTCCACTACAGTGTATGTCAGCCTGTGCCTTTTCTCCTTATTCTATTCTTCACTCCCTACTTCAGGGTCCTAAGTTACAGCAAATATCTGTGCTCTTTCTCCAGCAGATTTTGACAGTCTTTGTTTCTGTAAATGAGATAAAAATCTTTCTCCTTCAACAGTAATTCTTGCTATGTTTCCAGCAGTGTGCTGCAGTTCCGGCATCATCTGGTTAATGCTTGACCACTGTCCTACCCATATGCTAAAATGGAAAACTAGGCTATGGGGCCAAACAGAAAATCCTCAGTGGAGGAGTGATCAGTTTAGCCCTGTTAATATACTTTGTACTTGATGTGGCTACTTAGAGTTATGCTCTAGTCTGTACCTTTGTAAAGATCGTTAAATACAAAGGTTTTTTTTCTTTAAACACAATACACTGCCACTTACCTTTCCCAACAATAAGAGGCTATTCCCCCCCCCCCCCAACTGGAACATCCCAGGGAAGAGTAAACAGCTCCTGGTTCCAGGCACAGAAGAGAAATTGTTGCAGATGAGCCCAAGCTGGGGAGCTGCCCAGCTTACTGAGTGGTGACATTTTCATTTTTTTAAATTGTGCAGAGTGCCCTCAAATCAGAATGACCTGACAGTTCCTCTTGAGTGGGTTATCCTTAATTGGTTCATATGTTCTAAACACATCCTCTATTTCGTAACATTGTGGGCCTCATTCCATAATTTTAATTTTCTGGCTGTTGGCTGATAATGTCTAAAATATTTACCCAGATACTCTCTACAAGTGACAGTCTTCAAGAGCTGCCTTTTTTTTGTGATTTTTTTTTTTTTTTTTTTCCTCTTTGGAAGATGCCATTTTGGAGAGCAGTGACGGGAAGGCTTGATAGTGCATGAAATCTATAAATACAATGTTTGACTCTTAGACTATTCTGGTCAATGCAGTAAATTACAAATCAGTATCAAAACTACTGGATCACAACTCTTCTATAGCTATGTGTGCAGTAGTATCAAACCTGAGGACCCCAGAACCCAGGGATTAATTCATGTCCTCTGTCTGTCTTTAGTAACAGAAAAACAAAAGTGCATTCACTCTTGGTTGGATGTTAACGTGGCAGCGATTCTTGAGATTCATGAAAGAAAAATCATAAAAGGAGCTCTAGGTCGAAACCACTGGTTTAAAGCAAGTTTTCCTGCAGTGTGGATGAAGAATTTGTTAACCTTTGGGATTGACAGGATGCCCCCTGACAATGACAATACGAGAAGCAGTAGGGACTGAATTGTAAGATGGATTGTGGTAGCATACATTCATTGTTATAAGGCTGAAGTCCATCATACATAAAGTTCCTGTAATGGAGCACACTGTCTTATTGATGTTTGAGAAAAATAAGACATAAAGGGCGAATTTAATCCAGATCTACACTGCACCTAGATCAGTAGGTGCCCGAGAAGACTGCACTATCCAGGAGTCTGAATCTGCAGACTGAGCAGCTGATGAGAAAACAGCAGGGGACACCAAGCATCCTGAGAGTCTTCATTTCCCTTCTCAGTGGAATTTCACCGGGAGCAGAGAGGAGTGATCTGCCACACTATGTGATGGGTCATTAGAGGCACAAAACATCATGTCTAAGAGCCACACGTGGATTTGCGTCCTCACTCTGCCACTTAGTAGCTCCATAGCTTCACACCTTGGGCAAACTATTTAACTTTCTGAGTCAGTTCCTGCGGCAACTAATAACAGTGTCTTCATTGCATTATTGTATTATACAAAGTACTTGGCAGTTTTCCCTGGCACTCGGTAAGCATTCAATAAATAGTAGCGGTAACTTAATATGGGATGCATTCTTTTTTAGGGTTAGATAGAAAATAATCTTTTGGAGGTTATTTCCCCTGTCCTTCCTTGCCTAAGGTGTAAGGCCTCTCCAGAGAGTCGTGGAAGCTGATGGGGACGAGGACACCCACCTCCACAGACAGACCAGCAGAGAGCCTGGCGCACAGGCAGGGGACAGTCATCCCCGCATTCCAAAAGTGCATCCTAACAGGCTCGAAAAGTAGCAAAACATTCTTTTCATCTGACTTTTAAAATGTCTGCTTGATAAGCTAGATGTTATGTGTTATAGTTACCTACCTGTGGAGCCAAAATTGTAATCATGACAAACCAAGAAAAGAGCTACAGAAATGCTCGGCATCCTGTGGGCCCCAATAATATGTAATCCTTTCATGGGGGATTTGGGGGTTTTGTAGAACTATAGAGTACCTATGAAAATGCCACATGTGGTTCTAAGGCTGCAATATGTGTCAAGAAACTGAAATTCCTAGGAAAACCTCTCTAGAAATATTAAAGCTGAGAAGTTGCCTTGACTAATTCCATTAGGCATGGTGAGGCTAGGTCATGGTGCTACCAGGTGTCACACCTGGATGTGTCCACCCAACAGAATGAGGGCCCTCACGAGACTACCAAAATTAAGAAAAAGTCATAAAAATATATTGTTTAAAAACCGAGAGAACTGATTCTTAAGAATTGAGCTATAAGAATTAATTCTACTCTACAACCAGCAAACACTGAGGTAAGAGGCGGCAGGACATGCATACTAAAAACGGCCTTGCACCAAAAAAACGAACCCAGGCTACACAGGAGGCTCCCACATAAAAATAGCCCTCCAAGACCACAGTAGATAATTGTTTCTCCTAAATTCATAGAGTAAGAGAAATATAAATAAAATTAAGAAGCAGAGGAAACACTCCCAATTAAAAGATGAAGAGAATTCCCTTGAAAGAACAAACAATGAAACATACCTCTTCAGTCTAATAGACACCAAGTTTAAAAGGAGATAATGAAAATACTGAAGGAATTAAGAAGGGCTATCAATAGGAATGCAGATTACTGTAAAAAGGAACTACTGTAGAAACTATAAAAGAGGAGCCAGGAAAAATTAGAAAACTCATTTGCTGAGATGAAAACTGACTGAGCTAAAGGCAATGAATAGCAGATTGAATAATGCAGAAGAACAAATAAGTGTTCTGGAAGATAGAATAATGGAAATCATCCAGTCAGAACACAGAAAGCCCAACTGGGGGAAAGAAAATGAAAGCAAAATAAGAAACCAATGGGATAATATAAAGCATGCCAATCTACGCATAATAGGGATCCCAGAAGGAGAAGAAAGAGAAAAGTGGTTCAAAAATGTGTTTGAAGAAATTATGGCTGAAAACTTCCCGAACCTAAAGAAGGAAACAGATGTCCAGGTACAGGAAGCACAGAGGGTCCCAAACAAGATGAACCCAAACAGACCTACACCAAGCCATATTATAATAGAAATGGCAAAAGTTAAAGAGAGGAAGGATTCTAAAGGCAGCAACAGAAAAACAAAGAGTTAATTACAAGGGAACCCCCCATAAGGCTATCAGCTAATTTCTTAATAGAAACATTTTCAGGACAGAAGGGAATGGCAAGATATATAGTCAAAGTTCTGAAAGGGACAAATCTGCAACCTAGGATATGCTACCTAGCAAGATTATCATTTAGAATAGAAGGAGAGAGAAAGAATTTCTCAGACAAGCAAAAACTAAAAGAATACAGCAATACTAAACCTATCCTAAAAGAAATATTGAAAGGTCTTCTCTAAATGGAAGAGAAGCAAGAAGGTATAGGAAAGAGAAAATCACAATTGGAAAGTAAATCACTTAATAAGCCAGTAGGCGGATTTTTTTAAAAATCAAAAAGATTTTTGTGCAAGTGATGACAGCCACAATGAACAGCAAAAGGATAAATATGAAGATGTAAAAGAGGACATCAAAATCATAAAATGTGGGAGAGGAGAGTAATAAAATGTAGACTTTTTTGTTTGTTTTTTTTTAGAATGTGTTTGAGCCTATATGACTACCAGTCTAAAAGCAAGTAGATAGGAAGGGGTTAAAATACTTGAAAAACAAGGTAACCACGAATCAACACATAAAATCGACTTACAAAAACCAAAAAGAAGAGAACACAAGCATAATATAACAGGAAATCATAAACCACAAAAAGAAAAAGAAAGGGACAAAGAAGAAATACAAAATTAACTGGAAAACAAGGTTTAAAATGGCAATAAATAGATATCTATTTATAATTACTTTAAGTGTCAGTACACTAAATGCTCCAATCAAAAGACAGGAGAATGGCAGGTTGGATTAAAAACAAGAGCCTATAATATGCTGCTTATTGTAGGCAACACATAAAAAAGAGACCCACTTTAAGGCAAAGGACATACAGACTGAAAGTGAGGGGATGGAAAAAGATATCTCATGCAAATGGAAATGACAGAAAAGTGGGGGTCTCACTACTCATGTCAGACAAAATAGACTTTAAAACAAAGGCCATAAAGATAAAGAAGGACACTATATAGTGATAAAGGAATCAAGACAGGAAGAGGATATTACATCCTCAAAATATATGCACCCAATATAGGAGCATCCAAATACATAAAACAAATACCAGTAGACATAAAGGGAGAAATTGATGGGAATACAATAATAGTAGAAGGCTTTAACACCCCACTCACATCAATAGACACATCTTCTAGACAGAAATTAGTAAGGCAGCAGAGATCCTAAAGGATACAGTAGAACAGTTAGACTTAATTGATATCTTTTAGGACATTACATCCAGAAAAAAACCAGAATACACATTCTTTTCAAGTGCACACAGAACATTTTCTAGGATTGACCGCATACAAGGGCACAGAACAAGCCTAAACAAATTTAAGAGTATAGAAATTATTTCAAGCTTCTTTTCTGACCACAATGGCATGAAACTAGAAATCAACCACAGGAAAAGAAATAAGAAAAAAATGATTACATGGAGACTGAACAACATGGTACTAAAAAACCAGTGGGTGAACAACAAAATGAAAGAGGAAATCAAAATATACTTTGAGACAAATGAAAATAAAAACACAACCATACAAAATCTATGGGATGCAGCAAAAGCAGTTCTTAGAGAGAAGTTCATAGTGATACATGCCTTCCGCAAAGAACAGGAAAAATCTCAAACAACCTAACCTACCACCTAAAAGAATTAGAAAAAGAAAAATAAAATCTAAAGTGAGCAGAAGGAAGGAAATAATAAAGATCAGAGAGGACATAAATAAAATAGAGATTTAAAAAGCAATAGAAAAAAAATCAAAAAAAAAGAGCTGGCTCGTTGACAAACCTCTGGCTAGGCTCACCAAAGAGAAAAGAAAGAGGACCCAAATATACAAAATAAGAAATGAAAAAGGAGAAATAACTGATACCACAGAAATACAAAATAAAATAATACTATGAACAATTATATGCCAACAAATTCAACAACCTAGAAGAAACAGACAAGTTTCTAGAAATGTACAGCCCACCAAAACTGAATCAAGAAGAAATAGATAATTTGAACAGACAGATCACTAGAACTGAAATAGCGTCCGTAATTTTAAAAACTCCCTACAAACAAAAGTCCAGGACCAGATGGTTTCACAAGTGAATTCTACCAAACATAGAAAAAAAAAACGTATACTGATCCTTCTCATACTCTTCCAGAAGATTGAAGAGGAAGGAAGGAATGTATGCCCAAAGACATTCCATGAAGCCACCATCACCCTGATACCAAAGCCAGACCAAGACAGTACCAAAAAAGAAAATTACAGGCCAATATCTTTGATGAATATAGATGCAAAAATTCTCAACAAAATATTTGCAAACCAAATCCAACAACACATAAAAAAGATCTTACACCACAACCAAGTTGGATTCATCCCAGGGTCACAAGGATGGTTCAACGTAGCAAATTAATCAATGTAATACACCACATCAACAAAAGAAAAGACAAAAACCAAATGATCACTCAGTAGATGCAGAAAAAGCATCCATTCACCATAAAAACTCTTACCAAAGTGGGTATAGAGGGAACATATCTCAACATAGTAAAAGCTATTTACCACAAACCCACCAGCAGTATCATACTCAACAGTGAAAAGCTGAAAGCCTTCCCACTAAATTCTGGAACAGGACAAGGATGACTACTCTCACCATTTCTATTCAACATAGTATTGGAAGTCCTAGCCACAGCAGTCAGACAAAAAGAAAAGAAGTTATCCAAATTGGAAGAGAAGAGGTAAAATTGTCATTATATGCAGATGACATGATACTATATATAGAAAACCCTAAAGACTCCATACAATAACTACTAGACTGATGCACAAATTCAGCAAGTTAGCAGGATATAAGATTAGCATACAGAAATCTGTTGCATTTCTTTACGCTAGCAATGAAATATCAGAAAGGGAATGCTAAAAAAAAAAAAAAAAGCCCTTCTAATCACATCAAAAAAAAAAAAAAGGAATAAACCTGACCAGGACTTCCCTGGTGGTCCAGTAGAAGAATCTGTCTTCAATGCAAGGGACGCCAGTTCGATCCCTGGTCAGAGAACTAAGATCCCACATGCTGCAGGGCAACTAAGCCCATGCGCCACAACAAAAAGATCCCATATGCCACAACTAAGACCCAACGCAGCCAAAAAAAAATAATTGTTTTTAAAAGTCAATCTTAAAAAAAAAACCCGACCAAGGAGGTGAAAGACGTGTATGCTGAGAACTATAAAACATTAATAAAGGAAATTGAAGATGATTCAAAGAAACGGAAAGATATTCCCATGCCCTTGGATTGGAAAAATTAATATTGTTAAGATGACCATACTTCCCAAAGCAATCTACCCATGTAATGGATATCCCTATCAAATTACCCATGACATTTTCCACAGAACTAGAACAAATAATCTTAAAATTTATATGGAATCACAAAAGACCCAGAATCGCCAAAGAAATCCTGAGGGAAAAAAAGTTGAAGGCATAACCCTCCCAGACTTCAGACAATACTACAAAGCTACAGTAATCAAAACAGTGTGGTATTGGCACAAAAACAGCATATGGATCAATGGACCAGAATAGAGAGCCCAGAATTAAACCCACACCCCTACAGTCAATCTTTGACAAAGGAGGCAAGAATATAACATGGGGAAAAAAAGTCTCTTCAGCATGTGGTGTTGGGAAAATTGAACAGTCACATGTAAATCAATGAAGTTAGAACACACCCTCACACCATACATGAAAATAAACTCAAAATAGCTTAAAGACTTAAATATAAGACATGACACCATAAAACTCCTAGGAGAGAACATAGGCAAAACATTATCTGACATAAATCGTACCAATGTTTTCTTAGGTCAGTCTCCCAAGGCAGTAGAAATAAAGCAAAAATAAACAAGTGGGACCTAATCACATTTACAAGCTTTTTTACAACAAGAGAAACTGTAAAACGAAAAGACAACCTACAGACTGGGAGAAACTATTTGCACATGATGTGACTGACAAGAGCTTAATTTTCAAAATATACGAACGGCTCATACAACTCAACAACAAAAAAGCGAACAACCCAACTGAAAAATGAGCTGAAGACCTAAGTAGACATTTCTCCAAAGAAGACATACAGATGGCCAACAGGCACATGAAAAGATGCTCAAGATCGCTAATTATTAGAGAAATGCAAATCAAAACTACAATGAGGTATCACCTCACACTCATCAGAACGGCCATCATTAAAAAATCTACAAACAACAAATGCTGGAAGGGTGTGGAGAAAAGGGAGCCCTCCTGCATTGTTGGTGGGAATGTAAATTGGTGCAGCCACTATGGAAAACAATATGGAGGTTCCTCAAAAAACTAAAAATAGAGTTGCCATATGATCCAGTAATCCCACTCCGGGGCATATATCCAGACAAAGCTATAATTCAGAAAGATACATGTCCCCCTATGTTCATAGCAGCACTGTTCACAATAGCCAGGACACAGAGACAACCTAAACGTCCATTGTCAGATGAATGGATAAAAAAGATGTGGTGCGTATATACAATGGAATACTACTCAGTTATTAAAAAGAAAAAAATGAAATATTGCCATTTGCAGCAACATGGATGGACCTAGAGATGATCATACTAAGTGAAGTAAGACAGAAAGAGAAAGACAAATACCATACGATATCACTTATATGTGGAATCTAAAATATGACACAGATGAACTTATCTACAAAACAGAAGCAGACTCACAGACAGAGAACAGACTTGTGGTTTCCAAGGGGGAGGGAGGGGGAGGGAGAGACAGATTGAGAGTTTCGGATTAGCAGATGCAAAATATTATGTATAGAATAAACAACAAGGTCCTACTGTACGCACAAGGAACTATATTCAATATCCTGAGATAACCATAATGGAAAAGAATATGAAAAAGAATGTGTGCATATATGTATAACTGAATCACTTTGCTACCCAGCAGAAATTAACACAACATTATAAATCAACTATACTTCAATAAAATAAATTTTTAAAAAAAGAATTGATTCTACTCTGAATTTTTATTTTGTCTTTGGGCTTTCTCCTACTGACTATTAATATTAGAGAAGACAAGGGGGGAGGGATAAATTCGGAGCTTGGGATTAACATACACACACTACTATATCTAAAATAGGTATAGTATATCTACATTCCAGTCAAAAAAATTTTTAAGTGATATAAATTAAAGCTAAAATAAATAGAGAAGGCACTAAAGGAGAGATTTTCTTAAATAAACCTTGTGTATTAATAGTCAAATTTAGGTAATAAAAAGATTAATCTGCAAGTGATTATTTACTTTTCAAAATAATTGCTCTACAAAAGGATTCACTCAGGATTCCACTAATTAATGCGGTCTCCTAAGGCATTTGACATTTAATTAATTTTAATTACAGATTTTGAGGAGTACTCTGTAAGCAAGCCATACCTACATTTCCCATTTGTTAATTGAAATAAGGACTGAATTATTATTGTGTTTTGGTAATTTTGAAACTAATTGCCTTTAGTTTTGTGTAGGTTATTTATTTTTAAATGAAACCTTCTAGGCCAAGAAATTTTCTCCTGTGTCTGCCGAAAGTCTCAATGATTAGAATGTTAATAAAGTCATTGTAATATTCTATGGGATAGCCCTTGTTTCAAATCTGCACTCTTGGGTTTACCATTTGCACAAAATCACATTAATGGGAAAGTTATATACTATTTAAATATATCTATCATGCATTATACTCCTTTCTCAGAAAAGGTCTTTATTCTCTGCCCCAATGGCATAGTCTTTCTTTGGAGTCCAGGGAAGCACCCTGGAACTTAAACAAGTATTCTTTTCAGAACTGCGTGCCCTTCTTGTTTCCCAGTAGCGGCCTGCTGTGCCCTCTGCCTTGACTCCCTTGCCTGAGGCCTGGAGGTTGGAGGCCATTGCAGACCCAGGCCTGCCTTAGGTCCTTATCATCCGCATACACAACGGGAAAAAGAAACACACACATCTGAGAATCAGGATTTCAACTGTAAATCACATCTGCCCTGGCGTAATTCATCAGATAGATGTTCATTTATTGCCATGTTGTCATTGTAAAACTTTAATTTCTGTTTGGCTGAAAATACCCCTGATGGGTATGTGACAGGGTTGTGAACTCTTTGTATAAAAGCCTCTTTATAAATAAGATTTCTTAAGGCTGTAATGATTTTGTTATCTGGGAGAGGGAGTGTGGGAAGAAATGTAAAATACAGGGCAGAGGGCATGCAGTGAAGGCAAAGTTACAAAGTTCAGGGAAGCATGGTTACAAAACTCCTTTCTTTGCAACACTGACATTATCCCGAAGTCAGCTTTTTAGAGAAGAAAACTCATGGTAAAGGTGAGTCCAGTTTTAGATCAAGCTCCCCTATAGTGTGTGTGTTTTCTGAATTAGTGTCAACATAGAAACAACATGATCCTTAGTCCGCCTAAGGATGGCCGAAGCCCGTTAGTGACTGCCCACAGTTCCAAGCAGTGTGGTCTTTGAGCCGAGATTTTCACCCACAGGTATGTGGTGGCAGATTTTAGACTGTAGACAAGGAAATGTGAGGCCTCGTTGGCAAGTGTCTCCAGGTCCATTGCCTTGTATTTAAAAGTTGAATAATTGCTGCTATGAAATTGGTATTTTTTTTCCCCAAAAAAAGTTCAGCAAAGAACATTGCATAGTAAATTTTCTGTTTTCCTAAGCTGTCTCTTTGGTCCAGTTAGTGAAGGGGTGTGAAAGTGTCATTTCTTCCATAGAAGACGAGTAGGGAGTTCTGAGAAACTAAGACTTTCCAAGAAACATCATCATACCAAAGAGCCCCCATTCCTACACTGTGCAGTTTCATAAGCACGTTGTGTGTCTTTTGTTTGTTGTATTCTTTTAATCCCTAGGAAGTGTCAGGGAAAGATAATGTCACAGAAGAAAGTAGTTCATACGTGTATGAAATACTCCAATTGTATGTGATGTGTGAATTTTTGTCTTCTAAACATTTACATTTAACCCTGTTTCCAGCCATGCAATAATGAGCTTTGTGTTTGTAATAAATTCTCACGCGTTATCTTTAACATGTGGCTATTTAGGGAGAACACCCTGTTTTCCATTTTTCACAAATTATTGGTCCTTCACCCCGGGCTCAGTTTCCTCCCAACTAAACAGACTTATAGCTGTGAGGAGTGGGGAGGGGAAGGGATGCTTAAATACCTATTCCAGGAGTCGGGAAATCAAGTTACACTTTCTGGAGAGTATTCAGAAAATAAATAGCCCCATTCCATGACGCACGAGATTCTGACCACAGGTTGGAGTTGGGTTTTGACTTTGTCAACCACCTTCACATAGTAACACGAAGCTTTCCAAAGCCATTTATTTTATTGGGTGTGTCCATCTTTGCTTTCACTGTTAGATAATAAGCTGCCATTGATTATTTTTCTGGTTTTACGCGGCCAGTGCTGGCATGGTGAAGGCAGAGAGCAGTGGGGAAATGTGTTCTCCTCTCCGTCCCAGAAGTCAATGTGCACTTAACCTCCAGGTTACACGCGTGCATGTACCTACCCAGGCACGTTTTCAGGTTTCTTCCAAGTTAAAAAGAAAAAAGCCATGCCTCATTCAATCCACTATCGCTTTCTAATAGCTGTCTCCCCCTTCCTTCCCAGCCCCTTCCTTCCTTCTTGAAAAGAGTGGTCTGTCCTCACTCACTCCACCCTCACCTCCTGTTCTGGCTTTGACTCCCTGGAATCTGCCTCTGGTCCCCTCACTCAACTCAAGCTTCATTCACTAAGATCCCCAGTGACCTGCTAACCGTCACACATCTTCCCGACCTGCCCTGACTTCCTGCCGTCGTTCCGTCTTCACACCATCCCTCTCCTGAGCCGCCCTCCCCACCATCTGCTTCCTTGAAACCACTGGGGATTCTGTGCCGTGAGCGGTGAGATGCGGTCCCTTGCGTTTCTCCCCCTTGGTCTCCTCCTCTACTGGCCCCTTAGGGGTTCAGCCCTCTTCCCTTCTCATCTGGGATCTCAGTGCCACCAGGACTTCAGACTCTATCAGTAGAACACTGAGCTCGACTCTTTTCCACACTGAACCCCTTGGTTTCTCCCAAGCTCTGTTCTTCCTTCTAAGTGTCTGTCTGATAAGTGGCATCAGGATTCGTCTCGCCTTCTAAGCCCCCCGTCCAGGGCATCGCTCTGGTGGTTTATTCCTGCCCTTGTACCTTTTGTACACTCACAATTCCTTCCTCCTCCAGACTTTCTCAGTATAATTTCCTGTGAGTTTGTTCTTCCCCCGCCCTCCTGAAGCTTTCATGGTGCTCCCACGGACCTTCATTCCACCTTCTATTATTACAGGACCGACTTTTATCTCTGTCGTGTGTTGGTCTCCCTGCCTCCCTCCCAGCTAATTCCAGGGGCTACTCGTTCTTGTCTGCTTTACTCAGCACCAGCTCAGTGAGCGTGTGATGGGCGCTCAGCATATAATTGAACAAGTCAATAGTAAATGGAATTAATGTCATTTGTAGGAAAAGGGAAAGCGACACAATGTTCTTCGGACTTCTAGGGGCAGTAGATGGTGCCTGTGATCCCGGCCATTAGCCCTCAGGACGGACACCTTCTACAGCTTACTTCAAACCCCACTAGTAAATGTTGTGTGTTAGATGGCAGTCACGTAAATATGCCTCCCTGAGAATATGCCTCGTAGACTAAAGAGAAGTGATGGTTCTAGAAAGAGCAGAACTCCCCAGTTCCACCTCGCAATAAATTAGCTTTCTGTTTAGCTCTGGGTTCACAGTCTGCTGCTTGAACACTGGGGAGAGGTGTCTTACTCCTGGGTAGCCGGTATCTTATCTCTGATAAGACTGAATCATTGAGCATTTCTTTAGAAAAGGGAAGACTTGTTGTGGAGAGGCAAGGATGAGAGGGTTGTGCTGGAAGTAAAACCACTTATAAGAAAGGCTTTAGACCAGAGAACTGCTTGTGAAGCCAGGCTCTGGGTACGTACGGGTGGGAGTCTGCTCTCCCTGAATCCATGTTGTGGTCATTGACCCTGTCATAGCTAGTAGGTGCCAGGAGCTTGGCTGTAAACACTCAAGCTACTCATCACCAGAAATTACCTACCAGTAGGCAAAAGTCACCCATGATCCGCGATGGGTAGTAACACCTGCCTCAGACAGAACGCCATCCCCTCCCTTAGCACCAGCGTTCCGGGTTTACTCCTGAGAATCCAAGTCCCTCACCCTCGCCCTGCACTGCTCCTTGAAGTTCAGTCTTAAATGCTGCACTGAAGGGCCGAGAAGGGCTCTAGTCCGTCAGGCATGGTGTGTCGGGCACGGTGTGTTCTATGACATCCTCATTTAGAAATACCGTCATTTTCACTCTGACACCACGTCCAGTGTCGTGGTGGCAGAGTTGATGGCGGCCATAGGGGCCAGGTCTGCTGGCACCTTTCTTCCCCTAGATTGACACCAATATGAAGACAAAAAAATTAATGTGGAGCCCAGATGACTTATCAATAACAGTCTCCACATTAAAATATAAAAGGCATTCTTTTGGTATAAGTTTGAAAATAGAAGTGCCTTGTTGTATTTGTTTTGTGACATCCAGTAACCTCCACCTGGCATTCTGTGTACCATATTTGTGCCAGAGGTGACAAATCCCCAAACTGCCATCCACAGAGCAGTAAGAACAATGACGACGGTCCCTACCATTTCCACTTTCTGGCTAATTGAATATACATGGGAAGTAAGTGAATATAAACAGTCTGTTGGCAGAGTTCAGAAGCAATGACAAGTACTGGTGGCTACTTGTGATGGTCCCAAACCACGCCTGTAACAGAGCTGGGCCTTAGGAAGTGACCGGAGGGGGTAGGCAGTAAGAACTAAAGCAGAGCGAGAGGCAGGAAAGCACAGGGTGTGTTTAGGTGACACGGAATCTGCCCCACTGGATGGACCCATGTATTCATACAGAGGAGTAGTGAGGGAAATAACTAGAAAGATGGAATCAAATGGGATAATTTCCTCTAGCGAGGAGAAATCACTAGAAAGACTGCAGCAGGCCTCAGTGGGAGACAGGAGAAGCTGGACTTTATCCAGCAGTCAAGGGGGGCCACTGGAGATGGGAAGTAACAAGATGAAAGCCACATGCTGAGACTTTTAGAAGGAATGTGCTGAAAATGTAGCACTTAAACGTGAAATTGAATATGAGGAAAAACTGGAAACAGGGTGATTGGCCATCTGGTCTTATAAATTGCCTTTTATTGTCAGATAAAATTCATTTCAAGCCACAGCTACCTTTCTCTTGGATATAAATGTCCCACGATGAACCAAATGAAGAAGCAAAGAGAAGTCGAATAATTACTGTTAAAAGGAGGTACGAGATAGAAAGTAAGGTGGCACAGTAAACCCTCACAGTGTGTGGGTGTATCACTTCTGAATCCCAAAACGTATACATTCCCCCAAAGCATATATAGTTTTCCCATAAAATGCTGCAGTATGACTTCACTTGAGCGTCCACATCTGCAGCCACACGTTAAAAGTAACACGGGGAGGCGCGTCTACAGGGCCATCAGCCGTGCTCACCCCACGAGGGCCGCCCTCCCGCAGCTGCCCAGGGTAGCACTCACTAGTTTTGTTCCTCCACAGTGTTACAGCTGAATTCCTGTCGCCGACGGGGTCCCATTGAAGTCGGGTTTTGTTTTGTTTTTAACTACCTTTTCTCCAAAATGGGTTTCAAATAAGCCTAGTTCTTTCCCATTGAAGTCACACAATTACACCCAAACTGCCCCCTCATGAGAAGGGAAGAAATCTTTCTTTGGTCTCATGTTAGTATCTTCTCACTGACACACATACACACACATACACACATGACTCCTTTCAGGAGTCATGTGGCCATTTCAGAAGCTTTCCATATTTCAAATGCTGTTTGGAGTGTAGCTGGAAACGTTCCGGTCAGCCGAGCTCACCTCACCGGGCCCTGTGACCTACAAATGCTTCTTTTTACTGCTGCTTCCCCCGTCCCCTCCTGTCACCGGGAAACCTATGGGGAAGCTCTTTAGGACTGTCCAGTTATGGAAGGAGGGGGCAGAACCAGATGTCAGGAACCTTGAGAGTCTGGGGTTATAAGAAGAGAAGAGAGGACTTCCCAGAGGTCAGAGTCAACGACAAGTGGCTGCTTTTCTGTGTTCCGAGACCTAGGTCAGCTGATGATGCTCAATTAAAATGCACGGTGTAGTCGACCCCTCAGCACATCATAATTGACATCTCGGTAAGTGGTCCCTAATGAAATGTATTTAATGACTAACTCCAAAATTTAGAAATTTCTAAATCAAATTCAGCCTTAACCCTGTTTTCCTGATGCTTCTCTCTAATCCCATGTTGAGAAGCGATTGTTTATTTTTAAAATGGAAAAGTTAACCGACGGACTCCTTATCTTCCTTCGTTTTCCATGATTCCTGTTATTCTAAGCGTAGACAGAACCAAGCACATCTATAAAAGCCGCACCCGTCCATCCCAGATTCTAAAGACATTCCCTAAGAAAGAAAAACACAGTTGGCTACCATACAATTCGCTGACAAGACAGAAGGAAGATGACACAATATCTTACTTATTTTGTAACCAGTGTATGCTCCCAAAAGCCAGGGACTGGAGTGATCCAGCCAGAACTTTTCAGTGTCCTAGTTGGTTCCCAACTTCTTAAGAAGACCCCTAAGTGAGGCAAGAGTCCCCCTGGGCCAGCTCACAAGCAAGCCTCCCTCTTCCGTATCCAAACCTCATTTCCTTCTCCACCACCACCTTTTGAAAAGCTCAGAAAGAGAACGCCCGCAGCTGTTGGAGAAGAGAATCTGCTGCTCTCAATATTCTGTTTTAGCCTAAAGGGCTGGTGCAGAAGAAAAACTGTATCCAGTGGGTCCCAACAACCAGGGTGGTGGGTCCTCCGGGTGGGAGCAGTGATTCCCAGACCCAGGGAGAAATGCAACGGCTGAGACTTTACATGGCTTCTGTTTCGCTTAGAATTGAGGTTTGCCTGGTCTCCCCGGGGTCACATGACTTTTTTAACATCTGGTTTTCTCCAGCAAGTGAATCAGGCCTCGGAAGCCAGTTAGAGGGCCGGGGTGCAGCGTAGGTGGTAGACCATGCAGTGTAACGTGAGCCCATTTCATTTGGTCTTAAGCAAATTCCAAACCAAAGCTAACAGGAGCTCCGTTTCATTGTCTTCATTACCCAGAGCCCCTGGGACAGGAATCGAAGGCACAGGTGAAAAAAAATGGGTGGGAACACAGCCTAAAAGCAAGCAAGGGTGGTGGTGGGTTTTTTTTTACAAAGTCAGAATTGGCTCTG
Source organism: Delphinus delphis (assembly GCF_949987515.2). Classification (NCBI taxonomy): domain Eukaryota; kingdom Metazoa; phylum Chordata; class Mammalia; order Artiodactyla; family Delphinidae; genus Delphinus; species Delphinus delphis. The sequence goes on along the minus strand of NC_082695.1, from coordinate 46,951,806 downwards.
TTTTTACCTAGGTAGTTAAGGGTAGACTAGCTGAACCAGGTGTAAACTGCCCCCTGCTGTCTGACACAGAGAAGTACATAAAAATATCTGCCTCGTTAAAAAGAACCGTATTCTGAAGGCCGGCAACAAGCTGGGGCGAAGGCAGGCAAGGGATGGCACAGGTCACCTGCCTCCCTCTCCGGTGTGAAGATGAAGGAGGGTGAGGGAGGCGGTGTTTTTCGGACTTGGAGAGCTGCTTCGTTACGCCATCTGCCGCCTTGTTTCTCAGAGTGTGGTCCGTGGCCCAGCAGCGTCCGCATCACCTGGGAGCTTGAGGTGCAGAGCCTGAGATGCAGAGTCTCAGGCCCCACTCTTGGTCTACTGAGTCAGAATGTGCATGAAACAAGATCCCCAGGGGATTCATGTGCACAGTTACCTGTGAGAAGCCCCGACTGTAACCTCAGAAGGAGCCTTTACACTAGACAAGGTCCACTGTTCCCTAAGGTTTGTAGCAAATCGAATTCAGTTTGAACAGTGAAGAAATACAACTCGCTAGGAGAATGGAATCCTTCATTCATATCGTGATCACTTAACGCCCTTATTTTCGTCCTACTCCTGTTTCCTGTGTCCTCGTGTATCACCGGCTCTTTACCATGCTGTCCTTCCCATTACTTGCTACATTTCTGCAGCACCTGCCAAACCGTTTCTTTCAAAATCGCTCCATCTCTGGCAGCCTCCTGTTTCCCACAGTCCTTGTTTGCTCAGGTCTGCTCTCCCTTTCTTCCACCCCTGCTGGTGTCACGTAAGAAGAGCAGCCACTGGGCCCTCCGGGAGGGAGCTGGCCCTGTGCGTAGTCCGAGTGTCGCTAACCCCACGTGTTCTCTTCTGCGCCAGGTCAGGGAAGAATGCCGGCTCCTGAACGCCCCGCCTGTCCCGCCCCGCAGCGCAAAGCCTCAGTCCACCAGCCCCTCGGTCCCTCCTCGCACAGCCAAGCCGGCGCGCCAGCAGACTCGCTCTCCCAGCCCCACCTTATCCTACTATTCTTCAGGGCTGCACGACATGTAAGTCCTATGCCAGGGCCCACTTCCACATGGTTCCCTCATCAACCAGGTCCCCGATCCTTGAGAACCGTGTCAAGGAGCCATCCCCTGGGCAGGGTGGTAGGAGAGAAGTTTTCTTTTAAAAAAAGAAAAAAAAAAATTTTTTTTTTAACTGGATGAGCATGATGGGGCCCTGTTGGTTCTGAGCTAGGATGGAAGAGCCAGTGACCTAGGAAGATGCTGAGTCTGTGAGGGGTTCAGTGGTTAAGGCTGGCATCTACGTGTCTCCGCTTTGACTTCAACACACGCAGACAGCACCCTCGAGGAGGACCCGGAACGGCAGGGGTCCTGTCGGCCGTCTACTCTGAATTCCACCCAGTGCTAGAGTCCCTGACCATCACTGTAAAGCAGTCTTACACTTCCATCTGGATCCTCCCAGTGCCGTGAGCTCATTCTTTTGCACTGCAGCTCATTCCATGGTTGGCACATGCCAATAAGTTTTTTTAGAGATCTTTCATCATATGCAGTTGAAATCTATCTCCATGTAACCTTCAACTGTTTCTTAGGTCTAAAGAAACAAATGTAGGTCCACCCGACCTCTCTTGATCAGGCTGTGAAACCATGAGGTCAGCCAAGGTGTAAGTCTCCTCCAAGAGGCAGCCTCGGTCCCACCTGCTGTCCCCCCATCACCCACCTCTGAGCACACTCTGGTTTCACGGTCACTCTTAAGATAGGGCCCCAGAGCTGAGTGTGATCACATGTGACAGGTTAAAGTAGCTCTCCTTGGCAGGTACTTTTTTGTTCCCTGGACATTTAAATCTTTATGGTGATGTTACTCAATTGTGCGGAAACCAAGGCAAGAATAAGGATTTTATTCGAAACATTTCTTCCAGCCTCAGACTCTTGGATGGATATAAGGTCATCAGTGGTGGTGATGTAGTCCTGTCACTGTAGCCCAAGAATGACAAGCATGAGACACTCATTTACTGCTCTCTCACTCCACCCTTGCCCACTGCAGACATCACTAATCAATCACAGCACCTGTTAGTGATAAGCCCAAACAAGGCTAAAGATTTTTCTCATCACAAAGATCCAGGCACCCACTAACAATGATTTTCTTGTTAAAAAAATAATATATTTGCCATCTCTGCTATAGCATATTAAATGAGTATCTTCATATCCATAGTTACTGATGTATTTTAGTAATTTAAAGATTCTTTAAAAAAAAAAAAAAAGCCCAGTGAGGTTAAGCAGGTACTTTACGATAAGAAATATAATATTTGTTGCCTAACTACATTTTTCTACTCAGAAGTGACATCAATGGGATAAGGATAGGCTGGATGTTTTACTTTTCTTTTTTTTCCACTCATCTCTCTCTCTCTCTCTGTGTTTGGCTTTTAAGCAGCATTACTAAAAGTGACACGAGTCCTCCTGAAAGCGCTCCCGTTTCCTGCTACCCGTGTAACCGAGTGAAAGCAGATTCCATGGACCCCAAGTCCCCGTTTGGCAGTCCCACTGCTGAAGCTCTATCCTCCAGGCTCTCATGGCCTAATCATTATTCGGGAGTGTCAGAGACCCAGACCAGGAGCGACTTCCTGCTGGATCCGAGCAGGAGTTACAGTTACCCCCGACAGAAGACGCCGGGCACGCCCAAGAGAAACTGCCCGGCAGCCTTCGACCTCGACGGCCACGAGCTGGCGGCCAGCCCACCCGGGCCCGGGCCCACGGAGCCCGGCGGTAGTGCCCCGGGGTGTCCCAAGTCGGCCAGCTACTCTCTGGAGAGCACGGGCGGGAAGACCCTGACTGCAGCCCCCACCAAGCAGAGCATCTCGTGCCCCGCCTTGCCTCCCAGGGCCCCGAGGCCAGTGGAAGAGAAAGCCGCCCTCGACACCCTACCTTTGCCTCTGCAAATCGATGGTGCTGAGGAAGCCCCCGAGTCTGGGTCACCGGACCTCTCCGAGGACCCGTACTTTGTTCAGAAGGGCACGCAGGACATCTTCTCCATGTCTTACCCCTTCTCGTCACCCCTCCACCTCCAGCTGGCCCCCCGCTCCTGTGGTGACGGGTCCCCGTGGCAGCCACCTGCCGACCTGTCGGGACTCTCCATAGAGGAAGTGTCCAAGTCCCTGCGGTTCATAGGGTTGTCCGAGGACGTCATAGCATTCTTTGTGACCGAAAAGATTGATGGAAACTTGCTTGTTCAGCTCACGGAAGAAATCCTCTCCGAGGATTTCAAACTGAGCAAACTGCAGGTGAAGAAAATCCTGCAATTCATTAACGGCTGGAGGCCCAAAATATAGCCAAATAACCCCAGGTAGCATTGAACAAAACAGATAAATGTGTGTTCTAGAAGGGGAGGGCTGGGACACAGTTTCACATTTTTTTTGCACTAAAAACTTTCTCTGTAAATAGGGATAAGAGAAAACTCTTACTATGCAGATTATGATTTTGAATGGTGAACAGGCTATTTTGTACATCAATAAAAATGCTGTACAGAACACTTAGAGGTGTGCCTTGTACATCACTCAACACTCAACAGCTGCTAAAAGACAAAAGGCATGCTCAGAGAAATAACTGTTACCCAAGTAGGTTTATGCGAGAAGTTGTGATATTTATTTACAAAATAGCCAAAGCTGAAAGACATAAGAATCTTTAAAAAAACAAACAAACAAAAAAAAACACCTCTGAACAATTCCCTCCTTTGGGAGAATCAACTTTAGACAATTTATTCTGTGCTCTGTCGTTCGGATTGCTCAGTGCTAATTGTTTTACTCTTGTGCCTGAAAATGTTAGTGATACGAAATGACACTGCAGTGTTATGTGCTTGGTGGGGATCTTTTTATCAAAAGGCATTTTACAAAAGTCATGTGCTAGTAGAGAGGATCTATGATGTCCTTAGAAATCATAAATCATGACCACAATAATTTATCTGTAACTGCTGCTAATTTTACTGAGCAGAGATAAAGAAGACCAGAATATATACGTATATGTATATTTACACAATACAAATGTATGTTTTAAACATCAGTATGAGTCTGATCTTTTAGATAACATCTGTTCACTTTCAAATATCCATTGAAGTTTGGGGCCGTTAATTAAGTCGACTCTCTTAGGAAATGGGACAGAATGATTCCAAAGATTCTCAGAACCCTGTCCCTCGAAGCTCAGTCTTATCAGGCTCCATCACAGAAAACTTGGAACAAATCAGTAGAGAGTCTGTATTGAAGAATTAAGTTTGATTTTAAACCTATTACAGGCTGGGTTTTACATAGAATACTCCCGTGCTGATCAGTGTCTGGGGAAATGACCATTTCTGTCGAGTGATAATTCTTTTCGGGTTTGAGGGTCTTATTCTCCTGGTATGTGGTGATGAGGGGTCTGGAGAGCATTTCTCAGAGCGTGTCAGGTGTTCTCAACATGCTTTGTGCTTTAGGAGAGCTCAGAAATCAGACATACCATCCTCTGCTTTGATATGTGCTACATCTGTTGCATCATTTTTTAAAGTATCAATAAGAGTACTTGTTTAGTTCAGAAATCTTCTTTCCTCTCTTCCAAAGAAAATACATGATTACCGTACTTTCATTCCAACAATCCCAGGACCCAGTCTGACAGTTTTTGCCAAACGTGAATAAATACTCCAAAATATAATGGCATCAACATAATTCTTGACTTTTTGAAGGAATATAAATCTTAGAAAAGTTTTTGTTCTCCGAGCAGCATATCGTCCCTAGCCCTGTCTCCCCCAGAGTCTGTCCCCACATTCGAGATGGGCAGACAGCCACCCAGGTGTCAGTGTGACTTGCAGGACTGGCTTGTATGTTATTATCCACTCTTCTTGCTCATCAGAATAAATACACAAATGGAAAGACAAGACCCACCAGTCTAGTTTTGCAGACCTGTTCAATATATGGCTTCATTTCTTGGCATTCAAGATATTTTTAATCCATCTCATTGTTTAGAATTCGGGTGAATTGATACCTTTTCTCATTTTCCATCTTAAATCTCTTTTTTTTAAAAAAAAGGATTTCCCCCCAACATGTCTCCCAAAATGCAAATACTCTAGGTTAAAAGTGCCCCATAAAAGAGTACCCTGTAGAATCTATCAAACTGTAGCACCTCTTCAAAAGTAACTGACAAGTTTATATAGAAGCTTCTAGTACTGCACTCAGATGACATGCAGCGCCTCCATGACTTTCATGTTGAGAAAGCATCCTTCTGTGTGAGGGGCAACTCCCTAGGTAAAGTTAACCTCTCAGAACTTGCCTTTAAAATAAAAACAAAGGATGACGTTGAAACGTTGCAAGTTTTCTTTGGCAAAACCCTGCTGAATCCGTTTGTGAATCCTTAGTGCTTGTATGCTTTTCTCAGTTCAAGAGGGAGGAATGAGTGGGTTTGAGTTTACTATGACAGTTGCCCCACATAAACAACTGATTCCTTTTATCTTTTTTTTCTTTTTGTTTGTTTTTTTTTTTCTTTTGCAAAACCTCGACACAAAGTCCTTTTTGTTTTTTGTCTTGGCATATGTACGTTGAGTTTATATCGACGGCAACATAGAGACTCCTTGAGGGCAGGGACTATGGCCTTTCATTCACATACTCAAAATTCACAGCATCATCTGTGTGCCGGGCACTATGCTAGTATGACTTGACAGGCTGATAAAAAGACACAGTTCCTGCCCTCTTGGAACTCATAAGGTTTATGTTTAAAACCACAGTTGTTGAGACTGGGTACGTGCAAGAGAGACATGAGCTCTCCTGGCAGTTGGATGGATGGAGAGTTAAGTGTGCCCTGACCCTCAAGAACCCACAGAAGGAAGAAATGGCAGCCTCTATCAACGGGGTATAAAAGAAAAACTACAAGACCATTGAAACTTGGAAAGCATTGGAGGCAGCAGGTATCTCTGACTCCCGCTGACTAGTGTTCTTTTCTACTGATTGGATTTTTTTTTTTTTTAATTGGCAGTAAGTATCTTCTGGTATCTGTAAAGCCACATGGCGCCCTTACTAGACAAGGCACGCATAGCCAGAGAGAATCAAGACAAGGAATGCAGAACAGGGGTAGGAAGGAAACAGCCCTTCCCTTCTGAGCTGCGATTTTTTGCAGTGAAAAGCAGTGTATAGAGATCCCCACATGCAGAACCTTTTCTAACCAACCAGGTCAAGACTGAGGACATCTTCTGGCAGGTTCCCTGCAATCTGTGCACTGACCCCTGTGCTTGGGGGAGAGTGTCCAAACGGGACTCTTTCTTGGATTCCTTAAATGCATGGCCAAAACCATCGTGACCCCCTTAAGAAATACAGCAATAAACCAAACCAAGCAGCTAAAATGTAAAACGTGGGCCTGATTCATGTTGGGACGGAGCACTGAAACACAGATCAATTCTTTCTCAGAATCGCATCAACGCCTGCACGTTCTCTCTCTTTTAAGTTGAGCTGCTCAACTTTATGAGCTGTGAAATTTACATTTAGACCCTTTCAACCCACATAGAACATTCACATTTATGGAGTTGCAGCGAGCTGCCCACTCGGCTAAATTGCAGTGTTTATTCTTGTTTCACGTAGAAATAAAACAATCTTACAGGGAAATATTATGACTGTCCATTCCAACTGTTTTCAGACGTGGGTAAATACCCTCTGCCGACATTCCAGAAGCACCTGCACACCGTGCACACGACTCCTCGAGAAGTTCAGGGGGTGGGGGTGGATGAATAGAGGGCTCTTCATTTTCCAAACACACTGTATCACAAATCACTACTCATCATGCCTAAAGAGTATGAGCTTAACATTTGGAATAACAAACTGAAAAAAACACAGGTCTCCAAAGACCACTGTGAACGATTCAAAGAAAATTTCAACTTCAGTCCCTCAGAAAAGTGAAATCTGCTGTTGGACACACAAGACTTTCAGAAACTAAGACCATTAATCCCAATTTTCTAGGAATACAATGGCACCAGGCTGCTAGGGCAAGAAAAGTAAGATGCCCAGAGTGCAAATGATGGAAAGTAGGATTTTTATACTGTGGGACTGTAATAGTGTGGAATTCTTATGACCACTTCTTGTCCAATCACATCGTTTAGTCTTCAGAACTTGGTGTTTTAAAATTTGTCTCATTGTGAAAGCTAGAAACAAAGGGTAAACGTGATTTCTGTTAAAAGTATATACAAATATCTTCTGTAATTTTGCTGCTCTGTCTAATTTTTAGGCTATGAGTTTTGTAATGAGCTTATCAGATGATGAATTTCCTTTGTTTACAATCTCATGTAGTAGGGCTCAGATCATTTCTTAGCTATAAACCTCTTCTCCCATTTTCATATTAAGCTCCATTTAAAATATTGCTTAAGCTAAGCCTAAAAGTTGAATTCAATTAGTCAAAAATTGGGGAGTTTTCCTTGACTTAAATGAAAATGGTATATTCTTTTCAAAGACTTTTGTAACCATCTTTACAGTTTCTTTGCTTGGAAAAGTGGGGTTGTTAACTACCAGTTAACAGTTGCATTATTTCCAGAGCATTGTCTATGGGCCCAATGTGTACCTCAAGATAAACATGGTATGTTTTGTCTAAAAAAATTCGTTGTTGATTTAAATGGTTCTGAAATGTCTATAAATAAAGAAATTTTAAAAGTTGCTCTTCTTGCAATCGTTCCTCAGTGAGTTGGACCCCTGTGTGGTTTTCTAGAACCTCTCTTTCCCATCCTCATGGAGGAGAAGAGAACTTGTCTGAAGGGTTTCTGAAGACTGCACGCTCACTCCATGTTAACAAGAGACTGAAGACTGTGGTTATCAAAAGTGGAAGAAGCTGGGAACCAGGTAACCTGGTGGCAACCAAAGAGAATCTAGTACCTGTGTGGTCAGGAGTTAGGACAAAAGAAATATAGATGGACTAGTGAGCTTTAAAAAACTAATAATGGGGGAGGGGATAAATGAGGAGGTTGGGATTAACATATACACACTACTGTATATAAAATAAACAACAAGGACCTACAGTACGGCACAGGGAACTACGTTCAATATCTTGTAATAACCTATAACGGAAAAGAATCTGAAAAAATATAGATAGGTAGATAGATAACTGAATCACTTTACTGTATGAAACTGAAACTAATGCAACATTGTAAATCAACTATACTTCAATAAAAAAAATTTTTTAGTTTTAATAAAAATACATGTTTGTACAGAAAAAAGGACAATAGAAATTCGTATCTCTGGCTTATATATAGTTTAATTTCTGTAATTACAATTAGCATCACAGTGAGTAGATGTGGTAGAGGGTTTTAGAGGAAGTCATGAGCATGCAGCACGCTGCAGCGTCCACCAGTTTTACAGAGAAGTTGGCAAGTGGAGGCTGGTTAAGCTTTTATTGTACTCAAAATAGCATGAAGTAGCTTCAAACTGTCTTACTGAGCGGTTCAGGGGAGGGTTGAAGGGCAGGGAGGACAATGAGATCTTAAGTCCTTGCCTGGCTAGGATCTCCCCAGCTTCACAATCACCGAAAAATCTTCCTGCCTTCTTTTGCTAGACAAAGCATCCCTAAATCATTCATTCCATGTTATACTGAAACCTTCAACCCTTCTGCCCTATTTCACAGGGATAAAACCTGTGACTATACCCACAGGTGGCCACTTTCCTGATTTCAGGGATGTGCACTGGACAAAACTATAGGGTTGATGTGACTGGGCTAAAACGTCCAAGGACCTACCACAAGGTTCTAGAAGTACTTACATCAGATATACACTAGGACATATGACTCCCCCAAATTGGATATTGCCAAGTAAATTTGAGTTTAGAAATATATTGAGTTAGAAGACTCACAGACATAGAGAAAAGACTTGTGGTTGCCAAGAGTAGGGGGAAGGAGTGGATTGGGAGTTTGGGATTAGCAGATGCAAACTATTATATAGAGAATGGATAAACAACAAGGTCCTGTTGTATAGCACAGGGAACTATATTCAATATCCTGATAAACCATAATGGAAAATATGAAAAATGTATATATATGTATAACTGACTCATTTTGCTGTACAGCAGAAATAAACACAACATTGTTAATCAACTATACTTTCATGAAACTAATTTAAAATAAATAAAATTTTTTAAAAGAAATACATAGAATCAAATATCCTCCAAATCCTACCTATCTGAGGTTAGAAAAAGCCAAATCATTGAAAACAGTCAGTAGGTGGTGGGTAAATTGCACTGAAATGAATTTTCCCTCAAGCAATCCCCTCTCCCACCTCAGCCCCTCCTTGCTTAGGTACTCATAGGCATCCTTCAGGATTCACCAAGTGTCATCCCCCAAGCTGATTTGGTTTCACATCTCTGTGCTGACAGCTCTCTGGCTACCCTTGTAAGCTATAAGTCTTTGGTATCAGGGCTTATGTCTTCGCTGTCATATCTTCAAAAGGAATGCTACTTAAGATTCTACTGAATGATGGCATGATGCCATCACGTTCCTGATGGCGGCCGGTCTTCATGCCATCAAGATCAAGGCCCTGCAGCTGCATGATAACAATGAAGTAAAGTCAAAAGAATGACCAGTGAAATCTGGATTCATCATAAAATATCTAAGACTAAAATAGAGTACGGTATGAACCTGTTTAGAGATTCCAGATCGAGTTTGCAACATTTGCCAATGAATAAATTTTTCTTCTAACAGTTTAATGAAGGCAATGAGTTCAGTTCTTTAATGAATATAAAGTGAACTAGAAAAGATCAGTGTGTTTCTGGAGGTTGACTCAAATATTGGCTCTAAAAGACACAGGCAATTGAAGACTAGTAGATATGGTTGAATGACCTAAGCTAAGAGTGATCTCAGGACCAGAAGCAGTGATGGGTAAAGATAAGAAAGAGTTTGCGTGCTCAGAAGCACAGCTGGCAAGGAGATATTGTGCAGGGCACAGGAAATAGCATCCATGGGCAGATCACAGAAGTTTAGAGCCAGAGGGAACCCTGGAAATGATCTGGTCCAATCTCTTAACTTTATTGGAATGAAACCCATGGAGGTTAAATGACCTCACTGGGATCACACAAAGTCTGTGACAGAACCAAAGCTAGAAATAAAATCTCGTTTCCCCATTTTGTACTCGTTCCACGACAACCTTGTCTCTCAATTTCCTCAACTTTTAACTTTTAAAATAACATTTAAGGACTTCTCTAGTGACGCAGTGGGTAAGACTCTGTGCTCCCAATGCAGGGGGCCGGGGTTCAATCCCTGGTCAGGGAACTAGATCCCACATGCATGCTGCAAGTAAGAATTCACATGTCACAACTAAGGAGCCCGCCTACCACAACTAAGACCCGGCGCAAATACATAAATAAATAAATATTTAAAAAATAATAAAGAGCAAAAGTGTTTTTTTAATAAAATAATTAAAAGTTTAAAAAATAAAAATAACATTTAATCAGGTTTTTTTAAGCACATGGAATGCCCTACCCTGGTCCTCCAACTTCTCTTTCTTCTAAGCCTAAAATAGGAGCTGATGTTCCCCAGTCAGTGTTAGCTGGAAAGAAAAGAAACCTCTCCTGCTTGTAAAATGGATGCTCTGTGCATGTCACCTGCTTTTTGATCAAAAACTATGACTCAGTGGAGATACTGAGACAGGTGTAAGATGAAAAAACGTAAAAGAAAAAAAAATCCAAAACTAAATGTCCATCAACAGATGAATGGATAAAGAAGATGCGGTACAAATATACAATGGTATATTACTCAGCCTTAACAAAGAATGAAATAATGCCATTTGCAGCAACATGATGGATCTAGATCATATACTAAGTGAAGTTCGTCAGACAGAGAAAGACAAACATCATATATCACTTATATGTGGAACCAAAAAATATGATACAAATGAACTTATTTACAAAACACAAACAGACTCACAGATGTAGAAAACAAACAATGGTTACCAAAGGGGAGAGGAGGCAGGGGGTAATAAATGAGGAATTTGGGGTTAACAGATACACACTAATCTATATAAAATAAATAACACGGACCCACTGTGTAGCACAGAGAATTATATTCAATATCTTGTAATAACCTTTAATGGAAAAGAATCTGAAAAAGAACACACACATATATATAACGTATATATATCACTGAATCAATTTGCTGTACACATGAAAATTGTAAATCAACTATAATTCAATTTGTAAAAATCCTCCCAAAAAAATCCAGGCATAGCATACACGCCTTTCATCCCACTGTATCCAGGGTAGCCCCTAGGAAGTGTATAAACTGGGGCACCTTGGGAGAGAAGCAGCTGTAGTACTAAACATGGCCACAGGGTGCCAGGCTTTTCCAACCAGCTAATAACTACCCAAGGATTACTCCAGTCGAGGATCAGAGCAGAGTAAAATTTTAAATCCAGCTGTACTGGGGGTCTCTCTCTTCCCATCAGTCACTTTTCCACCTTCCTTAGTTAGCCAAAGGCATTCAAATCCTGAAGTTATATAAACAGAAAGAAGTGGCTCAAAAAAGGTAAGGGATTTGAAAGTGGGGCACTGTACAATTTTTTCAAGCCACATTTCCACGGGAAGAGGGCAAAGGAATATTCAAAGCGCAAAACTGACCTGTCAGAAACCTCGCTCCTTCTTGGCCCTGAGTCTCTGGAATTTTGAAAGTGAATGGTGCAAATCTGAAGCTCTTGCATACAGGAAGTTGTACTTCGTGTTTGTTTGTTTTTTTTCCATTGATTGGTTTTGAGCAACAAAACACCCTCAACCAAAACCAAAATCTATCAAGTATCATTACACTAAAGTTGACTTTAGTGTAAAGCTGACATTACACTAAAGTTGACTTTTGAGAAAGTACATCTCCTTTAAGCCTCCTTCACCTTAACACTCAAACCATGAACCTACCTAATTGATCCTGAAGAACAAAGGAAAGATGAATTCTAACGAAGAGAATCTCAGACTTCGGTTTGGGCATGAATATGTTCACGCTTCATTCTCTGTGCTTTTTACTACTGTCGGTGTAGCATAATTATTGACAAAGTAAAGGAAGTCTCTTTTTCAACTTTTAAGGCGGTGACTGATTTTACAAATCCAGTAAACTACCAGTAATTTCAGTTTTAGTTTAAGTTGCCATCTTGAAACAGTGTAATTGCCAGTTAAAGTTTTCCCATAGCCACGCTTACCCGTTTCTATCACATTTCAGTGATAAGTGAATCCTGTGGAGAAATGGGACTTCTTCACATTGTCAAATGCTTGGCTATCCTGGCTCCGTGTTTCTGTCTAGGTTACCCCGTCCTACACACAAAGGCCCTCACTTTTGGTTCCTTGCCTCTGTGAAGACTGTAGAATATGCTGGTCCTGCATGTGCAGCCTAGCGGCCCCCCTCTAAAGCTGGAAAAGTCTAGCCATGTAAATTATCATTGAAGCAAAACTGAAACCAGGATAGACAACCAGCTCACGAGGTGCAGAACACTGTCCGTGCAGCCCGGGGTCCACTCTTTGTACAATCCCATTTTTTCACGGGTCTCACTAATCACTGAGATCGGATAAGAACAGGTAAGTATGGTACATTCTGTGTACGCCAGTGATCTGGGGCACATTTTGAAGAAGTAAGATTTCTGTATGTTAATCATCCTGGATGATAGAAAGGTGTGGGAGTTATTTGTGTCGGCAGAAGGAAAAGGCAACCTGCAGAGACGCCACTACTACAGTAACTCAAAGTACTGGGATCCGTGGATCAGTTAATAATTGATAGTTTATTTGGAAGGTTGAGATAACTTATCTTTCACAGAAACTAACTGCAAAAGAACATTTTGAAATATGGCCTGGGGAAATGAAGTACACATTTCCTTCTTCAGTTAACTATTAGGTGCGCTATTATTTAAACGTGGACAACTTCTTTGAGAGAGGTCTCGTTTATTTTTGTTGTTTTTTTGCCTTGGCATGTTGCCAGTATTGGCCATTTCTAGAGTATCCCTCTTCCATCCATAGGCTTTGTCCCTCCTGACTGTCACCCAGCGTCAGGGTGACATTTGGGGGCAGGAAGTTTATAAGGAAATCAGCAGCTGTTGCTAGAGTTGAGGATTTGACACCAGCGTGCCCTCAGCAACCCCAATACTCAAGTTCCAGGTCCCACTACCAGACTCGTTTATCCCCTAACTCAGCTACTGTCCTCACCAACCACTGTAGGTCTCAGTATTCCCAGTAGGGACCCCACCTCCTGTCTCCCCCCAGTCTGGGTTTCTTCTCGCACCTCTTTTCCTGGGACTTCTTAGATCTTAACGCAGACTTAGCCTAAATTTCACATTTCCCTGAACCCTCTTTTTGCTCTATCTCCAGTTAGCTCATTATGATGCCTGAAAACATTCTCTAACCTGAGTTTCGTAAATATGTCCTTGTGAACAGCCAAAGTGATCCAGCAGGCAAACAACGCTGGAGAGACTGGACTGATCTCACAGGCAGATGGAAGAAGCCAGGGCGGCTGGTGTGCAGTTCTCTGGGTTCATTAATTGAAGTAATTTGGGCGGCATACCTCCCGTCATTCCCAAACAGTAATAATTTGCTTTTCCAATCCTGGCTGTATGAATGCTAAAGACAGGTTCGAACTTACTTTTAGTGTCAATAAAATATTGATCAGCCAGCCCCTCACCCTCTGGCATGTCCCTAAGTGATGTTCTCAGTATGTCTGGAGGAAAGTGTGTCTCATGTGCTCCAAGGTTGACCAACACACAGTTACTCTCTGATTCCCAGCCCTGGCACCGCACCCAGCTGGCCACGGCCACAGGTTCACTTCCTGCTTCTCAGCACAACATGGAGCTCCTGAACTCTCTGATTATACAGCCAGTCCTGCAAACAGGCTCCTCTTGTGATGTCTGTTTAGGCTTTTCCAGTCCTTCTGTAAAGGCTCTGTGTGCAGGTGCTCCATCAACCTGAGCTAGAGAGGTGCTTGCTTACGATGCAGGTATCCAGCAGGGTACCAGGCATCCAGGTGTATGTACATCCACATACCCCAACACCTATGCCTTGAACAAACATCCTCTCAAAGACTCACAAACTCAACCCATGAGGAAGTGAGCCACAGACCTCTTCATAACTGCCCCCGAGGCTACACAGACGCCCAGCAGAAGCTTAGAAATGCCATCCATACGGGCATGATTGGCCTCCTATACGTGTGTCCATCCTTTCCTTCAGGATAGAACCTGAGGGAGGGTTTCTTTTTCTGGTGACAAATATTTAACACCTTTGGAGTCAGCCAGTCCTGCATTTGAGTCAGAGTTCTGCTCTTTATTATTGCTGTGGCTATGACATCATTTTCTTACCTATAAAATAAGAATGACAACTACCTCTTAGAGTGGTTACGAAAATTAAATGAGTTGACATATGTGAAGCTCTTGACAGACCACTTAGTTCAAAAAAAGACTTAATTCTGTTTTGAAATAGAATTAAACCCCTTTAAAAATGAGGGACAATGCGGTGTGGGAATAACACACATTCCTTCTAACCATTAGCAAGTGCTTTTTGAGTATGTATTACGTTTTCTGCACAGACCAGGTACTAAAGCTGTTCTGAATGAAGACACGAGCTGATGGTTTACAGACAGTTAGCACAGTAATAAAATCATTCATTGAGTAATTACTGTGTTCCATTCGTTGAAACACAGGAAATCACATGCACTATCTCACTTAACTTACATGGAAGCAGTAAGAGATAACTACTACAGGCCGTGCTCTGATGCAGGGACACATGCTCTGATGCAGGGACACGTGCTCTGGGAGTCCACAGGGCAGAAGGTCACTGTGACTTGAAGCTCGGAGATGACCTCCTACAGGAAGTGGCTCCTGAACAGGAATCTGGAGGATGAGTAAGAATTAGGAAACGAAGGGGAGCAGGGAGAAGGTGAAGATGTGAGAGAGAAGAAAGCAGTATTGGCAAGGTCTTGGAGATGCAAGAGAGCATAGCGTCACTGACATAAATTGTTCAGGGGGACCGCAGTGTAGCGAGTAAAGAACGTCGGTGAGAACTGAAGCGGTAGGAAGAGGCCTTTCCATGAAGGCCATTGCATTGAAGGCAAGGGAGCCTGGTCTTCAAGCAGTGGAGAAACTCCATCATTGGAAGTAGGGAGTGACAGGAGCAGATAGGATCACTGGGAATGCAGCGGGGGAAATGGGTTGAAAGGAAGAAATCCTGGGTGCCGGGAGAGCCATTAGAAGCAACGAGGAAGCACATAGATAATTCATGCAAGTGTTGAGGTGTCCTGGGTGGAGTAACACCAATGGGGATGTAGAGAAATGGACCAACCGGAACAGAGTGGAGAAGGTAAAACAAAAGGACTTGGGAATCGATCCAACGTGGCAGCTACTACTTGGAAACAAGCGCCTAAAGCTCCAGGTGCCTATGACTCTCAAACTTCCGCCACTCCCCCTCCTAACACAATATGGGACCTGAAAGTAAAAGATTGATATTATGATGATGTTTCAGGGGCTCCTAGATATGAGAAGAAACAATAGAATATGAATTTAATGATAAATGATGGTGCCTAATCGAGAATCTCCACGGGACCCTATCCTGGTTGGAAGGATGAAACAGGAGTACAGTCACAAAGCATCCCTCAGCAGAGCTGGGCGGGGGTGATCCCTAACCGGGGTACCCTCCTATCTGTCTACCCAGGGGGCGATCCCTAACCAGGGTACCCTCCTATCTGTCACCAGCCACACTGGCCTCTGAAACCACGGTGAGCCTGGGACCTCGTCAAATTCAGAAGCTGCACAACTTGCTCCCCAGGGGCGCTAGAGGCTGCGCTTCCGCTGGGCAGGGCTGTGGAGCAGAAAGCTGTACCCAGAGCACCTTCAGCAGCACAGGTGGAACAGGGGTCACGGCTCCTGGGAGTAGAGGCGAGGAGGGATTGAGGATGGCATCCAGGTTGTCCACCTGGGCAACTGGATAGAAAAGAAACAGAGGAGCAGGGCGGGAAGGGGATGCTGCACGTCAGGCCGTCCACCAGGTGGGGTTCTGTTTGGCTGCACAGAATGAAAACCCAACTACAGCCGCTTAGTCGAAAAGGGGTTTGTTTTCCTCGGTAACAAGAAGCCCAAAGAAGGCACTTAGGGCTTGTGCAGCTGCTCAAGGAGGCCATCCCGGAGCCAGGATCGTTCAGGTCTCCTGCTGCACTACCCCGGTGGCTTTCATCCTCGTGATTATAACTTGGATCCTGTAGTCACAAGCATTTTTCCTGACTTCCAAGCAGAAAGCAAGCTTGGAAGCGTAAAGAGCAAAAGACACATGTCACTGACTCTGTCCTTTTTAAATCCCTAGAGATTTCCACTTGGCCAAAACTAGGTCACATGACCACTGCAGGGGCAAATGTCACTTAGGTATTTTCAACCCTGAGCAAATCAGAACCATGAGCAAAGAAGAAGAGACACTGGATAAACCACCAGCAGTGTCTTCACGGGCCCTTACGCAATATATATTCGTTGTCCCAGTGTCGGCCACGGGAATGCAGGCCATCTGCTGCAGATGTTTCTGATACATGAGTCAGAAGTGGAGGACAGAGCTGAGCTCTAGAACAAGTTAGCTCATTAACTCTCTGGGATCACATCCTTATTCTTGCCTGTATTTTCAGTTGTCTCCAACCCATCAAAAATTTGAGAAATGCTGCATATTATATTGCACCTCCTGAAAATGCATAATGCATATTAGTGTATTAAAGGCTCTGAGAAATTCTCAGTAAAAGTCTGTTTGACTATATTTATCCTAATCTCTCTCCAACATTTCCCAGACCTTGCTTTGGAAAGCTGATGGAGGCTACTACCTTGAGATCATCTAGTTGAGTTCTTCATGGCCATGTGGCTCACTAAAAATTAAGCTGTTGGCAGGGTATAAGAAATGTGGGATCTCCACGCCATATAATAGTAAGTACAAGACCAGTTTCCTGGGCAAGCAACTTATGTAGTCACACAACTCTAAGCACTTAATCCTGTTCCCATCCCAGGGGCTTCTAGGGCCCTACCTGCCCCTCAGGTCCTGACCATGGGTTCCTGTTGACCAATCAGAGGTCTTGGTAGCAGGAACCATTCTTGTCCTAAGCTCTGAATGGACCAATTAGAAGGCTAAGTGATAGTGACTCATTGATGTTGGGTCCTGGGTGGACCAATTGGGAGCCTAAGTAACAATGACTCTTTGATGTCCAGGAGCCTGAGTCAACCAATCAGAAAACTAAGTGACAATAACCCTTTCGTGGCCTCTGTCCTGGGTGAACCAGGTAACAATGACCCATTGGTCTTTTAGATCTTGAAAAGAACAATCCAGGAATCTGAGATACAGTGGCCTCTTTTTCATCTGGGTCTGACTGGACCAGCTAGGGGTCCAGGTTTCTGTCAATAAATAAGGGTCCAAATACCAAAGACACCCTTTCTCCACGGTCCAGTGGGCCACTCAGTGGCTGCGGGGACTTCTGTAGCCAAGAGCCCCACCCTTCACTGATCACAGTACTGGTCCAGGGTTGATGGTGGGCATCGCTTGGGAGGGGGATCGTGTCCCTCCTGGGCTGCCAGTGTTTGCTGCACCACCCTCAGCCTTGCCCATGCCCAGCTATTTTTTTATTTAGTGTCACATGGTGGTTATGGCTGGGGTAGGGTCTGGGCCTTCCACCTCCACCCCTGCTGTAACCACTCTTCCCTACTTTATTAAGTACCGGAGGGCATTAAAAAAAAAAAAAAAAAGCCCCAAACTTGGGTTAATGCTATGCTGTTGCCGTCTTGAGATTAATTTCCACAAGGGGCTCCAAATTTTCATTTTGCACTGAGCCCGGCAAACTATGTAGCCAGTCTCAGGCAAACAGGATAAAGAACAGATAGACATGATTCATATTTTTAGCTTTTTACTATTTCAGAAGAAGGAGTTGCCTGCTGGTTGAAATACATTTGGCCTTCTTGCTGACATATATCAACATATATGAAAATATTAAAACATAGAACTGTTCTCTCATTCCTGTTAACACCCTTCCCCTACTCCTTTTTTTTTTCTTTCGGGGGGTGGGGGATGGATATGTCAAGTTTGTATTAAACGTAGTGAAAAAAGAAATTAGCCTCACTTTATCATAAATGGATATGAATGGGAATTTAAAACAAACTTTTTTTTAAACTGTAAAACAAAGGCACTAGTCTTTGCATTGGGGAAGGGAGTCATATGAACATGAAGTACAGTACATGGCCTATAGTGGATGCCCGGTTGGCTGATTGATTGAAATAGAGCTTGATGAGTGAATGGATTTGACAAGGCCCATCCAGAGATTAGAGAAACTCTCTAGACAGCCAGAGCCGGGACTCAGGCACCCCCTGCAGACTCTGGTGAAGGCCAGGATCTGTTTTCTACCTGGAGTCAATCCTTTTGTGTAGTTTGTTTGGGGTTCTGGAATTTAAACTTATTCCAGAGTAGCAGCTATCTCGTGACCATGAAGGCCCCCCCTTCCCCAGTACATAAAAGCCACAACCACAAATCAAACTGGTCCTCCACATTGAAGGAAATACCTAAAAAGAGGAACAAAACTGGTATAATTATAGCTGGATTGGAGTTCCTATCCATCAGGAATTTCTTTTGAAATCTCTGAATGCTGACAAGAAAGATAAGATGGTAGAAAGAGACTTACCCACAAGTCAACCAAGAAACAATGTTTTTTAAAGCTGATTTCTTTATCCTTAGCTCCAGACAAATATATATAGTTTTTAAAATGTATTTTTCCCTGTTCTGCCACTTCCAGCCTAAAATGTATTTATACCAACAGCCCCCATCACCACAACCCCCAGGAAAAACGAAGTGTTATCTTCCACAAAGGATGGTTGATGAGTCAGTATACTGCTCTGTCTAGGATAATCCACATCTAACTTTCTTTGACTTTGCAAAGCTTAAACAGTCTTGGGAGCAGTATAGAAGGAATAACATTGCGTTTAGGAAGCAAGAACCACACTTTCATTTCTTTGAAAGAGGAAAGTTAATCCCAACAGAAAAACAAAGAAAGCAACAAAACTCATATATTAGCAGAAAGAGGGAGATTCTTTGTTATTATTTGTCATGTAAAATGAGAAGATAATGAACCATCAGGGATCGACCTTTTCACTGGAAGAAAGAGTTGATATTTCAATTCCTTTTCTGAGTCAGGAACTGGGTCTCCTCCGTGGCAACCACCAGAGCCATTTGTTGGTAGTGGATGTTCAATACTATCTGTTGGTTATTTGACGGGTGAGTGAGTGCATCGGTTGGTTGGTGGATTTTAATTCAGCAAATCCTCTTCTTCTCTGACGTTATAGTAGCCTTTTTCTCATTTTCCTGATCTTTGTTCTGTGATGCCTTAGGCCGGCTCTATCCTCCACACTGTTTGAACCAGCATGCAAGTCCCCATATGAGCCATTCTCCTCCAGAAGGTGATCTGGGGTCTAAGCTTCTCGTTTTGTCTCTAGATTATAAGCCCTCATGTCTTGCTTTAGTCCTCGTCCCAAGACTGCCCCACCTGCCGCTCAGCCTGTCCCACCCTAGTCAGGTTCAATAAATATTTCTGTTGTTGGACTGGTGAATATAAACAAATTAACCATTCCCATTCTGCTTTTGAAAACAAACTCTTCAAGTAGTGAATTTTTAGAAAAGATATGTCTTGAGATAGCCATATTTACCTATTTAAATCTTTTTCTTAAATTTACAACTGAAGCCTACATTGAGTCTTACAATTGAAGCCTACAGTTAGTTTAGAGTCCAGTGAAATAATGTCATGGCTTAAAAAAATACAGGGTACACAATTTTCCTAGCTTTTTAGTTTTTCTTTTTCTTTTCTCATTGAAAAAGTCTGCAACTTAATATGTAGTTCTTGCTAAATTATAATATGATTTTCTTTCTATGGTTTGAAACATTTGCCTCTATTAGATTTTCTCCTCTCTCTGTGTGAACAACCGGACGCATTGTGCCACATTCGTCTCAAAGCAGATAGAATATCAGTAGTCACTTGGAGCATCTCCCAAAGGCTTTTTCAGAGAAGATCTCTTTACCAGTTCCTTCTTTCAAAAGTTTTTAGAGAGCACAAGTCTTAAAAAAAAAAAAAAAGTACACACAGTATAGGGTTCTGCCTGGGATTTAGAGCAGACAGGCACAGGTTAACAAAAATAGAAAGAAATTTAACTCATCCCATTTAATTGAAAGCAATTTCCAAGTAGCTTATTTGTTATGAAGATAACTTCATCCAAGCATTTATTTAATAGTTAATTAGCAGCATCTCTTAAAAGATTTCTGCAGCCTAGAAAACACAAGGCCATAATCCCCACTAATAATATCAACTGATGAACAAGGACGCAGCACCTACGTTTTCAGCTGATGATGTGGGAAAGATCATGAAATCCTGCAAAACTCAATCTAAAGTGAGTTATAAATCGTACAGATACCAGCTAATGGATAATGAGATTCTGTTCTAATGTTGATAATGTGCAATGTAAGTGTTTCCTGTTTCTTAAATAGGATATCTTTGACCATTTAAACAAGTCTTTAGCACCAAACATCCACAGGCAAGAGTATATTAAAAAAGCTATTTTGTGTATGCCGCTCGGAGGTAATGAGAAAATGCTTCGCAATGGGACACGCATAAGAGGAGACATCAATGTCTTATTAATAGGTAAGAGCACGCTGAGTTAATAGTGCATTGATAGCTTATTTTTATTGTCCCCTCCTCACCACGCTTGTGTGACTTAGTGATGTAATATTAGCAAGAAAACAAAAAGCCAAACTAGCACAATTACTGTCTCATCATTTTCTTGTATAAAAAATGTGCTTGCCTTTTACTGAAAACATTTTTTATCCTTGAGAACGTCATATGACCTTTTCAGAAATATCCTGTGTCCAATACATCAACCCCCGACCCCAAATTCCCCACATATTTCCATACTACCCCTCCTTTTATCCAGCTCTAAATCCCAACTTTGATCTACTCAAAAATCCAATAAACACCCTAAAAAACCTGACTACTGTCTAAATCTCCCTCTAACCTAGGCTATTCCCCCATCTTTCCATTTTACCCTTTGAGGAAAGTCTCAAAGACCATTTGGAATTTGAGCAAAGACTTCAAGGTGATTTTATACAAGAACCTGCAACTGGCAAAGATTTATCCACCACGTTCTCTGTCCCTCTTGATGCCAGGCGCTCAGGGGGATACAAAAATACATGTGATGCAATACCTGCCCTTCTGTCTAGTTGTGGAGATGAGACAAATAAATTTACTGAACTTGCATTTATTAAATACTTACTCCACGCCAGGAATTGCCAGCCACAGACAAAAAAAAAAAAGGAAGACACAAAGATTGTCCTTAAGGCGCTTGCAGGAGAAAACAAGAGGACAGACATGTAAAAAACTGTCAGTACATCAAAGTGTTTTAGGCTCTATGACAGAAGTATAAGCAGAATGTTAAGAGGGCAATGGTGGAAAAGTTTCCAAGAGAAGGATTTCAACTTTCAACACTTCCCTTGAACTGTCATTTTAAGAACTCATTAGAAAATATTCCTGAAGAATACCTCAGTATCTTCCATGTTCGGTGCTATAAATTACTCCGATTTCCACTTAACTGTCACCTTCAAGAGACGTGACCAGACTTCCCAGAATAGCGTAGCCACACGATCACAATCTTGTACTTAAGCTGATCTGTAATCCTTTGCCTACCATTTTTTCTTATGGTTTTACTGATTGCATGTAAAGTCAAAGAGAGCTGGAACTTTGTTCTGTCACCTGCTGTATCCCCAGAGCCTAAAATGCAGCCTGCCACAAGGAAGGTGCTCAGTAGTATTTATGAAGGGATGAATGGTGAACGCACAGGATTTTCTCAGATTGGCCTTGTGGCCAGCCCATTTGCCCTTTCTCGAATCTTCATATTTCACCCACTTTCCCTCCATCCATATCAGCCCTGACTCAATATCCAGTATTGTTCCACGGGGAAAGGTTTTACAGAATGCTCATCACACCCTCACTGAGACCCTCTCAACAGGCCCTGATGCTTTAGGCTGGGTCACAGTTAGAACCGAGGCCTGTGACAATTGCAAAACTATGTGTGCTAAGTCTACACAAATATCCAATTGTAATATAATTTTTAAAATTTTTTATTTTACACAGCTTTACAGTTTACAAAATATTGGCTATATTCCCTCTGTTGTATAATACATCCTTGAGCCTGTCTTACACCCAATAGTTTGTGCTGTAATATAATCTTTAAGCAAGAAATAGTATAAACTATGTAAGAAAATAAATTCTGGATAATAAGGGTTTTATCTTTTTGCTATAAGTTTATAGTCTTTTAGTTCAAATTTCACAAGGATTTGGAATTTGGGGTGATGGGTTTTGTTCGTTGCCTAACATTATATGTCAAACAGAACGACTGCCGTTCTGAGAAGAGGGAGCATGACACAATTATATTTGATAGGCAAGTGAAAAATGTACCCTGAATATTATTTAGGCCTAACCAGCTACTAATAATGATCCAAACAAGATATTGTCTGTTTTAAAGCTTCTTTCTGAAGACTAATTCTTTGAAATGTGTTATTTACCAGGGCTTTGATTATGCTAATCTATTCAATTCAATTCTATGAATATTAACAGAGTACTTTCAAACATGTGGGGGCGGGGAGGGGTAGAGAGATGAGGGGAAGTCTAGGAATGTTGTAAAGATAAATAGGAACCCCAAGAGTCCTATAACCTAGTATCTTACCATGTGTTATAGAATAGTTTTATATGGACATTCTATATTTGAAAAGAGCATGCTTCTCTTCATTTGTGTTTTCAGTATTCAAAATGCGAAAGAGGTCAGAGAAAGCTTCCCCCTGTCCCAGAAGCACCTCTACCGATGCAGGTTCACCCAGCCCCCCAAACTGTCGTGGTTCTAGTTTTCCTGGTCACCTTCTCTATGGGAAGATGAGCAGAGAATCTGTTGCACTGAACTCAGAAACAAACGTCCTCTGCTGCTCTTGGAGATAACACCCACAGAAGGCTGAAAATTAAAATAAAATAAACAGGGCTGCAGATTGTTCAAATTAGGCTCCATGAAAGCCAGAGGAACTGTCTGTCGTTTAGCTGTTAAATTAGACCGTGGCTGCTGCCGATTTGAGAGCAGATGAATGAATGACAAGTGTTAATAAACCCGGGAAAAGGTGCAAAGTAAGCCACAGGGAAGCAAGGAATGCAGAGCAGATGGACAATTGGATTTGAACAGAAGGAGTAAAATGGAATTTTTAGGTTGAGGTTTTTTTTAAAAGATAGCAATAACCTATATTTCTACAGATGGACTTCTTTACTTTCTGAAAGATTTTTAAAGTTCATCTCTTTCCATTTGCTGTCAGAGAAGGAGGGCTAGGGGATGCTAGTAAAAAGATACAGATAAGAATTCCATGGGTAAGAGTACTGGATGTTTTCCATAACTTTCAGAGAGCATTTATCACTTTGTACACTGAGTTATAATACATCAGCATTTTATAAGACTCTAAACCCAAATACAGGTCAATGAAATTAATCAATTAACTGTCTACCTCCAGTGTGTTGAAATACAAAAGAACTATTCATTTGCTGCATTTGGCAATGAACTGTAGATGATAAATCTTGCTATTTTAAGAACCAAAACTTTTTCATCTGAAACTATTTGTTGAATGAATGAATGAATGGGTGGATGAAATGGATTGTACAGTTGCATTCAGTAGCATTGAAAATAATTTCTGGGTGAACTTGTAAACAGAAGTTACACTGCAATACCATCAGGACACACTTGGGCACTGAAATGTGAGTTGGAACCACAGCTTTACTTAGGCGGTCCTCACCTGGAGGGTTGAACGTTATGAATCAAGTCTAGAGGGCAGTGGGATTGGCCAACCAAGAGACTGTCATTAATGGTCACTGGGCACCTACTCTGAGAGGACCCTAAAGGGTAAGTGATCAGACCCCACGACTGGCTTAAAAAAAAGCAGTACCAGGTTTCTGATAGGTGAGGTAGAATTAAGTTCTGCACATCCTTAGTAAGTCCAATATTTTTCCTCTGGGAAGCTCTCATGAACTCACATCAAAGTCCTAGGGAACAGGAATAAAGACACAGATGTAGAGAATGGACTTGAGGACGTGGGGAGGGGGAAGGGTAAGCTGGTACAAAGTGAGAGACTGGCATGGACATATACACACTACCAAATGTAAAATAGATAGCTTGTGTCCACCTAGAGGGGTGGGATAGGGAGGGTGGGAGGGAGACACAAGAGGGAGGAGATATGGGGATATAGGTATATGTATAGCTGATTCACTTTGTTATACAGCAGAAACTAATACACCATTGTAAAGCAATTTTACTCCAATAAAGATGTTAAAAAAAAAAAAAGCAAAGCCCTAGGGGAATGGTGAAATGCAAAGGAAAAACCAAAACAATTATCCTTATATAAGATCCTGGGCTTCCCTGGTGGCATAGTGGGTTGAGTGTCCACCTGCCAATGCAGGGGACACAAGTTCGAGCCCTGGTCCGGGAAGACCCCACATGCCGTGGAGCAACTAAGCGCATGTGCCACAACTACCGAGCCTGCACTCTAGAGGCCCCGAGCCACAACTACTGAGCCTGTGTGCCACAACTACTGAAGCCTGTGCACCTAGAGCCCGTACTCCACAAGAGAAGCCACCACAATGAGAAGCCCACGCACAGCAACAAAGAGTAGCTCCCACCCGCCACTACTAGAGAAAGCCCACACACGGCAATGAAGACCCAACACAGCCAAAAATAAATAATAAAAAAACAAAATATAAAAAAGATCCTTATGCAACACTGATAACACCACCACACACTCTAGCATGGTTTCAGAGAACACAGGACAGCTCCAGCACATCAGCAGCAGTAGCAACCTTCCATGAAAGGACACCTTCAGGACAGCCATGTCCCAGCCTGGCATCACCGCTTAGCCACCGTGACACAGCTGCACCACCACCAGAGTCTATGGGCACTCGCAATCAGTGATATTGAGCATCTTTTCATGTACTTACTGGATATTTTTATGTCTTATTTGGAAAAATATCTATTCAGGTCCTCTGCCCATTTTTAAATATGACTGGTTTTTTGCTATTGGGTTGTATGAGTTCCTTAACCCGTTATCAGATAGATAGTTTGCATATATTTTCCCCCATTCTCTAGGTTGCCTTTCATTTTGTTAATGATTTATTTTGCTGTAAAGAATCTTTTTAGTTTGATGTTGTCCAATCATTTATTTTTGCATTTCTTGGTTGGGCTTTTGGTGTCATATCCAAAAATTCATTGCCAAGACCAATGTCAATGAGCATTTTTCCTATATTTTCCACTAGGAGTTTTACACTTTCAGGTCTTATGTTTAAGCATTCAGTAGACCCATTTCAAGTTAATTTTTGTGAGTGGTGAAAGATAGGAATCCAGTTTCATTCTTTTGCATATGAATACCCAGTTTTCCCAATACCATTTACTGAAGGGACTAACCTTTCCCCACTGAGTATTCCTGGCCCTCTATGAGGGTTTATTTCTGGGCTCTCTATTCTGTTCCATTGATCTATGTGTCTGTTTTGATGAAAGTACCATACACTGTATTGATTACTAGAGCTTTGTAGTATAGTTGGAAATCAGGTAGTGTGATGCTTCCAGCTTTGCTCTTCTCAGGATTGTCTTTTATAGGATTAAGTATAAGAAATTCGAATGTTATTTGTGTTACCAAGTCCAAGCCTGTACTGCTTGCTGCATGACAGGCCAATAAATGGAGAGAGAGGTTGTTGGGGCAAGGAGTAGCAACATTATTCTGAAAGCCAGCAGACCAAGAAGATGGTGGACTTGTGTCCCAAAGAACCATCTTGCCTGAGTTAGAATTCAGGCTTCTTTTATACTAAAGGGAGGGAGTAAAGCCAAACACTTCCTGGTTCTGGTTAGCCTCAGGAGGGGACATGATGATTTCTATCTCCCTGCAGTTATTCACAGGTGGGCCTGGTCAGGATGTTTCTTATGAAGCCGACAAAGGTATTTTAGCTTAATGCTCATTACCTGGGAGGCAGGCTTCCCAGAGATGGGCCATTATGTATAATTTAAGCTTATAGGCAACATCCCTTTAAGGATTAACTTGTAATAGAATACAAAGGTTCTTCCCTATTACTACAATTCCCCACTGTCAACATCCATTCCATAATCTTGTGGGAAAAGGGACAAAGACCACTCTGGCTACTTCCAGAAGCTACAAATATTCCTTAGAATCTTTAGTCAGTCCTTTATCTACAACTATTCGAACATGATGAACCCCCTTAGCACTTTGTTCATTTGTAATTCAACTTGGGGTTTTGGTTCCAGTTCCCAATACATGTACTAAATTCCTGTGTTGTTTATTTGGACAAAATTACACAAATTGGTTGACGCTTCTCCAGCTACAGTGAAATTACCATCTACTTCAGTTGGATGGGCAGACCTATTGGAGGCAAATGCGTGAACAGAGGTTGGTATAGAGCCCAAAGTTTTAACAAGTTGGCAACTGCTAGTTCTTTTAGAGCATTTACAGATTCTCTCACCTGGGCAGACACCTGGAATGGCCTACCATACAATATTTCAAAGGGGCTTAATTTAAGCCTGCTTCTGGGAGCCACTGATCCAGAGCAAGGCAACTGGCAAGGCCTTACCCCAAGTTAAGTTGGTATTCATTTTCTCAGTTTTTCCTGTTGATTGTGGTCTCCAGGATGAATATAGTTCCAATGCCTTAATCCAAATCAGGGGATAATTTCCTTAAGAAGGGCTTTAACCAATTAAAAAGTACTGATTTTAAAAAATAACTTGGAAGACACTGGGATAGCCAAAAGGCACAGAAAAAGACATTCAGCATCACTAATCATTAGAGAAATGCAAATCAAAACTACGAGGTATCACTTCACACCAGTCAAAATGACCATCGTCAGAAGTCTACAAACAATAAATGATGGAGAGGGTGTGGAGAAAAGGGACCCCTCCTACACTGTTGGTAGGAATGTAAATTGGTGCAGCCATTACGGAAAACAGTATAGAGGTTCCCTAAAAAATTAAAAATAGAGCTACCATATGATCCAGCAATCCCACTCCTGGGTATATATCTGGAGAAAACCATAATGTGAAAATATACATGCACCCCAAAGCTCACTGCAGCACTATTTACAATGGCTAAGGCACGGAAGCAACCTAAATGTCCATCAACAGAGGAATGGATAAAGAAGATGTGGTACATACATACAATGGAATATTACTCAGCCATAAAAAAAGAATGAAATAATGCCATTTACAGCAACATGGATGGACCTAGAGATTATCACACTAAGTGAAGTAAGCCAAAGACAAATATCATGATATCGCTTATATGTGGAATCTAAAAAGATGATACAAATGAACTTATTTACAAAAAAGAAATAGGCCCACAGGCATAGGAAAAGAATAATGGTTACCAAAGGGGAAAGGGACAGGGGGAGGGATAAATTAGGAGTTTGGGATTGCCATATACACACTACTATATATAAAATAGATAAACAAGGACCTACTGTATGGCACAGGGAACTGTACTCAATATTTTGTAATAACCTATAAGGGAAAAGAATCTAAAGAAGCATATATACATGTATAACTGAATCACTTTGCTGTACACCTGAAACACAACATTGTAAATCAACTATATTTCAATTCAATTTTTTAATAATTAAAAAAATAAAAATAACTTAAAACTGCTACACACAAAACAAATTGTTCACAAAATATTCTCCTTTCCTTCTGAAGGTTTTATGATGCATTGTTATCATTAATCAGTCTTTTACTATTAAACTTAAATGGCCAATTGAGACAATTCTGAGACCATTCTTCCACCACCGATTAAGACTGGCATAATGGCCAGAGCGGCTGGGACAGCTAGCTCAAAGGGAGGGGTTAAGGTTTGAAGCAACATATCCTCACTCTCATTCCCTCCCTTTTCTTATTTTCCCTGATGTAATAGCACAAATGCTTGCACATAAGAATTTCATCACTCTTCCCTGCTCTTCACAAAATAGCTAAAGAGTCATTCAAAACCCACTGTAAAACCATAAATAGCAATTGATCACCTCTAACCATTAAAAGGTTGCCTTTTTGCTTTGGCATCAACCAACTGGGATTACAATGCAATTGAAAAGAAACTTGGTTACTGCTGTGACATACAACAATTTAAGATAATTACTAAAATTATGACTGATGGGACTTACCTGGTGGTCCAGCGGTTAAGACTCCATGCTTCCAATGCAAGGGGCACAGGTTCAATCCTTGGTCAGGGAACTAAGATCTCACATGCTGCACGGTGTGGCCAAAAGATAAAATAAAAATTAAAAAAAAAATAAAATTATGACTGCTATCGTTTACAAGGATATACTAGAACTTTAGGAGTTCCATATGATTTCCAGAATGTGTACATTAATAGCATTTACCCACATGATACAAGAAGTTTTATCACCACTTATTTGATGATGCTGCCCACATAATTTAACATACCAAATAAGCCTAATTAGTTTAATATTTCTCTCTCTGAGATGGAGAGAAAATAATTTGAGTTGTTCCAGGGACCCTTTGGAAAACCTCAAAGTTAGCTAGAGGTCAAGTGAACTTCATTTAGAATTTGATCTTTGGGAACTTTGTCAAAAATATCAAAAAGTTTTAACCACCGATAATAAAAGAGCTCAAAGGCAAGTACAGATCAGTTAAACAAAGAAACTCGCAATCTATTACCAAAAGCAGTTCAATATTTTAAGACAACTTTTTCCTCTTAGAGAACCAAATTCAGGTTTTGTGCCACTTTACCTTTAAAATTCATTTTCTTAAGTTCAATCTTAGCCAATTCCTGACTATGCACAAAACTCTTTCAGTGTTCCTCCTCCACAAACTTTCTGTATCCATATTACTCTGTCCCTCACTTTCTTTTCCATTCAGAAACAACCAGCTCTAGGACAAAACCACCTTTTTCCCTTTTACAAAATGCATTTTCATTCCTCATACCTTCTCTGCTGAAGACACACATCCTACATCTTTGCATACTGAAATGTTTCCCTTATAATTCTTAACCTTAAAACCTTAATCTCCAGTGAAAACCAAGAAGCAAGTACTTGTAAACTGTCATACCAGCATTTCCTGATTGACAAACTCTCTGGAGAAGGCAAAGATAGGCAAATTTAGATATGCCCAGCAAATAATGTTCTAATATTTTATCCTATTTGAAATGACCCAGATAGTCAATGAATTCTCTTCATTTAATTTAGTTTAGTTTCAAAATACAAAATCTTGAGACTATTTTACATAGACATTCCCCAAACGTAATTATTTCTATAGAGTTTACCTAAAACTTTTAACTAATTTACCTCTATTTTATTTACTCAAAAGCTTTATCATATTATTTTTCTTGCTGACATATTTTGTAAGAAGAATAATAAGGTCTTAATTTCTAGTAAACCTAAGTACAATAAAAGTATTATGCTTACCGTTGATGACTCAAAAGACATGTCTGTATTAATCAAGCCAACAAGCTTAAGTTAACTCTGATACCAGATATTAATTCAATACCAAATATTTCCTAGATCATGTGAACCCAAAATTCATTCTGGCCAGTTTTTTGTATGAGTATATATATAAGCACTTAATTTCCTTAAAGATAATTAATTTTGGAAATGCCACACAACTATTAACACACATACAAACACACAAAAAAACACAGGGGCCTCACAGTTCCCGTTCCAAAATTTCAGCCATAAATTGGGTACAACAAGGTAAAACCCACCAGTTACAAAACAGGTTGGATTCAAACTGGGTTTCTGGTAGATGGGACAAATCAAGGTCACCTGTCTAGATGGCTAAACACTTTTTACTAGTATTTATGGAAAAGACACTTCTATTTCTATGTGTAGATTTTGGCGATTTTAGGAACCAAGTAGAACGTTTCTCTTCTTCCTGGGAATGTCTCACTCTTGGACAAGAACAGACAGGTTTTTTGTTTTTTCCCCGTTCCTTTCCTCCATTAGTAAAAGTTTTAAATATCACAAAACCGATTTGGCTGTAAATGGAGAAACAGAACCAAACAAAATGAAACAAAAAACCTAAAGGACAAACAGAAAATCCTAAATAAACCCTCAAGTTCAATCTTGGGGTTTTACATACACCTGTGACACAGGAGACCATAAACGATGTAATTAACACAGCAAGGGTAGCAGTACCTGGTACACAGAGTCCCAAGATAACCCTGCCTAACCCCCTTGTGGAGATTCTCACAGGTACTGTGGCCACACAATGTAACAATAAAATATCATCCTCTTCTCACCCATGGGTTCATAGCTGTAATCAAATCACTTATCCAAAATGCTCCTCAGAGCACTTTCTTTAGGGATAGTTGAAACATTCCCTATTTTTTTTTTTTTTTTTTTTTTTTTTGCCGTACGCGGGCCTCTCACTGCTGCGGCCTCTCCCGTTGCAGAGCACAGGCTCCGGCCGCGCAGGCTCAGCGGCCCTGGCTCACAGGCCTAGCCGCTCCGCGGCCTGTGGGATCTTCCCGGACCGGGGCACGAGCCCGTGTCCCCTGCATCAGCAGGCGGATTCTCAACCACTACGCCACCAGGGAAGCCCGAAACATTCTCTATTTTTAAAGACAGAAATTCAAGCCAAGAAACCACAAACGGCACACACCAATGCTAGCGTCCAAAGAAACCAACAAACCGGTTCACAAATTGGGTAAAAGTCCAACAGCTCTTTCCTCTCTCCAACAGGGTACCCCACTCAAATACAAAAGAAATTGGTTTATTCCGAACAAAAAGCCCCAGAGAGGAAATAAAGTTCCCGGCTGTACACACCGGAGCAACTTACCCTACTGTATGAAGCCCCTCGGATCCCAAATGTCGATTCTTCACTCCAACTGCCAAGCCCTGGGGGAGCCGGTGCCACTTTGGGGAATTTTGAAGAAAAGATCCTTAGGACAAGTGGTCCCAGCAGCTGCTAGGGCCCAACTGGGGCTGGCTAGCCACAAGCAACAAGCCTCCTGGCTGGCTGGGCCAAAATGTGTTACTGAGTCCAAGCTCGTACTACTTGCCTCACGGCAGGCCGATAAATGTTGTGATGAGTTGTAGGGGCAAAGGAATAACAACTTTATTCAGAAAGCCCAGCCCGCAGACTGAGAAAAGTAAAGACTCCTGTACCAAAGAACCATCTTGCCTGAGTGAGCGTTCAGGCTTCTTTTATACTAGAGGGGAGGGAGTAAAGCCAAACACTTCCGGGTTCTGGTCCGCCTCCGGAGGGCATGTGATGATTTCTATCTCCCTGCAGTTATTCACAGGTGGGCCTGGTCAGAATGTTTCTTGGGAAACTGACAAAGGTATTTTAGCTTAATGCTCATTACCTGGGGAGGCAGACTTCCCAGAGATGGGCCATTAGGTATAATTTAAGCTTATAGGCAACATCCCTTTAACGATTAATTTGTAACAGAATACACAGTTTTTCCCTATTATATTTGGGGTCTTTGGTGGTTTCATATGAATTTTAGGATTTTCTATTTTTATAAAAACTGGGATTGGAATTTTGATAGGGATTGCATTGAATCTATAGATGGCTTTGGGCAATGTGGACGTTTTAGCAATATTAAATCTTCTGATCCATGAATACATGACATCTTTCCATTTACTTGTGTCTTCCTCAGTTTCTTTTATCAGTCTTATCAGTCTTTTCAGTGTACAAATCTTATCAGTCTTTTCAGTGTACAAATCTTTCACCTCTTTGGTTAAATTTATTCCCAAATGTTTTATTGTTTGTTTGTTTTGTTTTATTGGGATATAGTTGCTTTACAATGTTGTGTTAGTTTCTGCTGTACAACAAAGTGAATCTATTATGAACGGGGCTGTTTCCTTTTTTTCTCTTTCAGATATTTCACTGTTAGTGCATAGAACTCGATTTCTGTATGTTAATTTTATATCCTGCAAGTTTACTGAATTTGTTTATTAGTTCCTTGGTGGTGTCTTTAGGATATTCTTTAAATAGGATCACATCATCTGCAAACATAGACAATTTTACATCTTCCTTTCCAATTTGAATGCCCTTTATTTCTTTCTCTTGCCTGATTGCTCTGGCTGTGACTTCCAGTACTATGTTGAGTAGGAGTGGCTAGAGTGGGCACACTTGTCTTGTGGCTAATATTAAAGAAAAAGCTTTTGGGGCTTCCCTGGTGGCGCAGTGGTTGAGAGTCTGCCTGCCGATGCAGGAGACAGGGGTTCATGCCCCGGTCCAGGAGGATCCCACATGCCGCAGAGCAGCTGGGCCCGTGAGCCATGGCCGCTGGGCCTGCATGTCCGGAGACTGTGCTCCGCAACAGGAGAGGCCACAACAGTGAGAGGCCCGCGTATCGCAAAAAAAAAAAAAAGAAAAAGAAAAAGCTTTCAACCTTTCACCATTGAATATGACCTTAGCTGTGGACTTGTCATATATGGCCTTTATTATGTTGATGTTACCGTTAACGATAATTTAATTTTACTGCCCAGGCTAAGGAAACATATGCTATCCTGTTTGCCTCCAGTTTTTCTTATACTTTTTAATGTTTAAGCCTCTAAACAGTTTCAAATTCATTGCAGTATATAAACTAAGTATAAATCTAAATTAATTTTCCCTATCCTGCTATCCAGTTACCACAATAATCTTAGTAATGACTTAGGAAGAGTTTATAGTGAGTTTATATTGTATTATAGTCAGGGAAGCAGTCATTCTCAAGTCCACCTCTGTCAGCCATATCCATCCAAGCCTTCCCTCAGGCTTCCCAAAAATTTGCTATAAGAAATAGCAAAGAAGAAAGTATCACTTTGATAGAACTGAGCTAGTGTCTAATACTGCCAGTGTATCCCTGTGATGAAACTGGGCTGGAGCCTGCAACTAGGACCTCTCAACTGACGCCTGCACCAAAAGCCTGAGATGATGCCAGATGCAAGGTACAGCAGCATAGTGAACTGCACCTTTAGATGTGTGTGTAGAGAAGAGAGAGACCTGGCAGGCCCTGAGTCCAGTTAGCCAAGGACATGGAAGATACTCAGCCCTGGAAACAAGGAGGCAGAGAGGCAAGCTGAGGGCAGAATTACCCTCTGGTTGCTGTATTGCTCCTGTTCTGTCATACATTCATTTTATAATATATGAGCAATGGAATAGAAACCTTTGGGCAATTCTTCTTCTTTTAGCTCAGTACTATAATGTTCTGGTTTTCATTACTTTCTGAAGTGTTTCAAATATGATCAATTTTATGTAAATATGTACACATTTATAAATTCATATTGAATCCTGTTAGTGCTCTCGGTGACTGTCAGATGGTCAAGTTCTATTTTCTATTCTGTTATAACTTCCCTTGATAATGCATCAATGATGCATAAACCTATGTATTATATTTAGTTAGGATTATTGTCTCCTTTATTTAAAATTCTCAACTGGGAGTATTATGTATCTGTCCATTTATTCTTGTCCTCTTTTATTTTTCATGTTAAGCTTTTTATGATTTTCTTAAATGTTGTGTGTCCTGAGTTAATTCTTAGTAATTCAATATTTGCACAAAGAAAAAAAGAGAATCTTTCATTATCATTGTATATTTTAGCATTATGGCACACACACAGAGTAATAAATCTTCAATATTTACGTTATATATACAATTAGGAGAACTTATTACCTCTGGCAATTTTTTCTAGATTCTTTTGAATTTTGCAATAACTGACTAATAATTACAAAATTAAAATATTTATTTCTTTTTGTGTGTGCGTGCGGTACGCGGGCCTCTCACTGTTGTGGCCTCTCCCGTTGCGGAGCACAGGCTCCGGACGCGCAGGCTCAGCGGCCATGGCTCACGGGCCCAGCCGCTCCGCGGCATGTGGGATCTTCCCGGACCGGGGCACGAACCCGTGTCTCCTGCATCGGCAGGCGACTCTCAACCACTGCGCCACCAGGGAAGCCCAAAATACTTATTTCTTTATTCCCATTATTTACAATTAGTGTTTCCTTTTTAACTATCATCAGAATTTTTAGATCGTAACTAAGGCTTTTTCTTTTGTCTGATAAGACTATCTCTAGTGCTAAATTAAGCAATTGTTTCTATTTCTACAAATCTTAACATATGCAATTTTTAAAACCGAATGGAAAGAAAACGTGATTAAGTATAAGAAATTCAAATGCTAAATAGAGTGGCAGTCTTTCATTCCTTTTAATGAATGAGAAAAAGATCTCTAAAGAATAACCATGCGGGGGCTTCCCTGGTGGCGCAGTGGTTGAGAGTCCGCCTGCCGATGCAGGGGACATGGGTTCGTGCCCAGGTCTGGGAAGATCCCACATGCCGCGGAGCGGCTGGGCCCGTGAGCCATGGCCGCTGAGCCTGCGCGTCCGGAACCTGTGCTCCGCAACGGGAGAAGCCACAACAGTAAGAGACCCGCGTACCGCAAAAAAAAAAAAAAAAAGAAGAAAAAGAAAAAAGAATAACTATGTGGGATGTATCTCATAATCACCAACTTTGGGGGGGCCATTAACTACTTTCTTTTTCCCTGAAGTCTTCCAGAATAATGCAGCCTATGAATGGGGGTGGCGAGCAGGGGAGGAAGGCAGGACGTGGTGGGAAGGGGGCTCTGATAACAGGGTTGACTGTGTCTTGCAGAAGGATATGTAGCAGGAAATCACCCCCCAGTTCCCTCCCCAGTACCTGTGGTTTTTGTCTTTTTTCTTTTTTTAAGTGTATAATTTGATATATTTTAAGGGTTTTTTTTTTAAAGTATAATTGACATATAATGTTATATTAGTGGTTTTTCAAATAGAGAAGAGGATAATTAATGAGTCTAATTGCACGGTCATCTGGTTAAGGAATCAAACCTTAACAGTTATGGCCTGTAGCAAACCAAACAGTTATGGCCTGTAGCATAACTGTATAAAACACAATCTTATCCTTTCTTTAAATTTTTAAAAATTTTTGGTCATTCCAACATCAGTTACCTATAGCAGGCACAAAATAGAGTGGGCATCCAATCCACAGTGATTTCCCAGCATCCATTCCATCCCGCTCCTTTGCCACAGGTGTGTGCACTGAACCAGACTGGGCTGAACAGGGCACCTTACCCTTGGCCGCAAGAAACTGGCACATAAGCTAAGCCATGGCAATCAAAACCCTTCCCCAGGATACTGCAGAATGGGGCTGGAGGCAGAAAGCACCACATCCTGTCTGCGGCAGAGCCGTTAGGACCCGAGTCTGGCAGCACCAGCACCCCGTCCCCTACCACAGAGGAGCTGGTTTGGTAGAACAAAGCCAGCACACACAAAGAGGTGGAACTGGGACGGCTGAAAACGAGACTTGGTAGCACACACGTTCCTGATTCCATTCATTCCTGGGGCCAGCTCGAACCCAGCCTTCCAAAGGTCAGAATTTGCAAGCCAATACAGTCCCCATTTGCTTAAGCAAACTTACCACTTCTTCACTTATAAGCCAAGGAGTCCTGAATTATACAACCAAAAGTCAAGTTTCAACTCAGCTGTTTCTAGAATTTATCTTTCTTACTTCTCTGGAATTCCACTGGGATGTCTGTGACTAAACAGCAGTTGTGCTTCCTTAAAGAAAGCTACACTTTCTTTCTCATTTCTCATAGACTCTGCTAGGGAGCAGTGGTTAAATGCCTAGACTCTTGAGTCAGAAGGTCCTGGTCAAATTGTTACCCCAAAATTGGGTTCGCCTCTTGGTGGGTGTCGAGCCAAAAGACCAATTCAAAGAGCAGGAGAAGGAAGGATTTATTTCTTGCAGCAAGTAGGGAGAACACCAGGGATCTTTCCCAGAGCAGTGCCTCCCCAAACAGCAAAACTGGGGAAATTTCAAGCTAAAGGATATGCATATTCATTAAGGGGTTTGGGTGGTATATGCATATTCATGAAGGGGCTTGAGCAGAAGAGAATTCAGCATAGAATTGGGGCAAAGTTTACCAGCATCCAGGCTTCAGCTGATTGAAGTCAAGAGGGTCAGAAAAGGTTAAGATCATCATCCCTTAAGTTCCAACCAGTCTGGGGTCTCAGCAGGTCATTACCATCCTCCACCTGGATGGGGGGACCTTAGTTCCTGCAGAACTCAGATATGTATCAGATTGGTATGATATCCCTTGAGGAAGAATCAGGACCTTGTTTTGTTGCTAAACTACTGTTTCTTGACTGCTTTTCCCTTGTTCCTGAATTCCCTCACTTCCGTTAAGATCATTAATTACTGAGACCTGTTCAAGGGCAGGCGTGCATGAGGCCAGGCTTAGATCACAAAATGCCTTAGGCCAAAAATGGCTTCTCTTATGTCAGGAAAGCCATGCCTGGTTCTCTTTCTCCAGGGACTCCCTACCTTATCTGTTTATAAAATCTCAGCTCAAGGATTTACTAGCTGAGAGATCAAAGCACAGGGGTGACACTGCAGGAAGTGGTCTGTTTAAATGGGTTCTAGTTAATGGGGAGGTTTTTTTGTGGGCTACTTGTCGATTGGCATATCACATAGTTTATGAATGCCACTAGTCAGTGGACTCTGATAGATTTATCTCGAGAAAACATTCCCATCTGTCACTCAGGGCTATCATTCTTTAGCTTTCCCTTCCTTCCTTGTTCCTTCTTATATTGTTACTATAAATGATCCAAGAAATTATAACCAGAGGCAGCGGCAGCCAAAAGAAGACACAAATTGGAGGCAGATTAAGAGGATTAAGAATAGAAAATAGATAAGTTTCTTGGGATTGTTAGAGCTTCCAAGGAGAGAAGTATATTCAGTTCTTTTCTGATATTAACTACCTTTTTTATAGTTATCTTAATATTAACTTAAGAGCTTTCAGGCTACGAAAATTAATTCATGAAATACTGCCGAACTATGGAAGCGGAGAACACCCGTGTGAGTTGGATGAGGGGTCTGGCTAAGGTTTACAGAGAAGCAAGGGTTTGTTGTACATTGATGACAGTGCAGGTGCCTTATCAGTTGGCGCATTATCACACCAACCTGACAACCCCACGTGCTCCTTACATGTGATAGTTTTCCAAGGCTCCATCTAAAAGGAAATGTTGCATAATCCTAGCTGCTTTGGAGGGTACCAAATCACTCTCATTAAGGTTTATGAAGACTGAGTCATTCCCCAGAAAGGGGACACCTTTGATCTAAAGCTACTCATTCAGAAAGGTAGTCCTTAAGGACCTGGGGATGACTTTGTTTTTGTTGGTTATACAATCATCAGAAAATGATGACAAAAACTTAAATCTTTTTATGGTGACCATTAGAGTAAGAACACAAGTCAACCCCAAAAAACATGTAATATTTGAAAATACTTGGAAAAGGAAAACAAAACAAAACAAAACTGGGACTTCGCTGGTGGCACGATGGTTAAGAATCCACCTGCCAATTCAGGGGACGTGGGTTCGAGTCCTGGTCCTGGAAGATCCCACATGCCACGGAGCAACTATGCCCTTGCACCTCAACTACTGAGCCTGTGCTCTAGATCCCTCGAGCCACAACTACTGAGCCCGTGTGCCACAACTACTGAAGCCTGCACACCTAGAGCCCGTGCTCTGCAACAAGAGAAGCCACCGCAATGAGAAGCCCTCACACCGCAACAAAGAGTAGCCCCCGCTCCCCACAACCAGAGAAAGCCTGGCACAGCAACCAAGACCCAATGCAGACAAAAATAAATAAATATATAATAAATTTATTAAAAAAAAAAAACCCAGATAGCTAACTCAACGCATTATCTGAGCTATATACACTTGAGGTAGTTATATGAAAGATGTACAAATAAGATTCCTTTTTAAAAAATTCTCCTTACAGTTTAGATGTCCTAATGTAGTGATTGGGAACCTGCAAACAATTTAATCACTTACAAAATTAAAAATATCTAACCTTTTCCCTCTTCCCCCTACGCCTGCGCGTGCATGACTTTTCCAAGCCTCTGGAAGATCTGTTTCTGTGGGGTCCACGTGTGGCTGGACAGACAGGGAGCTGGGAAGGGAGCTCAGGATATTCTTGGAACCTCTTCTAGCCATCAGCTCTGGAACAGAAGGGCCTACTGAATGGCAGAATCCAGGCCTCACGTCTTCAGGAGGCCAAGAGCAGTTAAAAGCAGAGCTGAGGGGCTTCCCTGGTGGCGCAGTGGTTGGGAGTCTGCCTGCCAGTGCGGGGAACACAGGTTCGAGCCCTGGTCTGGGAGGATCCCCCATGCCACGGAGCAACTGGGCCCGTGAGCCACAACTGCTGAGCCTGCGCGTCTGGAGCCTGTGCTCCACAACGGGAGAGGCCGTGACAGTGAGAGGCCCGCGCACTGCGATGAAGAGTGGCTCCCGCTCGCCGCAACTGGAGAAAGCCCTTGCACAGAAACGAAGACCCAACACAGCCAAAAATAAATAAATTTATAAGTACTTTGAGAAGATATAACAATTGTAAATATTTATTAAAAAAAAAAAAAAGCAGAGCTGAGGAGAGCCTTAAGTCTGAGGCTTAGTCCTTGGATTAGCAGGTCAAATAATAAATTCCTTGGTAAAGCAAACTCTTCAGTCTGAGGAACTCCTTTGCAGTCTCAGTCACACTGTTAGATTTTTACCTCACTTTCCCATACAGATGATTCTGCTCCCAATTCCGATGTCAGGAGTGGGCGTGCGGGCAGGAGAGGCAGGCGTTTCCCACACCACCAAGGAATTCCCCTTCACCAGCTGGCTGTCCTACAATTCAACTCAGTTCTGACACTATCTACCCGGAAATAGCATCAGACTCCACAAATTAAGGACTTAGTGGTACCCTAGATGTCAGTTGCAAATCCAGGTCGCCACCCACGCTTCTGATCCAATGACCCCCCTCCTCGGGTTGGATTAATTTGCTAGAGGAGCTCACAGAACTCAGAGAAACATTTTTCTTACCAGATTACTGTCTTATTATAAAAGGATATAACTCAGGAATAGCTAGATGAAAGAGATGTGTAGGACAAGGTATGGGGGAAGGGAGTGGAGCTTCCATGCTCCCTAAGCAGCCCACTCTCCCCATCCTGCCATGTGTTCACCAACCCAGTTGTCCAAACCACAGCCTTTTGGGGTTCAATGGAAGCTTCATTATACAGGCACAACTGATTAAGTCATTGGCCATTGGTGATTGATTCCACCTCCAGTCCCACCTTTCCCTGGAAATCAGGGGGTGGGATGAAATTTCCAACCCTTTAATCTTGGTCAGTTCCCCTGGCAACTAGACCCCATCCTTAGGTGAGTTCCGAAAGTCACCTCACTAACATAAGACACCTTTACAGTTCTCATCGCTTAGGAAATTCCAAGATTTTTAGGAGCACTACAGCAGGAACAGGAAGACCAAATATATATTTCTTACTAGAAATCACATTATCACACATACTTACCAGAACAATTTCTTTTCTGTTTGTTCCACAAGTAGAGGTTTGGTTTAGTTTGGCTTTGCTTGATAATTTTCTCCTTAAAGAGTTAACGTATGTTCTGTATAGGTAGTACTTAAAGGGCAGATCAGATGTATCATCTCCCACTCCTGAGGTATGGCTGGCTCCTCAGTGGAGTGTGTTAAAAAAGAGACAGCAGGGGCTTCCCTGGTGGCGCAGTGGTTGAGAGTCCGCCTGCCGATGCAGGGGACACGGGTTCATGCCCCGGTCCGGGAGGATCCCACATGCCGCGGAGCAGCTGGGCCCGTGAGCCATGGCCGCTGAGCCTGCGCGTCCGGAGCCTGTGCTCCGCAATGGGAGAGGCCACAACAGTGAGAGGCCCGCATACCGCAAAAAAAAAAAAGAGACAGCAGGCCCCAAATAGAGTCACTTGTGCTAACCTTGCATCAGCAAACCAAGACTTAATACCTAACTTAATTGCAGTTTCAACCCCTCCGCTCCCCTGCCCGCCCCACCCCGGCAGAAAGGTAACCTTTAACCAGTCAACCTGGAATCACCTGGTTAGCATTGGTGAGGTCATCTGCCCCTTCCGTGACCTTGCCTAAAACAATGCATTCTTTGCTAATAAATTTCTTCTTCTGGCCCTTTCACCTTTAAAACCCTTCCCTTTTCTACAGCTTGGTGGAATTCTTTTCAATTTGCCAGATAGGATGCTGTCCAATTCATGAATCGTTTAATAAAGCCAATCTGAGCTTTAAACTTACTCCGTTGAATTTCTGTTGTCCAACAGGTGGCACACCCTGCCTAAGGCACCACACGTACATAGCAGAGTTGGAAAAAGCACAGATTGAAGGCCAGATTGACCTAATTCTAAACATAGTATTTTTCCCCTGCCAAATAAGGATAATACCACAAAGGACTGT
This sequence comes from Delphinus delphis, assembly GCF_949987515.2. Lineage (NCBI taxonomy): Eukaryota > Metazoa > Chordata > Mammalia > Artiodactyla > Delphinidae > Delphinus > Delphinus delphis. The sequence goes on along the minus strand of NC_082695.1, from coordinate 46,911,530 downwards.
TGTGAGAATTAAATATATAAAATGCCTCACAAAGTCTAGAATTGAGTACTGGGCCCTCGGAAAATATTAGTTCCCTTCTCCTGACCAAGAAGAAGGTTAGTTCTCTTCTTCTTCTGATCTTGCTAATCTCCAAAATCCCAAAAGAGATTTATGAACTGTCCACCTCCAGGGGCCTGTTTCCACCTGCTAGGTTGGTTTGAAATGGGCGTTTAACTGGCCAGTGATTGTTTCCATAACAGTGTTTCCCAGCCATCTGAGAGCTCTGATGAAAATTTCCTATAATCGGTAACTCTAATGATGGCAAGCATTTTGTCTCTGATGTAAACTACATCTGAGCACTGGAGTCAATGTTCTAGAAGGCTTCTAGTCTAATGGCTTTAGCAGTCAGACATGACTTCAGTGGTGAACTTTGGATTTATGGTAAAATTCTAGACGCCGAAGTATACTTGTTTGTACCTTCTGCAGTCCATGTTCTTATTTAAATATGATATTAAAGATAAACTCAATAAACTTTTATTTAAATAATTTTTTTTAATTTTTAATAATTTTTTTAAGAAAGAGAGATTTCCTAGAAGAAAGCAATGCCACAAGCTCATCATGCCAAAGGAGAACATTTGATATAAGTTTATAATTTTGACAGAAATTTCTTGTCCTCAATATAGCCTTTCAGGGGTCAAGGCTGGAGTCTTACTTTTAAAGATCTCAGTTTCTAACTGGTATGTGCCGCAGAGGGCTCTAGAACCCTGATGGGAACGAAGTTTCTATGAGCACAAGCTTGACACGTGTATATGTGTGTGTAGGTAAGTGTGTGTTGGGTGGAAACATTTAATAGGAATGTTCTAAAGCAAATAATAGGACAGTAGAAAAAACAAAATAAACATTTATATACAGATATGTGGGCTTTAAAGACTAAAAAAAAAAAATTTTAATAAAGATAATCTGATTGGAACCATTCTTTCCAGGCCCTAAGCAGTGGTGTCCAAAGAAATAGAGGGATTTTAATGTCATTTTGAGCCCCAAGATTAAATGATGTTCACTCTCTCCCACGTTATTTAAAAGAACTGATTAACTCATCAAAATCCCCAGGTACAACAAGGCCCAAAAGAGTGAATGAAAAAAAAAAAAAAGAGTGAATGAAAGAGCAAATGTGAGTGTTTAACAACATGGGCATGATTTTGCCTATGGAATAAGGTGTAATTAAATTCTATGCAAAATGTGAAATTATTAATTTGAAATAGCACAGTATTAAATGTCGTAATAAAGAATCTCTCGGGACTTCCCTGGTGGTCCAGCGGTTAAGACTCCGTGCTTCAAGGCAGGGGGCGTGGGTTCCATCCCTGATCGGGAAACTAAGATCCCACATGCCGTGCTGCATAGCTGGAAAAAAAAAAAAAAAAGTCTGTCTCTCTCTCTCTCTGTGCAAAATTAAAATAATGTGAAACATCTTAGATTTAAAATTCTTTAAGGATCTCATAATTTTAAAGCTAGTGGCCCACAAGAACTGAAAACTGTGATTATGCTCTAACCATAGGGCAGTGCCACTTTAGCTGATTTCCAGAAATACCCATCATCCCTTGCCAGTCAAAACTGGTAGAAACAAATGGCATCACAAACTTGCAATCAAAGGCCTCACAAGTCTGACTTGACAACCGTGCTGAATGGTGGGCATGGAACCACAAAATGATGCTTCCACGGGAAAAGGTCTTTAGATGATCAAATCCAATTCCCTCATTTTATAGGATTGTAACATTCCATTAAAGGGACCTACTCTCTGCTTTTTTTTTTTTGGCTGCGCCTGGTGGCATGTGGGATCTTAGTTCCTCCACCAGGGATCAAACCTGTGCCCCCTGCAGTGGAAGCATGGAGTCTTAGCCACTGGACTGCCAGAGAAGTCCCCCTACTCCCTGCCTTGAAACAATGATGAAAAATCTTATACTCCCCCCACTGGAGAAGTGGTTAGTTATTTAATACCTCAGACCATGTATCTTAAATAATCACAGGATACAGGGATGATGGAAAAAGTAATTAAAAGAAAAATATCCTGGTGTGAGAATCATGGCAGGTACTGGATCACAGCAGACTGAGATGGCTCCATTTCCCCTCTTACTTTAAAGAAAACTGGGTGTGGGATGGGAGTTTTTGTATAATTGAAAAAGAGGAAACATTTATGTAAACTTTTATATGCTCCAGTTATAATCTTTGGAAACCACTGTAAAAATAAAAATCCATATACTATTACAAAGCTTAAAGCCTGGGCTTCCCTGGTGGCGCAGTGGTTGAGAGTCCGCCTGCCGATGCAGGGGACACGGGTTCGTGCCCGGTTCCGGGAAGATCCCACGTGCCGCGGAGCGGCTGGGCCCGTGAGCCATGGCTGCTGGGCCTGCGCATCCGGAGCCTGTGCTCCGCAGCGGGAGAGGCCACAGCAGTGAAGAGGCCCGCGTACCGCAAAAAAAAAAAAAAAAAAAAAAAAAAAAAGCTTAAAGCCTGAGTCTAACAGGTAACTCAAATTTGGACCCAATATGGCTACATGATATTAATAAATGGCATTTTGCTAAAGTGTATATATACCTACTCACTCCCTTGTCCTCATGATATCTTCATATACTACATATGAGTAATATGACTATATTCATATATAAGAAATCGGAGAGGTTTTCATCTATTGCTCCTAGAATTGAAAATACAAACTTCTCAAAAATTTATCTCATTCTCAAGTAGGGAATTCCTGATTATGGAATAGTAACAGCTTGTCCATAACTTGGTAGTGTTAATCATCCAAGAACAAAACAATGGGAGACAAATAATATTTGCAGCACAAATGGTCATGACACTGCATAGGAAAAAAACAATGATGATATCAACTTTTGAGGGGCCGAATTCTCTTATCCAGGGTTTTAATCGTAAACTGCCATGAACATGTGTTGTGAGGAGAGGCACATATACAATTATTTTTAAAAAACTGCTTTTAACTAAAAAAAAAAAATCACTGAGAATAATCCATTATCATCCAAGATTCTCCCTCCTGCTTTCTTACCCTCCCTTTCATCATCCCTTTGTATTTCCTCTTCTAACAATAGCAGTTCTTACCTACATAGTGGTTGTGATGTGCCAGGCGCTGTTCTAAGCACTTTACATATATTATGCAGTTTATCCTCGCAACAACATTATGAGCTAAATAATATTACTACTCAGTATAGAGATGAGGAAATTAAGGCATAGAGAGATTAAATAACTGTCCCAGGTCACACAGCAAATGTGTAGTGAGATTTTTTTCTTTTTATAGCTTTTTTTAAAATTTATTTATTTTTGGCTGCATTGGGTCTTCATTGCTGCGCGCGGGCTTTCTCTAGTTGCAGCGAGCGGGGGCTATTCTTCATTGCAGTGCATGGGCTTCTCATCGTGGTGGCTTCTCTTGTTGCGGAGCATGGGCTCTAGGTGCACGGGCTCAGTAGTTGTGGCTCTCAGGCTTTAGAGCGCAGGCTCAGTAGTTGTGGCACACAACCTTAGTTGCTCCGCGGCATGTGCGATCCTTCCCCGACCAGGGCTCGAAACTGTGTCCCCTGCATTGGCAGGCGGCTTCCTAACCACTGCATCACCAGGGAAGCCCCGTGTTGTGAGATTTGAACCTAAGCAGTCTGGCTTCAGAGTGTACACTCTTAACCAAGAGCGTGTGGGCAACAATTTCTCTTTTGTCGCCAAAGTGACTTCCTGCAACTTCCTTTGATTAGTGGTATATTCATACAATGGAATATTATTCATCTGTGAAAAGGAATGATGTACTGATGTATGATACAATGTAGATGAACCTTGAAAATCTTATGCTAAATGAAAGAAGCCAGACATAAAATGTTACATATTATGTGATTCTAGTTACACAAAATGTCCAGAATAGGAGAATCCATAAAGACAGAAAGCAAATTAGTGGTTGCCAGGGGCTTCGAGGGGAAGGGGAGTAACTGCTTAACGGATACAAAATGTTCTTTAGGGTGATGAAAATAATCTAGCGCTGGATAGTGCTGGTGATTATATAACACTGTGATGTACTAAATGCCACTTCAAAATGGTTAAAATGGTGAATTTTATAGTTTAAAAAATTTTAACACAATAAAAAAATTGGAAAATAAAAAGTAATGATGGATAGAACTGCTGGTATCTTAGCCCAAATCAAGGCAGTGGTGCCAAACTGAACTAATAGTCATTGTAATCTTCACTGTGACACACTTGCAGTAAATAAATAAATGAGTAAATAATTTTAAAGCCAATTTTACTTAAGAATATCCTTAATGAAGCAGTAACCGTTATTAACTGTACAAAATCTCAAACCTTGAGCATACATCTTTTTTATATTCTGCCTGACCCAATGGAACGTATTAATAAAGCACTTCTGCCGCATGACGAAGTACAATGATTATCTTAAGGAAAAGCGCCTGTAAGATTTTTGAGTTAGATGAATTAACCACTTTTTTCAAAGAATACCATTTTTACTTTAAAAAACACTTAAAGGATAAATAATGGTCATTCAGACTTAGTTATCTGGCAGATATTTTTTCAAAATTGAATGAAGACTATGATTTTATATACATATATAATGTAATATATAACATATATATAGTTTAATACATTATATATGATTTTTAGTGTCCCTTTGCACAGCTTTTATAGTGGCTCTCTAGGTATTACATTAGCTATATAATTATAAGTTAAAAATTGTTACATTATATATAAATTATTTATAATTATATATATATATAAAATGTAATACAATTCAATAGAGGAACTATAGCCTTTCCAACAAACAATGCCTAGAGCAATCGAACATCCACAGCCAAAAAATTAACTCAGCCTAAACCTCAAACCTTTTATAAAAATTAACTCAAAACGTATCACTGAGTTAAATATAAAACAAAAAATATATAAAACATCTTTTTAAACAGGAGAAAATATTCAGGATCTAGGGCTAGACAAAGAGTTCTGAGACTTGGGTATACCAAAAACACAATCCACTAAAAGGAAAAACTGATAAATTGGACTTTATCAAAATTAAAAACTTTTGCTCTGCAAAATATCCTTTTAGGAGAATGAAAAGACATGATGCAGTGTGGCAAAATACGTTTCCAAACCGTACATTCAACAAAGGGACAGATCTAGAATATATTTAAAAGTCTCAAAACGCAATGGTATAAGAGCAAAAAATCCATTTAGAGCATGAGTAAAAGATGTAAAGAGATAGTCCACGGAAGATGATATAGAGATGGCAAATAAGTACATGAAAAGATGTTCAGTATCATGCATCACTAGGGAAGTGCAGACTAAAACCACAATGAAATATCACTACACACTTAATCAGAATGGCTAAAATAAAAAATAGTGACAAGGGACTTGCCTGGCGGTCCAGTGGTTAGGACTTGGTGCTTTCACTGCTGAGGCCCGGGTTCAATCCCTGGTCAGGGAACTAAAATCTAAGATCCCACAAGCCATGCAGCGTGGCCAAAAAAAAAAAAAATAGTGACAAGTGAAAGAAGCCAATCTGAAAAGGTGACTTACTATATGATTCCAACTAACCATGGAGACAGTAAAGAGATTAGTGGTTGTGGGGAGGGGTGGGTAGGGAGACGGGTGAATAGGCAGAGCACAGAGGATTTTTTAGGGCAGTGAAACTATTCTACAGGACACTGTTGTAGTGGATACATGTCATTATTCACCTGTCAAAACCCACAGAATGTAGAACACCAAGAGTGAATCCTAATGTAAACTATGGACTTTCAGTGATAATAACGTATCAATGTAGATTCATCAATTATAACAAATTTATCTGGTGGGGATTTGACGGTGGGAGAAGCTTGTGTGTATGTGGGCACAAGGGGTATAGGGGATATCTCTCTAAGTTCTGCTCAGTTTTGCTGTGACTCTAAAACTACTCTAAATAATGGAGTCTATCAGGAAAAAAAAAAGTGATAACACCCAAGCTGGTAAGGATCAGAGAAACTGCATCACCACTGCTGGTGGGAATGTAAAATGGTATAGGCACAATGCAAATCAGTAGCAGTTTCTTAAAAAACTAAACATGCAACTACCATATGACCTAGCAATGCTCTCCTGGGCATGTATCCCAGAAAAATGCAGAGTTATATCTACATGAAAACCAGTACATGAATATTTAGAGCAGCTTTATTTGCAATAACCAAAATCTGGAAACAACCCAAATGTCCTGCAACAAGTGGATGATTAAACAAACTGTGGTGCATCCATGGCATGAAATTCTATTCAGCCGTCAGAAAGGAACAAATTATTGTACACACAACACCCTGGATGAATTATAGAGAATTACGCCGAGTTAAAAAAAAAAAATCAATCCCGAAAATTTCTATACTGCATGGTTCCGTTAATACAACATTTTTAAATGACAAAACTATAAAAATAGAGAACAGATGAATGATTGCCAAGGGTTTTTTGTTTTTCCCCCCCGCCCCACTCGCTTGGCATGCAGGATCTTAGTTCCCCAACCAGGGATCCAACCTGTGCCCCCTGCAGTGGAAGCCTGGTGTCTTAACCACTGGACAGCCAGGGAAGTCCCAGATTGCCATGGTTTAAACAGGAGGTGGGAACGAGACAGAAAGGGACTTGGTTATATGAAGGCAATTTGATGGATTTTTGTGGTAATGAAACTGTTCTGTAGTTTGTATCAATATCAACATCCTGGTTGTGATACTGCACTAAAGTTTTGCGAGTTGTCACCGTAGAGGGAAACTAAGTGAAGGGTACACAGGGATCTCTGTATTATTTCTAACAACTGCATGTAAATCTACAATGATCTCAAAATAAAACTTGAATTTTAAAAGTTCAATGAAGTCATGTACCTGTCATACAAGGAGGACAGTACTTATTGCCGATGATAAAATTTAAGCTTTCAAGCAAAAATTAGCATTTTGGAAACTTTGTTTCTGACACCATGAGCATCAACTTCCAAGACTTAAAAGACTTTTTTAATGAGATGAGTGGTGACATTAATGTTATGTTTTGATACTGTGTGATGAAATGTACCAAAAGTTGTAAGAGCTACATAAGTCAGTGAACCAATATTTTCTAAATAATCAATGCACGATATGACAAAATCATGCATAGATGAAAATCCATTCAAAATATGAGATAGACCAATAGATTTACTGGATGGAGTACCAAAATTCATTGATATGTTTTCAGATTCCAATTGTATCTAACATTTAAGAAATTACCATTTGTCCACTTTTAACAAAGGATATTCAAAACGAATATCCGTAATGACTTGGAAAGCTATTCAAATATGCCTCCTTTTTCCAACTACATATCTGTGTAAGTTTAGATCTTCTTTATATTCTTCTACAAAAATAATATATTGCAACAGACTGAATGCAGACACTTATGTAAGAATTCAGCTGTTTTCTATTAAGCCAGATATTAGAGATTTGCAAAAAATGTAACACAACACACACTCTTCTTGCTAAATTTTCTTTTGTTTTGGAAAATACCGTTATTTTTCAAGAAAATAGTATTTATGTTAACACGTATGGGCTTGTTATTTTTCAAGGATTAACAAAGACATAGTTTTCAATTTTCCTCATTTGAATGTCTAGTATGGTAAGAACTGATAAATGGAATATTCATATGCAAAAGCTCTTTGGGGCCCTCAATAATTTCTAAAAGTATAAAGGCTCCTGAAACCCAAAACTCTGAGAACTGTTCTAGGAGTTTAAAGTGTTCTTATTGATTGTAGTTGTATGTTCAAACAGATTCTAAACCAGACTCACATACTGTGGGGCTTAATTCAGAAAACAACAGAGGGAATTCCCTGGTGGTCCAGTGGTTAGGACTCTGCGCTCTCACTGCTGAGGTCCTGGTTTTGATTCCTGGTCGGGAAACTAAAATCCCACAAGCCACAAACATGGTCAGTAATAATAATAATAATAAAGGAAACAAGAGAGTGGCCAGTTTTAGAGCTGTGGGGGGCACATGTCCCCAGGGAGAAAGGAGCTGCCTTCTGTCCCTCCCTACATCGGGACAGGACAGCATGGAAATGCTGAGATTCCACATGGAAGATCATTCCCATTGGGTGTTTCCAGTGGGTTTCTAGGGAATCACCTGTGAGGCCAACACACTTGGCCCTCAAAGAGAAGGCAGTCATTTAGAAAGCTACCCCCAGTTCTTGCTCTCCGTCTTATAGACAATATTATGCTTCCAGAACAGCCTGAATTTCTTCTCCACCTTTATCTATTTTTATTTTTTATTTTCTTACTCCCCTCCTTTAAAAACAAAAACACAAGCAACATTTCACCAATTAGACCTTTACCAAAATAATGATTTGTAGTATATCCAGCTATGTACAGAGAAGATCCGTCTGTAGCAGGTGAAGTTGTTGTAATACATTGTAGGTGAAACCATCATGAAGAATTTTTCATTTCATTTGTTGGCTGTATTGCTGAGTTAATCTTCAAAGTGCATGTTGCTAAAAGAGGGAAGAACAATCGATCACTTAATTTCTAAATTTAAAAACTCTCATTGAAATGAATCCAGTGAAACAGTCTAATGTTTAAATGAAGTACCATGAGCAGTCTCCTGGCATCCCTCCCAACTGGCAAGGGGACCCCAGGCTCGTCTCCAGGAACATGCTCTGGCCTATCCCACTTTATTCAGATGCTAAAACATCAGGGTGAGCACACACTTCAGTCTCAGGAAAAAGGTCATTCTGATTTAAGATTTAAACTAGAGCTGGAGTTTCTGCTATCAGTAAATTAACTGTAGAAATGCCTAGACTAAGGAAAATGTAAGTTGACTCCTTGCTCTTGGGCATGTTTAAATGACCCAGAGGCAAAACAGTTCTGTTTTTATAATATGGTGGCTGTGTGTGTGTGTTTCCACTTAATGGCCCTACCATGTCCCTGATACTCTAATAGTTCTTTCCTTGATTGAATTAACTTCCTTCTTTCTCTTCTCTTTGTTTTATCATTTTCTTTAATTCCAATTTTAGGTCGACAAATCGGCCTTTATAATAGCACTTAAATCTACCAGTTTCCAGAGGAATATCCTGGCAGTCCCATCCACCAGCTAACTGGTCCTCTCCTCCCTAACCACTCCCCCACCATTCCTACTCCAGCCCCCGAGTACATCGCTACTAGCCCAGAGGATCATGCCGGTGGGCACAGCTTCCACCAGGTTGACCTACTGGGTCATTGACTGATCTGTCCCTTTTATTTTGAGCCATAGAGTAAGCTAGAAATACCTGTTTTAAAAAACAAAAAACAACAACAACAACAACAACAACAACAACAAAAAATATATATATATATATATTTTTTTTTTTTTTTTTTTTTTTTTTTTTTTTTTTTTGCGGTACGCGGGCCTCTCACTGCTGTGGCCTCTCCCGCTGTGGAGCACAGGCTCCGGACGCGCAGGCTCAGCGGCCATGGCTCACGGGCCCAGCCGCTCCGCGGCATGTGGGATCCTCCCGGACCGGGGCACGAACCCGTGTTCCCTGCATCGGCAGGCGGACTCTCAACCACTGCGTCACCAGGGAAGCCCAAACCTATATATATTTTAAGTAGTTTTCTAATAAGCTTGTGAAGTAATTGATCCACTGCCTATGACCAGCTTTAAACATCTTCCTGAGGTTGAGGAAACATGACAGCAGTGTATGAGAATAAAACTATTTGCTTTCTGTTCATTATCATTGTTCATCTTTTGAATAACTTCACAAATGTATTGTCTTCAACAAACAAGTGTCTTTAAACAAATAAGTTTGTCTACTAAAAGAAATCGAAAATTTAAAATACAGCATGTCAGGCTTCCCTGGTGGCGCAGTGGTTGAGAGTCCGCCTGCCAATGCAGGGGACACGGGTTCGTGTCCCGGTCCGGGAAGATCCCACATGCCGCGGAGCGGCTTGGCCCGTGAGCCATGGCCGCTGAGCCTGCGCTTCCGGAGCCTGTGCTCCGCAAGGGGAGAGGCCACAACAGTGAGAGGCCCGCGTACCGCAAAAAAATTAATTAATTAATTAATTTAATTTAATACAGCATGTCTTGAATAATCACTTTTTTAAAGAAAATATCCTCACGCTTAAGGTAATTGCAGTATTTTCGGTTTCAGAGATGTGTTAATTGGGCGTGTTTTGTCTTCAGTTTTGCTAGTAATTTTCAGAGACCCTGTTTTGAATGAAATAGAACTGGAAGAATTTTTAAGTTTCACTTTTAAATGATGTTCAGATTTTATTCCATTAGAAGTGCTCTTTTATGAGTGAGAATAGGAATCTGCATATGAAACTGTGCTCTCTATGACTGGGGTATGTAGTGGGTGCTGGGGTTCTCTGTTAGTCCTGCCCTTCCAAATGAAAGCTTTCCTGCAGGACATGCCCTACCCCAAAGGGTGCTGCCTTGCTTAATTTTCTGCTCCCTCCCCGGGGACAGCCCCAATCCAATGGCTGTTGATGTGGGGAGTACAATGGCCTGGCCCCCTTGCCTCAATTCAGGGCACTCTAAGGGCCACCCCAGCTCCAGAGCTCCCTGCAGAGGATGCTGAGGCCTCAGCTGCAACCACAGCACAATCCAACCTTGCCCTCTGCCTGGTCCACCTTCCCTCACTCCATCACTGGTGTTCCCAAGAGCACGCACAGTGAACGTCCTGGGTGCAAACATCCATCTCAAATAGTCCCCAGGGTAATTTCAAGAGTGTATTGCCATTCTAGAGACCTTCTGAGGCAAGACTTTAAAACTTCTCCTTGAAAATCTTGCCTTAGAGTTAGTTACCACACATGAAGCCAGAATCATTTGGAAACTTCTTTAATGCAAAAGCCCCAAATGTGCCTAGCACTCCCTTCCTACAAGCCTGAGCTCAACCTTTAGAATGATGACGCTTACAGGTCACCTCTCCCCTTAACCAGGAAGGTTGAAATGTGTAGGCAAAATCAGTTGTGCCTTTCAGGAGGGTCACAGACTCCCACCCCAGAAAATTGCACAACCACACAAAATTCTGGGTACAGTTCCAGAAGGATAATAAAATCCCCCGTAAAACCCTCCATGGATCCCAATTTAAGACCCGTTGCTTTATAGTGAACATAACAAGAACTCATAGTCTCAAAGCTGTTATCCCCAGCAGAGGGAGTAGAGAAATTTTTTTTTTAGGATATATAAAAAGTCCTAATTTGTCTTTATATAATTCCATCAATAGGTTTTGAATAACCAAATATGAGAGTCAACTTACATTTTCCAGAGTCATATTTGCTGTCTTTGAACTTGTCTCTTGATGATACTTTTTCCTGGTACAGTAGACACTGACAAGGGTGATGACCAGCATCACAGCAAACACAGCAACAGTGGAAGACACGGCAATCACAATGGTGTCTCGAGTTGAGCCTCTCTTTTCACACCTTTCTCCCATGTACCACCAGTCTTCCCCTGACGGACACCTACATGTTCGGAACGTGACTCGGAGTTATGAGTTGATATTTTAATCTGAAAATCTTCACCATCGAAGGTGAGAGTCAACACGCAGGTCATTGGCAGATGGAACTATTTGTCACCCATTCTGGACTAGAAGGGTTGGTTAGACTAGCACAGGCAGGGCCAAAGGAAAGGAACAATGGAATTACTCCTAATCTGGGACTTAACACAGCAGCTCCCAGCTGGGAAAGGAAGGTAGCATAGGTACTGGAGAAAATTTAGTTCTCGGTGTCCCAGTCCCTCCACATCCCAGCTATGACCGTGGCCAAGCTCTTCTTAGAATTTAGGTATCTCCATCTAGGAAACGAGGACAGTCACAGTAACCACACCAGACCGTTGTGAGGACCTAATAAGATATGTAACTCATGAGGACTGTTTCAGGCAATTAGAATAACGTGCTACCTTTGCATAAATAATTCTGTCGTTCTGCTGGCAACACAAAGTCCCAAATGGAGAGCAAAAGATAAATATCTTATGAACGGTTTTGAGATGAGAATCAACTGATTTCATTCATATGAAATATCATATGAATCCTACATTGTGGGAATGAAAAAATATGTAACAAAAGAATGGGTAGATTGTATCCTTACCTGCACTCAGCTTTGCCATTATGGAGAATGCAAATGCCATCATTCTCACATTTAAAGTTTGTGCAAAGGTCATTGACGCCCAAGGTCGGGGTTGGCTCATTTTGTGTAGTATTAAGGTGCGATATGTCTAAGGAGGGTGAGAGGAGAGCATGGAGGGAAATCAGTTTGGGGTTTAACAAGCATTTGATCTTTAAGTTTCAAAATAAAATGTTCAGGCTTCAGGTTTGTGAGAAATTCAGGTACTCTTGAAGCACCATTCAGTAACGTTTATAGGCAGTGAAAAAATAAACAGGCAGGCTGAAATCTAGACACAAAGGGAAGCTGAACCAGCCTGCGGGACTACAACTGAACACATGCTTGCCTGGGCCTTGGCATGGAAACCAACAGTATTCCTGGGAAATGTAATTATTGGCTGCCATGGCTGAGAAATTTTAGAAGACAATAGATTAATGCTATTACTGACGAGATATATGTGTGTGTGCACACATCTCTATATATGTATGTATACATATCTGAAAGAGACAATAAAGCCAGATCATTTCCACTCTAATTTTATGTGTTTCTGGGATATTTTTACTTCTGGAATCCTAGAGTTAAATTCTAGGGTATAATGGCTATACTTCAGCTTATTTCTAAAGAAGTGTTCTGGACTAAAGCTTTCCACTATTGCTCCAGGCAGTGTTAATTAAGTTCTTTATCCTGGAACTGTCCCTGTTTTCATTTAAATTATTTTCATATTGTTAATGATTCATACTAAAAAAAATCTCACTCATGTCCATTCCCTCCCACGTCTCTAATATATCTAAACACGGAATCCAGAAAAACACAGTAAATAATCAACGACCACAAAAAAAAAGCAGCTTAGATAAAACTACTTTTATTGACATACCTTCCACTGTCAGGAGGACATAAACATCATCTCCTTTCATAAAATCTCTGCTTTTCAGCCTCTCATGGGTCATAAAGACACTGTATCCATAGCCCCTACCTCTTTGAAACTGAGTTCCATTAGGGAAAAAATCTTGTACTCCCACTTTGGAAGGCCTGTCCCAAAAATAGTCTCCATTACCTGAAAAAGCAATTTATATTAATGGACTGTGTTTAGCATCATCATAGCTTTTGGTGTAGGAAAGCACAGGCAACGTGAAGCACAATTAGGACAGAGCTCAAAATAATTCAGTGATGCTATTGACCTGTAATGTGTTCCCTGCCAAGTCACTAGAGTTTGTTCATTTAGACTGTCCTAAAGAAATGAGATGACATGGCAGAGAGGAGCACATTCTGGAATATGAGTGGAGAGGTATCAAAAGCTTCCTACATGGGGGTGTCACACTTCTACTGAACGAGCAGTGTAGAAACTCCGTTGCCCATTAGAATCATTCTTTAGTGGCCTTCTGAGTTACAGGTAGTCCTTTTAGCTGAGTTAAATCAATGTGCTACTGAGAGAGGTTTTAATATTAGCACTGAACAACTCACCTCAGTAACTGAATTATTCACCGAACAGAGTAAAGTCCTTCAGGAGTAGAAGACAGTGAGAAGCACTGCTTCTGGGAAAAGGTGGTGACCCACCCAACCTTGAGCCATTTTCAATATCATTCAGGGAGAAATGTTTTGGGAAAAGGTAAAGAAATTCTGAACATCAAATCCCCACACCTCTATCAGATTATATATATATTTTTTTCCCCAAGTTACTCAGGTCCATTCTTTTCATATACAGAATTCAGATTTGGCAATAATATGCACCTTGCCACAATTCCATTTTTCACTTTATTATGTTCCCAGAGGGCAAAGGATTATTACAATTAGAAATGTGATCATTGCTTTCTGGGTGCTGCTTCTCTTTCAGACTAGAAAGAGGGGGGAGGATGGTGTCACCATTGGCAAGTCCTCCAGAATTCTTTAATAAGAAGTTGCAATCCATTCCCATACCCTTCCCAACACTACGGAGCACCTACTCGACATCTTCGTTCTGATCAAAAACCACCCCCATTACAAAAGCTGAACTGTTTTTGACAATTCAGAGGCAAGATCAGGACAGCATGGGTTAGGAGAACTCAACATCTGAGAGACTCTCCATACCAGGCCCTTCCACAAACTCCCCTACTTGATCTGTAGAGATACTTTTAACAAATGTGTGGGGTTTTTATTACTGTCCCAGTTTCACTTCTGAGGACACTGGTGTTTCAAGAGATTATCTGCTCAAGGTTACATAGCTAATGAGAAGCAAGCCTTGGATTGAATCCAGGTGCGTCGGACTCTAAAACTAAAACACTCCTCGTACAACCCTGGGAATTCAGGTATTGTCATCAGTTTCCAAAAATATAGCCAATATCTTCTCAATTTGTTGGCATCTTTGCTGACATTTCTGACAGTCTCCTGCCTGGGAGACTCTGTCCACAGCTGCTGAAGCCCTTCCCCTAAATATCTTCTGATCCTTAGATTTGGGGCTCAAAATTCCCTAGCTACCTGGCTATGCAGTCTCTCCTTCCCAAATCATCCATCCCTCCTAGAGCAGTGATTGTGTATTACCAATAAAAAAGATGAGTCACAAACCGGTGGTCATAAATGGGTCTGTAGTTATACTCCGCTTGTTGGACATACGCTGCCGAATGTCAGGATTTTGATCCAAGATGGTCATCGTGACTTGTTGCCAAGGACATGGCCACTCTAATTGATCATCATTGGCTCCAGAGATCAAGTGGAAATACATTCCTACATTAGGCAAACTACTTAGATTCAAGCGAATCTGAAAGGCATAGCCTTTAGAAGAATAAAATGAAGGACTGTAGACAGATCCACTGGGGCTGCCAATGAGCTGTGTGAAATTCCTTATATGCCAGACATGATGAGGGCACTGTGTTTCTGAAAGATTGATGTCATCAATAGACAGGCCACCCCGTGAGGCACCAGCGCCTCTGACGCCTCCAAATACCACTCTAAATTTGTTGGTCACTTTCAGTGTTACGTGGTAAAGCTGCCAGCTCCCGATGGGTACATCTGCAAAAGAGACATTATTATTCCAAAGAGGACAAAGGACTATGAATCACGTGCAAATCGACATTAGAGTTCTAGCCTTCATGGACAAAGGGTCTTTCTAGACCTACTGCTTCCTGCGGGTATGAGGTATGGCTTTCTTGCGCCTCCAGCTCAGGCCCAGTTACTTCAAGGCATTTCTGTGGGGATGGCGCAGCTCTCTGGAATATCTGGATGCTTATCTAGCTGATTCTTAGATAGAGCACCCTTTCCCAGAGACAGGTGAGCAAACGATAGCATCTAACTCATGAGAACTCCATGCCCAACTTACAAGATACCTCCCATTCAGTTAGTTAAACAGACAAGCAAGCCCAATACTCTACACTTGTACCCCAGATTCCTGTGATACTCATCCGAAGCCTCCTTTAATCTATTTATACTTTGATTGGAATACTTCCTTCACATGCAAAATTTTTAGTCAACTCTTTGGCAGTATTAAGTATGAATTCACCAAACCCTAGAAAGCCCACATCTTGCAACTGACTCGATGTTACATATCTGATATTTGGTACCATCTCCTTTCTTCCCAGACTACACGTCCCCTCCACTATTACTCCTACCCCTAGCTAGCAGCACATTGTATGACATCTTGTCTTATTTTCTGATGTCACATACCCAAATAAGAAGCAGTCCATTTAAAAGTTTTCAGAAGCCTCCCAGGTAGAGAATAGCTCAGGAATTCATGTCAAACTAGTAGTTAACTCAATGCCTTCAAACTTAAATATATTGGCACTTAATGAGAAACATGTTGCTTGAAAATAAGTTAGAAAGATCCAAATTACAGAAAATGCTGTTCTCCGTGGAAGGACCCCAGATTGAACAAAAACCTTTCATGAGAGCCTCCACTTCATTTTTACCAGTACTTTCAGTTTAAATTCTGGACTCCTAAGCAGGTTTCTTAAGTACATTTTGTGCTTTATCTGTCAATAATAACACCCACAGATTGCTAATGCAAGGGATTATATATGTATAATCAAACATGTGTGTAATAATCTTATTTATAATCTTTTATATATGCATTAGATACATAAAATGTACATGTATAATGTGTGTATATATGTATATGTATATACATATACATATAGGAAAACATCATCTATGTTTCAGATTGCTTTTCACTGTTAAACAGGGGGAAAATGGCATGACATATGACATAATGTGGATCAGTTTTATAATAGGTTTTAGTCAATTCATTCAAACCAAGAGGTCACTGTGTGGAGCAGACAGTAATACAGCCGCCAGGCCACAGCCCTTCCCTTCCTCAGTGGACCTTCTGAACCATCTGCTTTAATATGTGGTCAATGTGACCCACCTCCCGGACACATGATTAGAAGGAAGGGTGGCCGCCTAATCAGTGTTGCCCTCTCTCCACTCAGAATTGCTCTAGAAGATGCATTTAACTCAAGTCATAACAATTAGAATCCTTTGCTGGAATTTATTTTTCTAGGCTAGAAATTAGAGGAAGAGACCCTTCTCTAGTCTGATGGTACATTTGGTAAAATGTAAGCTGGGAAGTGAAACGGCCAAAGCACCAGTTTTACAGACAAAGCCCATCTGAGATAACAGGAAAGGTCCCCAACCATGTTCAGGGACAGGTCCCATCCTGCCTGAGGCCAGCTCCTCTCTTCTCCATTCTACAATATAGTTATGTTGAGCCAGTAACTCTTCACATTTTGCCTAAGCTAGTTTCCATTATATTTTTATTAGTTGCCAAGAACGGCTTCCCCAGCGCCAGAGACTGATCTACAGTTTCTTAAGTGTCACATATTCTGTAGCACAGAAAGGACTCTCATTTTAGCTTCCCAACCACTGCATAAAACAAGTAGGATCAAGTTCTACATTGAAAAGTACTAAGTCCAAAAAAAAAGTACTAAGTCCATAGCCCCTACCCTGTTGTAAGTGGTTTTGCATTAAGTAAAGGGTTAAGACTGACTCACTCTGAACCCAAGAATAAGAATGGCGATAGTGTACCTTTTATTTCTTCCACAAGGGTCAGAGTCCTGTTCACACTGGCTGCAGAATATTCCCTGACATAGATGTTCAGTTGGTCATATTCACTTCCACTGTTATATAAAAAAAATTGCAAGCACTGAAATCCTCGTTTAGGGTATAGTATTCTACTTCCCAGCATTGCTGTGGCCCCCTCATTTACAGAGCTCCTGTTGAAATGCATGAAGAAACCAGAACCTGTTAAAGAGGACAAAATGCAGAACTGAGAAAACAGATACCGGATACAGGAATGCGTGTCTCGCGGGCACTCTATTTCCACCTAGTTCCCACTGTATGCAGGGCACTGTTTTGAGCATTTAAATGCAGTTCTTGGAGCAGGCAGTCTATGAAGAAAAGCAACATTAGATCACTTTTTTCTTACTACACATGTTAGTTTTCAAAAATGGGAAAAAGTGTTACCTGTTTGGTTTAGCCTCTCTCTCTCCCTCTTTCTCTCTCTCTCTCCACCTGCCCCTTCCCTTCCTCCCTCCTACTGATCTATGTAGAACCACTATCCACTATTCAAATCTACATTTAAAAAATATTTTTTAATTGAAATATGTTTGACATGTACCATTGTGTAAATTTAAGGTACACAACATGTTCATTTGACACATTAATATATTGGCATCTGATTGTCATTGTAGCAATAATTAGCACTCCTATCACAATACATAATATCATTTCTTTTTGGTGGTGGGAATAATTAAGTCTAGTCTCAGCAAGTTTGACGATTATAATACAATATTGTTGCCTATTTTCACTATGCTGGGCATTAGATCTCTAGGGGTTTTTACTACGTGTTACAAGTTTGTACCTTTAAACAACATCTGTCATGTCCCCACCAATCCCCCAAAAAAGAAAAAGGAAAAGCCCCTCCATGCTCTTAGAGATCTCTACCCCTTCCCAGGTCATCTGAGCTGTCAAGCAATGGCCCTGGGTTCTGAAGGCTAGTTTTACATATTTGCTGCCAGAAATGAGAAAATAAATAAAAATGTGGTGCTTGTAGCCAAATAAATGACTATTTGATTCAAAACAAAATTTCAATGGAAAAGAATACTCATCTGAGTAAAATTAAATAAATTGTACTTTCTACCTTCATTTAAAGTATTTTTGTAACAGAAACGTGTAATCACAACCAGCTGAAATTCTGAAACTGATTAATTCACAGCCTGGTGCTGTTCACTGAAGTTCTCTTGGATTCTTCAGGCTTCAAGAAAACAACCCCACTGCTCCAGAGAAAAGAGTCCTTTTGGGGAGGGGCAGCCCCTCTTGCTGTGGGCACATACTATGGGTAGAGGCTTCACAGAGCCCAGCGCTGACTCATGGGGAAAAAAAGCAAACTCGGACAGTAAAAAGCAAAGAAATTAACCACATCCTTATAAGGCACAGAACCAATTCCTGAGCAGCACGAGTGGGCTATCATTAATAATTCTAATAAAAATAAGAACTCAAATCCCAGTATTTCACAGCAAAGAAAGAGGCTAGAACCGCTGAGAGTAAAATCTGGAAGTATCTCACTCCTGTTACCTTTGCACCGGCCCATGTTGGAGTGATCACTCTCTGGCCCCTCGGGAACCTGGGAGACCCGTTGCCAGTCAGCACTATCTTCTGAACTTTGAATCATACCACACACATTTTCCAGTTCAAAATCGCACGACTCCATAAAGCTCAAGGAAGAGGCTACCAAAGCAAAAAGACAATTATTGACGCTCATATATAACATGATAATCTAAGTAGTAAAAACTGAGATTATCCTGAAGCACTAGGAATTCTAGGATGACGTTAAAGAGGACTCGTCACTGATTCTGAGTGATGGTGGCTTCAAGATCTCTTGATATCTGCAAAACCAAGACAATCGACCAACTGTGTAGTTCTGTATAAGCTGCCTGCCCCAAGTCTTGTTTATCAGGTTAACTAATTATAGAAACCTGAGTCTACACTCCCCTAGTTATTCCGAGTAATAAACCACAACCCGGATTATTTGATCCCATTTATATTATGACTGTACACCTCATTTGGGCTGAAAAGAGTTTTCAATATCAAGTTGGTCCACATTTGCATTAGTAACAGCTTCAAAAACTTGAGTGGGGCATGCTCATGCTGCTATAGGACTCTGTTTGTTTTTATATCTAAAGCCCAGAGCTTGTGAGAAGAAAAATGCTGTTTCCATGTTGTAGTCTGGTATCTGGGGGCTATTCTGTTTTGTTTTGTTTTCTTTCTTTCAGAATATCAAACTTCAACTATCAAACTATTATTATCAAACAATTATCTAACTATAATTTCAGAAAACCTATCAATGCTTGGCAAAATGGCACATAACAGAATGTTTTCCTACAGAGCAGAGAGGAGGAGAAGTCATTTCAAAGAACCTGTCACATACAGCAGTTATACAGTTGATTCAGCTTTAAGATATCAGAGTCACTGAAATCCATTCGTTGGCCGATCACATCCATGAAGTCTGGGATTCTTGTCACAATTGTTGGTTCTGATCCATTCTGGAATGCAGTTTTACTATAGTGCATCACTGAGCTGTAATCATAGGGAACATTCAGGGAGTCTGTTTGTCGGTCATCATAGGATTCAAAATTGTTCTTTTTGCCTAAATGATAGATAAAAATCTTTAATTACTTGATGTTCACAGAATTTAGTTTATCTTACTCCAAAGACTGTTAACTTAGAAATAAAGATTATAATAAACAGTGCAACCTTGGCTACAACTGACACTCTATGGTATTTCAAGAGTGTTTCATATATTCCTATCTTAGAATAGACTATTCAAACTTAGAATCGTGATACCAGCTGTCATGCTGAACTTATCTAAGGTTTCATTTCAGCTCAAAGTTGGACTTTAGCATTTGGCCTAAGGTTCTAAGAACTGCTAATGGAAAGAAGGATTCTAAAAAGTGTTGTTGAAACACTCAGGGTCATTGGCAATGAGGAGAGGTAGAGTATCCTCAGTGGATGGAGATGAAAATAAGAGGACTTTGGGAGGTGTGGTGGGGTAGGATCTGGGAATGATAATGTGGTCATTGAAAGGATTGACATCGTCAGTGATTTCTTAGTTATCTTAGTTATTCTTAGTTTCTGGAACACGTGTAGATGTATGTAAATAAATACATTTAGAGAAGATTCCTGACCGCTTAGCATCATACCAATGGGCCACTGACTGCAATGTGAAATCGAATGATTTTGCGGACACAACAAGGTAGATTTGATCAACAAAGCATAAAGATGAGTTATCAAGTCGAGGCAGAAGTTTCTAACAGAAATAAGACATTGGAAATCTTAAAGAGTGAGGCCATAGATTAAAGCTCAACACTTCTCTTGTTCTAGAAATCTTTCAGTTGGCTTCAGTGCCTTCCCCCAGACTCTGGGTAGGGGTGAGGCCAGGGGCAGGTAATGTGATGTTAGAATTGTGATGTCAGGGGCCCTCACTGCAGAGCAGCCCTCACTGGCCTCACTTGATAGCGATGCCATCCTTCCCCTCCCCCTCCCCCCCACACCCCCGCCATACCCTATGGAGGCAGGACGGACGGGGAAACTAAGTGTCACTGCGGAAAATGTGAGTTCTAGTCGGACAGGGTTATTAAAACCTTTCTGACTTTGAGCACAAAGTCACGAAAAGTTCAGGCGGTTGGCAGTGTTTCCCAACATGGGCTCCAAAGAACAATAAATCCGGGAGATCAGCTCGGTGCTTTGTGACCACCTAGAGGGGTGGGACAGGGAGGGAGGGAGGGAAACGCAGGAGGGAGGAGATATGGGGATATATGTATAGCTGATTCACTTTGTTATACAGCAGAAACTAACACACCATTGTAAAGCAATTATACTCCAATAAAGATGTTAAAAAAATAAAAAAAAAATTTTAAGAAAAGAACAATAAATCCAAATGCTCCACAAAAAGAAAAAAAAAAAAAAGCATGATCAAGTCATTTTGGGAAATGCTCCTCTTGGAGATTTACAATTCGTGTTAGTCTAGCAAAGACACTGAACAGTACAGCAGTGTAAATAACTCTAAGTTTAATTTCTTTTAACCTAGGATTTCCCAAATTAATTTTGGGAAATCAGATTCCTTTCCTCACAACCCCCCTGAACAAATTGTGCAATGGCACTACATAAAATAATCTTCGGGAAACACTGGTTTCTAAGATCACATCCAGCTCAAACTGGGGTTCTGGAATACTGTTCCCCAAAAACCTTCAGGCACTTCAACTCCTATTGAATTAGAGCCAAATCAAGTAAGATCAAAACATCAGAGTTTTCCCATTATTGATAGACAGCACCAATGGCAGAAGAGGGCACATGTTTAGAAATTCAGTATTTAACTTAAAAAACAATGTAAGAAAACAAGATAAATGTACCTGAAATAATTCTGTCCCAAATTATGCTGACATAGTCATCCCGATCAGACCGAGACTGTTCATGCCAGAATCCCAGTGCGTGGAGAAACTCATGTTGCACTGTTGCTATTCTGTCACAGCCCTTTCCGATGGAGAGTTCTTGCTTCCCAACGCGCCTATTTCCCACTGAAGACCAGCAGCTTACAGGAGGGTTTACAGAAGGGGGAGAGGGTTTTATATTGATGCAGGTGGAGGTCCTAAGGCAAAATCCCTAATGCCTAATGCACTTAGGTACCCACCTAGATCCTTCACTTATGTTTGGACACCATGTATTTCTCTCAAAACCCCAGTACGGTATGAAAAGCCTTCCAGACCAGATGACCTTTGGGGAACTTGGGCTGTGACACCAAATGTTTAAAAAGGACTGAGTCATCCTCCAGGCAGCCAAGTCCTGATCTTTTCTGGCAATTTCAAAATTTTTCAGATGGTCCTTGAATAAGGGTTTTATAGATATAGGAACCATTCAGAACTGCTGACCTTGAGTCAAATAACTATCACCTTCTTAACTGAAGTAGTAAGAGTTCTTAGGTTAAAATAAATTTAAATATACATGTGTACATGCATACAGATGGGTTTTACTTGAAGGCAGAAATAAGGAGTATAGAAACGACAAACAGGTTGAAGTTCACAGAGTCATAGGGTGGATGGCATGCGATCCCACCTTCCTTGTCTTAACGTTGGCAGTCTGGTTGCATGTATGAAAATATTCTTTTATGGCTAAAGAAAACAGATCCAGCAAACAGCAATGGAAGCCCCCGACCCCCCCCCCCAAGGTTAGGGTCAAGGGCAACTGCTGTGATGTAATGCCCCAGCCACAACAGTTCTCATCAGAGCACTTAGAAGACCAACTCTTCAACTTACCCACTGCCCTTGAACACTGATATATAGTTGGGTTCTCCAGACCAAGGCTTGAAGTCAATGCATGTTTTTAGGCGATAGCGTTCAAATGCATTGAGGATAACTCCCCTGGCATTCATTTCTGAAGGAAGAAAACAAACAAAAATAAACTTATTAAAATTACCACCATTGAACAGTTCACCATGGAAACAGGCCATGCAATATATTGTTTATCGTGAGTTAGCCCCTCCATGAATATTTAGTGTTTTATTTTTTAAAAACTTAGTATACAGCACCAATCAAGTATCACATGCAATTAATTGGTTGTTCTTCAGGTAGCTTTTTTTCACCCCATATATATTTCCCTGGAGTCATTAGAGGTGCAAATAGCAAAAAGGGCATTTCCTTACCTCAGAGAACATATACATTGGTTCGCAGGTAACCAAAATGAACAATCACTGTCACATGCTTCATCTAAGAAGCTATAATATGTATTTAAAGCCTCACAGCAGAGTTTTTAATCTGAGGACCTTGAGATGAGAGGGACCATGAATATGTTGAAATAGTAGACAAAGAATTACGTCTATATCTCTATATATCTATCTCTGCAAAGTGCATTTTCTGGGGAGAGCATTCATAAGATTCGCAAGTGAGTTCCGGGTCCAAAACACAAATAAGAACCATTGCTTTCAAGTTGAGTGATGCTAACAGGTTAGATAGAATGGAGCTCAAAGACGGCAGAGGTGTGAAAGCAGCAAAGACGTTCAGGAAAAGAAGCTCAGAGGGCAACCCGGAGGAAGGAGCTATATCAGGTGCATATGGAGAGACAGTCACAGCTGGGGTCAAGTACGGTGAAGTGAAGGATGGTGTCTGCCGGGAGGTGGGAGACAGTATGGCAGAGAAGATGGTGTGTGGACTTTGGAACAAGACACAGCTAAGTTCTCCCCTATCCTCACCACTTATTATTTATTTATTTATTTATTTTGCGGTACGCGGGCCTCTCCCTGCTGTGGCCTCTCCCGTTGCGGAGCACAGGCTCGAGACGCGCGGGCTCAGCGGCCATGGCTCACGGGCCCAGCCGCTCCGCGGCATGTGGGATCTTCCCAGACCGGGGCATGAACCCGCGTCCCCTGCATCGACAGGCAGACTCTCAACCACTGCACCACCAGGGAAGCCCCACCACTTATTTTTGATACATAATCTTTGCCAATTTAATTTACCCTTAGAGCTTTGGTATTATCATCAGATCAGCTAAGTGGGGAATTAAAATCAACTTCACAGGGATATTGTGAGGATAGCAGAGAAAGTAGAGGTGAAGTTCCAAGTACAGTAGTCTCCCTTTATCTGTAGTTTTGCTTTCTGCAGTTTCAGTTACCTGCAGTTAACCGAGATCCAAAAATATTAAATGGAAAACTCCAGAAATAAGCAATTCATAATTTTTAAGTTGCACGCCACTCTGAGAGCTTGACGAAACCTTGTGCCATGCCGCTCCATCCCACCAGGGACTCCCCAACCCTGGACATCCATTATCTGCTCCCAACACCCAATCATCAACATCACCATGGGTCAGTGACCCAGCATCACCCGAAGCAGATGATCCTCCTTCTGATGTGGCATCAGAAGGTCAATAGTAGCCTAACGTTACATCACAACGCCTACGTCATTCACCTCATTTCATCTCAGGATGCAGGCATTTTATCATCTCACATCATCACAAGGGTTAGTACAGTACAATAAAATATTTTGAGAGAGAGAGAGACCACATTCACTTAACTTTTATTACAGTGTATTATAATTGTTCTCTTTTCTTATTAGTTACTATCTCTTCCTGTGCCTAATTTATCAATTAAACTTTATCATAGGTATGTAGTATAGGAAAAAACATGCTATATATAGGATTTGGTACTACCCACAGCTTCAGGCATCCACTGGGGGTCTCGGAACATATGCCCCAAGCATAAGGGGGCACTACTGTAAAGTGAGCATTTATCCAATGTTTATTTCCTTCCTACCTTCTTACATGTCCATTGCACAAACATTTAAAGACATTATTCAGAAAGCCTCTGTCTAGGTGAAAGTAAAGAACAAGATACATGTGGGACCTAAAATCCATGAATCTATAACAGGCACTCAGAATTCAACCTTTTACAATATCACACAAATAATACATGTTCATTGTAAGTTAGAAAATATAAACAAAAAGAAAGAAATTATAAAATCTTACCCAGAAATAATCAACCACATTTATCATACTTTTTTCTTATGAATACGTACATACATAATATAAATATTTTTATAAAAAATAAAGTCACAGCCTACATAATAATATTATAAACTATTTTTTCACTAAATAATATATCTTAAAATCTTCCTTCATCAGTAAGTATTGTTTTTTTGGGTTTTTTTTTTTTTTTTTTTTTTTTTTGCGGTATGCGGGCCTCTCACTGTTGTGGCCTCTCCCGTTGCGGAGCACAGGCTCCGGACGCGCAGGCTCAGCGGCCATGGCTCACGGGCCCAGCCGCTCCGCGGCATGTGGGATCTTCCCGGACCGGGGCATGAACCCGTGTCCCCTGCATCGGCAGGCGGACTCTCAACCACTGCGCCACCAGGGAAGCCCAGTAAGTATTGTTTTTACCATTTTAATGGCCACATTATATGACAGTAAGATACATAACTAACTTCCTATTGACAAATATTTAAATTGTTTCCAAATTTTCTGTATTGTAAGTATCACATTTGGGTCACTATTTCAGATCTAACACTTCCTTAAAATAAGGCATGATGATACCAACCACCACATGACTGTTTTTGAACTGAACGTAAAAGGAACTTGCTTGCCTTCGATTTTTATAAAGCTTAATAAGGATAGTTTCTATCCTGCGTTGAATTGTTTGGAGACTCAAATAAGGGAATAAATGTGAAAGTTTTGTAAAAAAGTATAGCTTTCTACCAAGATAAGATCCTTATTTACCCTGTGCCTTTATTTACCAAGGGCTTTAATTCACTTTGCATCACAGATGCAGAAGAGCTCCACCAGGGATCCTGTTACCTAAATCTCCAGGCTCCGAAGGACAAGGCAGGTCCCAGACAAGCCTAGGAGTTAAGCAAGCAGCTGTTTAGAATTATCTTCCCCTTGTTAGCCCCTTCCTGCTCCTAGCACCTTGGTCTTCATTTCTATTCCCACCTTTTACCCCTTTCCTCCTCTCCCTACTTCCCCTTACCACTCACTTCAAATCTGGCACTCAGGCAAGCAACTGTAACTCACTCACAGGAAGCTATACACCGTTGCTTCAAGTTCTACCCCTTTCAGGTGAGTTGCATCTTAACAGCCAGATAATACCTGAGGCTTAAGCTAAAAGACTAAAGCCCTACTGGCAGCATTTCATATGGAAAATAGTTTGGAGTTTTCTCAAAAGACTAAAAATAGAACTACCATATGACCCAGCAATTCCATTCCTAAGTATATATCCAAAAAAAACAAAAACACTAATTTGAAAAGATGCATGCACCCCAAATGTTCATAGCAGTACTACTGACAATTGCCAAGATATGGAAGCAACCTAAGTGTCCATCAACAGATGAATGGATAAAGAAGATGTGGTATATGTATATACACAATGGAGTACCACTCAGCCATAAAAAAGAATGAAATTTTGCCTTTTGTAGCAACATGGATGGACTTGGAGGGGATTATGCTAAGTGAAATAAGTCAAAGACAAATACTGTATGATATTACTTATATGTGGAGTCTAAAAAGTAGGAGAAACTAGTGAATATAACAAAAAAAAAACAGACTTACAGATATAGAGAACAAATTAGTGGTTACCAGTGGGGAGAGGGAAGGGGGGAGGGGCAAGATGGGGTAGGGGACTAAGAGGTACAAACTATTAGGTATAAAATAAGCTACAAGGATCTATGGTACAACATGGGGAATATAGCCAATATTTTATAATAAGCATAAATGTAGTATAACCTGTAAAAATTGTGACTCACTATATTGTATACCTGTAACATATAATATTGTACATCAACTATATTTCAATTTTAAAAAAGCAAAAAATTTTAAAAAAAGAAACAGGTACATAAAGCTCATAAGGTTAGGATAACTTTGGTTAAAATACATGGCAAAAATAGCCTAAGAGATACAGTCAAATTAAAGCTCACTGATCTTTCACGGAACACAGGAGAATAACGTTTTTAAGCTATACATACATACATATATATGTGTATATATGTATGTATATGTATTATACACATACATATATATGATTTTGAAACAAAAGTATTTTAAAATTTTTAATCAAAAGATTAAAATCAAAAATAAATATTTAAATAAGGAGAGGTTGGTAAAAGGGTACAAACTTTCAACTGTAAAATAAATAAGATCTGAGAATCTAATGTAAAACATGGTGACTATAGTTGATAGTACTGTATTGCATAATGGAAATTTGCTAAGAGAGTAGAACATAAATGTTCTCACACACAAAAAAAGGAGAAATACGTGAGGTGATGGATGTGTTAGTTAACTCGATGTGGGAATCCTTTCACAATGTATACATATGTCCAATCACCACAGTTACAATTTAAGTATCTTATAATTTTATGTCAATTATACCTCAATAAAGCCGAAATTTTTTTTATTTTAATAAAATGTTTCAGATTTTCCCCAGTTCCAAAAGCCAATGAACATCATTCTCTCCTGATGTTACACAAGCTCTTTATAGCTTCTAATCCTATTAATTACTGTTGCTTTGGCTTTTACTACTGTACTCTTGGTTTTTCATCTGTTTAATGGCCATTCTTCCCTTCTCAAAAATCTCTATCAGGGCTTCCCTGGTGGCTCAGTGGTTGAGAGTCCGCCTGCCGATGCAGGGGACGCGGGTTCGTGCCCCGGTCCGGGAAGATCCCACATGCCGCGGGGCAGCTGGGCCCGTGAGACATGGCCGCTGAGCCTGCGCGTCCGGGGCCTGTGCTCCGCAACAGGAGAGGCCACAACAGTGAGAGGCCCGCGTACCGCAAAAAAAAAAAAAAAAAAAAAAATCTCTATCAGATCTCCCATCTATATCAATGCCAAAAAGTTGCTCTCCCAGGCTGAATTCCATTCTGTGCCATCTTCTTACACAATACAATCTTCCTGGGTCATCCAATAAGATCCATTATCTATGAAGTACTCATTATATGCAAGGCACTATGTGAGAATCTCATCCATATCCATAGCTTCAACCATCTCCTATACCCTTAATAACTCCCTGTTAGATTTCTCTATCTTGAATGACCAGATCAGACACCAAGCCATTATATGATATCTCCACCACAGTGAGCCTGATGCATTTCAAATTCTACACGCCAAAAACCAATTTCCACCACATTTCTCTATCCTACCCTCTCCAAGACATATTCCCTATTCTTGTTAAAGGTGTTACCATCCACCCAGGTGTCTAAGACATAATCTTGGACACTAGCACTTCTTTCCCTAGACTCACCTTCTTGATCTCTTGGAGCTAATCACCAAATCTAATTGTCTCCTAAGCCTCTCTTAGAATTATCCCCTCTTGTCTATCCTCACTGAGAGAGTCTTGGTTCAGAAACACTTTAATCTTTCCCTGAATTTCTTCAAGAGTCTAACAGATCTTCTTACTCTCTTTCTGTCCCACTGATAATACATCTTCTATACTGCAACCAGAGTGATAACAATCTCACTTCTGAATTAAAACCTTTAGCCGCTTCACATTACCACTGGTATACACACCACGTTCTTTAACATGGGGAAGACTCAAGTCCTTCCCAATCTGAAGTCTGCCTACCTGTTCAACTTCATTATCTCCCCGCGCTCAACCTACTTCCCAGCAGGGGTTTTCTTCCTTTCCCCATGCCTTTGCACATAGTGATCCATCTGCCTAGAACGCGCTTCCCTTGCTGTCAGAGGCTGCACTAGCCCCCATAGTTCCTTTCTATGAGTTAGAAAGGGCCACCTCACTGTACACCAGAAACTAACACAATATTGTAAATCAAATATACTTGAAAGAAAGAAAGAAAGGGAGGGGCACCTCATCTGGGCAGATGTTCCAAGTGCTGGATTGGCAGGTGGATGACTAGTACTTCATGCAAAGAAATGAATGCTCATGATGAATATAATGCAAACTTAATTTCAGTCCCACTTGTGCCCCCTCCCCAGGCACCTATGTGTGGTGTACAACTTGCACAAGCTTCATGGCAGCCCTACTGCATAGGCTCACCTGCTCCCTAATGCATATGCCTTTATATCTAGGTTGAGTTAAACATCCTCCAGTGTGCTCCCATAACATTTTGAACATATCACTAATCATTACATTTACTGCATTCTATTATAATTAGCTTTTGGTTTATCTGAATCTCTATTGAAATGTATGATATTTAAGGAAAAATTTCCCAAATGGCAGTTCCTAAACTGATGCTGGTCAAGGATATCATTTTTACTAAATGGGGACCATGTTTAGAGCTTTCCATTACAATAAATTTCTAATACAGAATAGCTGTCCTTTCTTTTGGATTAGGTTCTTCTGACTTTTTAGTATTAAAACATTATTTATTTTATAAACAAAAAAGATGATAAAAGATGATAGTGGGTTCTTGTTGTTTAAGTTCCTCAATTGTTCAAATAAAATATTAGTAAAATAATGACAGTTCCTAAAGTTTTGTTTGGTTGGTTGTTTCATGTTTCAAACTCATATGTAAAGTCTGAACATATATGATACCACTGATTTAAAATAAAGACTAGCTCCCTAAAATCTATGTCCCAAGCAACCAATACAGAGTAGGCTCTCCATAAATATTGGTTGAATTCATCCCTTTATTGGTCAAAACCCAGCAAATATTTCAGACAAAATCATTTAGGTTCTGTTCATTTTTCATTTTGCTTATTTTTTTTAAAGTGTACTTAGCCACACAAAACAACAAAGAAAAAAACCCTTAAAGGCCATGTGAGTCTTCCCTTGGAAATACTGTCATCATATTCTGTCAGGAACATACATTAGTTGTGGGCACTCCAAAGTGCATACTAACCCAAGCTATCGTCTAGAACATATGGAATAGTATGAGGCCATCTATAACTTTCTCCAACGATGGAATTTCTTTCTTGTACCTGTCAAAATTAAGTGGGAAAGGATTTATTGAATGTATCAGTCAAAAATTTATGAAACAATCAATAGTTAATCTAGAAAGAAAGGAAGTTTTAAGCTTTCCCAGCCAGTCTAAACAAATTGCCAGGGTGTGTGCGTGCATGTACACATGTGTGTGTACACCTACTTTTATCATATTATAACAAAGGTTTTAGGAGGAAATCACTAATTTCTGGGGTTTTTTTTTCTTTCTTTTTTTTTATTTCTGGGTTTTTTAATAAGGAGAATGATAAGCATTAATATTTCCTTTAATCCTATCATTTCACTTCAATTATTCATATTTTTACATATCCTTGTAATAGCGCAAGTTCGTGGGCCTGACGCATAGTGAGGCCAAACAATCCGAAACATCAGAGTTTGGAGCAGAGAAAGGTTTATTGCAGGGCCGTGCAAGGAGATGGGTGGCTCAGGCCCCAAAAAACCCTGAGCTCCCCAAAGTGTTTCGGCAAAGCATTTTTAAAGGCCAGGTGAGGGAGGGTGGTTACAGGGTATGTGATCAGCTTATGCACAATTCTCTGATTGGCTGATGGGAAATCACTAATTTCTATCATTAATTTTGTTGATAAAGTTGAAGCAAAATCATGTAAATAATGATTGTTGGAAAACTGGACAATAAATATGGTAGATTCATAGACTAGTTTCTTATACTAGAGATTAAAAATATACAAGAAGGAAGTGATAGCAAAACTTCAATCATCTTGATCTCATAATATCAGAAAAAAAGTCACACATGAGCTGGACCAAAGTTTTCAAACAATTTTAAAGTACTTGAAATTTTTTTTTCCTGGTCCATTCATCCTTCATCAAGTATTTTTTTTAACATCTTTATTGGAGTATAATTGCTTTAAAATAGTGTGTTAGTTTCTGCTTTAACAAAGCAGAATCAGCTATACATATAACAAAGTGAATCAGCTATGCATATACATATATCCCCATATCTCCTCCCTCTTGTGTCTCCCTCCCAACTTTTATAATAGAAAGCTAATAATGTTTCATTAATGTATTCATCCAGCCAACAAAATGAACACTGTTCAAGAGAACAGAGATCCATTGGTAACCAAACTACCAATGTCTCTACCTTCCTAGAGCTCTTTCTAGTAGAGGAGACAAACAGCATGTAAGAAAACAGTCTAAGGACTTCCCTGGTGGCACAGTGGATAAGACTGCACACTCTCAATGCAGGGGGACTGGGTTCGATCCCTGGTCAGGGAACTAGATCCCACCTGCATGCCGCAACTAAGAGTTCACATGCCACGACTAAGAGTCCACACGCTGCAACTAACAAGCTGGTGAGCCACAACTAAGGAGCTGGTGAGCCACAACTAAGAAGCCCACCTGCCGCAACTAAGACCCCATGCAACCAAATAAATAAATAAATATTTTTTTAAGTTTACACAGGATATAATTAATAGTAGCAGAGGAAATGAAAAAGGGAGATGTGGACAAGAATAAAGGGATTAGGGGAGTGTATTAGATAAAGAGGTCAGGACAGGACGCTTTTTTGAAAGGATGACATTGAAGGTGAAATGAGAGTGATAAGAAAGAGCCCGTATTGAAAGGGGCTCTGGAAAGATCATTCCAGACAGAGGAAACAGTAGTTGCTCTGCTCTGAGGTAGGAATATGCTTGGTATATTTTGCATGTTTGAGGCCAGTGGCCTAAGGAGATGAGATCAAAGAAGAGAGGAGATGGGAGGAGAGATAGGCAGGAGTTAAATCATGCAAAGTCCTAAAGGCTGTGGGTAAATCTGGATATTATTCTAAATATGGTAGGAAGCTGTTGAGTTTCAAGCCAGGAAGTGAAATGGTGGTGTTGCTTATTTAAAAGTTCACTTTGCTGTAGGGGATAGGGGACAGGGACAGGGTGGAAAAGATTCTAGGAGGGCAACATTTGAAGCAGATAAATTAGGAGAGAAGTGGATTCTTTGAAGTATATATACTTTGGAGATAGAAATGATAGAACTTGCTGATGGAGTGGATGGTGGGGTGAGGGAAACGGAAGAAGCAAAGGTGACTCCTAGGTTTTTTACTTATTCAGTGGAGTGGGGAGAGGGAGTGGTGATTACTTTACTAAGAGGGAAAACTAGGCAGGAACAGCTTGTATGAGAAATCAAAGTTTAGTTGAGGACACATTATGTTTGAGGTATCTTGTAGACATTCCAATGGAACTGATGGATTAGTACTGGGATAGACAAGTCAGGAGCTCAGGAGAAGGAATGAACCAGAGTTATACATTGGGAGTCATCAGCACAGAGATGACAAGCCCTGGTACAGGGTAGGATCAAGGAGAGAAGAGCAGACCAAGGACTAAACCTCAGACACTGCAGCTCTGTTTCTTGAGTTGAAGTTCACAGTGGGGGTTGAGGAATGTTTAAGCTCCCTTAAACTACATGTAAGGTACCTGTGTTCACCTGTGTGCCATGATGGCTAGGTAAGAACCAGTACTCTTTTTTTTTTTTTTTGCATTACGCGGGCCTCTCCCTGTTGTGGCCTCTCCTGTTGCGGAGCACAGGCTCCGGACACGCAGGCTCAGCGGCCATGGCTCACGGGCCCAGCCACTCCGCGGCATGTGGGATCTTCCCAGACCGGGGCACGAACCTGTGTCCCCTGAATTGGCAGGCGGACTCTCAACCACTGCACCACCAGGGAAGCCCCAGAACCAGTACTCTTTATGATAGTTTGGGAAGATCTTTATGTGGCAACTCTATTCTCAGCTGTCAGAGTAGGAGTCACAAAACCTTTCTCTTATGGTAAAAACCTGATTCATTGAATTTACAAATTCAGTTTAATTTTGCTACAACTGGCTTTAATCAGTGAGGTTCTATTTAAAAATGAAAATATCATATTGTTCCCATAATGAAAATCAGTCAGATCAATAAGACCAAAGCATACCAGGTGAGTGACGGTAGTTTTAACCACACACAAATCTGAGTAATGAATGATGAAGATACTATTATATGAGTCCCTTAGAGTATAAAGTATTCATTGACTAAATGTGTCAACTATGATTCTACACCCTTAGAGATAGTTGGGCTTAACAAAGCCCATGTTGTCCCATCATTCTCAGATACTCTATTTTAGCTTGCAGTGGTTAATTGAAGGTCTTTCCTTGCATTGTTTCAACTCACCCCATCAAGTCTGATGTCTCCCTCAAAAAGATCCAGTCCCAAATCTAAGAGGGAAGGTAAAAATTTGTGTTAGCAAATTGGATTCAAACTCCCCACTTAATAAAGAATTTTAAAAAATCCACAAACCTTCATTGATATCAAATATATCCTGGTCAATTCCACCATCTACATCTTTAACAAAAAGAACAAAAACACATTGAACATTGTGTTTATGAAAGACGAAAATCTTTATCAATTACCAATTAGAAGTAAGCAAGGTTCTTTTGCCTCAGATAAGAGAGTACCAGGTTCTGATTCAACATACATTGATTCATTGATTGATTGATCGATTGATTGAGACCTCCCATGAGCCAGGCTTGGGGCTATGGGGCTTTTGCATATATACTCTTGTTTTACCCATGTCCCTTGTATGCCAAATAACTTCAGGAATAAGAAATTGGTCATTCCATGTAATATTAAGCTTAATTTGAAAGACTAGATTAGATGACTAGATTAAATAGGAAGCAAATATTTAAATTTGGTCAAACCAGTACAATCTATCCATATATTTATATTCCTTGCTAATAGTGTACCTTGGAACTCTCAAGCAAAATTCCTAATTTATATTTGAATTATTCTTAAGTTGCAAAGGGGTAGATAATAATGGCCAAGCCTCTAAGTGTACAACTGAATAGGACAGACATCAGGTCCATTTGATTTGACACAAAATAACAAAAATAATAATAGTAGGCATTTTATGGGATGCCGATATGTCAGTCACTGTGTTTGGACTTTCTTATACCACCACTTATTTTTTTTTTTTGCTGAGTAGGTGGAACGCTGGAGCAGAAACAATAAAACGTTCCTCAATAAGTCAAAAGAAGCCAGCGCTTGATCAAAGTTCAATGCAATTATGCAATAATGCATATGCAATTATGCACTGTGCTTAGCATTAAATGTGTCCTAAGTTCTTCTGTTCTGTTGTTCTATTATTCACATAACCTTTTTTTATTATAACATAGGGCAAAACTCAAAATAGACTCACCAAAGATTTCTGGGGTTGGCTGGGAAACAAACACATACAAAAGATATATTATTATGATGCCCACGAAATAAATGGTCTTATTGATTCCAATTTATATCTAACCATTTCTGGGGTTTTCTTTTTTCCCTAATATTATGGATAGCTTTCTGGCAAAATCCCAAGAGAACTAAAGCAGAGTCTAAGATAACTTTTTGACCCAAGGGTCTTCTCATTTCATATAAAAAATGAAACAGCCTGTTGTATGGATTTGAAGGTGAAAGAAACAAGAAACCAACTTCACAGGTTGAAAAGAAGGCAGAACATAAGAGTCCTGCCCTCAATTAAGTGTTCACTTTAAACATGATTTAAAGTGAACATGATTCTAAAGAATTCATGGAGCTATGCTTGAAAAACCTAATAATTTATTCCCAATATTGAAATATTATAATTTTTCATGATCCTTTAAAAAGAAAATTTTATTGAAGACCTCATTAACCATGGTTTACTTTCACATTTCTCTCAAGACTCCACCTTCAAAGTCAATACCAAATACTCCAGAAAAAAAAATCTATGGCTATACTTTGCAAGTGGGAAAAAAAAAAAAAACCTTCTGAAAACAGATTCGCTACAGGTGATGAAATGAAACCCAGACCACATACACAATGGCAAAAACTAAGTAAACCTGAGATTTCTTAGTGAAGTCTAGTTTAAAAAGCTCACGGGACTGGTAGACAGTAGGTCTGGGTTTTATTCCTGCTTCTACCAACTAACAGCAAGTCAGTTCACCTTCCTGATACTCAGAATATCTGTATAATATGGTCAGTGCCTGCTTTGCCTGGGTATTATGATGGTTATATGATGTAATGTGAAAGAACTTGGTAAACTTGTCATACAAATGTAAGGTACAATTTTTATTTAAATACTTACCTGTAGATACTAGAATATAGATACTAGAATCAGTTGGGGTGTTTGACAAGCATGGGAATAACTGGTTGGATGATGACCATCCTTTTTGATATTAATTAGTGCCTTGATTGCCTCACACTTGGCCACACACAGGCACACACTCACAGAGGAATGCCAACACACCTCCTGAAAAAAGTCATCAAGTATTTGTTCATAATTACAGTTTTAATAAGTCTTCAATAGTATCTCCTGTTCTCACTGCTGTAGTTCTGTTCACAGAATATCAACTCAACATAATAATTGTTATTTAAAAATCACAACTAAAGGTTCCCCCCCAGTCACTTGAAACTTCATTTAAAACCTGATTATGAAAAAAAAAAAAACAAAAACAAAAACGTGATTATGGTTACCAGGGGATAAGGGGGGGAGGGATAAATTGGGAGATTGGGATTGACATACACACATATACACATATCTATACAAGATAAATAACTAATAAGAACCTGCTGTATAGCATAGGGGACTCTACTCAATACTCTGTAATGGCCTATATGGGAAAAGAATCTTAAAAAAATAAATAAAGAGTGGCTCTCTATATATGTATAACTGATTCATTTTGCTGTACACCTGAAACTAACACAACATTGTAAATCAACTACACGCCAATAAAAATTAAAAATAAATAAATAAAACAAACCTCAAGTTGGTTTGTGGTACCAACTACCTGTCACTGTAGAAAGATAGTTCTAACCTGATGAAGAAGCAGAAAAGAAATCCCATGCTACAAAACGTAAGTATTTGCTGTGCCTGTGACATTCATCATTCACTCCGTCATGTCTCACATTACTGTAACAGCAATATGTGTCACATTCCGCAGTAAAAATGGAACGATTTTCAAATTTCACATTTTCCATCTTATGAAAAGAAAACTTGTTACACAGCAATGAAACTGAAGATAAAACATAACTTTATGTCAGTGTCCCTGACTTTCCTTCTGGTGGGTCTTCTTCTCACTCCCAGTACCCTGCTTGTCCCTGCTCGCCAAAAAGAAACGTTTATTTCATTGATACTTTGAAATTCCTTAAAAAACAAAAAACGAACGAACAGGTTGTTCTTTAATAATCAGTATCAACTACCCCCAATTTTTCTAATTGTTTTCCATACATTGTTTTCTTACCAAGCCAAAAACCCGGAGGAGGGCAGCAAAGAAAAGAAATGAAGGCAGATACCAAGAATCCATGCTGTCACTTCCAGCTGAAAGTTGCAAACTATGAAATTCAGAGTAGCATTTACTTTTTAAAAGGCAAGCATCATAACGTATAGCCTTTGATCTTAATGATCCATCTGGCAGGTCAGCCCACTGCAGTAGTAATACCTCCAATCAAAAAGTTAAAGTCCAGTATCCTTAACACTGTTCTGCAGAGTTTATTGGTTGTTATTTTGTGTGTGGGTTTTTTTTTTTCTCCTGTGTCAACATTCAATAGCCAAGTGCCTGGCTGAGACCTGTTAATAAGTTCTCTAATGTATAATACTGGTCCCCAAGATTATTAAGTGCCATTTGAGGGAAAAAAATCCAATTAATTTCTAAACTCAATCTTTCAAATGGAAACATTTGTGAAGCTCTTTCTGCCCTTGTAGCCCTGAGCTGCTTTACTATATCCATGTATGTCCATGGCTGTTTATTGTTCATTCATTTAATAAAAATGTATTGAATTACAATACAAAATCCATTAATGTCCTAGAAACTTGGCATATTTGATATTCACATATAAAGTGGCAATAGCAAAACAGCAACATACATCTCTCCTAAAAATTCCCATCAAGCAAAGTCAAGTGGGAGTTAGAGTAAAAGACTGGGAAGGGTCACTGGTTTTCTGAAAAACTAGTGTCCCCAATCCATCTCTCAATTCTTTCTTTTTCCTCTTGGGGTAATTTCTCTTTAGAGACAACCTACTCTCTCATTTCCCACACTTTCACTCTCAACTTAAGTGTGATGCAGGGTAATATTTTTGAAATACGAATTTTTCCCCTCAGTATTTCCTTCCCCACTCAAGATTGGTCTTTGCTCCATTCTGTGCTAATAAAAAGGATATGAAAAGACATGTAGGGGCTTCCCTGGTGGCTCAGTGGTTAAGAACCCACCTGCCAATGCAGGGGACACGGGTTCGAGCCCTGGTCTGGGAAGATCCCACATGCCACGGAGCAACGAAGCCCGTGTGCCAAAACTACTGAAGCCTGCATACCTAGAGCCTATGCTCCTCAACAAGAGAAGCCACTGCAATGAGAAGCCTGCGCACCACAACGAAGGGTAGCCCTCGCTCACCACAGCTAGAGAAAGCCCACATGCAGCAACAAAGACCCAACACAGCCAAAAAATAATTAAGTAATTAATTTTTCTAAAAAAGACTAAAAAAAGGAAACAGCAATACTCTACAAAAGAAAGCATGTCTTCAGTGGAGGAGAATAACTTCTAAGAAGCCAAGAGTGGCCCAGAAGTATCAAAGAAAGCTACCAGGTCTGAGGGGCCAAATGGATAGGAATAAGCCCAGAGATTAACCCACGCGCATACAGTCACCTAATTTATGACAAAGGAGGCAAGAACATACAATGGAGAAAAGACAGCCTCTTCAGTAAGTGGTGCTGGAGAAATCTGGAGAGCTACATGTAAAAGAACGAATTTAGAACACTACCTAACACCATACACAGAAATAAACTCAAAATGGATTAAAGACCTAAATGTAAGACGAGACACTATAAAACTCTTAGAGGAAAACATAGGAAAAACACTCTTTGACATAAACCACAGCAAGATCTTTTCTGACCCACCTCCTAGAGTAACAGAAATAAAAACAAAGATAAACAAATGGAACTTAATTAAACTTAAAAGCTTTTGCAC
Organism: Delphinus delphis; assembly: GCF_949987515.2. Lineage (NCBI taxonomy): Eukaryota > Metazoa > Chordata > Mammalia > Artiodactyla > Delphinidae > Delphinus > Delphinus delphis. Next base: position 46,874,127 of record NC_082695.1, on the reverse strand, counting down.
AGCAAAGGAAACCATCAAAAAGACAGCCCTCAGAATGGGAGAAAATATTTGCAAATGAAACAACAGACAAAGGATTAATCTCCAAAATATACAAACAGCTCATGGAGCTCAATATCAAAAAAACAAACAATCCAATTAAAAAATGGGTGGAAGGCCTAAATAGACATTTCAGCAAGAAAGATATACAGATGGCCAAGAGGCACATGAAAAGATGCTGAACATCACTAATTATTAGAGAAATGCAAATCAAAACTACAATGAGATATCACCTCAAACTGGTCAGAATGGCCATTATCAAAATCTCTAGAAACAATAAATGCTGGAAAGGGTGTGGTGAAAAGGGAACCCTCCTGCACTGTTGGTGGGAATGTAAGTTGATACAACCACTACAGAAAACAGTATGGAGGTTCTCTAAAAAACTAAAACTAGAACTACCATATGACCCAGCAATCCCACTACTGGGCATGTAGCCTGAGAAAAGCATAATTCAAAACCAGACATGTACCACAGTGTTCACTGCAGCACTATTTACAATAGCCAGAACATGGAATCAACCTAAATGTCCGTTGACAGATGAATGGATAAAGAAGATGTGCCACATATATACAATGGAGTATTACTCAGCCATAAAAAGAAATGAAATTGAGTTATTTGTAGTGAGGTGGATGGACCTAGAGTCTGTCATAAAGAGTGAAGTAAGTCAGAAAGAGAAAAACAAATACTGTATGCTAACGCATATATATGGAATCTAAAAAAAATGGTACTGATGCACCTAGTGGCAGGGCAGGAATAAAGATGTAGACATAGAGAATGGACTTGAGGACACAGGTTGGGAGGGGGAAGCTAGGGCAAAGTGAGAGTAGCATCGACATATATACACTACCGAATGTAAAATAGTTGGCCAGTGGGAAGCAGGAGCATAACACAGGGAGACCAGCTCGGTGCTTTGCGATGACCTAGAGGGGTGGGATAGGGAGGGTGGGAGGGAGGCTCAAGAGGGAGGGGATATGGGGATATATGTATGCACATGGCTGATTCACTTTGTTGTACAACAGAAACTAACACAGTATCATGAAGCAATTATACTCCAATAAAGATCTATTTTTAAAAAAAAAAAAAAAAAAGAATGTCTCCACAGCAGACTGCACAGAATGACAACAAGGGACCAGACAGAGGGATGGATGTTTCAGAGGACGCTTGTGAGGACACATGACATCAGGAGCAGATGGGACCTCAGCTGTTAAGTTTAGGCACAAGCCTAGGGGTAAAAGATGGAAATCCTGAATTGGCTGCGATTAAATATCTCCCACTTATGTGGATAGAGACCCAAAATAATAGTTATGGTTACAAAAAAATAAAGGTATTTATTATATACATCTCTTTTTGTGAGCTGAGATGTGAAACTGAGACTTCTGACTGCATTCTATGTGTCGGGACAAGCAGCTTACATTCGAAGTTAGCAAATTGGAAGCAGGCAGATAAGAAGCAACAGTTCCTACAGGACTGCTGGAGTCTGTTTTGGACCCTAATTACAGCATATGGACAGAGCCTTGCTACGAATCTCACAGAGAGTCATGGAGGCATGGCTGAAATCCAAATATGATGTGTTTTGACTACAGTTAATGGATATCTTTTACATTTCCTTCTTTCTGGGGTTGTCAGTGATGCTCTTTAATGCAGAAGCTACACTTGGCTTGTCTAACACACCTCCAGTTTCCCTCACTTGTACCCCACCCCTAGGAAACTTTTTCAAGCTCATCATGGAATCTGAAGTTGGATCCCAGGAAAATGTCTGCCTCCGGTTGCTGGCCCTCCTCTGGTCTTCCTTTCTCCCAGGTAATATGGAAGGAACAGGCATCTGTGAACAGGAGACCCAGTGCTGGAGATTCTAGGCCTTATGGATTGCTCTGAAAGCCTCTTAAACTATCGGAGAAGCATATTTCTCTTAGGAATGTGATTCTCAAGATCCCCATGGAATATGAGTACATTCTAGACCTGAGGGTAGCAGACCATGAGTGTAAGAAACTTCTTAACAGGAAATAGTACAGAGAGATTGCAACAAAGATCCAAAAGACTTTGTATCTTTCTTCTTGTAGTGCCTGTTTCCGTCACCTGACTCTCCTTCCCCCCCCGCAAAAAAATAGTTTTCCAGGAACAGAGTTATAGATACAGAGAATAAACAGGTGGTTGCCAGAGGAGATGAGGTGGGGGAAAGAAATAAATAGGTGAGAGAGATTAAGAGGTGTGGACTTCCAGCTGCAAAATAAATGAGTCATGGGTATGAAGTGTACAGTTCAGGGAATATAGTCAATAACTATGTAATATGTTTATCTGGTGACAGGTGATAACTAGACGTGTAGTGGTGATCATTTAGAAATGTATAGAAATATTGAATCACTATGTTGTGCAACAGGAACTAACATAGTGCTGTAGGTCAAGTACACTTCAAAAACAAACAAACTCATAGAAAAAGAGATCGGATTTGTGGTACCCAGAGGCAGAGGGTGGGAGGAGGGGGAATTGGATGAAGGCAGTCAAAAGGCACAAACTTCCAGGTATGAGATAAATAAGATCTGCTTTCACCTTCTGAGAGGGTCCACATTCTGTCCATGGAATGTGTATCTCTCTAAATAAACTTGCTTTCACTTAAAAAAAAAAAAGATAATTAATACTAGGGAGCTTCCCTGGTGGCACAGTGATTAAGAATCTGCTTGCCAATGCAGGGGACACGGGTTTGAGCCCTGGTCTGGGAAGATACCACATGCCACGGAGCAACTAAGCCCGTGCACCACAACTACTGAGCCTGCGCTCTAGAACCTGCGAACCACAACTACCGAACCCATGTGCCACAACTACTGAGTCTGTGTGCCACAACTACTGAAGCCCTCACGCCTAGAGCCCGTACTCCGCAACAAGAGAAGCCACTGCAATGAGAAGCCTGCTAGCCGCAACTAGAGAAAGCCCACGCACAGAAACGAAGACCAACCCAGTGCAGCCAAAAATAAAATAAATAAATAAATTTATTTTAAAAAATAATAATAATTAATAAATAAGTACTAGGGATGTAATGTACAACATGGTAAATATAATGAACGTTGCTATGAGTTCTATATGAAAGTTAAGAGAGTAAACCCTAACAGTTCTCATCACAAGGAAAACTATTTTTTTCTGCTTCTTTAATTTTGCATCTACGCGAGATGATGGGTGTTCACCAAACACTGTGATAATTATTTCACAGTGTATGTAACTCAAGTCATTATGTATGTAGGCAAATCACCTTAAGCTTACACAGTGGTGTATGTCAATTATATCGCAATAAAACTGGATGAAAAAAAACTTTTGTAAGTTATTTCATTAATTTCCCAATGCTAACTTTTTATGAAATCTTATAAGCACTTCTATAACATGCTGGGGAGGTACATAAATTTAAATTTAATTAAATGGATCTAGGAAAAAGGAAAAGAATGGGGGGATGTGGTGACTAGAGAAGTCCCTGGGCAGCTAGGGGGACACAAATTCAATAGGGGTCCAGCCAAGTGAAGGGCAGAAGAGCTCCTAGGACATCTGCACACCCTGGTGCTGAACAGACTAAATCATGTTCTTCACACAGATCTTCTAAGCACCTCCCCACATTACCGTCTCTTACCCCATTTTTCAAAATTGTGGTAAGTTACTGTATCAGTCAGGGTTCTCCAGGGAAACAGAACCGATAGGATGTATATATAGATAGAGAAAGAAATTTATTTTAAGGAATTGGCTCACATCATTGTGGAGGCTTGCCAGTCCAAACTCTGCAGAGTGGGCCGGCAGGTTGGAGACCAAGAGAAAAGTTGATGTTGCAGCTTGAGTTCAAAGGCAGTCTGCTGGCAGGATCTCCTCTTGTTCTGGGGACCTGTCTTTTGTCTCTTCAACCCTTCAACTGATTAGATGAGGCTCACCCACAGTACGGAGAGTAATCTGCTACTCAAAGGCTACTGATTTACATGTTAATATCATCTAAAAATATTTTCACAGGGACATTTAGGCTTATATTTGACCAAATATCTGGACACTGTGGCCTAGCCAGGTTAACACAGGAAATGAATCATCCTGTGATGGTTACCTTTTTACTGCTCTTCTTTTATTGCCACTCTTCAAGATCACCTGTTTATGGGATGGCCACTGGTCATGCTAGAGGTGATTACTGTTGCCACTTAATACAAGTGGCTTGATTGTCAGCTACACCCCTGGCTGAAGACAAAGACGTTATGTATCATAGTTCACAAGGACCATGAATGACAATGCAGTCACACCTTTGATCAAAGGACTGGGAGTAACCTTTGAGATGTCAAGAAGCCATCTGGCTGAGGGAGTGAGGAACAATTCTATTCCTACACAGAATGATCCTTCTTCAAATCTCTGCACTGGTTTCATAGAGGGAGCTCTTCTGCTAAGAGGCAGCCTACTAAGAAACTGAGGGGGGGAAATCGCTACAGCATGATGAAATAAACAGCATCCTGCCATCACTACAAAAGGATCAACAGCTGGCTCAGAAAGTTCTGCAACCCTAATCTAGTTCAGCTGGCTTGGTGCCCTTAAGAATTCACCCCAAGCTCCAACAGGTCCAGAATGGGCATCCACTGATACCCGTTCATCTACTTCATGGGATTGCTCAAGAGTTTTAATGCCCTCAAACTCCAGTCCAGTTTACTCCTCTGTAGCTCAGGCCTGCAAACACCTGGAAGAAGCGATGAATCATTCCTTCTTCATGCTTTGGTTGCACTTATGTATGGTACTCATTACCCTAAAGTATAGTTATTATTTACAAATCTTCCTCTCCCGAGTAACTAACTGAAATCAGTCTCATTAAAATTTGTAACTCCAATACTTGGCACTTAATAGGTGCTTGGTAAACATTTGTTGGGAGAAATGGGAATGAACTATGGAAAATCAGTATCTAGAAAATGCTCTAATTTCTGTAAGCCTACCCCAATGCCACTAAGCGCACAGCATTTTTTTATGGGCACAGAGGCCAACAAAACCACATGTTTTTGTCCTGAGTGTTTTTGTCCAATAAGAACAAACATTTCCCACTGGGAAGAAATGTAAGGCTTTGTTGTGATCTATTGTTACGGGTTTCCTGTGTACACATCAACGCTTCATGGTTTGGTTGGGCCAAATCAGACTTACGTGCAAAATGACATAAGAGTACTTCCCGAGGGTGGGGTTGTGTATGCCCGACACTAACACAGTTTAAAAGCCACTCGTCAATATGAATGTATTCAGTGTAAGCTCACTCCATTCATTTTCAAGAAAATTTCAGCCGAATACCCAATAACCATAGTTTGTCAGTTGTTCTTTAAGTAAATATGGTGTTTTTTCATGGAATGAGAAAAGCAGCTAAATCAGTTCACATCTCAAGCAATCACATAAGTGCTTTTCCTCAAAAACATGTAAGTTGAGAGCATGGATCATTGGCTATTTGGGTCAGCTAAGATGACACTGTTATAGGCCCTGAGATACAATCACTAAAGTGCAACTAATCTGGTTTAACAACTAGCAGGTGGCACTTTCCATGTGCCCAACACAATGTGCGTCATCCAGCCTGTTTTCCCCTGCGTTGGCTTTTTGTTTCATTTTGTTTTACAGTGTCCTGCAGAAGTAAGCCACCCAGATGTGTACTAAAATGACAACTACTTTACAAAGAATACGTAAATGACACTACCTGCTGTGCAACAACAGAAAGAGAGCATGAGGTAAACAAGGTCCCACACGGTGCGCAAGACCGGACTGGTGCACTGGGGGATGAACTTGACTCTGCTACATCGGGTTGTTCAAGTGTCTGGTGTCAATGGCACTGCTTAAGCCTTTGCTGCTTCTGGTAGGAGAAATCTTGCTGGGCAGAAGCAAAGGAAATTTCAGAGACTAGTCTTCTTTCTTCCTTTCATTTTCTGGGCTCCAGTTTTTAACTCGCAATAACATTAAGCCTGGGTCACTTTAACCACAAAAATTACTGAGAAAGAAAAGCTTGAGTGTATGATTCACTTCATTGTCGTCGACTGTGAATAGAAGGGATCTCTGAAGCACTCAGCAGGTGTGTCTGGCTCCTGATCCTTCTTTTTTTTTTTTTTTTTTTTTTTTTTGGCGGTACGTGGTCCTCTCACTGTTGTGGCCTCTCCCGTTGCGGAGCACAGGCTCCGGACGCACAGGCTCAGCGGCCATGGCTCACAGGCCCAGCCGCTCCGCGGCATGTGGGATCTTCCCGGACCGGGGCACAAACCCATGTACCCTGCATCAGCAGGCGGACTCTCAACCACTGCGCCACCAGGGAAGCCCTCCTGGCCCTTCTTGTCACGTGTGCATTCCTTTGCAGCTGTCCCCTAACTTCTTCTCTTGAAACCCATTTTCATTCTGAAAAATGATTGAGGACCCCCAAAGAAATTTTACTGCTCTGAGCTACCTATCAATATTGACCTTATTAAAAACTAAAACTGAGGGAATTCCCCAGTGGTCCAGGGGATAGGAATCCGTACTGTCATTGCTGAGGGCCCTGGTTCAATCCCTGATCAGGGAATTAAAATCCATAAGCGACGCAGCGTGACCAAAAAGGAAAAAAAAAAAATTAAAACTGAGAAAAAATTTTAAATGAATATAATTCATTTTAAAATAACAATTTAGGGCTTCCCTGTGGCGCAGTGGTTGAGAGTCCGCCTGCTGATTCAGGGGACATGGGTTCGTGCCCCGGTCCGGGAAGATCCTACATGCCGCGGAGCGGCTAGGCCCGTGAGCCATGGCCGCTGAGCCTGTGCGTCCGGAGCCTGTGCTCCGCAACAGGAGAGGCCACAACAGTGAGAAGCCCGCGTACCGCAAAAAAAAAAAAAAAAAAAAAAAAACGAAAAAACAAAACAATTTAAAACCCAGTGTATGTTAACATAAATAATATACTTTAATGAAAAATAAGTACATATTAAAAGACAAAAATAAATTAGTGAGAAGAGTGGCATCATTTTCTGTCTCTGCAAATCTCTTAATGTCTGGCTTAATAGAAGACAGTTGGATTCTCAGATGCACTTCTGTGTTCAAGTCCTTGCAACGTATTGTTATGATTAAAGTATATGAAAAAAATTTGGCCTCAAACAGAAATGTCAGTTGAAAAAGGAAGGAGTGTTTTAATAGCTTTTTTGGGATAATTGTGGCTATTCTTCTCAAATACTATACCCAAACTTGACAAGCTGTAGTTTCTTAAACCACATCAATGAACTTTTCGTACTCTGTTATATTAAAATCCATTGGTCCATCTTGCATTTTGAATGGATCCTCTACTTATGCATTGTAACATCATTCATCTTTTAGAAAATCTAGATCTTCCAAACATTAACACATTTAATTGTACCTTATTAGATAAGTCTCTTTGTTAACATCACCATCAATCTCATCAGAAATGTTTATAAGTATTTGGGAAACTGTCAAATTCGTGATGGCAGAAACAAGTTTTCCACAATTCTAACTTTCTTTTGAAAGCTCCATTATTATCATTGACAATAAATACTGCTAGTTGGTTTCCTGGACATTTTAGGCTCATTCCATTCATTTGCCAAAAAATTTCTGTCGAATACCTAATAACCATAGTTTTTTCTGTCAGTTGTTCTTTAAGTAAATATGGTGTTCCAGGAAAAAAACTAGTTCAGCTCACATCTCAAGCAATCACACCAATAATTTTCCTCAAGACAAAGACTGTATTTTGGAATGTAGCAAAAGTGCTCTGTGTGAACTGTCCACTTTGTCACACATAATGTTACAAAGATGTGCACTCAAAGGTCTAGATTTAACAAAATTACTTTTTATAGCTTCATCAGGACATTTTAAAGGTAGACTGTTTTGTGGTTGTTTTTTACTGCAAGTGCCTGGCAGTAAAGAATACAATGACTGCTGTGCCAGTGCCTTTGCATCAAGGTGCATTGTCAACACAGTCAAAAAATAAAAAGGCCAAAATGTCAGTATTTCATGAAAATAGTTTGACCTGTGGAGCCCTAAAAGGGTCTAAGGGACACTCAGGGGCCTGTGGTCCACACTTTGAGAACCATTGCCTTATAGTGAGGGGAAAGATAGAATGAGACTCAAAAAGACTAGGATTTAAACCCTTAGCTAAGAAGTTCAGCTACTTATTAGCTACCTGAGCATGGGAAAGAAACTCTCTGGGTCTCAACTTTCTTACGTGTAAAATAGAAATAATAAAATAAATGGGCATGATTAGCATGTTTTAAAAATTTTATGTATAGGACCTCCCTGGTGGCGCAGTGGTTGAGAGTCCACCTGCCGATGCAGGGAACACGGGTTCGTGCCCCGGTCCGGGAAGATCCCACATGCCACGGAGCGGCTGGGCCCGTGAGCCATGGCCGCTGAGCCTGCGCGTCTGGAGCCTGTGCTCTGCAACAGGAGAGGCCACAACAGTGAGAGGCCCACGTAACGCAAAAAAAAAAAAAAAAAAAAAGAAAAAAAAATTATATGTATAAAGTTAGTGCCTAGAATATAGACCAAACTAGGGTATGAACCAGAGATGTGTGCATAAGGGAGCTCATGAATAAAGGAAAATATGGAAAACTACACTGTTCTTTACTTAACATATTCATACATTCATTCCAAAATATTTACAGAGAGCCACAGCCAGACACTGTGCTCGGTGATGGGGATACAGAAACAAATGACATGAACCCTGCTCTTAAATAGTTTACAGGGGCATTTAAATCACGCAAGATCCAACCTGATGAGTGTTATCAAAATAGGTATACACCAAGTGCCAGGGTCGAGCAGTAAAATACCTGCTTGTAATCTATGGCTGGATTTAGGAAGCCAGTTTAAAAGGAGAGACGGGCTCTTGGGGCAATCTGAGTGGAGAAGACTACAGAAAGCCTGGTTTTGACAGGGTTTACTGGTCACCAAAGTGCCTAGTGGGCTAAGAAGGAGAGGGGGAGCCCCACCATTCTGAAGTACAAACTGTGCCCTCAGATGGGGAGGAGAGTCACAGTGACAATGCCATGAGCACCGGATTTTCGGGTCCCCACCATGGTGGTGAGAAGCAGCAGCAGCTGATACTCATACATACATCATGGGAATCTTCAGCTATAGATAAATAATGCTCAGCTGTTCTATGACTGAGGACTTTGCTTTGACAGGTGCTTGCTGTGGGTTCTGGGCCCTCGAGTTGCTGACTTTGTGTGGCCAGAAGGAGAAGACATTCATGGAGGAGGTGAGATGTGATTCATTGCAGGTTTGGGTAAGAATAAAAGGGAAAGAACAACATTTGCTTCAAGTATCATAATTTAAGCCGTTGGTCACTGTTTCCATGGAGCTGGTTCCCTGGATGAGAGTTCTGAAGAGTTATGTCTGGGCCTGGGACACAAAAGAATGACACCTCACCTCACAGATGGAGCAGATGAAGTCATCATTGTTTTCAGACAAAGCAGACAGGACATACAGGCTACTGTTCCATCTTCATCTGAGAGAGGAAAAAGAGAGATAATGAATTACCATGGTAATGTGTCATCTTACATGTGGGCTTAAGGAATTCACTACCAGCAGTAGACATTTCAGGGCTAAGGACTACAAGACAAGAGTAACCAGCATATCTCACAAACTGGCCCTAAAACCAGTCCCGCATAGTGAAGTGACTTGAATTGCTTTAGCTACCCTAGAAACTTCTGTGGATGACTCTCTCATGACCCACCTTTATCAGTTTCTGGAAACTTTCTAAAAAGAAAATGTGCTTTCTTGCAACCAGTAGATAAATAAGTCCTGGAGATCTAATACACGATATAGAGATTGTAGACAACAAAACCGTATTAGAAACATCAAACTTGGGACTTCGCTAGTGGTCCAGTGGGTAAGACTCCACCCTCCCAGTGCAGGGGGCTCAGGTTTGATTCCTGGTAGGGGATCCCGCATGCCATGCGGTATGGCCAAGGAAAAAAAAGAGAGAGAAATATCAAACTTGCTAAGAGACTGGATCATAATTACTCCCACCACCACAAAAAAAGAAATATGTAACATTAATAGAGGTGTTAGCTAATCACATTACAATATATAAATGTATCAAATCAACACATTATACACCTTAATCTTACAAAATATCACATGCCATGCCAACTATGTTTTTTTTATTTTTGGCTGCATTGGGTCTTCATTGCTGCACACGGGCTTTCTCTAGTTGCAGAGAGCGGGGGCTACTCTTCGTTGCGGTGCACAAGCTTCTCATTGCGGTGGCTTCTCTTGTTGTGGAGCAAGGGCTCTAGGCGCGCCAGGCTTCAGTAGTTGTGGCACATGGGTTCAGTAGTTGTGGCTCTCAGGCTCTAGAGCACAAGCTCAGTAGTTGTGGCGCACAGGCATAGTTGCTCCACGGCATGTTGGGTCCTCCCAGACCAGGGCTTGAACCTGTGGCCCCTGCATTGGCAGGTGGATTCTTAACCACTGCGCCACCAGGGAAGCCCTTTTTTTTTAGGGCTTTGCCACGGGGCTTGTGGGATCATAGTTCCCCGATCAGGGATCGAACCTGGACCCACAGACGGCAGTGAAAGCACCAAGTCTTAAGCACTGGACTTCCGGGGAATTCCCTATGCATCAATTGTTTTAAAAGAACAAATCCACTGACTGCTCTAAACGGCTCATAACGATCCAATCAACAGATTTCCTGCCCTATTTTATGCCGGTGTTATTCTCAGCGTGGGGGATAATGCAGCGAACTGAACAGATGAAGCCCTGCCTTCACAGAGCTTATGTTCTCATGGGAGAGAAGACAGCTCTCAGATCTGTGACCTTAGAGTACCACATGAGGGAGTGATGTGCACCCTGAAGACATACAATTCAAGGCAAGGAGGTCCACAGTGACTGAGGGCATTATTTGTATGAGTGGTCGGGGAGCGAAAATCTCTTGTTAGATGACATCTTTCCGAAACCAGAAGGACAGAATTTAGTGAGTGGTGGGTATGAAGTTTCAGGATTAGAGACCCTGTAAAACAACACCTTTTAAGAAAATGAATAAACAAAAGTGGCCTGATCAGTTATCAGTTATACAAACAGTGGCATTTCCCAATGAAAAATTTGGGCTGCAAATCAACTCTCTATTAATCTCAAATGTGACCTAAAACACTACTTAATATTTATTTCTGATCCCCAAAACAGGGTTAAATTTTGGAGAAATGAAGGATAAAATTATTATAATAATCCATTTTCTGTTAAGTTTGCATGGAAACCACTAAGAGAAAATGACTTTTAGGAAAGCCTGAGACAAATAGCTGAGCTGTCTAAAATATTTTAAAATCTCCTTGTAGTTTAATTATTCATCAAACACATGCTATACACCTACAAGTGCTAAGTACTGGGCTGGGCACCAAGGGTCCGGATTTTGAGCCACAGCCCTGTCATCTGAGATTCCACTGCCAAAAGGGATGGTAGATTGGAAACTAATTACTTACATCGCATGGCTACAACAGAACGTGGTCAAAGTGCGTTAGGAATATAACATCCAGAGAAAGGAGAAACCAAGAGGCTTCTCAGCGAAACCTCCTTTACCTTTCCTTATTGCCCTACCACAACTTATTCTTTTTATGTGCCCCAGCAGCTAGCAAAATACCTGGCACACAAGAGGTACTCAACAAATATTTGCTGAATGAACTGAACCAAACCAGGTGACACCTTGACAAAGTTCCTACCCAGGTTCTTCCTCCACCACATCCAGGGTTCTATTCTCATCTTGCCCCAGGCCTCCTCCCACACTACACTCCTTCCTTCCTTCCTTCCTTCAATAAACACATAGGGACTTCCCTAGCGGTCCAGTGGTTAAGACTCCATGCTTCCACTGCAGGGGATGCAGGTTCGATCCCTGGTTGGGGAACTAAGATCCCTGGTTGGGGAACTAAAATCCACCATGATTAGGAAAGGGAATAAGGAGTATTGGTAGCAATTTTCAATAGGATTTTCAGGGAAGTGAGACAGAGGGAAGGGGGCAGGGCACAACCTTTAAAAGAATGACATAGTCCTTGAGGATACGACAAATCCTAGTTAGAACAGATTAGGCCCAAGATGGCAGAAGATTCGACTTCCAACAGACCTTGAGCCTCATTATATGCTCATTATAACACATTATCATATGGTAAACGAAACACTCACAGGTGCCATGACAGCTCCGAGGACAACCGTAAGAGGCCAGAAAGTGGGCCTGGTATTCCTGGAAATTCACACCTCTTCCCCAAAATAGTTGGAATAATCCTCCCACTTACTAGCCTATGAAATTACCCAGCCCGTAAAAACTAACCACCCCATAATTCAGGGCCACTCTCACCTTCTGAGACGGACCACATTCTGTCTATGGAATGTGTGTCTCTCTCAATAAACCTGCTTTCACTTTACTATGGCTCGTTCTTGAATTCTTTCCTGTGCGAAGCCAAGGACCCTCATTGGCGGCCTGTCCCAGGAACTCGCCCGAGACCTGGGACATAACCATCCTCTTGCACCATATTTTCCTGCAACATCTTTACAAAGGAAAAGGAGGAAGGTGGTCTTCTCTCCCTCCCCACTTTTCCTTTCATTATAAAAATGCAGCCCACTTAATTCTTGGGGCAGAGCCCTCTTGCCTGCCCACTTGGATCCTTCACAAGCGTCCTATATTAATAAATCTACTTCTTACCTATCACTTTGCCTCTCGTTGAATTCCTTCTGTACCGAGATATAAAGAACCTGAGCTTCATTAAATCCTGAGATGAGTTGTTTGGTTTCAGTTGGAAGATTGTGGGTTCCAGTCCCAACTCAGGTGCAGTTTCACAAGGACTTACTAAGAAAGTGATATTTGAATAATAATCTGAAGGAAGTGAGGCAGTAAAACTTTGGGGATTTTTATGAGGAGAAAGTTCCAGGCAGAGGGGACAGCAAATGAAAGACCCCGAGTTGGAGGCATAACTGACATGTTAAAAGAACTACAGGGACGACAGTGTGGCTAGATTATGTATGTGAGGGAGAGAGTATCTATAGGGAAGTCAAATGGGTAATGGCCAGATGTCTGTGTTTGTGTGTGGTGGTAGGGAGAGGGCTTGCAGGGCTTTGCCAAAAACTTGGCTTCTACTCTGTGTGTGATAAGCATCCACTGGATGATCGTGAGCAGGGGAATAACAAGATCAAAAATGTCTTAGGGAAATCATTCTGGCTGCTATCTTGGGAACAGACTGAAAGGTCAGCAAATGCAGATTGTAAGGTTATTGCAAAAATCCACAGGGAAGCTGATGACAGCTTAGATCTGGAAAGTAGCAGTGGGGATGGTACCAAGAGGCTGGATTCCTAGACATCTTTTGAAGGTAGGATCAACAGAATTTGGACTGGATATGGGATATGGGAGAAACGGAGTCATCAAGGATGAGTCCAGGTTTGGGGGCTGAGCAACTAGCACAATAGAGTTGCTATTAGCTAAAAGTGGAAAAACTGAACGACAACCAAGCTTGTATGGGGACGGGGAGAGCAGGAGTTCAGTTTGGACAAATTAAGCTTGAGTTTTCCTTTAGCCATCAAATTGAAGATGACAGATCTATGAATAGGAAGTTTAGAGGGTAGGTATAGGTTAAAGGCAGAAATTTGGGGTTAACAGCAAAGAGTATTTAACACCATGAGACTGGATGAGACCACTAAGGTGTAAAATAGAAAAGAGAAAGCCTGCAAGGACTGGACCGTGAGGCCCTACCCACTAAAAGTTCAGGGACGCAAGGAGGAATAAGAAAAGAAACTAAGAGGGAGTGACCAGAGAGGGCCACAGAAGAACCAAGAGAGCATGGCAGCCTCCAAAGCAAGCGACAAAAAGATGGAGCGGGTGATCAATTGAGTCAGACGCTGCAGGTAGGTCAAACATGATGAGAACTGAGGGCTCATCATCGGACTTAGCAAAACGTTACCTTTGGCCACCTTGTTACATACAGTTTTGGGAGACTTGAAGCAATAATAGCCATTCTGGAGTAAGTCAAGTAAGAATGTAATAGAGAAGTTAGTGACAACGAATACAGACAACTCTTTTGAGGTGTAAGAAGTAGGACAAAAATGGGACATGAGCTAGAGGCAGAATGGGGTCAAGAGAGTTTGGGTTTGGGTTTTATCTGAACCAGAAGTAATAGTGCATTCGTAACACTTTAAGCATGAGCCAGTAGAGAGGGAAAATTTTATGATGGACAGAGAGAGTGGACAATTGCTGGAACGATGTCATTTAGTAGGTGAGAGGATGAGATCTGGTACACAAATGGTGAACTTCATCCACAGCAGACCAAGAATGTGAGGTGAGTAGACTGAGTACCTGAAGCAGGTGGGTAGATGGGGGTGAGGAAGAGGTTGTAGAAATTCTCTTATTATTATTGCTAATCTCTCATTTCTATATAAATGGGATAAAAGTATCAATTGAATAATTTGTTGGGAGAATTAAATAAGTTAATGCATAACACATAGGAGGTGTGTAATAAATGTTAAATATTAAATACTATTACAGGTTAGTCTGGGTGATCTAATCTGCTCTCGTGATACTGAAACTGACCTCCTATCCTTTTTTTTTTTTTTTTTGGTGGTACGCGGGCCTCTCACTGTCGTGGCCTCTCCTGTTGTGGAGCACAGGCTCCGGACGCGCAGGCTCAGTGGCCATGGTTCACGGGCCCAGCCGCTCCGCGGCATGTGGGATCTTCCCGGACCGGGGCACGAACCCGTGTCCCGTCCCCTGCATCGGCAGGCGGACTCTCAACCACTGCGCCACCAGGGAAGCCCTGACCTCCTATCTTTGATTCACATTTAAAATCCTGCTTCTACTGGACATCTCTCAAAATCAACAGATCTAGAACTCAACTCACTTTGTCCCTCTCAGGGCAACTACATCTCCTGCAAGCTCATCACAGCGAATGGCTCCTCCTTCTCCCAGGGCACATCAACCAGGATACCAGTTTTCTGGATCTCCTGCTTTCTCTCATACTCACGCCTGAGCCATTTGGTAAGCAGATAGGGTAGGGGGTTCCCTGGAGAAAGAGAAGCATGCATGGCTTTCTTGACATAAGAAAAGCCATTTTGGCCTAAGCCATTTTGTGATCTCAGCCCGGCCACAATGCTTCCCTTGAACAGGTCCTTGTAATGACCTTAGGGAACAAAAGAACAAACTGTTATCAGGCAAGAGAAATCACAATAGCAAAGAAAATAAAGCAGTTGTAAAGACTCCAGTTCTGTTTCAGGGGTAAAGATTAGCCTGAAGCACTTTCTTGAGCTGTTTTGCTGAATTGAAACCCCCTTTGGGCCCTCAACCATCACATCAACTGGAACCCAAGGTAACTGACCCTCCTGACTTCAATCAACTAAAGCTTGGACTCTGTTGATCTTGGCCCCAATATAAATACAAAAATGTATTTTGTCATCCAATTGTAATTGTGTGATAAATCTGTTGGCTGTAATGTTTGAACATTTATATATGCATAGTAGCTACGGATTGTATTTTATAGTATTTGGATAATTTTTTTAAAAAACAAAGTAAAGCACCATCTACATCTCTCATTATAACCAAACCAATATTCACTGTGTAATCTTTCAAAAGTTCAGCCTCTACCAGTCATTACCCTCCTCAAAGAGCTTGCGTGCCCCTGGGTACACAAGAACAGACCCTTGAAGCCTGGCTCCTCATGCTCTGCCCCATCAGAGTCTTGTCTTATCTCCCACCACACCCTCCATGAACTTCTGCTCTGTCCATCCTGCTCTCCTCACCTTCTCCTAAACACATCTTGCTGAGTGTGTTCCTGGCACTCTGCCCGTCTTATTATGATCTAGGTATGATGCACCTTCCAAAGTCCAAGTCAATGTTAGTCTCCTCTTCCTTGATGTCAATAAAGTGATCTCTCCCTCCTGTGAGATTCGACGGAATTTATTTTACCATACTTCGTCGGAGATGTTTTTATGGACATATTGTCTTTTTCCTCTAAGTTATAAGTTCCTTGAAGTCAGGATGATATAGTACCCTTTGCCCTATATCCATAGTTTGTAGCCTAGTGTGAGTCTGATTTTGCTACATGTGATTTCCATTTGTTAGATACATAAAAGCTATGTTTAAAATGGTGTACACATGGTTCACTATAAATAACATTTCCATTACTTCAGTAATCCCCTACATTCACATGGTTCAGTGAATAGTTTTTGGACTTCTTTTTGGGCAGGTTGGAGTATAATCAATTTTTATTAAATACCTACTCCGTGTAAGGAACTGGAAATATGAGAGTTCAAACAGCATGTTTGCCCTCATAAACTTTGCCTTCTATCAATCACCTTCACAATACTCTTATTTTTCCTAAAGAATCACAACTGTATTAGAGGAACTGGTGTTTAAATCATTAGAAGGACATGTGGACATGATGACAGTTTGGATCAAAACTAAGGGGTGAATGCTGAGTTTCATAGATCCCTAGATGCAGCAGGTTTACTCTGATAAAAGGAAGCAAAGTAGGCATTCTCTTCCCCCCTTGTTGCCTTCTGCACGTCTACACTGCGTCCCTCTAGGACCCTCTGCACCGTGTGGAATAGTGCATGACCCTCTACACTATGACTGTCTACACTGTGTTGAATCTAGCAGCTCTACTGCTAAGTCTGCCCCTTCCTTTTCCTGGACATTCTATCTCTGTTTCCCTTCAGTTCAGTTCAGCAAACATATATTGAGCACCTACTGTATTCAAGGCATGTTGGAAAGCACTGGTTGCCTGACTTATCAGTATGTTTTCATAATATATAAAATATATGTTATATAGAACATATATAAATTTATATTTGTGTATATTTTTATAAGCAGAGTAAAATTTATTAAGAGGATTAGGTTCAAAAGTAAATATGTCAGATGAAAACCAAATAAAATAAAATAACCCTCAGGGAGTGCTTGAATAGTCTATAAACCCTACATACGGGTTACAGAGAAGGTGAGGCTCCCCCTGAGGAAACAGCCAACTCATGCTTGAAACACCTCAGACTCACTGTGGGGCTTCTTGAGAGTGACAAAAGTTAAGTGTATATGTGATGAGAATTTGCTGTGAGTGCATACGTGTGTGCCTGTCCTTTTTTCTAGGAAAAACAAAATTATAAAGATGTGTGCAGTAAATACTACAAATCATGGTCTTTCTCCCTTTCTGGTTCAAATTGCCCAATATGCCTGCTTTCTCTTCTCCACTCTGGCCGTATTCCAAGCAACTGGTCTTTCAGAGTTCTCTCCATAATGTCATAGTTCTAGGCTGCCACCTAGTGGCTGTTTAGACGTATGTGGTTTTTTTTGTTTGTTTTTGTTTTTATAAATTTATTTATTTATTTACCTTTGGCTGCGTTGGGTCTTCGTTGCTGCGCGCAGCCTTCCTCTAGTTGCGGCGAGTGGGGTCTACTCTTCGTTGCAGTGCGTGGGCTTCTCATCGCAGTGGCTTCTCTTGTTGCAGAGCACAGGCTCTAGGCGTGCAGGCTTCAGTAGTTGTGGTACAGCAGGCTTCAGTAGTTGTGGTGCGTGGGCTCTAGAGCGCAGGCTCAGTAGTGTGGCACACAGGCTTAGTTGCTCTGCAGCATGTGGGATCTTCCCAGACCAGGGCTCAAACCCGTGTCCCCTGCATTGGCAGACGGATTCTTAACCACTGCGTCACCAGGGAAGTCCTGACTTCCTGAAGACTGGTTAAAAGTATGTGTTTTAACCAGTCTTCTTATTGTGCCTCTTGTGATTTGATGCCATCCCTAACACCTTCTGCATTTTCAACACCACCACTAACTCCACCTGGCATTTAGGAACAACGTGTTCCTTCTGTGACAGATGAATAGTAGAAATATGTGCTTCCTTTCCCAGAGCTGCCAGTTTTCCTGTCACAGACTCATGAAAATGGATTACAATCCTTTACATCTTTCAGGATAACAAGTGTCCCAAGACCTTAAAACCATGGCAGGGTTGCACATTACTTCACAGTCTAGACATAATTATGGTTCTCTCCCAAATTACCATGTAATCTTTATTTTTAAATCCCAATATACCACAAGCAATAACAACTTCCTTTCACGAGCATTTACTGAGCACCTATTAGCCACTGCCTGGAGGAGACGCCACCTTGTGAGGAGACGTGAGGGACAACTGCTGTGATGCAATCTTTTTAAACTGGCATCTTCGTCCATTGGGGGCCTGGGAAAGAGCACTCAGGGACCCCGGAAGGGGTCAGTGATGTCATCACAGAAGAGGCTGGGCTGAGGCTTAAGCCAGAAGGTCAAGGGGCCAAGGTTGGAGGGGTGGGGAGGTGGAGTTAAACATGGCAGGGAGAGGGAACAGCAGCACTGTTTGGTGGGGCACACACAATGCCATTCTGGGATTTTATTCCTAGTTTCATCAGCCCAAGCAGCACTCCAGGATCTTGCTTTTAACAGACTTCTTTAAACGTTCTTAGGAGAACTGAAACCGAGCGGGACCCTGTGGGTCCCTCCTGGGTACAAAGCCTTTCTACGTCCCCTGTTTCTAGTTTGTAGGAAAAAGGTTTCAGCCTCTGAGACCTTCCTTGTGTTCCAAAGGGCAGATTCAGTTACTAATTAGGGGAGCGAGGGAATGCAGAAACAAAGGAAAGGCAGTCAAGAAACGATAGCGCAGCTATTAAAGCAGGATCCTGGTTCCTCCTCAAGGGATATACATAACAATACCTTAAGTTCTTCTGTATGGCCCCTCACCCCACTTCAGGCTGAGCGCAAGATCCCTGAAGCACCGCCCTGTTACCTCACCACCAGCCAATGAGAAGAGAGTCACACAACCTGCAGCCTTCACCCCAAATTTTGCCTATAAAAACTCCGCCTTGGGGACTTCCCTGGTGGCACAGTGGTTAAGAATCCGCCTGCCAATGCAGGGGACATGGGTTCAAGCCCTGATCCAGGAAGAGCCCACATGCCGCCGAACAACTAAGCCTGTGAGCCACAACTACTGAAGCCTGTGCGCCGAGAGCCCATGCTCCGCAACAAAGAGGAGCCATCGCAAATGAGAAGCCGGCGCTCACCACAACTAGAGAAAGCCCCCCACACAGCAATGAAGACCCAACACAGCCAAGAAATTTTTAAAAATAAAAACTAAATTTAAAAACTGCCCCAAAAACCATCAAGGAGGTACATGTAAAAGTATGAAATTACAACACTCCCTAACACCATACACAAAAATAAACTCTAAATGGATTAAAGACCTAAATGTAAGGCCAGACACTACCAAACTCTTAGAGGAAAACATAGGCAGAATGCTCTATGACATAAATCACAACAAGATCCTTTTTGACCCACCTCCTAGAGAAATGGAAATAAAAACAAAAATAAACAAATGGGACCTAATGAAATTTCAAAGCTTTTGCACAGCAAAGGAAACCATAAACAAGACCAAAAGACAACCCTCAGAATGGGAGAAAATATTTGCAAATGAAGCAACTGACAAAGGATTAATCTCCAAAATTTACAAGCAGCTCATGCAGCTCAGTAACAAAAAAACAAACAACCCAATCCAAAAATGGGCAGAAGACCTAAATAGACATTTCTCCAAAGAAGATATACAGATTGCTAACAAACACATGAAAGAATGCTCAACATCATTAATCATTAGAGAAATGCAAATCAAAACTACAATGAGATATCATCTCACACTGGTCAGAATGGACATCATCAAAAAATCGACAAACAATAAATGCTGGAGAGGGTGTGGAGAAAAGGGAACCCTCTTGCACTGTCGGTGGGAATGTGAATTGATTCAGCCACTATGGAGAACAGTATGGAGGCTCCTTAAAAAGCTAAAAATAGAACTACCATAGAACCCAGCAATCCCACTACTGGGCATATACCCTGAGAAAACCATAATTCAAAAAGAGTCATGTACCAAAATGTTCATTGCAGCTCTATTTATAATAGCCTGGAGATGGAAACAACCTAAGTGTCCATCATTGGATGAATGGATAAAGAAGATGTGGCACATATATACAATGGAATATTACTCAGCCATAAAAAGAAACGAAATTGAGCTATTTGTAATGAGGTGGATAGACCTAGAGTCTGTCATACAGAGTGAAGTAAGTCAGAAAGAGAAAGACAATACCGTATGCTAACACATATATATGGAATCTAAGAAAAAAAAAAAAAGGTCATGAAGAACCTAGAGGTAAGACGGGAATAAAGACACAGACCTACTAGAGCATGGACTTGATGACACGGGGAGGGGGAAGGGTAAGCTGTGACAAAGCGAGAGAGACGCATGGACATATATACACTACCAAACATAAAATAGATAGCTAATGGGAAGCAGCCGCATAGCACAGGGAGATCAGCTCGGTGCTTTGTGACCGCCTGGAGGGGAGGGATAGGGAGGGTGGGAGGGAGGGAGATGCAAGAGGGAAGAGATATGGGAACATATGTATATATATAACTGATTCACTTTGTTGTAAAGCAGAAAATAACACACCATTGTAAAGCAATTATACTCCAATAAAGATGTTAAAAAAATAAATAAATAAAATAAAATAAAATCTTGTTCCTACAAAATGCCGTGAAAACAGAACATCCTATACCTAGTTTATTAGAAAGGTCAGATTCTTACCTGGTTTCAGTGGAAAACCATTTGGTTACACCCTTCACCTGTTTTTCCTCAGTTATTACGAGGGGAAGACCAGTCAGTTTTCAGGTTTTATCTAGACATGGAACCACTAGGTGTCAACACGCATGGAGAAGGAACCATTTGCAATACACTTAACTTCCACATACAAATATTTAAAAGTAGCTTTAGAAGCTACTTTTTAGCTTTTCTGTTCTGGACAGAAAAGACAATTTACAAAACTGACCTAGATATTTCAAAACAATACTGAGCAAAAGTAGCCAGATATAATTTTTACTGAGTGCTTCCATTTGTAAGAGTATAAAAACAGACAAAACAATCTGTGGTATTAGAAGTTGGTGGTGGGACTTCCCTGGTGGTCAGTGGTTAAGACTTTGTGCTTCCAATGCAGGGGGCACGGGTTCAATCCCTGGTGGGGGAACTAAGATCCCACATGCTGCGCAGCATGGCCAGAAGAAAAAAAAAAAAAGTTGGTAGTAGTGGCAAGTAGGAACAAGGGGACTTACGGGATTCTAACAACTTTTCTTGATCTGTGCTCTGATTATTGTTCACAATTTCAGTGTCATGTACCGTTATTTTGCCCATTTAGACAGACATGCCATTTCCTCCCTCACATCTTGTGTATTTTCTTCCTCTCCATAACCTCCTTAGAATGGCTATAATTCATTAATGTCTCTCCTCCGTATTCACTCCCCTGCCTGTTCATCTTATATTCTGCAATGGTATATCCTTCACCAATCTATTAAGAATTCTTATTACACAGGAAATTGCATGGTATAGTGTAATGCAAGTTTGTCAGTCAAGTACCTAATAAAATACACACATTTATCTTCCTCATTTCGGGGTGAGAGTGCAGTCACTCCCATTTCTCAGCCTCAGAATTGGACAATCGCTGTTGGGGTGATGCAGGCTGTAACACACACTTTCAGGTCTCTGTATCTTCTTTTAACCTCTTGATATAACTCATTTCCATTCCCCATCTTTTTTCAGAACTGTACTGCCTAATTAGAAAATTATATTCCATATTAAGTGGTAACGTGGAATGAGTACTTTATTCATATTTCTATTAGTTTTACAGTACATGTATTCTGGGCCACACCTTTTCTACAAACATCACAGCCTCCAGAGAGGGTTTATTCTTTGAGTAGCAGCCCTAAAGGGTTCCTATAAAGTTATGATTCACTGAAGATTGTAATTAATACTTGCTAAATATACAACAAGTATGTGACATGGTATTTGGCAATACATTCTTAGAACCCTGATACCTTATTTAAGGGTAACTTTTCCATTTAAAACTGTCTGTTAACCAGTTAACTAGCTTTCTGTCTGGTTGCTAGCACGGTCTGAAAATCCTGCTGTGTGAACACTTGATAAAATAGCTTTATAAGTTGATTAACATTTGAAAATAAAGATAAAATAGGTTTGTAAAGGTAAACCCAACATATAGTATCAGCATGTGGTATCTTTCTCCTATCCACTTTTTTAAGTGCAAAATAATGGGTCATCTCCTACATGTCTTCCAGGGTGAGTTATGAGAGTTAAATGTTATCATGTTTGCCTCTAGACAAAATTTTAATGAGACACACAAGTAGGAGAAAACCACGTTTAATTGAAAAATAAAGCAATACATCTCAAATAAGACTGTTTAACAACATAAACTGTAATTTGTTGAGGCCTGTAAGTGGTATTCTGAAATTTAGGTAGAGTATCAATACAGTTTCCTCCCTTATCCTGACTCAGCTATATGCACGTTAAAAACAAGGACTGTCTCATGAATTTAAACTGTGTATCTGTAAAGCCAATCCCTATTCCTAATCCACTGACAAAAGGAAGGGAGGTTTTAAACAAACATTTCCATACTGAGGAGCTCCCAGATAAAAGCAAATAAAGTCAATATTTTCCTTACAAAAAAAACTTATGTGAAAGACACACCAGACTATAAATGATATTTAACTAACCCACAAACTTCAAAACACAATTTCATCAAGATGATCTCTACAATTTTCCTTTAAAGAAGTTCTCAAATCCCAGAATGGTTTAACTTGACATACTGGAAGTACTAAATTTTGAAAGAAAGTACTAAAGTTATTGCTTAAACTGGAAAAACCCATGGTCAAAAGTTTTTTTAGAAAACAGTTTGTTAAACAGCTATTCTTACAATTACACTCATGTAACCGCAGAGAAATGTTCAAGCACATAGTAAACATCACTCTTTCGAATGACACAACCAAGGCATATGTTAACATGTATGGCTTTTTTGGTGATTGTTATTACTACCCATAAATTACTGTTTGACTGAAAAAGGTTTTTACAAAACTCCACTTCCAAAATTAACATTTTTATTAAATCAAGTTAAAAAAATGTTCACTGTAGAAAAGTCAACAAGGATTTTAACAAAATCAAAATATACCTTTTTATACAATATATGTATATATTAGCAGCAAACTACTTCTGAGACTTTCTTTTATGTTCTTTTGAGTTATTTATTTTAAAGAAAGCATCAACAATGTATTAGTATGGAATGTCAGCTAATCCACTCTTCATCTTTTATTCTGTGATTTGGGCCTTCTAGTACAAGTTATTTTATGATTCTCATTAATGAATACTAAGAACAAACCCAGTTTTTGACTAAAATGTAGTGAAACAGAGTGGCTGGCAGAATCCACCTCACTACTATAGTCCCACATTACCTTAAGATAACAAATGAGCACCATATAAACAGGTAATTGTGTAGGTGTGTAAACTCATTTTTAAGGTGTAATAGTAGCCAAGTAGATAACTTAGCATTTGACTGTTACTTTAAAAATTTGGTGACATACAAAATTTTAATCAAATCAGATAAATACTTTGATCCCATATTGCTTGTGCATTTTTAAAATCTTAATAGAAATTCTGTATATAACCTGACAAACTGCATGCATATATGTGTATATACACATACAAAAGTGTATGTATATATGCATATACATCTTTAGATTTGAACAAATTTCTAAACTGAGACGAAGTCAAACCTCTCATTTAAATATATATATAGAATGTAATATCACCAACTGAAAGTTTCTAATAAAAGTTTCATCTTAGCTAATCAGCAATTCTGCTATTGAAAATTCTGAGGCCAAAGAGCTGTAATTCAGCTTACTGTACTTTAGGCTTACAAATTAGTCAGCCAAACAAACAAGATATGAAATTACCAACTGCCCACCAAAGAAATAAATTTTTCTCTTGATATTTCCTTCTAACAGCAAAAAGGAAATATCTATACAATGAGCTTTCACTTTTTAAAGAGTCAAAATTAGTAAAGAAATCTCACTAGTCTTCAAAAATACTAAACATTATATAAATACAATTTTCTTATAATAGTTGAATTCCTCTGCTAGAATCTGTATTTAAAAAAGTTTCCTTTGGATTGTTTCATTTAGCACTTCAAGTCTCCATTCTGCAACTCAAATAACTGGCTCAGATTTGTTAGGTTTATATCAATCTCATCTTTCACAATTTGGTACTCTGTTACCTGTGTACAATAATGTCAATGGGAGGAACTGCACCAAATTTCAAAAGCAAGGAAAAATTCAATATGTAATATAAAAAGATAAGTACAACAGGGATTCCCTTTTCACCATTACATTAATGAAATATAATCCTTTTAATGCTTTTAAAGATAATGTCCTAACTTTTATCTTTTAACTTATCAAGAGAATGAAGTTTTTAGATGGCCCACCTTTTTCAATTAAAAACTAAATCAATAGACTGAATTACTTTTATTAATATGCACATCAAGTTATTGAAACGGTGACTTCATGTAGTTTTCTCCTTAAAGATGGCACTTGCAGGTACAAAGATGCAGAGACGTCTACAGCCTTCAGACGTTTACCTGAAAAGATTCTTCAACAGCAGTTTGATATTGGGTTTCCTCATCTAGCTGAAGATTCTAAAAACAGTAACATTAACATGTCAATAGGAAAAACATACTCAATACTTAGTCCAATACATTACACATCTTGATACACATACATACTTGAAACAGTTTATGTTACACCATATACTTCTTTAAAATATAAGCACTAAATACCTAAACTTTTAATAAAAAAATTCAGTTACAATTATTTAGGAATAATTGATAAATAACAGATGATCAGCAGACAATGAAATTTGAGAATTACAGTGTTTTATGATAAGTTATTAATTGAAAGTAGTATAGTTAAGGGTAACCCACAATCATAAATTTTCTGTCATCTCTAGAAAAGAA
Organism: Delphinus delphis; assembly: GCF_949987515.2. Taxonomy (NCBI): domain Eukaryota; kingdom Metazoa; phylum Chordata; class Mammalia; order Artiodactyla; family Delphinidae; genus Delphinus; species Delphinus delphis. The sequence continues at coordinate 46,849,285 of NC_082695.1, read as the reverse complement.
TGCCAATGTTGGAAGGTATATTTATTTTAAAGAAAATAAGCACTTATTACATTAAGACAGTTGAATTAACATCATCTTAATCATAACATAAAGGTAAAAACTACAGTTCACCCAGTCTGATTATACTACTACTCAACTTGAAAAATTCTATTTCCTTTCAATTATGGTCTATGGACTTGCTTTAAAATAGGCCTCCATTTGACAATCTCAAATCATTAAAATTACATGTTCTTCTGTGGCAAGGTAAAACAGTCTGACAATTAGATCAAAAGCAGTTCACAAAATAAATTTTTGTTTTTCCAAACACATAGTTCTCCAGATGCAGTAACCTTTCTTACACTGAGAATTTAAGAATAACCTATAATTACTTCATAAAACTACTAAAATTATCAGAGTACACTTGAATTTTACATATATTTGAAATATTATTACATATATATTTTTATACAGTGTGACTAAAAAATGTAAATTACACAAAATAAAAAATATATATATCAAGAATGACATAATTTCAACACTGGAGGGCAGAAGAAATGGAAATTCTGTTCATGCCATTCTCAGAATTGCACATGTCTGTGCTTATTACATAAACTGGAAAACAAGTATGAACCATTCTTTGTCAGGCTGAATCTTGAATTAGATAAGGTTTTAATTCATTGAAGATGAATAAAATGCAATTTCACAATTAATAAAATGAAAGTCATCTAATTTTTTTTTTGTAACTATCAAGACACATTTGGGAAGTAGAAATTAACCTCATGCTTTGCTCTGGGGATCCATTTTTATATTATATAACTTCCCTCATGCACTCTGTTAAAGCAGTGAACTAAGGCCAGAATCTGCCATTCAACCTGGCTTTACATAAATAAGCTCCCTCATTTTTAAAAAGAATGTGTCTCACGTGCAGATAAAAGAAATCTATTATGAGTTTAACAAGCTACTTACACTACACAAGAAATACATCCTCCATCTGTCATACCAATTTTACTTTTCTAGCAAGTATAATTTTCCTTAAATCTAGACAGTTTTCATATATATCATCATTTTGTTAATCTGGGGGTTTGCTCTTCCTCTATTAATTATCTCTCTAATATAGAAGGTGGACAGTAAATTCAACTTTTACCACTTCTACAAACCAAAATTCACCTATATTATCATAAAAACAACAGAACTTGCTCTATAACCATCCAGTATGATACATCTTGCCTCAAAACTCAAGTCTAGATTGAAAAAGTTAATTTAACTTCAATATTTAAATGGTATTTTCTTAATCTTGAAAAACTCACTTACCACAAATTCTCCATAATCAAACTGATGCCTTTGATTTAGATGACTAACGAAATTTCTAGTAATCTGGCTAGGATCTCCCCAAGGAAGAGACACACAAATAGGACATGTCTATAAAAAACACAGTATTTCAAATAAAAAATAATGAAAATAACCAAACAACATTATTGAAAGTATTAAAACATGTTACAAAAAAATCTACATGAAAAGCATTTCTAAGGGCCAAATTTCATGACTAGATTATTTCTAGATCAAATTACCTTAGATAAATTACACTAATCCAACACAACACAATAAAAAGAGAGATCTAACATATTCTATTACTTAAATCTGATTATTCTACTGTTTTAACAGCAACACCATATCCAGCCTTAACCAACTGTAATAATAATTACCAGTAACCAGTATGTAATCTCATTAGAGCCACACAATAACTGTGACATAATTATTATTATTAGTTTAATTTCATTTATAAGTAAGATGAAAGCAAAGGAAGCCTTAAATTGTATCCTTAAGGTTTCAAGTGAAGTAAGTACATCTTAAAAAGTGAATGAATTACAGACTGAAATGAAACAAAACAGAACTTTAGTAACTGGACTATAGCCAAAGTTTGTGCTATGTTGAATATAATGCAGAAACAAAAATTCACTAATGCAATATAAAACAAATGAAATCTCTTAAATATGAGATTTTCCCCAGGAGATGTCTTTGGCACTGTATCTGTTTACTTAACAGTAACAGACCCTCTCCTAATGAGCAAAGTAGGGGGAGTATCTCCCTTAGCACTACCCGAGACTTTAAGGGCATACTGGGGCATACTCTTCCACAACTTTTTGTAAAACTGCTAAGATGTATCCACAATCCTTATTTTATCTTTTGATACATTTTCCTTCTAATTTCTGAAGAAAATATTTACATATCAAAATGGTAAGTATCTCTTCCAGCTCAGTTTCTCCTGTTTGATATACAGTTGAAATTGAAACTCATGCTCCAAATGTGGAGCTGTAGAACCATTAACAATGTTGGAATCCTGCACTCTGCTCTATTCTCCTTCACTCATCAAAAAAGGTCTCACCACTCTCATACACACCCTCAAAATGGCATCAAAAAGATATGTATGCATCACATGGAGGCTAAACAATACACTACTTAATAACAAAGTGATCACTGAAGAAATCAAAGCGGAAATAAAAAAATACCAAGAAACAAATGACAATGCAGACACGACGACCCAAAACATATGGGAGGCAGCAAAAGCAGTTCTAAGAGGGAAGTTTATAGCAAGACAATCCTACCTTAAGAAACACGAAAAAAAAAAGAAAGAAAGAAACAGGAAACATCTCGAATAAACAACCTAACCTTGTACCTAAAGCAATTAGAGAAAGGAGAACAAAAAAAACCCCAAAGTTAGCAGAAGGATAGAAATCATAAAAATCAGATCAGAAATAAATGAAAAAGAAATGAAGGAAACGATAGCAAAGATCAATAAAACTAAAAGCTGGTTCTTTGAGAAGATAAACAAAATTGATAAACCATTAGCCAGACTCATCGAGAAAAAATGGGAGGAGACTCAAATCAATAGAATTAGAAATGAAAAAGGAGAAGTAACAACTGACACTGCAAAAATACAAAAGATCATGAGAGATTACTACGAGCAACTCTATGCCAATAAAACGGACAACCTGGAAGAAATGGACAAATTCTTAGAAATGCACAACCTGCCAAGATTGAATCAGGAAGAAATAGAAAATATGAACAGACCAATCACAAGCACTGAAATTGAAACTGTGATTAAAAATCTTCCAACAAACAAAAGCCCAGGACCAGATGGCTTCACAGGCGAATTCTATCAAACATTTAGAGAAGAGCTAACACCTATCCTTCTCAAACTCTTCCAAAATATAGCAGAGGGAGGAACACTCTCAAACTCATTCTACGAGGCCACCATCACCTTGATACCAAAACCAGACAAGAATGTCACAAAGAAAGAAAACTACAGGCCAATATCACTGATGAACACAGATGCAAAAATCCTCAACAAAATACTAGCAAACAGAATCCAACAGCACATTAAAAGGATCATACACCATGATCAAGTGGGGTTACCCCAGGAATGCAAGGATTCTTCAATATATGCAAATCAAACAACGTGATACACCATATTAACAAACTGAAGGAGAAAAACCATATGATCATCTCATTCGATGCAGAGAAAGCTTTTGACAAAATTCAACACCTATTTATGATAAAAACCCTGCAGAGAGTAGGCATAGAGGGAACTTTCCTCAACATAATAAAGGCCATATATGACAAACCCACAGCCAACATCATCCTCAATGGTGAAAAACTGAATGCATTTCCACTAAGATCAGGTACAAGACAAGGTTGCCCACTCTCACCACTCTTATTCAACATAGTTTTGGAAGTTTTAGCCACAGCAATCAGAGAAGAAAAGGAAATAAAAGGAATCCAAATCGGAAAAGAAGAAGTAAAGCTGCCACTGTTTGCAGATGACATCACACTATACATAGAGAATCCTAAAGATGCTACCAGAAAACTACTAGAGCTTATCAATGAATTTGGTAAAGTAGCAGGATACAAAATTAATGCACAGAAATCTCTGGCATTCCTATACACTAATGATGAAAAATCTGAAAGTGAAATCAAGAAAACACTCCCATTTACCATTGCAACAAAAAGAATAAAATATCTAGGAATAAACCTACCTAAGGAGACGAAAGATTTGTATGCAGAAAATTATAAGACACTGATGAAAGATATTAAGGATGATACAAATAGATGGACAGATATACCATGTTCCTGGATTGGAAGAATCAACATTGTGAAAATGACTATTACCCAAAGCAATCTACAGATTCAATGCAATCCCTATCAAACTACCACTGGCATTTTTCACAGAACTAGAACAAAAAATTCCACAATTTGTATGGAAACACAAAAGACCCCGAATAGCCAAAGCAATCTTGAGAACGAAAAACAGAGATGGAGGAATCAGGCTCCCTGACTTCAGACTATACTACAAAGCTACAGTAATCAAGACAGTATGGTACTGGCACAAAAACAGAAAGATAGATCAATGGAACAGGATAGAAAGCCCAGAGGTAAACCCACGCACATATGGTCACCTCATCTTTGATAAAGGAGGCAGGAATGTACAGTGGAGAAAGGACAGCCTCTTCAATAAGTGGTGCGGGGAAAACTGGACAGGTACATGTAAAAGTATGAGATGAGATCACTCCCTAACACCATACACAAAAATAAACTCAAAATGGATTAAAGACTTAAATTTAAGGCCAGAAACTATCAAACTCTTAGAGGAAAACATAGGCAGGACACTCTATGACATAAATCACAGCAAGATCCTTTTTGACCCACCTCCTAGAGAAATGGAAATAAAAACAAAAATAAACAAATGGGACCTAATGAAACTTCAAAGCTTTTGCACAGCAAAGAAAACCATAAATAAGACCAAAAGACAACCCTCAGAATGGGAGAAAGTATTTGCAAATGAAGCAACTGACAAAGGATTAATCTCCAAAATTTATAAGCAGCTCATGCAGCTCAAAAACAAAAAAACAACCCAATCCAAAAATGGGCAGAAGACCTAAATAGACATTTCTCCAAAGAAGATATACAGATTGCTAACAAACACATGAAAGAATGCTCAACATCATTAATCATTAGAGAAATGCAAATCAAAACTACAATGAGATATCATCTCACACCAGTCAGAATGGCCATCATCAAAAAATCTGCAAACAATAAATGCGGGAGAGGGTGTGGAGAAAAGGGAACACTCTTGCACTGTCGGTGGGAATGTGAATTGGTACAGCCACTGTGGAGAACAGTATGGAGGTTCCTTAAAAAACTACAAATAGAACTACCATATGACCCAGCAATCCCACTACTGGGCATATACCCTGAGAAAACCATAATTCAAAAAGAGTCATGTACCAAAATGTTCATTGCAGCTCTATTTACAATAGCCCGGAGATGGAAACAACCTAAGTGCCCATCATCAGATGAATGGATAAAGAAGATGTGGCACATATATACAATGGAATATTACTCAGCCATAAAAAGAAACGAAATTGAGCTATTTGTAATGAGGTGGATAGACCTAGAGTCTGTCATACAGAGTGAAGTAAGTCAGAAAGAGAAAGACAAATACCGTATGCTAACACATATATATGGAATTTAAGAAAAAAAAATGTCATGAAGAACCTAGGGGTAAGACAGGAATAAAAACACAGACCTACTAGAGAATGGACTTGAGGATATGGGGAGGGGGAAGGGTAAGCTGGGACGAAGTGAGAGAGTGGTATGGACATATATACACTACCAAACGTAAAATAGATAGCTAGTGGGAAGCAGCCACATAGCACAGGGAGATCAGCTCCGTGCTTTGTGACCGCCTAGAGGGGTGGGATAGGGAGGGTGGGAGGGAGGGAGACGCAAGAGGGAAGAGATATGGGAACATATGTATACGTATAACTGATTCACTTTGTTATAAAGCAGAAGTTAACACACCGCTGTAAAGCAATTATACTCCAATAAAGATGTAAAAAAAAAAAAGATATGTATGCATCAAAAAGAAAGTATGATTCTTTTCCTTTCTTGCTTTATGCACTCATATACTACATTCTGCAAGGATACAATTTACAATGCTACTGCTTGGTAATGAATCCTCAGTTCACCTTTCCTTATTTCACTCTTTCCAGGCTATTTTCGTACATTACCCTCACAATTAAGCATACATCTTTTTATAAGTTAGTTACTGGGATTTTAAATATCTCATTTTGCTTCACAGTCATCAGTCTTTTGTTGACAAAATATACCTTACTGACAATGCCCCACAAAATTTAAAGTAACCACTTTCCCTTGTACAAATGAAGTGAAATAAATGGGACAGCATACCTTAAACAGAAGACTGTCTTAAACATACATACTTACCACAGGAACTATCTGAAATAGGTGATTACTATTACAGTGATCCAGTAAACGCTGTCTGGTAAAATTTGATTCTTGACACAAGGGACACTTAAAGGTGGGATGCCCAGAAGAACTATAAAACAATTTTAAATGCAGCATACTGAATTTGAAATCATAACGTAAAAATGATGAGCTCCTATTTTTTGACCAATTTTTATTTCTTTCTTTAAAAGTTATAATTATAGACTAATCAAAGATTGTCTCACTTTTAAAAAACTATGTTTTCAATAAATAATCTACAATAGATATTCCTAAACAATCTCAGTTTACAGTACCCTTAGTGTCTAGGAAATTTTTTCATGGTGCCTCTACAAGAGGCCTAAACAAAAATAATAACAAACCTAGCTGTCTCATTTATTAAAGTAGTTAGATTCAAACAACTTAGTCATTCCTGTAACTAATAGATGTCACTGTATGTCCCTTGAAAATTCTAAATATCCCATGGTGTCCCAGTATGGAAACACCATATCTAGGAAATTAAAACTTTTAAAAGACTTACATCCATATGGTGTATCTTTAATTTATCCTAGTTCTAAGACTCTAACATACAAAATTCATAGGAAAAGTGAAAAACAAAAGCATCAGCCATCAGAATGATCAACATTTCAAAATATTCTGAGGATCAGGCCATCACTGGATTTTAATATCTCAATTTCAGCAAGGGACAGTTCAGTATTGACAACTCTGCCTAAATTATGCATGGAAGAAATCTGACCACAGTGAAAGAGGAGAGCTACACGCTTCTAATTTAATGTGACCTGTAAAAGCAACTGCATCATTTATCTCTAAACTGCTAACTTATGCATTATGTCTGATGATTTAACTGAATTTAAATTTTTTTAATTTAAAAATCCATTATTACAAAGTGATAGGTATTATTTACTAAAATAATAGAAATTCAAAAGCTTACCTTGTATTCTCTTGATACGTTTCTGTGTTATCAGATGTGGATGTTTCACTCCTATTACTTAAGCGGCATGGGGGGGAGGGGGAGAAGTTAATACTTCAAGTAATAAAGCACAACACAGATTCATTAACTGCTAATGAAGACAACCAGTCTGAATTTGTTTGAAAAGCCTAAACTTCAAATAGTTCTGAACTATGATATAATTATGGCATTAATTACTTTTCAAATAAATTCTGATAAGACTGCTTATGAGGTCCTTTAAAAATTAATTTAGGCATAGTTACAAAAGTATAGAGAATATAGTATTTTGCAGAATTGTCTTAAATCCATAGCATGAACATTTCCCCAGGTCCTTTAGACTTTCAAATTAAGAGACTCCCCTACCTCTACCTGGACTAGTTAGTTTTTGAATGCTGGGGTAGAATCAAGAATTTGTGAACTTCTTGACTTGTAACTAGGATATAGTTTAAGGTTGTAGCATCCAAAATGATGCTACAACTCCTAAATGGAGTAGGTTAAGAAAAAATATTTGAATGTTCATTATGTTTATATTTTCCAAAAAGGAACTAGGCTTTCCAACATTTAATATACAGAATAACTTGATGTCCTCACTGGGACCCCATGCCAGAGTCATGTGTCTTATGCAGTATCAGAGAAATCCTGAGAGAAAAGTGGGCATTCCATATGAGGACTGTCAGTCATGCATTACAGAATTTCATCAATGTAGTCAATTTTATAAAAACAAGGCCTTTCAATAGCAGAAACATTAAAATAAAAACGAGATAGGTAGTGGACCACAAAACTGTTGTGAAACTTAGAAAACTGACTTTTCATTTTTCTTTTACAAAAGGACAAGCAATACTGTATCATCTACCTAACAGATGTTCTCCAATGACAGTCATTTCCCTTCTGTGAAAATACTGTTGTGTCTCCACACACATTCTCTGCAAGAAAGCTTCCCTGCCCAAATAGGAGACTATTAAACCACTATTTTGCACCTTTTTAGCAGTTATTAATCTGTCTCTGCAGGTAAAGGTGGTATTCTAACAATGTGGAGACTAAAAACTGCTTTTCAAAATAAATTCAAACTACGGAGAGTGCACGTGTTAAAGGGATGTTATGACTTTACCAAAAACAGTATGTCACCTATTTTTTAAAAATCTCCTATCTATACATTTAAACTTGGTAACAGATTTTTCTAAACTGTTTTTAAATCTTCCAAATAAAGATAATCATTGGGTTTTGAACATGCCCTAATAAAATATAAAAACTTCCAATTCGTTTGTAAGAACAATTATAACATAATCAGAGACTATGGAAAATTTCAACAAAAGCCCTTTCAATATTTACCAAATGGGACTGAAAAATATAGGAATCTCAACCTATGACATACTCTTCCATTTGGATCTGTATTGTGTGTTGTAGGTATCTTTTCAGCCATGATAGTCATCAGACCAAGTATCAAAGTAAAGTGAATTTAATCGAAATCTTTAAATTACTGTCACTGTATTAAACCAAGATTTTAAGAAATTTTAGAAATCATAGTCAACCACATTGTTTTCAATAAAAACAGTAATAAAACTTTAAGAATGAAAATATTTTATACCATTAAATAAAGCAAACTTATTTTTAAAGTAACTTTTTCATCTTTATCTCACTTAAATTTTGCATGTGTTATGCGTAAAGTATCAGTACTATAAAACACATGCATAGTTTTAAAATAAACACACACATACTCAGAGTACATGCTCAATTTTTTTCACTGGTGGGGTATGCAATCACAAAACTCCTGATTTAAAGCATTTTAATATCAAAGTTAATGCCCTTTTTAAATGTTTTCTCCTTTCCACCTACTTTTACAATTCTCTATTTTCCATTATTATTGTTATCATCATTCTAGTCCTTCCTGATCATCCTGTATCATGCCCAGGGCTATTACTGGGAACCTACTCATTTATTCTAGAAATGTATGAATGAGTTCAACAATAGAAAATCTATTACTGACAACCATACTATCAATTTAAAAAACATATGATCATTTATTTCATCTTATGTAGAAACCATTCACTAAAATTCAACCTCCAGAATGGAAACAAAAACAAAAAAACCTCTCATCACCCACAATGCTTTTAAAAGTACAAATCCCTAAACTCTAGATAGCAGAGTATCTGGGAATGAAGTCAGATGTATACATTTTTTTAACTGCATACAAGATTCTGATTTGAGTAAGAACCATTCAATGGAGAAATCTTAAATTCAGGATGATAGCATCATAGAACAGATAAAGAATATGTTAAAAAAACTGTAGTGAACACCATCCATAATAATAAAATTTTAGATGCATTTCCACTAAAATCAAGGAAAAACAGGTGCCTTCTATTTAATACTGGATAGAGGCCCTAGTTAATGCAATAAATCAAGTACAAAATGAAGCAGTAAGAGAGAAAAACTGCATTGACAAACCAAATAATTTTCTACATAATAAATCCAAAAGAATCTACAGGTAAATTATTTAGAACTATTAGAACTAATAAATCAGCAAAGCTGCTAAATGAAAGATTAACATAAAAATCCTTAATATTCCTACTCACTAGTAATAACCACTTAGATTATAAAACAGGAAAAAAGATCCATTTGTACAGCAACAAAAACTGTAAGGTTTTAGGGGCTTCCCTGGTGGTGCAGTGGTTGAGAGTCTGCCTGCAGATGCAGGGGACACGGGTTCGTGCCCCGGTCCGGGAAGATCCCACATGCCGCGGAGCAGCTGGGCCCGTGAACCATGGCCGCTGGGCCTGCACGTCCGAAGCCTGTGCTCCGCAACGGGAGAGGCCACAACAGTGTGAGGCCCACGTACCGAAAAAAAAAACAAAAAAAAAACTGTAAGGTTTTACCAGGAAAAGATATACTAGAACATATTTATGTGTGCTCTAAATGGACTTCTTTTACTGAATTTTTTTTTTTTAATGGAAGAGATAAACAGGTGGGAAATTGGGTGGGAAAAATGAGTATCATATGATGTCAATTCTCTCCAAATTAATCTATGATTTCAATAAATTCAACCTTTATAATAATGCTTCCGATCAAAATCTCTACAGGAATTTTTAGAAAACTCAAGTCTGATCCTAAAATTCATATGGAATAGCAAAGGACCAAGAATAACAGAAACAATTTTCTAGGTAAAACAAGAGGGAGAACTTTCCCTACATGATATTAAGACCTATTGTTAAAGCCACAGCAATTAAGATAGCATGGTATTAGAGGAATAAACGAAGCAACAGAACAGAATAGAGATGTGTAGGACCAAAATGGCACTATAAATCAGTGGGGAAAGAATGGACTCCTCAATGAATGGTACTGGGACAAATGGTTATCACTTGGGGAAAATTTTTCCTACCTCATGTTATACATCCAAAATAAATGTGAAAAGCACAGCTTTAAAATGTTAAAGAAGAAAATATCTTCTATAACTTTATGATGTGGGAAAGGATTTCTCAAGCATGACACAAAAAGCAAAAAACATAAAGAAAATAAATATAATATATATAAAAGTATAAATATAATACTTACGTATGTCAAAAGACACAATAAGACTAGCCAAAGACTGATCAAAAATATTTGCAATGAAAGCCAAAACAGACAAGTGGGACTGCATTAAACTAAAAAGCTTCTGCATAGCAAAGGAAACAACAGAGTGAAAGGCAACATATGTAATGGGAGAAAGTATCTCGAAACCACGTATCTGACAGAGGGTTAATCTCCAAAATACATAAGGAACTCCTACAACTCAACAGCAAAGAAACTAATGACCCAATTACAGAATGGGCTAAAAATACGAATAGAGATTTCTCCAAAGATGACATACAAATGGCCAACACGTATATGAAGATTCTCAATGCCACTAATCATAAGGGAAATACAAATCAAAACCACAATGAAATATCACCTCATAGCTGTTATGATAGCTATTATCAAAAAAACAAAAGACAACAAGTGTTGGTGAGGATGTGGAGAAACTGGAACCTTTGTACACTGTTGGTGAGAATGCAAAATGGTGCAGCTGCTATGGAAAACAGTTACAGTGAAGTTCCTCAAAAAAATAAAAAGTAGAACTACCATATGATCCAGCAATCCCACTTCAGGGTATTTATCAAAAAGAACTGGAATCAGAATCTTGAAGAAACAGCACTCCCAAGTTCACTGCAGTTCTATTCACAATAGCCAAGATATAGAAACAATCTTGTGAATGGATAAAGAAAAAAAGATATGAATGGATAAAGAAAATGCGGCATATACATGCAACGGAATATTATTCAATTTTAAAAGAAAAGAAAGTTCTGCAACTGTGACAACATAAATAAACCTTGAGGCCATTATGCTAAGTTAAACAAGCCAGTCACATGCATGATTCCACTTATATGAGGTATCTAAAATACTCAAACTCAAAGAAGCCAAGAATAGAATGGTGGCTAACAGGAGCTACAGGACGGGGAAATGAGAGTTTCTAATCAACATGTACAAATTTCAGTTATGCAAGGTAAGTTCTAGAGATCTGCTGTACAACACTGTGCCTATACTGTATATAACAATACTATACTGTACACTTAAAAATCTGTTAAGAGAGTAGACCTCATGTAAAATATTCTTATCATGATAAAAAGAGGGGTGAGAAAAAAACCCAAAAAACCTATGCATGACTATGCCATTTTATGCTAAATTAAATTGTGGCATTACCTAAGGCAGTTTTCAAAATACTAGAGTAACTCATTTCCAGTCTTTAAAAGGCGAAGAAAAATCTCCAGTTCTATGCTTACACGTTTCAGAAAACAGCAAAAAAAATTTTTTTAATTCTTTGGAAAAAATGTAAATATATTTGTATTGCATGTAATAAAGAATTATTATCCAGAATATATCATGAATGCCTATAAATAAGGAAAAGGAAATTTTATCTCATACTTGTACCAGATTCCTTAATAGTTACTTAGCTACTGAAAATGTTCAACACCTTGGAGAGAAATCTGTTATAAACATAAAACCGTTTGCAAATTTCATTCTTTCAGTCTTTGTGAAGTGTTGTATTTGGACTAAACTGTTATAGGTTTACTGACACCCAGTTATTAATGTTTACAAAGAGTTAAGATTAGTTGGAAAAACCTGCAAACAGACCAAATAATTTCCAAGGAAGATAAAATAGAAATGTGTGCTGGTATCTAATGATTACATGCATCCTCCCTCTCTCCTTTCTAGTAGCTAAAGAAAACAGAAAGATACAGTCCTACATGTTAAAAACAGAATTTTATGTTATGAACTAGAAATGGTGTTAGTAAAATAACTAGCACTGCTACATAATTATTATAAGAAACTACCCCATACGAATGCAATAATTTTGTTAAACATTCACCAACATTTATTATTTTATGGTAAATAGTTTTACCCTGACTGATCTGACTGAAACGTGTGTTGGTTTATTTTGGATGACTCGACTGGAAGTTATACTGCTTACACAGATGGAAAGGCAAATTATGTCTGTTTTATCCATCCCTGCATATTCAATAACATGTAGTGTGCCCAGTAGTTCAGAAGGTACAATAAATGTATGCTGAATTGATTAAATGATCTAAGGGTTTATTTTGAATATTTTTTAAACTATGTTAGTTTCTTCTTTTGAGGACCTATGGGCAAAGCACTTCAGTATAATCTCTTTTATTATCAGGAAAAGCTGTCTTTCTCATTAAGAACTATTTGGTTTACAATATCATAGACTTATTTTTTTTATGAAACCTTTATTTTTTATTTATTTTTTATACAGCAGGTTCTTATTAGTCATCCATTTTATACACATCAGTGTACACGTATCAATCCCAATCACCCAATTCATCACACCCCCACCCCCACCCCCCTGCCGCTTTCAGCCCTTAGTGTCGATACATTCGTTCTCTACATCTGTGTCTCAGTTTCTGTGATATCAGTGATGTCGGTCTGTAATTTTCTTTGTAGTATCTTTGTCTGGTTTTGGTATCAGGGTGATGGTGGTCTCATACAATGAGTTTGGGAGTGTTCCTTCCTCTGTAATTTTTTGGAAGAGCATGAGAAGGATGCGTGTTAGCTCTTCTCTAAATGTTTGATAGAATTCACCTGTGAAGCCATCTGGTCCTGGCCTTTTGTTTGTTGGAAGATTTTTAATCACAGTTTCAATTTCGTTACTTGTGATTGGTCTGTTCATATTTTCTATTTCATTCTGGTTCAGTCTTGGAAGGTTATACCTCTCAAAGAATTTGTCCATTTCTTCCAGGTTGTCCATTTTATTGGCATAGAGTTGCTTGTAGTAGTCTCATAGGATGCTTTGTATTTCTGCGATGTCTATTGTAACTTCTCCTTTTTCATTTCTAATTTTATTGAGTCCTCTCCCTCTTTTTCTTGATGAGTCTGGCTAATGGCTTATCAATTTTGTTTATCTTCTCAAAGAACCAGCTTTTAGTTTTATTGATCTTTGCTACTGTTTTGTTTCTATTTCATTCATTTCTGATCTGATCTTTATGATTTCTTTCCTTCTGCTAACTTTGGGTTTGCTTTGTTCTTCTTTCTCTAGTTCCTTTAGGTGTAAGGTTAGATTATTTATTTGAGATTTTTCTTGTTTCTTGAGGTAGGCTTGTATAGCTATAAACTACCCTCTTAGAACTGCTTTTGCTGCATCCCATAGGTTTTGGATCATCGTCTTTTCACTGTCATTTGTCTCTAGGTATTTTTTGATTTCCTCTTTCATTTCTTTAGTGATCACTTGGTTATTTAGTAACGTATTGTTTAGCCTCCATGTGTTTGTGTTTTTTACGTTTTTTCCCTGTAATTGATTTCTAATCTCATGGCGTTGTTGTCGGAAAAGATGCTTGATATGATTTCAATCTTCTTAAATTTACTGAGGCTTGATTTGTGACCCAAGATGTGATCTATCCTGCAGAATGTTCTGTGAGCACTTGAGAAGTGTAATCTGCTATTTTTGTATGGAATGTCCTATAAATATCAATTAAATCTATCTGGTCAATTGTGTCCTTTAAAGCTTGTGTTTCCTTATTAATTTTCTGTTTGGATGATCTGTCCATTGGTGTAAGTGAGGTGTTAAAGTCCCCCACTATTATTGTCTTACTGTCGATTTCCTCTTTTAGAGCTGTTAGCAGTTCCCTTATGTATCGAGGTGCTCCTATGTTGGGTGCATATATAATTGTTATACCTTCTTCTTGGATTGATCCCTTGATCATTATGTAGTGTCCTTCCTTCTCTCTTGTAACATTCTTTATTTTAAAGTCTATTTTATCTGATATGAGTATTGCTACTCCAGCTTTCTTTTGATTTCCCTTTGCATGGAATATCTTTTTCCATCCCCTCACTCTCAGTCTGTATGTGTCCCTAGGTCTGAAGTGGGTCTCTTGAAGACAGCATATATATGGGTCTTGTTTTTGTATCCATTCAGCAAGCCTGTGTCTTTTGGTTGGAGCATTTAATCCATTCACGTTTAAGGTAATTATTGATATGTATGTTCCTATTATCATTTTTCTTAATTGCTTTGGGTTTGTTTTTGTAGGTCCTTTTCTTCTCTTGTGTTTCCCACTTACAGAAGTTCCTTTAGCATTTGTTGTAGAGCTGGTTTGGTGGTGCTGAATTCTCTTAGCTTTTGCTTGTCTTAGAGCTTTTGATTTCTCCATCGAATCCGAATGAGATCCTTGCTGGGTAGAGTACTCTTGGTTGTAGGTTCTTCCCTTTCATCACTTTAAGTATATCATGCCACTCCCTTCTGGCTTGTACAGTTTCTGCTGAGAAATCAGCTGTTAACCTTATAGGAGTTCCCTTGTACGTTACTTGTCATTTTTCCCTTACTGCTTTCAATAATTTTTCTTTGTCTTTAATTTTTGCCAATTTGATTACTATGTGTCTTGGCATGTTTCTTCTTGGGTTTATCCTGTATAGGACTCTGCGATTCCTGGTCTTGGGTGGCTATTTCCTTTCCCATGTTAGGGAAGTTTTTGACTATAATCTCTTCAAACATTTTCTCAGGTCCTTTCTCTCTCTCTTCTCCCTCTGGGACCCCTATAATGCGAATGTTGTTGTGTATAATGTTGTCCCAGAGGTCTCTTAGGATGTCTTCATTTCTTTTCATTCTTTTTTCTTTATTCTGTTCTGCAGCAGTGAATTCCACCATTCTGTCTTCCAGGTCACTTACCTGTTCTTTTGCCTCAGTTATTCTGCTGTTGATTCCTTCTAGTGTATTTTTCATTTCAGTTATTGTACTGTTCATCTCTGTTTGTTCTTTAATTCTTCTAGATCTTTGTTAAACATTTCTTTCATCTTCTCGATCTTTGCCTCCATTGTTTATCCGAGGTCCTGGATCATCTTCACTCTCATTATTCTGAATTCTTTTTCTGGAAGGTTGCCTATCTCCATTTAGTTGTTTTTCTGGGGTTTTATCTTGTTCCTTCATTGGTACATAGCCCTCTGCCTTTTCATCTTGTCTATCTTTCTGTGAATGTCTACGATATCATAGACACTATTAATAACATAGTGGATGTTTTCCTCTTTGTACTACTTGGAAGCTGTGAAGCACAGTGTACAGAGTATTACAATATGTTCAGCTAATAACTGAAATCCTATGTGCTGGGTATATTTTTTGCCCCTCTAGATCTTCTCTCCTCCATTTTTCACCATGCTCTTTGTACTGAGAAACTAACCTGCATTAACAGGTTCCCTTCTCTGCTTCCCAAATGGGTTCAGCCCAGCAGGAGATTTGGAGGAAGAACAAGAGGAAGGTTAGGATACCTATTTTCCAGACTCCTTCCCAGCAAAACTGCCTTGACTGGTTGCATCCCTCTCCAACTGCCCTCTCCACATAGCTTTCTTTCTCCAATTCTGGTGTCTACTTTCTCCCCTCCCCTGCTTTCAGTAGACCCAGAGTACATGACTATTCCTTGTGACTTCCTATACTGGCAGTCCAGCGGTTAGGACTCTGTGCTTTCACTGCCGAGGGCACGGGGTCAGTCCCTGGTCAGGCAACTAAGATTCCGCAAGATGCGCTGCACAGCAGGAAAAAAAAAACAAAACAAAACCAACAAAGCAAACAAAACAAAAAACAAAGCAAAAAACAAAACAAAGCAAACAAAAACCCCCAAACATTCACCAAGTAAGGTGCTATTCAATATGTTTTACTTCTATTAACCTACTTATTGACTCCCACCAATGAGGTGTTTAATAGTATCACCACTACCTTTTTAAACAGATGAGAAAACTGAGGTACAGTTTCTTGCCAAAGTCATACAATTAGTAAATGACAGAGCCTCGTACCCAGCAGTCTGGCTCCAAGTCTTCATGTTTAATGACTAAGTTATATTGCTTCTCAAGGATGGCCAGGATACAGTGGGAATAATTCAACATGGCTAAGGCATATTATGCAATATGGGTAGCCAAGAAAGACAAAGGCTAAACGGAAAGGTAAGTGCCAGATCAGAAAGGGCTTTAGAATAGGGATTTTGTCTTATTAAGCTAGTTGTTGAATTAGATCATGGAACCCCTTGAGAATCTTGACATTCTCTCTCCAGAAAAATGCACATAGTACACACAAAAAATTGGCAGTTTAAGCAGTTCACAGAGCCCTTACTGGCCCGTGGAACCCAGGAGAAACACAGCTATGGGGCCACAGGAAGTCACTGACAAGGTACAGAAGCGTAGGTACAAGGACAAGGAGAAAGAGGTCAGAGTTGCACTTCTGAAATATCACTTTGGCAATCGTATACAGGACAGATTAAAGGAGGACCACCAACTAAAAGAATACTACAACAGTTCAAGTGAGAGATGATGGGGACTTGAGCTACGGAAGTGACAATAGGGGCAGAAGAAAAGCACAGATAAGAATACTGCTATTAGAAATCAATAGTACCTATGAGCAATTAGATCTGGGGGGTAAGAGGGAAGAAGGCATGTCTCATGAGAAGAAAACTGAGTCATTTAACAAGCAGTGACTGTGCACATCATATATACTAGGAACTTTGCTAAGAACTAGAGACACATTGTTGAACAAGACAAACACCATCCCTGCACTTAAGAATAATCTACTGGGTTAATAACAAATTGTTGAGTAATTTCAATACAGCAGAAGTACAGAAATAAAAAAACCAAAAAGGATGAACCGAAGGGGATTTTTTTAAAAATCACAAAATAAGAGTGACCAATTTCATCCAAAGACACTGAGTCAAGTAAAACGAGAACCTAAAAGAGCAGGAAATAAGAAAATTACTAAAGACCTTTACCTGAACAGTTTCAACTAAGGAGTTGAAAAGAAGCCTTACTACAGTATAAGTGCTTCTAAGAGTGGTTAAATTACTGAAAATTAGCAACATGTGAAATGAAATGCTACTAAAATAAAATCTTAAAGACTCTGCTTAAGATATCGCCTCCTGGGAGCCCTTCTATAATGCTGCCAATACTGCCTTTCTTTACAGAATGGTGTGTGCTTGCTACTGAGTTTTTAAAAATTAAGCACTTCATTGTTTAGAGATACATGCGTGGGTGGTAATACTATAAAGAAAAGCAAAAGAATGAACAATCCAAAAAAGAGGATAGTGGTTACCTCTGGGAGTATGGGGTTCAAATTGGCATGGGCTCACAAGGAGATTCTAAGGTCCTGAAAGGAGCTTCCCTGGTGGCACAGTAGTTGAGAATCCGCCTGACGATGCAGGGGACATGGGTTCGATCCCTGGTCTGGGAAGATTCCATAGGCCGCAGAGCAACTAAGTCCGTGCACCACAACTACTGAGCCTGTGCTCTAGAGCCTGTGAGCCACAACTACTGAGCCCGCGTGCCGCAACTACTGAAGCCCACGTGCCTAGAGCCCGTGCTCCACAATGAAAGGAGCCAGCACAATGAGAAGCCTACGCACTGCAACAAAGAGCAGCCCCCACTCACAGCAACTAGAGAAAGCCCGCGTGCAGCAACGAACACAGCCAAAAATAAATAAATAAATAAAATAAACTTATTTTTAAAAAAATAAGGTCCTGAAAAATGTTATAATTTTTAACCCGGCTTAGGTATTTGTTTTGTCACTATTTTTTAAACCACACATGTGCATTCTGGCCATTCTTATTCATAAAATACATTTCATAAAAATGTTTAATGTTCATAAACCTGAGACAATAAGATACAAATCAAGCCAAAACCTAGCTTTAAAAGAATTGAGACTAAAATAGAACTACAAATTTAATCGTACCAAATCTCACTTTTACATGACATTTTATCAAAATAAAAATTTCAAACAATTCTATTCTTAGAGAGTAAAAGGATTCTAGTTTGCAAGTACATTACTGAAAGGGATTTTCTCTAGCTTTCAAGTAATTTCAGTTGCAAAAGAAAACATTCAATTCACAGATCTACTTTTTATTCAGACATGTAAAGTTTCTTAGAATGATTTTTACATAACATAAGCTTAAGTCTAGCATAAAGTCAATCTCCCAGATGTCATTTTACATGCATCAAACAAACTTATGAGGACAAAGGCAATTTACTTTAAAAACACAAACACCCACACATACACAAAAACACTTTATACAGTCTCTGCAAAGTTTCCATTTTAACTATAAAAATAAAAACTATAAGAATAAATATTGCTTACCTGTTCCCTACTGAATCTTGAGAGATCTGAAAGTTGGGAATGACAGAAGAAACACCATATTCATCTTGGTACTTCTTACAAGATTTGTAATGATGTCTCATGCGATAGAATTTAATCTGTAAATTATTGATTAAATGTAATGTGACTTTCAAAAGAACAAATATAACATGATTCCATTTATATGAGGTAGAACAGAATTCAGAGATACAGTAGAATACAGGTTACTAGAGGGGTCGGGGTGGGGGTGGGGGAACGGCAAGTTACAATTTAACAGGTACAGAGTTTCTGTTTGGGATGATCAAAAAATTCTGGAAATAGATAGTGGTGATTGCTGTACAATGTTATGAATGTACTTAATACCACTGTATTGTACACTTAAAAATGGTACGTTTTCTACCTTACCATTCATGATACTGCACTCTAATTGTTCATTTGATGCTTCATACAGATTGTGTGTATGTATATACATATCATTTTCTTACCAAATGGACACATATTGTATAAAAAAAGTTTACCACAATCTTTCACTTATAAAAAAAATAAAATAAAACTAAAAAAAAGGTACGTTTTACGTTATATATTTTACCATAATAAAACATTTAAAAAATGTTTAATGTAATATGACTTTTAATATAAAAAGGAACTCATAAGACTTGAGATATTGCCAACAAGAAGGAAAAAAACAAGGCAGAAATAGATAACAAAATATTCCATTTAAACAAGAGGTCTTTGGTTTTTTTTTTAAGTAAATGATTTAATTCTTAAGTAGGAGCTGAAAATAAGCAGTAAGTTTCTCTCCATTAGATTCAGAGACAATGGAGATGAGTCCAACTGTCTGTAAACTCACCATAAAAATTAACAAATAATTTTACACCTGAAAAAAAAATACCACTAATAGACAAAAAATAATATTAAAAGTATTAAGAGGTTGCCTCATAGCACTGGGCATCTTTTTATTTCTTTAACTACTGCAACCTGGCAGAGGTAGAAAGTGCTTTAGAAAACTAAGTTCCCAAGTTAACACTTGGAACATTTTTCAGTTTCTCTCTGAGGAGCAGAGCCAGAAATCTCTCAAGTGTATTTTCCAGCTTCACTTCATTGCCCTGTCAGTTAACACCTCCCTCAAAGACATGGAAAAGCAGGTATGTCTTGTGTGAATGCATGAAACAGCAACTGGTTTTTTTGCTCACTGACTTTATTAGCTGTTTGAAAAAGTGGTTGTGATAAATCCATAATAAACGAATATACTCAAAGCCTAACCACCTCTCACCATTTCAATCCCTCTCCAAACGGTAGAATAAAATCCAGACTGGAGAATTAATGCCAGTTATTTGCCAATACCTGATTTTTTACACCTGTTCCTTAAAAGGCAAAGTCTTCTGCCAAGTATTTTGTGATTTCTTAGATAAATACATAAACATCCAAGTACAGTGGGCAGCTAGAGAGTTCCCCCTTGACTACATAAATCCATTTGGCCCATTTCTACCTGCAAAATTGCAATAATGATACTACCACCAGAAAAACTATTCAAGGGCTGAATCTGTTCCGGAATGGGGCTTCAATGAGTTAAATGCCAGTCTGTTCATTCAGTTCATTTAGCAGGTAATCAACGAGTGTTTATTTTGAAAAAAATGCCACGCTAAAAATTACGGCAAATTCAGAGACTGTATCTATCTTTCGGTCTCTGTTCTCAGTAAGTTTATAATCTAGTAAGATCTACAGCCACAGCTTTTCTGGCCTTTTCTACCCAATTCTCAACCTAAATAATTTCTCTTCAAAACAGTACCCACCAAGACAAGTCAAACAGAAATTTCAGAGTAGAAACTTGACTTTCAAAGAACTATGTCACATTTACTCTACCTGTTTTGCACAGCATCTGCAGCTACCAGAAAACCTCCTCATGATATTTTCAAGGTCTAAGGCCCGTTCAGGACATGCTCTTTCCCTTCTAGTCACATTTCCACGACACAGGGGACAATGTATTCCGCTTTCTCTCATTGCAGTCAGGAAACATTTTCTACAGAAACTAAACCAAACATTTGTGACAGGTTAACTACAGAAAAAAGTACTCTTTTCATTTCAATAATTAAACACAGCAGTTATGGGTATGTAATCATGCTAGGCTATTTGTATGTACATAAATCTAGAATTTTTTAAAACTGTATATGAATTTCTCAGTGTAAGACTAATGTCTGGACTAGATGGGAATACTAAAGAAACTACTTTTAACATAATACAGGAAAAATAAATATTATATAACATTATCAGGGGAAGCATGGTACAAAGGAAAACTGCATCTTATCCTGTGTTGTTTAGCAGCTGTGTGATTTTCAGGCAACACACTTAACCACAATGGATCTCCATTTCCTCCCCTTACAAAATGAGAGAATGGACCACACATCAGCTTTGTCTCAAACTGATGTACTTCAAGATGTTGTTCTACAAGATATGAATAGGTCTCCTACAGAAACTGATTTCCAAAATTCAAGGATTATTCAAAGTTATTAAGGTTTCTCTGCTAAGGAAACCAAGTGTTGCCCAAACTTCTGTGGTCAGGATGTATGAAAATTCCCACAACAGTGTGCAATGGAATATAATTTGAGAAATACTTAAGAATCCTGGGCTTCCCTGGTGGCGCAGTGGTTGAGAGTCTGCCTGTCGATGCAGGGGACACGGGTTCGTGCCCCGGTCTGGGAAGATGCCGCGGAGCAGCTGGGCCCATGAGCCATGGCTGCTGAGCCTGCGCATCCGGAGCCTGTGCTCCGCAACGGGAGAGGCCACAACATTGAGAGGCCCGTGTACCGCAAAAAAAAAAAAAAAAAAAAAAAAAATCACAGCCATCTGTACCTGGGCTCTAGAATAATTATACATTTAATTCAACCCCCTATAAATACAAATATACTAATCTTCCACATCTATACTAACAAAAAAGTTGCGAGGTAATAGTGTGATAACAGATCACACTGAGTTTACTAACCAGGCGCTGAGCAAGTCACTCTTCTTGAAAATCAGTTTCCTCACACATACAATAAGCATCTACACTTGATAGGGTTGTTCACAGGATTAAGATAGGTAATGTAATAAAACGCTCAAGACAGTTATTTTTGAGTCAGCAAAGTGCTTGATAAATAGTAGCTAATATCACTAAGGTAGCATTAGAAGTGATCACCAATACTTTAAAACATGGAAAATATTCATCATAACCAGGAGTCAAAGAAATGCAAAGTAAACAAGACAAAAATACATTTTTCAGTTGTCAAAACACTAGTTTAAAAAAATTATAATATCCAGTGTTAAAGGAGACATAAAGAAATGAGTGCTCTACATTTTTTTTTTTTTAATTTATTTATTTTGGGCTGTGTTGGGTCTTCATTTCTGTGCGAGGGCCTTCTCCAGTTGCGGCAAGCAGGGGCCACTCTTTATCGCGGTGCGTGGGCCTCTCACTATAGCAGCCTCTCTTGTTGCGGAGCACAGGCTCCAGACGCACAGGCTCAGTAGTTGTGGCCCACAGGCCCAGCCGCTCTGCGGCATGTGGGATCCTCCCAGACCAGGGCTCGAACCCACGTCCCCTGCATTAGCAGGCAGACTCTCAACCACTGCACCACCAGAGAAGCCCCGTGCTCTACATTTCTGAATAGCAATTTGTCAATACTTAACAAAATCCTTAGTGAGGGTGTCCCAAAACTCTGAATGCCATTTTGAGCTTTAATAACTTCACAAGTATAAATACCACAAAGTTACAAAGACCATCATTTTTAAGTTTAATTGTTTAGATTAAAAACTGAAATTCTGTTTATATGTTTTGTAAATTTGGTGTAATACATTTTTAATTTAAATTCTTTGTTTCACTCAGTATTTGCATTCTTTAATCAGGGGGACTGTAAAAAGGAAAAAAAGAAGAAAGGAGAGTCAAACAAAAAACCCCACAAGACTAACTGGAACAATAGTCTAGATCATGATACGGTCTACATTAAGGCAGGAGTAGGAAGGAGGGACAGAGGGTCTCTATTTTAGAGACATAGTTCTCAATGTCTATGACTGTGTATGAAGGGGGCATCCTAGGTTAAAAAATAAAATATAATTTTTTGACAATTACTTGTGAGAGAATGAGAAAGAAAAGCATTTCTAATTTAGAAGACTGAGTAAAAGGTGACTGTGTTAACCAAACTGAAAAATACTAGAAGAGTTGGTTTAACAGAAAAACGCAAGTTTAAAGTACCTACAGGGCTTCCCTTCTGGCGCAGTGGTTAAGAACCTGCCTGCCGATGCAGGGGACACAGGTTCAAGCCCTGGTCTGGGAGGATCCCACATGCCGAGGAGCAGCTAGGCACATGTGCCACAACTACTGAAGCCTGTGCGCCTGGAGCCTGTGCTCCGCAACGGGAGAAGCCTGCGCACCACAACAAGGACTGGCCCCCGCTCGCCACAACTAGGGAAAGCCCAAGCGCAGCAACAATGACCCAACACAGCCATCAATCAATCAATCAATAAATAAATGTATTAAAAAAATAAAGTACCTACAAAAAGCTCAATGCGTGTTATCCAGCAAACAAGTGGAAAATTGGATCTGAAAATTGGGGGGAAGAATATGGAGAGCAGATAAGGTAAGAAGAACACTAAAGAAACAATCTAGAGAGATATAAACATTAAAGGAAGGTTCAAAGAAACAGAAGAACCAAGAGTAAATAATGTTATAGAAGCCAAGTCTAATAAATTACCAAAGAGAAAACAGTAATTAAAGAGCTAAAGGTAAAACTATCACCAAACTATTAAGCTAAACCTTCCTCTTTAAATAAAAATTGAAACTGTCAACAAAGTTCACACCAACAAAATTCATTACACAGAGATAACCATGCATAAAATTGATGGAGCTTGAGTGAACGAAATGAAGCAGGTTAGTAACTATTAGCAGGTAAATTAGTGAATATGCTGGCTAATTTAACAATTACAAGTAAAATATAAACACAGAATATTAAAAGATTTTTTGAAACCTGGGTGTACAAACATAAGCTGTATTTAGGGGGAGTGGATAAAATAAACCAAAATTTCAAAGCCCACTTATTCAATACCTGAAATAGTATATAACACTACATACCCACCAGAATGACCAAAATGAAAAAGGTGGAAAATACCAAGTGTTGAGGAGGATGTGAAACCAACCTAAACTTGCACTCAATGCTATAAAAGTGTAAACTGATACAACCATTTTGAAAATTAATACAACCATTTGGCAGTATCTAATATAGCCAAGTAATTCCACTCCAAAGTATATACCCAACTGACTTGCATATCTCATCAGAAGAAATTTCCTAGAAAGTTCATTGCCACACTATTTGTAATAGCCAAAAGCTGAAAACCATACAAATGTCCATCAACAGAAAAATGCATAAACAATGACAGCATATCCACAAAATTAAAACTATAGTATACCGTAATAAGAATGAATTTGGATGTATGTTAAGCTTTGGAAGCCAAACGCAAAAGACTACAAGCTGCATGATTCTTTTTTTTTTTTTACATCTTTATTGGAGTATAATTGCCCTATAATGGTGTATGATTCTATTTTTATAAAGATCAAAGAGCAGGTAAAACTATATTGTTAAAAGTCAAAATAGTGGTGTCCTGGAAGAAGTGGGATACACTCCTTGGAGAATTGAGGAGTTCCTGAAATGCTGGTAATGGAGTTCTGGAGTTCTATTGCTTGGTATGGGTGTTGAACACATAAGGTGTGCTCAGTTTGAAAAAAATTCACTGAGCTGACTTTTATGATGGGGCACTTTTCTGTTAGGAATACTACACTTAATTTTTTTCAATTAGGAGTAAAAACAAGGGTAAATATGTTTAAACTGTTATAAAAATAGCTAAATTAATCTTCTAACTGGGCTTAAAAACAAACCAAAAAAAAAAAATCGCTAGAAAATTTCCAGAGCTAAAAAAATACGTCTGCAAAATAAGAGACAACCAAATGACCAGTACAATGAATTTCTGAAAGATTTTCATCCGGATCACTAGAAAATCTTAAATAATTATTTTTTCAACTTCTAATAGCTTCCAGAGAGGGAATAAAAAACAGATCACGTACTAAGGAAAGAGAATCAGATTAGCTTCAATCTCATCAGCAATAACAAACAGATGACAAAACAATAGAAGGATGTGTTCAAAGTTCTGAGGGAAAGTGACTTATAACCTAGAATTTCATCTTCTGGCTACTGAACTATTTGCTTTTTGAACCCTAGGCATTTCTGATAATGCAATAAATAAAATACCGAGAAACGACACATTCTGCAAAACTGCACACTAAAACTTACAGGGCTTGTGGGGAAAAAATGGTTGGGGTAGACTAACTGCCCGGAGAACACTGTCATCAGAGAACTAACAAAAACCCAAACAGGGCTTCCCTGGTGGCGCAGTGGTTGAGAGTACGCCTGCTGATGCAGGGGTCACGGGTTCGTGCCCCAGTCCGGGAATATCCCACATGCCACAGAGCAGCTAGGCCCGTGATAGCCGCTGAGCCTGCGCGTCCTGAGCCTGTGGTCCACAGCGGGAGAGGCCACGACAGTAAGAGGCCCGCGTATCACAAAAAAACAAAAAAAAACAAAAAAAAACGCAAACAACCCTAATAAAAATACTAACACATTTTAAAAGACATTTACGTTCTTAATAAACATTTTACTCTAAAGCTTAAAAAAAAGAGGTGAGGGGTTAGAAAGGAGTGATTAAAGCTGATAAATTCCAGAGAGATCTCATGGCCAAACCGAACCAAGAAAAAAATGTAGGTTGTGTGTTTCGTACAGTAGTGTACAATTCTGTGGCTTGCTATATTCAACTGAGTTTTAGTGTACTTCTCTTCAGCTAATGTAACCATTTGCTAATGGCTCAAAACATCAATGTGCAGGGGAAAAAAATACATATAAACCAATCCGTTCTGATATAATCTTGTATAACAACAGAATGTTATCACTGTTGAGTCTGTTATCACTTGTCTCTAACCTTGTTTGTGGTCTTTTGATATGGAAAATTTTTAATTTTTAATATAGTCTAAATTCATCACCTTTTCCTAAAATTACGGTTTGTGCTCATAGTCTTAAGCCTTCCCCTTCTCAAGATCAGGGATATTTCCCTACATTGCCTTCTAAGAAGTTTAAGTTTTGCTCATCACATTTAAGTTTTTAATTCACCTAAAAATACCTCTATGTACAGTAAACAATAGAGATTTCATATGCAAAGCCATTATCCAAATACCATTCTACTGAATAAGCCATCTTTTCCCCGATTTGCCATGTCATATCTATCAGAGTTCTAATACATGTATGGAATTATTTCTGGGCTCTCTAGTATATGTCCTACTGATCATTTATCTACTGCTGAATTAATACCATACCATTTTAATTACTATAACTTCATAATACTACGTCACGGTATCTAGCAGGGTTGGTTCTATCTCTATGTTCTACTTTTTCCAAATTTTCTCAGTTATTCATGGTCATTAACACATCATTATGACTTTTTAATCAGTTTTTCAAGTTCTACCAAAACAATGATGTTGAGACTTTATTGGAATTGCATTAGCTTTTTTAGAACCATCTGAGGGAGACCTGGCATCTTAATTTTATTGCATGGTTACATGTCATGTCTCTCCACCTATTCAGATTTCTTATGCTTTTCAGTAGTTTTTCAACTTTCCCTACAGAAGTCTTGACATTTTTACTAGATTATAATAGTCTAATTATTTATAAACTATTTATAGTTTTTGTTGCATTATAAATAGGATTCTTTCTATTAATTTTTTATCTGATTACTGTTGGTATAAAAAAATGTTACTGACTTTTGTCTGTTGTTCTTATATCCAGAAACCTCTCTGTACATTCTTAGTAGTTCTAATCATTTGTTAGTTAGTCGTTTCTCTTAGGTTTTAGATGTAGTTTTATCATCTACAAATTATGACAATTTTATCTCTTTTTCCATCTTTGTATACCTTATTTCTTCTTTTCTCACTGAATTGCCTAAAGCCTGAAATACAATGTTAAATGGTAGGGAGGATATAAATACCCTTGTCTAGTTCTTGACTAGAAAAGCACATAGGGTCTACTATTCAGTACATTTACTATAGATTTTAGGGAAGCTACCCTTAATTAGAATAAAAGTAAGCTCCATCCTATTCCTAATTTGCTATGACATTTTATAATGAAAGGCTGAACTCTATTAAATGCTTTTAGCATCTATTGAAATGATCATGTGCTTTCAACATCCAAATTCTCTTCCTATTTTAAAGGTGTTCTTCATTATGTGATTTTCAGTGAAAATCAGTTCCTCCTGAAAGGGCAAAAAACTGTGGGTCTGTCAATTCCTCCCAACAATTCTGTCAGTTTTCATCTAAAGTTACGTTGGTAGCTGCAAAAAAGTTCATGATTATTCCTTTTATCCACATGAAATGACTCTCTTTTTTGTAATGCTATCTGAATTAAATGGTCTGATATTAATATTTCTATACCAGCTTTCTTTTAGCTGACATAGAAATATAAAGACTCAGAAAAGCTCTCTGAAAGACTCAGTTCTGCTGTAAAGTGTCACACACATTCCTAGAAGTCACTGCACTAAGCAAAATCATCCAATAAAAACCACAGAGCTCATGGGAAAAACAGGGTTGGGGCACAACACTCAAATGTACACATCCAAAAGAATACTCTATATAGGTTACAGACACATTCACGTTTAAAAGTTTTAACTTAGCCTGAAAAAATACACACTACTCATTACAATAATTGTTAAAAAATATTTTAGCTTTATTTATGTTTTATATTCCCTAAGGGAAATACTTTAAGCAAATATGAATACAATTTATATGTATACTATGCTACCATTTCTGTTTAAAAAAAAAAAGGCAGAGGGGGCTTCCCTGGTGGCACAGTGGATGAGAGTCCGCCTGCCAATGCAGGGGACACAGGTTCGTGCCCCAGTCCAGGAAGATCCCACATGCCGCGGAGCAGCTAGGCCCGTGAGCCATGGCCGCTGAGCCTGCGCGTCCGGAGCTTGTGCTCCGCAACGGGAGAGGCCACAGCAGTGAGAGGCCCACGTACCGTAAAAAAAAAAAAAAAAAAAAAAAAAAAAAAAAATTAACTCAAAACAGATCATAGACTATAGTAAACTGGGTAATGGCCATCCAAAGATACATTCACTTCCTAATTCCCAGAACAAGTTAATATCACCTCATATTGTAACAGATCTGATTATTGTTAAAGATTTGGGGATGAGGAAATTAGCTGGAATTATCCAGGTGGGTCCTAAATGTCACCACAAGTGTCTTTATAAGAGAGGCAAAGGGAGATCTGACAAAAACACACAGGAGAAGCCATATTGAGATGGAGGCAAAGACTGGAGTGATGTGCCCCCAGCTCCTCGAGGCCCTGCCAACACCTTGATTTTGGTCCACTGAAATTGATTTCAAACTTCTAGCCTCTAGAACTGTGAAAAGATTAATTTATGTTGTTTTAAGCCACCAAGTTTGTGGTAGTTTGTTACAGTGGCCCTAGGAAACCAATATGCAGAGTTAAATGAGAAGCATTAAACTATAAAACTTTGAGAAAAAAATAGAAAATATTCACAATACAGAGCTACACAGAGTTCTTAGACTTAATGTTAAAAACACATTCCATAAAAGGAAAAACTGACAAAGTGGACTTCATAAAAATTCTTAAATGTTTGCTGGGCAAAAATGATTGTTAAGTAGATAAAAAGACAATCCAAAGACTGGAAAAAAGGGCTTCCCTGGTGGCGAAGTGGTTGGGAGTCCGCCTGCCGATGCAGGGGACACGGGTTCGTGCCCCGGTCCGGGAAGATCCCACATGCCACGGAGCGGCTGGGCCTGCACGTCCAGAGCCTGTGCTCCGCAACGGGAGAGGCCAGAACAGTGAGAGGCCCGCATACCGCAACAAAACAAAGACCCGGAAAAAAATATTTGTAAATCATATACCTAACAAAGGAGTAGTATCTAGAATACATAAAGAAGTCCCAGGGCTTCCGTGGTGGTGCAGTGGTTGAGAGTCCACCTGCCGATGCAGGGGACACAGGTTCGTGCCCTGGTCCGGGAGGATCCCACATGCCGCGGAGCAGCTGGGCCGGTGAGCCATGGCCGCTGAGCCTGCGCGTCCGGAGCCTGTGCTCCGCAATGGGAGAGGCCACAACAGTGAGAGGCCCGCATACCGCAAAAAAAATAAAATAAAATAAAAGAAGTCTCAAAGCTCAAAAGTTAGAAAGCAAATGATCCAATTAAAACATAGGCAAAAGACACTGAAGAGACATGATTTTAACCTAAGATATACCGGTAGTAAACATGCCCATGAAAAGATGTTCAACATCATTAGCCATTAGTAAAATACAAATTAAAATCATGAGGTATCACTACACAGATTGAAATGGCTTAAAATTTAAAACAATGACAGGGACTTCCCTGGTGGCGCGGTGGTTAAGAATCTGCCTGCCAATGCAGGGGACATGGGTTCGAGCCCTGGTCTGGGAAGATCCCATATGCTGTGGAGCAACTAGTGCCACAGCTACTGAGCCTGTGCTCTAGAGCCCGTGAGCCACAACTACTGAGCCCACACGTCACAATTACTGAAGCCCATGCGCCTAGAGCCCATGCTCCGCAACAAGAGAAGCCACCGCAATGATAACCCCATGCGCCCCAACGAACAGTAGCCCCCGCTCGCCGCAACTAGAGAAAGCCCACGCACAGCAATGAAAACCCAACGCAGCCAAAAATAAATTTATAAAAAAAATAATAAAAAATAAAACAATGACAACATGAAACACTGGCGAGGATGCAAAGAAACTGGATCACTCATACACTGCTGGTGGGAATATAAAATGGTACAGATACTGTGGAAAATAGCTTGGCATTTTCTTAAAAGACAAACCATGCAACCACCATATGACCCACTAATTGCATTCATTGCATTCTTGGGCATTTATCCTAGAGGAATGAAGGCTTACGTTCACACAAAAACCTGTACATGAATATTTATAGCAGCTCTATTTGTAATAGTCAAAAACTGGCTATTCCAGATCTCCTTCAGTGAATGAATGTTTAACCAAAATGTGGTACATCCATACCATGTATGGATGCATATTCACCAATAAAAGGAACTAATGAAAACACACAACAACCTGAATCTCCAGAGAATTATGCTGAGTGAAAAAAGAAATTCCAAAAAGTTACATATTGTTTGATGCCGTTTATATAACATTACTTAACATTCTTTTTTTGCTAACAGCTCTATTGAGATTTAAGTCACATACCATACCCCATTCACCCATTTAAAGTGTACATTTCAGTGGGTTTTTTACTGTTATTTATAGAATTGTGCAATATTTAAGATTCTTGAAATGTCAAAATTATGGAAATAGATAACATGGGACTTCCTCGGTGGTCCAGTGGTAACAAATCCGCCTTCCAATGCAGGGGACACAGGTTTGATCCCTGGTCGGGGAACTAAGATCCCACTTGTTGTGGGGCAACTAAGCCCATGCAACACAACTACTGAGCCCACGCACCCTCAACTAGAGAGCCCTCATGCCGCAAACTACAAAGTCCACACCCCACAAGTAGAGAGAGAAAACCCACACGCCTCAATGAGCGATCCTGCATGCCGCAACGAAGATCCTATGTGTTGCAGCAAAGACCCAACGCAGCCAAAAATAAAAAATAAAAAGTAAATAAAATTAAAATTAAAAAAAAAATAGAGAACATGTGAACATTAGTGCTTGCCAAGGGTTAAGGAGGCACAGGGTGGGATCAAGAGGAAAGTGGGTGTGGCTATAAATGAGCCATGTGAAGGATCTTTGTGGTGATGGAAACTTTCTTTATCTTTACTCTATTAAGAAGGAAGATATCCCGGTTTTATTTACAAAACATTACCATTAGGGGAAATTGGGCCAGGGTACACAATTTCTGTATTATTTTACAACTACATGTGAATCTACAGTGGTCTCAAAATAAACAGTTTAACTTATCCGTATATTATAATGCATATTCACTTAATAAATACATATTAAATACTTACTACATAACAGAACTAGGGACATATCAGGGGACAAAAGTGATGAAAATCCCTACCCTGATGGGACTTACAGAATTGTGTGCATGCAGGTACTTGTGGCAAGTTTGTGTATATATACTACTATATCCAAAAACATTTTAACAAGTCATATTATTCTGTGCTAAAAATAGTAAAAGTAATTAATGAAAGTGAAGAATCCCAAAGAATCATATTATTTTAAGAATTCAAATACACTAAAAAGATTTTTAAAAGAATGGAAAAGGAATGCCCTCTAAGAAATACTGAGGTCAACTAAATAAGACAGGCAAATTAATAAAGATTCAAAAGCATACATCATATATCTTAGTAGATTCCAGGTAAGTCCAAAAATGGACTTTTTTTAAAGACTCAAGAAACAGAAAAAATGGAATAGCATTATAACTTTAGATAAAGAGAATCAAGTATCTCAAATCTGAATGTATAAGAAAATGTAATAATATACCAAAAACAAAGCAACTGACAGGAAAATAATGTAAAATAAGTAATAAATTACAATAGATTATTATTAAATCATAGTCACAGAAATGATCACAAATGTACCTACACACTCTGAACAGTAAAATTATAAATTAGTATATAAAAATTTAATATGGAAAAATGCACATAGCCATATGTTGCTAGCAACTAAAGAAAATTTTAAAGCGACTTCTAGACACCATTATGAACTGCATTAAACTAACAAAATATTGCTTAAAAAAAATTGCTCAACATAGCGAGTATCCTGCTCGGGCTGCGCGCTGGGCCACGGCGCAAGCACTGGAAGATGGGGCCGCCCGCCCATCCGCCCCGTGCCCCGGGTCCCCGCCCGCCGGCCACCCCGGCGTCCCCCGCGAGGCCCCGGAGCCGAGGGCCAAGCGGCCGCGGATGGCAGCGTAGAAGGCGAGAGGTAGAGATGATCTTCAAAATGAAGTCTCTGGAAAATGTTCAGTTCTCTGCAGGAACTACAAAAATGGAAGGAAAGAACATTTTCAAAACGAAATTGTTGCCACCGCAATGAAGAGTAGCCCCCTCTCTCCGCAACTAGAGAAAGCCCGTGCACAGCAGCAAGCCCGTGCCCAGCAGCGAAGACCCAATGCAGCCAAAATAAATAAATAAAATAAAATAAATTTATTTTTTTAAAAAAAAGCTTTCTAAAAAAAAACGGAATTGTTGTGAAAGTGTGTTTACAACGAACTGATACTACTGACAGGGGTTTTTTTTTCTTTTTAGCTAATAAAACACTTTAACAAGATTGTATTTATGGTCAAAGGAAACTGGACTAACCATGCGGCCGAAGACTTTTCCCGCCATGACCTACTCTGGGAACAGCCCGCAGCGGCTGCAGGAGATCTGTGAGGGGCTTGAAGCAGCCGCCCAAGACCCCCGCCCCGGGGCCGCCAGCAGGGCCGAGCAGTGACGCCCCGCTGGACGCCAAGGCCCTGAGGGGCCAGGCAGCAGCAGCAGCAGCAGCAGACGAGGACAGACACGAAGTTCGGGCCTTACCAGAAAGCCCTGAGAGAAATCAGATACTCCTTGCTGCCCTTTGCTAATGAATTGGGCCCTTCAGCCGCCGCAGAAGTAAACCAACAAATGCTGCAGTAACTGGTGGACGTGGGCTGTGACCAGATGGGTGGACGCTCCCAGGAGGCTGCCCATCTGGGGTGCAAAGGAGACCAGCAGAGGTCCCTGCAGAGGGGTTTCTAGGCTACAAACCCAAGGCCCTTTCTGTGTCCCACTGCGCTGTTTTCCACCTCCTCTCCAAAACCATCTTGTTAGCTGCTTTCCTTTTCAGGCAAGATCCAGAGATTTCTCAGCTCTCCTGATATTGTGTCACATGCACTTTCTGTCCTGTCCCTGTGATGATGGGAAGGCTTTCCCATGTAGCCGTTTCCTTGGGGTTTATTTGGCTTATTCTGAGCTGTCATGGGGAAGAGACTGGCTTCCTTTGACCTGTGTTTGGTTTGTGCATTTTTTAACTCAGCTAAGGGTAAGGTTGGTTAACATGAGTTGGCTCTCTGCCTCTTTTTTCTCCTGTTTTAAAAGATAGCCATCTATGCTGTTAGAGGAGACGTAACTATATTAAGGGAATGAGAAAGACTAGAAAATAAAAAGCTTGAGAAATTTTAAAAAAATGCTGGCAAAGATGATGGAATACAGATATACTTTAATAGTCTTAATGGCACTGTGTAAATTAGCCCAATTTTGTGGAAAGCAACATGACATCTATACAAACAGCAGTAACTATTTATTGAGCACTTAGGCAGGGTTCCAGAAACTTTATATAATCTTGAATTCTTAAGAATAAATAAATGTTTTAAAAGTTCCTTTATTTTACAAACAAGGAAACTAAGACTTTCAAAATAAATAAACCTATATGAGACTGAAGGCAAGATGCTACTTCATTGAAAACAAGGCCCTGCACATTCCTTCTACCTCAGGGTCTTTGCCCAGAATGTTCCCTCACCCCAAAATACTCTATACACAAACACAGTCCTCCACAAATTAACACCTACACATCACAAATCTCAGCAACAATTTCACTTCCTCAAGAAAGGTCTTTATTACGTACCCATCCACCCACCAACCCACCTAGATCTGGTCCCCTTCTTATACTCTCTCTTTAAACCTATGAGTTTGTAACTGCACATGTATCTGAGTGTTTATTTGAATTAAAATGTGTCTCACCAATGCCAGTTCTGAAGGCAGGGATCATATCTAACCGTATACCACTGTAGGTATAACACAGAGCTGGGCACCTAGTAGGAATTCATTAATATTTGTTAAAGCAATGAATGCTAATTTACCTTAATCTAATCCAAAATTTTACTTAACCCAAGATATAATCCACAGTCCTCAAATCAAAACCATAAGCACCTTCCATGTACAAAACACTTCAACAGAGCTATAGTCATCCTTGTGTGACACAGCTGACAAATTCCCTTGTATTTACCCTCTGACCCAGCAATTCCACTTGAGAAAATTTATCTTACAGGAAAAACTCTCACATGTGAAATGGTATTCATACAAGTTTAATCAATGTGCCATTATTT
This sequence comes from Delphinus delphis, assembly GCF_949987515.2. Taxonomy (NCBI): domain Eukaryota; kingdom Metazoa; phylum Chordata; class Mammalia; order Artiodactyla; family Delphinidae; genus Delphinus; species Delphinus delphis. Next base: position 46,815,310 of record NC_082695.1, on the reverse strand, counting down.
GTAACAGCAAAAGATTGGAAACAACCTAAGTGTCCATAGATAAGAGATTGGATAAATAAATAAATAATTTAATAATTAAAAAAATAATCAAACATGGGGCTTCCCTGGTGGCGCAGTGGTTGAGAGTCCGCCTGCCGATTCAGGGGACAAAGGTTCGTGCCCCGGGTCCGGGGGGATCCCACATGCCGTGGAGTGGCTGGGCCTGTGAGCCATGGCCGCTGAGCCTGCGCGTCCGGAGCCTGTGCTCCGCAACGGGAGAGGCCACAACAGTGAGAGACCCGCGTACCGCAAAAACAACAACAACAACAACAAAAAAACAAACAATGGAACACTAGAACACTAAATATGTTCCATGGGGTCAGGAATTTTTGTCTGGCTTGTTGAACCCTAGAATCTACATTAGTATTGTTGGCACATAATGGACACTCAGTGTTGGCTTACTGAATGAATGAAAACTCTACAATCTCCCCCCCACCAAAAAAAAAGAGTAAGAAGGCCCTTTACGTACTGATATAGAATGACCTCCAATACAGTAACATGAAAATAGCAAGGTACAAAAGAATACATACAGTATGCTGTTCTCTGGAAGAATAGATAAGGTAACAGTGATTGTGAGAGACAATCATATTATTTCCTTTTGTACCTTTAAAGCTGTGAATTACAATATTCTCCATTCACAATAATACCTTCGATAATAAATATCTGGACCAAAAAACTTGAAACAGCCTCCTTTCTGTTTACAATAATAATCTAGCTTTTTGTGTTAGATGCTATAGTTATTAAACTAAACATAGTTTTATATTTTTATGGGTTTTGAAAACTATAAAACACATATATTATCATTCACAAACATTATCTCATTTGGCCCTTGCAACAACCCTGTGAAACAGGTTGTTTCTACCCCTGTTTTATGGAGAAGAAAACAGGCTGAAAGGAGTTAAATGACTTGACCAAGTGATACAGCTAGTAAGCTGTGGTCTCCCAACACAAACCCACCATTCATACATTTATTCAATACCAAATACATACAGTAGGCTCAGGTAAGTACAAGTAGACCTGGGTTGCTGCCTTTTAAGAGCTTACAGTCTAGTAGGAGTGTGCCTTCCAATGCAGGGGATGTGGGTTCGATCTCCCTGATCGGGGAACTAAGATCCCATATGCCGCAGGGCAATTAAGCCTGTGCGCTGCAACTACTAAGCCCGTGCCACAACTAGAGAGAAGCCCGCGTGTCGCAATGTAGAGCCCGTGTGCTGCAACGAAAGATCCCATGTGCCGCAGCTAAGACCCGATGCAGCCAAAAATAAATAGATAAATATTTTTAAAACTTGTTAAAAAGAGCTTCCAGTCTAACTGGTGAGAATGGCATCAGTCAAATCGTCTGATCCCAAAAATATTATGATTATGAACTGTGATAAGAAGTACAAAGAGGGATTTCCCTAGTGGCGCAGAGGTTAAGAATCCGCCTGCCAATGCAGGGGACATGGGTTCGAGCCCTGGTCCAGGAAGATCCCACATGCCTCGGAGCAACTAAGCCCATGAGCCACAACTACTGAGCCTGCACTCTAGAGCCCACGAGCCACAACTACTGAGCCTGTGTGCCACAACGATTGAAGCTCGCATGCCTAGAGTCTGTGCTTCACAACAAGAAAAGCCATCGCAATGAGAAGCCCGCGCACCGCAAGGAAGAGTAGCCCCCACTCACCACAACTAGAGAAAGCCCATGCACAGCAACGAAGACCCAACACAGCCAAAAATAAATAAATAAATTTATTTTTAAAAAAAGATGGCCTAGAGCAGCAATTATTATATCAGCAAGAAACCATATAAGCCTGGCTTTCAGATTTATAACAAGTACGTAGTAAAGAAGATATTTTGAAAATATGTATTTAGAGCATGACTGTCCAAACAGGATACCAATAAAGGTGTTCAAATTGTAAGAAATATTAAGTGAAAATTCAGGGACTGGATAATCCAAAGCAGGTCAATAAAGAATCATACAAATCTGTGCTTAATGAGAAGTGGAGGCTGATTTATATTAGCTCATTTTAAAAGATGCTTCCTGGGACTTCGCTGGTGGTCCAGTGGTTAAGACCCTGCGCTCCCAGTGCAGGGAACACAGGTTCCATCCCTGGTTGGGGAACTAAGATCCCGAACACTACCTGGCAGGGCCAAAAAACAAAATAAAAATAAAATAGGCCCCGAAGCAAACAGATTAGATTTCCATTTTTAACAATCTGGCAAGGCATCAACTTGTTATTATATGTAATTTTCATTGTGATAGAGCTTACTTCTAACTGTACAGAGTTATTTCTTTAACCATTCAAAATAGAGAAGGGAGGTTTGGTTCAAAGAGTCTTTGAAGATTACAAAGGGAAAAAAAACAAGAGATAAATACCTTACCACTATGCCAGTCTGTACCTTCTGAAACATACCTGCTCAACTTTCATATTCTTAATTCATCTTTACATGTTTTTCAAAACATCTGACCACTCTAAGGCATCTGACACTGCTGACTACCTTTCCTTAAAATTCTTCTCGGTTTCCCGTCACACTCTATCTTGGTTTTCTTCCTATTCTTGTCCATTCCTTCTCAGGCTGTTCTTTTCTCCACTCTACATTTAAATATATATTCTCCAGCACTTTGTTCTATCTAGATCTCTGTTATCTTTCAATTTATACTCCTCCTCCAGGGGCTACATCCATACTCACAGCTTTAGTTCCATGTATTCCAGATCTACGTACATACACTTAACTACTGGACATACAATCATCAAATCTTACACAATCTCCTTAAAATGTCAGGAATCTCTTCTCTCCATTCCCTCTATCATTACCTTGGTTCAGGTTCTAATCGTTTCTCTCTGACAGAGCAATGAATGACCTCTTCACTAGTCTCACCAGTACCAAGCTAGACAAGGCTAGTAATTAGTAAGCATTCTAAAATTTAAATGTGATCATGCTGCTCCCCTGCCAAAATTATTCAGTAGGTCTCTATGGCTTTCAGGAAGAAGTTCAAATTGGCTTACACAGTAAATTCCTGCCAATGTCGCTAAGCTCCATCTCTACCACACTCAATCTTTTGGCCAAACTTTGTAATCGGGATACAGTTTGTATCTTAACCCCTCCTCACCTCTGCATATGCTGTAAACCTAATCAGGGTATTCCCCAACAATCCCTGAATGCCAATTCTGACCTAAAGTATAACTTCATCCAGGAAATCTCTCCTAAACTCATAGGCTAATTTAGATACCTGCTCTCAAGGGTCACATAAATTCTCCTCCTCAATTTCTTCCATACCAATCACATTCATGTATAGGTCTTCTCCATTAGACTATTAACATTCTCCAGAGAAAGAGCACTTTGTTTTGTTTTGGCCTCACGACATGTGTGACCTTAGTTCCCCGACCAGGGATCGAACCAGTACGGAGTCTTAACCACTGGACAGCCAGGGAAGTCCCAGAGAAAGAGCACTTTGTATTCCCTGTAACTGACACACAGAAGGCATCCGACAGTTGCTGTTTGAAGGAATGAATGAGGATTAAATGAGAATTTATATTTTGGTAAAGTTATTCTAGTGATAATGAACTTGCTCCTTTTACTAGAATGGGCAAATCCTTCACTGCAGTTGAAATGGCACAGGGGCTGAAAGCTCTTATCACCTCATCTCTCACTATTCATGAACAAAAAATTAATTTTGTAGCTAAATATAAATTTGTTTAAAGGCACAGGTTTGTCCTCTGTGAAAAGGGAAAAGCAAATGACATTCTAAACTAGGTTATTTAAAACAGAATTCTATTTCCCCACCAAACTCCTCCCAATCAATACCCTGTTCCACCATTACCACCCTTTCCAAAGAAAACTTTTTCTCCCTCCACCTTAATTAACTGTTTAGCCAGAACCTTAGACCAACTGTGTGTTCATTTGAGAGGGGACAATGCTGGTAAAGGAGGGGATGGAGGAGGGTGAGTAGTAAGTGTCCAGTTCTCTTAACAAAACCTACTCCATATTTTCTTTTCACATCCCAGCCCAGGGAGGTGATTTAAGAAAAGTCCTCAACAATCATCTTCACTCTCTCTTCCACAGCCTTGACTGACGTCAAGCCAAAACTACAGTTTGATTTAATAAAATGTCTCACAAGGGAAGTGAACTAGAGCAAACTGCATGGAATTTTGAGGGGAACTAGAGATTACAATGAGTTCTATGAGGTCAATCACCTAACAGGTAATTGAAATGATTCTGTCCAGAAAAGACCTACTGCCTCACTGTGCCCTCCCTTCCCTCCCTTTCTTCCACCCACTGCCAGCCCAAGCACAGAAAAGACATCAAGTTATAATAAACACTAACAGATTAAAGACTAAAAGTATACACTGCTCCCTAAACATCTCAAGATATTTTTCTAACAATCTGCATTTGTTGCACCAAATGATAAAGGAATAAGACTGTCATTCATCTCCCGTAAGCGGCAAAAATATAACTGGCATAACTTCTATGGTGAAAAGTCACATACTCTTGGGCTCACACAACCACTATCATTAGGAATAAGGTAGACAACAGTGCAGGGAAGACTGGGGATCGGAGTGAAAAGAGTGGGTCTCAAGAAACAACTGTAAGGAAGTTTGTGATTAAGAGCCCCAAATTCGGGCTTCCCTGATGGCACAGTGGATGAGAGTCCGCCTGCCAATGCAGGGGACACGGGTTCGTGCCCCGGTCCGGGAAGATCCTACATGCCGCGGAGCGGCTGGGCCCGTGAGCCATGGCCGCTGAGCCTGCGCGTCCGGAGCCTGTGCTCCGCAACGGGAGAGGCCACAACCGTGAGAGGCCAGCGTACCGCAAAAAAAGCAACGGGAGAGGCCACGACAGTGAGAGGCCCGCGTACCGCAAAAAAAAAAAAAACGAACCCCAAATTCAACAATCCATTCTTTACAAAATTATAGAACCCCCCCCCAAAAAAAAGGTCGAAGGAGAAATCGATTTAGAAACTTGTTCGACTCTTTTCAGCTATTTGTAAGCACACAGAACTTTCAAGCCTGGATGTACTTTTTCAAATAGAGATTTCCAAGCCTCACCTGCCAGAAATTCTTTACAAGTTTGTAATGGAGCCTGGGAATTGGCATGTTTACTTAAAAAGCTCCCCAGGGACTCTGATCAGCAGCTAGGTGTGTCAGAAATGCTATACACCTTTACCAGAAGGGCTCCTTCTAACCCTTATGGACACCCTACGAGTCTATATTAATTATCAAAGTTCTTCCTAACAGCATCAGGCCACCTCACCGAATCCCTCTGTGTTCTCCATCACCCGTAGGATTACTGCCTTAATTTCAGTTCATTCCTCACAACAGCGGTCTATCTTTCTCATCTCCACCCTTGTAGTAATCAAGTAATAAGCAGAAGAGTAAAACAAAGGGAAACTATCACTTCAATACCCGGAAATCCTGTCAGTTCTAACATATGAGGGAAGCAAACCCATTCTAGGTCATTCCAACCTGCACTAAATTTTGAACGCATCGAAACACTTTCAAAGGTGGTCTGTGAAGCGGGTCTGAAAGGTTAAGTTAGAAGAGAGCTCCTCGATCTGGAAAGGATGGGCCAAGGTTCTGAAAGGAAAAGGGAGACCTGAAAGCGTGGCGGGTCGGGGAGCCGGGCGAGCGGGCCGTGCGGGCACCTCCGGCCGGTTCTGACACTCGACACCCCAGCCTTCACTCAGGTTGCTAGGAAACAAAAAGGCTCCACGTTCCCTGCAATTCCTCCCGGGCCTGCAGGAGAAGACAGGGGCCTCGGGGCCCGAGGACGCCACGGGGACAGGCCTTGGCACTGCCCCGGGCACTGCCCCGGGGGCGCGGCAACGAGGCAGCTCCGGGGCCCGGGAGCTCCGGCTGAGGGGCCAGGCGCAGGGAGCGGGCCGGGAGTTAAGGGGGAGGGCGGCCTGGCCTCCGACCGGCCGCAAACGGGCCCTCGGCGCCGAGCGGCGCCCGGGGAGGCCGTGGCGGGCTCGGCTCCCGCCAGGCCGCAGCCCAGGGTCCGGGGCGGGGTGAGGGGCCTAAACGACCACCCGGCTCCGCGCGGGGGAGGGGGCGTCTACTCACACGTGCTGACAAGCCGCGGTCCGTACGGGCGTTTTGAGCACCTCCTGACAGACGGGGCAGTAGAAATCATCTTCGGTGTAGGACGTGGCCGCGGAGAGCTCCTCGGCCATGTCGGGAGATGGGGGATCGAGGTTATGGCGGCGGCAGCGGCCCAGGTGGCGGCGTCTGCCCGGGGCCCGACTCACTGCGTGAACCAGGAGGGGGCGGGGAATCGCGTCAGGAAGCGGCTCGCGCCAGGAAGGAGGCGGGGCCCTGGAGGGGCGGGGCCCGGCGGAGCCGGGCCGGGCCGGGCCGGGTGGGGCGGGGCGGGGCGGGACGGGACGGGGCGGGGCGGGACAGAAAGCCGAGACGTTACGGCAGCACGCGCCGGGCGAGGGTAAATCCCCGGGCTGCTGCTCTTGCCGGGGCAGGACGGGGAGGCGGCGCTGGGCGGGAGGCAGCGGCCGAAAGAGCGACCCCGCCCGAGGCCACTCCCTTACCTGGCTCCGCAAGGCAGACGCGACTCAGCCCTCTTCTGCGCCGCCGGCGTCATTTTCCCCGGCCTTTCGGCTCCTTTTCCCCACCCCCTCCTCGAGCCCCCCCACCCGCGCAGCCGGCTTTCGGCCGCAACCTACGGTTTTCCGCCGCTCCCCGCCCCGACCCTACACTCCACTTGCGTAGACGCTCACTTAGGTGAGCCAGCTTCACGGGCTAGTGTTGGTAGAGAAGCCGGGAGACGTCCTCGGGCTTCTTGTCCAGCCGCTGCCGTCTTCGCCGCCGAGGCCTGGAACGGAGTGGCCGGCGGAGTGTGCTGGGCTCACCGACCTTAAACAGGGCCGGGATCGAGGCTCATGGTGCACGTGGATCCCACCGCCCCCTTCAGCTGCTCTCTCGTGGCATCGCGCTGCCTGCAGCCAGCCCCGCCGGTCACCGAACATGAGGCGGCGAGCGCGGGGCCGATGAGGGGGTGGAGGGCGGCCTCCGTGGCAAACGGCCTGTGACGTATGCAGCAGCTTTTCACGTTAACAGCTGGGTGTTCACTGTACCCCCAGCTTCCCTACAGCAGGGATCCCCTTTCGAGCCACTCCTATCAGATACATTGGGGTTTTCAGGAATTTTTCCTCAAAAAATAGCATTACATGATAGTAAATATTTGATCCTTATTGTTGCCCTTGTCAGAATGTTTGATTCATGTCAAGGTGTGTTATGTAATAATCCGTTATGGGATTTTAATCCTTCGGAGAGGAAAAATTAAAGCCCCCTTGAGAGGGTTTCAGCTTTAGACCTTCACACAGTGTGAGTGACAAGTTACAGTCGCAGATGCGGTTTTTCACCAACACCTTTGTTTTGTTGACAGCTTTGAAGAAGAATGAGGTGGAAGCGTGAACCTAGGCATTTCACCGTTATTCAATAATTTAAATGCTTTTTTGTTTGTTTGTTTTGGTTTGGTTTTGGCCATGGTGCATGTGGGAATCTTAGTTCCGGACCAGGGATTGAACCTGTGCCCCCTGCAGTGGAAGTGCGGAGTCTTAATCACTGGACTGCCAGGGAAGTCCCAAATGTTTCTTTTTCTTTTTTTTTTTTTAATGGGCCCTTAATTCCGAGATATATCCACACAATTGATAGATCTATAAGGTGAGGTCACAACCACATGAATGGAGCTAAAGAAATCTAGAACATTATAAAGCATCCTCAATTTGCTTCAGAAAAGAAAAAGGTTTCATTACCATGCTTTGTTAAAGCTTTCTGCTATGAACAAAATGAATCATAAATAGAAGCCATTGAAAGGCCTAGTTAATTCAATTCTGTCATTTATTGTCTACGGTGTCCTTGGCACTGTGTTAGATGTTATGCGGGTGTCATGAACTTTGCTCTCAATTCATTTATACTCTTGGATATCTATCAAAATGAAAAGACAAAAAATGGTATTTGCCAAAGTATTAAATTTTTCATTAACAGTGACTATAATGAGGCTAGGAAGAAGAACGATTGGATTTGTATGGACTTAGAGAAAACCTCATGGAGGAAATGGGTCTTAATGTTCATCTTTAAATGACAGTTCCTAGAGTAATACTCACTGAATTATTTGTCCAATGAACAGCGAATTCCCTCCACCACCAAAGTACATTTTGTATTTTTTTTTCTTCCTTTCCTCCATAACAAGGTAGAGCAAGAAGGCTAATTTTAGCTTCAGATTTCTTGGGAGGAGGAAGAGTGCTTGATGTGAGGGCGGGTACTTAATCGCAGTAGTCCAGGTGCTTTTCAAATTCTCTTATAAAATGATTCTTTGATTCCAAATTTCACATTTTCAATAATATATTCCCAATCATATTTTACTTATTTTGACCACTTTAGGAAGTGGTATTTTCTGCTTACTAGAATGTTTCCCTTTACTCATTAAGAATCCTTAACCAGAACATTAATTTTGTGACTTATAATTTTACTTGCTTCATTCTTTCTCTAATGGCAGCCTTACTCATGCCCTAATCCAAACATGTTTGTATTACTTCTCATATACTCTGAGACTCAAATAAGCAGTTGACATACATGTAAGCATATAGTTGGCCATATGTGGAAATACATCAAAAATGTGGGTATAAGGAAAATGTAGTAACCCACTGAGAGTTAAGCTTAGAAAAATAAACCATAAATGCCAAAAGACACAATCTTCTGTCTTGGCAGCATTTCATACAAAAAACTACTTGATATTTTTATGGCAGCATCACAGATTTACTCCAATTACGTTCAGCTGTGTAAATAAAACCTCCTCAGTTTGGGGGCATAGGGGGAAAACCCTAAATGTTAGACCAGCTTTATAAACTTAGTCTGTTGAAATAATTTAAACATTTCCTTTAAGTTTAGGTTAAAACACTCAATCTGTTAATAGTCCATTTCCCTCAGTTGGCTCCACTCAAAATGGCATCTGGAATAAGAGGAAGGACAAAGGGTAGCTGACATGAGTTTGAGACACGACTGGGGAATCTTGGACCTGCAGGTCACCTTTGAATTCTTGCTGGACTTTTCTGCAGAGAAGATAATTTTGGCTGCTCTCTAAAATGCAATGAGTCCTGGGCATTGTGCTGCTGGTACCTGATGGTGAGGGCTACTCTGGCCTGTCTTGCCCGGTTCAAGGCCTTGTCCCCAGCGCTCATCTCTCCTCTCAACCTAACACACCTTTCTTCAACTTTTTGTTCCAGCCATAATCCTGTTGATGAAAATTAATCAGTCGATCTAAGAAAGAAATGGAAAATTTTATTCGAGCCAAATTTGAGCATTATGACCTGGGAAGAGTATCTCAAAAAGCTCTGAGAACTGTTCTGCCTATTAGAAGTCAAGGCACAGTTTTATAAGTTTTTTGAGACAGAGGACAGTACATCAAATGACATTATTGACAGTTTACATAATCCAGATCTAAGTGTCATGTCATCGTGGTGGGTCACGTGACCCCTTACAAGCTCAAGGAGTAACGTTATCTTTTAAGGAGTTGTCTTGTTGATGCTAAGGAGAACATCACTCTTTATGGTTCAACAGGTATTCCTGCTGATGGGGGAGGTTTGGTCGATGCATAATGCAGATACATGATGCACAGTGGTGGGAGAGAGGAAGCCAAAGGTCAGAGAAGAATTGTTTATGTTTACATTTTTGTCTTGCCATAAAATATGGATTTTATTTCACAATCCCTTGGACTGGAAAGAATGGACCTTTCCCTTTGCTGTTTATGGCTGATTGGGTTGATTGGGTGCTGCTCCCATATGTAAAACTCTTCAGTCAAGTCTACTAAGCCCGGTAACTAACATACTAAAGGGGGAGATAAGTGGATTTAGAAAATTAATTACTTTCTTTACAAAGCCTGGATTTGTCTTGGTATAAAACCTTCAAAGTTTTGCTGATAAAAGTGACTGCCTTTGAAGAAGTGAATGGGGAAGCTGGGAGATGGAATAGAAGAGAGGCTTATCTTTCACTGTCTACCCTTTTGTATCTTTTTAAATTAGTACCATGTGCGGTGCTGACCTTCAGCTGCTTGGCAGCCGTGCAGGTGCAGCTCTTCTAGTCCTTTTCAGCCTGGTCCCTGATTGGTCAATAGTCTGTTCTGAATGGCCAGTGCCCATCTGGTTCCAGTTGTTAAATATTTTCTTTTTCTTTTAACTTTTTTTTTAAATTTTATTTATTTATTTATTTTTGGCTGTCTTTACTTTGATTTTGGCTGTCTTTGTTGCTGTGCGCGGGCTTTCTCTAGTTGCGGCGAACGGGGCCTTCTCACTGCAGTGGCTTCTCTTGTGGAGCACAGGCTCTAGACGCGCAGGATTTAGTAGTTGTGGTACACAGACTCAGTAGTTGTGGCTCGCAGGCTCTAGAGTGCAAGCTCAATAGTTGTGGCTAGTGGGCTCAGTAGTTGTGGCGCACAGGCTTAGTTGCTCTGCGGCATGTGGGATCTTCCTGGACCAGGGCTCAAACCTGTGTCCCCTGCACTGGAAGGCAGATTCTTAACCACTGTGTCACCAGGGAAGTCCAAATATTTTCAATATTACTCCTGATCATGTATATAAATAACCTATTCACTGAAGGCATATAATTTAATTGTTTAAGCTTGTTTTGGAAATGTTCTTTTTTTCCAAAAAAAAAAAAGCAAAGTTCTTTACATTCCTGTTAAATTAATACTAATTTCTTCTTTTCCCCTCTTCACCTCAGCACGTGCGCGCGCACACACACATACACAGGCAGATGGATGCCTCAGGCTAAGTAAGAAGGAGTTCAAGTGAATAAAAATGTGAAAGGGAAACCATAATTGGCACCATGTTCCTATCAACAAGCTTTTTTTTTTTTGGCCGCACTGCACAGCTTGCAGGATCTTAGTTCCCCAACCAGGGATTGAACCCACACCCTCATCAGTGAAAGCACAGAGTCCCAACCACTGGACCACCAGGGAATTCCCAACAAGCATTCATAAATCCTACTTCCATCCCCCACTCTAACAAATCATGATTTTTGTTTAGGTAGCTTCTATTTTTCTCCCAGCTCTATCTTTTAGGAGGTAACCCTTATTCTCAGCTCAAGGGGGAAACCCATGATTGAGATGAGCCAATCTGGATGGGTTATTTCTTCTTACACATTTAGGCCTGGGCCTGTGACTCAATTATGATCAAGGAGGTGTGACAGGAATTCTTCTGAGGGGCTTCAGCAAGTGCTTTCCTTTGCTGATCAAAAAACAAATAGGAATAAACAATTCCATGCTACTTCTGGATGTTTTTCTGTCTATCTACGCTGCCTGAAACTCTGCAACCATCATGAAACCATGAAAAGAACAACCCAGAGGATAAGCCAAAGGACTGAAGATGTCAGAGCTGAAAGATTGAAGAACGGAGGTCCTTGATGTAATTGAGCATTAATCTCATCAGCCCTGAAACTGCCCTACAGTGAAGTCTTAACCACTGGGCTGCCAGGGAATTCCCTACCCTACCTCCTGTTAAACCTTTCTAATAGTTTAAGCCATTCTCAGTTGGCTCTTTTGTTATTTGTAGCTCAGAGTATCTGAGCTAGGTATTTGCTTAATGACTACCAGATCTGTTCCCCCTGCCCTGCCCCCCTCAGTCCTCTATTCTGCTCTGTATTGCTGGAGTTAACCCTTGCAAACTGTACCCCATTTTCCCTTACCAACTGACTTCTTGCTATATTCAGCCAGTGGGAGGCATTGAAGAGAAACTGGAAGGGAGAAGGAAGGAAGAAGTCAAGGTATTTCTCCCTCTGTGATACTGTGATTTATAATAAGAAATATATATTTGGTCTTTGTTCCTGTTTTGGGCACAGAGCTCTCCTAAAAACCTTTTGAATTTCCTAATTGATAAGAACAGTAAAGGTATCTTTTTTTATGTTACTAAGGTGACTTTGGGAAAGCCCCAGAAGTTGGAGGTTGGTCTCCAGAGGAACCAACCAAGTGCTTAAAGGGTTGGAACTTTTAGTACCACACCCAGACCTCCAGGGAGAGAGGGGCTGGAGTTTGAGTTCCCTCACCAATGGTTAATGATTTACTCAATGATGCCTCTGTAATGAAGCCTACGTAACAACCCCAAAGGACAGGGTTTAGAGAGCTTCTGACTTGGTGAACACATGGAAACTGAGGAAAGTGGCCTGGTTAGAGAGCATGGAAGCTCCGCATCCTTTCCCCCATCCTTAGCCCTACACGTCGCTTCATCTGGTTGTTCCTGAGTTGTACATATCCTTTTATAATAAACCAGTAATCTAGTGAGTAAACTGCTTTCCTGAGTTCTGTAAGCCACTCTAGCAAATTAATCAAACCCAAGTAAGGAGTAGTGGGAACCTCTGATTTATAGCTAATGGGTCAGAAGCACAGGTGACAACCTGGACTTTTGATCTGGTGTCTGAAGTGGGCAGGGGAATGGGCAGTCTTGTAGGACTGAGCCCTTAACCTGTGGGATCTGGCACTATATTCAGGTAGGTATCAGAATTGAGTTGAATTGTAGGACTCTCAGCTGACATCTGAGAATTGTTTAGCATATGGGAAACACCCCCCTACACACACGCATTGCAATTGGGTGACAGAATTTTACCCTCTCTTTGCTTCTGGCAGTGGCCTCATTTCTTCCATGTTTCTGAAACTGTGGACCTCAGATTGGGACTTGAACCCACCATCTTTTAATCGACATCACACACGTGGTCTCAGGACTTAATGAAGCTCAGGTTCTTTTTTGTTTAAATTTATTTATTTATTTAGGCTGCTCTGGGTCTTAGTTGCAGCATGGGGACTTCCTAGTCGTGGCATGCAGGCTTCTTGGTTACGGCATGCATATGGGATCTAGTTCCCCGACCAGGGATGAATCTGGACCCCCGGCATCGGGAGTGAGGAGTCTTAACCACTGGACGGCTAGGGAAGTCCGAAGCTCAGGCTCTTGATGTCTCATCACAGAAAGAATCCAGTGAGAGACAAAGTGATAGGTAAGAAGTGGATGTATTTAGAGAGAAACACGCTCCACAGACAGAGTGTAGGCCATCTCAGAAGGCGAGCAGCACAGAAATATGGCATGGTTAGTTTTTATGGGCTGGATAATTTCATAGGCTAATGAGGGGGAGGATTATTCCAAGTATTTTGGGGAAGGGGTGGAGATTTCCAGGAATTGGGCCACCACCCACTTTTTGATCTTTGATGGTTGGCCTCAGAACTGTCAGGGTGCTGGCGTGTGTGTGTGTGTGTGTGTGTGTGTGTGTGTGTGTGTGTGTGTCACTTAGCTTATGCTAATGTATTACAATGAGCATATAATGAGGCTCAAAGTCCAATGGAAGTCAAATCTTCTGCCATCTTGGATCTAGTTAGTTCTAACCAGTTTTTGTCATGTCCTATGGCTATATCATTCTTTTAAAGGTTGTCCCCTGCCTCCTTCCCTCCTGTTTCAGTTCCAGCTTTTGGGAGATCACCCTTTCTTCTATGATCCTGGTTCCTGCTGGACAGTCCCTGCCTTTTCTCAGTGGCTTCTGTGTTTGCCTTGCTATCACACTTGGTCTTTCAGCAATTCTGACATCTTTGTAATTAATTTTCTGTATTAAACATTTTCTTTTGAACTACTTATTGAGAGCTTTCTTTCCTGACTGGACCCTGCCCCATTTTCCTAACTGAATCAACACTTTAGAAGGACAAGGGGAAGGTAAAGGAGAAAAAAGCACTGCAAAAGTGGTTCTACTTCCCAGAAGAGAAGGAACTGAGTTACTTTCCATTGCAAGTTTAAATTCCCTCCTCACAGCTCTGCAAATTAGCACAAATGGAAACTCAAAAGTGAGATCTAATTAAACATAGAAAATAAAGGAATTCACCTTTTTAGTCTACCCCTGTTTGGGACAGTTAAATTTCAACTCCTTCATAAATGTCATTATAAATATGCATTTTCATGCTATTTACCTTACATTTAATTCCATATCAGCAGCATTTTTATGTACTATTATACAGCTGTCATTTTAAATAATATTCCTATTAGTAACCCCATTGGGCCTATGTATCCTGTGAAGTAAAACCTCCGTGTTACAAATCGATTAACATAGAGGTGTGTATAGTCCCAACTTGAGACTGTCACAGCTTCAAGAATATGCAATTGAGATCCCTATATTCTAGTCAGTCTCCATTAAGTACATTAATGTTGCCTGAAAACTGGGTTCGCCTCTTGGTGGGTATCTAGCCAATAGACACAACCAAGCCAAAGGTTGGGAGAAGGAAGGACTTATTACTTGCAACAAGTAAGGAGAACACCAGGGATCTCTCCTAAAGCACTGTCTACCTGAACAGCAAAATTGGGGAAGTTTTAAGCTAAGGGTACATGCATATTCGTGAAGGGGCTTGAGCACAGGAGAATTCAGCATAGAACTGGGGCAAAGGTTGACAGAGTCCAAGATTTAGTTGATTGAAGTCAAAAGGGTCAACATCACATTTCTTCCGTCCTGCACCTGGTCAGGGCGGGGCGGGGTGGGGGGGTGCTTAGTTCCTTCAGCACTGAAAGATATATTATTATGTATATCCCTTGAGGAGGAACTAGGACTCTGTTTTATCACTGTGCTTTTCTCTCTTCCTGAATTCCTTTGTTCCCTTATGATCATTAATACTGAGACCTGTTCAAGGGCAAGCATTGTGGCCAGGCTCAGATCACAAAATGTCTGAGACCAAAATGGCTTCTCTTATGTCAAGAAAGCAGTTCCTGGTTCTCTTTCTCCGGAGACCCCCTTATTTATCTGCTTACATTAACTTGGAAGGTATGTTAACAGGAGCTGTGGGGCAGCCACCTCCTTCCTTCCCCAGGCGTAGAAAGCTAATCTGTAGAGAGCAAGCCAGCAGTGAAAAACATATTCTGAATGCAGCTAAAGTTGTTTCACTGGATAAACTATGCTGTCCTCAGAGGCAGAGCTATAGATTAGACCAGAAATGGCAAGAGATTTCAACAAATCAACTCACATTCCAAATTTTCTTTGATGATGTTTGAGAGAAAGTTATAGAAGAAAAAGATCCCTCTCCCCGTCCTTTGTCCTCCTACCCACCTTCTCCCTTCCTCCTCCTCCCTTTTTCTTTTTCCTTTTTTGCTTTCATTTACTTCACACATTTATTGACATCTTCTGTGCATTGTTCGGTTCTGGGCTCACAGCCAGGACAAAGGCAACTATTACAAGATTAGTTCTAGTGTAACAGTGGAGGCAAAAGCTTCACACCAGTTTTTAAAAGCAAACAAAGCCTAATTTTTAGGGAACTAGAAGAACAGTTCAGAACATAACCACTCTTCTTTCTGTTCTTAAAGTTAATTATTCCAGCCATTTCCCCCTCAATACATATGCATTTGTACTTCCTCAAAAGGAGACAATCTAAAGCCCATTCCAGCTGTGCTTCTAGAGGCAATGTCACAAGACTACTATTTTTTCCAGTGCAATATCTCTTACTTCTTCCTTTAGTTGAGTCTTAATCTAGTCCAGTTTTGTTTGTTTGCTTTTGTTTGTTTGTTTTGGCCGTGCCCCACGGCTTGTGGGATTTTAGTTCCTCCACCAGGGATTGAACTCGTGCGCTTGGCAGTGAAAGCTCAGAGTCCCAACCACTGGATGGCCACGGAATTCCCCGGTCCAATTTTAATATCTCATCATCCTGCAGTGTTTTTTTTTTAAATTAATATTTTGCCACATTTGCTTTCTCACTCTCTGCATATGGTAATGAATTTTTTTAAATATTTATTTATTTATTTAGGTTGTGCCAAGTTTTAGTTGAGGCATGCACGTGGGATCTAGTTCCCCAACCAGGGATCAAACCTGGGTCCCCTGCATTGGGAGTTTGGAGTCTTACCCACTGGACCACCAGGGAAGTCCCATCCTGCAGTCTTAGGCTAAATCATAAATGTAATCCCTATCAACCATCTCTCATGTGCCACAATGCAAAACAAATACAAGTACAATAAGAATTTCCATTTAGAACGTGGAGAAAGGAGAAGGAACCATAGAATATGTACCGTCTGCTGTTGGACAGAGTTAATGAAGCAAAGCAGAGAACAACTGAGTCTCATGGTTGACTTGAGAGTGGTGAGAATCCCGTTGTCAATGAATCTGGGTCTCCGATATTACCTGCTGGGATAATTACTGTTGCCAGGGGAACACCTAAAAGGACATTAGCATAGACTAGCCTGTCTAAGGAGAAGGAAGGCGTCTATCTCATTTGCAATTCATTTTTTTGTTAAAGGTATTGGGGTACCAAAATGAGACTCTTCTTGAGACTCTAAGGAATTAGGACATTCTGCCTTATTGATTTTATTTTTACTTTTTATTTATTTTTAAAAATCAGCTTTATTGAAGTATTATTTATGTATGAGAAAATGCACCTACTTTGATCATCTAGTTTGATGAATTTTGGTAAATGCTGCCCTGTTGATTTTAATGAATCACAGGCCTGTCACAGGTTGGGTTTCTGCTGGTGCTACATTTCTGATAAAACTGTAGTCATCTGTTTATCAGTTTCATTTTAGGGGAACTTCCTCACAGTAAACACCAAAAAATGTGTCAGGTCATGGGGCTGCTAAATTGAAGACAAGACTGGGCGACCCTCAGATTTTCTATTTGTTAGCAGCAACTCTGGGGATAACACACATCCAGGGCACTCTGTTTGACAAACTTTGTCTTAGGACAGTGTAGATGGAGAAACTGGCTGGGCTGGCAGAGAACTCTTGCTCTCTGTCTTCTAGAATATCACTCTACCCCCCAGACTGAATTCCAGTCCAATATACTTTGCCATGGCATTGCCATCCTGTTTGTCAGGAGGGGAGCCAGTGCGTGGCACTGTGGTACAGCTCAGCAAGGCAGGGTACCCCAAATCCTCCAGTCATTCCTCCCCAGTGGCCAGGATCTCACCCTTTCTCAGTCAACGCTGTAATCTTACGCACAGAAAGGGAAGTGAATCAGGGAACTTGAGCTCTTCACTTTGGTCCAGTAGATGATTACTTTCTTGAGTTGGACCTCAGCATTCTCACTTTCCAATTCTTCTTTTTCTCTACCTGCATCCAGGAAAGTCTCAATGAGAGCATGCAAATTTCTTGTTGTACTTTATTGAAGGTACTCAGGAAAATTTAACAGTATCTGATTTTCAGTCTGGGTCCAATCAGGAAAGAGATTTGAACCAACAATCATTTGAACAGAGAAAGTTTAATATGAAGAATTTTTAACTCTACTGGGGGATTAACATGAGAAATAAAGGGGGAGGGGATACATTGGGAGATCAGGATTGACATATACACACTACTATAGGTAAAATAGAAAACTAATGAGGACCTACTGTATGGCACAGGGAACTCTACTCAGTACTCTGTAATGGTCTATATGGGAAAAGAAGCTAAAAAAGAGTGGACATATGTAGATGTATAACTGATTCACTTTACTGGACCCCTGAAACTAACACCACATGCTAAATCAACTATACTCCAACACAAATTAAAGTAAAAAAAGAGAATTCTAAAGAATATAGAGTTGAGTGCTTGCTTCAGCAGCACAGGTACTAAAATCAGAACAATACAGAGAAGATTAGCATGGCCCCTGTGCAGGGATGACACTCGAATTCATGATGCATTCCGTATTTAAAAGAAAAAAAATAATAATACAGGGTTGAGATAGAGTACCCAAAGAAGGACTCTACCTCCACCTCCAGACCTTTGTCCAGATCTTGCTGGAGAAGGGCCCAGCTGTGGCTCACAGGGTGGCAGAGAAGTCACTGTGGCACCATGCTGTTGGAACTTGCTGGAAGTCTGTCCTCTAGTTTGCTTCAGGCAAACTCTTCCCTCCTGGTGGTCCCCAAAGGCGAAATTATTTAAGCTCAGGGTATTTAGTGTGAAAAACAACAACAACAGTGTTGTCAAACCGAAATTCCTGTGCCTGGTGCACGGTGAGACCAAACAAGCAGAAACATCAGAGTTTGGAGCAGAGAAAGGTTTGTTGCGGAGCCAAGCAAGGAGACGGACAGCTCGAGCTCAAAAAGCCCAAACTCCCTTATGGTTTTTGGGGAAGAGTTTTTATTGGCAAAATTTGGGGGGAGGGCTGCAGGGTGTATGACTTTCTTCTGATTGGTTGGTGGTAAGGTAACAGGGTGGCGTTCCAGGAATCCCAATTATCAGCCTTCTGGCTCCAATCATTCTGGTGTCCACATGCTTGTGCCCAGCCTGAAGTCACCATCCTCCACACTGAATGGGGGCCTTAGTTTCTGTAGAAGAGCTCAGAGATATATACCAGACTGCTATGCATATCCCCCCCTAGGAGGAACCAGAACTCTGCCCCATCGCTGCACTATTCTTTCTGACTGCTTTTCCTTTGTTTCTGCATTCCCTCATTTCCCTGATTAGTAACAGTTTGAATCTGCCCTTTGGAACTCAAAGCAGGTCTAAGAAGCTGAAGTCTTTTTCCTACAAACGAGAAATGGGGAGACACAGAAAGGCTGTTGTACCTGGGAGGGTCCCACAGGATCCTGCTCGGTTTCAACAGTACCCATAACAAAAACAAGAACTGCCTTCTCGTCCTAAGAGTTCCATCAAAATTCCTATAAAGAAGTGATGCTAACTCAGACTGGCAACTCAAATCAGTAAATATCTAAGAGAATGTACAACTGCAAATGGGGGAAAAAACAAGCAAACAAAGCTGTGTGCTCTAAGTTTCATCAGAAGTCTGGAGAGAGACGTGGGGGTGGGGAAACAAAAGCAACAGGGAGAAGCATTGTTCAGTCTCTATATTTAAATACTTTATTTTTGAAACCTCAAGGGCTTCACCAGTGACATGATACTTCTTTCCTAAATTTCACCAACAATTGTAATTTCCCAAACTGGGAGGCATGGAACTATATATTTGGCATATAAATTGGTATTTGGTTTACCCACATACCAATTTTGTTTGTTTGTTTGTTGACTGTGGTTAAAAAAAAAGCATAAAATTTTCCATTTTGGGCTTCCCTGGTGGCACAGTGGTTAAGAATCCGCCTACCAATGCAGGAGACATGGGTTTGAGACCTGCTCCAGGAAGATCCCACATGCCATGGAGCAACTAAGCCCGTGCACCACAGCTACTGAGCCCGTGTGCTACAACTACTGAAACCCACGTGCCTAGAGCCCATGCTCCGCAACAAGAGAAGCCACCACAATGAGAAGACTGTGCAATGCAACGAAGAGTAGCCCCCACTTGCTGCAACTAGAGAAAGCCCGCGTGCAGCAACGAAGACCCTATGCAGCCAAAAATAAATAAATAAAATAATTTTAAAAATAAATAAATTTAAAAAATTTTCCATTTTAACCATTTTTAACTGTACGATTCAGTAGTGTTAACTATATGTACCTTGTTATGCTATGCAACAGGTCTCTAGAACTTTTTCATCTTGCAAAACTGAAACTCTATATCCATTGAATAATTCCTCTTTTCACCCTCCCTCTGTCCCCTGGCAACAACCATTCTATTTTCTGTTTCTAAGAGTTTGACTACTTTAGGAAAAAAATTTCGTTACAAATTTTTGGCCGTGCCACTTGGCTTGCAGTTTCTTAATTCCCCAACCAGGGATTGAACCCGTGCCCCCTGCAATGGAAGTGCAGAGTCTTAACCACTGAACCGCTAGGGAATCCCCCTAAGGTAGTTTTAAAATCAAAAAGCCTTGAGACTGAAATTTCTGGAGAACACGCTCTTGAAATACTGTCAAAGCATAGTATGATTTTATATATAAGACTCTGACCTTCTTGCGTGTATTAAGGATGTGTCAAGGGGACAAGGTGAAATACATTTAGAGGCATATCAAAATATAGTAGATATAAGAACTAAACATTTCCTTCATTTTATCTGATTACCTGGGTTTTATTTAGTTGTCTACAGTAACTCTGCAGCAAATTACTACACTGTATAATCTGGAGCAAGTTAAACTCAGCAACTGTAAAATACAATGTACAGTTGTCCTTCAGAATTAGTGCAATACCTCTAATATCACCGAATGAACGTGAAATAATACTGCTTGTCCTATAGGAGCTATGTTACTGGACTGCTCACTGCTTTAAAACTCTGTCTAGGAGAGAAGCTGCCTAGTAGTTTGGCTCACTTGACAAGTCTATCTCTAAAAAGAAGAGCTGCACCTGGCTTGAAGACTTTATTTGTTAAGAACATCTTGCCTATGCTTCTCAAACTACAATTTATTCACTAATTTATTCATCAGATATTTATTGAGTGCCCATAGATGCACTGTGCTAAGTTCTGGGGAAATAGTGATGAGCAAATTCAGACATAAAGTTGCTCTTTTTACTATAATTTTGCTCCCCATATAGACTTTATTAGTGAGGAAAGGATATACTGAGGAGCTAACATGAGTATTCTGATCCACTTGTCAACCACTCATTTTTCCGTTCAACAAACATATTGTTATGGCCTGATTTTCTGTCCCCCTCAAATGCATATGTTGAAACCCTAATCCCCAATGTAATGGTATTTGTAGACAGGACATTTTGGAGGTAATGAGGGTTAGGTGAGGTCATGAAGGTGGTGCTCTCATGACGGGATTGGTGCCTTTATAAGAAGAGACACTAGAATACTTTATCTCTTGCTCACTCTCTCTGCCATGTGAGGACACAGTGAGAATGTGACTGTCTGTAAGCCAGGAAGAGACCCCTCACCAGAAACTGAACCCTGAAGGTCCTTGATGGCAGACTTTCCAGCCTCCAGAACTGTGAGAAAATAAATTTCTGTCTAAGCCACCCAGTGTATGGTGTTATGTTATGACAGCCCTAGCAAACTAAGACACATGTATTGAGTTTCTAGTAAGGTCCTGTGAATGTAACCCTCGCCCTTAAGGAATGCCCAATCTCATGAGTATCAGTCATATAAACAAAGAAATATAATATGGTATCTATAGCAATGGAGGTGTGGTCCAGAGATAGTGTGGTCTAGTGATATAAAGGATGGTGTGATTGACTCTGCTTGGATAGCTCAAAGAAGTCTTCTCAGAGAAATTATGAAATTTATTATGAGAGGTAAGATGCCACTACCAAGTTGCTTTGTAATGTGTAAATTCTACCACTAACACCATCCCAGTGTGCCAGTTCCTCCACATCTTCTTTGCATGGGGGACCATCAGTTGAGAAATTTGCTAATGACTGATTCAAAAAATATTTACTGAGAGCTTACACTATGTCAGACATTGTGTTAAGATAGAAAAATAATACATCACTATAGAGTTCAAATTAATATCTTTAATTACTGTATTTGCATGTTTTATATGTGTGTTTTACTAGCTATTTCTCTGTATTCTTATTTATATTTATATTATTGCATACTTATTGTTATGGGCTGAATGTTTGTGTCCCCAAAAATTCATGCTGAAGCCCTAACCCCTTATGTGATGGTATTTGGAGGTGGATCTTTGAGGGTAATTAGGTTTAGATGGGGTCCTGAGCAGATTAGTACTGTTATAAGAAGAGGAAGAGACCAGAGCTCACTGTCTCTGCCATGAGGATTCAGCAAGAAGGTGGCCATCAACAAGCCAGAAGGAGGGCCCTCACCAATAACAAAATCTGCTGACACCTAGATTTTGGACTTCCCAGCCTCCAGAACTGTGAGAAATAAATGTCTATTGTTTAAGCCACCCAGCCTATGGTATTTTTTTTTGTTTCTTTTCTTTTTTGGCCACATCCTGCAGCTTGTGGGATCTTAGTTCCCTGAGCAGGGATTGAACCACACCCTCAGCAGTGAAAGCTTGGAGTCCTAGCCACTGGACCACCAGGGAATTCCCATACGGTTTTTTTTTAAAAATTGAAGTATAGTTGATTTACAATGTTGTTAGTTTCTGGTGTACAGCAAACTGATTCAGCTATATATATATATATATATATATATATATATATACACACATATATATATATATACATATATATATATGTGTATATATATATATTCTTTTCCATTATGGCTTATAGGATATTGAATGTATTTCCCTGTGCTATACAGTAGGACCTTGTTGTTTTTCTATTTTATATATAATAGTTTGTATCTGCTAATCCCAAACTCCAAATTTATCCCTCCACCCGCTTTCCCCTTTGGCAACTTTAAGTTTGTTTTCTATGTCTGTGAATCTGTTTCTGTTTTGTAAATAAGTTCATTTGTGTCATATTTTAGATTCCACATAAAAGTGATATCATATGGTACTTGTCTTTCTCTGTCTGACTTCACTTAGCATGATAATCTCTAGGTCCATCCATGTTGCTGCAAATGGCATTATTTCAATCTTTCTTATCAGCCTATGGTATTTTTTTATAGTCTGCTAAGCTGACTATAAAAAAATATTGAGGTATTCTTACTAACGAATTAATTTACACTTCTTGGTTTCATGAAGACTATGAGCTAGATTACTAGGGTTTTAATATTTTTTATCACTCTTGTGAACTCCATGTGATAAAAACATTATGTTTTTACATGTTTTTATATCATCATAACTATAATGATAGATTAGCAGAAATATTTACTAAGTACTTACCATGTGCCACTGTTTTTGGTTTTGTCTTAAGATGCACATTAAGATGTTGGGTAGATTAGTGGTGTATACCTGCACTCAAAGAATTTATATTCTAGAGAGGGGAGACACTCAATAAAAATGAAAATAAACATGTAAGCTAATTTCAAATTCTAATAGCAGTTAAGAAGAAACTATAATAGGGTAATAGACAAAAGGGGGAAATGACTTTGGCTAGAATTATGAGAAAAATCCTTTATGAGAAGATGACATTTGATCTGGGAGTTAAAGATTAGAAGGCAGCCATGTCTAACTCTGGGAAAGGGCTTTTCAAACAGAAGGAATAGAAGGTGCCAAGGTGCAGGAACCACTAATTTTGGTGTGCTTAACCTAAAGACGAGTGTGGCTGAAACGTAGGGATTAAAGGAGAGAGTAGAGATGAAACTGGAAAGATAGGCAGGGGCCAGATCATGAGGAACTTTGGAAGGGAATGGAAAGGCGTTTAGACTTTATTCAAGTAACAATGGGAAGCCCTTGGTGCATTTTAAGCAGTGGGAAGGGGGTGGGATCAGATTTATGCTTTTGAAGATCTCTCTGACTGCCCTATGGATAATGGTCCATAATGCCATAAGTGGAGGGAGGCCATCCGGACGTTTACTACAGGGATCCAGGAAGCAGATGATGATGGTTTAGATTAAAATTGTAATTGTGGAGACAGTGAGAAATTGATAGATCTGAATGTATTTTGATGACTTGCTGATGAATCCATCAGAATTTCAGACATTCTAATTCTGTACATCTGGCGAGGGCTGACAAAAATGCAGTTATACCAAGTAACCCAAGTGGTTCTGATGAAGGTACACAAGTATACTGAGAAAATACAGTGGTAAAGACTGAGAATGCACTTGGTGTTTCTTTTAATAAATAAGAAAAATGATTCAAAAAAGAAATTATTGTCTTATGTTTGAGAAATGGACAGGTTTTTCATTTGGTAAACTGATCCCCAATTGTGAATAAAATTAATGAAAAAATTACCATGGCAAAAAAGAATATTATTTCCTGTTTTTAAAAACCCAGTCTCATTTGACTTTCACCCCTCCTTTTCAAAGATATTTTTAAGACTTTTCCCCTATGGACCTCTGCTTCTCTGTCAGCTCTTCTCGGCTTGTACCTCCATGGTTGGCATTAATATTATATCCCAAAATCCAGTTCTCTTCTACCTGAAATTGCACTTCTCCAATGCCTTGAAATTACGTGTGGCCATTACTTTCCTTGGCCAATGAAATGTGAGTGGAAATGACCTCTGTAACCTATTCTCCAGTCCGTTGTGGTGAGGGGTGGCTGGAGAGGCACATGGTCATATATAAATGCTATGAGATCAAAGTAAGGCAGAATTCTGAGATTGGAGAACAGCTGCCTGGAGAAGAGCCAAGATCCACAGTAGACCTTGGGTGACTGCTGAGATTTGGGGGTTGTTTGTAATCGAAGCATGACCTAATCTATCTTGACGAATCTCTGTTTCACCTTCACTGGGCCCTTTTTTTTTTTTTTCGGCCGTACCACATGGCATGCAGGATCTTAGTTCGTCGACCAGGGATCGAACCCGTGCCCCCTGCAATGGAAGCGTGGAGTCTTAACCACTGGACAACCAGGGAAGTCCCCACTGGGCCTTTTATTTTATTTAAACATTTTTATTTATTTATTTAAACATATTTATTTATTTATAAATAAATAAATAATTTATAAATAAATAATTTATTTATTTATTTATTTATAAATAAAACATATTTATTTATTTAAACATTTAATTAATTAATTTATTTTATTTTTTGGCTGTGCTGTGTGTTAGTGGCAGCAGCACATGGGATCTTCATAGAGGCATGCAGGATCTTTCATTGTGGTGCGCGGGCTCTTCATTGCCTCGCGCGGGCTTCTCTCTAGTTGTGGCATGCGGGTTTTCTCTCTCTAGTTGTGGCATGCGGGTTTTCTCTCTCTAGTTGCAGCGCTGGGCTCCAGAGCGCGTGGGCTCTATAGTTGCAGCACGTGGGCTCTCTCACTGAGGCTCACGAGCTCAGTAGTTTTGGGCTAAGCACGGGCTTAGATGCCCCACGGCATGGGGGATCTTGGTTTCCTGAAGAGGGATGGAACGGATGTCCCCTGCATTGGAAGGCAGATTCTTCACCACTGGACCACCAGGTAAGTTCCATGGGCCTTTTAAATGGCTGCTTTGGGGCAATGATTAGCCCTAATCAAGACCCGTGTATGGTCTTCTCTGAAGCCTGCAGGATTAAAATACTAGATGAGGGCTTCCCTGTTGGCGCAGTGGTTGAGAGTCCGCCTGCCGATGCAGGGGACACGGGTTCGTGCCCCGGTCCGGGAAGATCCCACATGCCACGGAGCAGCTAGGCCCGTGAGCCATGGCCGCTGAGCCTGCGCGCCCGGAGCCTGTGCTCCGCAACGGGAGAGGCCACAACAGTGAGAGGCCTGCGTACCGCAAAAAAAAAAAAATTAAAATAAAATACCAGATGATTTTTCTAGACATAAGATAAAAGCTTAAATATTTCTTAGCCTCAAGGATCTCAGACATAGGTGTCCCTCTGTTATATATTTACCTTATTTATTTTTTGTTTGCGTGAGGTCTTAGTTGTGGCTCGCCGTCTCCTTAGTTGCAGCACTAGGGCTCCTTAGTTGTGGCATGCGTGTGAGATCTAGTTCCCTGACCAGGGATCAAACCTGGGTCCCCTGCATTGGGAGTACGGAGTCTTATCCACTGTGCCACCGGGGAAGTCCCATTTTACCGTATTTACTTCAATAACTCTAACCTAAGTGATGAAAGTAAGTCTTCCCAAACCATTCTGGGTTCCCGGTATCTTTTAGGATGTCACTCAGCAAACAGTCATCAGAGGTCATGCTATTAAGACCTGTGATCTGGCCTGTTCCTCTTCTTGTGAAAAAATCCAAAAAAACTTTCCTATGTTTTAGTATATTCTGAACTGGGGTACATATGACAGCTATAGCCACCCCAAACTTAGTATGTATTTAGCAGGGATAAGAGATACAAAATTCATCTTCATCTTGCCTTTTAAATTTCAATGGAGTCCCTTGGAAGCAGAGCCAATAATAACTCCATGATGCTCAGCTTTACCTTGACTCAAACCAGGGTTTCTAAACCTCATCACTATTGACAGGAAGGGTAATCCTTTGCTGTGAGGGGCTGTCCTGTGCACTGTAGAATGTTGAGTAGCATCCCTGGCTTTGATCCACATCCTGGGCAATAGCACATCACAGTTATGACAACCCCAAATGTCTTGACATTGTCAAGTGTCCCCTAGGAGGCAAAATTGCTCCCTTTTGAGAACTACTGGCCTAAATGAAAGTATATTTTCAGGATAGATATTGCTGAATGATGACAATTTAAACAACATATGAGGTTTAAAAGCATAAAAGGGTATTAGATGTAAAAAATTATCAAGAACCATGTTTAAGAACAGACACAGTAGATATTTTAATGAAAGCAATGGTCCTGCCATTCTTTATTTCTCACAATAACACATATTTACAGAAGAAAAGGAATTGTACATTTTAATTTCTGATCATTATACAGATTTATTTTTTGCAGTTGAATAATAAAAGGATGAATCTCTTAGTGACTTTTTAAAATAATTTCAATGTTACTTGAAGGTACTAATTATATGTTAAATGTGTTCAGTAACTGTTGTAAGCTCGCTTGAAAACAAAGGACACTTAGCACCCAGTAAAAGTAATAAAGTAAGATCATTAGAGCCAGGATCTTTTAAATCTGACCTGAAACTATCTTCACCGTAGATTCCCAATCCAATTTCTAAATATACGTTTTAGAAACTTGGGTGAAAAAATTATGTAAAAGGAGGGCTTCCCTGGTGGCGCAGTGGTCAAGAGTCCGCCTGCCGATGCAGGGGACACGGGTTCGTGCCCCGGTCCGGGAAGATCCCACATGCCGCGGAGCGGCTGGGCCCATGAGCCATGGCCGCTGAGCCTGCGCATCCAGAGCCTGTGCTCTGCAACAGGAGAGGCCACAACAGTGAGAGGCCCGTGTACCGCGCAAAAAAAAAAAAAAAAAAAAAAAAAAAAGTAAAAGGAAAATCTCCATAGGTTTTTGTAGGATTAGAAGAATTTAGTTTTTAAAGAATAATATGTCAATCAGTTTTTCCCTCATAAGGCCTTAAAAAATTGGCACCTTGAGGTGCTATTAAAAAAAAGGAGTGAAATTTTTTGCTTAGTCAACAGCTTCAAATATTGGTTTTCGTTTTTTAAAACAATGAATTATAAATTCCTTTTAATAAAAGGTTAAAGGCACAGTGAAACAATGAATAATAGTTGCACTTCACTATTTTAGAACTCAAAATAATTCAAAAGGCAAAATAATTCAGGTGGCCAGCACCTGGTTTGTCCCGTAGGGGGCAAAATTATAAGGGATATCCAGGGACAGGATGTAGAATTGCTGCACTGAGGTTTAACAGTGGCAGGTGACTTAAAGCTTTACTCAAAATACAGTTTTGAAGTTTTTTTCAAGTTTTACAGATTTAAAGATGCCTTTTGTATTGCTTGGAATTAACAAAAATTTATTTTCTGGATAGTGAGTACTAATACTCAGAAATATATTCTTTTATTCTTCCGGGACTATATTTTCAATCTAATGATTACCTCTTAAAAGTTCCTCTCCTTTTGCCCTTGTTGTCCAATAGGTTTTGCTTTACTGGTTGAGCCATCCAAACTGTAGGAAGAGAGGTGGTGAAACTAAAAATCTGTTGTTACTTGTTAGCAGCTGTGAAAAGCAAGCTTGAAACTAGTATCTAAAAGGGAGGAAATATGGCCCTCTAGGTTTCACCCAGCTTTACGTTTTTCTAATTACCTTGCGGTGGATGGCAGAATGGTAAGCAAGGCTTTTAAGAAGTAATGGATAATTTACTATAGAAAATTTTGGGGAACATGGCTATGACTACATTTACGCGTAAGTAACAAAGATGTTTATAGACGATTACAGTTAAGAAGCTAACCACAACCAAGTAACACTTTATCCTCAGGAGCTGAAATCACGCATCTTCGTAGCTTCTTTGCTTGCCTTCAAGATGGAAATATTACTCTATGTCCTGGATTTGTCATTAGAGAGCCAAATATGAAAAACGGAGCCATCAAATAAGGAGTTGTAGCAAGCACTAAACATACAGGTACTTGAAGAACTAAGCTAAATGGGGGATAGAAGAGAGTATTGTATGTTACACCAATAGGTTCTCAAAAAACGTTTTTTTTGGTCTTCCCTGGTGGCGCAGTGGTTGAGAGTCCGCCTGCCGATGCAGGGGACACGGGTTCGTGTCCCGGTCCGGGAAGTTCCCACGTGCCGCGGAGCAGCTGGGCCCATGAGCCATGGCCGCTGAGCCTGCACATCTGGAGCCTGTGCTCTGCAACGGGAGAGGCCACAACGGTGAGAGGCCTGTGTACCGCAAAAAAACAAAACAAAACAAAAAGAACATTTTTTTTTTTTGTTCTGGCCACGCCATGCGGCTTGCAGGATCTTAGTTCTCCCCGTTCAGGGGTCAGACCCGGGCCCTGGGCAGTGAGAACACAGAGTCCTAACCATTAGACCGCCAGGGAATTCCTTGAAAATGTTGATATAGTACAACTTTAAAAAATAGGAGATTAGGAAAAAAAAAAAATAGGAGATTAGGGAGAACAAATGAAAAACATTTTTAATTGTACCAGCTATCATACTGGTGATGGTTTATTAGTATTATTATTCTGAGACTGTTGCATGCATAAAGTAGATGAAGGAAACGAATAATTGTGGGATATTCCTGTGTCCTTGAAGACCAAGATTCTCAGTAGAGAAAAACAAGAGACACAAATGTAATAGAAAAGACTAGGCAAAAACCCTATAGTACTTAATTTGATTTGCAAGTATCAAAATGAACTCATGAATAAGTGTTTTATCTTAAAAAAAAGGATATTTCCTAGCTCTCTCCTAGAAACAAAGACCAATATAGCCACAGTGAACTTAACAGTCACAATTACAGTTCTGAAGCACTATTTCTCACTGAAAGTAACCAGGCTCATTAAGAGAAATGGCTGATACCAGGTCTGGGGCAGGAAACATCCAAGTTGAGCCTGGAATAGTCTGTCATACGAGACTACAAGGAAGCCAGTAAAGACTGCTAGAGTAGTATCAAAAGGACTCAGAGTCAACTTGATAAGGCCCCCAATGACCAAAGATAGGACAATTTGGGCTTTAATAAGGCAGTATGTGAAATGGATTAAAGCCTATCAAATATGTTTGAATCCATGAGTTCACAACACTTAAAAAAAGTGATCTACAGAGGATGATAGAAAACAAGTTTATTATCTTGAAATTTGGTAAATAAAGGGGAAAATTCAAGTTTATTTTCCCTTTCCTATATGAACTTGACCACTGGTTAACCAAATAGTAGATATGGGGAAACACCTCTTTATAAAACTGTTCCAACTAATAAATGAAAAAGAAATGATAGAATATTCTCCAACCCACAACAAATCAATGGATCTAGACACTGAGTATCAATTTCAGCTGACATCCCAAGAGGGAACCAGACATTCTGCGCCCTCTGTTGAAAGAATACACCATGATCTATGGTCTGGCCAAAAGGTTGAACCTGAGTCTGCTCAGATCTCTGGATCCATGTGTCAATATCCAGAGGATAGAAGAACATGCTGAATTGTGCCATGAGTATGCAATTAACAAAATATAGACAGTGGGAAATTTATAAAACCAGGTTCTTCTGTAGGTAAATTTTAAGGAAAAGAAAGAAGGAGAAACCCAGAAAGATTAAAAGCTAGTGTGTAGAGACACACACTTGGGGGATAAACTAAGAAAGAAACGCAAGGAAGTGAGTACTATTAAAATCAATGTAGTGTTTACTTTTGTGGGGTTGAGGAAGAGGTTTGTTAACTGTGACAGGACACAGAGAAGACATCGAAGGTGACTGGCAGAGTTCTAAAAGAATGTTTCCTTATGAGAATGTAATAAGCTATATATTTTCTGTTTGGTTTTCAGTATTTCTGTTTATTTTATAATTTTCCTAAAAGATAAAATTAAAAAAAATCAAAGCCCTTAGGATTTTCCACTAAAAATTATGGATGTGAATACTTCTACTGTAAATATCAGCTGACGGTTCTTAAGAAGTTGCCTGTATTATAGAAATATTTCTAAATAATAAGCTACAAATATTTGAAAAATATAAAATCAAATTCTTATGTGTGCATAGTTATAAAAAATCAAAGCATTAAGTATACATTCCTAACATGAAATTTATTTTATTACAGTATTATGTTATACAATTTGGTTAAATGGATGTTGTCAACTGCCAAAATTTTCCTTTCCTACTCCATACAAGGTTATTCCTTTTATTCTATTAGCGGTTAGAACGTGAACTCTAGAAGAGATTTCACATTTCCTTGAATGACCACACTTTGTTTCACTCACCATAGAACAAAGATTAGTTATTTGACCAACCATGAGGGAAGTTATCAATATGTAGCATTACACACAATGTCATCCAATTTGCAAATATAGATCCTTCACCCACATACTCAGCCTTATGTTCTCTTCCATATATTAATGGCTGATGGAGACTTTTTTTTGCTGTTAAGTGTCTGAGAAACTCAAGAATGTAAAACAGACCTAAACCACCAAAATGAAAGCAGTTTTAAAATGCAGTATAACAATAAACATGGACAAACATATAACTGTGTTGTACACTTTTTTGCCCATCAAACATTGACAGTTTCCCTCCAATTCTTCAAGCAGCATCTTGAAAAAAATGGTGCAATTGTACGATCTCCTTCCCTTTTCTTTTAATACAATTATGTGGTGTTCGAGTGATTCACATATTCCAGAAGTGACCGGTCTAAAACCCTTTGAATAAGAGCTTCCTCAATTATATTAAAATCCTACAATAAAGAAAAATAATTAGAAACATACAGTCAGAGATGACAGTTTTCAGAAATTGGAGGATGAGAGTTAAGACAATGCCTCATTTTGCAAAGTGAAGCCCTGAATTTAGTCCAAGTTTCCACAAAAACTCATAGAACACAGGACTTTTGCTTTGGGGCTTGTGCATTTTCTATTTCATTTTTACTGCCTATCAGTTAACTAGCTACAGTCATAGTAAAATAGTTTTGATCTGGAATTTAAAGTTTTTATCTGATCTAACTAGTAGTTTTTAGTCAACAGTACGAATCCTGTCAGAGTGCTATGCTCCACATAAACATATAATAGTTAAGACATTCCCATAGATAAGACATGTAATAGTTAAGACACATAAAGTTAAGACATTCCCATAGGACTCATCAATCCCAGCAGTACTACTGAATATCTAGTTTTGAAAAAAAAAAGGTTGAAAACAAAACGCTCTTTCTCCTTGCTTCCCTATGGTAGAAACGGAATTCAAAACTTTAGGTCAGCACATTCTATAAATAGAGCAAAAAGTATTAAGAGCCCCATCCTCTGCAATCCATCTCCTCTTCGCCAATAAACTAAAAAAATAAAATAAAATCTTTATTGGAAGTCCACTCTAAGACATAAAAGCAAATAAATGAAATCCAAAGGAAAGCTATAAAGCACAGCAGAGCACAAGATTTGGACTCAATGCCAGGTTGTCCTGAGGCAATTTATTAACCTTTGAGCATCAGATATTTCATAGCTAAGTAAGGATAATGATATAGTACTCACTTCACAGAAGTTGCTGCAAGGAATAAAATGAGATAATTTGCATTAAACGCTTAGCATAGTACTTGGTAGTTTAGGAAACAAAAAATCAAAACAAAGAACACTGTTTCAACCTCACTTCCACATCCAAGAATATGGTTTTGAGTGGGTGTAAAGTATTCTCATCAAAGTGGCTTCTTCCTGACCAGCCCTGGGTCATACTTTGAATGATCTTGAGAAGAATGGACTGAACATGAACAGCCAAGACAGGCATGGAATCAACCTGGCTTTTAGAACGTCTTATGGAGCTAAGATAAAGAGAAACCCCTACGTGTTATGAAAAATGAGAACACATGGCTCTGTTGAGCGCTTGTGTGCCTTGGTGGCCAGAAAAGACATTATTTGAGAGACGGAGGAAAGAATATGAAGCCTCTGTAGTGTGGTTTGTTTGATTCTTCAAGTGGTCCTGATATTCCCATTTACTCTCTCCCCATCTCCAGTTTGCCTAACATCCGTGCCCTAACTGCAAATCACTCTACATGCATTATCTCATTTAATTCCCACAACAGCTTCTGGAAGCAGTATGTACTTTGCTCTCCTCACTTAACAAATGAACAAACAGAGGCTCCAATGTTAAATGCCTTGCCTAAGGTCACACAGCTGTGACAGGGCTGTTACTGAAACCCAGGTCAGAACCCAGGTTCCCTGGATAATCTGGATAATCATAGTGGGCAGATCAGAATGCATGGAGAAAAATTTCCAATGACAATCTTCAACAATTATTAAATTCCATCTTGAAACTGCATAAAAATAGTCAAAATCATGTGAAAATTATATGCAAATTCAAATTTAACCCTTAACATTTCATGTATTTAGATAACGTAACAATAAAATGTACTATTTCAGAACATGGCTATGAGTGATTTTTCCGCTCATGATAGGCAATACCCCTTTGCTGAAAGGGACTCAGGGGACAAAGCATTACTCTCACATGACAATGCGTAGAAAAAAGGCTATGTCAACCTTTTGCTTGTTATTACCATTTCTGATAACAGAAACTACGGTCGTAAGTATTAGAACTATTCATACTATACCACATTTTTCTTTCATCTTAAAAAAATCCTTAATATAATGAGATTGGCCATGAGTTGGTAGTTATTGATGGGTAGCTGATGGGTATACAGGGGTTCATTATATTATCCTACTTCTGTATATGTTTAAAATTTTTTCATAATAAATTTTTCTAACGTTTAAAAAAGTCCAATAAACATGAGAGTTGTGTTTTTTGTTTTTTGTTTTTTTTGCGGTACGCAGGCCTCTCACTGTTGTGGCCTCTCCCGTTGCGGAGCACAGGCTCCGGACGCGCAGGCTCAGCGGCCATGGCTCACGGGCCCAGCCGCTCCGCGGCATGTGGGATCTTCCCGGACTGGGGCACGAACCCATGTCCCCTGCATCGGCAGGCGGACTCTCAAGCACTGCGCCACCAGGGAAGCCCGAGAGTTGTGTTTTATAGAATTTAAATTAAAAATAGAGCCCGTGTGTCTCGCTACACTGATAATGTCATGTCTGTTACTAGCCATTCAGTATATTATAAAATGAACGCAAATTCTCTGAGCCATTTCCTTACCGATATGATTTCCTCTCAGCTATATAAGTTTTTAACTTCATAAAAATTATAACTATTAACATATTGGGAGGCACTAGAGTAGAAATTAAAATAATGTGAAAGTGAAATCTAGGTCTTTATACGATGGCTAATTATTTACATTACAAAGAAAATGATTTTGTCTAAGGCAGGTAACTACTTCACTATTAACAGTTTATAAAACAGCATGTTTTTATGATTTCCTACTTAATGCTAATACTTAACATTTTAGCTACACATACATTTTTTCCTCTACAATCTTACTCACTTGGATTAAGAAAGGTAAGCTAAACACAGCATAAAAACATAATGTAAAAGTAAGAAAATATACTTACTATGAAATCATCATAAAACAAAGTGTGACTGACTTGCAAATGTCTTATTAAGCTGCCATTGAAGCTGCCTGGATTCTCATTAGGTACTAAACGGCAAAGTGGACAGAACTGGAAATAAACAAGATCAAGAGTTCAAGAAAGAATTTTAAATAATCATTATTGTCAGAATTAAAAAATTAAATAACCATTCAACAAAATGAATTTTAATTTTATGAATCTATTGGCCATACCTTGGTATTGTTTTAGAATTGTATAAATATTAAAGCAACATAAAGAAATAAAATTGCACTTATTTCTTCACATGCATTTCTTGTATATAAAAGTATATGCTTATCATTTAAAAAAAATTAATTTATGTATTTTTGGCTGCATCGGGTCTTTGTTGCTGTGCACAGGGCTTTCTCTAGTTGTGGCGAGCGGGGGTTACTCTGTTGCAATGCGCGGGCTTCTCATTGCGGTGGCTTCTCTTGTTGCAGAGCACGGGCTCTAGGCACATGGGCTTCAGTAGTTGTGGCACGAGGGCTCAGTAGTTGTGGCTCACAGGCTCTAGAGCGTAGGCTCAGCAGTTGTGGCACACGGGCTTAGTTGCTATGCAGCATGTGGGATCTTCCCAGACCAGGGCTCGAACACATGTCCCCTGCATTGGCAGTCAGATTCTTAACCACTGTACCACCAGAGAAGTCCCTATCACTTTATCATTTAAACAATATTACAGTCAGTAGGTGTGCCATAATTTAATTAGTTACCTACCTCTTGGAATACTGACATTTTCTTGGTATGTGGATATTCTATTATTACAAATTATAGTATCTATATTGTTTACTTTTGGGGGCATTATTTTCTTAGGATACATGACCATAAATGGAGATTAGAGGGTCAAAGTTACGAACTTCACAGTTCATAATATATATTACTCTATAGTTTTATACTGCCACCAGCAATACAGATTATAATACACCAGCATCAAATAATAATACCAGCATCAGGTGTTAGTATTTATACATATTTTCCTAATTTAATCGCCATTAATGGCTCTCTAATAAAACTTTTGCATTTTGAAATATTTATAAGCTCACAAGAAATTGCAAAAATAACGCAGAGAGGTACCATGTCACAATAACCCAGCTTCCCTTAATGGTAATTTCTTACATAACTGTGGTACATTACCAAAACCAGGAAATCGGCAATTAACTAGACAACATCTGACTTAGATTTCACCATTTTTTGCATGAACTCATTTTTTTGGGTATGTATGTATAGTTCTATGAAATTTTATCACACATATAGAAATGCATGTAACTACCGACACAATCAAGATACAAAACTGTCCTCTCACTACAAAGAACTCCCTTGTTCTGCTCCTTAACTTCCTCTTCTCTCCCAAACCCTGACAACCACCGATCTCTTCTCCAGAACTTTTGAGACTGGCTTCTTTTCACTAAGCATAATGGCCTTGGGATTCATCCAAATTGTTGAGTGCATCAATATAGTTCCTTCCTTTTTACTGCTGAGTAGTATTCCATGGTATGGATGTACCACAGTTATCCATTTACCTTTGAAGGACATTTGTTGTTTTGGGCTGCTACAAATAGAGCTGCAATGAACATGTGCGCATAGATGTTTTGCGTAAACATATTTTCATTTTTCTAGGATTAATTTCTAGGAGTGTGAGTGCTGGGTTAGTGTTACAGTTAACTTTGTAAAAAACTGCCAAACTATTTTGTTTGTAAATGGCTGGACCATTTTACATTCCCACAAGCAATGAGTGAATTATCTAGTTTTTCCTTATTCTCATCAGCATTAGTTACTGTCAACATTTTTCTATTTTAGTTGTTTTCATAGGCATGTAGTGGTATCTCATCACGGTTTTAATTTGTAATTCTCAAATGGCTAATATAAATGACTCTTTTAATATATACCACTTTATTATGTCTTAACATAGGTTTTTTTTTTAAATTGTATTTCTTCGTGTATTCATTTTGAAAAATGAGATGCAGAATCATTACTGAGTTCCAAGTATATGTTAGGCAATAAATGAGGTGGTATTCTCACTTGATTGTCACAGAAACCCAGTGAATTATCATCTTTATTTTGTTGATGAACCCAATTTCAGAGAGGAAAAAAATTAGCTTAAATCTACACCACTTCAAGTATCAGAGCTCGAATCTAGGCCTCTACTAGACAATCCAATGTCCTTTTCATATTATAACAGTGTCTAATTTATCAGCTTGGATGATGTTTTTCTCTAAATTTAAATGAGAACTTTACATAATTCTTTTCTGTCTTATTATTTTATTGGGGAGGGGGAGTCCCAGTTTCAATATGCTCAACTTCTATAAATAAGGCCATTTAAAAATTCTGCTCTACTCAATTAATCTTAATGTCGTATTTTAAATAAAATTACATCATCTAAATTATTATTGCTTTATAATAATTAATGATTTCCTTACGTTCTAGCTATCTTGGTTAATTGACAACATGGCTATCCCAAAATAGCACTCCATCTACCCTGAGACCCCTACATAGTGAGAACAGAGCTGAGACCAAGAAACATTTTAATAATAGAAACAACCTAAGTGTCCATCAACAGATGAATGGATAAAGAAGATATGTGTACACACACACACACACACACACACACACACACACACACACACACACACACACACAGTGGAATACTATTCAGTCATAAAAAAGGAAATCTTGTCATTTGCAGCAACATGGATGGACTTGGAGGGTATTATGCTAAGGGAAATAGGTCAGTCAGAGAAAGGCAAATTCTGTATGATACCACTTATATGTGGAATCTAAAAAAATGACAACAAACTAGTGAATATAACAAAAAAGAAGCAGACTCACAGATATAGAGAACAAACTAGTGGTGACCAGTAGGGGAAGGGGAGGGGTAACATAGAGGTAGAGGATTAAGAGGTAGGGGATTAAGGGGTACAAACTATTATATATAAAATAAGCTACAAGGATATATTTTACAACATATATCCCACATATTGGGATTATGGCCAATATTTTATAATAATTATAAATGGAGTATAACCTTTAAAAATTGTGACTCACTATATTGTATACCTACACCGGTAACTTATATAATATTGTACATCATCTGTACTTCAATTGAAAAAAAAAAAGGATGTTGGCCTCACCTCGGCATGGACTTTATATGACAGTGAACGCAATGGGCAAATAACAGCCACCATATTAGAAGCTACCACTAACCTCAATCCTTTGGAGCATCTATTACAATGGACACCCAGCTCTATCCGTGGTTTCGATTAACTCCCACAGCAACTCAGCCAATTACAGGACACTTTCTATATAATGGTAAATACCATTTGGGTTTAGAAATTAAAGATAACGGAATCCAATGCCAAAAGAGACATGCACTGAAAATAATTATAGACAAATATGCAACCAAACTTAAGGTACCAGATGACACATCTAATTTAATACGAGTTTGGAAGCATATCTAATGAAGATTTTCTCCTTCTAACACGTTTATGCATATACGCTCCCACTGCCCAGTCCAGCCACAGATATTCTGAATACCCACGGAAATAAACTGCTGTGGGAATGAGGGCTCAGGCTCTTGTCACTACAGCTTTTAATTCCAAACCAACTGAAGTCCTGTCCCTTCCCATAAGGAATGAACCTCAGGATCAAGGCAGAAAGTAAGGCTACCTTTGAACCTGTGTGAATGGAAATATGATTTTTAGAATATCCTATTTTTCATATCACTACATCCTACTATGTGCTAGGTTCTCTGCCAAGAGCTGGGCATGCAGTGCTGAACAAAGAAATTAAGTTCTATGGCTTCATGAACCTAATAATTTGGAGGGAGAGACAGACACAAATACACAATTAACGAATTGTGATAAGTGAGAAAAAAGAGGGGAGAAAAGCAAGAGCTGAAATTAATTTGGGTGTCAGAGAAGTGCAATTTAAGTTGAGTTCTAAAGGATAAATAAGAACCAACCAGTGGGGACTTCCTTAGCGGTCCAGTGGTTAAGACTCCACGCTTCCACTGCAGGGGGCGCAGGTTCAATCCCTGGTTGGGGAGCTAAGATCTCACATGCCGGGCAGAACGGGGGTGGGGCAGGAAGCACACGAAAAAAAGAACCAACCAGTGAAAGAAAACACTGGAAAGTGAGAAGAGCCAGAAAGTGTGGTTCTTGCTGAAACGTCTTCCCTTTATAAAATAAAATATTAAATTTCTCTCAAGAGTGGTCTCATAATTCAATCTGAAGCATGCTGTGTGTGTCATTTGCCTTTTTTGAGTCCAATATTCCATAGATATAATTTTTCAAAAAGAAAAAAACATGGCAGAATATAATTACTGTGTGACAAAAAGGAGCTGTTCTGAAGGCTGCACATGAGAACAGTCAAAATTCCTTGAGGTTCATAACTTACTTACCCCTGTTTGCTTCAGCAACTCAGAAAGAAAAGATTAGTTGCTTGTGGTTTGATCTCTGAATTATCTAATTCTATCTGGAAGGCAGAATCATTTGCCCAAATCTCTAACCGCCCTGAAACTTCTTACATCTGGTAAGTCAGATGATGTCACTGATC
The DNA here is from genome assembly GCF_949987515.2 of Delphinus delphis. Taxonomy (NCBI): domain Eukaryota; kingdom Metazoa; phylum Chordata; class Mammalia; order Artiodactyla; family Delphinidae; genus Delphinus; species Delphinus delphis. The sequence goes on along the minus strand of NC_082695.1, from coordinate 46,777,494 downwards.
TTATCTGAAGGCAAACCCAGCAATTCAGTCCTTTAGAGCAATAATTCCTTGTTAACTTCCACACCAATCCAGAAGCAGCCTTGGACTCAGCCCTCCTCGTCCAAGGATTCCACCAGGTGTTTTCACCTACGTGCCCCCAGAGGATCCCTAAGCACGTGACCCCAGCCCTGCCACAGTATCTGCATCCAGCCTTTTTCTAACCACAGGGTTTTTCCGGACTTCTAGTGGCACTAGATGCTTCAGAGTGCATGTGTCTTAAGCTTCTACACTTAAGCACGAAACACTAACACAGGAAACCTGAAGGTTTTCTGTTCCAGAGACCACTTTTACACAGCCCTGGTGTATTACAGAACCATGGCTTTTCTGAGCAATCGGTTCCTGCCTGAAGGCCTTGATAGCATCCTGGTCTTGTGGTAAAATTTACTTCACCTCCTCCACCTCTCCCAGGTTGGGTTCCCCAACTGTGAGAGTACATGGCCTCCTCTGAGAAATCTGCTCTAGCCTTGATTTGATATAGCTGCAAAAATGGTAGTAACCCGGCATCACCACCCGACTCATTTGCTACTACCCTGTGAAAAAGGCATCATCATATCATCATCTCCATTTTACAAATGATGAAACAGAGGCAAAGAGGTTAATGGGATTTTCTGCGATTTGCACCAAAGCTTATCTCCTCCAAAGCCTAGGCTTTCCTCCCCCCGCCCCAGGGCATTGCTGTTCAACAGAAATGTAACAGAAGCCACACACATAATTTTATTGTTTGAGTAGCCACATTACAAAAACTAAAAGGAAACAGGTGGGATTAATTTTAATAATATGTTGTATATAACTCCAGATATACAAATTATTATTATTATTTTAATAGAACTTTATTGAAGTATAATCGCTTCACAATACCGTGTTAGTTTCTGTTGCACAACAAAGTGAATCAGCCATATGCATACATGTGTCCCCATATCCCCTCCCTCTTGAGCCTCCCTCCACCCCCCCATCCCACCCCTCTAGGTCATGGCAAAGCACCGAGCCGATCTCCTTGTGCTATGCTGCTGCTTCCCACCAGCCAACTATTTTACATTCGGTAGTGTATATATGTCCATGCTACTCTCACTTTGCCCCAGCGAAGCCTAGGCATTTTAACTACTAAATTCCACGATTCCTGGTTTATCTCTGTCCTTATGTCGGCTTTCTTCAGTGACCTCTATGACCTCTAAATCATAGAAGACCCAGTTTCCATGGGCCACCTTCAATCTGATGGCCAAACTGAGCGGCATGTGGACTGGACTTCTGTGGAGCAGGTACACAGTACCAATGGATGGACAAATATGGGGCCCTCCCTGGAGGGATGCTGTAATGCGGCCCATGGTCCAGAGTGCCTAGTGTTCCTCCAGCCAGAGCAGCACCCTGGGCACTACTGGTCAGGGCTCAGACTTTGTCGATAGTATCTCCTTCATAGGGTTGCTAGAAGGCAAAGAGGCACCCAGAACTCAGTAAATGGTAGTCACTATTATGCCATCCTAATGCTTTCTTCAAGCTTCCTCTAGGACGGTTCCCCAGGGACCTATCATAAAACACCTCTTTAGCCCAGTTCCTCCCACAGAGCAACTTGAGCAGGAAAAGCCCATGACAACCTCCTCTGCTGCCCCAACACATATCAAGCTCTTAGCTAGCCATTCCAAGAACCAAACCTCTGGGCCATTAGGATAAATAACAAATTCCTTTGACTGTGCTGTGGGAGGACTTTTGTCTTGAACTTGCTAGTGGAGCATAGTGTCTATGCCCTGGAGGCTAGACTACTGGGTTCAAACTGTAGCTCTGCTTATTTACCAGCTATGAGACTTAGCTCGTAAGACTTAACCTCTCTGAGCCTCAGTTTATCACTTGTAAAATGGGGATAAGAATCATATCTATCTCATAGGATTGTCGTAAGGGCTATCTAGCTATCTCTCCATCAATCCCCTATCTAATATACTTACATTTCAACTTCATCCACTTTCCGAAAGGATTTTATGGAAAAAAAACAAACAAACCTTAAAACAAATTAAAAAAACCCCAAACTCATATATATGAAAAACACACATACACATATATACACATGTACACATATACAACATAAAACTAAAATAAAATTCAAAAAACTTCAAGGTATCATTTTACATCTGTTAAGCCTGGATAAGTTAAAAATAAGTGTACGCATAATTTATCCCTTATAAGTACAACACTCAAAAGTCCATACATTTGTGTTCATACCATCATTTTATAATTTCTTTCCATATAAGAACAGCCTCTACTCTGATTTTGTTGATCATATTTTGTCCTTTTTCTCTGAGTTAGAAATATGCTACAGGATATTACTGTGTAAAAAACCCACTTATTGGGTAATTCAAGACACTCTCCTAAATCAAAAAAAGTTTTTTTAAATAAATAAATAAATGTACACAATCTTGGCCAGGTTAAGGTGAAAGTGGTTTACTCATAAATTGCTGACACAAGTATAAATTGACTCAAACTATTTAGAACACATTGCAAGAGTTAATAAAAACTTGCACTCTTGGTCCCAGAAATATCAATTTAAGGAATTTCCTCTTAGGAAAAAAGTACTTTAGAAGGAAAAGTTTAAACGTACAAGAATGTGAATGCAAATCCTAAAAATTGTCACCAATCCAAATGTTCTAAAATAGCAAAATGGCTAAGTAAACGATGACGTATCCATCATCACCCTGCCTTACCTCTCAACTATACAAAAATGAAAATTAAAAGGGGAACTCCCTGGTGGTTCAGTGGTTAGGACTCCACGTTTTCTAATGTGTATCAAATTTAGACACTGCAGCAATGTATAGTAACAGAAATCCTCACCACAGGTCTCCTTTCTGATCTGTGATGAGTAATGCAATGATCCAGCAAGCTGTCTTCATCCAATTCCTTCTGACAAAATGGACATACACACCTGGAAATTACATAGAATACAAACATTACTGAAATTGTTGATAATTAGACAGTAGTCACTTAACTAGAGGTAAAAAAATAGAATGTAAGTTAGTTTCTAGTCCTCATTCTTTCTGAGTTGATGTTCTTTTTCCAATCCTGATAATAATCTTGGTGCCTAAATTTTTTCTCATGAGAAATGTAAATTTGTAACCTCACAGGGGCAGGATAGAGAATCAGTTATAGTGCACTTGAAGCACTTTATTTTCTTTGGAAGAGAAGTACAATCTGAGCACCCCATTAACTGAGAAACAGAGGAACAAACCACCCAGCTGTGCCTAGGTTACTTCTTCTGTCCCTTTTACTTCCTCCCTTTCCTAAATCAGGTAACATCTGAACGGAGTGTTACTTTGTTCTCTTACTAGCATATCTAACAACACTAGCATATATAACTAAAGGTGTCAACTCACAGTATTAGCATCCAGTGAAGAATGGAAAATGGCCTGCAACTACCTTGTTACATCCTTATGCACACCTAGGAGTATCTGTCCCTCATATCTGTGCTGTCCAACGGACTAGTCATTCGGTATGTGTCTACTGGGTTAGTCCAAACTGAGATATGCTGGAAGTATAAAACACACTCAATTTTGAGGGCTTTATATATACATAAAAAAGTTAAATATCTCAATAATTTATATATTGATTACATGTTCAAAGGATAAGACTTTGGCTATATTCAGTTAAATAAAATATATTACAAATTAATTTCACTTGTTTCTTTTTACTTTTTTGAGTATGGCTATTAGAGAATTTAAAACTACATATGTGCTCTGCATTATGTTTCCATTGCACAGTGCTGCCTTAAATTCTTAGGGACAATAGGGAGACTTGGAATTTTTTGCTCACTTTCCATTGTAGATATAACTTCCTGTTCCCCAAGAGTTGTATTCTGGACAAGCTCCCTGCATAAGAATTTTTAAAATTTGAATTATGTAGTAAGTTCTTCCATAAAGCAAAGATTTCTATCTTAAATGCAAATATTAATCTATCCTGTAATACTGATTAATCAACAACCCTTCTCATTTTCTGTTATTTCAATTCTTTATTATTTCATTCTAACTAGCAGGAGAAATTAGTATTTAAATTAGGTTTTGTATATTTTAAAATTTTCATAAAGCCTATCAACCTTACAATCAAACCATACAGAATTCATACTCTGCCTAGAGCTAAAATACTCACTTACAATTTAACAGAATGGTATAATCCTATAATAAAAGGTACATTTGCAAAGTAATCTCTAGTAAAACGAGAGGAATGGGGTGATCATTTAGACTTTTGGGTTAGGAAATTTAAGTTACATTCTGAGTAGTATATTTTCTTTTTTTAAACATTTTTATTTAAGTACAGTTGATTTACAATGTTGTGTTAGTTTCAGGTGCACAGCACAGTGATTCAGTTATATATATCTCATACATATATATTCTTTTTCAGATTCTTTTCCCTTATAGGTTATTACAAAATATTGGGTATCTATCCCTGGGCTATACATGCGTTTTTAAAAAATAAGCAGAACTAACATTTATCTTCAGGAGAAAAGAAGAAATTATACTGAATACCTCTTTGGATTGCTGCGTTCATAAGAAGATTTAATGGTTTCAAAACCATCATCCCTATGCAGGAGAACACAAATCATTTCTTTATTTCTTTAGCAGAGGCAGATGCCAAACTTTTTAATTCCTCTGCCCATCAGGAGAGTAATAACTCAATTTTCTTTCTTTTTTTTTTAAGAAAAAATAATTAATGATCAATATCCTCCATTACACCTACTAGCCACCTCCATCCTTCCTCCAGCCCCATATAAGATTACCCAGAAAACAGGTATAGGATTCAGAATGCCTGCCCCACGCCTGTTCTTTCTTGTTAGAATACATACTGAGATGTCACTTCGTCCCTTCGAAAGAGAAACCAGCAAAATGAGAGAGAATGAGTTGGGGGAACTGAGAGGAGGTGACGGAAAAGTAAAGACAACAACCTCTAAACCATCATCTACTTCACGACTCTATTAGTCACAAAATACAGCCTAGCAGAAATTGAACAGTTCTGTTTTCTATTTTTGTATCTTCCTCCATATAAACTTGTCTGAGGAAGTTTCCACAATCTCTCCAGTGTTCAGTTGGCTCTCCCCATACAAAGTGTTTAAAGCAGAGAGAACAAAATTCTTTTGTAATTATTCCCATTAACAAATGATTACCAATAATAGGTATTATGGTTAGAAGCCAAAACATAACTACATACATATTTTCAGGACAAAAATGTTAAGCTTTCTGGCTCATTAAGTTCTCTATAAGCATATCAAATTTAGCATTAAACTAAATTGTACTGAAACAAACCTTGTTGCTGTCTCTCCAAGTTCTTGTAGTGGTCCATACTTATCTATGTACTTCTGACATGTTCTTATGTGTGCCCTCATTTCACTGAGGCAAACCTATATAGAAGCAGATTAAAATAAGCTCACTGTTGAAAAGGGGCTCATTTCAGTCAATGAAGTCTTTTGTGACCCAGCTGTATTGCTTTCCTTATTTCAAATAAGGTCATAGTGTGGGGTCAGTTGATTAAAAGGATGCAGTTATGATAATAGTACAACCAATTTAAGGCATTATCAAGAATAACACTATCTTAAATAGTTTTTTTTTTTTTTTGGCCGTGTCACGTGGCATGTGGGATCTTTGTTCCCCGACCAGGGATTGAACCCCCACCCCCTGCATTGGGAGCGCGGAGTCTTAACCACTGGACTGGCAGGGAAGTCCCAAGGAAAACACTATTTTAAAATTTTCTTACAACTAGAAGATCCAAAAGCTGAGTTCTTGAATTTGGTTCTTCTACAAAGTATAAGTTTTTTAAAGGGCAAAGATGTATATTAAATCAAATTTACTTTTTTTGGATACTATTACCTAAATCGGTGATGGAAAGAGGGAAGTAAGGAAGAAAAAGGGGAGGGGAAAAAGAGCACAAGGAAGGAAAGGAAAAAAAGTAAAAAGAGAGAAAGAAAAACAAAGAGAGGTAAAAAGAATAAATAGATGGATTTTAGAGATGTCCAGAGTAAGTAAAAAGAAACCCTGTGCTTCAGGGAAAGATATAAATACCATGGCTTTATAATACATCCAGTAGTATTACATGAATTCACAATATACAGTATACTTAATGGCCCCATTAAGAGCAAACATAAAGGACAGCTACTGCAGTCCATTTTTATCAAGGCAGAATAAAGAGCCCTTGTCCTTCCAGATATACATTCAGATTTCCTAACCATGAGGGATCTGTTGCTAAATAACACATACTCTACTAAATGTGTCATTAGAAACTCTGATAAGATCTTGTGCTAAAGGAAGCTCTGTACAGCTGTAAGGTGGCCGACCCACCCTGCTTCATTTTGCCCAAGCTACGGAAGTTAAACCTCAGACATGAAATCTACCATGTCAAGAAAACAGTTATAACTGTCACAAAAGACAAAAATAAAAGCAAATGGGGGGCTTCCCTGGTGGCACAGTGGTTAAGAATCCACCTGCCAATTCAGGGGACACGGTTTCAATCCCTGGTCCGGGAAGATCCCACATGCCGCGGAGCAACCAAGCCCATGCACCACAACTACTGAGCCTGCACTCTAGAGCCTGCGAGCCACAACAAAGAGTAGCCTCTGCTTGCCGCAACTAGAGAAAGCCCGCACACAGCAATGAAGACCCAACGCAGCCACAAATAATTAAAAAAAAAAAAAAGCAAATGGAAAATAAGAACAAATCCTTGCTTTATAACTATCCATCTAAAAAGACGTAAAAGCTAGGACCGATCTAGGCATCTGTCTTAAAACAGACTGTTTGGGGCTTCCCTGGTGGTGCAGTGGCTAAGAATGCGCCTGTCAATGCAGGGGACACGGGTCTGGGAAGATCCCGTGTGCCACGGAGCATCTAAGCCCATGCGCCACAACTGCTGAGCTTGCACCCTAGAGCCCACGTGCCACAACTACTGAAGCCCGCGTGCCTAGAGCCCTTGTCCCACAACAAGAGAAGCCACCGCAATGAGAAACCCACGCACCGCAACGAAGAGTAGCCCCCGTTCGCCGCAACTAGAGAAAGCCCGCGCGCAGCAACGAAGACCCAACGCAGCCAAAAATAAATAAATAAAATAATTTAAAAAAAAAAAAAACCAACAGACTGTTTTACAGCTTTTAACATCCAACCTTGCACATCAGTGCTCTCTCATCTCCTTATGACTTTTCTTAAAAGTTTCTTTCTTCTTCTTTATATTCCTTGATCAACAAAGAGACACATTCTTCATATAAATTAGCAATCTGGGGACTATGTCTTGACAGATGAATTGATAAATGCATAGAGCGTCTACCCCAGACACAAAACTGTGAAAGCCACTGTCAGAGGTGGCAGAAGGAGCAGAAGCCACTGAGCTTGCGCTAAAGGTACTTCTCATCTAATGGAGGAAAAACAAACAAACAAAAGATGTGAAGATAAGCAGAGAGGAAACCGTTTGATACTGGGGACTGGAATACTAAAGCCAGGCTCTTGGCAGGGAGGTAAGGAGGACTCTGAACAGTAAGAAGAGTTGAAAATGGCTACAGAAGGAGCGGCAGTATTCCTGACAAGAGGTAGAGACAGATACAAGAAATACCTCAAAGGAAAGATCAAAATACTTGTGAATAATCAGAAATGCAGGGGGGTGAAAAAGGAAGGGGATCTCCACCCAGGAAAACTGAGAGAATACTCTTATTTCTGACAGGTACCAAAGATGGGATAAAGAACTGGAAGACAAAATAATATGCTGAGTTTGATTTTGTGCATGTTGAATTTTAAATGATGGCAAAATATCAAAGTAAAAATAATCACGAATGATATTAAGAATGTGAAAAGCTATTGATTTTGAGCATTCACTATGTTCCACAGTGCTAAAAGCCACTTACATTTTGTTGTTTACCTTTACAACCACTCTGTGACACGAGCATTACCTTTTCCCTCAATTTAAAAGAGTCAAACAAAAACTTAGATTAATAACTTGCCCCAAATCACAAAGAGTAAGGGAGAGAATTAGTGTTTAATCCCAGGATGTCTGACTCCAAAGACCATGCATGGATTCCAGAATCAGGCAGCCATGAATAGATTTTTGAGTCTTACAAAAATATTCAAAAATGCATTGAGCATTTATTATGTGCCAGTCACTCTTCAAAGTGCTGGGTTTACAGCTGTCAATAAAATAGTCATGGTCCTTACCCTCAGGGAATCTTGTGGAGATAATGGATAATGGACATTAAATTTCAAAATTCACAAAAGCATAATTACAAATGGTGATAAGTGCTATGAAGAGAAAGCACAGACTGCTAAGAGAAAGTGTAACAGGCTATATTTTAGATGAACAATCAAGAAAGGTTCTCTAGAGAAATTTAGATCTTCAGTACACGATCTCTCTTTTGATCTCTAGACTGGTAATACCTAAATATCCTTCTGTTAGCAGTTCAAATTTAATGTATCTAAGACTTAACTTTGTGGATTCTTCTCTAAATTTGCTCGCCATATTAGCACCTTCACCTACTCGTCTCAGAAACTTGGGGAGTATTTTGATACCTCACTGTCACTCACCTCCACATCCAGTTAATTATGAATTTCCTTCAATCCCTCTCCAGAATACACCTTGAAACAACTTCTTATTCCATACCTAATGCTATTACCCTAACCCAGCTTCCTTAACACCTATCCTAAAATCCACTGAATTGGCTTCACCAATCCTGCTTTTGCTTCCTCCAAACCATTTTCCACTCACATGCTAGAGTGACATCTTAAAAATATAAACCTGATCAAAAGCTTATACTTTTTCTGTGACTCACTATTGCGTTTAAGATAAAATCTAGAATCTTTGTCACAGCTTCTAAGGCCTCACATGATCTAACCAGGCTAGCATAATAACAACGGAGGAAAACTGCAACAAGGAGGAAGTGGTCAACAGAGATAAATACTGCAAAGCCCAGAACAGTAGAGGTGGAATTATGCCATTGGAATTGAAAATAAAGCTATTCATTGGGTGGGCTGCAACAGCATAGCAGGATGGAGGCCACATAATAGGGGGTCATGGGAGTAATGGGAAGAGAGGAAATGAAAGCCTTGGTTTGAAAAATTAGGTGATGGTGGGCATCAGGTGACTACTGTCCAGCAGCCCATACATAGGGAACCAGAGGAAAGGAAGAGGAGAGGCTGAGACAATAAACTTTGGAAAGTCGGGGTAGGATGAGGTCAAAGGCGTAGGTGAAATGACTGGCTGCAAAACAATTTTCTCAGAGTTCTACGCCGGTAACTATGAGCAAAGGCAGGGTCACATACCAGGGTGTCACACTCAGTGCACTTCTGGAACTCGGATTTCATTTTCTTGGCTACATCAGTTGCTGGAACTCCTTCAGAAGGAAGATATGCCCGGCAGTAAGGACAGGTCCACTTATTGTTCTTGAGACTGGTAGCAATGCAAGAACGGCAGAATCTACAGGACACAAACCAAGAACACATCACTTTCCTTAACAGGATAAAGGAGCCACCACTAGGTGTTCATTTATGGAAACCGTATTTTAATGATACCTCGTACACTAAGAGCTGTTCTGCCAAACGAAAGCTCCATCTGCGTCCTACAGCTGCTGAGGAGTCTCTTACCTTCCCTGCAAGACCTCCCTGGGGCCACGCGTTCTCACCACGTGTGCTGCACGCATTTAAACAGAAGGTGACAAAGTGGTGAAACAGCCTTCCTACAAACAGAATGAAAACTATAACTCAAATATTGCTAGCCATAAAAAAGAATGAAATAATGCCATTTCAGCAACATGGATGGACCTAGAGATGATCATACTAAGTGAAGTAAGTCAGAGAAAGACAAATATCACATGGTATCACTTATATGTAGAATCTAAAAAAATGATACAAATAAATTATTTACAAAACAGAAACAGACTCACAGACATAGAAAATAAACTTATGATTACCAAAAGGGAAAGGGGGAGGGAGGGACAAATTAGGAGTTTGGGATTAGCAGATACATACTACTATATGTAAAATACATAAACAACAAGGGCCAACTGTATAACACAGGGAACTATATTCAATATCTTAATAACCTATAATGGAAAAGAATCTGAAAAAGAATATATCTATATCTATATTTATGTGTGTGTATAAATGAATCACTTTCCTGGATACCTGAAACTAACAAAACATTGTATATCAACTATACTTCAAAAAACCCCCCTATAACTCAAAGGATATCTAATGTGTTCTTTTTTTTCTTTAATCCTATTTTACCTTAAAATCTGTGGGGCTGGGGGGAATAGGTCTTTGCTCTGTGAGATTCTGTGTGTTAGATAAGAAAATAGCAGCAAGTTGAGGAGGTAAAAATACGAAACACGTTATTAAAGTCTTCATAAAATAATTTAAAACTCATCCTCAGATGCAGGAAATTATCTAATCAAAACTACCACTTTAGGAATGTCCTCCACGTCAAGAAATATATTCTCTGTTTACTTAAAGATGATCATGATAAAATCTTAACACAGTCAATAGAATTCACAGAAAATCTTGACCTATTTATGGGAGCTGCTGAAGGCTACATGTGCACAGAAGTAAAAGTGAGCATTTCAATAGGTTATACACATCAGCATGAGCTGACAGCTCTTAACTCAGCATGTAATATATATTTGCGAATATTTACACATGGCAAAAGTTAAGCTGTTTAAGTAAACTATACATACTGAAAAGTTCATATATCACAGGTATACATACAGCTGAATGACGTTTCACAAACAAAATTCCTAGTATATTAGCCATTACTGATTCTTTTTATTTTTAAAATTTATTTATTTTCATTTTTAGCTACATTGGGTCTTCGTTGCTGCGCACGGACTTTTCTCTAGTTGCGGTGAGCAGGGGCTACTCTTCGTTGGGGTGCACGGGCTTCTCATTGGGTGGTTTCTCTTGTTGCAGAGCATGGGCTCTAAGCACGTGGGCTTCAGTAGTTGTGGCACGCGGGCTCAGTAGTTGTGGCTTGCGGGCTCTAGAGCACAGGCTCAGTAGTTGTGGCACATGGGCTTAATTGCTCCACGGCATGAGGGATCTTCCCGGACCAGGGCTCGAACCCGTGTCCCCTGCATTGGCAGGTGGATTCTTAGCCACTGCGTCACCAGGGAAGCCCAGCCATTACTGATTCTTAAAAGTATTCTCTTCTGCCTCTGTTATAAAATTCTTATACGCACACAGAGGATGCTTACGTCTGCACTGTTCTTGAGGCATCTGCTTGATGTTGATGCCTGCCCAGCACCCATTTCCCCTTTTTCTGGCCACAGCATCCTGATTTTGCTCTGCAGAACTACACCTCTTATATGAGATACAATTTGGTGGGACCTCAATCCGGGTGCCCATAATCCCCTGCTGAAGGCAGAGCGCCTAATGTCGGCCACACTAAGTAAACCCTCTCTCTGGGAGATGAATACTAAACAGAGTGACATAAAGACTGATTCAGCAACAACTTGATAGGACTATCCTGCTCTTTATTTAGAACCCTAGACCTGCCTAGGTTCCTACCCTTTTCTTCCTGGGTGTTTTTGTTATTAATGTCGCTTGGTAACTTTATATTTTGATATAATTTCAAATTTGATACACTGCTTTTTTTAATTTACAAAATTTTAAAACACTTCCACATACCTTAATTCATTTAACCTTAATAAACCCCTAAGAAAGATCACTATTTCCTTTATAGATGAGGAAACTGAGGTACGTGGAGGTTAAGTTACATCAGCAAGGTCACAGCTACAGAAAGTGCCTGGACTTTGTTGACCTTAAACTGAGGTTTCCTGACTCAGAATTCAGTGACCTATCTTTTTCCACAACCGCAGCTACCCCAGTTGGAAAGAGCAATACTTTCAGAATCAAAAGACCTAAATCCCCTGCTGTATTTTTTTTTACATCTTTATTGGAGTATAATTGCTTTACAATGGTGTGTTAGTTTCTGCTTTATAACAAAGTGAATCAGTTATACATATACATATGTTCCCATATCTCTTCCCTTTTGCGTCTCCCTCCCTCCCACCCTCCCTATCCCACCCCTCCAGGCGGTCACAAAGCACCGAGCTGATCTCCCTGTGCTATGCGGCTGCTTCCCACTAGCTATCTATCTTACGTTTGGTAGTGTATATGTGTCCATGCCTCTCTCTTGCTTTGTCACAGCTCACCCTTCCTCCTCCCCATATCCTCAAGTCCGTTCTCTAGTAGGTCTGTGTCTTTATTCCTGTCTTACCCCTAGGTTCTTCCCCTGCTGTATTTTACTTCTATCTGCCTCAGGTGATTAATTGTAAGTTCTAAGGCACATTTGTCCTTGCATTTCTTTTAGTTCCTAAGAATTGGTTCTCAAAGTGTAAGCTTTGAAGGGTATTTATTACAAATGGTCCAAATGCTCAACTCATAATTAACATTTCTAATACAACACCTGTGGTTCTGACAGGAATTCTTTGTTTACATAATTTAGGAGCAAGCAGATAACACTGTGTTTCTTGTCAGCTAAAAGTCTTCCCCCCTTTCTCAGTTTGTTTGAGTTTTATGCTAATACAAACGGAAGATGAATATTGGTGCAAAGGGACTTCCCTGGTGGCACAGTGGTTAAGAATCTGCCTGCCAATGCAGGGGACACGCAAGACACACAAACAAAATATACTGGTGCCAAGCCCCGTGGTAGGCACTGATACACATCAGCTCATTTTACCTCATTTCGCTCTCACAGCAATCCTAAATGCTGCTCTTTCTCCTCATCCTGACTGATAGCAAACTGAAGTTCAGAGACGTATAAAAACTTGCCCAAGTCACAGAGACAGAAGATAGTAGTATTTTTTTTTTTTTTTTTTTTTTTTTTTTTTGCGGTACGCGGGCCTCTCACTGTTGTGGCCTCTCCCATTGTGGAGCACAGGCTCCGGACGCGCAGGCTCAGCGGCCATGGCTCACGGGCCCAGCCACTCCGCGGCATGTGGGATCTTCCCGGACTGGGGCACGAACCTGTGTCCCCTGCATTGGCAGGCGGACTCTCAACCACTGCACCACCAGGAAAGCCCGATAGTAGTATTTTTATCATCAAACTGTTTTGGGAGAGGCTCAAAATTTGTAGTCTTTTTTTTTTTTTAAATACATTTATTTATTTATTTATTTATTTATTTTGGGGCTGTGTTGGGTCTTTGTTGCTGTGCGCAGGCTTTCTCTAGTTGCGGCGAGCGGGGGGCTACTCTTTGTTGCGGTGCTCGGGCTTCTCATTGCGGTGGCTTCTCTTGCTGTGGAGCACGGGCTTCAGTAGTTGCGACTTGCGGGCTCAGTAGTTGTGGCTCGCGGGCTCTAGAGCACAGGCTCAGTAGCTGTGGCGCACAGGCTTAGTTGCTCTGCGGCATGTGGGATCTTCCCGGACCAGGGCTCGAACCTGTGTCCCCTGCATTGGCAGGCGGATTCTTAACCACTGCATCACCAGGGAAGTCCCTGTAGTCTTCTTAAAGACACTTTAATTCCTCCCAGTGACAAGCAGAGGCAGCAAAGGTTTGAGATCACTGATGTAGCTGTATAAGCCAGTGGGCTTTACCTAGGGTACATTTCTGTTAGTTAGTTTATTGATTAATTGATTGATTGCGGTATGCGTGCCTCTCATTGTTGTGGCCTCTCCCGTTGCGGAGCACAGGCTCCGGGCACGCAGGCTCAGCGGCCATGGCTCACGGGCCCAGCTGCTCCGCGGCATGTGGGATCTTCCTGGATCTGGGCACGAACCCATGTCCCCTGCATCGGCAGGCGGACTCTCAACCACTGCGCTACCAGGGAAGCCCCTCTGCTGTTATTTTATAAATACTTCATACATGTTTTTGTAACTATGATTGATAACCACAACAATGGAAGTTCCTAGTATTCATGAAAAGTAGCATACTTGAGGCATTAAAAAAATTTTTTTATTGGCGTATAGTTGCATTACACTGTTGTGTTAGTTTCTGCTGTGCAGCAAAGTGTATCAGTCACACGTATACACATATCCCCTCTTCCTTGTACTCCTTCCCATTTAGGTCACCACAGAGCATTGAGTAGAGTTCTCTGTGCTATACAGTCTGTTCTCATTATGTATCTATTTTATATGTAGTAGTGAATATATGTCAGTCCCAATCTCCCAATCCATCCCACCCCACCCTTACCCCCTTGGTATCCATACGTTTGTTCTCTACGTCTGTGTCTCTATTTCTTCTTTGCAAACAAGTTCATCTATACCGTTTTTCTAGATTCCACATATATGGCTTAATATACGATATTTGTTTTTCTGTTTCTGACTTACTTCACTCTGTATGACAGTCTCTAGGTCCATCCAAGTCTCTGCAAATGGCACAATTTTGTTTGTTTTTATGGCTGAGTAATAATCCATTGTATATATGTACCACATCTTCTTCATCCATTCCTCTGTTGATGGACATTTCAGTTGCTTCCATGTCCTGGCTATTGTAAACAGTGCTGCAATGAACACTGGGGTACATGTATCTTTTTGAATTATGGTTTTCTCTGGGTATATGCCCAGTAGTGGGATTGCTGGGTCATATGGTAATTCTATTTTTAGTTTTTTAAGGAACCTCCATACTGTTCCCCATAGTGGCTATATCAGTTTATTGAGGCGTTTTAAAAATCAAGTCCCTCCCTATAACCACCCCCCCCGACTAAGTCTGTACAGTGGTGTTATCTGTGGCATGAAACTCTCAAATGAGCATTATATAGATGTCGTTGCATTATGTGAGAATATTAGTTTCAAATCCGGTAGATTAGTCAATTAACCGTACTTTTAATAGAAGTGATTATGAACTGGAGAAAACACATCAAGATCAAGGTGTTTTGGAACAGATTGAACTTACTGATTATGAGTATATAAAAACCACAGCTTTAGAAGTGTTACCATGGAAAGGTACTGGATGCTGCTGCACCTCAAGTCTCACTTTCTGGGGTGCAGAAGCAAGACTGCAGAACTGCTTAGTTCAAAAGATCTGAGGGGAACATTCTCTCCTTAAAGGTACAGTTATCAAATTCAAGTCATGAGAGCTGAAGCATCTACCATCCTTACCCTAGCACCTTGGCATGAAAAGTATACAAGTGATCATTTTCTGAATTGTCTAATCAGAATCCTCACAGGGCTACTCAGCTTTAGTTAATATATATTATACAACAGGGCACAGAGACAAGATAACTCTAAACTAAAACCTCTTAGAAAGCAAAGTGTAGAAGTGTGTATAGAGTGTGAGCTTCTTACAGGTTTGCAGATGTGTAAAAACATCTAGGGTAAAGAGAATAAGAACATTTACCTACCTGTTGGAGAAATGGGAATGGGAGAGAAAGGGGTATATGGTAGAAGAAGGGTATTTTCACTGTCGAATTTTAAGTGTGAACCATATAACCTTATTACCTACACAATAAACAATTCTTTTAAAAAGTTAATTACCTACAACCACTTGGGATAACTGGTCTGGTAGTGTCTAATAAAACAAAATTACAGGCACCCCTTGACCCTGCAGTACCAAGCCCACGTTTTACTCGAGAAGTTAAAAAATATGTCCATCTGTATTCAGAAGGAATGTTTTCACAGTAGACCCAACCTGGAAATAACCCAGATATTTATCAACAAGAAAATGAATAAACAACCCATGGCACATTCCTACAATGGAACACTACACAGCAATAAAAAAGAACAAATTACTGACACACACCATAACATGGATGACTCTCAGAGACATACTAAGAAGCCAGACACATGAACTTATCTACGAAACAGAAACAGACTCACAGACATAGAGAACAGACTTGTGGTTGCCAAGGGGGATGGGATGTGGGGGATGGATGGATTGGGAGTTTGGGATTAGCAGATGCGAACTATTATATATAGAATGGATAAGCAACAAGGTCCTACTGTATAGCACAGGGAACTGTATTCAATATCCTGTAATAAACCATAATGGAAAAGAATATGAAAAAGAATATATATAAATATATGTAACAATCACTTTGCCATACACCAGAAACTAACACAACATTGTAAATCAACTATACTTCAATAAAATAAAATTTAAAAAAAGAAGCCAGACACAAGAAAGTACATCTTGTGTAATTCCACTTATTTGAAATTTTTGAATAGGTAAAACTGATCTATGATAGGGAAAAAAAATAACACAACAGTGATTGCCTATGGGGGTACACGGACGGGGATGGCTGGGAAGGGGCATAAGGGAACCATATGGGGGGTAATGAGACTATTCTATATCTTGTTAGGGGTTTGGGCTAAACATTGGTCAAAGCTCTGCAAATGTTATACCTAGGATGTATGCATTTCACTCTATGTGTAATTTACCTTTAGCAAATCCCATAAACAAATTGTGAACTCTGGTTAATATTATGCATGCTGATATGAGAAGGGGTAGAGTGTGCTGATGTTTGTAACCTACTCTAAAATGCATCAAAAAAAATAAGATGGACTGATGGATGGATAGGTATGTGATAAAGTGAGAGGTAAAAGCAAATACGGTAAAATTAACAATTGTAGAAATACGTATGGATATATGGTTGTTCACTGTACAGTTCTTTCAACTTAGCTGTATGTTTGACATTTTTCATAATAAAATGTTAGGGAAAATTAACCACCTTACTATGACTTAAATTTTCTTTACTTTTCAGAAAAATTTAGTTGGAAAACCGGGAAGGGAAATGCTTGGAGGATTTCCCTTGGAGGAAATATTTAATAGAATGTGATCTGAAGAGAAAAACATTTTTTAAAATGATATTTTTAAGAGCATCCAAATTCAGTGTGAGGAAAAGATTACTTTGCATTTATGATTATTTAAATAAATTTAAAGAGCACAGAACAATTTGAAAGATAATATAAGGCTGAAGGGAGAGAAAACAAAACTGTAAAAAAATGAATTCGTGTGGCTTTTAGCAAGAACAGTTATTGCATGGTTATAATGAAGATTTATAAAACATGCACAAGTCTCCCCACACCCAACCATACAAGCATGCATTCACTAAAGAAATTTTCACTAATAGCTTATGATTGCCAATGTTTGACATGCCAGAGATGAAACCATGGCAGTGCCCGAGGTCCCTGCTCTCAAGAGTTCTAGAAGGAGGAGAGAGGAAATGAGAAGGTAAACAAAAAGACTGGCAAACGATAAATGCTCTGAGAAGAATAAAACAGTTGACAACAAAAACTGAGTGGGTGGGGCAGAGGGAGCAGTAAGATGGGTGGTTCCTCAGATGACAATTGAAGGCATCAGTCTTGGGAAGATCTGGGAATGGTTTTCTCAGCTGAAAACAGGGACCATTTTGCTGAGGTACAGAAAGCCGGCGTGGTTGAAATGCAGGGCGCCCAGGGGAGGGTAACTGGCAATATGTGGGACAGTAAGGTAGGTAGGAGAGCAACCACAAAGCCAGAGCTAAGCGTGATGGGAAGGCACTGGAGGGTCTTAAGTGGGAGAGTGATACGACTTGATTTACATTATATAGATCACTGGCTCCTCTGTGAAGAGTGGATTACAGAGGTACGAGAGTCACGGCTCAGAGACCAGTGCTAATTCCATTGTAAGCGTTGGTTCAAGAGAGGATGGTGGCTTAGCCCAGCAAAGGAGCAGCAGACGGTGTAAGTGGACAGTCAGATTTACGATTGATTTAGGAAGCAGAGGCAAAAGGGCTTACAATATACCAAATGACAACAAATATATGCCCCATTATGCCACGTGAAAGAAGTCAAATACAAGACTATTTACTGTATGACTCCAAAGCTCAGTGACAGAAAGCTGATGGGGTTGCCTGGGGCCCAGGAGTTTGGGGAGTGGATTGACTGTAAAGGATTCGAGGGAACTTCTTAGGGTAATGGAACTAACTGCTCTAGATCTTGTTTGTGGTGGTGGTTATATGATTGTATACAATTATGTACTGTATCACCTCAATAAAGCAGAAAAACGCAACCCAGCTAAACAAAAAATGCCCCAGTGACGACAGGTCAGCAACAACACTGCATGAGCATCACAGAAATACACACAGCACAGAACCGTTCAGAATCCTGTAGGGGTCCCTCCCACACAGCCCCAGGTACAGAGTAGCTACTCAGTAAATGGTTAGTAGATTGAAATAACTAAATCAGTTATGAGGAATGGGCCAAAGGGGAATTTTCTGGGCAGGGCCCAATGTTCCCATTAATAAATAAGTGTTGTATCCTTCTGGAAGAACCCAAGGGGTAAAAATGAACATAAACCCCAGAGCTAAGAAATTCCTATTTGTCTGTCCCCCTCTCCCCCTCCATAAGGTGGCTGAGAATGACGAATCCAACAGACATGATCAGAATTAGGAGAATGTAGGGAAAAGATAGAAGTCAACTGCATTTTTTTAAAAGACCGATTTAATGTTTTCAAAAATTCTGAATGAGTTGTTGTTGCCTTTTTTTTTTTTGGCCATGCCTTGTGGCATGCGGGATCTTAGTTCCCTGACCAGGGATAGAACCCGTGCCCCCTGCAGTGGAAGCACAAGTGGTCATAGCTTTAAAATCAGATTTCACACACAAATTCAAATTTCTGGCTTCTCTTGAAAAGCTAAGTCTCCTGCAACTCTGGACTCATTTCCCACGTGGCCACATGGGTCGGTGCCCCTTCCGGTAGATACCCATCCTCCTCGCTCACTCACACCCCTTGCCTCCCCCCTGCTGAGTTTGCAGCTTCTGATGACATCAATCAGGAACCAGATAATGACTCTAAGAACTTTAAAACCAGCTGGGAACTTAATTATCCTACCCCCATTGTTTATTTTATTAACGCCTTTCTGTTTCTCTAATTAAGTGGTTAGCAATAAAACTCATATAAGGAAAGGGCGGCAAGGTATTGGAGGAAAATGGGGAAAGGGTTGCTGAGGACACTGGGTAAAGTTATGCACACAATCTTAAGGGGGAAAACTGCACCCTAAGTATAGGAGAATTAAAGAGGAAAGGGCTGTATTAGGGACTCCATGGGGCCTAGGGCTAGACAGGCAAAATAAGTAGCCAGAGGTGGTCCCTAAATGTGGTTCTGGAAGAAGCCCTTGGCAACGTGTGGTCGGTCTAACATTTTCGTTATGTTCTCAACACTGGGCTGCCTCACTGTGGGCAGGCCAATATGAAGGTGAATGAAAATCTTGGGCTCCTTTGGGGAGTTGGAACACATAAATAGAATAAGGGGAGTTGCAATTGTTATTCAAAGGGAGGATGAGAGTCTCGGGCTAAAATACTCCAGTATAGGACAATACACACACACACATACACACACAACCAGTCTCCCTCTTCAGTGATCCAATGATGGATCGATCAGCCTGGACAGTCCCAAGCGCAGCTATTCTTAGAGCACAGGCCTTTAGCCACTGTCCCTCAAGATTTCCTTGGAGGTGTTTATGTATTCAATTAGGTCATGCTCAAAGTCCATCCTGGGAATCATTCAGCCTCCAAAAATTGACTCTGCATATCTCTACACTCCTTTACATGTTGATTTTTATATTTAGCCCCCTAAGGAAAATTTTATTTCCTTTAATCTACAGTCTTAGAGGGGTGCCTCTCTATAACCCTCAAACACTGTCCTCAACTTGCAGTATCTTACTGTCAATTACATAGGGTTATCTGAGGCTGTACTTCTCAAATCTTAAAATGCATATAAATCACATGGGCATCTTGTAAAAATGCAGATTGCGATTCAGCAGATTTGAGTTGGGGGCTGAGATTCTGCAATGCTGCTGGTCCTAGGACCAGTAGTCAGGTGCTAAAGAGAATCCTGGTGTAAAACTCAGTCTGCAACATTATTTAGGTTCTGTTTGTTGGAGAATATGTAATTTAATAGATCACTAATATTTAATGTGCCTACGACAACACTAATGTTGCTAAGTAACACAGAGCAGTCCAACCACCAGATGAGGCAAATTTCAGGCCAGCTTATTACATCTTTCTAAAATTCTCAGTAATACGGGCACAGATGAGTAACCCTATAAAAGGGAGTTCAAAAACTATCATGGGACTCCTATCTATGACTCAAACTCCATAGCACCAGCTGGCTAGCACTATGAAATGGTTGTCCAAAGTTGTGCTCACCAAAGTATCCAAATTTTGTCTTTTTTTTTTTTTAATAAATTTATTTTTTATTTATTTTTGGCTGCGTTGGGTCTTCGTTGCTGCACGTGGGCTTTCTCTAGTTGTGGCGAGCAGGGGCTGCTCTTTGTTTTGGTGCGCGGGTTTCTCATTGCAGTGGCTTCTCTTGTTGTGGAGCACGGGTTCTAGGCACACGGGCTTCAGTAGTTGTGGCATGCAGGCTCAGTAGTTGTGGCTTGTGGGCTCTAGAGCGCAGGCTCAGTAGTTGTGGTGCACGGGCTTAGTTGCTGCACGGCATGTGGGATCTTCCCAGACCAGGGCTTGAACCCGTTCGTGTCCCCTGCATTGGCAGGCAGATTCTTAACCACTGCACCACCAGGGAAGCCCCAAATTTTGTCTTATTATTATTATTTTAAAATTAATTAATTAATTTATTTTTGGCCGCATCGGGTCTTAGTTGAGGCACGAATCTTTCATTGCAATGCACAGGCTCTTGGTTGCAGCACTTGGGCTTCCCTCCAGTAGTGGCACCCGGGCTCCAGAGCACACGGCTTCTGTAGTTGCGGTACGCATGTGGGATCTTAGTTCCCCGACCAGGGATCAAACCCGCGTCCCGTGCATTGGAAGGTGGATTCTTAACCACTGGACCACCAGGGGAGTCCCCCAAATTTTGTCTTAGAGTCATTCATTAATTCAAAATACTTAACACCTACTAAGCGCCAGACCTTAAAGGAGTGGCAAGGTGGAAAGTAGCATTCCTTTATTAGAGCAACGGCTCTCAAGAGTTTTGGGTCTTGATGGTACAAAAGACTCCAATCATCCTATTTTAAGTGATGCTTATCCAAGTACATTAGAAGGAGGAAGCATTCTATATACATTTGTTTTAGCATCAGGGGCCTGGATGATTTCATCTTAAAATCAAATCACAGGTCAACAGGCACATGAAAGGATGCTCAAGATTGCTAATCATGAGGGAAATGCAAATCAAAACCACAATGAGATATCACCTCACACCTGTCAGAATGGCTATCATCAAAAAGAACACAAATAACAAATGTTGGAGAGGATGTGGAGAAAAGGGAACCCTCGTACACTGTTGGTGAGAATGTAGATTGCTGCAGCCACTGTAAGAAAATGGTATGAAAGTTTCTCAAAAAACTAAAAATAGAACTACCCTATGACTCAGCAATTCCACTCCTGGGTATATATCTGAAAAAAATGAAAACACTAATTTGAAAAGATACACACACCCCAACATTCATAACAGCATTATTTACAATAGCTAAGATACGGAAGCAACCTAAGTGTCCATCAACAGATGAATGGATGAAGAAAAGGAATGGACTACTACTGAGCCATAGAAAAGGAACAGAATTTTGCCATTTGTAGCAACATGGATGGACTTGGAGAGCATTATGCTAAGTGAAATAAGTCAGACAGAAAAAGACAGATACTGTATGATATCACACGTGGAATCTAAAAAAATACAACAAACTAGAGAATATAACAAAAAAGAAACAGACTCATAGAGAACAAACTAGTGGTTGTCAGTGGGGAGAGGGAAGGGGGAGGGGCACTTTAGAGGTAGGGGATTAACAGGTACAAACTATTAGGTATAAAATAAGTTACAAGGATATATTGTACAAAATGGGGAATATAGCCAATATTTTATAACTAAATGGAGTATAACCTTTAATAATTATGAATTACTATATTATACACCTGTAACATATAATATTGTACAGCAACTATACTTCAAAAAAAATCAAATCACAGGTCAAATATTATGTCAACATAAGTTGCAATCAGATGGGAACCTGCCACGAGCTCCCACTACTTCAATTCAACTACTTGCATCTGTGCCCATTTAAATATTCTACATTCTCTTAAATGGATGAACTGTTCATTCTCCTGCCTAAGGCCAAGCCCCCCACTGTAAATCCTAGCCCCGCAATTTTCTCTTCTCTCCTGTGCATCAAAATTTCCCTCACTATTGGTTTATTTCCATCAGCATACAAAAGATTCCATTCTTCTTTTAAAAGAAAATTCTCTTGATCCCACTTCTTTTTCCAGCTATTGCCCAATTTCTCTCTTCCCTTTGCCTCTAAACTTCATGAAAGGGCTTTCTCTACTCTCCATCTGTATCACGTACTTGACCTTTAAAGCAGCACTGGATTCAGTGGGTCGCTCTTCCCCGGAAAATACTTCTTGTACTCACTCAGCCTCCAGGACACCTGGGGGTTTCCTTCCTCTCCTTTGGCTGCTGCTTTTCTGGCTTCCATGTCCCAGCTTCTTCTTCTTCTTCTTTTTAAAATAATTAATTAATTAATTTGGTTGCGGGTCTTAGTTGCGGCAGGCGAGTTCCTTAGTTGCGGCCTGCAAACTCTTAGTTGCAGCCTGCGAACTCTTAGTTGCGGCATGCATGTGGGATCTAGTTCCCTGACCAGGGATCGAACCCGGGCCCCCTGCATTGGGAGTGTGGAGTCAACCACTGCGCCACTGGGGAAGTCCCCATGTCCCAGCTTCTAAATATCGGTGGGCACCGCTGCTCAGTCCTTGGACCTCTATTCTTTTCTAACTATACTTAACTTCTTGATGAGCTCATCCAGTCCCATGGATTTATATCGAGTATATGTTTATGATTCCCAAGTTTATTACCTACAGCCCAGCTCCTCTGAACTCCAAGCTCACATATCCAATTGTCCACTCAACAGCTCCACTCGGTTGTCTGAAACTTGGCTTGTCAGTAACTGAACTCTTGACTTAAACATGATCTTCATCCCGTCCTCTTAGTCTCTCCCATCTCAGAGCGGCTCCAGCCTTCGCTAAGGCCAAGCACTTTGCAGCCATCCTTGATTCTTCACTTTCTTCCACACTCCGCAACAAATCCATCGTGTTACCGGCACCTTCAAAGATATGTCTATAGTCCTACTATTCTCACCACCTCCACGGTCCCCATGCTAGTCCTGTCCTTTCCCACCTGGATCACTACGGTGGCCTCTGAACTCAATCTCCTCAGCTTGCTCCTCCTGCTACAGACTATTCTCAGCAGCCCGACAGATGCTTTTAAATCAGCTCAAGCCATGAATCTGCTCAAAATCCTCACTCAGAGGAAAAGGCAAACTTCTTATAAATGTCCCCACACCAGTCAAACTAGCTTCCTCACCTCCTGCTTTCCTCTGGACCAACACTGTACAAAATCAGGCCCTGTTTATTAAGAGTCCATGCTTAATTAAGAATAGAAATTGAGAGAAGTAATATTTAGAACACTGTATAGGAATCTGACAGAGTAATATTATGCTGTTGAATCTAATAACAATTTTTCAAATGATGGCTTGTATTTTATATATACATATTTATTTATTTATTTATTTGCCACACTTCATGGCTTGTGGGATCTTAGTACCCCAACCAGGGACAGAACCCGGGCCACGGCACTGAAAGCACCGAGCCCTAACCACTGGACTGCCAGGGAACTCCCTATCTTTGGTATTTTTAAATTTCATTTTTCCACAATACATTTTTTATTTTATAAAATTATTGGTCTGTGGTGGGCTGGAAATTAAAACAAAACACTTCAGAGGTTCTTTACAACAGATAATTTAAGATGCACTTCTCTAAATATCTGAATATTGCAACTCCCATATACTTCCTATCTCACTTCTTTGTCTTATTTTGTTTAATCCTTAACACTATATAACAAACTACATACTTAACACCTGTATCTTGTTTATTGTCCATCTTCCTCATAAGAATGCAAACACCAAAAGGATAAGCCTTTGTGTCTGTGTGCTCAGCACAGAGCAGGCCACGTTGGCTGGATCAAAAAACGAATGCACTCCATGCAATAGTAGGTCTAACCAAACAACCCACAGCAAACTAAAATGATAAAGCTAAATGAACAATGATTTTAATTTTAAGAAAACTGTGGATTCCTACTGTTTGCTTGAGCAACATGTAGGTGTGTGCATGGCTGCCTGATAGGCTTCTTAAGAGAATTCTGAAGTGTCTTCTAGTGAAGCCTGATAATGATCTAATTTTTGGTTTTATCACCAGATTTTCATAACCCTTAAAAGCCTGTTGAAAAGATGTGACAGTTAGTCTTATGTATCAACTTAGCCAGCCTATAGTACTCAGTTTAATTCAACACTTAAGCAAATGTTGCTGTGAAGGTATTTTGTAGATGTGGTTAACATCTATAATCAGTTGACTTCAAGTCGAGTGATTATCCTCAATAATGTAAATCAATTCCTTAAAATCAATCTCTCTTTCTCTCTCTCTCCATATATTTATATATAACCTATTGGTTGTTTCTCTGGAGAATCCTCACTGATAGAAAATATGTATAAATATCTATAATAAATAATAGGATAAGTAGCTTTAATCTTAGGTTAAAAAGAAGTCCTTGGGATTGCATACCTCCTGTAAGAATGAAAGCACTGTGGGCTTTGTAAGTGAAAAGGGTAAAGGGAGTCAAAAGGTACAAACTTTGAGTTATAAAATAAGTAAGTCATGGGATGTAATATACAGCATGGTGACTATAGTTAATAATACTGTTTTGCTTATTTGAAAGATGCTAAGAGAGTAGATCTTGGGACTTCCCTGGTGGCACAGTGGTTAAGAATCCGCCTGTCAATGCAGGGGACACCGGTTCCATCCCTGGTCTGGGAAGATCCCACATGCCACGCAGCAACTAAGGCCATGCACCACAACTACTGAGCCCGTGTGCCACAACTACTGAAGCCCGCGTGCCTAGAGCCCGTGCTCTGCAACAAGAGAAGCCACTGCAATGAGAAGCCTGCGCACTGCAACGAGGAGTAGCCCCCGCTCACCCCAACTACAGAAAGCCCGCATGCAGCAACGAAGACCCAACGCAGCCAAAAATAAATAAATTAATTAATTAGGAAAAAAAGAGTAGATCTTAAAAGTTATCATCACAAGAAAGAAAAATTTTATAACCATGTATTCTGACAGATGTTAACTAGACTTTTGGTGGTTTTGCAATATTTACAAAAATTGAATCATTACGCCATACACCTGAAACTAATATAATGTTATATGTCAATTTTACCTCAATAAAAATTTTAATATAAAATAAAATATACTAAAATTAAAAAAAAAGAATGAAAGCACTGATGTCTATTTCTGGGTCAGTTTAAAACACATCAGGAAACCCTCAAACTCTACTTAGAGAACCATGAATTTGATGCTCATACTTTACCACAAATGGAACGTTTTAATCCATTTACCAGAAAGCACTTCAGAATTATCTTCAACAGTTTCATTTAAAAAAATGGCAAATTCTGTGACTTGGAGCAACTCAACCCAACTCAGGTCTATGGCGATGTGGCTCTTTGTACTGTATGGTCTGCTCTGGTTTGTATTTAGCTCTCTTAGGCCCATTCTCAACCTCTTGACCCTTTCTGGTAACTCCCTTAGCTCCAGCCTTGAGCTGTGTCCCTAAACCCACTTTCCCAGTGCCTCTGGGACATTTCCATTTAGATGTCTCCCTATCAGACTAGTGTACATTCAACAGGCTTAATTGTGAGTTCATTAACTTCCTCCTGAGCTAAACTCTGTCCCCCTGTATCTCTGTCTTCGACTTTTGTCTCCCTCGATATATACCATACCAAATTTCTTGAATATTTCTTTTAAATGTAAATCAGATTCCGTTTTAGTTTCCCTTATGCAGTTTCAACTCATTTACTCCCTCTTTTCCCAGCTCACTGTTAATAGAAAAAAGGCAGAGGTAGGAAGTCTTTTCCCCCAAATCTACTTTTACAACTGATACTGAGATATGAATAACGTCAGTTTGAAATAACAGACATTAAAATGGAACTTCTTAAATTAAAGTCCACCAAATGAAAAAAGAACTAAGCTAAAAGTAAGGCTATCTGGGACATCTTGGAAATGTCATAGACTTATCTTTTGTGGCCCAGTTTTATTCCAAAAGAAGCATAGAGATAAGAAATAAAACCTGGGGGCTTCCCTGGTGGCGCAGTGGTTAAGAATCCATCTGCCAACTCAAGGGACACGGGTTCGAGCCCTGGTCCAGGAAGATCCCTCATGCCGGAGAGCAGCTAAGCCCGTGCGCCACAACTACTGAGCCTACGCTCTAGCGCCCGAGAGCCACAACTCCCTAACTCCGAGCACCTAGAGCCTGTGCTCCGCAATGAAAACAGAATGAGAAGCCCGTGCACCACAACAAAAAGTAGCCCCCGCTCGCCGCAACTAGGGAAAGCCCGCGCACAGCAACGAAGACCCAGCACAGCCAAAAGTAAATTAATTAATTATTTTTTAAAAGAAATAAAACCTGTTCATGCGTTTTTGCTTGCTTTACAGAATGACTTCGATGGAAATAGAAACTATGTTTTGACACCTGAAACTAACACAACATTGTAAATCAACTATACTCCAATAAAAGTTAAACAACAACAAAAAAAGAAATGTTTTGAGCCTATATTATGGGTTACTTTTACACTTTAAATACTCATAAAAATTCCATTACTCACCTTATTTTACAAATGAAGAAGCTGAGATTCAAAAAGATTAACCAAAGTGGTGATTACACAGCTGGTTAGTGGCTATGAAGCTCTCACAGTTTTACTGCATCACAATACATATATACATATTCATTCAAGGTATGTTGCCATATTATACTTGCTTGACTTGAAACTAGTTTATAAACAGAAATTGGCATAAACAACCTAGTTCAGCAAGTTTGGAAATAAGCTTAAGTATGGGATAATATAGAGGTTTCATTTGCATTTCCTCATTTTCCAATTTAAGTTCAATGGAAGAGAGTAATTCATTTAGGAAGTACAAACGGTGTTAGGAAGGCTCACCATCCCCAAAAGCAGAAGGGACTCCAGTTAACATTTACAAAGTGGAAGAGGCCCAAGTAAATTTGCCAAAAGTAGGAATATGGAAATTCTGCCCCCGGCCAGAACAATGGACATAGATTTGTCAAAACAAAGAACAGTAAAGTGAGGGAAGGCAATTTGTCCAGCCCTTATTGTGCTACTTCACGACTATTTTTCCAGTTGCTGGTTTCCTATTCACTCTAACAAAGAAAAAGATTAAACAAAGGATTCAACATTTTGCAAATTTATATTTCTCTTTAGCAGAAGCAAAACACTGCACAAAGTTATAGCATTCAAAATCCAAACCAGGGAAAACAATCAGATAACAATCTCCAATAGCAAAGCTGCCCAGTTCAGTTCTACTAAAGAAAATCTTCCAAGACTTGAGGCCCACTGTGTGTCTTTGGTGCAACCTAAAAGTTTTAATACTAATACAGACTAAATTTAAATGTAGGCTAGGTATCCTGAGGTTATTACTGCTCTGAACTAATCAATGTATTTCATATAACACAATAACATCTTAGCTTCCATCTTGGCCTTGAGGAATTACGTCAATGAGCTACATCTGGACAGCTGGGAAACAACGTCAGTAATCAGACAGGAGCTAAATTAGCCTTGAGTTTAAAGTACAGAGCTGAAACAACAGGCCCTGAAAATATGGCCACAAAAGAATGCCCAGGGACACTTTTTCTTTAAACATTGTGTGGGCTGCAGATTTTTCTCCCTGGCTCTCTGGGGGGCTTTTCAGTATTGAAAACTGCTTCTCAGATACTAGGCTAGAGGTGTCAAGGACCACCTAAGTCCTTTTAAAGACGGTTTGTGCACTTGCATTCATGATTTATGATACTTCTTTTTTCCTGGTAAGCCAGAAAGCACTTACTGCCTCGGGGCTTCATCAAACTAGTTAGTCGGCGGTCCAGAGAAGACAGTAAGTGGGTTTCCACTCATGCTCTATGCAATCCCCTCCCCCGCCCGCCCCCCACCAATCTCACCCACACAGTCACACACCCACGCATCCACGGGAAGAAAGCTTTTAAGCAAATGGAACACAAACTCACAGATCCAACCCCTACTACTACTCAGGCACACGTTAAGGACGTGCCAATTTTATAAAGGGATTTTGTTTTTAAACTCTTCCTAGAAACTACCACGGATGTGCGCTAACAGCGAGTTTTAGTTGGTGTGTACGTGGTTTCTAAGACAGTTATTTTTATCTCTACTTCCTACCGCGGTGGGGAGGCTGTGCGTAAGGCAGGTAGTCTGCAACCTCCTTCACTCGGTTGGCTATGCTTTTAACTGCTGCATTTACGGGCTTGGGGGTAACGTTCAAGCCGCAGACCCAGCCCTGGCGGCTTGTTCAACTCTAACGACTACAGCAAGTCACTTGGACGTTCCCGTTTGATTGATCTTTGAGGGGTTTGGGCGTCTGTGTTGGGAAAGGGAGGTGGGGATGGAAGGACAGTTTGCACAGATCCTTGTTTGCTCAAGAGCCCAGCCTCGCGGGCGTTCTAGAACACGTGCACAGAGCCAGCAAAACAAAACCGACCCCGGTTCCGGGCGGAGAAGGAAGCACCGCCCGATTAACCGAGCGGAGCGGGAACTGCGCTCGGCGGGAGCCCCTGCCTTGGGCCCAGGCGGATGCTGCTTCTGCAGCCAAGCGCACTCTCCTCAGCCGGCAAGCCCTTGCTCCCCGCGGCTCTCGCGCCCGGAATTCCCGTCCCAGGGACTCCGCACTTGGGCTGCGGGAGGAGGCGGCTCTACGGCGGCTGCAGGGCCCGCTTGTTGCTGTTTTCTCCTCCTGAAATCCTGTGTCACCTTCCGACAGGGCACTTTCCCCGTGGTCCGCACTCGACGGGTCCAGGTCTCTCCCTGCAGCAGTTTCCTTCAAGCGCCGGCTTCTGAACCCCCCGATCCCCAACGGCTCCGCTAACATCGCCCTCCCCAGGGGGCGGGCGCGCAAACCCAGCTCCCCTGGCACTTACACGTGGCCACAGCGGGTCCGGACGGGGTGGTGCAACACCTCGAGGCAGACGGAGCAGTCGAAGGACGTAACGGGCAGCTCGGGGTCCCCCCTGCGCTCCAGGGCCCGCGGGGTGGCCGAGGCGGGCGCGGATTTTCCGCTATCGCTGCTCAGCACGGAGCCCATCGCTGCGCCTACGGCCCAGACCGTTGCCAAGAGCCCGGTGCCTGCAGCCGGCTTGTTTTGTTGTCCTGCGGTAGAGGAAGTAAGTCCCGGCCCAGCCGCGATCGCCGCCGCCCAGAGCGCGCAGCCAGCGCAGCCCCGAAGCAGCCTCCGCCGCGGGGCCCAGCCTCGGTCTGCGGCAGGCCGAGTGCGCGGCCGCGCGTCTGAAGTGAGCCTTCGCTCGCTGCCTAAGTCTAGGCTTGGAGGCGGAGGCGGCCGCCGCACCGGGCACGCCGCGACGTCCAGTGGCCCTGGGAGGATTGAAACCTGACACCTCAACTGCAGAGCTGAGGACCTGGGCGGGCAGTGAGTCTTCCAAGCAATCGCCCGCCTCCTCCTTGCGAACCACTGTAGCAAGTGAATGAAAGTGCGGGCGTGGTCCCGTTTGAAGGCAGTCAGAGAACACCCATTTGTAAGGTGGTTGTCCTATGGGTCCTGCACTGTTGTAATCATAATAGGCCACAAAGATGATCTACGAGCGTCTCCTAAGAAAGTGCTAATCACCACTTCCGTCATGTAATCAACACTGCATAAATGGAGAGGTAGCATGCAGTAGTGGAAAGAGTTCTGGGACCTGGATTCGAATCCTAACGCTAGGACAGGGATTCTAAAATCCTAGGACCCTCCCGACCCCCGCCCCGTCCAGTTTCGTCGCCTTAGAATCTCCTGCTGTTGTTTGTATTCCCCCTCCATCCTCTTTTGAATATTTATGACCAAATATAACATTTATTAACTCACGCATTTAATAAGGCTTTAATGCCCACTGCATGCCAGACTCCTTTCTGGTGATGGGGACACAGTTCCCAACAAGCAAACAAAATCCCAGTTCTCACAGAACTTACTTTAAAAACATTTTTTTTTTGGATATATAAATTCATGCTCTTTTATTTTTATTTATTTATTTATTTTTCTGTACGCGGGCCTCTCACTGTCGTGGCCTCTCCCATTGCGGAGCACAGGCTCTGGACGCGCAGGCTCAGCGGCCATGGCTCACGGGCCCAGCCGCTCCGCGGCATGTGGGATCTTCCCGGACCGGGGCACGAACCCGTGTCCCCTGCATCGGCAGGCGGACTCTCAACCACTGCGCCAGCAGGGAAGCCCCACGCTCTTTTTATTTAAAAAAATCCATGGTAATACATAATATGCATATGCAATACACACAAACAATAATACATAATAATCCTATAAACTTCACCCAGTTTTCCCCAGACTTTACTTTTAATGAGAAGATATAAGTAATCAACAATAAATAAATAAATGAACAAGTTCATTTCAGCTGATAAGAGCCAAAAAGAAGATAAAACAGGGAGTGAGGATGGGGGCGGGGAGGGTAAGAAGGTCAGGGAAGACTTCTTGGATGCGGTGACATTTGAGTAGAGTCATGAATAATGAAAAGGAGTCAGCCACTCAGAGATTTAGGAAGAAGCTTGCTAAGCTCTGGGAACAGTGAGCAAGGCAAGAACAACAACAACAAAAACCAGGGTGTGGGGCTGGAGCATGAGGGACCAGGGGTGTAAATGGCATGAGATGAGGTAGGAGACGGTCCTGATCATACCCAGTCTTACAGGGCAAGACCAAGAGCTTGGGTTTTATTCCAGGTGCCATGTTTGATTTAATTCCACTGCTGTGTGGTTTGGAAAAGACAGGAACGAAATAAGAATGGAGGCAGAGAAACCAGTTAGGAGGCTACTGAATGAATCCAAGTGAGGATAATAATGGCCCAAACCAGGGAGTCATCTGGGTAGTAGGTGAGAGATGGACAGGTTTGTGATATATTTTAGACAAAGACCTAAATGGGCTTGCTAATGAATTGGGTATAGGAGTGAAGGAAAGATAGCTATTGCTACCTGTAAAAGATAAACAAAAACCTTCCCTTGGTCCCACATTTCCCTCAGCTCCTACACTATGTCTTCTTTAAGGCCAAATTTCTTGACCTGATTCTCTCCTTTTTAGGTCTTCATTTCTTAATTACTCCATCCTTATGCCATCTAACCTGGGTTCTGAGCTGACCACTTTATCTGTCCAAAAACTGCTTTGTCATCAGTGTCAGTGGTGGGTGGCTTTTATGTGGATAAATGGAATAGACTCCTTTCAGTCCTTTTCTTGCTTCACCTCTCAACTGCATTTGTCAGTGCTGACTGCTCCCTCCTTGTAGAAACATGCTTTGGCTTTCCTTCTTTCTTTCTGGCTCTTCTTTCTCAGTCTCCTTCACTGGACTCCCCTGCTCCATGGAAAAGCTAAGTGCTAGGGATCGTAGGATTCTGTCTTGGGAACTTTTCCCTTCTGATCACTCATTCCCTACCTAAGAATCTCAAAAATCACATAGATTCTGTTACCATCTAGATTCCAAACTCTTTATCTTTCCTCTAGGCACTCAAATGCCCACCTGCTTGCTTGATATAATCACCTGGTTGCTTCAGGCACCTTCAACTCAACACCGCCAACAATGAACTCATTATTGTGACTTCCCACCTGTTCTACCTCCAGTTGTTTATTCCTCTCTTAGTAAATGGCATCATAATCTACCTAGTAGCTCAGTCCAGACACCTGGGAGCCATCTTTGATTTCTTCCTCGTCTTCACTCACATTGAATCAATCCCAATCACAGTTCTGCCTCCAATATATCTCTCAACAGTTCTTGAATTGTTTCATTTTTCTCTATTCCCATGGCCAGCCACCACTTACTTTAAACCACTGTGTTCTCTCGTGTGACCTGTTGCCATAGTTCCCATCTGCTCCACCTGCATCCACAATTGCCACTGTCCAATCTATTATCCACATCGCAACTAAAGTGACCTTTTGAAAAGATATCCTATCTTGTGTCACTCCATGCTCAAAAGACTTAAATGGTTCTCCATAACCCTTAGGATTACATTTCAAATACTTAGCATGATCTACGAAGCTCTCCATGATCTTACTCCTTCCATAACTATAATCAGTAGAATACCTTCAGCAGCAGGGAATAGAAATTCAACTGAATGCGCCTTAATCAATAAGGGTATTTATTATCTAATATGTAAATTAGTCCAGAGCGAAGCAGTTCCAGAGTTGGCTCAGCAGTTAAAGATGTCCTTAAGGTCTCAGCCCTTTGCCATCCCCAGTGTATCAGTAGTGTCTTCCTCATGGCAGAAGGATGGCAGGAAGTGCTCCAATAATCACATCTACACACAACCATCTCCAAAAACAGAAAGGAAAGATAGAGTTTCCTTCTATTAGCTCCTTCTCCTTTTAAAGTGGGAGGAAAACACTTCCTAGGGGCCTTCCTCTGCAGACTTCCCCTTATATCCTATTTGTCTAAACTGGGCCCCATGATGGTTCTTAAACCAATCACCGGCAGAGGATAATGAGGGTACTCTAACTGGCTTAAACTCATAATATACTCCACCGGGCTTGGCTCTTCAGTTGTCTGACCAATACAATTAGGGGTTCTTTACTGGGAAAGAAGAAGATAAGGAAATTGGATAGGCCAACAATAGGGCCTCCCAAAATACCATTGTGGGCCCCATCTGCTATCATTCTCTCCCTTATTCTGTATGGTCCTAAATTTCTCTACTTCTTATAATTTCTTGACTGTACCAAGCTCTTTCTGACCTCAGCGCCTTTATACATGCTTTTTTGCTCTGTTTGAACACTTCCTACCAACACCCACAACTCTCAGCTCCTCTAATTCAAATCTCAGGTCTTAGTTTGGTGACTTTCTACACCACATCCATCTCATACTATCATCTCCTTGATTTTCTCATAGTCTGCGGTATTGGCCTTCCTATTTCTCCTGTGGCGGCTACTCTAAGAGTGGACGTAATGAATGTGAAGTGTAGGAGGAGCCTTGCGTGTAGGAGCTGATACATGTATTTATCTTTATATATGTGATTCAATACTAATTTCACAAGACAGATATTATATGTTCCCATTTTATAGGCTCAGAGAATGTAACTTAGCAAAGGTCACATAGCAAATATGTGGCAGACCCATACTTTAATACCAGATCTTTTTTTTTAAAATCCGTGTGTTTTTCACCAAGGCACTTGTGTAGAGATGAGAAGTACTAAGAATCTTAGAAAAGAATAAGACAAAAATTAGATAAATTAAGGCAGGAAACTGGGACCTGGGAGGATAGATGAAAATTAAACATCTGATATTATTTATAAGGCTCTTAATAGACTTATAAAATTGACAGTAATGATGATGATGATGATGGAGGAATCAGCCAGAGAATGAATTTACAGTCCAGACTCTAGGCCCTGAAAGGCATCAGAAGTATAGGTTAGTACAAAAGAAATTTGAAAGCCGTATAATCAACATCTCTGGTATCAAGAAGGCTGATGAATCTCTCACTAAATTAAAAGGAGAATAAAATTGCCAGAAAAAATACATACTTTCCTTACTTAGTTCCTTCCAGGAGTAATGAAAAGAAATGAATTTACAATTTTAAGTAGTGCTGAAGATATGAGAAAGACGTCTCTATATTCTTTGAAGTTTATTGTTCATACCGGAAACTTAGAGGAAATCTAAATGTCCATAATAGGAAAACATTTTTGTAAAGTATGGTAAATTTACTTAACAAACAGATAAAGCACCATTTAAAAATGTGCAGCTTGGACTTCCCTGGTGGTGCAGTGGTTAAGAATCCACCTGCCAGTGCAGGGGACAGGGGCTCGAACCCTAGTCCTGGAAGATCCCACATGCCACGGAGCAACTAGCCTGCGCTCTAGAGCCCTCGAGCCACAACTACTGAAGCCCGCACATGCCTGGGGCCCGTGCTCCTCAACAAGAGAAGCCACCGCAATGAGAAGCTCGCGCACTGCAAGGAAGAGTAGTCCCCTGCTCGCCGCAACTGGAGAAAGCCCGCACACAGCAACAAAGACCCAACGCAGTCATCTCCCCACCCCCAAAAAACGTGCAGCTTGCCATTTTTAGGCCCGTTTGTAGTGTTTCATTTTAAAAATGCACGTGGGTGAAAAGACAGGGATGTTTATTATAGTACTGTTTGTAATAGCAAAATATTAGAAATACTTTGAATGTCTACCAATACAAGAGTGATTAAATACATTATGGTACATCTTTACAATGGAATACTATGCAGTCTTTAAAAAAGAAGAGCAACTCTGTAACTCTCCTCAAAGGAAGCTCTCCAACATATATTGTTGTGAAAAAGGCTTTAGGAGCACAACTGTATGTATTGAATACTATCATTTATATTTTTTAAAGCCCATATGCATGCATCCACACATACATACACACACACATATGTGTACTGGCATATGCATATTAATATCCTTAAAACTATACACAAGGAATGAATAAGTGTGATTGCCTTAAGGGAGGGGAACTAATTGGTTGCTGGGGAGCAAGAATGGGAAGAAGTAATTTTATTGCATGATCTTTTGCATATTTTGATATTTGTGCTGTATATGCACTGTAATAGATAAAAATTAATTTTAACATACATACACCCTTTAACTCAATAATTCTAATCGTTGAGCTAATGTGTAGACAAACATATAACAAGGAGATACAAACAGAAATGTTCTTTGAAGCATTGTCTATAACATCAAAAATATGCAGCTAACAAAATTTCCATGGGGAATGATTAAATATATTATGGTACACACATTCTGTGGAAGGCAATGCAGTAATAAAAAGAACAAGCAAAATTTTATAGCACTTAACTATATATCAGGTATTAAGCTAAATGCTTTATATATAGTAACTAATTTGATCCTTGAGGTAACCCTATGACATAGCTAACTAATTTTGTCCTCCTGATTTTCCAGAGAAACAGAGGTGCAGATAGGTTAAAAACTTGCCTCAGATCACATTCATGGTAAAAAGCAGAGCTGGGAGTCCAATCCAGGAAATCTCTCTCAGTACCTACGAATTTAACCACTATGCAATACTGGCCTTCCCTGGGATAACATGGGAGGTATCTCTAAGACACTGTTAACTAAACAGGGATATTGTTGAAAAAAGAAATGTTATACTTCTTATGAAGAAAAAGCATTATATATTTCTCACTGGGGGAAGGCAGTGCAGTACATGTTCAAGGTCCTAGCTCTTTCTCTTGCTGAGTGATCTTGGCAAGATACTTCTTTGATTTCGTTTCCTCATTTTCAAAACACAGATAATGTTTACTTGTAGAACTGTTGTGAGAGGTCAAATGCAATAATGTTGAAACCCTTGCTCATTGCCTGGCAGGTAGTATTAAATAAATGTTAGTTATCTCTGGCTTTGTTTATTCAGCAAACATCCAAGGAGAGCCTACCGGGTGTCACACTCCTCACTAGACTCTGGGGACACAAGCAGGAGCAAGACTCAATGGAAGGACTTCCCAGGTGGTGCAGTGGTTAAGAATCTGCCTGCCAATGCAGGGGACATGGGTTCAATCCCTGGTCCAGGAAGATCCCACATACCGTGGAGCAACTAAGCCTGTGCGTCACAACTACTAAGCCTGTGCTCTAGAGCCCACGAGCCACAACTACTGAGCCCGTGTGCCACAACTACTGAAGCCCACGCGCCTAGAGCCTGTGCTCTGCAACAAGAGAAGCCACCGCAATGAGAAGCCTGCGCACCGCAACGAAGAGTAGCCCCCGCTCGCCTCAACTAGAGAAAGCCCACACGCAGCAACAAAGATCCAACACAGCCATAAATAAATAGATTTATGTATTAAAAAAAAAAGACTCAATGGAGTGGAAGCTGTTGTTTTTGTCTGCCCAGTATCTCCTAACCTTTTTCAGTAACAGCACCACATCCTCTTCCTTTGGAGGAATTGACTTTTCATCTCACGTGACCTCAGTGGGGCCACCAATCATGTGTCTGCTTTGTAGCCCTCATTGCCCTCCCCTGTCCTGAGTAGGAGTTCCTGTTGCTGGGATCTGCAGCTTCCCTGGTGTCTGTCCTTCCTAAGTACAGTTGACACACTTCCTATTTATCTCCTAGCTATGCAGTATCTTACCAGTGCTTCCTCTTTTTTCTTGATTAATTTATTGAGTTGAGTTCTGTTGCTTGCCACCAAACTCACTTACATATTTATTCTGCGTTCTCAAGGCCTTTCATGGCCAAGTAGGTAAGATGGACAGAAAAATAGCATTACTTTTGTTACTCAAGATGATAAGACCAATCTATACAGAGAAAGATCATTATTGGTGCTGACTTAGCCCAGGTGGAATGTAATGAAGGGGAGGAGAAAGAAAGAGCATTCCAAATAGAGGGAATCTGGAATAAAAGACAGAAGGGCAGAGCATTCCAGAGAGAGGACCTGGTGAGCACAGATAAGGAGGCAAGCAGCAGCATGCTCTGTTCAAGTCTACAAGCAGTTCTGTTGCTGCAATTTTAAGCACACAGCAGGCGGTAAGGAGAGAAAAAAACCAGAGACCTAGGCAGAGGTTATATCACGAAAGCTGTATTTGACAGGTGAAAAAATTTCAACTTGCTTCTGTGGCTTAGCGGAGCCAGTTAGGAGGTTAGGTAGAAGAGTGAAATGGCCATACTGCGATTTTGACAAGTCACTCTGTTCATGTCAAGGGTTCTCGAACATTATGTAGCATCAGAATCACCTGAGGAGTTTATTAAAATGGCCTCACTCCAAGGTATTTCAATTCAGGGAGCCAGGAGTGAGCTATGGAAGCTGCATTTTTAACAGTCCCCCAGCTGGTTCTGATGCAGCGGGTCAATGGACCATTCCTTGAGAAATGTGGTTCCACATCATGGGCAAGCAGCAGATCCTTTGGGTTACTTTGACCACAGCAGAGATGTCAGTTTCCAGGAGAGAGTTACTTACATGCATTGCTAATGTAATCTGTCCACCACCTTGACCCTGCCTCCTCAATACTGGATGAGATTACACTGGTAAATACCATGGCACCGAAACATACATATCTCTGTATTTACAAAGACAATTTAAAAATTCCTACCTATAAACCTATCGAGAGTAATAAAGATTCATAGTGTTCATCAGAAATACGGGCATCCGACATGTGAATCTGAATGGTGTTAGCACACCTCCACAATCTGAAGTGTCATTTGATGGTACAATGAGGCATGATTCTCTTCTTAAAGGGAGAAGAACACCATCACAAATGAAGTTTTGCTGAATGAAAGACCTATGAGTTCCCCCCCAGGTAAGGTCCTAAATCTTCGTCTCTGGTTTCAGCATAATTGGTTTTTCATACTTGAATATTGTCCTCAGTTTTCCTGCTAAGCAATCTCACTGCTGTTTGTTGCTAGGTTTCCCAGGTAGCATGTTAGGGGCAGCTGTCCCCGTGCCTTTCTGACCATTGCCATTTTCTGCAACCATGGACAGTCACATTGCAGCATATTCTCAAAACATGCTGTCTGACTCCAGGAATAACTCCGTGAAATATTTCTGTAACTTTCAGTGGACAGCACAACTGAGTAATGTTTGAACCAAATCCACGTTTGGGGTGTTCTACTTCAATGAACAAGAAATCGTGGCATGCCTAGAATGGGAAAGGACCATAGAGGGTTTCTGACCCAGTTCTCTCATTTTGCAGATTAGTAAACTGATTTCCAGTGAAGTGAAAGCAGTTACACTGCACCCTTCAACATTTCAAATGGACACATTTGATAGAAAAATTAAGGCATTAAGTACTCGGAAAGCATTGGCACATTTATAAGCGACATAGTCTATTTGGGGAGGCAAGGTCACAATGATGAAAAGATAAGTAACAATAAATGATTTAAATAGTAGTTTAAAACAAAATTAGAAGCAATATTAACAAAGTAGTCCATGATTAATTGCTTACAAATATAAGATCTCTTTGTGATTTTGCACAACAGCAACAATTTGCCATTGAATATTCTTCTATTACGAACACAACTGTCCACCTTTTATCACAGAATAATGTCAATGCTTCAGGCTTTAATTCCAAAAAAATGTGATTGCTTTCTGTGATAAAAGCAGAAAGGTGTCTTTTCCCCTGGGGAAGGCAAAAATATACTTTATTGGTACACGAGTGTATATAAATATGCTCCCATTATGGAAGTCTTCTTTAAGCTAGAAGATAGTAAAGATAACAACAGATACTATTTTGATTGATTACTACAAATCATGCACAATGTTTAATGCCAAGTACATATATGGATGTATGTATATGTCAGTATTATAACAATTAAGCCATGTATACATTCACATACATTCATGTGTGTTTATACACATATGTGTGTATAGTTGAATGTTTCAATGACACATTTCTTTCTGATCCCCTTTTCAAAATTTAGGCTAAGAGAGTAACTTGTCCAAAGTCGAACAATTGCCATGTGGCAGAGCCAGAGTTTGGCACCACATAGCTCAGCCTCCTAAGTCTATGTTTGTGGTTACTACACAAGGCTACAGGTGTCAGATTTTTCCCATTATAGCGTCAGATATACAGGTAGGACTGAGTCTGTTTTATTTATGCTGTTTGTTTCCTTAGGTTGACACTCTGAGTTCCCAAATCCAGAAAATAATATACGATATGGTGAAAACAGACTTGTTTTTTTTAAGGCATAACATAGGTAACTGAAAATATCTTACAGTATTAAAGATGTCCCTAGAATAAAGCAGGTGTAAACTTTGTTATTCCCACTTTACAAATGGACAACTCAAGCATACAAATAGGCCTAACACACCATTTATTTCTAGCCTATGCCCTCACAATTTGAAAGGTACGTCAGTTGAAAAAGAGACACAGAAATTATGGTAGAGGTTAAACTCCAATGATCTGGAGTGGCA
Source organism: Delphinus delphis (assembly GCF_949987515.2). Taxonomy (NCBI): domain Eukaryota; kingdom Metazoa; phylum Chordata; class Mammalia; order Artiodactyla; family Delphinidae; genus Delphinus; species Delphinus delphis. The sequence continues at coordinate 46,738,631 of NC_082695.1, read as the reverse complement.
ACAACAGCTACTGTATGAATTTTATGAAGAAATTTCTGGGAAAATTAATGGTAAGAGCTCTTTTTCTGTGCCTCAAACTGAAGAACAACTTCTCCTCTTAAAAAATAGCATAGTAGTAAAGGTTGTGGGTGTCATTTTTTTGACATTATATCCAAATCCGTATCAGTTGCACCATGTGAAAGACCAGTGGTGGCCTCAGATGTTGAAGTAAACAACTACTGTCTATAAGAAAGTGCTAGAATAAATACGTTTTATGCAGTGCTTGTGTTCCTCTTTTCCCTCCTCTGTTTGTATTTGGTCTTCTGATCTTTTGCACAAGCAATAGGAATAGTGGGACAGGGTGGAAAGACACGGTCCACCTGGGAATTAGGTGCATACCACTGGGCCAGGATAAGGACATGCTGTGAAGCAACTCTCCAGGTGCCGTACTAGATACACAGAGCCTTTTTCCAGATGGTGCCCGGACAGGTTAGGTGCTGAGGTGCTGGCTGGGTGGGGTCACTTTGTGTCCCTTTACAGTTAACAGCATATGTTGAAAGAAGAGGTGTTGTGGACCAATGGACACTGGAGTAAGTTTATTAATTTTAAGACTTCAACTGGGATTATTAAAAGTGTAGCAGTTCTCCAACTTCAGTTGGAGTACACCAAAATAACATATCATCACTGTAAATGGAAATTTATTAAAAGCACAATATCCAAGATTTATATAAAAGATCATGCAAAGAGAATTAACTTAAATCCGTAAGTCCTTCTTCAGAGCACCAGGCAATTCGATCCAGCATGTTAAGAATGTGCCACAATTGTTTTGTAGTGTATGTATATACCTCTAATGAATTGTATTGGCCTATTTTCTTCTTTTATTGGTCCCAGTATAAAACTGGCTTCCCTTCCAATATGTAAAACCAGTCACTATTAAAATGCCAATGAGGGTCTAGTGAGCATTTTCTTTTTTTGTTTTAGTGATCAGAAACATATCAATCATATGATATCGCTTATATGTGGACTCTTAAAAAACGGTACAAGTGAACCTATTTACAAAACAGAAATAGAGTCACAGATGTAGAAAACAAGCTTATGGAGGGTAATGGGGAAGGAGAGATAAATTGGGGGACTGGGATTGACACATACACACTACTATATATAAAATAGATAATAATGGGCTTCCTTGGTGGTGCAGTGGTTGAGAGTCCGCCTGCCGATGCAGGGGACACGGGTTCGTGCCCCGGTCCGGGAAGATCCCACAAGCCGTGGAGTGGCTGGGCCCGTGAGCCATGGCCGCTGAGCCTGCGCAGCCTGTGCTCCGCAAGGGGAGAGGCCACAACAGTGAGAGGCCCGTGTACTGGAAAAAAAAAAAGATAATAAGGACCTACTGTACAGCACAGGGAACTCTACTCAATACTCTGTAATGACCTATATGGGAATAGAATCTAAAAAAGAGTGGATATATGTATATGTGTCACTGATTCACTTTGCTGTACAGCAGAAACTAACACAACATTGTAAATCAACTATACTCCAATAAAAATTAATTAAAAAAAGAAACACACCAATAGTTTCTCAATTTTTTAAATAAAATTTAAAATTTACATGAGTCTAATGAAACATGATTCCACTCAAAAAAAGAGAAATAAGCAGCTCTATATTCGCCTTATATTTAACCTTTGTATTTACAACTGGTAACTGCAATACATAAACTAACACACTCAAAAGATTTAATGGAAATACTGCTTTACTAGATTTGCTTCAGAGAATCATCTGGAACTCCATTGCCAGATAAGAATGAGTAGCCAAAAGGTTGGTCAAAAACTGAAGTTATCAATAGTGATGGTAGAGTAGCAGTAATGCAAAGGACAAGCAAAATTTAAATGGAAAATTTTTATGTTAGAATAATATAAAATTAACATTAATTATGAGTTAATCCTATCCTAAACATAAAACTTACAAGAATAAAAACTAACCACGAATTGTAAACTGAACCACTGTGCCCCTGGCCTAACTCAGAAATAATGGCCTTTTCTATGGCATAGCGGTGGCCTCCTAGCTTGTCTCTGTGTCAAAGAGAATACAGAAAAATCAGGGGATTCTAGGTCGGCAATTGCAGAGGTAAGAGAAGGATCAGTGTTTCCTTCACTTTCAGGCTCTGGAGAGTACTCCTTCAGGCAACAGTGGAAAAATCAATGCCAGATGGCTCTCAAGGAGATTTTGCTAATGGTTCTGTTATTGTCAAATCCCCTGTGGAAAAATTCCGATACAGCAGGGCGGGGCTGCAGACTTCATATCTCGTGAACCGCTGACCTCCAAGGTAGAGGAAGCCACCGGCGCGGTCTCACCCACAGGCCCTAGCAAAGACTGTTTTTCCCAGTACCAATGAGTTATGACTTGGTTTTCAGACAAAACAGCAGAAATTTCCTCCCTTTTCCACTTTTGATTTGTGTTGAAGTGGTATTTTAATCAGTTAAAGAAAATTCATCCCTGGTGGCACAGTGGTTGAGAGTCCGCCTGCCGATGCAGGGGACACGGGTTCGTGCCCCGGTCCGGGAAGATCCCACATGCCGCGGAGCGGCTGGGCCCGTGAGCCATGGCCGCTGAGCCTGCGCGTCTGGAGCATGTGCTCCGCAACGGGAGAGGCCACAACAATGAGAGGCCCGCGTACCCCCCCCCCAAAAAAAGAAAATTCATAAATAACGTTAGCTACTACTTATGAGGCACTTACCATGTGCCGTTAAAGTGCGAAGTACATTACATAGTTTAGCTCATTTCATCCTTCACTCTTAAAACCGGTATTACTACCTCAATGTGAACTTAAATAACTGGCATAAGACCATGCAGCTTGTTAAGTTGTGGAGCTGGAAGGTAGACACGGGTCTGTATGACAATGAAGTTTCAGTTTAATTGCTGTTCTATGTTTTCTGTTCTAAAGTACAGAATTTAAGAGAATAACTTCATAAATAATCCCATAGCCCTGGTAAAACTGCTTTCATTTTCTTGCATTCCCTTTCATTATTCATAGGAATATCAATGGCAACTTCTTTTCCATTTATTGTTGTCTCCACCTACTATATCCTTTCGGTTTAGCAAGAGTAACCACTTTCCTAGAAATGACCTTGCACCCAACACCCCGCCCCCAGCCACCCTCCACTGTTTTTGTTTTGTTTTTTACTTTATTTGTATTTTTTTATTTATTTGGCTGCGTTGAGTCTTCGTTGCTGTGTGTGGGCTTTCTCTAATTGTGGCAAGCGGGGGCTACCCTTTGTTGTGATGCGTGGGCTTCTCATTGCGGTGCCTTCTCTTGTTGCAGAGCACCGGCTCTAGGTGCAAGGGCTTCAGTAGTTGTGGCACGTGGGCTCAGTAGTTGTGGCTCACGGGCTCTAGAGAGCAGGCTCAGTAGCTGTGGCGCACGGACTTCGTTGCTCCGCAGCATGTGGGATCTTCCCGGACCAGGGCTCGAACCCGTGTCCCCAGCATTGGCAGGTGGATTCTTAACCACTGCGCCACCAGGGAAGTCCCCCGCCACTGTTTATTAGTTCAGGGATGGCTACCTGACCGAAGCTTGGCTGAGAATTCTGTTCCATAGGCATTTCGAAATTCGGGCAGAGAGATTTCAAAATATAGAGAAGGGAGGGAGGGAGGGAGGGTGGAAGGGAGAGAAAATGAATCAGTCCTCTCTGCATTGGCTGTAACTTGTAAAATTCTGAAGCTTTGTGTCATTATGTTCTTCATCGTGGAATGCAGAATAGAGAAAGCCTTTCGCAGTAAGAAAAATGCAGAAGCACTGGAGAGACATGGAGAATGAGGAAGACCTTGGATTCTCTACAGTGCTTCAGGCTTTAGTTTATTCCTGATGCCCAGTGGGGGCTCAGTCCTTGGATTCTGTGATGTGTCCTGATTTTCCAGAAAGTTCTTTCTTTTGTGTAAGATAGCTAAAATCCACTCTTGTCACTTGCAACCAAAAGAGTTCTGAACTAATACTCTATTAAAAAAAAATAAATGCATTAAGCAGTTTCCCAATTGTCTGTCTCATAAGAACATCGAAAGGTCTGGAGGAGCGGTGGTGTGAGTGAAGTCTGGAGATGCCCCTTCTATCATATCACCTGCAGGCAAGACAGTCCAACTCACACCGACTTAACCAGCAAGGAAGACTTACTGGCTTCTGCAGCTACAAGTGCGGAGGAAACGCAAGCTTCTGGGCTGACTTAACCTGGGGACATCAGCACCATTTCTGTTTATCTCGTCACCTCCATGCCCACATCCTTCTCAGGCAAGTGGTGAGATAACCAACTATGAGTTCAAGGAAACTTTCCTAATGTCCCTAACACATTTCACATTAATTCTTGCTACAATCCTTGTGGCCAGGGCAATGTCATGTGCTAAGGTGAGGCCCAAGTTCCCGAACTAACGTCTGGAAAGCAGGATGGAGATTTAACAAGGTTATCTTCCTGAAGAACATGGTTGCATATGATCCTGCAATCCCACTCCTGGGCATATATCCGGAGAAAACCATGGTTCGAAAAGATACATGCACCCCCATGTTCATTGCAGCACCGTTTACAATAGCCAGGACATGGAAGCAACCTAAATGTCCATCAACAGATGAATGGATACAGAAGATGTGGTACATATATACAGTGGAATATTACCCAGCCATGAAAAAGAATGAAATAATGTCAGTTGCAGCAATGTGGATGGACCTGGAGATTATCACACTAAGTGAAGTAAGTCAGACAGAGAAAGACAAATATCATGTGATATGGCTTATATGTGGAATCTAAAAAATGATACAAATGAACTTATTTTCAAAACAGAAACACAGACTCAGAGAATGAATTTATGGTTACCAGGGGGAAAGGGTGGGGTGGGGAGGGATAGACTGGGAGTTTGGGATTGACATGTACCCACTACTATATTTAAAATAGATAACCAACAAGGACCTACAGTATAGCAGTGAGAACTAGGCCCAATATTCTGTAATAACCTAAATGGGAGAAGAATTTGAAAAAGAATGGATACTTGTATGGGTATAACTGAATCACTTTGCTGTACACCTGTAACTAACACATCATTGTTAATCAACTATACTCCAATATAAAATAAAAATTAAAAAAAAGAATATGGTTGCTACTGTAGGGCGGGGGTAGAACAGATATTGGAGTCCACTCTAGCCCCCCTTTGGGCTCGCTAGCATCCTTACAGGTGCCCCTTCTTCCTCCTTGCTGAGAAACAATGGGTATAGTATGAACAGCACTGGCTGTGGATACAGACTGCCTGAGATTTTTCAGAATCTTGGCTTCCCTCTGAGTCTTCTTCTTGTCCTCAGCGGCCACTGGCCCTGTCATATTCTTTGCTTAAAGAAGGCACTAGAGTCTTTAATCTGCACTGAGGAGCCTTTGCTCTCTGGTGCCCTCAGTATGGCTGATGACTGCTCCTTCTGAGACAGCCTGGGAGGCCAGGGATGGTCCAGGGATCTCTGAGAGTGGGTAAGCTCACCACCAAACTTTATCTGGACTGTGGCTGCTTCTTGTGGCAATGTGATATTTTTCTTGGCCCTGAATGTCTCAGCAGTGGTACTGGATGTGGAAGTGGTCAGCACATAGTAAGTACTATCCCAATTGTTTAAGAGGCAGCACAGTTAAGAGCACAGAAATCTCAAAACAGAGTGCCTAGGCTGGGACCTCTCTAGCGGCGCAGTGGTCCTACTGCTAACACAGGGGACGTGGTTTCGATCCCTGGTTTGTGAAGATCTCACATGCCGCAGAGCAACTAAGCCCGTGTGCCACAAGTACTGAGCCCACGTGCCATAACTACTGAAGTCTGCACACCTAGAGCCCATGCTCTGCGACAAGAGAAGCCACCGCAATGAGAAGCCCACACACCGCAACGAAGAGTAGCCCCTGCTTGCCGCAACTAGAGAAAGCCCGTGCAACCCAGGCTTCATTAATAGAGAAAGCAACGAAGACCTAACGCAGCCAAAAATAAATACATAAATAAATAAATTTTAAAAATACATATGTATTAAAAAAAAAAAAGAATGCCTAGGCTTAGATCCCAGCTTTGGCACTTAACAGCTGGCCATGTGACCTTGGAGAGCTTGCTTAACCTCTCTGTGCTTCATTTTGCTTCATCGATAAAACAAGGTTAGTAATAGCACCTATGACACGGGCTTGTGAGAATTTAGTGAGTTGATACATGTGAAACACTTTGAAGAGTGGCTGGTACATGATAAGTCCTCGTTAAGTATTCCCCAAAGTTATTATCATTATCATTTATTATCTTAGTTTGAATTTCCAGGAAATAGACTCTGAGATAGGAATTTTGGTGTAGGAAAGTTATTGGATAGTACTCTTGAGATCAACCACTGTGAGTGAGGTTAGGATTGGGCAGAGGGAGAACTTGACTTGGGATGCTGTTGTAACAGAGCCTGTGGGGCGAGGTGGGCAGGGAGCTGTCCTTCATTGAGGCCTTTGTTCCACTCCTCATTCCACACCCCTGCCCCGCTGTGAGTAACGTTGGATGCAGGCTTCCCCTGAGGATAGGTCTAATTCAGAGATAGGACAATTTCTAGGGTGGGACTTGGTGGTGAGGCATTAGCAGACATCACTCACGGAAGCTGGTGGGGGAAGAGTGGCTTGGTCATGGAGGGGAGGTCTGGGTGGTGCACTGTGACATCCAGTACCTACACCTTCCTGCACCCACTTCCATGAGATGCATTCACTCAGGAGTCAACCCAAAGACATCCAACTGTGGTCTTAGCACCTCAGCAATCTGGGTGTTATGTCATCATCTTTACCAATTCTAGCCATAGCTCCTCAGGGGGCCTATATCTGAATAACAAATAACCTCCAATACCCCAGTAATCAAAGAACAAGATAACCGATTAAAGAGTTGGAAAATGGGAGGCTGGGCAACAACATACAGCTCCAAACACATATCATATCCTGTAAGACAGGAATAGTGAGCCCTCTATGCCATGCAGAGCCATGAGGTCTTCGGTTAACCACACTGGGAGTCAGAGTTGTGTCCCTGAGAGGATCACCCTTTCTCTTGCCCTTACTGAGCCCTAGTTCTGTCCTCTGGGATGATGTCTTTTATCCAATGTCCTCTTTGGCCATATCTGGGGTGAGCATCAGCACAGAATCCTCTCCTAAGGGCTACATCTATTACGCAACCTATTTCCTTTTATTTTTAATTAATTAATTAATTAATTTTGGCTGTGTTGGGTCTTCGTTGCTGCAAACAGGCTTTCTCTAGTTGCAGTGAGCGGGGGCTACTCTTCGTTGCAGTGAGCGGGCTTCTCATTGCAGTGGCTTCTCTTGTTGCAGGGCACGGGCTCTAGGTGCGTGGGCTTCAGGAGTTGTGGTGCACGGGCTTAGCTGCTCCGCAGTTTGTGGGATCTCCTGGACCAGGACTCAAATCCGTGTCCCCTGCATTGGCAGGCAGATTCTTAACCACTGTGCCACCAGGGAAGTCCTACGCAACCTATTTCCTGACGGTAGGCTTTCCAGCTCATGGAGATTATGTAGGAATTGAATGGTCATCAGATGTTCAAAGTGAGGGCATTTCCAGAAAGGCCTTAAGAAACTTCCCTTATTGGCCTGAATTAAGTCATAATCATTCTCAAAATAAGAATGGTTTCAATAACTTAGGCCTAGGATCCTACAGTAATAATTGGGGAAGGGGGTGATTTTATCAGGTTGGGGAATACCCCTATAGCTGTCATCAGTTTCTCAACCATTTGGAGGCTACACAATGGGAAGTGAAGTAATTGATGATGGGAAGTGATCTATATATTGCCCTGTCAGTCAGTAATTCAACTGGATCGACTGGTTGAGTAGGCAGGATATATAGAGCACTAATGAAAATTGATAATTTTGCAAGCTAATCTTCTCCAATCACACTCAAGAATCCCAAACTATACTTTCAGCCTAATGAATTGCCTAAGAAAGATGATCTATTCTAGAATATAATTGAGGTAAAAACTTAACAGAGGGCCTCTCACCTTCTGAGATGGCCCACACTCTGTGGAGTGTGTTTCTCTGAATAAATCCACTTCTTAACTATCACTTTGTCTCTCATTGAATTTTTTCTGCTGTGAGACATCAAGAACCTGAGCTTCATTAAGTCCTGAGGCCAAGGCCAGGTTTGTGATCTCAGTTAAAAGACCACGGGTTCAAGTCCCAAACTGGGTTTTGGCTGGGTTTGAGTCCCAGCACCTGGTTCAAGTCCATCAGAGGTGCACAGTTTCAGCTGGCGAGCGAACTAAGGGACAGTGATAAGCTAGACCAACTCCCGCTCATCGTCAACACCGTGTGGGACACCTTCTGTACCATTCCTTGGCGACAACTTTTCAGGCAGTAACACCTGGTTGGGAGACTACCTTGGAAGGAATAACATTTAAAATCGTTTACTGAAGTTCAAGTTTATGTTATTCCCGTTACAGAGTTTGTCAGCAGGAAGAGAAATATTAAATTAACTAGGATTATTTGGCTCTAATGGGACGCTTGTCCAGATGTGAGTCCCTTGGGATATACATGTTTCGTGCTCACAGTTTTGCGCTACATCCTTAGAAGGCTTGGGGGATGGTGAGGAGAGAACGGCTGGCTTCGTGGAGTGTGTGAAGGTGTCCACACCTTGACCTCAGGTCATTTCAGTCACATCTTCTTAATCAGAATATATAATCTTACTACTTTACTCAATTTCATAGAGAAATCAAAAGAAGCATACAATATTATGAGCTTTTTTGCATGGTCTACTCAAGATAATTCAGCAGCCACTATTTTTGACTGAGTATTGGTGTCTTTGGGGAAACAAAAAAACGTTGGATGGATTTAGAAGTACTTGCCTGTCTCATCCCAGATGTTTGTGATCCAGTCTCCAGGTGTACTTTTTGTGTCCTCGCCTCCACCATGACCAAACTCCTTTTGGCAGGTCGTGCAGTTTGCTCTGCTTTGGTTATTTATTCCCTGATTCGGTGGTATGCATCCTTCTGTCTTTCATTAAAATAACATGGCTGTCAAAAACGAAACAAAACAAAACAAAACAAAACTCAACAGGGGATTATGTCAGCAACAGAGAAGAACAATGAGCAACTTAATTTATTTGACCTTACTTGTATTGCGGTTATGATGATGACTCATTGTTCATTTTACATTAGATGTCCTGGCTTTGACATTATTAATGTCAAGGGTTATCTAAAAATGCAGTAATCAGTTGTTTTGTCTGCCTCCCCAGATAGGGATCTCATTCAACCTTATGGACCTAATATCTAGCATAAGGTCTTAAACATGGTGGGAACTTGATGAAAGTTTGTTAAATGCCAAGTGAAATTCCTTGTAACTAGCCACTCACAGTCACTCCACATTTACTGATAATTTTAAAATGAGCTCTTCCTGGAATGAAACTTTTACTTCTATCATCTATCTACATGCTTAGCATAAAATATAGGAATATCGGGAGTTCCTGAAAAATTGAATTGTTAATGTTAACAGGAACGTAACTTTATAAGCAAACCAAGTCTTCTAAATTATTTGAAAGTAGTTGAAAACTATTTGCTTAAGGTGTATAAATATGTCATTTATGTATATGTAGTGAAAACTATTCTTTATGGGAAAAAAAATGAGCCAGTTTACCAAGGCTTTAGCCGTTTGTAGAACACATGGAAGTATATTAACAATCATCATTTAAATGTCAGTGATTCTCAGCCCCACAATCACTGAAGCAGGACATCTACTTTTTTTCAGTTTGACCACAAGTATTTCTGGGGCTTATCAAGAGGTATCTCACATATGCTTGCAAAAGAGTCCTTTCCCATTGGGCGTTGTCACTGCTCTATGGTAACTCCTTCATCAGATTCCGTCACCCTTTGCTGGGTGCTGCTGCAGACCCTTGCAGGGCTGCCCTGCTTCTCTGCCTAACACAGGGCTCTTTGCCTGCTCCCCCTACAATTTTGATAGGCACCACTGTCTCTGTTGGTTACTACCACTGATAGGAGTACCTGTCCATATTAATAAATATAATTATATGAAGTATTTTTGTTGACTCATATTGTTATTTATTTGTACACATCAGAATTTATATAATTTACCATATATTTTAATGGCATTTTATGCACTGTACCATAATTGATTTAACCAATCCCCAATTATTGGACATTTGGTTATTTTGTTTTTTACTATTATAAATAATGCTGCAGTGAACATCCTTGCAGTCAAAACTTGCACATTTCCTTAATCTTTGCTTTAGGATCATAATAGCTAATTTGATGTTTTACATGCTTCTTAAAAGCAAGGAAATGATTTCATAAGTAGTTCAAGAACTGAAGAGATTGCAGGATTTAGAAGAGCAACTGATAAAAATAGAAAACTCTAACAATTATACCATGTATACCAGCTTAATTATCAGCTACAACAATTCAAGGAAGAGCTGTTCACTGGCCTAGAGCAACTATCTTCCTGGCTACGTTGGTTTTGTTTAGAAACTGCTCACCATCAAGTAAACATGTGGTTTTGGAATAATTTTGCAGACATTTTTATTGTTTTTCTTTAAATACGTAATTAAGTTATTTGAATCCAAAGAAGAGTCCAGCAAAATGAGAACTAAACGAGCTCGTTTAATTTTACGATTTTTTACCTGTTTAAGTAGTATAAGCATTTAAACAGCAGAAGCAGAGCTTATGTAAGAGCACATTCCAGACAAATTAATAATGGGAGCTCAAATGAGGGCAAGGAAAGGACTTAAGGAAGTCTCTAAAGCAGAGCTGGCTGGCTGATAAGCTAGGACCATAGGAAAATTCCTAGCTGAAAGATGGAAATTAGGAAGGAGACTGCAGTTCTCAACATTTAGATCAGTTCTGTTTTATTTCTTCTGCTGGTTTCTTCACTGTCAACCAGAATATAAAGCTGGTTTGCCAGGGGCAAATCCCAGGTCAATTCTGTACATCTTATTCGAGTCTTTCTTTCTCAGAGACTGGTTCTGCTCATCATAACCCTTACTCACTGACAGGAAATCTCTCTATATCCAGATAGATCACCCAGTCATGACCACTGTATTGAGTGACTTACAAATCAGTTGCCTGCCTGAAATAATAATAGCTATCATTTATATGTACCACAGACTGCAGTAAGGTCATTACTTTCATTATTTGATTTTATCCTCCAACAACCCTAGGTTGCTGCAATCTGCAGGGAACAGAAACTGGACTCAAGACTGCTTAAACAGTAAGAACTTGTACTGGCTTACAGAACAGGAAGAGCAAACATAGTGTTGGCTTCAGGCAAGGTTTCTCCAGGATTCTGGCTCTATTTTCTTACAATTCTGTTCAATTCTATATGTCAGCTGTGTTCTGAAGCTGATTTCCCTGGTGGTGTGGAATGGGTGCTGGTAGCATTTGGGGCTACTTGTGTCCTTTTTGATGTATGGAATGAGAAAGAGATTTCCTGTTCTTCCACTAGCAGAGCAAGGAAAACCTTTCCCAGAAGCCTCCATTAATTCCTTTGTATTAGTCAGAGTGGGCTCCCATAACTAAATATCATAGACTGAGTAGCTTAAAGAAAAGAAATTTATTTTCTTACAGTCTGGAGGCTGGAAGTCTAAGATCAGAGGGCCACCATAGTCAGGTTCTGGTGAGTACTTTCTTTCTGGCTTATAGACTGCTAGCTTCTCTCTGTGCCCTCACATGGCACTGAAAGAGAGAGAAAATGACAGAGAGAGAGAGTGTGCAAGAGTGCTAGCTGTCTGGTGTTTCTTCTAATAAAAGCACTAATTCCATCTTGAAGTCCAACCCTCATGGACCTCATCTAACCCTAATTACCTTCCAAAGGCCCCACCTCCAAATACAAATACAAACACCATAGCATTGAGGGCTTCAACATATGAATTTTGTGGGAACGCAATTCAGTCCACAGTGTCCTTCTTCATATCTCCTTAGCCATCCTGGTGCAATCATTTGCATTGAGAATGAGATTCTCGTGATTAGCTTAGATGGATCAGCTGAGGTGAAAAGAATGTGGGGGAGTCAACCACAGAGCCTATGGTTAAGTAGGTACATTTCACAAATCAGAAGACTATCTGAAAGATGTTAAGTGAGCAGCCAAGGTCATGCACATAATGAGTGGGAGAACCAAGATTCAAACAGCTATTTGTAGGTATAATTTACATACCATAGAATTCACCATTTTAAAGTATACAGTTCAGGGACTTCCCTGGTGGTCCAGTGGTAAAGAATCCACCTTCCAATGCAGGGGATGAGGGTTCGATCCCTGGTTGGGGGACTAAGATACCACATGCCATGGGGCAACTAAGCCCTCGCCGCAACTACTAAGCTTGAGGGTCTCAAAGAGAGAGGCCTCGTGCCGCAAACTACAGAGCCCACGGGCTCTGGACCCTGCGCCACATGTGCCGCAAACTACAGAGCCCACATGCCCTGGAGCCCATGTGCCACAACTAGAGAGAAGCCCAAGCGCCACAACGAAGAGCCCGAGCCGCAACGAAAAGATCCCGCATGCCTCAACTAAGTCACGTGCCCCACGCGCCGCAACTAAGACCGGACGCAGCCTAAATAAATAAATACATTTATTAATTAATTAAAGAAAAAAGACAATCTATAAAAAAAATAAAGTATACAGTACAATGGGTTTTTTAGCAAATTTATACAGTTGTGCAACCGTTACATTTCCATCACTGCGAAAAGTTCCCTTGAGCTCACATGCAGTCAATCCTCACTCCCACCTCCAGTCCTAGGCAACCACTGATTTGCTTTTGGTCTCTACAAGCTTACAATTTCTGAAAATTTCATATAAGTGGAATCATGTATTATGTGGTGTTTTGCATCTGGAGAGCCGAGATTTAAGCTCAGCTGATGCCAAAGCCCTTGTGCTTTACACTACATGATGTGTCACTTGTTTGCTTTTCTAGCTTGCAGCTTATCTGTCCCTTCTAGTTTTAGAGTGTTTTCTCTTTTGAGAGCAGATACCTTGCCCTGGCCCTTGCAGCCTGCGTGGACAATCCAGGGCCCCGAGTGCCGTGCCCCATCTTGGCTTCCAGGCATGGAGGGTCAGGCCCAAAATTAAATAGTTCCCCACTGCTCTTTGGACTTTGACTTAAGGCCTTTTTACAAAGTCCTTACTTTTAAAAGGTCTTTAAAAAGCCTTACTTTACTCCTTACTTCTTTGGTAGAATGGCACCCTTCCACTTCCTGAAATCTCCACTCCTGTCAAATCCAGCTGCTTGCAGAACTCTAAACAGACCTTCCATTATTAGATTTCCCTGCACTTGTTCATGCTGTTCAAACTGACTGGAGGCCTCTGATTGGATTTCGTGACTCTCCTGGTGGAAAAAATAGAAACTTTGAAGTAAAACACTGTGATTTATAATAAGAAATATATATTTGGACTTTATCCCTGTTTCTGTTTCACAGAGCTCCGAAAACTCTCGGAATTTCCTAAGTGATAAGAACACTAGCAGCATCTTCTGTTATAGAATCTGGTCTTTTATCTTTGGTTCCTGAAATAGCTCCAGAGCCATAAAGGTGAAAGGAGTGCCTTATTATTCATAACTAGTCCCTTTCAACCACACCTGAATTTATTGCTTTCGGAAAGCCTCTCAGGATGAGGGCTGGTTGCCAGGGGAACCGACCATTATTAGAGGGTTGGAACTTACAGTCTCATTCCCCCAACCTTTAGGAAGGGGAGAGGGGCTGGAGGCTGGGTCAATCACCAACTGGAAATGATTTAATCAACCGTGCCTACGTAATGAAGTCTCCACAAAACCCCAAGATGATGGGGTTCAGAGAGCTTCCGGGTTAGTCAACATGTGGAGTTGCTGGGAGAGTGACACACCCAAAATGGGCATGGAAACATGGAGCCCCTTCCCACATACCTTGCCTCATGCATCTCTTCCATCTGGCTGTTCCTGAGTTATATCCTTTTATGATAAACTGGTAGTTTAATGGGTAAAGGGTTTTCCTGAGTTCTATGAGCCACTCTGGCAAATTAATCAAACCTGAGGAGAGGGTTGTGGGAACCTCCAATTTACAGCCGGTCAGTTAGCAACACAGATGACAACCTGGACTCCCCATTGGTGCATGCAGCGGTGGGGCAGTCTTGTGGGACTGAGCCCTGTTGAAATAAATTTCTAGGACCAAGATGGAGCCGCTCCTGCCCAAGGTACCACATCAGCAGAAGTTAGATAACTTTCGTGTCCCTGTAAATGTTCCGCTTGATCAGGATTGCAGTATACCCAGCCAGCCAATCTCCAACTGCCAAGAATCCGTAATGATTTCATTGTTCTAAATAAAGTCAGATATGCAATCTCAGCCAATCAGTTTAAGCCAAATACTTTTTCCTTATTCCCTGATTGACCTGCTAGCCTTAAAAGGAAATCCCCAAGTTCCTAGCCAATCATGCCCTGTTTCCAGGTTGCCTCTTCTAACGTTCTATAAAGCTCGCTCTTGCCCATAAACCCCTCGGGAAGAGTGTTCCACTGCTTGTGAGGCAGTGTACTCTCATCCATGAATTGTTTTCCCTTGAATAAAGGACATCCTCCTCGTTACTAAATTGTTTCGTCATTTGACAGCGCTTAACTTGTGGGATCTGGTGCTATCTCCAGGTACATAGTGTCAGAATTGGGTTAAACTGTAGGACACCCAGTGGGTGTCTCAGAATCCATTGGTGTGCAGAAAACCCGCCCATCTGGTGTCAGAAATGAGGTAGTATTGTCATAGAGTATTGAGAGGAGGGGAGACGCAAAAAGGGAGTATGTTTTTTCCTTTACAGAACCATTTCGGTTTAAGCCCTTTTGCTATTTCCTGGTTGAGTGACTTAAAACAAGTTGCTAAAACCTTCTGAACCCCTGTCTCCTCCTTAGAGGACCATGGATACTAATAATTATTTCATAGGTTTATGCTGAGAGATCAGAATCTGCATGTGCAAATGCCTGACAAGTAACACGTACTTAATAAATGTGAAATCCTTCAGGACCAGAACTTCATGAATTTTCTTTCCTCTTCCCAACCTAACCTGGTTACTCTTTCTCTGAACTGTCATAAAAATCACAGCTAACACAACTGGTTTCACGATCAACCAGGCCTATGTTGTGATAACTCTTCTGGTGCTGTCTTGGATTACTATTTAAAACTCACAACTATTTAACTTTCCAATTAGATTATAAGCAACTTGCAGTCTCTGCATTATATAGCACAGTGTCTTTCCCAAGTACTTGGAAAGAATACCCAGTACAGAACCTTCTCTTCTTCAGGCATACTTCACACCACTTTAGTATGCTCAGTAAATAGCAGTCATTCTCAACAGGAAGCTGACAACAGAAACGGGACAGAGGAAGACTATATCCTCCTGCATCTGGAAGGATTGCAGGAGTCATTGTGACTAAGGCACAGACCTTTCTTGACATTCTGATGTGGATGTGGCTGTGCTCACTCTGAGATTCCCAGTAACTGCAGGGGCAGCTTGCTTACCGTCCTCCTCCCGCAAGTGGTCCTGGGTCACAGTTCCTATTTCAAGCCCCTGTTGCCCTCATTTATAAAGACGGCTTCTGCCTTGATTCCTGGTTCAAAAGTTGCTTTCCTGGTATTCCAAGCATCCCATACCAAGAATGACATGATCATGAGTCCTAAGCAGGACCTTGCCGAGGATGCAAGGGGATGCTATTTATACTTATGTCAAGACAACAGGCATCACTCAGCACTGTCCAGGCCAGTTATCCATACTTCTCCTGGTACCGGATCTCTACCTTGCATTTCCCTGTCCTCTCCTTGAGGACCAAGAGCCTGTCCCTGAAACCCAGCAACAGATCTCCCAGACACAGATTGCCTTAACCTGAGGACACTGTCCTTTGCCCTCCTGGCTGGAATACCAGGAGGGTATTGTTAGCTGAGTCAGACCCTCCCACCCTCTTCCTAGGGGAGTGAGTTTGGCCAAGTCCCAAGATTAATGCCTGTTTCACTGTGAGAAAAGAGCTGTGCTTCCTGTGATTGGGCAAGTGTTGCCGTTAATCCAGTTATCTGGTTAAAGTACAAACTGTCCTCAAATAAGGGACAGGGAGCTTTGCACTGACAGGCCGCTGCCAATTCCACTTGTGCTGGAATCTACAGCACTCCCAGCCCTCCTAAAGTAGGTCATTGGGTCAGAATGCTTTGGGGAGTTCCAGCAGACCACAGTGTCACCTTGGCTGTGACTCCCAAGCAGATTCCCTCCACCCCAGCTTTTCTCCTGGGGGTCTCTCCTTCTCTCTGCCAAGTCACAGACTTGGGTTTCTCTGACTCGTAGTTTTAGGCACCACTTGACACTAAAATACTTCCTAAGACACCTCTGTCTATCACTTTAATTTCTCTTTTAATCAGAAGCATTTTCCTTGGAAAGCCATGTTAAAAATGCACATTGACTTGAGGGGAAAGAATGCCAAATATGACACATTGCTTTGGGGTTATTAGAATACTGATATTTCAACATACAGATGGCCAACAAACACATGAAAAGATGCTCAACATCACTAATTATTAGAGAAATGTAAATCAAAACTACAATGAGGTATCACCTCACGGTGGATAGAATGGCCTTCATCAAAATATCTACAAACAATAAATGCTGGAGAGGGTGTGGAGAAAAGGGAACCCTCCTACACTGTTGGTGGGAATGTAAACTGGTACAGCCACTATGGAGAACAGAATGGAGGTTCCTTAAAAAACTAAAAATAGAGCTACCATATGACCCAGGAATTCTACTCCTAGGCATATATCTGGAGGAAACCAGAATTCAAAATAATGCATGCACCCCGATGTTCATTGCAGCTCTATTTACAATAGCCAGGACATGGAAGCAACCTAAATGTCCATCGACAGAGGAATGGATAAAGAAGATGTGGTACATATATACAATGGAATATTACTCAGCCAAAGAAAGGAACAAAATTGTGCCATTTGCAGAGACGTGGATGGACCTAGAGATTGTCATACAGAGTGAAGTAAGTCAGAAAGAGAAAAACAAATATCATATAATATTGCTTATATGTGGAATCTAGAGAAATGGTACAGATGAACTTATTTGCAAAGCAGAAACAGAGTCACAGATGTAGAGAACAAACTTATGGTTACCAAGGGGAGGGGGTGGGATGAACTGGGAGATTGGGATTGACAGATATACACTACTATGTATAAAATAGATAATTAATGAGAACTTACTGTATAGCACAGGGAACTCTACTTAGTGCTCTGTGGTGACCTAAACGGGACGGAAATCTAAAAAAGAGTGGATACATGTATAGGTATATCTGATTCACTTTGCTGTACAGCAGAAACGAACACAGCATTGTAAAGTAACTATACTCCAATAAAAATAAAAATAAAAAAAGAGAGGGGACTTCCCTGGTGGTGCAGTGGGTAAGACTCTGTGCTCCCAATGCAGGGTGTTCGATCCCTGGTCAGGGAACTAGATCCCACATGCATGCTGCAACTAGGAGTTCGCATGTCGCAACTAAGAAGTCCACCTGCCGCAACTAAAAGATCCCACATGCCGCAGCGAAGATCCCGCGTGCCGCAACTAAGACCTGGTGCAGCCAAAATAAATAAATTAATAAATATTAAAAAATAAAAAAGCATACTGATACTTCAAAAGACAAAGCTTTTAAGGTGGGGAGGGCGTCTCTACACACAATTTGCCAAAGAGTTATCAGTATAATTTTATCTCCTTGAGGGTGTTTTTGGGAGTAAAAGGACAAGATTATAAAAGTCCAGTTAAAAAAATCTTCCTTGAAGTAATTTCAGTCCCCTTTCACTGGTCTGTATCTCTCTTTGGTGATCTCTCCACTTCTGGAAATTCAGGTAAATTCAATTCAACAAGTATTTATTGAGGTCAACTTTGTGCATGCTATTACACTAGGCACTGGTGATATCAAGAAGAGCAAGAGAGTCCTGGCCTTCAAGAAACTCGGGAAAGAATTCCATATTCCCTATTCACAGAACGTGTTATCGGCTCCCGCGCAGTCAAAATTTTAGCCCCTACGTGTTTTTATTTCATTTCAAAGTTATATAGCTTATATACACACACATTGTTAGAAAAGCAAGAGAATCACACTAAAGATGATCCACCACCCAAGCATACCTACTGAAAAAGAATAAACTATACATGCGTCTTTCAGGGAGAATCTCCTGCTAGGTTTCAAGTGCATTCTAATCCCTATGTCTTCTAGAGATTTTTTTGGTTGTCGAGTCTCTATGTATAAAGTAAGCTTAAATACAACTAGATTCGCATTTATAGTAAATCCAAATGCATAATTCCCTCCCACCTCTTTCAGGAGCCAGACAAAAGACAAAGAGAGCAGGAGAGACTATCACAGATGTTTTGATAAAGCCGAAAAGCCGCCACTTGCATGAGAGATGAAGTCATTCCACTTTCTTTCAAAGGGCACATGAATTTGGGTAAACACCACTGGGCATATTTAGAAGGAACAGAAGCAAAAGCCTTCTAATTATCAAGTTTCTTGAAAATAGAATGGGCTGCCTTGACAGATGGCGAGTTCTTTACAAGCCTTAAACAAAGCCAAAGCTAGACAACCTCTAGAAAGTGGGGCTGTAAAGGTAAAGATGTCTATATGTTTTCACAAGGCATCTATGGCCCAGATTCAAGAAAAGGAGGGACCCTTGAAAGATGCTGGGCCAGTTGAATGGCACTGAATGTTTTAAAGGTCTTCTTTTTTGCTGGCCTCTAAGATACCAAGTATGGAATATTTATTGAATGAACCCCGTTCTCTTGGGAGTGGAGGGAACTTGATAAGACATGATGTTATCTACGTGATTACCCAGGTTTGGAAACTTCCAAGGAGGAGTTAACACTCGGATTGCAGATCAGGTTAACGGCTTCTGCTAACAGGAAAACTCACATCTGGAGGAGTGACTCACGTTAGGCTGAAAGGCTGTTGCTTTAAAAAAGGAGACAGAATCTGGGACATTATTCAAGCATTTAGAACAAAGTTTAAACCCACACTGGGACCAGTGCTTGGGTATTCACCAACTTTGCAAAGGAAAACAAAATAAAATTGAAAACAATCTGGTGAGATGAAGTAAGGAAAAGACTCAAAGGTATATTTACATGTTTGTGACGTTGTACTTTTAATAATGTTGTTGCTCGCAATGTGCCATTGATGACAATTTATATACAAATTTTAAACCAATTGGACAGACTCCATCATTACTTTCAAACACTGTTTGGATACTGTATAGACCCTCAAGCATTTACGTGACTCATTGTCTAGAAAACTAACATTCTCAGACCCAGAACTCTAAGTTATAGAGAAATATTTCTCATAATATGAGATCTGTCAACCCATCCCTGCATCACCTATAGAGTTGGTTCATCTACATAACTGTACATATGATCTTTTACATATCCTTAAAAAAGATCATAATAATAGCTTATACCTGAAACTCATATCCAGTGTCAGGCATCGTTCTTTACGTGTACATATGCCTATCTTAAGAAAATCTGCTTTAGAGATTAAAAACAGATATTTTTCTTATATAAGCAGTCCTTGTGTCGGTGATATACATAGCATAAATGATCTTTGATTTTTGTTTTGTCTTGTTTTACGTGCCTGTGTTTCTTTCTCACAGGATTTTCACATTTCACTTTATGTAAGCCTTATCACAGAAGCTTCAGAAAAGGGAATTTATCCATTCCAAGACTCCTAAGACCACCCCTGTACCAGAATCTCTGGGAGCGGGACTCAGGAGGATAAATTTTTTTTTTTGGCTGCGTCGGGTCTTAGTTGTGGCATGCAGGATCTTTTGTTGCGGTGCGTGGGCTCAGTAGTTGCGGTGCGGGCTTAGCTGCCCCAAGGCATGTGGGATCTTAGTTCCCCGACCAGGGATCTAACCCACGTCCCTTGCATTGGAAGGCGGATTCTTAACCACTGGACCACCAGGGAAGTTCCAGGAGACTAAATTTTTAATGAGCATCCCTAGTGATTTTTGTGGATGTTAAAGTTTGAAAACCACTGCTGCTATCCCTCTTGAATTACCCAAAGTACTGGTAGCTCCCTTTAGCTTTCTCCTCTTGGAGACCTGCCCCTCCCAGGATATTACTCTTGTTCAGTTTCTTCTTTTTTTTCCTCTGCCTCTGGCGCTTCTACCCCTCTGCAGGTAAAGCAGAAGAACCTGCACCATCCTGAGAAAACATATTTGGACCCCTTTTCCTGTATTTAAAAATCTCTGTATATTGGGGAAAAGCTGGAATAAAGAACACACACCCTAAACAGAGATTGTTCTTATTAATAAGGTCAAGAGTACAGTGAATGAAGCAGAATGTCTAACAGTCACTATAGTACATACATACGTCTTCAAGACTTGGACCTAGAGCTTTCCTTTTATTTCTCAGAGATATCATTGCTAGCAGTGACTTACAAAAGCAAACACTGGAAGTCCTTTCATTTTTCAGATTTTCCCAGCTCTCATGAAATATGCTTATTTATCCACCTAATAATATATTATTATTTTTGCAAAAGTAATACATATTAAAACAATATAAAAGGAAATGCAGTGAAAAAAACCAGTCCTTCCTACAGTAACCCCAGCAAATGACATACCACTGTGGTCAGTTTATCCTCCAGAGATACTCTATACATACCAACCATATAAATATATAACCCCCCTTTTTTACACAAATAAAAGCGTATTGTATACAACATTGTACACCTTGCTTAATTCATTGAACAAAACATCTTATTGATTGTTGCAAATCAGTACCTCATTCTTGTCAACAGCATATCCACTATGTTAAAATATAATGTAGTTGTGGTTCCCCTTCTTTCACTACACGGGTCAAAAAGTGTCTTGCAAAGACACTTGCAAAGATACTGAGATCTTGCAAAGATACTGAGATCTCTTGCAAAGACACTTGCAAAGATACTGAGATCTTGCAAAGATACTGAGATCTCTTGCAAAGACACTTGCAAAGATACTGAGATCTTGCAAAAATACTGAGATCTCTTTGATGACCGTGATCACTCTGCTTCCAGGCTTTTTCCACTATGCTTCCTTCAAGGTATGCTCCAATATAACTGCAGTGAAATAACTGAGGATTACTTAACCCCTATTATTTGGATTCATCCTAGGTAGATCATAGGTTCAATCAATAATATTGCACAGCTCACAGGTAAAAGGAAGACTACAGGGTACAGAGGAGGAGAAATTGCTAAATCATACCCCGGTATTTGCTAAAGCAATGTTTTTTTTCAACTTCAGGTTGTGACCCGTGGATAGATTGTGAAATCACTTTAGTGAGTTTAAAAATCCAGCATACATTAGAAAGAAAAGTAGAATAGAAAAGATGTGCAGCCCATATAAAAAAGGTAGGTATTGTTTTATGAAACGTTTCAGGTTTACATTTACAAGTATGTGTGTAGTGGTTTCTGATATGAAATATATCCCTAGCTGAAGTCACAGTAAAAATAAATTTGAAAACCTTTGTCCTCAAGCATACTCCTTGGAAAAATAAATCCTTTAAATCGGAAGAAAATGTAAGAGGTTTGTGGTGTTAAAAGATAAACTGAAGCATATTAAAAATTTGAAGAGTTTATTTGAGCAAAAATTGATTGGGACAGGGCAGCCCCAAACCGGAAATGGTTAAGAATGCACAGCCAACAGGAGCCAGGGGAAGACTTATATAGCGAAAGTGCAGAAGCAAAGAAAGGAAATTATTTGATTGTCTATAGCTTAAAGCCTAGGTGGCTGTTTGTAAATGGTTGTCCTTAAGTTTCAATTTCCTAACTTTGAGGTATTTACAGGTTTAGATTTCAGTTTGCTTAGTAGGCAGACAGGGCATAGAGCCACCTGTCTAAGGGCCTCCATGTTTAATTAATTTAACAATGGTCAAATAAGTTTGCCAAATCTCCAATTTGCCTTTTGGAGATTCAAAACTCATATTAGCATATCACAAGCCCTGTAAGTCTTTCAGTGAAGAAATGTTTAACTAAACATTTTCTAAAGATTGGCTGCAGAACTTTTTTTTTTTTTGTATTTCAGGGATAACATCTATTAACATCTTTCAGCCCTGGTGTTGGGAGAAGCAAGCTTTCATCTGTGCTGTCATGGTCTCTGATTTCTACTGGCAAGTTGTCATCTCTGAGAGCGCTAACTCCTGTCCGAGTTTGATCTACTTCAGTCTAACCCAAGTTATCACAAAGAGGGGACTGTGGTGTGTGCGTGGAGAGAAGTGTAGGCCACTGGCAGTAAGGAAGTAACAGCATATGTCGATTTGCTCAGTCTCATTCTGGTACTCAGAATCAAACTGCTCTACCATGTCTTGCTTTTGACTACTCATTTAAATCCCAGGGTTTCTTCCAGGTCTGCGGCTAAGACCTCTTCCTAAGCTTCCTGCAATCCAGGCATGCTTAGGGAACTAATCTGGAGCCAGAGTGGGAGATCCCAGGGCCTTCCCTTGATAATTCCTTCTGCAGCTCTACTGCTATTACATAAGGTCTGAATTAAGACTTACAAGTGACTCAGTAACTAACTGGACTGAGATATTGTAAACTTGGGCAAGTTACTTAACTCTTCTGTGTCTCCAGTTGCCATATATAATATAAGGAGGTTGGACACTGATCTCAGAGATCTCATCCTGCACCAATATTTGGGGTTTAATCTGGTGGTTTTGACCTTTACAGTAATCCTGAAACTTCTTCCCTCCAGCATTTTCCTCCCTTCCTCTTTTTTTGACTTAATTTCCAAGTGTTTTGGAGTCTGCCTTTCGCTAAACATTGTATCAATGGCTGGAGATAGGATGGTTAACATGATGGTGAGTAATTTTTATATCCTGTTCCCAGCAATCACCTGCTTGGACAAAATGGTGATTCCTAACTCTGTCTGGTCACTATCATTACTGCAGAAAACATTTTCTTCATTTCACAGAAACGTCTACTCTGCTAAAACAAATAAATACGTGACTCATAGTTACATTAGAAAATAGATCATGCCAGCTTCCTGTTTGGGAGGCTTCCTCAAAGAACACCCTGCTTTGTTCCCTTGGAGAAGAACAATGATATCATTAAGTGCTGCCACCTTACAGCATCAGCTGGCCAAGTACTATATTCATGATCTAAGTCCTAGCCAGTGGAACTCTGTTCAGGCAAGACTCACTTCTGAGAGGCTGACAAACTGATTTTAAATTGAGTTAGGGACTTCCCTGGTGGTCTAGTGGTTAAGACTCCGAGCTTCCACTGCAAGGGGCACAGGTTCGATCCCTGGTGGGGGGAACTAAGATCCCAAATGCTGCGGGGCGTGGCCAAAAAAAAAAAGTTAAAATTGAGTTAAATGAAAGTGGTTACTGATGCTAATACAACTATTCCTTTAAAAGGGTAGAATATCTATGTTACACCTAAATATCGAATATACTGAGAAGGTGGATACAAAATTAAATGTCTCATAAACCTTCAAGTCTATTCTGCAAGTTTTCTTAAAAACACACACAAAACAACTAGCAAAGAAGGGAATACCCTGGTGGTCCAGTGGTTAGGATTCGACGCTTTCACTGCCAAGGGAGGGCCCAGGTTCGATCCCTGGTCAGGGAACTAATGGGGAACTAAGAGCCCGCAAGCTCTGTGGCGTGGCCAAAAAAACCAAACCAAACCAAAACAAAACAAAGAAAAAACCAAACAAGCAAAACATGCTGGCTTTTCGTTAAGAACATTCAGACATACTTTTGGAATGCCGCTACATACATGGTAGTCACTGTAAAACTTTCTTTTTTTAAATTCCTAATTGTTATATGACCTTAAAAAAAGTATACTCTAGATGATGGAAGATAATAGCTGCATTGTACTTTGTACTGGTCAGATCACATGTGGGACACTGTGTTCAACTCTAAGCACTGCATTTTTAGAGAAACACAGACAAATGAAAATATTCTCAGAGATGTGAAGGAACTTAAAATCATTGGTAAATGGAATTGCTAAAAAGGGTGTGTATTTTTGGACCAGAGAAGAGCAAAGGGTAGCCATCAGAGGAGGCATATTTTAGCTTAACCTAAGATGTAGATTAGATTTTTGCTTTGGTATTTGATCATTAGAGGTAACCAAACAGAGGCTAGACTATCACCTGGCTGGAATATTGTAGCTTTTAATTCTGTTTTGAATATTAGATTTTATGTTCCTTCTTTCCCTTTGGTCAGTGTGAAACCCAGAATCTGATGAAGGAATTAGGCCACATAGTACAATTCTATATTACATTTGAAAAGGTTACCTGGTACAATCTGATACAGAACCTAGGTTTTCTGTGGAACCATGTTTCTCATAGCTCTAAACTAATTGCAAAGTTGTGCCTGATCTCATTCATATTCCTGATGTATATTTCCAAGCATAAGTAGTATAAAATATCTCATATTATGACCTCAAGGACATAGTTTTGAAGATATGTGTAACTTGCAGTGCCAGAAATGTAACCTTTCAGCTTTTTAAAAATTGAAACTTCAAGGGCATTTTCTTGAAATAGATTGAGCTCAACTTGCCCTGCAATTTTCTAGAAGAAAACCTGTTATCAATTTTCGGAGAATCATCCCAGGAAGTGCTGACTTTCAGAAGTAGGATGAAGATCACATCCCGCGGGCATCACATCCTGCGTGTGGGCCGAGTGCCTCTATAAATCGTCAGTCATGGATGCACTGCTCTGAGTGAGGGCTGGGGGCGTGAGTGACAAGACAAAGTCAATGAATACAAGTGGGGTGAGGAGGAGGTGTGGAGAGGGACATGATGGGAGGGTGGAGCTCCGCAGAAGGGGAGAAGGACTAGCAGTGCCACTGCAAGCAGTGGTTACAGCCTTCAGCAGAGCAGCTGAGATTATGCACAGATGCCTGCAAGGAGACTGTGGAAAGATTGAGTTGCCTTTCCTTTCTGGAAGAGCATTTAGATGGATGAAAGCAGAATTGTATACTCTCAGATTTTAATCCATTGGTGTTGGAGCATAGAGAAGCCTACAGATTCTGATGATGGTAAAAATACTATTTTATATTTGAATATTATGTTTTTCAAAGTTCTTTCACATTTTATGGGACCAAATATAACACTGTAGAGACTTTAAAATATTCTTGCAATTTTTGGCCTCCCAAACCTGTGTAATGGCTGCCAAATTGAGCGTGTCCAATGTCTTTGTAGGGCCAGTGAATTTAGCGGGTATCAGGGATGACCTCAGCATTTTATTTTTTCAGTAACTAATACAAAGACCATGTCTCCAACTTCATATTCTGGTCCACTGCGTAGTTTGGAAGTTAGAGCTAGTTTTGTGGTGCAAAATATTGTCCAGAAGGAAATTTGGCCAGGAAATTGACTTGATTGCTTAAAAACATGTGCAGGAGGTCCAGGATGCATTTTATAAGTTTGTTCTGGCTTATTCTGATAAACCTTATGGTCATATGGTTTTAAGACTGGTGCCAGTGATTCCTCAAACTAAAGCAGAAATGTTGGGCTTCCCTGGTGGTGCAGTGGTTGAGAGCCCGCCTGCCGACGCAGGGGACACGGTTTCGTGCCCCGGCCCGGGAAGATCCCACATGCCGCGGAGCGGCTGGTCCCGTGAGCCATGGCCACTGAGCCTGCGCGTCCGGAGCCTGCGCTCCGCAACGGAAGAGGCCACAACAGTGAGAGGCCCACGTATCACCAAAAAAAAAAAAAAAAAAAAAGGCAGAAATATTAAGTATTATTTTTCAAATCAATATTCTTCATACCTTGTGGTTATTCTCAGAAAACACAACTCTATTTTTTCTCAAATACAATATTAAGGATTCTATTCAGATTCATGTATCAAGTATTTATTGAGGAGAAAGTCAAAACACAAGTTATGTCATTATAAAGAGTCATGGCAACAGAAGGGGTATAGCATATAATAGATAAGAGTATGGAGTCACAGTCTGACTGTCAGAGTTTAAATTTTAACTCTACCACTTACTACATGAGATTTCTTGGGTGAGTCAATTAATTTCTCTGTGCCTTGTTTCCCTCAGTTGTGCACTGGGCATAATAATAAGACCTACTTCTTAGAATTGTGAATTTTCAACGAATTAATACATGTAGAACAGTCTGAACAGGACCTAGCCTTGGTAAATGCTCTGTAAGTGGTAGCTATCATCATTCAAGGATTTCTACTTGGAGTTTAAGAATTCAAGCAAAAGTCTCCTTAACTTTTCCATATGTTTTGAAGCATAGTGAAAGAATTTTATACCTTAGATCTTTTTAGAAATTACACTTCTTACAGTTTCAGAATTTCAAATCAGTGGACAAGTGTAAATATAATAATGTTTAGATATGTAAAGTGAAATAATTTCATTTAAAAAAGTGAGAGAATTTAAGTATGTGTAAAAATGAGAGAATTTAGGTATATGTATTAGATTAAGGGCCTTGCCCAAGATGTGAAATACGAAGCCTATATCAGGGATTCTGTCTTCCGATAACCTCTAGAGCACTGCATAAGTATGTAAACCATAATCTGCAAGCAAAAGTAAATAAATACCCAGATCCAACTTTGGATCACAGATGTTATTAGCACTTTTGTACCCACTGGTATTTTTATAAACGTGGCTTTAAATGCAAGATGAGCTAAAGTCCAATGTGACTTTAAGTAAGTGAGTTGAGTCATCTTAGCTTCTGCAAAATGTACTCAATTGCTTTTCCATGACAGCAACCTTAAGAGAGTATCTATACATAGGCAAGGTAGAATGATTATCTGGGGAAAGCAAACCATATAATTCAAACCAAATGACGCCCTTTGGTCTGAACTTTCTGAATAACTATGACTAAATTGGTTGTTCTTTGTTTTATTTTGTTTGTTTTATTTTGGAAACTGGGGGATCAGCAGGAAAAGTGGATGAAGGAAGAACTAACTTATCCAAACAATTGTCTCAATTTTCTACCCAGGGACAGTCAGTGTTGACCCTTAAAATAAATAGAAAATGCTGTGGAAGTGTTTTGCCCCAAAAAAGGAATACTAGCTTCTGTCATTTCACTGTTGTAGCATAACTTCTATTTAAACTTTATGTTTTAAAGTATTGTCATTATTAAGATGTTGATTTTAAGCTGCTATCAGCCAAAATCTATACTTGCAGTGTCACTACTGCCTGTCAGCAGAAAGCAAAGCTAGCACATTGATTTCTTTTTTTTTGTATTTTTTTTATATACAGCAGGTTCTTAATAGTTATCAATTTTAAACACATCAGTGTATACATGTCAATCCCAATCTCTCAATTCATCACACACACACCCTCGCGGCTTTCCCCCCTTGGTGTCCATACGTTTGTTCTCTACATCTGTGTCTCAATTTCTGCTCTGCAAACTGGTTCATCTGTACCATTCTTCTAGGTTCCACATACATGTGTTAATATACAATATTTGTTTTTCTCTTTCTGACTTACTTCACTCTGTATGACAGTCTCTAGATCCATCCACGTCTCAACAAATGACCCAATTTCGTTCCTTTTTATGGCTAATATTCCACTGTATATATGTACCACATCTTCATTATCCACTTGTCTGTTGATGGGCATTTAGGTTGCTTCCATGACCTGGCTATTCTAAAGAGTGCTGCAATGAACATTGGGGTGCATGTGTCTTTTTGAATTGTGGTTTTCTCTGGGTATATGCCCAGTAGTGGGATTGCTGGATCATATGGTAATTACATTTTTACTTTTTAAGGAACCTCCATACTGTTCTCCATAGTGGCTGTATCAGTTTCCATTCCCACCAACAGTGCAAGAGGGTTCCCCTTTCTCCACACCCTCTCCAACATTCGTTGTTTCTAGATTTTCTGATGAAGCCCATTCTAACTGGTGTGAGGTGATACCTCATTGTAGTTTTGATTTACATTTCTCTAATAATTAGTGATGTTGAGCAGCTTTTCATGTGCTGCTTGGCCATCTGTATGTCTTCTTTGGAGAAATGTCTATTTAGGTCTTCTGTCCATTTATGGATTGGGTTGTTTGTTCTTTTAATATTGAGCTGCATGAGCTGTTTATATATTTTGGAGATTAATCCTTTGTCCGTTGATTCATTTGCAAGTATTTTCTACCATTCTGAGGGTTGTCTTTTCGTCTTGTTTATGGTTTCCTTTGCTGTGCAAAAGCTTTTAAGTTTCATTAGGTCCCATTTGTTTATGTTTGTTTTTATTTCCATTACTCTAGGAGGTGCATCAAAAAGGATATTGCTGTGATTTATGTCAAAGAGTGTTCTTCCTATGTTTTCCTCTAAGAGTTTTAGAGTGTCCGGTCTTAAATTTAGGTCTCCAATCCATTTTGAGTTTACTTTTGTGTATGGTGTTAGGGAGTATTCTAATTTCATTCTTTTACATGTAGCTGTCCAGTTTTCCCAGCACCACTTACTGAAGAGGCTGTCTTTTCTCCACTGTATATCCTTGCCTCCTTTGTCATAGGTTAGTTGACCATAGGTGTGTGAGTTTATCTCTGGGCTTTCTATGTTGTTCCATTGATCTATGTTTCTGTTTTTGTGCCAGTACCATACTGTCTTGATTACTGTAACTTTGTAGTATAGTCAGGGAGTCTGAATCCTCCAGCTCCATTTTTTTCCCTCAAGACTGCTTTGGCTATTCGGGGGCTTTTGTGTCTCCATACAAATTTTAAGATTTTTTGTTCTAGTTCTGTAAAAAATGCCATTGGTAATTTGATAGGGATTGCATTGAATCTGTAGATTGCTTTGGGTAGTAGAGTCATTTTCACAGTATTGATTCTTCCAATCCAAGAACATGGTATATGTCTCCATCTGTTGGTATCATCTTTAATTTCTTTCATCAGTGTCTTATAGTTTTCTGCATACAGGTCTTTTGTCTCCCTAGGTAGGCTTATTCCTAGATATTTTATTCTTTTTGTTGCAATGGTAAATGGGAGTGTTTCCTTAATTTCTATTTCAGATTTTTCATCATTAGTGTATAGGAATGCAAGAGATTTCTGTGCATTAATTTTGTATCCTGCAACTTTACCAAATTCATTGATTAGCTCTAGTAGTTTTCTGGTGGCATCTTTAGGATTCTCTATGTATAGTATCATGTCATCTGCAAACAGTGACAGTTTTACTTCTTCTCTTCCAATTTGTATTCCTTTTACTTCTTTTTCTTCTCTGATTGCTGAAACTAGGACTTCCAAAACTATGGTGAATAATAGTGGTGAGAGTGGACATCCTTGTCTTGTTCCTGATCTTAGAGGAAATGGTTTCAGTTTTTCACCATTGAGAATGATGTTTACTGTGGGTTTGTCGTATATGGCCTTTATTATGTTGAGGTAGTTTCCCTCTATGCCCACTTTCTGGAGAGTTTTTATCATAAATGGGTGTTGAATTTTGTCAAAAGCTTTTTCTGCATCTTTTGAGATGATCATGTGGTTTTTATTCTCCAATTTGTTAATATGTGTATCACATTGATTGATTTCCAAATATTGAAGAATCCTTGCATCCCTGGGATAAATCCCACTTGATCATGGTGTATGATCCTTTTAATGTGTTGTTAGATTCTGTTTGCTAGTATTTTGTTGAGGATTTTTGCATCTATATTCATCGGTGATATTGGTCTGTAATTTTCTTTTTTTGTAGTATATTTGTCTGGTTTTGGTATCAGGGTGATAGTGGCCTCATACAATGAGTTTGGGAGTGTTCCCTCCTCTGCATTTTTTTGGAATAGTTTGAGAAGCCTGGGTGTTAGCTCTTCTCTAAATGTTTGATAGAATTCACCTGTGAAGCGATCTGGTCCTGAACTTTTGTTTGTTGAAGATTTTTAATCACAGTTTCAATTTCAGTGCTTGTGATTGGTCTGTTCATATTTTCTATTTCTTCCAGGATCAGTCTTGGAAGGTTATACCTTTCTAAGAATTTGTCCATTTCTTCCACGTTGTCCATTTTATTGGCATAGAGTTGCTTGTAGTAGTCTCTTAGGATGCTTCGTATTTCTGTGGTGTCTGTTGTAAGTTCTCCTTTTTCATTTCTAATTTTATTGATTTGAGTCCTCTCCCTCTTTTTCTTGATGAGTCTGGCTAATGGTTTATCAATTTTGCTTATCTTCTCAAAGAACTTTTAGTTTCATTGATCTTTGCTATTGTTTTCTTTGTTTCTATTTCATTTATTTCCACTCTGATCTTTATGATTTCTTTCCTTCTGCTAACTTTGGGTTTTGTTTGTTCTTCTTTCTCTAGTTCCTTTAGGTGTAAGGTTAGATTATTTATTTGAGATTTTTCTTATTTCTTGAGGTAGGCTTGTATAGCTATAAACTTCCCTCTTAGAACTGCTTTTGCTGCATCCCATAGGTTTTGGATTGTCGTGTTTTCATTGTCATTTGTCTCTAGGTATTTTTTTATTTCTTCAGTGATCTCTTGGTTAGTTAGTAATGCCGTGTTTAGGATCCACGTGTTTGTGTTTTATACGTTTTTTCCCCTGTAATTCATTTCTAATCTCATAGCATTATGGTCAGAAAAGGTGCTTGATATGATTTCACTTTTCTTAAATTTACTGAGGCTTGATTTGTGACCCAAGATGTGATCTATCCTGCAGAATGTTATGTGCGCACTTGATAAGAAAGCGTAATCTGCAGTTTTTGGATGGAATGTCCTATAAATATCAATTAAATCTATCTGGTCTATTGTGTCATTTAAAGCTTCTGTTTCCTTATTTATTTTCATTTTGGATGATCTGTCCATTGGTGTAAGTGAGGTGTTAAAGTCCCCCACTATTATTGTCTTACTGTTGACTTCCTCTTTTATATCTGTTAGCAGTTGCCTTATGTATTGAGGTTCTCCTTTGTTGTGTGCATATATATTTATAATTGTTATATGTTCTTCTTGGATTGATCCCTTGATCATTATGTAGTGTCCTTCCTTCTCTCTTGTAACCTTCTTTTTTTTAAAGTCTATTTTATCTGGTATGAGTATTGCTACTCCAACTTTCTTTTTATTTCCCTCTGCATGGACTATCTTTTTCCATCCCCTCACTCTCAGTCTGTATGTGTCCCTAGGTTTGAAGTGGGTCTCTTGAAGACAGCATATATATGGGTCTTGTTTTTGTATCCATTCAGCAAGCCTGTGTCTTTTGGTTGGAGCATTTAATCCGTTCACGTTTAAGGTAATTATCGATATGTATGTTCCTATGACAATTTTCTTAATTGCTTTGGGTTTATTTTTGTAGGTCCTTTTCTTCTCTTGTGTCTCCCACTAAGAGAAGTTCCTTTAGCATTTGTTGTAGAGCTGGTTTGGTTGTGCTGAATTCTCTTAGCTTTTGCTTGTCTGTTAAGCTTTTGATTTCCCCATTGAATCTGAATGAGATCCTTGCTGGGTAGAGTAATCTTGGTTGTAGGTGCTTCCCTTTTATCACTTTAAATATATCATGCCACTCCCTTCTGGCTTGTAGAGTTTCTGCTGAGAAATCAGCTGTTAACCTTATGGGAGTTCCCTTGTACGTTACTTGTCGTTTTTCCCTTGCTGCTTTCAATAATTTTTCTTTGTCTTTAATTTTTGCCAATTTGATTACTATGTGTCTTGGCGTGTTTCTCTTTGGGTTTATCCTGTATGGGACCCTCTGTGCTTCCTGGACTTGGGTGGCTATTTCCTTTCCCATGTTAGGGAAGTTTTTGATTATAATCTCTTCAAATATTTTCTCGGGTCCTTTCTCTCTCTCTTCTTCTGGGACCCCTGTAATGCTAATGTTGTT
Source organism: Delphinus delphis (assembly GCF_949987515.2). Taxonomy (NCBI): domain Eukaryota; kingdom Metazoa; phylum Chordata; class Mammalia; order Artiodactyla; family Delphinidae; genus Delphinus; species Delphinus delphis. The sequence goes on along the minus strand of NC_082695.1, from coordinate 46,706,957 downwards.
ACGTTTAATGTTGTCCCAGAGGTCTCTTAGGATGTCTTCATTTCTTTTCATTCTTTTTTCTTTATTCTGTTCTGCAGCAGCGAATTCCACCATTCTGTCTTCCAGGTCACTTATCTGTTCTTCTGCCTCAGTTATTCTGTTCTTGATTCCTTCTAGTGTAGTTTTCATTTCAGTTATTGTATTGCTCATCTGTTTGTTTGTTCTTTAATTCTTCTAGGTCTTTGTTAAACATTTCTTGCATCTTCTTGATCTTTGCCTCCATTGTTTTTCCGAGGTCCTGGATCCTCTTCACTCTCATTATTCTGAATTCTTTTTCTGGAAGGTTGCCTATCTCCACTTCATTTCATTGTTTTTCTGGGGTTTTATCTTGTTCCTTCATTGTTACATAGCCCTCTGCCTTTTCATCTTGTCTATCTTTCTGTGAATGTGGTTTTTGTTCCACAGGCTGCAGGATTGTAGCTCTTCTTGCTTCTGCTGTCTGCCCTCTGGTGGATGACGCTATCTAAGAGGCTTGTGCAGGTTTCCTGATTGGAGCGAGTAGTGGTGGGTAGAGCTGGGTGTTGCTCTGGTGGGCAGAGCTCAGTAAAACTTTAGTCTGCTTGACTGCTGATGTGTGGGGCTGGGTTCCCTCCCTGTTGTTTGTTTGGCCTGAGGCAACCCAACACTGGAGCCTACCTGGGCTCTTTGGTGGGGCTCATGGCAGACTCTGGGAGGGCTCACACCAAGGAGTACCTCCCAAAACTTCCACTGCCAGTTTTCCCGTCCCCACGGTGAGCCACAGCCACGCCCCGCCTCTGCAGGAGACCCTCCAACACTAGCAGGTAGGTCTGGTTCAGTCTCCTATGGGGTCACTGCTCCTTCCCCTGGGTCCCAACGCGCACACTACTTTGTGTCTGCCCTCCAAGAGTGGAGTCTCTGTTTCCCCCAGTTGTGTCGAAGTCCTGCAATCAAATCCCACTAGCCTTCCCAACCCAGGTTGGGAAGCGTGATGTCAGACTCAGAACCTTCACTCCAGTGGGTGGACTTCTGTGGTATAAGTATTATCCAGTCTGTGAGTCACCCACCCAGCAGTTATGGGATTTGATTTTGCTGTGATTGAGCCACTCCTACCATCTCATTGTGGCTTCTCCTTTGTCTTTGGATGTGGGGTATCTTTTTTGGTGAGTTCCTGTGTCTTCCTGTCAATGACTGTCCAGCAGCTAGTTGTGATTCTGGTGTTCTTACAAGAGGGAGTGAGAGCATGTCCTTCTTCCGCCATCTTGGTTCCAATCCACATTGATTTCTAAATGCTTGTCGAGGAAGAGAAAAAGTGCTCAGACATGAGATGCGAGAGGATTCAATTTTCCAATGCGTGACTTGGATTCAGTCTAACATGTCAACCTAAGAATTGGCAGTCAATATGAAACTGAGTTCTTATACACACACATGAAATAACTAGAGCAAAATCAATTATTTTTTGTCACTACCTAAAATATTAGAAACTTCTTAAAAGCATTTGTCACCATAGTTGATGTGAACTAAACCATCAACTATTTTAATTGATATTGACAGAACACAACACCTAACAGATTTGTGCTCTTCAATTGTACTTCTAAAATTTTCAAATTTCTTTTCAAATTCATGTTGAATAATGAATATTGACTCAAAGATGTTGACTAATTTTTTTTTTTTTTTTTTTTGTGGTATGCGGGCCTCTCACTGTTGTGGCCTCTCCCATTGCAGAGCACAGGTTCTGGACGCGCAGGCTCAGCAGCCATGGCTCACAGGCCCAGCTGCTCCGCGGCATGTGGGAACTTCCTGGACTGGGGCACGAACCCGTGTCCCTTGCATCGGCAGGTGGACTCTCAACCACTGAGCCACCAGGGAAGCCTGTTGACTAATTTTTTAAAAAATCTAATGAAAAATCATAATCATGTAGAATATGTTATTTGAGTACAACAGGATTAAATTAGGAACCATGAAACAGGCATCTTGGTGTATTAGGCTGCTCAGGCTGCTACAACAAAATACCACAGCGTATATATTCAAAGTGCTGAAGGGGGAAATAACTATCAATCTAAAATCCTATATCTGGCAAAACTGTCCTTCAAAAATGAGGGAAAAATTGATATAGTCTTAGAAAACCAAAAGCTAAGGGAGTTTATTACCACTGTACCTGTCATGCAAGAAATCTTTCAAGTTGAAATGAAAGGAAACTAAACAGTAACTTAAAGCTGTATGAAGAAATAAAGATATTTGGTAAAGGAAAGTATATGAGCAGTTATAAAAACTAGCATTATTGTAACTTTGAAATAAAAATACCACAGCATAGGTAGCCTGAAGAACATAAGTTAATTGTCTCACAGTTCTGGAGGCTGGAAGTCTAAGATCAAGGCACCCAAATTTGGTTTCTGGTGAGTGACTTCTTCCTGGCTTGTAGACAGCCACTTTCTTGCTATGCTTTCACATGGTCTTTCCTTGGTGGGTTTATGAGTAGGGGAAGAGAGAGGGAGAGGGAGAGAAAGAGAGAGAGAGAGGGAACTCTGATGTTTCCTCTTATAAGGACATTAATTCCCATAAGACCCTTATGATCTTATTTAACCTTAATTACCACCTTAGAGGCTCCATCTTCAAATACAACTACACTGGCATGTTAGGTCTTCATCATATGAATTTTGGGGGGACACAAACGTTCAGTTCATAACAGTTGAAAAACCTCAAATATTTAGAAGTTAAAGAAAAAACTTCTAAGTAATCCATAGGTCTTACTATGGGTTAAGTAAGAAATTGGAAAAATATTTCAAACTGAATGACAATGAAAATACAAGATATCCATTTTAGGACGGATGCAACTATGGTAGTGTTCAGATAAAAAATTTATAGCTTTAAATTCTTATATTAAATAGAAGAAAGTTTTAAGATCAATTATCTGAGATTCCACCTTAATAAGCTTTAAAAAAGAGCAAAGTAAACCCCAAAAGTGTAGAAGCCAGGAAATAAAGCTAAGAGCAGAAATCAATGTAATAGAAAACACCAAACACTAGGGAAAATTAATAAATGTAAAAGCTGATTTTTACATTATTTACTAATCATGCTGAAAAGATTAGGACAGTTAGTCAAACCTTAGAAGAACTAATCAATGGAAAGAAATAACGTATTACCAATAATAAAAATGATACAGGAGTTACCACCACAGATCCTACAAACAGTAAAATAATAATAAAAGATATTATTAAAACGTTTTGCCAGTAAATTTGATAAATTATATGAAATGGAAAAAAGTTCCTGGAAACACTAAACACTAAAATTGGCAAAGATGAGACAATACCTGAATAGCCCTGTATCTATTAAAGAAATTGATTTTTAAACTAGAAACATTTTGATGAAGAAAACCCCAATTTCAATGGTAAATAATCAAATATTTTAGGAAGAAATAATGCCAATCTTGCATAAATTCTTTCAGAAATAGAGGAGAAAAGGAAATTACCAGTTTGTTTTATGTGACCAATGTAACCACAAACCAGAAAAATGTATTATAAAAAATAAAAGTATAGACTAGTATACTTCATGAGCATAGACTCAAAAATTCTTAATAAAATATTAGTAAATCAAATCCAACAATATGTAAAAAGGATAATATATCATGATAAAGTAGGGTTTTACCCTGGAATGCAAAGTTGATATAACATTTGAAAATCAATCAGTATTCACCATAGTAATGGAATAGAAAATAAAAATAACATGTCATTTTAATAGATGCAGAAAAAGTGTTAGACAAATCTAAATACCAATTCATGATTCAGTTAACATCTGAATCATGAACATAATCGATGGTGAAATGTTAAATGTTTTCCTTCTAAAGTTCAGGACCAAGTAAAATATACGTTTCAAAAACTTTTTGAAGTATAGTTGATTTACAATGTTGTGTTATTTTCAGGTGTACAGCAAAGTGATTCAGTTATACATATATATATATTTTTTTCAGGTTCTTTTCCACAATAAGTTACTACAAGATATTGAATATAGTTCCCTGTCCTATACAGTAGGTCCTTGTTGTGTAAGGATATCCTATTCAACCTTGAAATGGAGGTCTTGGTCATTGCAATAAAAAAAGAAAAATAAATGCAAAGCATAAAAATCAGAAAGGAGTAATGCATCTCTATTTGCAGATGATATAAAAATGCTATAAATGATTATAAAATGCTAGAAAACAACTCCTAGAAATAATGAATTTAGCAAGATCAAGAGGTACAAGGTCAACATACAAAAGTCAATTATATTTTTACGTGCTGGTAGCAAACAGTTGGAAATAAAAAAAAAAAGATTCCATTTACAATATTACTACAAAATGTGAAATACCTAGGAATAAATTTAACAAAATATATACAGACCTCTTTTCTGAAAAGTGCAGAACATTTCTGAGAGAAATGAAAGGCCTAAATAAATGGTGAAATACACTGTGTTCATCAATTAGAACATTCAATATTATTATCTCAATTCTCCTCTAATTGATCTATAGATGCAACACAATCCCAATCATCGTTCTAGTGGGGTTATTTTTGTAGAAGTTGAGCTGATTCTAAAGTTTATTTTAAAATGTGACCTAGATTAGCTAAGCAATATTTTAAAAATAAATAAATTTATTTATTTATTTTGGCTGCATTGGGTCTTCGTTGCTGCATGTGGGCTTTCTCTAGTTGTGGTGAGCGGGGGCTACTCTTCCTTGAAGTGCGCGGTTTCTCATTGCGGTGGCTTCCCTTGTTGTGAAGCATGGGTGCTAGGCACGAGGGCTTCAGTAGTTGTAGCACACGGGCTCAGTAGCTGTGGCTCGTGGGCTCTAGAGCACAGACTCAGTAGTTGTAGCACACGGGCTTAGTTGCTCCACGGCAACTAAGTTGCTCCATGGCAACAGCTCATGAGGCTTAGTATCATCAAAACGGGCTTAGTTGCTCCACGGCAACTAAGTTAGTTGCACACAGGGCTTAGTTGCTCAAGCCCTCCTTGAGCAGGGCTTGAACCCATGTCCCCTGCAATGGCAGGCGGATTCTTAATCACTGTGCCACCAGGGAAGCCCAGCCAACCAATTTTTAAAAAGTTGTTCACTCAAGAAATATTTATTGGTAGGCGATATAAGACAAAGTAATTTTAAAACAAGAAAAACAAACTTGGAGGACTTGATCTGATTTCAAGACTTACTATAAAGCTATAGTAATCACGATGGTATAGTACTGGCACAAGGATAGACATAGATCAATGAAACAGAGTAAAGAATTCAGAAATAGACCTTCAGGTATATGGTAAATTGATTTTCTACAAAGGTGCCAAGGCAATTCAATGGGAATGAAAGTCCTTTTAACAAATGATGCTATAACAACTTGATATCTGTATGAAAAAAATCAATGTCACTCTGTCTCAAACCACTTACAAAATTAACTTCAAATGGATCATAAGTCTAAGTATTAAAGGTAAAACTATAAAACTTCTAGAGAAAAACACAGGGAAAAAGTCTATGTCACCTTGAAGTTTTTTGGGAGGCAAAAATTACTACAGGGACAAAGACATGCAAGGGAACCCCCATAAGGTTATCAGCTGATTTCTTAGCAGAAACTCTGCTGGCCAGAAGGGAGTGGCATGATATATTTAAAGTGATAGAAGGGAAGAACCTACAACCAAGAATACTCTACCCAACAAGGCTGTCATTCAGATTTGACAGAGAAATGAAAAGCTTTACAGACAAGTGAAAGCTAAGAGAATTCAGCACCACCAGATCAGCTTTGCAACAAATGCTAAAGGAACTCCTCTAGACGAGGAAGAGACAAGCAACTTAAAACAACTTTGTACATATATAGGCTGCTATATCAAAACCTCATGGGAACAAGAAACCCAAAAACTACAGTAGATACACACAAAAAAAAGAAAAAGCAAACCAAACACAACACTAAAGATCGTCATCAAATGACAGAGAAGAGAACAAAGAGGAAGAGAAGAAAAAAGACCTACAAAAACAAACCCAAAACAAGAAAAGGGTAATAGGAACATAAATATTGATAATTACCTTAAATGTAAGCAGATTAAAAGCTCCAAGGAAAAGACATAGACTGGCTGAATGGATACAAAAACAAGACCCGTATATATGCTGTCTAGAAGAAACCCACATTAGACCTAGGGACACATACAGACTGAAAGTGAGAGGATGGAAGAAAGTATTCCATGCAAATGGAAAACAGAGGAAAGCTGGAGTAGTGGTACTCATATCAGACAAAATAGACTTTAAAATAAAGACTGTTATAAGAGACAAAGACACTACATAGTGATCAAGGGATCAAGCCAAGAATATATATCAATTGTAAATATATATACATCCAACACAGGAGCACCTCAACATATAAGGCAAATACTAACAGCCATAAAGGGAGAAATCAACAGTAACACAATAATAATGGGGGACTTTAACACCCTGCATTCATCAATGGACAGATCATCTAGACAGAAAATCAATAAGGAAACACAGGCCTTAAATGACACATTAGCCCAGATGGACTTAATTGATATTTACAGAGCATTCCATCCAAAAGCAGCAGAATACACATTCTTCTCAAGTGCACATGGAACATTCTCCAGGATTGACCACATGCTGGGCCACAAAGCAAGCCTCAGTAAATTTAAGGAAACTGAAATCATATCAAGCATCTTTTCTGACCACAATGCTATGAGATTAGAAATAAACTATAGGAAAAAAACCCTGTAAAACACACAAACACGTGGAGGCTAAACAGTATGCTATGAAACAACAAATGGATCACTGAAGAAATCAAAGAGGAAATCAAAAAATACCTAGAGACAAATGAAAATGAAAACACAACAATCCAAAACGTATGGGATGCAGCAAAAGCAGTTCTAAGAGGGACGTTTATAGCAATACAATCTTACCTCAGGAAACAATAAAAGTTTCAAATAAACAATGTAACCTTACACCTAAAGCAACTAGAGAAGGAAGAACAAATAAAACCTAAAGTTAACAGAAGGAAAGAAATCATAAAGACCAGAGCAGAAACAAATGAAATAGATACTAAGAAAACAATAGCAAAGATCAATGGAACTAAAAGCTGGTTCTTTGAAAAGATAAACAAAATTGATAAACCTTTAGACAGACTCATCAAGAAAGAAAGGGAGAGGACTCAATAAAATTAGAAGTGAAAAAGGAGAAGTTACAACTGAAACCGCAGAAATACAAAGGCTCATAAGAGACTTCTACAAACAACTGTATGCCAATAAAATGGACAACCTGGAAGAAGTGGACAAATTCTTAGAAAGGTACAATTTCCCAAGAGTGAACCAGGAAGAAATAGAAAATATGAACAGACCAATCACAAGCACTGAAATTGAAACTGTGATTTAAAAACTTCCAACCAAAAAGTCAAGGACTTGATGGCTTCACAAGCGAATTCTATCAAACGTTTAGAGAAGAGCTAACACCTGTCCTCCTGAAACTGTTCCAAAAAATAGCAGAGGAAGGAAAACACCCACACTCACTCTATGAGCCCACCATCACCCTGATACCAAAACCAGACAAAGATACCACAAAAATATAAAATTACAGGCCAACAACACACTAAAAGAATCATACACCTTGATCAAGTGGGATCTATCCCAGGGTTGCAAGGATTTTTCAATATCCACAAATCAAACAGTGTGATACACCACACCAACAGATTGAAGAATAAGAACCATCTGGTCATCTCAATAGATGCAGAAAAAGCTTTTGACAAAATTCAACACCCATTTATGATAAAAACTGTCCAGAAAGTGGGCATAGAGGGAACATATCTCAACATAATAAAGGCCATATACAACAAACTTACAGCTAACATCATACTCAATGGTGAAAAGCTGAAAGCATTTCCTCTAAGATCAGGAACAAGACAAGGATGTCCACTCTCACCACTTTTATTCAACATAGTTTTGGAAGTCATAGCTATGGCAATCAGAGAAGAAAGAGAAATAAAAGGAATACAAATTGGAAGAGAAGAAGTAAAACTCACTGTTTGCAAATAACATGATACACATAGAAAATCCTAAAGACACTACCATAAAACTACTAGAGCTCATCAATGAATTTGGTAAAGTTGCAGGTTACATAATTAATACACAGAAATCTGTTGCATTTCTCTACACTAACAATGAAAGATCAGAAAGAGAAATTCAAGAAACAACACCATTTATCCATATCAAAAAGAATAAAATACTTTGGAACAAAGCTACCTAAGGAGACAAAAACCTGTATTCCAAAAACTATAAGATGCTGATGAAAGTAATTGAAGATGACACAAACAGATGGAAAGATATACCATGCTTTTGTATTGGAAGAATCAATATTGTCAAAATGACTATACTACCCAAGGCAGTCTACAGAGTCAATGCAATCCCTACCGAATTACCAATGGCATTTTTCACAGAACTAGAACAAAAAAATCTTAACATTTGTATGGAGACAGAAAAGACCCCAAATAGCCAAAGCAATCTTGAGAAAGAAAAATGAAGCTGGAGGAATCAGGCTCCCTGACTTTAGACTATACTACAAAGCTACAGTCATCAAAACGATGTGGTACTGGCACAAAAACAGACATATAAATCAATAGAACAGGATAGAAAACCCAGAAATAAACCCATGCACCTACGGTCAATTAATCTATGACAAAGGAGGCAAGACTATATAATGGTGGAAAGACAACGTCTCCAACAAGTGGTGCTGGGAAAACTGGACAGCTACATGTAAAAAAATGAAATTAGAACATTCTGTAACACCTTACACAAAAATAAGCTCAAAATGGATTAAAGACCCAAATGTGAGATGGGACACTATAAAACTCTTAGAGGAAAACATAGAACACTTTCTGACATAAATCACAGCAATATTTTGTTTTAATTTGTCTCCCAGAGTAATAGAAAGAAAAACAAAAATAAACAAATGGGACCTAATGAAACTTAAAAGCTTTTGTACAGCAAAGGAAACCATAAACAAAATGAAAAGACAACCCCCAGACTGGGAGAAAATATTTGCAGATGATGTGACCGACAAGGGATTAGTCTCCAAAATTTACCAACAGCTCATGAGGCTTAGTATCATCAAAACAAACAACCCAATCAAAACATGGGCAGAAGACCTAAATAGAAATTTCTCCAAAGAAGACATACAGATGGCCAAGAGGCACATGAAAAGATGCTCAGCATCACTAATTATTAGAGAAATGCAAATCAAAACTACAATGAGGTATCACCTAACACCAGTCAAAATGGCTATCATCAAAAAAGTCCACAAACGATAAATGCTGGAGAGGGTGTGGAGAGAAGGGAACCCTCCTACACTGTTGGTGGGAATGTAAACTGATACAGCCACTATGTAGAACAGTATGGAGGTTCCTTAAGAAACTAAAAATAGAGCTACCATATGACCCTGAAATACCACTCCTGGGCATATATCTGGAGAAAAACATGGTCCTAAAGGGTACATGCACCCCAGTATTCATTGCAGCACTGTTCACAATAGCCAAGACATGGAAGCAACCAAAATATCCATTGACAGAGGAATGAATAAAGAAGATGTGGCATATATATATATATATATACAATGGAATATTACTCAGCCATTAAAAAGAATGAAATAATACCATTTGCAGCAACATGGATGGACCTAAAGATTGTCATACTGTGTGAAGTAAGTCAGAGAGAGAAGGAGAAATATTGTATGATATTGCTTTTAAGCAGAATCTAAAAAGAAATGATACAAATGAACTTACAAAACGGAAACAGACTCACAGACTTAGAGAACAAACTTATGGTTACCGGGGGGAAGGAGGGAGGGAAGGGGTAGTTAGGGAGTTTGGGATTCACATGTACACACTGCTGTATTTAAAATGGACAACCAACAAGGACCTACTGTTAAGCGCAGGGTATTCTGCTCAATTTTATGTAACAACCTAAATGGGAAAAGAATTTGAAAAAGAATAGATACGTGTATATGTATAACTGAATCACTTTGCAGTATACCTGAAACTATCACAACATTGTTAATTTACCCCAATATAAAATAAAAGGTTAAAAAAAATCCAAAAATAAAATAAAATCAGTATATTAAAAATCACTTGTGTTTCCATATACTAGAAAAAATAGATAATAAAATGTTAAAACAATATCACTTTTAATAGCATTAAAAAACATCTAATACATAAGGAAAAAATTAATGAAAGATATGCAAGACCTATATTCAGAAAGCAAAAATATGTCATTGAGAATAATTAGAGAAGACCCAAGTAAATCAAGGTGTATGGGTTCCCTTGCATGTCTTTGTCCCTGTGTCTTTGTCCCTGTAGTGAGCCACAGCTGCCCCCACCTCTGCAGGAGACCCTCCAATTCTAGCAGGTAGGTCTGGCCCAGTCTCTTATGGTGTCACTGATTTTTTTCCCTGGGTCCTTTTGTTCCCAAGGCTTTGCATGTGCCCTCCAAGAGTGGAGTCTCTGCTTCCCCTGGTCCTGTGGAAGTCCTGCAATCAAATCCCACTGGCCTTCAAAGCCAGACTCTCTGGGTACTCCTCCTGTTGCCAGACCCCCAGGCTGGGAAGCATGACATGGCGCTCAGAACCTTCAATCCAGCTGGAGAACTTCTGTGGTATAATTGTTTTCCAGTTTGTGGGTCACCCACCTGGCAAGTATGGGGTTTGATTCTATCGTAATTGCACCCCTCCTACTGTCTCACTGTGGCCTCTCTTTTTTGTCTTTTTGTGTAGGGTATCCTTTTTGGTAGGTTCCAGCTTTTTTCCATTGATGGCTGCTCAGCAGTTGTGATTCCTGTGCTCTCACAAGAAGGGGTGAGCACACGTCCTCTACTCTGCTATCTTGAGCTAACGCCCCATCTAAATATACTTATTTTATATCCAGTGACCTTACTAAATTCGCTTATTTATCCTAGTGGTTGATCAAGACTCTCTAAGTGGCTATGCCTTTGTAATGATCTCTCTTCCTCTGTCTTCTACATTTTTCTCTTATTATTCTCTCTTCCCCCACTCTGCTTCACAACTCTGGTGTAAGATTACACAGGAGATATTAGTGAACTAGACTTGTGTCCTGAATAGCAAGTACTGTTCAGAACCATGGAGGGCAGTGTTCATGGTTAAAACTTCTAATGGTCATGATATGATTATGGCAGGTCTTTGTTGGCCTTGTTCTAAATCTTAGTTTACAGCAGTGTGTAATCTATAAAAAGTAGTCAATAAATATTTATTGAATGAAATGAAATGAATTCTCCATAGTGAACTCAAATTTGTGCAGGACTATTAACATTTTCATAGCTCTTGATACTCTTCAAATTGCTTTTCAAAAGTGGGATGTCAATTTACAAAGCCACCAAGTAAAACTTCTAAGATTTCTCTCTTTATAACTTTCATTTATCTTATGTGGGGGATGAAATGAGTGCCTAATGTGTACTTGCTTGCTAAAAGCTCAAAATTTAAATAAGAGAACAGATGAGAAAACAAATGATTATTTTACGAGATACAGTCTATATTAAGGTATGCTATGAGACACATAGAGGGACAGCTTATGGTTAGATCTGAAGGTCAGAGAATTCTATGTCATGAGAAGGTGAAATTTGAACTTAATGTTGAAAGAATAAGAATTAATCACATTAAAAGAGAATGATGAAGAAGTGGTAGTAGGATTAAAGGGAAGTTTTCATTGCCTGCCCTTCTCATAATACTTTTTATAATTCATGACTGCTTGTCACTGACCATGGCTAATTAAAGCAAGGATGGACACCTAAAAACAACTAACCATTTTATCTGTTTTAATAAATTGAACAGGGAAGCAGAGGAAATACTTTATTACATCATATAGAATTGGGATTTGGACAACTATATTAAGTATCGTGTAAAATGAGTAAAGAGAAAAAGGTGTGTTTCTGTGTGTGTGTGTGCATGTGTAAGAAATAGACGAAGGAGGAAGAGGAAAAGGAGGAGGAGCAGGAGGAGGAGGAGGAATAAAAAGAAATGAAAAGGAGAGGAAGAGGGTGGAGGAGGAGGACAAGGGGGAGGAAGAGGATGAGAAAGAGGAGGGAAAGAAGAAAAGGAAGAAGAGAATGAAGAAGAGGAAAGAGAGGGGCTTAGAGAAAGCATAGACTCCATAACAGAAAAGAGGCTGAGATGAAAAGGACATTAAGAACCCTGACTGAGGAAGGAGCTTTGGCTCTAGCATTTCTATTTCTGTTTGCATCAATCCCTGTTATATTTCAGTTCTTGTCCGTGGATTTAATGAAAAGTCTATATTGTAACAATTTACTTTACTTTGCATTGTATGTGAGTTAATTTGAGTGAGTCTCAGTTTTTCTGTAATTAAAGGCTTAAGGAACTTCTATTAAAATTCTATTATAGTTAAAGAGAGTTGATAGATTTAAGAAAATTTAAGGTTTTCTTTTGTTTTCTTTTGGCCCCACAGCATGCGGGATCTTAGTTCCCCGACCAGGGATTGAACCCATGACCCCTGCAGTGGAAGTACAGAGTCTTAACCACTGGACCACCAGGAAAGTCCCATCAAGTGTTTCAAATATTGTTAAAATTTTGCATTTGAGGAGCAAAAGACTGGGGGGAGGACAAGGACCATGTCAAGGTATATCCTAATATGTGCCAGGGATTTGGGCTATAGGGAGTCACTGAAAATTTTTATGGAAGTGAGTAACATATTTACATATGCATTTTTGTAGGGTTCACTTTGGTGAATAAAACTGGAACTGGGCAAGACTGGAAATTGAAAGAGCAATTAATTGGCCATTGAAAAATTGAGGTGAGGTATAATGAAGCGCTAAAGTGAGACAATAACTGAGGATGGAAAGAAGAAATGGGACTGATTTGAGAGATGTATAAGAACAAAAACATAGAAGGAAAGATTTATCATAAATATAACAAAAAGAAAACATGTTTCTCATAAAAAGGCTTTATTAGAAACCCTTTATATGGAAAACATATTTGCTTTTTGTTACATGTATGATAAATTTTTCCTCCTGTGTTTTAGTTTTCCCAAAATTTATTACTTTTTTTGATCAAATAATAGTTTTAGGGACTTCCCTGGTGGTCCAGTGGTTAAGATGCCACGCTTCCACTGCAGGGGGACACGGGTTCTATCCCTGGCTAGGGAACTAAGATCCCACATGCCACGCAGCATGGCCAAAAAAAAAAAAAAAAATAGTTTTTAAGTTTTGAAGTAGTAAAATTTACCCATTTCTTCTATTGTGATTTTAATATTCTTAACCTTAGAATTGAAGTCACATATTAATTGGGGAAGATCTGCCATCTTTATTGTACTGAGCTCATGAACAAAGTATATCTCTCTGTCTATTTAAGCATTCTTTTAAATTCCTGAGTTTTTCAATAAAGTTTTGTAGTTTTCTTCACAAAATACCTCCAAGTTTTAAAAATAATTATATGTATTACTATGTATATTTTGTTAGTAGTCTCAAATATTTGTTATTGAAAAATGTACCTCTTAAAACATCTATTTTCAAATTTCTAATTGTGCTGATATGTAATAGCACAATTGATTTTTTTTGTATATTGATCTTTTATCTAGCAAACTTGCAGAATTCTTTTTCTGTTATAAATAATTTTTCTATGATACTAAAATAAATTTTCTATGTAGAATATATTATTCTGCCAAATAATGAAAGATTTATGTATTTTTCTTTCTGATCCATAAACCATATCTTTTTTTTTTTTTTTTTTTGCCTTATTATGCTAGCTAGGGCCTCCAGTGTGATGCTGAATAGGAGTAGTAATAGATATTGTTAAGTAAAGGAGTTAATTCATCAAGAGAAGTTAGCACTACTAAATGTTAATGTACCTAATAAAGAACCTCAAATTACATGAAGCAAAAACTGATAAGAACTGAAATGAGAAATAAGACAAATCCACAATTATAACCAGATATTTCTATACTTCTCTCTCAATAATTAATAGTAGTACACCAAAACTCTTAGTCAAAATTTTAGTCTAAAGATATAGAAGGATATATCCTTCTATGAGGATAAATATAAGGATATAAGACTAGATACAAGAATAGTATTGTAGGGGAGTTCCCTGGTGGCTTAGTGGTTAGGATTCCGGGCTTTCACTGCTGTGGCCTGGATTCAATCCCTGGTCAGAGAACTGAGATCTCGCAAGCCACGAGACACAGACAAAAAAAAAAAGAATAGTATTGTAGGTTGAACTGCATCCCTCAAAAAGATATGTTGAATTGCTAATCCCTATGCCTATGAATGTGACCTTACTTGAAAATACGGTCTTTGCAGATGTAATCAAGTTAAGATGAGGTCATACTGGATTATAGTGGGCCCTAAGTCCAAGGATTGGCCCTTATAAGGAGAAAGAGGTTTGAAGATACAGAGACATAGGGAAGCAGGCCAAGTGACAGCAAGCAGAGACTGGAGCTGCCACCAGCCACGGAATGCCAAGAATTGTCAGTATCCATCACAGGCTCTAAGAGGGAAGAAGATTCTTCCTTAGAGCCTTCTAAGGGAGCATGGCCCTGCTGACATTTTGATTTTGGGCTTCTAGAATCCAAAACTACGAGAAAAGAAATTTCTCTTGTTTTAGGCTTCTCAGTCTGTGGCAATTTGTTAGAGCAGCCCTAAGAAACTAGTACAGGTAAACATAAAAATACAAGACAAAGATATAGAAGACTTGAAGAATACAATATTACATAATTAACATTTAGAGAACATCCTTCTAACAATTATAGAATCCATCTTTTTTTCAAATGTGCAAAGAACATTTATCAAGATAGAACATATTCTGAACCTTAAACGCACTCTCAATAAATTTAAAATAATTCAATCATACCAAGTACCTTCTGATAACAATGGAATTAAGTTATAAATCAATAGAAACATTTGAAAAATCCCAAATATCTGAGAAATAAATAATATACTCTTAAATAATCCATGGGTACAAAAAGAAATAGCAAAGGGAATTTGGAAAGTATTTTGAACCAAACGAAAATGAAAAACAAACATATCAAATTTTGTGGAATGCATCTAAAGTAGTGCTTATTTGTAATTTAACTGACCATTAACTGTAACTGTGATCTTATCTGTTACTGTAGCATTTTTTTTTTTTTTTTTTTTTTTTTTTGCGGTACGCAGGCCTCTCACTGTTATGGTCTCTCCCGTTGCGGAGCACAGGCTCCAGACGCGCAGGCTCAGCGGCCATGGCTCATGGGCCCAGCCGCTCCGCGGCACGTGGGATCTTCCCGGATTGGGGCACGAACCCGTGTCCCCTGCATCGGCAGGTGGACTCTCAACCACTACGCCACCAGGGAAGCCCTACTGTAGCATTTTTACAGGAACATTTAAGTTTTGTTTGTTTTGTTTTGTTTTTGTCATATATGGTGCTGAAATTTTCATTGGTTGAGATAACATTCTAATTTAGGAGTATGGATTTGAATGTGGTATCTTTTTTTTTTTTTTTTTTTTTTTGAATGTGGTATCTTTTTAAAAAAAATTTTTTCTAATTGAATTATTCTTATTCATTGCTATTGACTTTATGAATTTAGAATTCTTTATTGAATACTTTTATTAATTCTCACGATTTTTTTCAGCAAATTTATCTGAGCTTTCTGAGTATGTAATAATTTGCTTTTCTTTTCCAATATTTATACTTATATTTATTTCATTAACCCAAATTTTCAGAACATTAAATACTAATAGTAATTAATAGTGCCTTGTTTCTGATTTTCATCAGAATGCTTCTGATGTTTATCAACTTCTCAAAGAGATCTGTTATTCTAAACATTAAGAACCACTGCTTAGAATCATGAGTTATTAGCAATCATACAATCTTTAGTCTACAGGTGATGATTCTTGAGATCAGAAAGGTTAAGTGACTAGTTCCAAGGTCTTAAAAGTGGGCAGTGGAAGAACCATGACTAGAATTTCATTTCATTTATGGTTTTGCTGTTACCAAAACTTACAACAAAAATTGTAATAGTTTTCCTCATCTCTGATTTTTTAAAAATTGCAAAACATTGCACTTGTACCTTTTTTGGAAACAGCTTTATTGAGATATAACTCTCATACCATACAATTCACCCATTTAAATGATACAGTTCAATTGCTTTTAGCACATACACTGAGTTATGCATCATCATCACAATCATTACTAGAATATTTTCACTACTTCAAAAAGAAACCTGGCACCCCTTAGCCATAACCTCCAAACTCTCCTACTCTTCCCATCTCCATCTTTACCACCAGGCCTAGGCAAGCACTAATCTATTTTCTATCTCTGTAGATGTACATATTCTAAATGTTTTGTATAAATGGATTCATATGTGGTCCTTTGTGACTGGCTTGTTTCACTTAGCCTGTTTACAAGGTTGATCCATGTTGTAGCATGTATCAGTATTTCATTTCCTTTTAAAAATATTTATCTATTTATTTGGCTATGCCAGGTCTTAGCTGCAGCACACGGGATCTTTATTGCCACGTATGGGATCTTTGTTGCGGCATGTGGGATCCTTTAGCTGTGGCATGTGGAATCTTTAGTTGCAGCATGTGAACTCTTAGTTGTGGCATGTGGGATCTAGTTCCCAACCTGGGATTGAACCCAGGCTCCCTGCATTGGGAGTGCAGAGTTTTAGCTGCTGGACCACGAGGGAAGTCTCAGTACTTCATTTCTTATTATTGCTAAATAATATTCTATTGCATGGCTATACCACATTTTACTTATTCATTTATCAGTTAATGAATATTTGGATTGTTTCTACTTTTTGGCTGTTACTAATACACTGTTATGAACATTCAGGTACAAGTTTTTGTGTTGACATATGTTTTTATTTCTCTTAGGAGGCAAATTGCTGGATCATATGGTAACTCTATGTTTTAACAGTTTGGAAAACAGCTTGTTTTCCAAACCAGCTGCAACACTTTACTTTCCCACCAGCAGTATATGAAGGTTCAAATTTCTCCACATTTTTGTCACATTTGCTATTGTCTTTTGGATTATAGCTATCCTGTGGGTGTGAAGTGGTATTTTATTATGGTTTTGGTTTTCATTTCCATAATGGTTAATTATGGTGAACTCCTTTTCATGTGTGTATTGCCTATTTGTACATCTTTTTTTTTGGAGAACTGTCTATATCCTTTGCTCATTTTTTAAAACTTTGAGAATACTTAAGTATATATTGGTCATTCAGGTTTCCTCTTTTGGGACTTTGTCACTTGTATCATATTGTGTTGTGTTCTGGTACTTATACAGTATCAATTGTATACAGATTGCCTTTTTTCTTATTAATTATAGGAGTTCTTTATGGTAGATATATATCTTTGCACATTTGTAGCTTGAATTTTCACTACTTTGTGATCTTCTGATAAAAAGATCTTAAATTTAATGTAGTTCGATTATCAATCTTTTCTGCTACGGTTTGCACTTTTTGAATCTTGTTTAAGAAATCTGTCCCTGTTTCCTTCATGAAAGGGAGGCAGTGTTAGTGTAGTGGTTTAAAATGGGTACTCAAGAGGCAGATTACCTGAGTACAAATCACAGCTGTTTTACTTTGTGGTACTGTGGCCTGGGACAATTTAGTTAATCTCTTTTGCCTCAGTTTCCTCATCTATAAAATGGGAATGATATTAATAGTACCTACTCACAGGGTTGTTATGAGGACTAAATGAATCGGGATATAAGCAACAAGTAAGTGTTATTACTGTCTGCATCTTTATTCTACCTGACCTGATTTTTTTTGTATGCCATGACATAGAAAACTAATCAGGTTTTTGTTCCATAGAGATAACCAATTATTGAAGCACTGTTTATCAAATAATCTGTTCTACATCACTTTATGTTTCAAGTTGGTCTGTCCCACAGCTCTCCATTCTATTCCATTGGCCTATTTGTCTACTCCTGTCTCTTGATAACCGTATTATAACTTTAATATATCTTGCTTGCTGGTCGGGCAAATTCCTCTATCTTTTTATTTAACTTCAAAATTATCTTTTTTTAAAAAAATTATTTATTTATTTATTTATTTGGCTGCACTGGGTATTAATTACGGCATGTGGGATCTTTAGTTGAGGCATGTGGGATCTTTAGTTGAGGCATGTGGGACCCAGTTCCCTAACCAGGGATCGAACCCAGGCCCCATGCATTGGGAGTGTGGAGTCTTAACCACCGGACCACCAGCAAAGTCCCCCAAATTATCTTAACTATTCTTAGATCTTTGCTCTTAAGTATGAATTTGAGGATTACTTTGTCAAATTCCATAAAATCTCTGTGGGTATTTTGATTTGAATTGCACTGAACCTCTGGATTAATTTTAGTGGAACTGACAGCTTTATGGTGTCTCTCACTACCAATGAGAGCATAAATGAAAGCTCTCCCAAAATATGTTTCCTCATATAATTCACTTTCAGACAGGATTCTTGCACATAGATGTCTAGCTAACAAAACTAAAGTCAAATGATTATGTCTTAGCTATAAGAGAAGCTGAAAATATGAGTCCTGCCTCCTACTTTTGGGAGGAGAGATGGACAGCTACATAAATATGATGAAGGTGTGCTATATATTTATCCCACTATATAATTTTTTAAATAAATTTATTTACTTATTTATTTTTGGCTGCGTTGGGTCTTCGTTGCTGCATGTGGGCTTTCTCTAGTTGCAGGCGGGTGGGGGCTACTCTTCCCTGTGGCGCGTGGGCTTCTCATTGCGGTGGCTTCTCTTTCTTGCAGAGCACAGGCTCTAGGCACTTGGGCTTCAGTAGTTGTGGTTCGCAGGCTCTAGAGCGCAGGCTCAGTAGTTGTGGTGCCTGGGCCTAGTTGCTCTGAGGCACGTGGGATTTTCCTCGAACCTGTGCCCCCTGCATTGGAAAGCAGATTCTTAACCACTGTGCCACCAGGGAAGTCCCTCATTCTGATTTTAAAGGAAATAATTCTTTCTTACATTTAACCATTAGGTATAATATTATGAATCTTTGCTACATAACCTTTATCTGTTTAGGAGTTTCCTTTCATTTTTATTAAGCTATAATTGACATAATGGTATACTACTTCCAGGTGTATAAGGTAATGATTCAGTATTTGTATATATTGTGAAATGGTCACCAAAAAGTTGCTAAGAGAGTAGGTCTGAAAAGTTCTCATCACAAGAAAAAACAATTTTTGTAACTATCTATGGTGATGGATGTTAACTAGATGTTGCACATTTTTGATTGGATAATTTATCTTTCTGATTATTGAGTTATAATAGTTCTTTACATATACTAGATTTTTTTCCCTTGTACTTCTGCACTTTTGGTATCCAAAACCAGTTTTTGGCAGTATTTCAATTTATCAGTTTTTCATCAAATCATATTAGATATGTGATTTGCAAAAAATATCTCCCATTCTGTGGGCTGTCTTTTCACTTTCTTAACAGTGTCCTTTGAAGCACAGGTTTTAAAATTTAGTGGTGTTCAGTTTCTCTCTTTTTGTTGTCATTGTTGTTGTTGCTTTTGCTTTTGCTGTTGTATCTAAGAAACCATTGCCTAATTCCAGGTTATCAAGATGCATGCCTATGTTTTTCTCTAACAGTTTTATAGTTTTAGATCTTACATTTAGGTCTTTAAATGTGAGTTAAGTTTTGTGTATATGGTGTGAGGTAGGGGTCCAACTTCATTCGTTTGCATGTAGATAACCAGTTGACCTAGCACCTTTTGTTGAAAAGACTATTTTATTTTCCTCTAATTGTCTTGGTACCCTTTAAAAAATTCAATTGCCCTTAAATGCGAGGCTTTATTCTGCCTGTATCACACTCTCTTGGTTACTGTAGCTTTGTAATAAGTTTGTAATTAGCTGGTTTGAGTCCTCCAACTTTGTTTTTTGGGTATTTTTTTTTTTTAAAAGATTGTTTTGGCTATTCTGGATCCCTTGAATTTTGACATATACTTTACTATCAGCTTGCCAGTTTCTAAAAAGAAGCCAGTTGGTAATTTGATATCAATCTGTAGAACAATTTGGGGAGTGTTGACATCTTATTAAGTCTTCTGATCCATGAACATGAGATGTCATTTCATGTGTTCAGGTCTTTAATTTCTTTCAAACTGCAAATATTTTTTTAAGTTGCATAGCAAGTTAGCTAAAAAAGTACATGACTTTTGGGGACTGCTTAGCAGCTGTAAGTATTCCTTTTATTTTTATAGAGATAAAAATCATTATTAATGTGTTGACATTAAAAGCATTTATAAAGAAGTATGTATTAAAACAATATCCATTGCATTAAATAATTTCTGAAATAGGAGGGACAAATAAGTAAAAACATTTCAGTTAATATGTTAACCGAGGAAGTATAATGAAAAGTGCCTGAAACTAAAAGTCAGGAAACGGAAGCGTTTTCTAGCTCTGCACCTAACTAGGCATATAACCTTGGGGAAATTACTTTATCTCTCTAGGACTGTTCCTCACATTTAAAACGATATTATAATTTTTCCTAAACGGAAAGTCATGGGTTTATGCAGCCAATCTAAATATGGCATGCAAATGTGCACTTATTTTTAGCCTAAATCTTGAGGATTAATGTTTATAGAATTGTTTAGAGTTTAGATCTTCAACATTCTCACCCACCGTTCCCCCATCTACATTTTTCTTATCCAAATCCAGTTGTTTTTGGAAGTATTTACATATGATTTTAAACCAAGCACTAATATTATTCCCTATCTTAGAAGCATAAAAGAGAAAATATGTATAAAAGATTTTTACTTGCTGCAGATTAAATTAGAGGAGGATTTATATGGGGCTTAAATACCTATAATAAGTATAAAATAGAATTATGAGCAAAATTGTGGCTATGATTCATCCTTGAAATAACCAGGAAATGGATGCCATCTGTTTTAGTCAGAATTTTAATGATAATAAGTATACTTAAAACATCCAGTACAGGGGCTTCCCTGGTGGCCTAGTGGTTAAGAATCCTCCTGTCACTGCAGGGGACACAGGTTCGAGCCCTGGTCCGGGAAGATCCCACATGCCGCGGAGCAACTAAGCCAATGCGCCACAACTACTGAGCCTGCGAGCCACAACTACTGAGCCCACGTGCCACAACTACTGAAGCCTGAGCGCCTAGAGCCCATGCTCTGCAACAAGAGAAGCCACTGCAATGAGAAGCCCGCGCACAAGGAAGAGTAGCTCCCGCTCACTGCAACTAGAGAAAGCCTGTCTGCAGCAGCAATGAAGACCCAATGCAAACAACAAAAAAAAATCCAGTACAGTAAATAGAATAAAAAGTGTGGGCCAATATGTGTATTATATATTTAAACCTTTCTTTTTTTAGTGTTTTAAAGTAGCATAGCATAAAAATCTTTGAGCTTACAAAACTTTTTAAAAAAGTGAAGTATAGTTGATTTATAATAGTGTATTAGTTTCAGGTGTACAGCATACCCATTCAGGATTTTTGCAGATTATATTCCATTATAGGTTGTTACAAGATATTGGGTATAACTCCCTATGCTATACAGTAAATCCTTGTTGCTTATCTGTTTTACGCATAGTAGTTTGTACCTGTTAGTCCCATACCCTAATTTGTCCCACCCTCTCTGATAGCCATGTTTGTTTTCTATGTCTGTGAGTCTTTTTCTGTTTTGTATATACATTTACATTTTTTAGATTCCACAGAAGCTTAAGAAACTTTTAATGTACAAATTTTCTCAGCAACCCCTGACCTCCAATGCTCTGATGTACAGGTAGGTAGCTCCTATGTGAGATCCATGTACTCAGGAATCAGAACCGGTTTTTTATTGGCTTTTGAAGCTAATACTCAATAGCACCATCTACTGTTAACACAGTGAAATTTAATAATAGTGGAAAGAATAATAGATTCTCGTATCTTCATACTGGAATGAATACAAGAAATCTTCTAGTCCCAATTTCATAAGCTTACAGATAAAGAATGTGAGGTTCACAAGACAAGTAACTTGTTAAAAGTCACAGATTTCTTGCTAAAACTGTATTACAAGCTATTGCAAGCTAAAATTTCTGTAGATGCTTTCAAAGCGAGGAAACATATGGAAAAACAATTTATCCTAGTGATCAAGTCTCTAGGATTAAGAACCGAGCTGGTTCTGCTCCAGTGCTATCTTTGGCCAAGTTAATTAATTGCTCTGTGCTTCAGGTGCTACATCTGAAAACTGGCAACACATGTGCTTCTCAGGGTTTGTGTGAGAAGCAGAATATATATGTAGTAGACATATATGTAAAGTGCCATGCTTGATATATGGTGAACAATAATGGTGATATTATTTTTATTCACAAGTGGTGGAGTGGTTTTGAATTCAGACTTCTTTGACTTCAGTGTCTGTATTCTTGACCACACCAGACATCAGAAGAGACTAGCAGTATCACACATGCAAAATAAAACAATCCATGAATGTTTGATAACACACTATTTCAAAATTGGCATAGCATACGTTTTACGGGATTCTTTGATTCTGGGGAGAGTAGGAAGCTGGGCCTTATCTTCAATACTTGGAAAAGAGGTCCTTAGTTGCTTGTGTTATTACTATTTTGTCCAGCAAGTTTCCTCTCTTTAAGTGATAGACCCTGTCTGCTTGGCCTTGAGGGTGGGCACATGGCCAAGGCCTGGCCAACCATAACACTTCATGTTTCCTGGACAGAGTAAATGGTTCAGAGGACAAGTGATGCAAAAAGGGTCATTGTCCAGAGGAGTCAGAGAAATGAAAGACGTGTGATATCTTAGACCTCAGGCAAATATCGATACATCCTGCAAGGTACCTCATTCCTAATGAAGTGGGGTGGAGACCGTTGACTGTCATCCCATATTCATTCTCCTCTTCATCTAGCAACAGAACCCTCAAGCCTACATTTTCCAGTCTCCTTTGGACACACTGGGGCCAGTGGGATGTGAGTGAAATTGCTGAATGTCATTTCTACAATTTGATCTGAAACCATCAGTCATGTACGTTTCCATTCTCTTTTCCCCATTCATGTAGGCTGAAAAGCAAATGTGGCAGTGACTCAGCTTTAATCTTTAGGGGAAGACAATACCTTAGAAGTTGAACATGTTAGATAGTTTAGGATAAACTAGAAATAGTGTTTTACAGTGCTGTCACTCACTGGAAACAGTGCATGCATGTGGTGTTAGATTGTAAAGGCAATGCATAAGACGAAAATCCATTTAGGCATAATCATAAAAAGGAAGGACGTACTGATTCATGCTACGATATGGATGAAACTTGCAAGTTATGCTAAGTGAAAGAAATTAGACACAGAAGGCCATATATTGTATGATTCCATTTACATGAAATGTCCAGAATAAGTAAATCCATAGAGACAGAAAGTAGATTAGTGATTGCCAGGGCCTAGAGGGGGTGTTGCGGTGCAGACTGACTGCTAGGGGGCACCAGGCTTCTTTTTGGGGTGATGAAAATGTTCTGGAATTAGCAGTAATGATTGTGCAACTTTCTGAATACAGTAAAACCCACTGAACTGTACACTTTAAAGGAGTGAATTTTATGGTATGTGAATTATATCTCCAAAAATCCATTTAGGCTAAATTACCCTTGAAAGTCCTTCTCACAGAGCCTAATACAGCTAGTTTTACCTTCAATGTAAAAAATAAATTGCCTTTTTAACTTTGAGTTGAGTACTAAAGTAGTATGCTTGCATTAAGGAGCCCTGTTACCAAAAAATATATCTTATAACTTGAGTCACGCTCTGTTGTGTGAGATTCTTACATTATAAAGGGTAAGGGATATATTAGAGGTATTCAAAAGGTAACATGTATACCCCTGGGGTTAAAAGAAGGCTTTCCAAGAGGTCCTCAGGCACAGCCAGTTTTAAGGAAATGAATTTCCAGATCCTCAACTCCCACGTGTTATCTTTTCTAGATTGATCTGTGGCTAAGTTGTCATGTCATTATGTCCTATTGTCCTTTCCTACCTCCCATTTTTCAATTTATAGGAGAAAGGCATACTCACCTGTAATAAATTCTTACCAGGGTAGAAACTTCAAGGTGCCAATCTGACAATTTGAGATACTCTTGTTTGGGGAAGCCTCCTTTAAATCAAGGACCATAAAGCCATGATGTTGGCTTTATGGGTGTTGCATTTTTTTTTCCTTGTCTTATATTTCTGTCATTTAATTCAGAAGGAGCTGAATAATATTATAGTAAAATTCCTTTCATTCATTTTTACATATTTAGAGGAAAAATCTATAAAAATGAAAGTTAGGAATAGAAGTTCAGGCCTCTATTCGGCACGTAATTACTGGATTCCCACACCTCCATCACGATAAAGTAAATACTCTAGCAGACTGTAAAAAGAAGGCGGCAGCGGATGAACGGGTCGGAGGTTGGGCACATCCTTTCCGTGAGACCAACAAAAACGCAGTAGTTTCTCCTACACTCGGGCTAACTGCAGCGCCCACAACGGCACACATTTCTGCTCACTGGTTGAGTTCACATGCATGGCAGTCCTTTCTAAAAGCTTTCTGAAAGCATGGTTGTGTTTAAATGATACGTGGCCTGTTTAGGCCGGCTCCAGCGAAACATCCAAACACCCGGCGGGCAGCACGCTCTCTCCGCTGAGCGGGTGCCCCCAGTCGCTCCACCAGGAGCGTGGGAAGGGCAGGGCGGGCGGGCAGAAGGCAGCTCGAACAGCCACATGGTTTACCTACCGTTTCCCAGGAGGGTCGAGTGGGCGTGGAAGACGAACGGGTGCCTGCACCACTGTGACAGCACAGACCACGAGCTTCGGCCTACCGACCCTTACGTCACACTTCGCTGGGCTTTGCCAAGGACGTGCGCGAGAACCAGGCCAACCCCCGCGTGCCTCCGCGCCTGGCTCCGCCCACCGCGCTCGTAGCCCCGCCCCAGCCCTGCCCAGTAGTGGGGGGGCCCACCCGTCGCACTTCCGGCGCCAGCCTCCAGACCGGCCTCGGTCGCTTTTTACTTCCCTCTTCCTGGCTTTCTTCCCCCGCCCCCATCTTCTTTAACACTGTCACGTGAGGGGCGAGCGCGGGGGCTGCTGGGATAAGTACGCCAGTGGGTCAGGGTTCGGCCCCAACATGGCGGTTCCTGTCGGGCGGCGACAAACGCTTTGCCGTCGGGAGGATTAACTGGCGATTGTTGGCGTCTCCACCTATCAGGGTGGAATGCAAGGACGCCGGGGCGAGTGCTGAGGAGCGGCGGTGACGGAGAGGGGTCGGTGGCGGGTGCCCCGGGAGCCGAGGCGGCGGCGTCTGTTCTGTTGGTCTCAAGGCTTCAGTGTCGGGCCCCGCCCGGCCGAGCCGGGCCGGGCCAGGCCGGCGGGCGGAGGCAGTAGTTGCTGCAGCCGCAGGATCAGCCTCTGAGAGTGGGCCGGAGGGCGGGCGCCGCTGCTGCCTCTGCCGCGGTGATGGCCCAGTGTGTACAATCAGTGCAGGAGCTCATCCCGGACTCCTTCGTCCCCTGTGTCGCCGCGCTGTGTAGCGACGAAGCCGAGCGGCTCACTCGTCTCAATCACCTTAGCTTCGCGGAGTTGCTTAAGCCCTTTTCTCGCCTCACTTCTGAGGGTATGTGGTCTCCCCTTTTCACTGAGCTCCCGCAAAGCTGGGGCCGGGAGAGGGAAGTTGGGGGCGGGCAGGGAAGAGAAGGGCGGTGTTTACATCCCGGAGCCGGTAGAGTGGCGTTGGGCTGGGCCCCCGCGGTGTCTCCGGTGGCCTTAGGAGGAGGGGCCGTGAGGTGGTCAAGACATCATGGTCCTAACCTCCAGTTTTTCTAGGCACTTCCCCGACCAGCCACACTGTTAGGTAATTAAAAATGTGAGTCCCAGAGAAGGGCATTGAGACTGTTCTCAGCCGCCACAGGGAGGGAATTAGGAAGTTGCAAGGTAGGGCAAGGTAAGAAGATGCTCCCTGTTAGACGACTAGGTCTTAGGGGGAAGACGACGAATCATTTTCCCCTGGGAGTTAAACCGGGCTTTCAAAGTTGTCTTGAGTATTATATTCTTTAGCAGTGAGGTGCATCCCCTTCAAGCGTTCTGTTCAGTTATTTTACTTTTTTCTTTTGAGAATTCAAACATTTCCTTAGGGATCCAGTATTTTAATCTCTCAAGAAAATAAAAAGAATTATAAAATTAATGAAACTTGCAGCAGCCTTTTTTTGCCTAATGGACGAGGAAATAAGGACAAGTTGTAGTTAATTTAATCGAGATAGTTGGAGTTATGATTTATAGGGATGGAAAAGTCCTGAATTTTTTTTTCAGTTAAAAGTTTAATCAACGGGAGAAATATCTTTTATAGAAGAGCTGCCTGTTTTCTCCAGCTTTAGATTCTTTATTAGGGAAAAGTAAGTGTAATAATAGTCAAGTGTGGTTTAGCCAATATCTTTACCTGTACTTTGCAAACAGAACATAGTAAAGTATAGGGAAAGTTCTGTGTTAAGAACTTTAAAATAAAAAGGTTCTATAATAAAGCTGTGTCAAGCCAACGACCATGGTTTTTTGGTTATGACTTCACACAAAAAAATGCTGCGCCATAAATTTATTTATTTACATGCCACACGTGTATTCTTTGGGAGAATATCTCCATTATAAGTTTGCTTTTGTATTTATTATTTTTTTAAAATAAATTTATTTATTTATTTTTGGCTGTGTCGGGTCTTCGTTGCTGTGCACGGGCCTTCTCTAGTTGCGGCGAGCAGGGCCTACTCTTTGTTGTGGTGCGCCGGCTTCTCATTGCGGTGGGCCGGCTTCTCATTGCGGTGGCTTCTCTTGTAGAGCACAGGCTCTAGGCGTGCGGGCTTCAGTAGTTGTGGCTCGTGGGTTAAGTAGTTGTGGCTCACGGGCTCTAGAGCGCAGGCTGAGTGGTTGTGGCGCACGGACTTAGTTGCTCCGCGGCATGTGGGATCTTCCCGAGCCAGGGCTTGAACCTGTGCCCCTTGCATTGGCAGGCAGATTCTTAACCACTGCGCCACCAGGGAAGCCCTCACTTGTGTATTTAAAGGAGAGAGAGAGAGAGCTATCCAATAAAGCAAAGATTGGGAACTCTTGGATTTTCTTCAGCATGTACTTTAGCCATCCATCTCACCTCCTCCAGTATTGTCCTAAGTCAATAAAAACAATAAAGCGCGCTACATTCTTAAATTCTTAAAAGACAAAACAGTGCGTTTGATTTTGAGCTGTGTGCTCTTTTCTGCTTTGTTAATAAAGAATAATAATGCAAACACCTATACCTACTTACGTAGCATTTGTCTTTGAGTCCTCGAGTCCTATGAGGTAGATACCGTTAATACCATTTTAAATTTGAGGACGTTGAGGCCCAGAGATGTTAACTTGTCCAGTCTTACAGGTGGGAAAGATTTAAAAACAGGCAATTTGATTCAAGACAAGGTGTTCTTAATCAAGTCGTCTTATCTGCTGGTAATATTTAGAATCACCTATTCACACAAGGGAGCAGTGCTGTCCAGTAGTAAAATAATGTGAATCACATGTATAACTTTTATTTAGTAGTCACATTTAAAAAGGTGAAAAGAAATGGGTGAAAGCAGTTTAAGTAATATCTTATTTAACCCAATATTTCCAAAATGTTGCCATTTCAACATGTAGTAAATATACAAAAATCTTAATGAGATATTTTGCATTTTTTTTTATTGCTAAGTCTTTGAAACTTGGTGTGCATTTTACACTTATATTACATCTCAGTTTGGACTAGATATGTTTCAAGTACTCAGTAGACACATGTGGCTGGTGCCTCCTGTATTGGACAGTGCAGTGAATAGAGGCTGAAATCAGTACTCTGCTTTCCTTGTGTAGACTACAAAAGATTTAAGGGAGGAGTATAGTGAGTTGGACTTTAATAGGTCGACGGTTGGTGGAAAAGAAGAGGGTGGGCATTCCCTGTTGAAGACAGGGATGAGGTTAGAATGGTATGGGCAAAGGTATAAATTATGATTCAATGGTTGGGGGGAACAGTGGGAGAAGTCCCTATTGAGTACAGGATAGTAAGGGAAAATACCTAGATAAGGAAGGATCTTGAATTCTAGGAAAGGAATTTTTGATTTCATATCTAATGGTAAATATGTGGCACTCACAGATTTCTTAAGCAAGTGTATGGAGTTTTGGGGGAGTTGGTGTGGTTTATAAGCAATTGAGTTTAAAAAAAATTTTTTTTAGTACAGTAAAGTTTTGTGTGTGCTACATAAAAACAAAAGATATCATTATTTTATTTTTCAAAATATGTTCTGTAGTACACCAGTTGTATGTTTCCTGGAAAAATTTTGTGGTCAAATAAGTTTGCTTAATATAGCATGTGTTTGGGAGAATTAGTGTCATTCAGCATATGGAGAGTTCTGGGAACACCTGCTGTAAAGAGACCTTTTAAAAACTTAATCCAGTACTTCCCAAATTTATTTGAACATGGAGTTGATTTTTCAGACAGCTATCTTGAGCAACCGGTAATCCATGGGCAGCACAGTGGGGAATGTTGCTTCATAGTACAGTATTCAAGAAACTATATTTATATGGTAGTCTGTAAAAGTAAGGTAATGATAGAGCTGAATTTCACCCTGAAATTGAGATGTTATATGATACATAACATCACCTTTTGTGACATTATAATCTTAATGAAGCCTTAATATAATTATTTAATTCTGAACCTTTGGATTTTTTGTGTGTGATTTAAGAGCATTTCTCAGTCATTCTTAGCTTTTGCCTTTCTCTTTACTAAGATGGTTTTGTGCTATTCCAGTATATTACTTATCTATTGTTGTGTAACAAATTACCCCCAAACTTAGCACCTTAAAACAAAAGCATTTATTATCTCTCAGTTTCTCAGGAATCTGGGAGTGGCTTAGCTGGACAGTTCTCTCTTGAGGTTACAGTGGAGCTGTTAGCAGAGACTGTGGTCATCTAGGGCTGGAGGATCCGCTTCCAAGCTCACTCATATGGTTGTTGGCAAGTCTCACTTCCTCACTGGATGCTGGCCTGAGACCTCAATTCTCTGCCATGTGGGCTTCTCCATAGGTTCCCTGAGTGTCCCCATGACATTAGCTTATCCCAGAGGGAGTGATCAGAACCCAAGATGGAGGCTGAACCCTTTTTTTAAAAATATAAATTTTGGGGCTTCCCTGGTGGCACAGTGGTTGAGAGTCTGCCTGCCGATGCAGGGGACACGGGTTCTTGCCCCGGTCCGGGAAGATCCCACATGCCGCAGAGCGGCTGGGCCCATGAGCCATGGCCGCTGAGCCCGTGCGTCCGGAGCCTGTGCTCCGCAACGGGAGAGGCCACAGCAGTGAGAGGCCCGCGTACCGCAAAAAAAAAAAAAAAAAAAAAAAAAAAAAAAAATATATATATATATATATATATATAAATTTATTTATTTATTTATGGCTGCGTTGGGTCTTCGTTGCTGCACGCGGACTTTCTTTAGTTGCGTCGAGTGGGGGCTACTCTTCGTTGCGGTGCATGGGCTTCTCATTGCGGTGGCTTCTCTTCTGGAGCACGGGCTCTAGGCACGTGGGCTTCAGTAGTTGTGGCATGCGGGCTCAGTAGTTGTGGTACATGGGCTCAGTAGTTGTGGCGTGCAGGCTCTGTAGTTATGGCGCATGGGCTTAGTTGCTCCACAGCATATGGGATCCTCCCGGACCAGGGCTCGAACCCGTGTCCCCTGCACTGGCAGGTGGATTCTTAACCACTGTGCCACCAGGGGAGCCCTGAACTCTTACAACCTTATCTCAAAAGTAGTATACCATTGTTCTTGCTGTGTTCCATTGGTCACACATACCAGTCCTGGGATGTGGGAGGGGACTCCACCAGAGTATATACCAGGAAATAACCGGGATCATTGGGTGCCATTTCAGAGTCTGGCTGCCACACATAATAACTAATTTCTGGATTATTAGTAAGATTACCCAATAACTAATAATGTAATAACTGGTTAACCCGTTCTCTGAATATAGGGCACAACTAGAATAACCTTTTTGTGTTAACACTTCCGGATACTAGAGTCAATTTAAAATTTTGAAAGAGGTTTAATACATACATGGCTACTTATGTTATTTGATAATTATGGATCACCCCTTCAAGGAAACTACTTGTACAGTACACTCTAAAAATATCAGAAATGTACCATAGTATCTTTGTGTTTTTTGGTCTCTCTGTTTCATAGTTAGACCAGCTGAGAAGTTTCATTAGGGAGAGAGGCCTGCATATGTTTATTTAAATAATTTAGAAAACAATTACAGACGGATGCAGAGAATACAAGAACCATCCAGGTCCTCATTACCTAGAGCCAATGAATCTTGTCATATTTGCTTTGTATCTTTTCCTTTCCTTTAAAAAGAAACATTATAGATAGAGCTGAATTCACCTTTTTACCCTTCCTCAGTCCCATTTCTTTCCTTCTTTCATCATAGGTAATCATTATAATGGAATTTGCGTGTATACTTTCTGTACATATATTTAGTTTTGCAATACAAGTACACATATTCATGCCACATGTAGTATTTTAAAAAGATTTTTGTTTAATGTCTTTTAATTAAAGATTTAGAAGTCAACAGAACACACAGGAAATTTAGGAAGACAGTTTTTAACAGATGTAACTTTATTTAAAATGTAGGCGGGCTTGAGCTTAAAAGTTTGGTATAAAGTGTTTTCCATTGGTGAAAATAACGTCAATTTTTAATGGGTAGGTACCCAAAGTCAGTTTTCCAAAAGGTGCCTCGTATTTGTATATGATCCATGATGTACTTCAAATAGAGTATGTTGTACGTGCTGCCTCCATCTTAACTATACAGTCATGTGTCAGGCTTGTGCTGAGTGCTTTACACTTACTGTGTCTTCTAAGAATATCTCACCTAAATCCTTCAAATAACCTTGTGAAGTACATTACTTTCTTTATATGTTATAGATGAAGAAATTGAGCATGGGAAAGATTAAAAGTTGTTTAGGGTAACCCAGTTAATAAGTGGTGGGTTGGAATTTCAAATAAAGTCTGACTCCAAAAGTTGGGCCCTTAATCAATACAGTGGACTGCTTCTTATAGTACCATGGCAACTAATCATCTTGTCTTATTATATTTATGAGAAAAAATACGCTCACATTTCCTTCTGTGCACCGTGGACACTGTCTTGCTACAGTTGCCTGAGAACCTGTTCCTTGGCCTTGAAGCCCTGAACCACTGGTTATAAATCCCATAGACTGAGCCAAGGCAGAGAGGAGGCAGGAGGTATTCGGTTAGGAGAAGGGATCTGGGCATTGTTTTTTTTTTTTTCCTTTCTTTCTTTTTCATAGACTTTATTTGTTAGAGCAGTTTTAGGTTCACAGCAAGACTGAACAGAAAATACAGAGTGTTCTCATATACCTCCTGTTCCAGCACACGCACAGCCTCCCCTCACTGTCAACATCCGGCACCAGAGCGGCATTGATTTTTATGATACTAGAATAGGGGCTGAGAATGGAGGCATCGCTATCGGAGAAGCAGAGGAAGCCTGCAGACAGCATTTAATTCCCTTTCTTCCCTTTTCCTATTTTCAGTGTTGATACCATAGACCTCACACTGCCGTGGACCAGTCTTAGGGGGAGGTGAGAATTAGACATTTGGTATGGATGGTAGTTGGTCCCTGGCAACTCTAACATAAGAGGAAGGAAAGGACCTAGAGTAGAGTAGTTGTGAGCAGTAGCATTGTGGGAGAGGAAGGTTAGACTGTTTAGCTTGCCCTTTTGGTGTATAATGGAATGTTGTAAGTTGGTTGTATTCTCGAAGACTGTTCCACTTGGAATTTCTGGTTTCCAAATTGAGCATCCTCTATAAACCATTAACCCAGTTTATTATTGTTGTAATAGTTGGCCTGTTATGCTTTGTACAGAAGTAATTTCAAGTTTTTCTCTTTTTTCTTTTTAAGTTCATATGAGAGATCCCAATAATCAGCTTCACGTAATCAAAAACTTGAAGATAGCAGTAAGCAACATTATCACCCAACCACCTCAGCCTGGAGCCATTCGGAAGCTTTTGAATGATGTTGTTTCTGGCAGTCAGCCAGCAGAAGGATTAGTAGCAAATGTGATTACGGCAGGAGATTACGACCTCAACATCAGTGGTATGTAATAAGGTTTATTATTATTTTTAAAATGACATTTTCTTTTTATTAGAAAAGGTAATTCTATAACTTGGAAATCATTCAACACTTAAGTGCTTGCTGAGTGCTAGAGCCTGGAAATACAATGTTGAAAAAAAAAGCCCTTGCTTTTAAGGAGGTTACAGTCAAGTAAGCAGGCAGCCATTCAAATAACTATGAATTATGTGATTTCACTTTACTTTTTCATAATGAAAAATTTTTTTTGTAGTTCTAATTGTAAAGTTAATACAAGCTCCTTGAGGGCAGGAACTTTGGCTCTTTATTTTATTCCTAGTATCTAAAGTAATGCCTAGATCATAAGCATAATAAATATTTCTTGAATGAAAGAACTAACAGTAGATAAAAAACTATTCTCTTGTGACATTAAGTAATACTGTGATTACATAAAAAGCATTAAGTTTATTATATTTTTTATCTTGCTTAGTGCTAAGTGGAGGAAATGTTTATAATATATAAATAAATATTTGATCTTAATCTGATTTGAAAGATAAATGTTTTCATAATAGGCTTGGTAGGTAAAATTATGTAATACTCTGTAAAGTGAGTTAGCAGTGGTTGGTGTGACTCTTTTTCAGTATGAAAAAGACTTAATGGGGAGACATGGGATAGATTTTTAGAGGGGAAAGATTAAAAGTACATCATCTGGGAGTTCCCTGGCAGTTCAGTGGTTAGGGCAGTGCGCTTCCACTGCAGGGGAGCACAGGTTCGATCCAAGATCCTGCATGCTGCATAGTGCGGCCAAAAAAAAAAAGAGAAGTACATCATCTAATTAGGATATTTTAGCAGCCTAATAAAATAATCTTAGATCAGTATAACTCATAATCTATTACTTTAACACCTCCTAATTGCATATTTAAAGATTTTTCCAAACATACAAAGAGAAATTAAGTGGCGTGTTTTAAATCCTGAAGTTAGTTGGTTGCACTTGTATGCTTAGAAGTATTTGTAGATTTATTTTGTTTAAATGTTTATAATTTTTCTTCTTTCTCTGTCATTTTAATTCCAGCAAGGCAAGTTAACTTAATAAGACTAAGTTTAGAAGATTATGGTTATCTTTGTAAATCAAAAGAATCCATTTTCAGGATACATATTTTAAGCAGTTCCTGGCATAACATGTTTTCAACATGAGGCAAAATTTGCAGATTTCTGGGAGAAAGCAGTGGAATTTGAACTATTTCTGTCATCAATGGAAAATTCATGTTGAGATGTGAAGGGCAATGAATCAAGGGCCAGAGTTATCCAGTAGTTAATTGGATAACTTGAATAAGTCACTTATTCAGAATCAGTTTTATTCTTTGAAAACAAGAGGAATTGGCTAGATTACGTCTTAAGGCCTCTTCTAGACCTTTAATCCTGTGATTCTATTTTATAGGGACTTTAACATTTTTATTATACATGCAACAAATATTTATTGATTTCCTACTGTATGCTTTGCATTGAGATCAGAGATGAATGAGATGCTATATATAACTTCATATATTAGTCATATATCTGGTCAATAATTATAATACATTCGAATTTATAGTATCTTAAGATGACAATATGTTGTAATAGAGATATGGCATATCCAATATGCCAAAGTGCTGAGGGGCACACAGAGAAGGATTAACTATCATATTTTTAAAAAATTATCTTTTTCTATACTGAAAATATTTTCCTAACCTCCAAAGTTTATATACCTATAACATAAAAAAAATTTAATTTATCAGAATGATATATACACAGAGACATAATGCTAAAAAGACTTGAGAGGAACAAGCAACAGTTGATCTGCTCTCTGCACCCCTGCCCCACCAACTCTTTTCTCTGGTATTCATTTCGTGTTTCTAAGTAATATTTTTATATGGCTATTTATGGCTTAATTAAAATTTTTATTTATTGATTTCTCATTATAATTGATGAAGATTTAGCTTAATTACTCCCCTTCCTCCATCTCCCTAATGCAGTTTTTATAATTTTTGATTAATACTCACTGTTTACAGTACTGTGACTGAGTATTCACTTCTTCACTGCTGAGCCGAATGTTGGGCTTTCAGTTCATTCTTATACAGCTCTTGTTTTTTTTTTTTTTTCAGTATTTAGTAATTGCCTTTTTAAAAACAACTTGCCCAGAGTTCTTTCTATTTTTTACTAGTCCCTCAGACTTCTAATAGCCTCTCACTCAGTAAGATTTTCCCCTTGACAGATTAATTTATGAGATAATCCATTTATTAAGATCTCCTTCCTGAAGTTTTCTCTCTTTCTACTCCAGGCATTCTCTATGGGGAATGATACCATCCCTCAATGGGGTGAAAATTTGGTACTTGGGGAACAAAAATATTAGATATTATAATGGTTTGTGGCTCTCCAAAGGACAGCAGTCTGTAAATGGATACACAGTATATCTAAGTATCTAACAATATTTTTAAGTATTCTTTGGGGAGAATGATCAATTAGAAAAATGTCTAAAAAGGCTCATGGGGGGAGATAATGAAATAAAAGTTTCAAAACACTGTTCTACTCAGTCGTGGTCTGGTTGCTTTCCAAGGCCTGCTCCACTGCTGCCTTTCTGGAGATTTCTTTCCCTTTTCTGTAGCCTCTCATTCATATATTTTTTGGTGTATTTTGTTGATTTGGTGAAGGATCTCCAGCGGTTTCCTGAGAAAAGTTGTGTGAAAGGTAAAATTTTTGAGGAATGAATGTCTGAAAAGGATATTAGTAAATTGTTGTTGGCTTCTTTTAAGTCTTTAAGTTTTCTTCTATCCTATGCTTTTTCTTTCATTTGTATTATTTTTCAGTTTGTTTTGTTCTCTTTTTCATGTTGGAAACTTTCCTTAAATGTCTGGTGAGCCTTTGGCATTATTTTCTATTTCAAATTGAGGTATTATAACCCTGATTGGGCATAAAAAAGTTTGTCATCTTGTGGACTTCTTTATTGGGTGGTAAGGCTGTGAATAGGCTTGAGAGTTGCCCAGTTTTTATTACTCACAGTTCTTTTTTTTTTTTGGCCGCACTGCGCAGAGTGCGGAATCTCAGTTCCGTGACCAGGGATTGAACCCACTCCCCCTGCATTGGAAGCTCGAAGTCTTAACCACTGGACCACCAAGGAAGTCCCTTCTCACTATGAATTATTTGGGGTCATTTAATTATCTTTAGAGAAAGATTCTCAAATCCGATGTCTGGTTGGCTGTATATTAGGGATTGGCATATTTATTTTTTTATAGTTTATTAAAGCTGTTTGGTATAGATAGTTTATAGGAACAATGTGGTCATGATTTAGTTGTGAGAAATTTTATCTAATTATATTACTTACATTCTCAGGTCCCTGCCAACATCTCCACATAAGGAAAGATTCAGTGCCATTTGCTTTTAAAAGTGGGTGGAGGCATTACTATAGCTGAACTCCTTAGGCAGATTTTAAAAAAGAATTCCAAGTGGTTAGGACAAACTACAGAAGAAAACAGTTTGTTCAAGTTCTTTCCCTGCTACTTAACGCACCTCCCTTTAGCTTTATTTTTATGTTGGTCTTGAAGCCTGGGAATGTGATATGAAGGACTGAATTCATTTTAATAAGATTCTGTTATAACAGAATACTTCTCTTTGGAGATATGAGAGTGGTTTTATCCATTGTAAATAAGATTAATTCTCTGTTTGTCTAGAAATACGCTTCTAGTTTTTACCATTAATGTGAGTCATCATACTTTTCATGCATTCTATTTATGAAATACACGTTAGATATTTACCTCATAAGCTTGGCTTAACAGTGCCACGTTTTCTTCATCAGATTGGTCAATTAAAGCTAGTGTTCCTTAGTACAGTAATTGGAAAGACACAACAATGGAATTGAAAGAATCTTCATTATATACAGTTATTTCCTGTGGTGGTCTGTTCCAGATTGTTTACACTCCACTCCTTGCCTATTATCTTTTTTTCCATTCAGCTACTGCTGTTTTTAGCATTTCTGTCTCATTTTTCTAAAACGGAGATAATTTTATCTATCCTATCACCTACTGTCTATTGTGTTTACTTTTTTTTAAGGCAATGAAAAATTTTTTTTTAAATTTTATTATTTGGCTGCGTTGGGTCTTAGTTGCAGCACGTGGGATCTTCGTTGCAGCATGCAGGATCTTTTGTTGTGGTGTGCAGGCTCAGTAGTTGCGCTGCGTGGGCTTAGTTGCCCCACGACATGTGGTATCTTAGTTCCACAACCAGGGATGGAACCTGCATCCCCTGCATTGGAAGGCGGATTCTTATCCACTGGACCACTAGGGAAGTCCCTATTGTGTTTACTCTTTTTTTTTTAGATATAAATTTGCTTATTTATTTATTTATATTTGGCTGTGTTGAGTCTTTGTTGCTGCGTTTGGGCTTTCTCTAGTTGCGGCGAGCGGGGGTTACTCTTTGTTGCAGTGTGTGGGCTTCTTATTGCGGTGGCTTCTCTTGTTGTGGAGCACGGGCTCTAGGTGCGTGGGCTTCAGTAGTTGTGGTGCGCTGGCTCAGTAGTTGTGGTTCGCAGGCTCTAGAGTGCAGGCTTAGTAGTTGTGGCGCACGGGCTTAGTTGCTCCGCGGCATGTGGGATCTTCCCAGACCAGGGCTCGAACCCGTGTCCCCTGCATTGTCAGGTGGATTCTTAACCACTGCGCCATCTGGGAAGCTGGACGTATAGCATTTTAGACTAACACTGTCTAATAGAAATATGTAAGCCATTTACATTATTTTCAGTGTTCTGTAGCTACAATAATGAATGTAAAAAGGGGGCATTCCCTGGTGGTCCAGTGGTTAGGACTCTGTGCTTTCACTGCCGAGCACCCAGGTTCAATCCCTGGTAGGCAAACTAGATCCCACAAGCTGCGCATTGTGGCCGAAAAAAAAAAATGTAAAAAGAAACTGGTGAAACTAATTTTAATAATATATTTAATTTAATTCCAGTTTATATATATATATATATATACACACACAAAAAAATTATCATTTCAAATGTAATAAATGGAAAATTTTATTCTTTTTCTTATATTGTCTTAGAAATCTTATGTGTATTTTACACCTACAGCACACCTCAGTCAGACAAGCTACATTTCAGGTGCCCACTAGCCACATGTGGCTAGTGGCTACCTACTTTATTGGACTCTGATGACAATGGTGAAATTGATCATATACAGAAATCCCAGTCTATGAGTCTTCAGATGACAATATCCAGGACAATTTTCCTCAAGCTCAAGAACTGATGAGTGAACAATGTATTTCTAAGAACAAAAAGAAAATACAGTATTTTCATCCAGCTAATCACTAATTTAGCAGAAAAGACTTCACACAATATTTTGAGATGATAACCTAGACCATCCCATTTTGTTAAAGGACATGTGACCGTATTCTTTCATCTTTTATGATCATAAGTTTGTGTAACAAAATTTACTTGATACAGTTTGTAAGTGGACAAATGCTGAAAGCAGGTATGTGTATGAAGGTAATCTGAAAGAATTAGATGATGTAGAAGTAAAAAATTTATTAGCTTGATCGTTCTGTTTGCTGTTTAGAAGTCTAAAGAATGAAAACGTTTTGCAGTGATGGAGCAAATAGAATGACCTTTTTCTTTTCAGCGAATATGAGCCATCACATTTTTCCAAAATATTGCACCTTGACTATGCAAGAGCAAGAAGAACCAGAAGTAATGATAAACTAGAAGTTGTTAGAGATGTGTTTGAATCTGGAATTGGTATTTACATGATGGATGTGTTCTAGGTTTGTGCATGATAGTTGATGAACAGTTAGTTGCATTCAAAAAACGTTGCCTGACTGAGGCATGTATCTTTAAAATGGGGAATATATGGAATATAATTTGAGTTCGCTTTACTAAAATTTATTAAAAAGTTTGTTATGGTTTTACTGTTAATTCTGTAAATAATTTGTAAACTGAATTAAAAATACAATAAAATATCAAGGGTCAGTTAGATCCAGATAGTAAATGCAGTGACTATTTTTCCTGATATACTGAGGGTTAAAAGGAATATAGTTTCAATAAAGGACAACCTGTTTTAAAAAGTCTTCTCCTGTGGTGTGTGAGAAATTTAATAATTGGGCATAAGTAATCATGACTCTCATCTCTTTAGAATACTTTGATTTTTGCTGATTTTTCTGAAAACACTTGATTAGAAATATTCTCTTCAAGGATAGTTCTCAAGGTTGTTGTTAAAATACAAGGTTAGTATTTCTTAGCTCTTCATATTATTTAAGATTATTTGATTTGCAAAATGCTCATAAATTTTATATGAGTTCTGGTTTTAGTTTGTTGGTGCTTTTGTAGTCTAAGATACTCTGAATTAAACCATATATTCTGATAATCACTGTGTTGTCAAGTATTTTTGACCTTGAAACTGTATTTTAAAGAATTAAATAATTATACAGCATCTGATTATCTGATTTCTTTTCCTTACTTGAATAGTTTCATTCTGAAATATACTAAGTTTTGGTACTACTGTTTATCTAAAGTTATAATCTTAAGTGACA
Source organism: Delphinus delphis (assembly GCF_949987515.2). Lineage (NCBI taxonomy): Eukaryota > Metazoa > Chordata > Mammalia > Artiodactyla > Delphinidae > Delphinus > Delphinus delphis. Next base: position 46,668,355 of record NC_082695.1, on the reverse strand, counting down.
ACATTGTGTGGAATTTGTAATATTTCTTAGTGCTATTTTGTTTAGTCTGAATGGTGGTTTTCTGGTACTTTCAACTTTTGTGAATGATTAGAAAGGGAAAATATGTGATTTACAGGTGACATTTATGTTTAGGGTAGTCAGTCTTTTTCACTGGCAGGTTTGGGATTTCTAGTGATAGTATTTGGTTTCAGTAGAAAGAGGACCAGAGTTGCTCTAGGTCTAGCTCACTGCCGGCAGCCCTTGTTAGGTATGTATTGGAACACTAGTAACTGTGTCTGAAGCTACTGGCACTAAGAAGGGAACAAAGAAGAAATGGGGAGAGAGAGAGGGCTGCATTTTATGAGTGTGAGTGGAGGATATAGAGCATTATGTTGTTTTTCAGCTCTTAGCTGCCTTCCTTACCCTTCTTACCAAGGGAAAAGTACATTCTGCATAGAGAAACTTGAACTGGTAGGATAACATGGTTGCTGTTTCAATTCCAACCAAAGAACATGTAGAGATGGAAAGGAGTATGAGCAAAATACCGATTTCATCCCAAAATAAGTACAAGAGAATTTTTAAGGGAAGAGAATTGTCACTAAATGTTAGTCTTTTGTTAATATTAAAAAAATTAATAAACTATTTTTTTCCACTTTCTTCAAAAATGTCACTAGAAAAAGCAAAAAAGAAGGATGCCCTAGACTTATTGACATGTAAGAAAAATAAAGGGAGACTTCTAGCCCTTCAAGGAAACATGTGGCTGAGGGAAAAACTTACCTCATCAACCTGAATGTGACCTACCTGAAGGATAAAACCCACTTCTGCCATATACATTTAGAAGATTTTCCTGTGCTCCTTATATTCTTTGTTGAGTACCGAGTGTTTTCTTGCACCAGTATTTAGAAAGTATTATTTCCGTTTAAGAACTCCTGCATGTGTGTACTTGCTATTTTTCTTTTTAATTTTAGTTATGTAGACATTTATATTGTTCCAAAGTCAAAACTGTGAAACAAGGTACATTTGCAGAGGTCTACCTTCTGTTCAGGCCCTTCCCCTTTCTTATCTGTTCTTTCTTCTTTCTCTGATACATGATGGCATTTGTTGGTGGCATTTATCCTTCTGTTATTTCTCTTTGACAATATAAGCTAATACATGTGTGGCTTTCTGTATCTTCTTCCCTTTCACAAAAATGTATACTTCTCTGCTGTTGTCTTTTTTCATTTAATGTATTCTGGGAGCACTTCATAGTAATATATAGAGATTTTCCCCTTTCTCTTAAAGCTGCATAGTGCCTCCATTTAATGTCCCCCCCGATGGACATGTAGGTTTTCTAGTCTTTTATTCCAGATAGTGTTGCAAAGGATAGCTGTTTTGGAAGACCTAATTTGTTTATTCAGAACTCCCCAGCCCACCGTGAAACAAACCCCTTTTCATATGTCTACATTTTGTTTGTCTACATATGTCTACAGCTTACTGTTATTTGTTAATTTGTTAATAATTTGTTAATGTTGCATCATTGAAGCAACAAACAGAAAAATAATCAAAGCTGATAAAGTCATTTCCCCCATCTGTGGAGATTCCTTCTTCTTTAACCAAAATTTTCACTACCTAATCTTTATATTTTCTTGGCATTGGATTAAATGAAAGTTAATACTAATTTTCAAGTTAGAGACTAATTTTGATTCATTTGGCGGGAAGATATATTTACTGGTTGGTAAGAAAATTGCTTTCCTGTTTTAACAGACTAATCCTTGTCATTCATTCTCTGATTTTTGCCACTTTTCATATATATTGTACTGTTTCTGGGAATCTTTTTCCTCTTCTATAGCAATGAACATGAGATTTTTGTAATAGCCCTCCTAAACAATATGTGGGTTATTCTCATAGGCATTTTTGCAATTAAAGTTTTTTTGTATATATGGCACCAGGTTGGATATGTTATTCGGTCAAAATGAATAGCTTTTTTTCTTCAACCTTCCCAGTCGTTTAATGTAGTATTATAATGTAAACAGAAATTATACTTGCTGTGTTTTCAGTGATTCTAAGAATAAGACAAAAAAGTACACAAGGTTTTATAGTCAGCATAAGTAAATAGGAATGGAGTATCCTTTTAGTAAAACTGTGATTTAGATAATCTGCTTAAACCTAATGAAATGACTAAGTTTAACTAAATTCAAATTTTTAACATTAGAATAGTTTTAATGTAAAATGCATAGCATGGAGCAAGAGAGATTTGAAATTTTAAGAATCAACATCATATACATGTATACAAAAAGTGAAAACACACGTCTTTGTATTTGATTATAAGGTAAGTATGCTTTGAAATTCCATTTGAAGAGGTTTAGTTGCTATCATACTCAAGTAATCAAATTATAAAGTAGGGTTTGGCAGCCTCACCACTGTTGACATTCTGAACAAATAATTCTTTGCTGGGGTCGGGGGGTGCTGTCTTGTTCTCCTCATTCTAGGCTGTACTGCATCATTCCATCATTCCTGACCTATTTCCCTAGATGCCAGTAGCACCCCCTCCCTATCCCTAGTTGTGACAGCTCAGAGTATCTCCTGACATTGCCAAATGTTTCCTGGGGGTCATGATCACTCTTGGTTGAGAACCACTGTTCGGAAATAATACCATTTATGAAAAGGAGCTACTTATGACAACATGACTAGTGGCAGGGATACAAAACTTTAGTTCTAAAATCTGATTATTCATGTAGGTAATATTGAAAGCATTAATAAGTAAGCTGTGGGATCATTGGGTAGGTTTAGGAATAGGTCAGTTTTATTTTTGCAAATATATATACTGCCATGTATGAATATATTTGTGTGTATGGCTTATACACATACATCACATATGCATCTTAAAGCAAAAGTGAAAAATGCTTGTGTATTGCTAGAAATGATGTTTCATATCTTTTAGGAAAATGGACTTGAAATTTTGTCTGTTGTAAACTGATTCTACTGAGGACTTTTAACTGGTTTATTTATTGTTAATTTTAGCTACTACTCCATGGTTTGAGTCTTACAGAGAGACCTTTCTTCAGTCGATGCCAGCATCAGATCATGAATTTCTGAACCACTATTTAGCATGTATCCTTTGACTTTTATGTTCTCTTAAAATCAAATGTTTTGGAAGTTATTAATCTCAGAAAGAGTTATATGAAGGCAAAATTGTTGAGAGGATATAGAGATGGAGAAATTATTTTTTATTGATGATGCTACAAGTTTTATTGCTTTCTTTGTTAAATGGCATCCTAGATACAAGACTAGTGTAACTAATTTTTGATTAAAAAATAAGAATACTAAGGGCTTGGTTATTTTTCTTTATCACCCAACTTGAAAATTTCATGCTTAATATGTTTTTAAGCTATTTTAGAAAGAAAAAATGTAAACTGTCGGTGTTAACTGCTTTTGCTGATTGCCTCAAAATTAATCGCTTATGCAAAAGCTCATATTTAAAAAGTTATCCATTTTTTTTTAGTAATCTGTTTTATAGCTGTTAACCTACTTTGACAGTTATGACTTTCATTTCCTTAATGCAGTTACAGTGAAAAGTTGAGATGGGATAGAATATGAGATCACAGTGAGATGGAATGGAGAGAAGCAAGATTCAGCAGAATTTTTCATTATGTTGATAGTTGCACAATTTTCATATTGTCCATTTTTTCATGGATTTCCTTATTACATATATAAATGATCTAAAAAACTACCAACAAAATAGCTTTACTATTTAGAACCTTGAATTACTTAGAAATGTTGAAGAAATTATCAATGTTTTATGCTTGCAGGAAAACCTGTAAAATCAGATTTTTTTAGCTCAAAAAATATCTCCCTAAAGTTTATATTAATAGGATAATATTTATTATTAAGTGATAAGTGATAATTACCTTAATATGATTTACAAGGTATGTTGGTGACATCGTCTAGTGAAGCTGAACCTATGGAACAGTTTTCAAAGTTGTCACAAGAACAGCATCGAATTCAGCACAACAATGATTATTCCTACCCCAAGTGGTTTATACCAAATACACTTAAATATTATGTACTTTTACATGATGTAAGTGCAGGAGATGAACAGAGGTAAGCTTTTTTTATTTTTTAAATTTTAAATAATTTCCTGTTAAATGAGTTAATGTTGATTTGGACATGGCTTAAGTTTTTGATATATTTTTCATCCAAGAAAGTAAAAATTCATTAATAAAACATTTAACTATATCTCTTATTTGGAGTTATATTCAACAGCTACATCATTTTATGTTAGATTTCATATGCTTACCCAAAATTTTCTTTCAATGTATATCTCTATTATTGTAATCTTTGTCCACAAGTGCTTGCCATTTTATACCTATAGGTCTTCACTGTTATTTCTTACTTTGTATAATATTATTTCTCATTTTTTCTCTTTTCTCTTTCCCAGTTTTCCTCTGACTTTTCACTTCCTGGCTTATAGGCACTGCTTTTTCCACTCTTCACTTTCTCATCACTATATATTTAGCCTTGATGTTTTTCACAGTCTGAGAAACATCCAAGCACTTCTTTCTTATGTTCCCTTTAATGTTCATTATTAGTGATTTGCCATAGTCCTTTTATCTTTGGGATAAGAGAATAGATATCTTTAAAGATGAGTTCTTGAAAAATAAGATAATATTAAAACAATTTTACTTTTGTGGCTTTGCAGTTTATTTTGAATTTTGGTTCAAGATGTGGATCAAATTAATCTGTTGTTTCAAACTGTTACTCTGATATCTCAATGCTGTTTAGGATATGCAATTAAATAATTATTTCTTGCCCTTGTTATGAGCACAATCCATCGTTTTAAAATAAATTTTCCTCTCTAAGACCACAGAATTGTTCTGAGGGTTACTAATCTTTAGAATTTTTTTGACATCATAAACAATCTGTAGCCTATTGGATAAAGTGTACTATATAAATAGAAATAATTTGAACTGGCTATTGAAATTAGTTTCTATCATTTGAATATGGTATATATCTTCCACATTGGATGGTTATAACTAGGATATTTAAGTGATAATTGCAGTATTAGATCAGTGGTTCTTATGCTTAGCAGTGTCATTGGTAAAGCAAGTAGATGTTTAGTTTTTTGTACTTGAGTGTATATACATACACGTATACTTATATCTGTGTTTATACAAATTTATAACTATTTTATTTATCCAGCTTTCATTTTATAGTGTGTAATATGATTTAATTATTTGTTAGGCTTGTTATTTGTATAGTATTAGCTTCTGCATTTGAATGTGATATAGGATTATCCATGTGCTTTTTGGTTAAAAAAAAAAAAAGCTATTTAAATTAGGTTAGCTCTATGTACCAAAATTTCATTTTCCATCAGAATGTACTGTTTGATTCTTAGGCTGACTTACCATTTGAAGTATCTTGTCTGCCACTAACTAGCAAGTCTAGTTAACTAAAAGTAAGGAAATCAAGTGCTTTTTGTTGTATCTGAGATTAGCTCATGGATCCAGCTATTATAAATTTTGCAAGGATTTTTATATAGTAAATATTTTGGCTGCTTTTCTTGCGTTTTCTCGTTTTTCTTCCTCTGAACTGTGTCCCTTTGGAGACAGCTAAGGGAAGGGTAAACTCTAGCAGTGAAAGGTGATTTTTTGGGGGGTGCTATACTTTTTTATGTTAGCACTTACATTTTTTGATAAATGTCTGTTCTCTAAGACAGAATTTCGCAAAGTTGTATTTCCTGCAGACTAGTTCACATAGTTGAAAGAGTTTCTGATCTATAAGTTTGAAGCCACTCTTTGGAAATTCACAGTACATATTAGCAAATGGAAGGCTCTGAGGTGGTCTGCTGCAAAAGAAACTGGTTGGCTTGCTTACTGTAGTTCCCCAAACTAGCTTGACCACCAAAACTTTCTGTTTGACTAACAGGAGTATCCTGCAAAATTTTATTCCATGACGCATACTTTGGTAATTGTGCTTTAAGGTGATAACCAAGCTAGCTAAATTTCAGTTAGGATCATGAACTTTTAGTTTTTTTAAATTATTCTACCTCTAACTTTTTGTTCTTTTGGGGGGACTAATTTTTCATGGTTTTTGTATTATTTTAATATCTGTTATTGCCTAAGGTCTGCTCCCCATTGGCTACAAACTTTTCCATTTTTTATTTTAGAGCTGAATCAATTTATGAAGAAATGAAACAGAAATATGGAACTCAGGGTTGCTATTTACTTAAAATTAATTCTCGAACACCTAATCGAGCGTCAGATGAACAGATACCAGATCCTTGGAGTCAGTATCTCCAGAAAAATAGTATTCAAAACCAGGTATATGTAAAAAACAACAATGAAGCAAACTACAAAAGCTGTATTTCAGTTTTATGGCTAATGGTATCACTGTAGAATTTGTAGAATTACTAATAGTTATTTTGTGGAATCTGGCTAGTTTTGATCCATCAGTATGTGAGCTCTTAAGTCAGTAGTTCAGAAGCTGTTTTTAACCAACTGCAGTAATCCCTTATGTGTATACCTTTCAGGTATATAATATCAGTGTTAATTGATTGTTTTCTTAAAAGATGAAAAGTGGGGACTTCTTTGGCAGTCCAGTGGTTAAAACTCCACGCTTCCACTGCAGGGGGCGTGGGTTTGATCCCTGCTCTGGGAACTAAGATCCCATCCTGCATGACGCGGGGCCCAGCCAAAAAAAAAAAAAGAGAAAAAAAAATGATGAAAAGTGAATTATACATTAAGAATTGAATTAGATTGACTAAACAAACATGTAGAGAATAGAATTCTTGGCTTGTACATTTAATTCATTATGAATGCTTACAGTCAATTCTTTATTATCCACATGCTCTGGGGTTGCCTTCCTTCATTTTCAACATGCTGTTCTTATGGCCACCTTTTGGAGCTCATACTTTTTAGGTGGGTGGGCTTTTTTCCCTAACTTTCCTCTGATTTTCTTTTCTTTTGAATTTCCAGGAAGTTTTGTTTCTTCCTAATCAACTCTTCTAATATAGAGTTCTAGACTAATGTTAATTGTTGTCTGTTGGCTAATGCGTGTGGGTGTAAGGTTTCACATTCTGTCCAACTTTTAAGGTAGAACTTTATGGCACTTGGTAGTGGTCAAATGCCAAGTTCCTATGCTTAGTTCAGATAATCAAGAGTTGACTTTTTTTTGTTTAGAAAGAGGATTTCTTAAGTAAATGGAAAATATATTTATATTTTGTACAGTTAAACTACATTATGTACTTGATGTGATATTATTTTAAGAAATATGAATTAGAAAGTTCATGTAGTTTTTGATGTTCTAATATAAATATTGTTTAATAATCTGTTTATTTGCCTTTTCTTTCTTATATATGGAATTTTTAATCCAGTTTTATTCACTTTAATATTGAGATAATTGTTGACCTTCTTTAAGATAATGTTGGGGAAAGGTGTCTGAGAGAAAAGAACCAGTTGGATGTGAAGGAACTTTAAATGATGTTTCAGGGCCACACTCAGAATAGGAATAGTATTGAAATATTCAATTTAGAATCCAGCCATCTTAGGTTGGGAAAGGGAACATAATAAGTAAGATTGTCCAGTTGGAGAACTTTTAATAGAAGACAGAGCTATAGAAATTCTACAGCTTAGAATCCTAGAAGCCCAGGATTGAAGGATAGTTTAAAGGTTGTCAAATCCAACCCCTGTTCTAATGCTTTAATTTCCTTTAAACCTATAAATGACCTCATCTAGTAAAAGTACTCATTGTCTTCTCAGGTGACCTGTTCCATGTCTGAGCAGCTTGAGGATCAACCAGAATTTTTCTCCCTTTGCTTGTACTCAATCCTATAGGGACCATATCAGTTTTCCATTAAGACAACTTTCAAATTATACAAGATAGCTTTCATGTCTTTTAAAATATTTTTCTAGGCTAAATATACTGTTTTTTCAACTCTTTCTTAAATGTTGTTTTTAGACTGTTTCTTGTCCTGATCACGTTCCTCTTATTAAGTTCTAGTTTACATATTTTTCCCAAAATTTGGCACTCAGAATAATACCTCATAGTATTAGTGGTCTTATGGAGTAGTCTGGGTATTTTTAAAGTTTTTTTTGTTGGCTGAAATCAGTGCCCTTTTTATAAGTAAACGTTGCGTTGGATATTTTTCTTTCTTTTTTTTTTTTTTGCATTGGATATTTCTCCAAAACACTTCTGTGTATTCAGAATGCACTCCAAACTATTAACGCTGCATCTGTGATCCAGCAGATTCCATACCATCCTTCTTTTTTTACCCCGCTTGACTCTAGTAGTCCATCTGTCTTGCCATTATTCCTTACATAGATATATATAGAGGTTTCATATAAGCATGTGCATATCACATATAAACAGAAAAACTGAGATAGAAGTAACTCGAATTCAGAAGAATTAGGATAGTAGGTTGCATGTGAAACAGAATTTAAGAATATAGTAGGTGTGGATTGAAGTGATAGAATATGATACATGGAAGAAGTTAAGAATTTGGAGGATTGGAAGAAAAGAGTTGCTGTAGCAAAAAAAAATGAGATTTACCATAGTTGTTGATGAATTTGATGGTATCTTAAACATGATTAAATATAACCATTAATGCTGTTTAAATTTTATTTTGATAGGAATCATATGAAGATGGCCCTTGTACTATAACTTCAAATAAGAATTCTGATAGTAACTTGCTTTCATTGGATGGATTAGATAACGAAGTCAAAGGTCTTGATATACTTTCTCTAAGTTTCTCTTTTGATTGAAAATATGCACTGTTGTTAAATCTTTATACGTAAAAGATGGGGGAATTTTCATGATGAAAAAAGATAATGGACAGGTTAGCTTTTCCTCTGAAGATTTTATTGAGTTATTTGAGTTTGATGTTTTTTGACATTTAAAAATTTGTTTTTTAAGAGTAATATATCAGGCTTCATAAAAAATTTTTTGGGTAGAAAGCAAGGGAAGATATTATGTGTAGCATTAATTCCCCCAATTCACATGATTTTGAGAGCTTTATTTTTGTATTTTAAATTACAGTTTAGACAGTGATAGCTTTAAAAATTTTTTGTTATAAATTTTCTTATTGGTTAGTTATGCTATTTAAAAATAATTCTTTATATTTTAACATTATTTTTCTTCATTTCTTTACATGAATTAAAAAATTTCTATTACATGTAACAGGTATTAACCCAGGTCCTAAAATTTTAGGGGGAACACTTTAATGTTATTGTTTTAGATTTCTTAAGAAATACAGGAAGATAAACAGTTCCAACATTCTTTCTTTTCTTTAGTAATATAGTAGTAATATCACAATTTTCTGTTGTTTTCTGAGAGTAAAAGAAAGATCTGTTTTTCAGTAGATGGCTTACCAAACAACTTTAGAACTCACCCGCTTCAATTGGACCCATCTGGTGACTCTTCTAACAGCATTGATGGCCCAGATCATGTAAAATCTGCTTCATCATTACATGAAACAAAGAAAGCAAATGCTGGAATTATTCATGGTGCATGTTTAACCCTTACTGATCATGATAGAATTCGACAGTTTATACAAGAGTTCACATTTCGGGGCCTCTTGCCACATATAGAGAAAACAATTCGGCAATTAAATGATCAGGTAAGATTTAATTATTTGCACTAGTATTTTAAAAAATTTCAGTAAATAGTAAAGTTGAGAATATAGTAGTATAAGTTATTTAAAGAATTGAAGTTTTTGTTTGAAAAATAGACCAATATTAGGGTTTATTAACATTACTATCAGTGATGAAATTCTGTTAAATCCTAGAAGAGGCTTATTTATTTTCACTAGGGATTTCGTCAGCATTTTGGACAGTTTTCTTTAAATCAATGTTAAAATGCACATTTGCTCACTCTTAAAACTTTAGTTATTTAGAGTTTTTTCTTTTGTATGTAAAAGAAAAATATTAAATTGTTATATTTGTCAATATGTTTAATCTTTTCTCTTAGCTAATATCAAGAAAAGGTTTGAGTCGATCTTTATTTTCTGCAACTAAAAAATGGTTTAGTGGCAGTAAAGTTCCAGAAAAGAGCATTAATGAGCTAAAAAATACATCTGGATTGCTGTGAGTAAAATATTATTGTTTTTAGTTTTTCTGTATTTAACTCTGATTAGTGTTTGACTATATGATGTTCTGCAAAAAATGACTGTCTCTTTAGTTTCTTAGTTTCATATAGGTCAAAGCTGGGGTAGATAAGAATAGTGACCATAAGTAAATTATATTAAATTAAAAAACTATAAGTAATTGGATATCTAAAAATAAACAATAAGGAGGGTCACTTTATTTTAGGTCTATTTTCCTATTTGTAAAAAGATGGAGTTAGATTAAGTATTCATTAATAACTATATTAAAGTATTGAGGTCTAATAATTCTAAGACATGGCATATATTTAGAAATTTTGTTTAATATAAAATCCTGTTTTAGGGGAAAATAAAATCCATTTTAGATTTTCTTTTTTTTTCTGCTGTACATAAAGGTGAGATCATTTATTTACTTCATAATTTGACAATAGAGAAAATGCTTGCCTCCTGTTGAGAAGTTCTCAGTATAGGGATATAAATTATATAAATAAGGATGTAACTATCTGTTTCCAAATATCTTTGAGAAATGACGCTCTCTCCTTGGAGGTAGAATTCTTACCATACAGGATCAGTTTTTCTCATGTTTTGGACAGTTGGGCATCTTTTTAGACATTTTATAATATTTAATGGTTTAAAGGTCATAAATTGTAAATTCCTTTCTTAACTTAATTTGTATTTACAGGTATCCACCAGAAGCTCCAGAACTTCAAATCAGAAAAATGGCTGACTTATGTTTTTTGGTGCAGCATTATGATTTGGCTTACAGTTGCTATCATACTGCAAAGAAAGATTTTCTTAATGATCAAGCAATGCTTTATGCAGCTGGTGCCTTGGTTGGTATTCTGTAGTATTATAATTTCTTGTTTCTGCTACCATAAATGACTTAGAAATTTTTATTTATGAAATGGCAAGCAAACTACCTAGGGATAAGTTGTACTCAAATAGCATACAATGCTTTATAGGTTTTGAATTCATTTATGATAACTTGATGAATTTTTCTTAAACTAGTGCATTGAAACATGGTCATATGTGAGGGTTGGTTTCTTAGATTTGATTAGTACTTTCTATTTAATTTGAATTACAGTTTTCACTGTATTCACAGTATAATAACTTTTTTTTAGAAGATGCTTTTTGATCTCTTACAATAATTTAAAATTGTTTGAAATGTTTTTTTCTGATCTAAGCCTATACTATTGGTTAAGAACATGTACTTTGGTGTGAGACAGACTTTCATACATTGGGGAAAAACTTGTTAAATCCACTTTTAGGATGAATAAACATTTTTCTGCAACAGTTTTTAAAATAGAAAATAAAATACAGAAATAATTATCTAAAAAAAAATTAATTATCTAAAAACTGAGATATGATTAAAGCCTTTAACCTGACAGACTATATAAGTTCCATGACAGTATGAACCATATCTGTTTCAGAATACCTCTGTATCCTCAGCACCCAGCAGTGTCTGCTCAAAAATTTATTGAAGAGGGCTTCCCCGGTGGCGCAGTGGTTGAGAGTCCGCCTGCTGATGCAGGGGACACAGGTTTGTGCCCCGGTCCGGGAGGATCCCACATGCCCCGGAGCGGCTGGGCCCGTGAGCCGTGGCCGCTGAGCCTGCGCCTCCAGAGCCTGTGCTCCGCAACGGGAGGGGCCACAACAGTGAGAGGCCCGCGTACCACAAAAAAAAAAAAAAAAATTTATTGAAGAAACTGAATGAAAATATGTGATTTTCACGTGAAAAAATTCTCTGCAGCTCTGAAACATCATGTTTTCTTAACTAGTTTACATTTTAACTAATATACATAATGATATACATAGGGGTCTATATTATACCAAAAAATCTAATATATATTATATATATGGTATAATATTATATAAAAATACATTATATTTGCTATATATGAACTATATATACTGCATATGTATACATCAATAAAAGTGTACTAAGAAAAATTCCTGTAAGAAAAATAGGCCCCAATTCTAAATTATTTTCTAATTTCATTCTACAAGAAATTACAAATCAGTATACACACAAACCGAGAATTTCTAAGGATACAGTGAGAACATTCAGAATGATCACCCCAGGTTACTGCACAATCTTCAGTAATCAACCATTAAATCATTTCTTAGAGTCTACAGTAATAGATTAATACATTTCACAAAGAATTTCATCAAGAACTGGAGTGATCTACTTACCCTTCAGCTAGTTATGACAAATTTAACTACAGAAAATCCATATTTCTCCAAGAATTCCTATTACTGGTTTCACCGTGATATATCTTTTAATTTTATAGTTAAAATAAGTATCTTCTTAATTATCATCGAAAAAGCCAGGCAATATAGTCTGTTATTAATTAGCTACTATGTGACTGGTAAATAGGAAAGAGATATCAGTGCAAATAAAATTCATCTTAGGCAAGTTATTGAACATCTCTAAGCCTTAGTTTTCTCATCTGTAAAATGGGAATCCTAATGGCATAGGGTTAGATAAGCTATAAGGTTTGTAAGGTGCCTAGCACACTATCTAATATATATAATAAGCTGTCAGTAAGCATTGGCTATGTTAGTTTTTGTAATCAGTATAAAACCTGGGTGTTTCAGAAAGAATATTCTGTGTTTGTTGCCTTATAACCTTTTAATGTAATTGAAAAGTTGTCATAAATATATTTATAATCTTTCTGTGCTTAGAAAAGAGTAAACTAGCACTGTTACTTTCTACATAGTTATTTAATTAAACAAGAAGTTTATTTAAACAAGATGCTTAAGTTGAAGGAAAAACTATAGGATTCATTTCTTTTAGAGTAATTTATCCCTATTTAAAGACAGATTGCCCTACATATAATAGCTATGTACAAAAAAGGTATAAAATTGTCCTTGGTTTTACAATGATAAATGAAAAATATTAAAATTCTCCTTGCAACAAGGTATGCAAGGATTTTTATGGGGTTTTGTTGTTGTTGAACAGTGAGAGCAAAATAACTTGCTGAGTATGCTATCCCATCTCCATTTGATGTCGATCAAAACATACCATTGGCCATTTAGTTTAAAAAATGCAATATGCTTTTGCACATACACCAGTTACTTTATGTACAGTAAAGGAATAGGGAAGGGGAAAATGAAAGAGTAGAGAAACTGTATTGTGGTAGTCAGGATGTGGTGGAACCAAGTTGCAGTTTTCTAATTGAGAAAGTCTTGGTCTGGAGGAACAGAATTCTGAAGTAAAGTAGCAGGTTCCCTTTTTAGTAGATACCTCCTGTCTGCTGCTGAAACACATCAATTGTATCTTCAGCCTCCATTTCCAACTGTGCAGGTGTGTCTGTTTCATTGATTGGCTGCCCGTCAAATCAGAATCTGATCTGCCTCATTGACAACCCCTGTTGTTCATAATAGGCTTTCATTAGTTTACTAAGCGGTGTATGCCTCTTAAACTGCACCTCAGAACCATCCTGCCCCACCACCCTCAAATTTATATGATCGTTCTTAGTCTTGACTCCTTCCATCCGCTTTCGTTGGCCATGGCGAGCGCTGGAGTCTCCTCAGCTGTCTTTTCACAAACGAGGTCTGCCCTGTACGGGCACACAAGCAGTGCAGAAGTCGGAGCGGCAGCCCTGGAGGAGGGAGAGGGCCCGCGCCCCTCGTGAGCTCTCTCCCCCACACGCTGCGTGCCTACGTAATTTTTTTTTTTTTTTTTTTTTTTTTTTTTTGCGGTACGCGGGCCTATCACTGATGTGGCGTCTCCCGTTGCGGAGCACAGGCTGCGGACGCGCAGGCTCAGCGGCCATGGCTCACGGGCCCAGCCGCTCCGTGGCATGTGGGATCTTCCCGGACCAGGGCACGAAGCCGTGTCCCCTGCATCGGCAGGCGGACTCTCAACCACTGTGCCACCAGGGAAGCCCCCCTACATAATCTTTTTAAAGACAAGCAAGCTATAAACAAAAGTGGAAAGAATAAAAATACATAAGAGCTCTACTTCTTTGATAATTAGCATGTAGATACTTGTTTAATAACTGCCATCTCTTTTGCATTTATTTTAATACTATGTCTATAAAAATAAAATAGGTGATTTTAAACTGTAAAACTAAAATAGCAAAATTACATTACTATTTTTTATTTCTTAGTATTTTGTTGTTGTTGTTGGGGGTAGGAGTTTTTAAATTTATTTATGTACTTTTGCTGTGTTGGGTCTTCGTTTCTGTGCCAGGGCTATCTCTAGTTGTGGCAAGCGGGGGCCACTCTTAATCGCGGTGTGCGGGCCTCACACTGTCGCGGCCTCTCTCGTTGCGCAGCACAGGCTCCAGACGCACAGGCTTCAGACGCGCAGGCTCAGTAGTTGTGGCTCACGGGCCTAGTTGCTCCGCGGCATGTGGGATCCTCCCAGACCAGGGCTCGAACCCGTGTTCCCTGCATTGGCAGGCAGATTCTCAACCACTGCGCCACCAGGGAAGCCTTATTTCTTAGTATTTTTAATTTTAAAAAGTCAGCTAACTTCTAAGAAATCTTCAGGAACTGAAAATATGTTACCTTTATGAATAAGAGTGTTTGAAAAATTATGTGAATTGTCCTTGGTTAGGCAGTCTCTGGTCTTATAGTCATCTAGTATGAGCTAATATAAAATCACAAACACTTAAATGTTATTTCATCATTTATAAGTTTATAATTTCAAAATTGTACACAATGCATCTGCAAATTGAAAGTTTGGTAAAATCTTAGGAAAGTATGACAAAAACTTTCTATGATTTTATGGTACTTAAACTTTTTCATTTCTATCTGCATCTGATAAATACTGCATTTAAATCATTTAGATGGAGGCATATTAGTAGCAGCTATATGAGAGAAGGTAGTTTAACACTGGAAAATAAAGGCATAGCTGCTGTAGCATAATATATGCATACCTAAAAATCTTTGTAGTCTAGAATAGCTGCCCTAGAAATAATAGGCCTTAGAGAAAAATAGGGCTGGGAGAGTCTCATAAAACCTATGTATGTTTGTAACCAGAGCATAAAATGTTTGTGTGAGGCAGGTTAGCATGGCAGGAGCTTATCTCAAGGAATAAAAAAAGTATGCAAAAACAATATGTGAACACTGGGGTGGGGAAGAGGAACTTGTAACCAGTGTAATTGCCATGAAGGTGAGCGTGGAAGGAAGCGCAGCCTGCCTTAAACCAAGAACTGTGCAAGGCTGGGAGCATAAGTCTCTAGAGAGGCCCCCTCCAGCACCCCCAACCACACACAGATACGAAGTGTAGTCATTCGTTTTATATTTTCTTAAAATACAGATTAAAAAAAGTTCCTGCTTGAGCAACAGCTAAGCTCAGAGCTTTTTCCCTTCCTTCTGTAGGTTATAATTCTATATTTGCTATATTTGATCCTGTTGCCTAAGAAAAACTGTTTTTGAATGAATAAAAATTTCATTTGAGCTAATATCTCTTTCCTATTTACCAGTCACATAGTAGCTAATTGATAACAGACTATATTGCCTGGCTTTTTCGATGATAATTAAGAAGATACTTAGTTATTTAACTATAAAGTTAAAAGATGTATCATGGTGAAACCAATAATAGGAATTCTTGGAGAAATATGGTTTTTCTGTAGTTAAATTTGTCATAACTAGCTGAAGGGTAAGTAGATCACTCCAGTTCTTGATGAATGTCTTTGTGAAATGTATTAATCCATTATCGTAGACTATAAGAAATGGTTTAATGGTTGATTATTGAAGATCGTGCAGTAACTTGGGGTGATCATTCTGAATGTTCTCACTGTATCCTTAGAAATTGTCGGTTTGTGTGTATATTGATTTGTAATTTCTTGTAGAATGAAATTAGAAAATAACTTAGAATTGGGGCATATTTTTCTTAAAGGATTTTTTCTTAGTATACTTATTGATGTATATATATGCAGTATATATAGTTCATATATAGCAAATATAATGTATTTTTATATAATATACCATATATAATATATACTAGATTTTTTGGTATAATATAGACCTCTATGTATATCATTATGTATATTAGTTAAGATATAAACTAGTTAAGAAAACATGTTTCAGAGCTGTAGAAAATTTTTTCATGTGAAAATCATATATTTTCATTCAGTTTCTTCAGTAAAGCAGCACACTGCTGGGTACTAAGGATACAGAGGTATTCTGAAACAGATATGGTTCATACTGTCTTGGAACTTATATAGTCTGTCAGGTTAAAGGCTTTAATCGTCTCAGTTTTTAGATAATTCTTTTTTTTTAGATAATTAAATTATTTCTGTATTTTTTTTCTATTTTAAAAACTGTTGCAGAAAAATGTTTATTCGTCCTAAGAGTGGATTGGCATTAACAAGTTTTTCCCCAGTGTATGAAAGTTTCATTTATTTCTAATTAAATTATTAAAACTTGGTCTATATGAGACCACAAGTATGGTCATAATAGAATATTTTACTAAGAAGCCAAAACCTTCATTCTCATCTTCATTTCAAAATTCTTCAGCACTATTGTATATTATTTGAAGTATTAACAATGGAATGGGTTTTTAAAATGAAATAAGAAGTCCTAGAAAATTGACAGTAGTATAGGTCTCAGAAATGGTGTCTGTACCTTCTGTATGATATAGGATATAAACTATAGAGTGTATAAGTAGCTGAAAAGATGCATAGTGCAAGCTGTTATGAGCTCTGTTTTCAAATTTTGAAGCCAGTACATTGGAAGGAGACGCACTTTATTTTGTTTCTTTCTATATGGTTCTGTCATTGGTCTGTTCTTTAGTCATTAAGGAATAGGGAATAACGAGGAGGAGGTGGTAGCAGAAATCTTAAGCTAGGCTCACTTGGTAGTTACATATACCATGACTGAAAGTGTAGTTATATATATATACCATGACTGAAGTTGTTTACTAGGTCTTCTTGAAAAAACTCATTTAAATACTGAATGACAGACTTTGGAATTTGACTAGAGAATTTTGAAACTAAAAGCATATACATATATTTTCCAAGTCTGCATTAGGCTATCAGATTTATATATGTGGATACATAAAAAAACTCAGCAAACTTCATTCCAGTTTTTAGACTTCCTGAATGCTAAACTACAATAATATTTTCCTTTTGAAATACTATAAATAATGTCTTTTCCTCTAGGAAATGGCAGCAGTGTCAGCGTTCCTTCAGCCAGGAGCACCCAGGCCATACCCTGCACATTATATGGATACAGCAATCCAGACATACAGGGATATCTGCAAGTAGGTGACTAGAATATTTATGTTCTATCCATTTAGAGGTAAATTTGACATTTATATGGTTATTAGATATAAATGGTTCTTTGTTTTTTATGCTTTAAACTTAAATAAGCTCCCAAATCAAGTTAATATAGACATAGATAAGGTGAGATGATCTTTTAAAACTAGGGTTTTACTACATTTTCCTTTCCTTTCCAATTTTGTTTGGATATGTGGTTAGGAATTTGTTATATGTAATATTGAGGTTATTTGTTCTGTTGAGGGTGATTTATATTTTGGGGACATCTCTAACTTTAGCCACTGTTAAGCCAGGAGTTAGTTAGTTTGAACTTTCCTTGTTAAATAGGCAAACACAGAGAGTTAAATAATGGTCCAGGGAAGAAAATGAGAAGTGTTTTGTACACATAGTGAGTTCTGTTGAAACTCTACGGGAGCTAGAACTCACCACCTGTAAAGGAGACTATGAACTGGTCCAGAGAAGGTGTCACGGTATGTTTGAGGAATAGACCTTGAAAGAAAGGTTGGTTGGTAGTTGATAGCCACAAAGACATTTTAGTAATTGTGATTGGCAGGAACAATGTTTTGGATACAGCATTACTGCTGAAAAGGAATAGAGCCCTGGCTAGGTTAGAGGGTTTGTATATATGGAAAGGTGTTTTGAGAGAAATCAGCGTGGGGAAGCATTAACTCTCATTTATTATTATTTTTAAGCTGTAGTTAAGATTTGTATAGTAGTAAATGGGGGAGTTACTGAATATTTGAGTAGAGCCTTGATAATAAAAGTTATTTTTCAGAAAGATTAATATGACTTTTCTATATAGAATGGATGGGTTACAGTCAGAGACATAAAGGCAGTTTTGTGTCCTATAATGTTGAAGTAGAAGTAGTAGTCATAGCAATGTGTTTACAACACAACACTAGTAATAATGATTAACATTTATTTAGTGCTCAGCATTTACCACTATGCCAAGGTAATTTACATGCTCATTTAATCTTTACAACAAGCCTGTGAAATGGTGGATACCATTTGATAGACAAGGAGATTGAAACTTAAAGAGTTTAACTTGCCCAAGGGTATGCAGTTAATAAATGGTGGAGCCAGTATCAAATCCTGCCCTTTGTATAGAATACTTTGTATAATCTGTTTGAGAATATATTTGGAGTTTCTGACAGGAGAAACAGCCTCCTGTGAACGAGGAACCTTTGAAGGATTCCGAAAAAGTGAGATTCAAAAGGTAGAAGAACTATGAGAATGAGGCATTAAGGAAGCCAGAGCAGTAAAGTCCTTTCTCTGAAAAGATTTTCCTTGTCTTCATGAAGCACAGAGCTTTTGGAGAGATGCACATGGAGTGGTGCAAAAGAAAAGTGAAAATACCAATTGACCCAGATAGCCAAATAAGCTGTGGCAATCCAGTTTTGTCTTCCTGTTCATAGCAGACTATATGCTTTTTCTAAATACATACTTAACTGACATCCGTTTAACTTAAAATCTTTTTTCTAAGTTACCATAATTGGTAAGGTTTATCAACAATTTAATAGATATTTTGGGATAAATTAGAAAATACTACATTAGTTATACATATCAATTTTAAGAAACTCCCTGGTCTCAGAAATATTAAAACGTAAATAAATTTTCTTAAGTACAGGATATACAATATTACTTTTGCAATGCCCTTATAATGCCAGGCTCTACTTTTTAACTGATGCAATCCTATTTATACATTTCTTTTTTGAAGCTTTCCCTTCCCTCCTTTATCTCCCCAAATCATAATAAAAATCAATGGTACCCTGTTCATTATCTGTTTTATGTCAGTTTCTGCGTTTAGATGGGGATTGTGTCATAGAAACACTTGAATCTTTAGTAATTCCACTGCCTGACACAAATGACTTTTTAAAATCTTGCTTTAATAAACAAATTAATATAAAGTCCTGAACTTGGTAGCCTTGTGACTTCATAGCTGATCACAAGGGGAAATATCTGAGGATAAAAATAAAACAATTGTGTTAAGATTTGTGAAGTTTACTTAAGAAGATTTAAGAACTGAGCATATTTGAGCATATTGTAGTATGTGAGTAGGTACTGGTAAGGAGGAGTTAGTCTTTTGTGTTCATTAAAACATTCTCAGATATTCATAAATACCAACCCTCTAAAAAAAATCATGATTTGTAGAAAGTTTATGGCAGGTCACTACAGTAATTTTGAAAGTAGTGAAATGTATTTTTAAAATATCACTGTTCAGAATGACCTTCAAGTTAGTAGTCTCTGGTTGTAATTTTAAGGTCAAGTGGTATATTTTTGTATAAGAATTAGAAAGTAAAATGAGAAAAACTTTGCTGCTACAGTTGACCCTTGAACAGGATAGGTTTGGACTGTGTCGGTCCATTTCTTTTTTTGGCCATGATGTGCAGCATGCGGGATCTTAGTTCCCAAACCAGGGATTGAACCTGTTCCCCCTGCAGTGGAAACGTGGAGTCGTAACCACTGGACCGCCAGGGAAGTCCTGCGGGTCCACTTACACATGAATTTTTTTCAAGAAATATATACTACAGTACTACATAATCCACAGTTGGTTGAATCCATGGATGTGGAACTGTGGATACTGAGGGCCAACTGCATATTTTTGACTGCACTGTTCAGTGGTCAACTGAACAGTATTCTCAACCAAAGATTCAGTATTTCTCAACAAAAGGATTCCATCTTGTAATTACACAGTAAAAAATATTTTCATTTATTTTTATTATTTTCAAGAATAAATAATCTAACTCTAGATTTTTGATGATAGTTGTCCACAAGAAAAATCAACTGATTTTGTGTTTTTACAAAGAAGATTTTTCTCAGTAACAGTCAGGCAACACTGGCTCCATGCTATCTCCAAGTGAAACATTTCAATAGTACTAACCAGAGAGAAAATGCCTAATTATTCCTAAAAGTAGTCAGTAAAATGAAACACACATTACCAGAGTTTGCAGTAAAGAAGGAAAAAGAAATCTGGGTGAAATGTTTATATTCCTTTATGTCTGAAAGCAAGTTTTGTTAACTAACTGCTGATTCAGAGATACGAGTTGGGTTCTAGCTTTTTTCATACAGGAAATGTGACTTTGTATTGTAGTCTTACTACAAAATTATACAATGCTAAAAAGGTTTGATGAGTTACGAGAATTCTTTGAAGTTTTTTTTTTTAACCTTTTTTGGTAAGTAGAGAACAAAGACATGTATTTCTTTTTACTTAAAAACTAGAATTGGAAACTTTTGTTGAACACATGGTTACTATGATGTACTAAAATATTATTGTAGTGCTAATTATATTTTTCTTGCCTTTTTTTCTCTAGGAATATGGTATTGGCTGAAAGATGTGTATTGCTTAGTGCTGAAATCTTAAAAAGCCAAAGCAAATATTCAGAGGCTGCAGCTCTCCTAATACGGTTGACCAGTGAGGTACTAAAACTGTGTAGTATTTGTTCTAATTAGTATTGTTTCATATATTTTTTTAAGTGTTTCTTTTTTCTTGAGAGGGTATGCAAAACAAAATTAGAGGGGTATCTCTCTTTGGGAATTTATAACCTGGCTACTTTAGTAATTTGTTGAATTAATTTTAAATGCAGTATTTTGTAAACTGAATTTATTTTATTTACACATTTTAAGCCTGCATGATTATTAACCACAGACATGCACTGTATGTCTTCTATGAATTAAGTTTTGACTTATGGATAACAATATTTAAGGCAACATGCATATACATCTTTCCTAATATAAAATTGATACTTTAAAAAGTAATTACTCAGGAATTTTTAATTTTGTTTTTATTCCTATGAACTTGTTAAAAAATCATCTTACGCATTTTTAAAATCTATATTATGAATATTTCAAAAGGGAGAAAAAGAAATTCACGTAAATAGTTGCTGTTGAAGGTTTCCAACAGACATTAAGTTGTATTGACTATAGGCTTGTAAAGAATGGCAGTAATTCTTTGTCAGTATGGTTAAAGGCATGTTTTTTAGATGAATGCTCAAGAACAGAAAAAACAAAATCAAACACCTTTGTGTTTATATTAATGTTCCCTAGGGTTTTAATCCTTGGACCGTTGTACTTTTTTACTTCATACATGTTTTAGGTAATCTATTTACAGTTATGATTTTCACTCTCAAATCTGTCTCCAGCCCTGATGTCTCCTTGAGCTTTAGATTTGAAAGGCCAACTGCCTTTTAGACTTAACCTACTTGAGTGTTCCCAATGCACCTTAGAGTCAACATAGCAATAACTAAACTTCTACTTTCTTACCTTATAGATCTTGATCTTAAATTATAACCAGCCAGCTCCTTATTTGCTCAAGGCAAAAACTACTTGAGATGTACCTATATTCTTCTATACTGTCAGTGACACAATTAGGGGATTTTTAATCTATCAATTAATTAATTAGGCTGCATTGGGTCTTAGTTGTGGCATGCAGGATCTTCGTTGTGGCATGTGGATCTTTTGTTGCAGTGTGCAAGCTTCTCTCTAGTTGTGGTGTATGGGCTCTAGAGTGCGCAGGTTCAGTAGTTGTGGCACGTGGGCTTAGTTGCCCCACGGCATGTGAGATCTTAGTTCCCTGACCAGGGATCGAACCCATGTCCCCTGCATTGGAAGGCAGATTCTTAACCACTGGACCACCAGGGAAGTCCCAGGGGATTTTTTGTTTTTAAACTTCTTAAACATGTTTTTATATCTTCACATATTTTACTTATCTCTCTTTCTCTTTTTAAAATCCCTCCTATTACTGTCCTGGTTCATGTCCTTAATGTCCTTCTCTTGGACTTTGGCCCTTTTCCTCACCTTAATTTAGTAGTCCTGATTATCAGTCATATCCTTCAGATATTTGTATGTAGTACCCAGGTTGTTCTAAGTGTCTCTGTCCTGTCCTTTCATATATGCTGTGAGACCTGACTTGTCATATTATATTGGAAATTATATTTAAGCTGTTAACTTCTTGAGGATAGGGAACTGGGTTGCTTTCTACATTTTTATCCCTAGTGCCTAACACTGGGCTTGACACATGGTATATCATTTACAGGTGTTTGTTGAACTGAACCATTAATTATTCTAAAAAGGTTTCTGTCAGTTATAACTAAGTAGGCTAAGGGATGATTTTAAAAATATTTAATAATTGATACTGCAGGGACACTGACCAGTATGAACAGTTGTCAGAAACTATTTGTTAGAGCTGAATATAGGTTCTTGAGTGTGTTGATATTCTGTATTATAATAAATAATCTTAACTTGGGTTTGAATATGTTGCTGAGTTTTTCAACCTAGGGGTTATCAGTGAATGTAAAAGGAATTTATGGTTTAGGAGCTTGGAGTAAAATTTCTTTAGAGCAAATTCTTCTATCTGCATTGTAGCGTTATTATTTTCTTTCATTATTCTTTTTCTTTCCAACTCTTTGTTTTTACCTTTCTTTTTCAAACCTGGATGATTTATTTTGTCATGAAATTCTAGGAAATTTATCATTGTCATTTACTGCTTTGGGGTGACAGATGGGGGTGAATGTGATATATTTCCCCAGAAATTGTGATTTTCACAGGCCTTTTCTACTATACCTGTCAGATATTTCTTTGAGATAACTTGAAAGTAAAGACTGTTAGGCATAATATGTCTAAGGTTATTAAATTTTAACTAATAATTTGTATTTATTGTAATTTTGTTAACTAGAAAGGCTGTTTAAAATGAAAAATGTACTCATCCTGAGGGTAGGGAACTGAGTTACATAGTCTTGACATTCATGAATTGTTTTTCCTAGATTTTTGTTAATCCCATTATAGCAAAAGATAGCTGTGATGAAAAGAGTTGTGCTTTGACTTTATTTTTTGCACTGTAAGTTTATGGGCAAGTGGGTCTTATTGTTGTGTTATGCCCTGCGATTTTCAGCATGGCAGAGCAAACCCAGTTTAATGATGAAACATGTCACATTTAGTAGCACATAGGTAGTGTTTAAATTTGGTGCTTAAAACATGGTGCTTTCCCCTTCCTTGTGTCTGTGTTTCTGTGTTGAACATTTATTCTGGTCATATAACCCTTTTTGTCTGTTACTCCATTTAAATACAATAAATCACCTTATCAAGGATATAGTAATAGCACCAGTTTTTTATAAGTTTCTCAAGCTTGGGAGGAACTGTTCCTGTGGTAAGTTGTTCAGCTGCTAGCACCTTTCCTGTTAATTTCACAATTATGCAAAGAAAAAAAATCTTAGTGCCATGCCATCCTTGAGATTTGATTCAGTTAAGTTTGTGCAGCGGGTGCCTTTTTTTAATGGAAGTGTTTATGGAAACCTCTACCTCAAATGATTTTTTCCCTTATATTTATCTTCATATTTTAAGTTAGTGTTGCCTTTTCAGCTTTTGTTAAAATTATATCTTGGCTGTGGGCAAAGTTCACAGGCTGGAGTTCTTGTTGCAGTGGTATCATGGGGTTTTTTCCTTAGTTCCTTATAGAGCATATATGATAGACTTGTCATAGCGTGGATGTGAACTAACACTAAAATAAAATTTTATTCTTCAGCTCATTCAAAGAAAGCCTCTGCTTTCTGGATAAAATTATCACTTTGTGAAATTCTTCCATTTTTCTTCCATCAACACAGATGGCAGTTACCATTCTTTTCAGGGCCATTTTTTGGTTTCAAAGCAGTGTTTTTTTTCTACTTTAGGTGTCACTGTAAGACAGGACCTAAACGAAGAACAAAGGCTGCAGTGAGATATGAGTGCAGGGTGTTTAGCTCTGCAAATCAGTTCTTTCTCAGCAAACAGTTTCACTGGATGCAGGAGGCAAATTTTGCTTCAGTTAAATTAATATATGCTGTGGACTTCCGGGTCTCTCTTGAATTGGTCAGTCAAATTAAAGTTCAGAATGCTGAGGGTTTACTGTGCTGGTTCTCAATTGAATTGTACATTAGAATCATTTACACACCATCAAAGATATCTAGGGTATATTCCTTATTTTATTCAGAATGTCCAGGATTGCAGCCCATCTGGGTTTTGCAGGTTAATGAAGCTTTGTAGGCAATTAAAAAAATGTTTTTATGCTGTGTGTGTGCATGTATGTGTGTGTGTGTGTGGGTGCATGTGCATGCTAAGAATAAACTTAAGAAATTTATAGGACTTAAACTGACTCTATTGAGAAACCTAAATAAAATTCAAAAATAGAAGAAGTAATTAGAGGGAATCTACCTGTTCTAGATATTAAAATGTATTATAAGGCTTTAGAAGTTAAAACTGTTTACAATGATAAGAATAGACAGAGTAATGGAATAGAATGAGAATTTAAATACTACATATAAGTAGCTGTCATTTTGTCATATTAGTGGGAAATGTTAGGTTATTCACTGAATGGTGTTGTGACATCAAACTAGCTGATTCCTATCTTATTTCATTACATGATAATTATAGCTTGATTAAGTTATAATATGAAAAAATGAACAACTTGGAAGAATATATGGGAGAACATTTTTTAAAATCTAGGAATGATAACATTCTTTCTTAGTTTGATACAGTATTTTGAAGCCATAGAAGCGAAGATATAGTATGTTTGACTACTAAAGAATAGACTCTTTCATGTCAAAACTGGGAAATACTATTTGCAAATATATGACAGAGGCCTAATATTAATTAAGTGTACAAAGGGCTCTTACAAACCAGATAATCACAAAAACCCATTCACAAATGGGCATAAACAGGCAATTCACAGAAAAAATACAAAGACACATAAACATATGGAAGATGAATAGCCTTACTATTAAAGAAATGTATGTTGAGAAACAAAGTGTTATTTTTTATGAAAGTGATAAAATTAAAAAAAATGATTTTTGGCTGAGTGGAAAATGAACTCTTATTCTCTTATGGGAACTTTTACTGGTATGGCTTTTTTTTTTTTTTTTTACCAGTTTGGCTATATTAATTGGAATTTGAAGTATATGCATAACTTTCATTAACTCAGCACTTCTACATCCAAAAACTTGTTTAATAAAAATATTTGTATAGTTACTCAAAAAGTTTTTGTAAAGATGTTTATTGAAGCATTTTTTGTAGTAATTAAAGTATGTGGCAGTATTAAATCAATCAGTTGGAGACTGTATTAATAAATTATGGTACATTTATATAATGGAATACAATGTGGCTTTAAAAGAAATGAGAGATGTAGATGTTTTGGAAAGAAGTCCATGATATTAAGTTAAAATGCAAGATAATACTCTGTATAATACGATTAATGTATAAGGAAGTATGAGTATTAAACTGTTGTATTTAACATATAAGTACAGGGAGGGAGGGAGAGAAACGACACAAACGAGCACCATGTTGGTAATAGTAGTTACCTCTGGCAAATTGGATGAGGAATGAGGTGGGAAAGAAAGATACTCACTTTTTTTCTTCAAACATTTATTCTTTAAGGAAAAAAAGAGGCTGTATTTAATAATTTTTTAAGAAGAAAGCATTTTCCTAAAAAAATAAAGAAGTAAGCTCCCTAGCTTCCCCAGGTAATTCCGATGCCCTTGGTTAAACCCTTGGTTAAGAACTGCTTGTTAATTGTATATTCCTAATTTTCCCACTCACTAGCTTTTGGATTTAGTTAACTAAGAAAATCATCTGATCATTTAGTTTTTGTTATGAGGGGGTTGAAATAGATTAATAATATCTACCATTTACTGAATGCTTTCTGGAGTGTCTCCTCAGGTCTTTTTCTACTCTAATATAATTTTATGATTGCTACAGAGATAGTTACAGTAATCAATGGTCTATGAACACTTTTTGATGTAACTATAATTTGTTGAAATTATTGCATTTAAAGTCAATGTTTTCTGTTTTCAACTTTCCCTGGGGAAAATAATGGCAGCAGAACACATGGAAGGGCATGGTAAGTTCAGCTTGAGAACAGCTGAAAAACTAGAGAAAGTTTGGTGAAAATGTTGTTGATGCTTGATCAGCAACCTTCAGTACTTTCTCAGTTATTTGTAAAGTGACGATGGCTCTGTCATTTGAAAGGTTGTCCTTACGGGTGAGGCTATAAATGTAGTATGTGGTCTTTGTAGACTCAGTTGTAAGTCAGTTGAAGTGGAAACTAATTTGAGTTATACCATTTACTAACTAATATGCTAACAGTAGGTGATAATCTTTGAAAGGGAAGCCTTCTGGACTTTTTAATGCAAATCAGTCATTTTGACCCTCTTGAACTAGAGCAAAAACTGAGAATTCCTTTTAAGTACAGTAAAACCTGATAGAGGACAGAGTAGTAAATTAGATAATGTCATGATTTACACACATTCTATCTTTCCTTTTTTCTTGGATGGATGGAAGTATGCTATTGTATGTCACAGATCAGTTTCCAGAAGAAATTAGATTAGTGTGAATCTATTTTTTTCTGTACTCCATTTTCTGGTTTATCTTTAAATCAGTATACGTGTATTAAATTCCCAGTTTATATTCTTTTTTGCCATTTGAAAAGAGATTGCATTTCTTCACAGATTTATTACATGGGGCATATCATAACCAGACATTTGGCTCTATGAAAAGCAAAAGAAAATATTTCATGATAGAGACTTTTTTGGACTTTTTTTAAATTTGGCTTATTGGAAGAAAGAATCATCAAGACTGGGTTGTCTCTTGATCACTGCCCTCAGATACTCCTAAGTTAAATATTGCGTATGCTATATATTATTTTAAGAAAGTAAATGTTTTTTCACTAATTACTTCTTTACTTTTAATTTTGTGACGTTAACCTTCTTTTTCTTTAACATTCAATAGGATTCTGATCTTCGAAGTGCACTTCTTTTGGAACAGGCGGCACATTGCTTTATAAACATGAAGAGTCCCATGGTTAGAAAATACGCATTTCATATGATACTGGCAGGCCACCGGTTTAGTAAAGCAGGGCAGGTGAGTGCATTTGCTTTAAAAAGAAAATTATTTATTTATTTTAATTTTTATTTGTTATAATTTGTTTATAGAGGTATGTTATTTGTCAATTTTTTGATTTAAAGTTCTAAAGATGGAATTAAATTTTGTTCTGAGGTAATGTGTTATATTGATAAGGACATGAGATTTGGATTTAGACAAATCTGAGTTTAAATCTTGATCTACTCACAACTTGACTTTTTAAAGTTATGTCTTTGAGCCTCCGTTTTTTTTTTTTTAATTTATAAAATTTGTAATTTTGCCCCAATTTTTGTGAGGTTAAACTAAATCATATATGTGAAGGCCAGATATACTGCACTTAAGTAATTTTAATTCTTCTTAAAGGTGATTAAACCCTCCCTATTTCAACTCTGGTCTTCTATTTTCTCTCAGAATGTCTCTTAATGGTATTTACTAAATATTTAATGGGTAGAAATCTTGTCTCTTGTCCCTGGGAGCAGTTGGGTTGGAAAAGATCTTTATTAATTTAGAGAGATTCTCTGGCCCCAGTTGTCCTTTTAAGCGTTAGCTGGAGGGACCTTTTTAGAGGCAGTTACCACTTTCTAGAGTGGTAACAGCAGTTGAGATATGGTGGTTTACTGTAAATATAGATAGAAGTGTGGGTTGAGTAATCATCTCTGTATTCCAGGGACTTTGCTAGGAGCTGAGCTTACACCCGTAAAACTAACATGTCTTGTCTCTTAAGGAATTTTTTAATCTAGTCAGGGAGTGTGAGGATTTTTTTGAATTTAGTTAATAAGAATTTTTATGAACATACATTTTTCAAAGTCTGCGATAACCAGAACATGCCAGTGTTGTAAATTACATATTATTTCAAAGATACAAAGAAATAAAGATGTTCTAAAATTATTCTCAATTTCATGTAAGAATGCCGTGATTTTTAAAAACCAACTTTTCAAAATTTGGGTTCCTCCCTCTATTTTTGGAAACTGGCAAGTTAGAAAATATGTGACCTTGCTTTATATTAAATACAAAACTGTAAAAAATTTATAAAATTAAAAGTCTTTATAATAATTTGATGTACTTCATGTATTAGAATTTCTCAGGCTCTGAAGTGGGGGTAAAAAAGCTCTGATTTTTCACAGCTTTTTTCCATAGTAAGTATAAAATGCATCTAAAACGTGCTATTCCATTGTTTATCTTTGCTTAAAAAGTGTTATTCAAAAATCTACAAAATGTGTTAAGCATGTGGTTTCCTTTCCTTAGAAGAATAATTATATGCCCCATTAGGAATGATTGTGTCTCTTATTAAAAGTAAGTTATCCTTTTTCCACATCTTTGTCCACTTTTGTGAATGGTTTCATTTGTGGTTATGATGTCATTGGATCTTGTATTTACCTTCTAAAAGTACAGGGCATATTGTTTCTAGGAAATGCATAGCAAGTTAAAAATGACTGCATTGTGGTAGGTTGACATACATTTGCTATCTGGCCTAATAATCATCTTTAACTGTAGTTATCTCATGGAATTAATGATTCCAAGGTAGGTTGCTGTTTTGTGACCACTCTGTATACCTTGAACCCAGGGAATTGCTTTCTCAAGTAGTAGAAACTTGAAAATATAACTGGTAATGAAGACCTATTGGAAAAGCAAATATATGTCCCTTTGAAGTTTGTCAAGAACAGTATCTTCCTTGGAAGATAGGGCACGCATAGGGCACGTAATTCTGACTGAGGCCAGGTTGTTTCTGAGAAGCACCAACTTTTTATAACATTTCCATTAAAAACAGGTGTGTGTATTGGGAAGGATGAGTGAGGAGCATAGAGGATATTATATATATATAGTAATGTCATTTCTCAGTCCTCTCTGTGAGTTCATGTTGAATTACTTGTCCCCAGAAATTTTTTATAATTCAATTTTTTCATTAAGAATATGAACACGTATAAGGTATTTAAAGTTAGAGAACTGACATTATAGGAGACTTTTACAGTTAAAAAAAAAAAATTAAGAAAGTGCTGGAGAAGGTGTTTGTGCCCAGAATACCCTGGACAATCTTTCTATTTTTTACTTCAAAAGGCAGACTTTAAATCCTTGTTACCTCTTAAATCTCTTTAGATGCTTTTTCAAGAGATCCTAAAAAATGCACTTGAACGTGACACTTCTAGACACCTTCGTTTCTCTTTATCTCTCAGTTTGTAAGATTCAGTAACTGTGTTCCTTTACTAAATGCAGTACAGAGATTGGGTTTTTTGTTTTTTAAAGAAACATCACTTAAAAATTATTTTGAAATAATCTCAAACTTATAAAAAAGTTACAAGCACAGTTCAGAAACTTTTGTTTACTTGAGCCATTTGAGAGTTGTGTGCCTGGTGCCCCAGTACCCCCCAGTACTTTAGGACATATTTCCTGTTTCTTAGAAACAAATTTTTTTCTCCTGTATTACCATAAAACAACAATGAAAATCAAGAACTTAGTACTAATACAGTACTACTATCTAATCCTTAGATGCCATTCAGGTTTTGATAGTTGCCCCCTAAATGTCCTTTATAGTGAAGGATCCTGTTCAGAAGGATACTTTGACATTTATGATATTGACACTTTTAACGATTATAGGCCGGTTATTTTGTAGAATGTCCCTCAGTTTAGGCTTATCTGATGTTTCCTCATCCTGAGATTCAAATCGGGTATCTTTGTAAGGATATCACAAAAGAGAGACTGTTCTTATTGCATGCTATCAAGTGGCAGATGATTTTGATTTGCTTTCCTTATCTCTTTTCAAGAAAACATTTCCTAAAACAATGAACAATTCTGGTTAAACATGGTACAGAATTTGTAAATCTGCCCTGGAGAGGGGAGTGGTTACAAGAATTTAGTCTGAAGCAAAAGGTTAGGTGGAGAGAAGCCTTTTTCTTGGTACCAAATCCCAGTTTTAGAATGGAGCTTGTCTGAGTTCAGAGGGTGGCAGTGATATATAATTAAAGCCAAATATCTGCTCATGGGTGTGGCAGGATGCAGCGGTGGGCAGAAGAAAAGGATGCCAAACTCTATCACTACCAAACAAACAAGACCAATAAATATAAGTACATACTTATACCATATACTCATATATGCAGTATTAGAATGCACATTACTGTTCAGCCCAGTGCGGTGGTATAGAGAGCTGACTATAACAAAATTTAGACTTTACAAGATAGTTCTCAGCTAGAAGCTAACGACGGCAAGTCTCTAACTGATCCATGACTCCATGTGCTACTGCTCTGGAAACTCCCAGATGGTTTTTCATGAAGTCATTATTAGCCCTGACTTCTTAGACTTCTTGCCCTTGGACAGAGCAGTTACTTGTTTGCTTCAGGACCACTTGGTTTTTAGCAGTAATTACAAAGGGGTTTTCATAAATGTTAGTTTCATTTTCCTCATCATCCCAGTGTCTATTAGAGGAAGAACTAATTACCAGTTACTTGATTTCGTGTGTGTGTGTGTGTGTGTTATTTTTTCCAGTCCAAGAGAAATTTGGATTGTAATACTTTGTTTTGTATATTTTCTTACAGAAGAAACATGCTTTACGCTGCTATTGTCAAGCCATGCAAGTTTACAAAGGAAAAGGCTGGTCTCTTGCAGAGGATCACATTAACTTCACCATTGGACGTCAGTCCTATACTCTTAGGCAACTGGACAATGCTGTGTCTGCTTTTAGGCATATTTTAATCAATGAAAGTAAACAATCTGCTGCTCAACAAGGGGCCTTCCTCAGAGAATATCTTTATGTTTACAAGGTGAACACTTATTTTCAAGAGTGTATATTAAAATTATATTTGTCATTATTTTCAGCAAAAAGCACATTCAGTACTAGCTAGTAGGAGTCTTATAAGTGTTTGTATTAGAATATATGCAATTATCTGTCTTAATATGGCAGGCTAGGCTTTTTGGTCATAGATCTGAGTTGTGCTGCCTTTCCACAGTTCTCATAAAAGAGAATTTTAATATTCCAGTAAACATTTGTATCTGTACTTGGAATCTTTAAAAAAAAAGATGCCATGAGCTTTCTGGACTGTTTCTTCAATATGTATTTTTGAATTATAACTGGTTTTACAGTATATTGGGTTATCTCCCCATTTGGAAAGTACATTCCTCTCTTTTTCCTATGAAAGATAAGGAGATACGGATCTGTGGGAGGTAGATTAATTTGATGTAATGCAGTAGAATTAATAGGAAGAAAAAATATTTCACTGAGACAGGAGGATAGTAACTTTAAAGCATTGTTTTGTGGAGAAATGGAAAGTTGTAATTTTTTCCTCAGGGTCCATGAATAGTAAATATTTTATCTGTCCTGCAAAATATAATTACCCTTCTATACTTTATTAATTTGAAATCATATGGGTAAGAATTTTGGCAGAGAGGATGCTAT
The DNA here is from genome assembly GCF_949987515.2 of Delphinus delphis. Lineage (NCBI taxonomy): Eukaryota > Metazoa > Chordata > Mammalia > Artiodactyla > Delphinidae > Delphinus > Delphinus delphis. The sequence goes on along the minus strand of NC_082695.1, from coordinate 46,636,800 downwards.
AATGAGTCCAGGTAAAAAACATACAAAAATAAAGATGTGTTACATATATACAATGGAATATTACTCAGCCATAAAAAGGAATGAAATTGGGTCATTTATAGAGACGTGGATGGATCTAGAGAGTGTCATACAGAGTGAAGTTAAGTCAGAAAGAGAAAAACAAATACTGTATATTAATGCATATATGTGGAACCTAGAAAAATGGTACAGATGAACCAGTTTGCAGGGCAGAAATAGAGACACAGATGTAGAGAACAAATGTATGGACACCAAGGGGGGAAGCGGTGGGGTGGGGGAGGGGTGGTGATGTGATTAAAAATAAAAATAATAATAATAATATTTGGAGGTATAACATCCAGAGAGAACTAACTAGCGGAGTAACCTTAGGGAGATTCTCCTGGACCACAATCAATGATATCTAAAGTTCTTCCCAGTTATAAAATTTTATGACTCTAAAATATTAAGTAAAACTAGTAATTAATATTCTTGTTTAACATGTTTTTAATATCTTGTGTATTAAAAAATGAGGAAGCACATTTTGAAGATAACGAAGTTTTCTCAAAAATTGTTCTTTTCTTTGGTATTTTTCCTAGAATGTAAGTCAGCTATCACCAGATGGTCCTTTACCGCAGCTTCCTTTACCATATATTAACAGTTCAGCAACACGGGTTTTCTTTGGCCATGACAGACGACCAGCAGATGGTTAGTAAAGTTTAATTTGGCTTTGTTACCTCTTGACTTTTTTTGTTTAAGGTTTTTCATCTTTTTCCATTTAAAAAATAATGTGTAGTTGTTAAAGAATATTTGAAAATAAACAGCAATACCATATCATCTGTTACCCTGCTACCTGAGCTACTACTTTGGGGTTTTCCTTCCAGCTTTAAAAACTAAAAACAATAACAACAAAATAGCCGTACTTATAATGACTTTTCTTATATAATATAAAGAATTCTCATGTTATTACATAATCTTGATAAACATTTTTAATGGCTGTAAAATATTCCATTCATTGCATATAAAGTATTGTAACATTTGCTTGTTTTATAGTTTCCATCTTTTTGCTTATATAAAATCTAAGTTGTAATAGACATTTTTGTGGATAAAACTTGTCTTAACATTTTATTATGGAAAATTTCAAATGTATACAGATGCAGTGAACAGTTGCCAATATTATGCTGTTCTTATTGTAAGACTTTTTTAAAACATAGGATTATTTCCTTAGCGTTGAGCTGTAGAATGGCAGTCCTGGGCCAAAAGTATAAATATATCAAGGGTCTTCATGCATGTTAAAGTAAACTTTGTAATTTTAAGCCTTCTTAATTGGAGCTTAATATGTTTCTTTTTAAGAGCTAATTTAGTAATTTATTTAAAAATATTTATCAGGATGCTTATAGCAGCATTGTTTTTAGTAGCAAGAAAAGTAAAACAGCAGGGAATGAATTGATAAATTTTGGTACATTCATATAATGGTTTCATGGATAATACCCCCAGCATAAAGCTGAGTGAAAAAAGTTGCAGAATGATGGCTGAAATGTAATTCCATGTATATAAATTTCAAAAATATAAACCAACTCTATGAATTGTTTATGTATACACTCATTTGGTAAGGTAAAAAAAATAAAAAATATGAGTGTGAATGTTATGCTTCAGAGTAGCTCTGGGAAGAAGTGGTACCAGTGGAGGAGATGAAGGAGAGTGACAGGATTGGGGAGGGTGACATAGAGGACATCAACTCTATCTGTAACATTTATTTTATTTTTAAATAAAATTTGGGATCATATAACAAAGTTAACATTTGTTAAATTTTGATATACAAGTATTTGTTATATTATTCTCCATGCTTTGTTCGTATGTTTGAAATATTTCATATAAAATTGTAGACAACTAGGAAGATGTATTCTTTCAGAGTCAGAAGGAAAAAAGCATCAATATTATAAGTTAAGTTCCAGTCAGGCTAGAATTAGTAAGAGGTTATTTTTCTCTCAGATAATTGGAAATAGGCAAGAATGGTATATGTGTTTATTTGGATACTTTAGACCTTTATTTTAAATATATTTCATTTGAGGGCAGGTGTTAATAAATATGCGTATTTAATAGTGACACTTTTCTTTTTTTTTAAGGTGAAAAGCAAGCAGCTACTCATATAAGTCTTGATCAAGAATATGACTCTGAATCCTCTCAGCAGTGGCGAGAACTTGAGGAACACGTTGTGGCTGTGGTCAACAGAGGAGTACTTCCATCCAACTTCCACCCCACAGAGTACTGTTTGAACAGTTACTCAGATAACTCAAGATTTCCGCTCACAGTTGTAGAAGGTGATATACTTGAATTTCTTTTTAAAAAATATTTATTTATTTAATTATTTATTTTTATTTATTTATTTTGGCTGTGCTGGGTCTTAGTTGTGGCACACAGGATCTTTAGTTGCAGCATGCGGGATCTTCTTAGTTGTAGCATGCGGACTTCTTAGTTGTGGCATGCATGCGGGATCTAGTTCCCCAACCAGGGATCCAACCTGGACCCCCTGCATTGGGAGCGTGGAGTCTTACCCACTGGACAACCAGGGAAGTCCCTTGAATTTCTATTCATGTTTTTTTTTTCCCCCTGACATCTTTATTGGAGTATAAATGCTTTACAATGTTGTGTTAGTTTCTGCTGTACAACAACGTGAATCAGCTTTTATTTTGTTTACAGTGTATTCAGGATAATGTGGGTTTTTTTGGTTTTTTTCTTTTAATTTAATTAATTAATTTATTTATTTGGGCTGTGTCGGGTCTTTGTTGCCACACGTGGGCTTTCTCTAATTGTGGCGAGCAGGAGCTACTCTTCATTGCCGTGCGTGAGCTTCTCATTGCGGTGGCTTCTCTTGTTGCGGAGCACGGGCTCTAGGCACACGGGCTTCAGTAGCTGTGGTACGTGGGCTCAGTAGTTGTGGGTCGCGGGCTCTAGAGCACAGGCTTAGTAGTTGTGGCGCACGGGCTTAGTTGCTCCGTGGCATGTAGGATCTTCCCGGACCAGGGCTCGAACCTGTGTCACCTGCATTGGCAGGTGGATTCTTAACCACTGCACCACCAGGGAAGCCCTCAAGATAATGTTCTGCATGCCAAATATGACTAGAAGTTGGGGATGCAAAAGTAAATTGAGTACTCATAATGTAGTGAGCTGCATTTATAAAACCATGCAGTGGGGGCTTTAATACAGGAATATGCAATGTGCTTTTGGAATATAGAAGACAGAATGACATTGGGGAAATCTTCTTGAGAAGGTAATTTAAACTGAATCCTGAATAAATGGACATTTACAAGGTGATAGGCAGAAATGCAGAGCTGTGAAAGCAAGGTGTGTTCAGAGAATTGAAGCATAGGGTGATGTATGGGGTTTATTCAAGTTATTAATTTAGGCCTTTCTTTTATAGAGCCAATAACAGTGGAAGTGGCTTTTAGAAACCCTTTGAAAGTTCCACTTTTGTTGACTGATTTGTCATTGCTCTGGAAGTTTCAACCTAAAGATGTCAGTGGAAAGGAAAATGAAGTTAAAGAACTAGTAAGTTGTTAAAAGGTATTTGTAATAAGCATGTTTCAGTAACAGTCTTAACAGATGCTGTAATAGCATTTCAACTTCTTCTGTTCAGTGAGCTGAAGTTACTCTTTTTTGTTTGTTTGTTTTGTTCTTTGTTTTTGCGGTACGCGGGCCTCTCACTGTTGCGGCCTCTCCTGTTGCGGAGCACAGGCTCCGGACGCGCAGGCTCAGCGGCCATGGCTCATGGGTCTAGCCGCTCCGCAGCATGTGGGATCTTCCCAGACCGGGGCACGAACCTGTGTCCCCTGCATCGGCAGGCGGACTCTCAACCACTGCGCCACCAGGGAAGCCCTGAAGTTACTCTTCTTTTATGCTTATTTTCTCTAGTTACAAAAAGTATGAGATATGCTTATTGAAAATTGAGAGTACAGAAGAAGATAAGGATAGAAGTAAAACTGTTTTGTCTTCTCAGCATTTATTTCTTCCAGTTTTATTGAGATATAACTGACATACAGCATTGTGTAAGTTTAAGGTGTACAGCATAATGATTTGACTTAACATACCTCAAGAAATGGTTATCATAGTAAGTTTACTAGCATCCATCATCTTATATAGATACAAAATTAAAGAAATAGAAAAAAATATTTTTCCTTGTGATGAGAATGCTTAGGATTTTCTCTTAACTTTCTTATATAACATACAACAGTGTTAGTTATATTTATTATGCTGTACATTACGTTTCTAGTATCTTATCTTACAACTGGAATTTTGTATCTTTTGACTTCTTTCATCCAGTTCCCCCTCTCCCCACTCCCTGCCTCTGATAACCACAAATCAGATCTCTTTTTCTATGAGTTTGTTCATTTGTTTTTTTGTTTTTGAGGTATAATTGACCTACAATGCTATGTTAGTTCCTGATACACAACATAGTGATTTGCTATTTCTGTACATTTTAAAATGATCACCATAATAAGTCTAGTTGTCATCTGTCACCATACAAAGATGTTACAGAGTTATTGACTGTATTCCCCACATTGTACATTTCTTGTGACTCATTTACTTTGCAACTGGAAGTTTGTACCTCTTAATCTCCCTCACCTGTTTCCTCCCACCCCACCCCCTGGCAATTACCAGTTTGTTCTCTGTATCTATGACTTTTTGTTTTGTTATGTTTGTTCATTTGTTTTGCTTCTTAGATATCATTGTCTTATCAGTATTTAGAAATAACTACTTTAACACTTTTGTATGCCTTTCTAATCATTTGCATTTGTATGTTTTTTCCTCATATGTGGGATTCTCATTATGTATGTTGCTTTTTTAATTCTGTATTTATATGCATATTTTGGTATTAAATATATTAATATTTCATTTTTGTATAATATTCCATAACACGAATGGTCTGTAAGCTATTCTACTCTCTCCATTGGTAGTAGTTTTGGAAGTTTTCATTTGTTTACTATTATAATAATTCATTGGTGAAAATTTGAGTACATAGTTTCTTATCCTGATTACTTCTGTAGGAAAAATTCCTAGGCATGAAGTTAGAATATTTTAGGGAATAAATATTTTAATACTCTTGGTTTCCCAAAAGGTCATACCAACAAGCTTTGCACCAGCAGTATATGGGGTTGGGTATCTCATCTTTGCAAGATTAAGTATTCTTATTTATTTAAAAAAATCTCCATTTTATAGGTTAAGAAAAATGCTGTCTTACTATTTTATTTTCCATTTCATTGATTTCTAGTGAAGTTGAAGTTCTTGTTTTTGTATTTCTTCTCTTGTGAATTGTCATAACTTTCATTTACATTTATCTTTTTTCTTATGTATGTCTGTATAATTTCTTTATATATTTAAGATAGTTATTTTTGAGGCAGGAAATTTTGTTACCCAGCTGATTGTAACAGAAATAACTTGGGCAAGTACATTTTTTTACTTAGTTATTTATTTGTTTATTCACCAATATCTATTATGTTACTTATACTTCTTTATACTACCTTGCTATATGCTTTAATAATGTGGTAAAAATTATTTTTAAATTGAGAAATATCCCAATATTTTGGTGCTGATTTATGAAGGGAGAACTTAAAAGAAGATGTCTGTTATACTAACTTTAAACTATTTCTCTTGAAGTGTTTTCATTTTTTTAAAGATTGCTTTATTAAGTCTTAAGTCTTGCTGCTTAAATTCATTGAAGACATTTTGTGATTATTTACACTTATTGTGAATAGTTTTGAAAGATTGAGGTTTCCCGGGCTCTATTCTGACTTGAATTTTAGCAACCTCGGTAATTTTTCTAATGTTTTTTGGATGCCTGGAATACAAATTAGAAGAGTATAAATTGTTCACTCTTGGAAAAGTTTTTTTAAAAGATCTATTAGTTTTTGATGTATGTTAGTCCATTCAAGATGTTAGGTTTTAAAGGAGGTTTATTAAAGTTAAGTGAAAATTGTCATTGTGTATAATGAAGTTGCACTTTTTTCTGTAAATTTCAAACTCTTTGGGTTTCTTCATGAGCTGCTACTGGTGATGGACTAAGATGCTGAACTGGAATTTAGGGAAATGAAATTTTTATTTCTTGTGTCAATTAACTAATTTCATGGTAAAAGTTAAACAGGGTTTATGAGGATTAAGTTTACCCCAGTGTGAGCCAACTTTAGCCCTGCTTTTGGAAGAGACAGGACTTTTTTGCTCTTCCGCACTGCCCTTATTGTCCACGAATCTTATGTATCCTACTTAAGCTGTTATTACTTTTTCCATGTGTAATTGGCCAATTTGGAAAAAGAGGCTGGTCGGAGTAAAAGAAAAAATTTGCTCTTATTGCAAGATTAAATTAAATGGCCATTTTGGCCATTTTTTTTACGATGAGCAACTGAACTTGTATCTCTTGAGGTTTTATCTTCTTGGTGGCTGTGACTTTGAGTAGATCACTTATCTTCTGCAGTTGAATTGGACTGAATGAAATGAAAATAAAATAAATCAAGTGCCTACTACTGCATGACTTTACTGCCGGTGTGAAATCAAAGGACTTTGCATATTGCTTAGCACATGGTGAAAAGCTAATAAATGCTAACTATAACTATTGTTATTGTTCTTAAATATTGATACATAGAAATGTTAATAATCTGCTACTTTATTCCTTAGAATGTATATTTTACATAATTTACTTTTCAGGTAAAAGGTGAACCTGAAATGATTGGAACTGAAGTTGTTTCAGAATTCTTAATTAATAGTGAAGAATCTAAAGTGGTAATTGTTTCATTATTTTTCTGTCAAGTCTTTAAAAGTAAGATGAAAACAAATTTTAAAAATCCATTTATTCAGTTTGTTTTATATTCCAGTTTTCTTAAAAACTAAATTTGGAATATTAGGAAAGTGGAATTGCACGGGGGGAGATTGGGAAAGTAGGTTTGCAGTGGTCTTTAGTTTGTTAATTTCCTAAGAAGCCTGGTGAAAAAAGTTTTTGCTTTCTTTTTGGGATGAGTATTGTAATTTCATATGATATTTGGTTGACCAGAATATATTGGCTTTTATTAAAAGTATTGATGAGGATCCAGGCCTATAACTTTTGAATTTAGAAAATTTCTTTTGAAGAAAATGCGTTCTAGTAAGAGAAATCAATTGATAGTTAAGTTTAGGTCATGAGTTTATATTGATATTAAATTATTGATATTAAATATAAATTCTGCAACATTACAGAATTTAGGTATTGCACTATTTAAGAGACTATGAAAACAGATAATAAGAGTGACTTAAATATCTCCACAGGCAAGGCTAAAGCTCTTTCCCCATCACATAGGGGAGCTGCATATTCTGGGAGTTGTTTATAATCTTGGCACTATTCAGGGCTCCATGACAGTAGATGGCATTGGTGCTCTTCCTGGATGTCACACAGGTAAAGCTATAGAAACTAATAATTAAATCTCCATAGAATAAAATGAAAAATGAGGTATTTTAAAAATAAGTTTAATGTACATTTAATAAGGCATTTAATCAAATGAAAGAATGGATAATTTGGATTATTTTTAACTCTGCAATTGCTTCAAAAATAAAACAACTTTATTCCCTTCTGACGTATTTTTGATAATCCTTTGGTTCTACCCTATGTATTTTTCTTTTTTGTTATTGATCCAAATTTAGTAAATTCTAACTAAATATATTCTAACCATTCGTTGAGATATCTGCTGCCAGTACAAAAAAACATTGTCTTAATATATTCTATTTTTTGAATATGAAAACTAAAGACCAGTGTTTTCATATCATTGGATGTGAAACACCTTAAATTCTGTCATCTGTTTTGTAAAAAGAGTAGGATTTAGAGTTAAGCTGATATTCTTGGTGTCCCAGATGATAAGTTTTACAAAGTTTTGAAGAGTAAAACTACTAGATATATATGTTTAACATGGTTTGCCTTTTTTTTGCCCTTTAATTTTCAGGGAACCCTTCTTATATTACCTTGTAATTGTTATTTGAGTTTAAGTTGACAAGATGCTAGAGAGAGAGTTTACTATAAAATCTATCACTTCTATCTCTTAATTTTAGTAGCTAAGTCTTTTTTTTTTTTTTTGCGGTACGCGGGCCTCTCACTGCTGTGGCCTCTCCCGCTGCGGAGCACAGGCTCCGGACGCACAGGCCCAGCGGCCATGGCCCACGGGCCCAGCCGCTCCGTGGCACGTGAGATCCTCCCGGACCAGGGCACGAACCCGCGTCCCCCGCATCGGCAGGCGGACTCCCAACCACTGCGCCACCAGGGAAGCCCCTTATTATTTTTTTTAACAAATTATGGTCATCGGCAGACTTGAATTTAGCATTTACAAAAGCTGATTATATTGGGAAATCCTTTGGGAACACTTGGAAAATTTGTTGGTGCTTTTAACCTTCAGTTGGATATTTCTACTTGCCTGCATATCTAGGATAATTCAATAAAACATTTTTTAAAAAAGTATACAGAAGTGGAATGAATCCGTAAGAATTCAAAAATTATAAGGAAAAAATTGATACTAAAGTTGAGTATGGTGTTTATGCATTTTAGTACTATTTGTGTAATTGACACTAAAGTTGAGTATGGCGTTTATGCATTTTAGTACTATATGTGTAATTCTTGGTTGAAAAGCACCAGACAAGATTCTTTTATAAATAATCTTGCTAATTTTTGAATATTTTAAGTAAGTAAACTGAGTGTTAAAAACTTTTTGAAGCTTCTTTCCTTTCCCACTGTACCTACCTAGGATTTTAATCGAGTACCACAAAGTTACGGTTGTCAATAAATTATAGCTAATTGCTTCATTTAAGGTACCGAATATATGCATTAATAAATATTTTATGACAGTGGGAGGAGAACCTGAATTAACTATTAAATTGCATCTTATAGCAGAATTTTTATGAAGTTTTAGTGTAGTTCTATTTACTATGTAAAATGCTAATAAGGATCTGGGTCAGATGAGGTATGGGAAATGCTACATTGTGTGTCTGGTCTGGGAGTATCACATTGATCTTCAGCACATTAAAGACTCTTAAGTATTCCTGCAGGAAATAAAGTTGTACACCCTGGCTTTTTTCACACCTACATGCAATGTGTGGAAGCTTTTGAGGAAAATCTCACATGATTATTAAGTGAGTTTAATTTTGAGAAAGCTACCTATACTATCTTTAATTTTCTTTGTGCATTCTATTAAGAAGATGTAGTTATTTATAATCCAGAAATAATTCAAATTAGTATATATATACTGAATATGAGTAGCTGTTCTGTCAGATAGATCTTTTTGGTTAATAGCCATTATGGTTAAATGTAGGTTTCAAAAACTTCCTATTTAGTAGTCCTTCTGTAAAGTAAGTAAATCCTAATAAAATGAGAAATTAAGCAGCATACAATAGGTGTTGTTAAGCATGGAAATAAAATGTGCTTAATTCTTTGATTAACCATGATAATTAGTAATTGTCTAGAATTTTTCTAGAAATAATCTGAAACATACAGTATTCATATATTCAAGCTAAATTGATGTCAGTTAACATACCAAATTATTTTAGGGCATTGATTGTTTTTTATTTCAGGAAAGCATTCCTTGAGTATGTCAGTCCGAGGGAGACAGGATTTAGAAATTCAAGGTCCTCGACTTAACAACACAAAAGAAGAGAAAACATCTATTAAATATGGTCCTGATCGACGTCTAGATCCCATAATCACTGAGGAAATGCCACTGTTGGAGGTATTTCACTTTTTAAAATTGCATACACTTAATAATTTATCTGTAAGGTGAGGATGATATTTTGGGTAGGTTAATTTTAGACTTTGGTATTATTGATAGATTGAAATGCACTTTTAAATTCTTGGGGACTTCCCTGGCGGTCCAGTGGTTGAGACTCTGCGCTTCCACTGTGGGGTTGTGGGGGGTGTGGGTTCGGTCCCTGGTCTGGGAGCTGGGATCCCGTGTGCTGTGTGGTGCAGCCAAAAAAAAGCTGATGCTGAACAGATGTAATTTACAAAGATAAGATAATCATGCAAATTAGCATTAAGTCACAGCCAGGTTGTAAGATACAATCCTCAAAATACTAATGGAAGTTGAGAAAAACCTTCTGAAAGAACACTTTGGTTGTTATTTAAATCAATGGCTCTTTCTGGGTAGGATATAAAAATAACAGGAGTTAATTCTTGTAAAAAATTTAAGCAATATAGATAATTTTTATATGAATAAAACCAATATTCCCTTCACTTTCTTTGTATCCCACCCTGTCATACTTTCATGCCATCTTTTAGTTGCAAAAGATAGAAACTGATGCTGGGTAGCACAACCCGCCTCCCCCCACCAATATTATTTAGTTTGAAGGATTTTGGAATATCTCATGGAAACTAAAGTATCACAGAACAGTAGGTCTCAAGGAAGAATAAGGACTCAGCAGCTCCAGGGAATTCGTAAAGCCTTTAGAAAGCATTACTTTTGATATGACTTCAGTCTTACAACTTCTGGTCTTTGTGCCACTTCATTACAAATCTAGGAAAGAACTATGGCCCACCTTGAGTCAGGTGTTTACCTGAAAGGCAGGCCAGTGGCACAGCCATGAAGTATAAGTGTGAACACTGGAAAGAGGGCCTTCCTCCTGCATCCTCATGTTTCCCTAGTAGGGGAGTTAGAAGCTTAGTCATTCACCTTCAGAAAGCGCCAGTGATTCCAAACAGATGTTTCTCTTTTCAGACCTTTCGTTTTACACTTATATATATTTTTAATAATCATACTGCACATTTTATCCTGTGACTTGCTTTTTGTCTTTAACAACAAAACTTGGTCTTTGTTCACAATCAGTAAAATTCTTTTTTAACAGCTAGATAAGGTGTTCCTTTATTCAGATACATTATAATGTACTTTAATCATTTATGTATTGATGGGTGTGGTTCTAGTTTTTCATCATTACTGACAGTTCTGCAGTAAACATTATTATTATATACATATTTTGTTCATGTTCTAGATTAGACTAGGCTTTTAGAAATGGAATTGTTGGGTCAATCATGCAATATACTATAAAATTACCTTCAGCAAGGCTGTAGGAATTGACACTTTTCCTTCAGAATGAGAGTGCCCGTTGCTTCATGTCTGTGCCATAATGGATACTATCAGGTTTTTTTTTTTTTTTAACTTCTGCAAATCAAAATGGCATTTCTTTGATAACTGATAAGTTAGTCAATCTTCATTTTTTTGGTCTGTATGATTTGTTTCTTCTGTAAGTCCATATGATACCCTTTAATTGGGTCACTTCCTTTTTCTCATTGGATGATTTTATGGGTACTAATCCTGTAGTGGTGGGGTAGGTAACATGCTCATGGAAACGGTGATGTGTGTGTGTTAAGGGAAAGGTATTGCTGAGCTGCATGTATTCTGCCCAGATTTTACACTTGCTTAATTATGTTGCATTTAAAGAGTTGTGTAGGGCAAATAAAAGACTCATTAAAGACTGATGGCAGTGCCAGTTTCTGGTTGATAAATATTTGCACATACTTTAACTTTGATTTGGTGTCTTTCATCACTTAAAGATTTTTAACTTCTATTAAATCATTCTTAACTGATAGTCCTTTACTTGGTTGCTTCTAAGTTTTATATTTACTTACAGAGACTTCCCTAGTCAAAACTTCTATAGTTTTATTGTTTAGTGTCTTTGCTTTGAAATCCAAGGGAATATACTCTCTGAATGTCAGGGGGTAGGGATCAAACTTTGTTTCTAGTCCCAATTACCATTAATTGAATATTGGCAACTTATTATGGCATCTTCCTAATATACTAATATCCTGAAAGTATGTTATGCAGATGATACCTATTCTCCTTGACATTTCTTCTGTTTTTGTGTCATTTCCATACTCTTGCTTTATCATCTTTTTTTAATTTGGCAAGCCGAGGCCTGCTCATAATAATTTTTTTCTTACACTTGTGCCACTTTTGTCCAAGTTTGTCAAGTTCCCACAATAATACAATAATGAAAATTGGCATTTTTATTACAATTGCATTGCTATAGCTAGGAGTTTTGAGACTGAAGATGAAATGAGTTGGGATCCAAATGTTATTTTAGGGCTATTCAATACCATTGTAGTTTAGAAGTTACTAACTAATAAACATTTTGCTTAGGATTGTATATGTAAGAATTTGCTAGAGCTTACTTGCAAAAGGGGAGATTCTGACTTCTCTGGTTTAAGTTTTGAGATAAATCAGTAGAGAATACCAAAATACTCAGTTTTTATAGATTCTCCTAGCTTATGGTTTTTATTATACCACATTAGTTAAATGTTCTTCAATTATTAAGACTGTTAAATGTGCCAATGGTTTTTAAGTGCAGTGCTTCTCAGGCACACATTGTTAAGGATAGAGCTTAGCTTTTCAGCTTCTGTCTAAGCCCATCTCTAATTATATGATCTTGGAAAGTTTCTTCACTTATAAAATGAGGGAAGCTGAACCAGTTGATGTTTGACTTTAAGTTCTGTTTATCTTAACTCAGCAGTCTTTAAATTTACATTCATCTTGTTTTCGATATTGCTGGTTCTGTCCTTAACTTTGCCTCTTGCATACCATAGTGTTTTTGTTTTGTTTTTAAAATTTTATTGTTATAGATGCAGTTCTCCCTGAAGAGGGTGTTTTAGAGCAGAGGACCTCTTGTTCTACATAATACAGCAACTGGTGTTTGGTTGATTAAACAAAAAAAGCTTGTAAAGTGAATAACCAAAAAAACCATAATAAATCCATACCCTAAACATTTTACCTTAATTGAAAACATACGAATATCCATTTATTTACTATTTTGGGGGTGTGTGTTTAGGTTAGAGACCTTTTCTATGAGTTCTTTGTGTTGGTATGGGTTTCCTAATATGAGTTTCATTTCATCTTTCATGCATTCTTCCACATCCATAAGTTGACATTTTAAGTGTCCAGTTTTGGTTTCTTCAGAGTGAGAAGCTAAAGGAAATTGTCAAGTAATCTAAGTACAGTATATGTCTAGATTTTATCTGCAGATAAAAGTTGTACTTTAAGGTATAAAAGAGGGTGGGTTTTGTAGAAAACCAAAAGCTACTAATGTTCAGTTCCATAAACATCACTTAGTATTTTCTATTGAAATACTAGAGAATTTGGTTAATCCAACAGACATGGTATGATGGAAGTCAGTTAAGAGACCTTATATTATACTTGGATGAACAGTAGTATACATTAATATTAGTAAAAATCATAGAATATTCCCATTCCTAATATCTTATGTCAGAAATATTTTGTAGAGTTTGAAGTGTTTAAGGGAGTAGTGAAAGAAGTAATCAATCTACGGCATCTGATGAAATAGTCTCTAACAGTATATATTTATCAAAACAAGATTGAGGATGAAAATTAGAGAAACTCGTTGAGAAAATATAGTTAAAGTGTCATGTGTTAACTCTAATGTGTATAGCATACTGAAAGCAAACAGTGAACTATGAGCTGTATCTACTTAGAAATATTTTGTATTTAAGTTCTGTTGGAGAAAAAATGGTATCATTCCAAAACTTTTTCTTCACTTACTAATTTTTAACATTTTGTTAGGATAAATTTTAACATAGAATAGCAGAAAGAAGAGCAGGCCCCTTCAGGTTCTCACTGCATAGGCAGTAAATTGTGTACATGTAGTTTATTCAACCAGACTTGTCTGTCACTTGTGTCCAATCACTTGCTGTTACAGATAAAACCACAATAAATAACCTTATGCATATCAGTTTTATACATTATGTATATGCATATCACACATATATCTTTAGGATAAATTAGTAGAAGTCACACTCCTGGTTCTTGGTCTTATTTTCCATTAAAATTTGAAGCTGTCCAAAACACCACCTGTTTAAAAGGACTTTTAGGGACTTCCCTGGTGGTGCAGTGGTTAAGAATCTGCCTTGCAGTGCAGGGGACGTGGGTTCAATCCCTGGTTGGGGAACTAAGATTCCCACATGCCATGGGGCAGCTAAACCCGCGCACCCCAACTACTGAGCCTGTGCGCCGCAGCCAAGAGTCCACATGCTGCAATGAAAAGATCCTGCGTGCCAAAATTAAGACCCAATCTAGCTGCCCCCGCCCAAAAAATAAATAAAATAAAGGACTTTCAGCAACAGTGCATTTGAAGTAAAGGCTAGATACACTGGTTCTCCTTAGAGTCAACATAGTGTATTTAGTAAAACCTTTATTCTGAAGGTATATTACACAGTATCCTACAAGTGGTGTATCACTGGTCTTATTCCATCACCCTTCCCATTCTACCAGTGCTGTAGCCTTATTGATGGTATCTGGGTATCGGTGTGTGTTTTAGTGTGTCTTTACAGTACTCTGTTTCACTTGTTACTCATGCAGTTGTTTTTGATATAACAACTCAAAATTGATATTCCCTCACAAATTTTAGCTTATTTGACTAAGCTTATTTGATACTAGCTAATTAGTACATCATCAGTGTCTTCAGTATAATGCTATACTTGGTTTATTTTTTCCCATCTTCTTAATCTGTGTTTTGGATTTCTGCCTTAATCCCTTATTTTCTCATGTCCATTTTTAAAGCTTCTGATTTCCCCAAATTTTATCTGATTCCTTAAGAATATGGCCATAATGAAGTCCTATTCAAACTAAGATTAAAAGACAGATACTTCCACTGGACTTTGTTTTTTTTTTGTTTGTTTGTTTTTTTGCGGTACACGGGCCTCTCACTGATGTGGCCTCTCCCGTTGCGGAGCACAGGCTCCGGACGCACAGGCTCAGCAGCCATGGCTCACGGGCCTAGCTGCTCCGCGGCATGTGGGATCTTCCCGGACCGGGGCACGAACCCGTGTCCCCTACATCAGCAGGCGGACTCTCAACCACTGCACCACCAGGGAAGCCTCCACCGGACTTTCATAACTCCTTTGGGACAGCCAGCTGTAACTTTAATCCTCATACTGTTACCTTTATATTCTTCCTTTCTTAGATGCTGTCAGAGTACTTCTGACACTTATTCTTCTGGATCTTTTAAATGCAGATGACTTACTGGATGATTTTGTTAGCCCGTATTTCCATCTCTTATCTGAAATCCTGAGGCCAGGCATGTGTTGGAAGTCAATTTTTTTTTTTTTAATTTTTAGAAATTGTGCATATACATGTGTGTTTTTATCTAAAGCGTTATGTGACCCCTGTTGGGTTTGTGGCAGCACCTGGTAATCAAGCACATTAATGTGGCTTGAGTGAACCACATGAATATCACACTAAATGGAAAAGGCTATAAAGAACCTCCATTTGTCAGATCAGGTTTTGCTTCCACATAGCTTACTGAAAGCCTGAGGATATTCGAAGATACCGGCTTTTTAAATTATACATATGGAATCACGCATCTATATGCTTTTCCCTTTTAAGACTTATTGTGCCTCTTTTCATTTTAATGATGTATAAATAGATAGTTGAGCTACTTTTTAAGTTGACAATGTTAAGGGTTTTTCAGCTGATAATTGTTCATGTGACCATGCTAAATTACTTATAGCTTCTCTTGTCCATAATCTACACAGTTGTGAAAGTTTTGCCGGTGGCCCTGTAGTTATTGACACTGTACCTTTAATTCATAACTCTGAAATCTGCTACTGAGTAACACTGGTCTCTGTCTCATCCTCTTTTTTAAAATGGAGTTCTTAATACCACATACCCAGGGAGATATCAAAGAGAATTAATAAAATACTTGTAAACCTGTAGTAAAGAAATACAGCATCTTAAAGTGTTATTAATTAGAGGTTCAGAATTTTTAACAGACAATATAATAATATTTTTTCCCTCCAATGCAGGTGTTCTTTATACATTTTCCTACAGGGCTTCTCTGTGGAGAAATCCGAAAAGCATATGTAGAATTTGTCAATGTCAGCAAATGTCCTCTTACTGGATTGAAGGTTGTTTCTAAACGTCCAGAGTTCTTTACTTTTGGTGGTAACACAGCTGTTCTAACACCACTAAGTCCCTCAGCTTCTGAGAACTGTAGTGCTTACAAGACTGTTGTGACAGATTCTACCTCTGTGTGTACAGCACTCATATCATCAGCTTCTTCTGTAGACTTTGGCATTGGCATAGGAAGTCAGCCAGAGGTGATTCCTGTTCCCCTTCCTGACACTGTTCTTCTACCTGGAGCTTCAGTTCAGCTACCAATGTGGTTACGTGGGCCAGATGAAGAAGGTGTCCATGAAATTAACTTTTTGTTTTACTATGAAAGTGTTAAAAAGCAGCCTAAAATACGGTGAGTATTATAAAACTTTTTAGGTTTAACCTCTGCGTCTAATATATATAGATATATATACACCCATTCAAATAAACATTTTGATATTTGTTAACATATGTCATAGTTTACTAAGAAATTACTCCCTTCCAAATTATGCATGAAGTTTGTATCTGAGGTTGTCCCTAATCTAATTGTAAGTTCTAAGCAGCCAAAAGTGGAAAAAATTAAGCTACATTAATCTTTTTCATGCTTCTTTCTATAAACTTCATGATTCTTCGATACAACTAAGTACTATGGCCAACGTTATCACATAATAATGAAATTCACAGGTATCATGTATTAAAACAGGGTGTCATTTGTATATGAAGACAACTTGCCTACAGTCATCCTTTTTAAAGAAGATTACTCTGTTTTCCTTTTCCTTTTCCCTAGTGCCCTCCCCTGCCTCCCAAAATGTATGTATTTGCAGAGCACATGATTTAGGTGGTGTTATGGGCATCACTGAAGAAATCAAACCTAGCTGGCTTATACAAGGATCTGTAGCCTGTAGCGCAGTAGAGTATTTTATGATAATGCCATTGTCATTTTTACAAAATTAACCGGGAATAATTGTGCTACATTTTAAAATTTAATAAAATATCTTGTAAGGCTTACTATGAGAACCAAAAGATATAATATTTGTAAGGACAGGTACATTTTAGGTCTTCGGTAAATGTTAATTCCCCTTAAGAAGATGATAGAGAGTTCTCTGGCCAAAGCAATCCATTAAGACTTTGTAGAATGTAGTAGTGGTAAAATGAGCTTCCAAAGAAAGTAAAGATTTCAGAATTTGGATCAAAGGGGATAGGCAAGAGAGTAGTGGGTATTCCCGGAAGTAACTGTATATATGAATGAAAATTTCCAACTTGGGAAATATGAACTGCATATAGTTAGTTTGGCTACAGTATAAAATGTATAAAGGGGGAATAAAGGTGGAATTGTAAAGCTCTATTGTGGAGAGCCTTAAATGCCAGGTGAAAGTTTGGCATTTACTTGGTAGGCATTCAGTCATTAACTTTGGAACTACTATCAGAAGAGGTATAATCAAGACATGACTATATGATGATTATTTTCATGTACTATACTGTGGCTGAGTTTGATGAGCAGGGAAAAAAGGAGACTAATAGTTTTCTTCCAAACTGAGAATAAAGAATTGAACTAATGTTAGGCTAACTAGATAATTTTACCTTATTGTATCTGTCTTGGTTTTTTTAGAGTATAAATTGTCCTGAGGGTGAATAGGTTTTAAAAAGCTTTATTTGGAATTAGAGAATCATAACATTGGGAGAGAGTCTTAGATTAAATTTGTGATTTTTACTTCTTTAGTCACAGAATATTAAGACACACGGCAGTCATTTGTACCAGTCGATCTTTGAATGTGCGAGCCACTGTCTGCAGAAGTAATTCTCTTGAAGATGAGGAGGGCAGAGGAGGCAATATGCTAGTCTTTGTGGATGTGGAAAATACCAATACCGTAAGCTGGTTTAAAACTAAATTTTGTCTTTAATTATATTTTAAGTGTATCCTTTGTTTTTCGTAATGATTTTTTTTTCCTTCACAAGACAGCATAAGCTAGGAATTTAGGGATGTTCATATAGAATGGAATGTAAAAACATGTTAATTCTCAATTTGCTTCGTAATTTTATCCCTCAGTACTTCAAATAAAAGGATCTAGTGGTATTGGGCTTCCCTGGTGGCGCTGTGGTTGAGAGTCCCCCTGCCGATGCAGGGGACATGGGTTCGTGCCCCGGTCCGGGAGGATCCCACATGCCGCGGAGCGGCTGGGCCCGTGAGCCATGGCCGCTGAGCCTGCGCGTCCAGAGCCTGTGCTCCGCAACGGGAGAGGCCACAACAGTGAGAGGCCCGCATAACGCAAAAAAAAAAAAAAAAAAAAAAAAAAGAAAGGATCTAGTGGTATTAGTGGTATTAATATGATACATAATCATATGGTATATGGCCGTATACCAGTAATTCAACCCAAAAAAGATCTCATAAAGTGCTTTCTAGTCTCACCATTGAGGATGTGTTTTTTTTTTTTAAATGGGTAATTTTTTTGTTTATTGGTACTTATAAACGAACCAGCCAACTGGTAGTATTATGATGTGGACAAATTAAAACATCTTTCTACAAATACTAGACTGGTGGAAAAAATTAGGGGTTGTAGTAAAGTAGCAAAAAGGGGTAGAGGAAATCAGTGAAGCACATTGTAGCTTAACCCTTCACCTTAACAACTGAGGTTCTTAACAAGTAAAGCCTCCCCATCCCAGAAAATATGAATAATCCTTCATTACACATCTTTGTACTTTTGCTCCCTATTTTTGAGGTTAGGTTCTAGATCCTAAAGATATCCAAAAAATAGTATTATAACCTAGTTATCTATAGCCGCCTGTCATCTTTTATCATGATGTCCGTAGAAGCCAATGCTTGTGAAACCTCTTTGAGTAGACACCAATCATACACCCCCAAATTGACACAAAAGGTACAATGAAAAGCAGCTTGTCAAGGCAGAGAGATACGTAATTGTAAAAGAAAAATTCTAGGGAAGTAATAACAGTCATAGCTCAAATTAAGATTGAATAATACAGCCATCGTTAGAAATCTTCAGGCTGTGTGTTCAGGGAGTAATTTGGGAATAAATCCATGATTTGCTGTTGGGAATTGAAATACTTAGCAGTTTGCTGTATTTATAGCTTTCCCCGGCAGTTTCCAAGGTGACCTCCAAATCACTGACAGGAGAATTTTGCTAGAACTGGATCTGGGGCTGCAGGAATTCCTCAACATAGTTGTTGAATTGATTGTTCCAAGTCTGGTTATTCCAAGCTTGGGGGCACCAGGTCTGACTGTTCCAGCTCTGGTTGCTCCAGGACTGACTATTCCAGCTCTGGTTGCTCCAAGTTGGGTTATCCCAGGTCTGGTTACCCCACGTGGGCAGGTTTCCGGAAGAGTTCACCAGGCATCCTTGGTGGTAGGAATAGAAGCCTGGGTATTCTGTAGTTGCTGGGCCCTGAGTCACAATGTTGCTATTCCTCAGCCAGTTGTTTTCTGCCACCTCTTACATTTCATTCTCTGGTTCTGGAACCAGGTCTTAACCTGTTTGTAGCTAAGGTTCAGGATGTTGGAAAGTTCTTGCATTTGCTGGAGGCTGAGGTATTTCTGCCTCTGAAATCTGTCATTGAGCACACACAGCTGCGACTGAGAGAACACGGTTCTGGTCTTCTGCTTCTTGACCAGGACCTTCTCTTCCTTCTTCTCTGTGCTCTTGTCTGCAGCCGTGGCTATTAGTTTTACTCTGGGGCTTGTGGGAGAATCAGGACTGTCCTGAATAAGCAGATCCATGGAGAAGGAAGGAAGAGGAGAGACAGTCTCCATATCGTGGGTCTCAGCAGATGACATTTGCAAGGACATAATTTTCTTCAGGCCCGTAAATCTCAGGCATTGGTGAAGATTCCCTAGAATTGGATGCTTTGGGGCCACGCAGGCTTTGGGGACAAGCTGGGTCCACACTCATGTTGTTGAATTGAAGGAGAGGGAGAAAACCAAAGAGCTAGATAGATGGTAGGAAAAGTCCAGGCTTAAGAATCTAGGTAGAAGAGCTTAGAGAAAGGTGAAGATCTCCAGGTGTAAAAGTATTAAAAACATGGGATGAAGGGAAGTCACCTGTATGATAACGGAAGCCTACCAGCCCAATGTAGGAAAATGACGAGGATGTGTTTTGATGTGCTTAAATTTACAAAGTTCTGTTAGGATTTCACATTCAGTATTAACTTGATAACCCCTTACTTATACATTTCCAGCAGTACCATTTCCTTTATATAAAGCATTTTAAACATTTTATCTTTCCTGTTTATGTATCTTTTATCTTTCCTTTATCTTTATGTATCTTTTATCTTTCCTATGTTATGTATTTCCTCTATGTATCAAAATGAATATTCTTCAAGAAGGAACTGTGATCTTATTAAAGTAGAATCTTAGCTTCATATTGATTCAGTTTAGATACCTGTTTGAAATGTTACTTATTATTTCTGTCATGTCTTTTAGCTTCATAAATTTGTATGGTCACTTCATTTTAGGACATTTAAGGTCAGTGTGCTGATACTTCGGTGATCTTCCCAAAAAACCAATATTTGTAAGAGTAAGAACATTTGAATAATTTCAAATTAGCTCCTATTCAGGAGAATAAAAAATATATGCAATTTAAATAATTTTATGTACATTGACTGTATATTGGTATTCTGTTCTTTGTTGCTTTTTGCCTTAACAGGAATGTGAGAGAAAGATCAGAAGAAATAAAAGTGCTATGGTTTTGATTAAAAATTGGCAGCAAATAATTTTTGATATATTAAATAACTCATTATAATAGATTCTAATAACTGAATGCCTTTCAATATTTAAAACTTTGCCACTGGGAGTATATTATAATTAAATCTATTTTGTGAATAAGATGATGACTTACGTGTTTTAAGAATGTTTATAGAGGGATTTAAATAATTTACATTTCTGAAATGTATTGTTAATTTATTTCAAAATAAAAATTTCATCTTATGTTAATTGATACTGACTATGGTAGCAGTGTCATTCTCATTAGAGTATTCTACGTTAGTGCTCCTAAATCTTGAATGACTCTTTTATTTCCTTTTGATAGAGTGAAGCAGGTGTTAAGGAATTCCATATAGTACAAGTATCAAGTAGTAGCAAACACTGGAAGTTACAGAAATCTGTAAATCTCTCTGAAAACAAAGGTTTGTGCCTTTTTCCCTCTTCATAATAAATTCTGATATCTTCCTTCGTTGATTTTATTTTTTTCAGAACAGTACCAGAATGTCATAAGATTATTGGTGCCTTTCTTTTTTTTAACTCATTTAAATATCTGTATATACTTTGCTATAATTATATCATATATTACATTATATCAGAGTCCTTTTTTTTAACATCTTTATTGGAGTATAATTGCTTTACAACGGTGTGTTAGTTTCTGCTGTATAACAAAGTGAATCTGCTATACGTATACGTATATCGCCATATCTCCTCCCTCTTGCGTCTCCCTCCCACCCTCCTTATCCCACCCCTCCAGGTGGTCACAAAGCACCGAGCTGATCTCCCTGTGCTATGCGGCTGCTTCCCACTAGCTATCTGTTTTACATTTGGTAGTGTATCTATGTCCATGCCACTCTCTCACTTCATCCCAGCTTACCCTTCCCTATCCCCGTGTCCTCAAGTCCATTCTCTATGTCTGCATCTTTAATCCTGTTCTGCCCCTAGGTTCTTCACAACCATTTATTTGGTTTTTTTAAGATTCCATATATATGTATTAACATATGTTATTTGTTTTTCTCTTTCTGATTTACTTCACTCTGTATGAGAGTCTCTAGGTCCATCCACCTCACTACAAATAACTCAATTTCGTTTCTTTTTATGGCTGAGTAATATTCCATTGTATATATTGCCACACCGTCCTTATCCATTCATCTGTCGATGGACACTTAGGTTGCTTCCATGTCCTGGCTATTGTAAATAGAGCTGCAATGAACATTGTGGTACATGGCTTTTTATGGTTTTCTCAGGGTATATGCCCAGTAGTGGGATTGCTGGGTCATATGGTAGTTCTATTTTTAGTTTTTTAAGGAACTTCCATACTGTTCTCCACAGTGGCTGTATCAATTTACATTCCCACCAGCAGTGTAAGAGTGTTCCCTTTTCTCCACGCCCTCTCCAGCATTTATTGTTTGTAGATATTTTTATGATGGCCATGCTGACTGGTGTGAGGTGATACCTCATTGTAGTTTTGATTTGCATTTCTCTAATGATTAGTGATGTTGAGCATCCTTTCATGTGTTTGTTGGCAATCTGTATATCTTCTTTGGAGAAATGTCTATTTAGGTCTTCTGCCCATTTTTGGATTGGGTGGGTTGTTTGTTGTTTTGATATTGAGCTGCATGAGCTACTTGTATATTTTGGAGATTAATCCTTTGTCAGTTGGCTTCATTTGCAAATATTTTCTCCCATTCTGAGGGTTGTCTTTTGGTCTTGTTTATGGTTTTGTTTGCTGTGCAAAAGCTTTTAAGTTTCATTAGGTTCCATTTGTTTATTTTTGTTTTTATTTCCATTTCTCTACGAGGTTGGACAAAAAGGATCTTGCTGTGATTTATGTCATAGAGTGTTCTGCCTATGTTTTCCTCTAAGACTTTTATAGTGTCTGGCTTTACATATAGGTCTTTAATCCATTTTGAGTTTATTTTGTGTATGGTGTTAGGGAGTGTTCTAATTTCATTCTTTTACATGTAGCTGTCCAGTGTTCCCAGCACCACTTATTGAAGAGGCTGTCTTTTTTCCATTGTATATTCTTGCCTCCTTTATCAAAGATAACGTGACCATATGTGCCTGGGTTTATCTCTGGGCTTTCTATCCTGTTCCATTGATCTATATTTCTGTTTTTGTGCCAGTACCATACTGTCTTGATTACTGTAGCTTTGTATTATAGTCTGAAGTCCAGGAGCCTGATTGCTCCTGCTCCCTTTTTCTTTCTCAAGATTGCTTTGACTATTGGGGGTCTTTTGTGTTTCCACACAAATTGTGAAATTTTTTGTTCTAGTTTTGTTAAAATGCCATTGATAGTTTGATAGGGATTGCATTGAATCTGTAGATTGCTTTGGGTAGTAGAGTCATTTTCACAGTGTTTGATTCTTCCAATCCAAAAACATGGAATATCTCTCCATCTGTTTGTATCATCTTTAATTTCTTTCATCAGTGTCTTACAGTTTTCTGCATACAGGTCTTTTGTCTCCTTAGGTAGATTTATTCCAAGGTATTTTATTCTTTTTGTTGCAGTGGTAAATGGGAGTGTTTCCTAATTTCTCTTTCAGATTTTTCATCATTAGTGTATAGGAATGCAAGAGATTTCTGTGCATTAATTTTGTATCCTGCAACTTTACCAAATTCATTGATTAGCTCAAGTAGTTTTCTGGTAGTATCTTTGGGATCCTGTATGTATAGTATCGTGTCATCTGCAAACAGTGACAGTTTTACTTCTTTTCCAATTTAGATTCCTTTTATTTCTTTTTCTTCTCTGATTGCTATGGCTAAAACTTCCAAAACTATGTTGAATAATAGTGGTGAGAGTGGGCAACCTTGTCTTGTTCCTGATCTTAGTGGAAATGCTTTCAGTTTTTCACCATTGAGAACAATATTGGCTGTGAGTTTGTCATGTATGGCCTTTATTATGTTGAGGTCAGTTCCCTCTATGCCTACTTCTGGAGGGTTTTTATCATAAATGGATGTTAAATTTTGTCAGAAGCTTTTTCTGCATCTATTGAAATGATCATATGTTTTCCTTCCTTCAGTTTGTTAATATGGTTTATCACATTGATTGATTTGTGTATATTGAAGAATCCTTGCATTCCTGGGATAAACCCCACTTGATCATGGTATATAATGTTTTAAATGTGCTGTTGGATTCTGTTTGCTAGTATTTTCTTAGGATTTTTGCATCTGTATTCATCAGTGATATTGGCCTGTAGTATTCTTTTTTTGTGACAGTTTTGCCTGTTTTTGGTATCAGAGTGATGGTGGACTCGTAGAATGAGTTTGGGAGTGTTCCTACCTCTGCTATAGGTTGGAAGAGCTTGAGAAGGATAGGTTTTAGCTCTTCTCTAAATGTTTGATAGAATTTGCCTGTGAAGCCATCTGGTCCTGGGCTTTTGTTTGTTGGAAGATTTTTAATCACAGTTTCAATTTCAGTGCTTGTGATTGGCCTGTTTTATATTTTTTATTTCTTCCTGGTTCAGTCTCGGAAGGTTGTGCTTTTCTAAGAAGTTGTCCATTTCTTCCAGGTTGTCCATATTTTTGTCATAGAGTTGCTTGTAGTAATCTCCCATTATCCTTTGTATTTCTGCAGTGTCAGTTGTTACTTCTCCTTTTTCATTTCTAATTCTTCTTCCTGTTTTTCTTGATGAGTCTGGCTAGTGGTTTATCAATTTTGTTTATCTTCTCAAAGAACCAGCTTTTAGTTTTATTGATCTTTGCTATTGTTTCCTTCATTTCTTTTTCATTTATTTCTGATCTGATCTTAATGATATCTTTCCTTCTGCTAACTTTGGGATTTTTTTGTTCTTCTTTCTGTAATTGCTTTAGGTATAAGGTTAAGTTATTTATTTGAGGTGTTTCTTGAGGTAGGATTGTATTGCTATAAACTTTCCTCTTAGAACTGCTTTTGCTGCATGCCATAGGTTTTGGGTCATCGTGTTTTCATTGTCATTTGTTTCTAGGTATTTTCTGATTTCCTCTTTGATTTCTTCAGTGTTCTCTTGGTTGTTTAGTAGTGTATTGTTTACCCTGTGTTTGTATTTTGTATGTGTTTGTATTTTTTCCAGATTTTTTTCCTGTAATTGATATCTGGTCTCATAGTGTTGTGGCTGGAAAAGATACTCGATACAATTTTAGTTTTCTTAAATTTACCAAGGCTTGATTTGTGACCCAAGATATAATCTATCCTGGAGAATGTTCCATGAGCACTTGAGAAGAATGTGTAATCTGCTGTTTTTGGATGGAATGTCCTATAAATGTCAATTAAGTCCATCTTGTTTAATGTATCATTTAAAGCTTCTGCCTCCTTATTTATTTTCATTTTGGATGATCTGTCCATTGGTGAAAGTGGGGTGTTAAAGTCCCCTACTATGATTCTTTTACTGTCAATTTCCCCTTTTATGGCTGTTAGCATTTGCCTTATGTATTGAGGTGCTCCTATATTGGGTGCATAAATATTTACAATTGTTATATCTTCTTCTTGGATTGATCCCTTGATCATTATGTAGTGTCCTTCTTTGTCTCTTGTAATAGTCTTTATTTTAAAGTCTATTTTGTCTGATACAAGAATTGCTACTCCAGCTTTCTTTTGATTTCCATTTGCATGGAACATCTTTTTCCATCCCCTCACTTTGAGTCTGTATGTGTCACTGGGTCTGTAGTGGGTCTCTTGTAGACACTATATGTATGGGTTTTGTTTTTTATCCATTCAGCCAGTCTGTGTCTTTTGGTTGGAGCATTTAATCCATTTACATATAGGGTAGTTATCGATATGTATGTTCCTGTTCCCATTTTCTTAATGTTTTGCATTTGTTTGTCTTTTCCTTCTCTGTTTCCTGCCTAGAGAAGTTCCTTTAGCATTTGTTTTAGAGCTGGTTTGGTGATGCTGAATTCTCTTAGCTTTCACTTATCTGTAAAGGTTTTAATTTCTCCATCGAATCTGAATGAGATCCTTGCTGGGTAGATTAATCTTGGTTGTAAGTTTTTCCCTTTCATCACTGTAAATATGTCCTGCTACTCCTTTCTGGCTTGCAGAGTTTCTGCTAGAAGATCAGCTGTTAATCTTATGGGGATTCCCTTGTATGTTAATTGTTGCTTTTCCCTTGCTGCTTTGAATATTTTTTCTTTGTATTTAATTTTTGATAGTTTGATTAATGCGTATCTTGGCATGTTTCTCATTGGATTTATCCTGTGTGGGACTCTCTGTGCTTCCTGGACTTGATTGACTATTTTCTTCCCCATATTAGGGAAGTTTTCAACTGTAATCTCATCAAATATTTTCTCAGTCCCTTTTTTATTCTCTTCTTCTGGGACCCCTATAATTTGAATGTTGGTGCATTTAATGTTGTCCCAGAGGTCTCTGAGATTGTCCTCAGTTCTTTTCATTCTTTTTTGTGTATTCTGGTCTGTGGTAGTTATTGCCACTATTTTATTTTCTAGGTCACTTATCTGTTCTTCTGCCTAAGTTATTCTGCTGTTGATTCTTTCTAGAGAATTTTTAATTTCATTTATTGTGTTGTTCATCCTGGTTTGTTTGCTCTTTAGTTCTTCTAGGTCCTTGTTAAACGTTTCTTGTGTTTTCCCCATTCTATTTCCAAGATTTTGCATCATCTTTACTCTCATTACTCTAAATTCTTTTTCAGGTAGACTGCCTATTTCCTCTTCATTTGTTTGGTCTGTGGGTTGTTACCTTGTTTCTGCATTTGCTGTATATTTCTCTGTCTTATCATTTTGCTTAACTTACTGTGTTTGGGGTATACGTTTTGCAGGCTGCAGGTTCGTAGTTCCTGTTGTTTTTGGTGTCTGCTCCCAGTGGGTAAGGTTCGTTCAGTGGGTTGTGTAGGCTTCCTGGTGGAGGGGACTGGTACCTATGTTCTTGTGGATGAGGCTGGATGTTGTCTTTCTGGTGGGCAGGATCATGTCTGGTGGTGTGTTTTGGGGTGTCGGTGAACTTATTATGATTTTAGGCAGCCTCTCTGCTGGTGGGTGGATTTGTGTTCCTGTCTTGCTAGTTGTTTGGCATACAGTGTCTAGCACTATAGCTTGCTGGTCGTTGAGTGGAGCTGGGTCTTAGCGTTGAGATGGAGGTCTCTGTGAGAGCTTTCGCCGTTTGATATTACGTGGAGATGGGAGGTCTCTGGTAGACCAGTGTCCTGAACTTGGCTCTCCCACGTCAGAGGCATAGCCCTGATGCCTGGCTGGAGCACCAAGAGCCTTTCATCCACACGGCTCAGAGGAAAAGGGAGAGAAAGAAAAGAAAAGAAAGAAAGAAAAAAAAAAGAATAAATAAAATAAAATAGTTATTAAAATAGAAAAAAATTATTAAAAATAAAAAAACAAGAAAGTAATTTAAAAAGAGAGCGAGAAAGAAAGAAGAGAGCAACCAAACGAAAAAGCAAATCCCCCATTGATAAGAAGTGCTAAAAAGTATACCAAAAAAAAAAAAAAAAAAAAAGGACAATCAGAACCCTAGGACAAATGGCAAAAGCAAAGCTATACAGACAAAATCACACAAAGAAGCATACACATACACACACAAAAAGAGAAAAAGGAAAAAAACCCCTCATATATATATATATGTAAAATAAAAAAAGGAAGAGAGCAACCAAATCAATAAACAAATCTACCAATGATAATAAGCTCTAAAAACTAAACTACGATAAACATAAAACCAGAAACAAATTAGACACAGAAAGCAAACACAGTTGCTCCCAAAGTCCATCGCTTCAATTTTGGGATGATTCGTTGTGTATTCAGGTATTCCACAGATGCAGGGTACATCAAGTTGATTGTGGAGATTTAATCCTCTGCTCCTGAGGCTGCTGGGAGAGATTTCCCTTTTTCTTCTTTGTTCGCACAGCTCCTGGGGCTCAGCTTTGGATTTGGCTCCGCCTGTGTGTGTACGTTGCCTGAGGGCGTCTGTTTGCCAGGCAGGATGGGGTTAAAGTAGCAGCTGATTAGGGGGCTCTGGCTCACTCAGGCTGGAGGGAGGGAGGGAGGGGTATGGAATGTGGGGCGAGCCTGCAGCGGCAGAGGACAGCGTGACTTGACGTTGCAACAGCCTGAGGCGCACCATGTTCTCCTGGGGAAGTTGTCCCTGGATCATGGGACCCTGGCAGTGGCGAGCTGCACAGGCTCCTAGCAGGGGTGGTATGGATAGTGACCTGTGCTTGCACACAGGCTTCTTGGTGGCTACAGCAGCAGCCTTAGCGTCTCATGCCCCTCTCAGGGGTCTGTGCTGATAGCCACAGCTTGCACCCATCTTTGGAGCTTGTTTAGGTGGTTGATGACTTTCTTATAATTAACTTTTGTAAGCATTAAATTGTGCTTTCATTACTTTACATGACTGTAAGTGAAATTACTGTGTTAATCTATTCTTTCCCATCTTTTTATTCCACATCTTTTCTATTTGTATATATTTTTTCTTTTTTAAAAAATTCAGTTGTAAAATCAGTGCCTGAATACATGGTCACTATCAAAATTTCGAACAGTACAGAAACATATAGACTAGAATTGTAAGTTTCTCTTTGTTTCCTTTACTATTGGAAAGTTGGTTTTTCTGTGTGTAATCAAACTTGTGTGTTGAGTGGCTTTTCTGTGTATTTGCATACCCATATAACTTGAAACAAAAGAATATTCACACTTGTGATACATACTGTCAAATTGTTTTCCAAAATATTTCCATCATTTTATCATCCTGCTAGTAGTATGAAAGTGCTTAGTGCTTGTAAGAGTAGATCGAAGCTGGCAAAATATTTAACTGTTTCTGGAAAGAATTGTACAATGTATTTTAAAAGATTAAAAAAAAATGTTTAAACCCTTATCTAGCCTCATAGTAATTCTTATTTTTGGAATTTATACAGAGGAATTAATTCAAAATATAAGAAGATCCATATATTCAGAGCAGTTTATTGTAAGATTATGTTCAATAGAGAAAAATCAAATGGAGCTTTAATGTGAATTAAGCTACAACTCAGATTATTTTGTGGTCATTAAAATATATAAGCTTTTAAAATACGTCACAATAGTGGGGAAATGCATCATAGCAAATATGTGCATATAGTAATATTGGTATAAATCATCCATATGAAAAAAATATTGATAGGAAATGCAGAAATGATAGAGTGGGGGAATTGTGGACTCCCTGGCTCCCAAGTTCTAATTTTTCAAATTTTCTGTTTATCTATAATGTCATACATATCTGAATATATATGTGCATATGAACATGCATTTCAAGAAAATTTAATCTTACCTTTTTAAGGAGCTGAATGAGATTTGCTTTATTGAGAGGAAAGCAAAGATGCTTTTCATTAAACACTATTTATAATTATGAAATATTTTCCATTGTGACTGAAGAAGTCTGAGTAATGAATTAGGTTTTACCATGTTATAAACTGAGAAAGATACTTGAAATTTTCTCTTTTCTCTTCCTAGATGCCAAACTTGCGAATAGGGAGAAGGGAAAATTTTGCTTCAAGGCAATACGATGTAAGGAGGAAGAAGGTAAATTCATTTTACTGTCACACTTTCTTAAATGGTTATTTTATATTTCATGCCAATGATATGATTAGTTTGTTCTCTCCTGTTTTTTAGTTGCTACACAGTCCTCAGAAAAATATACCTTTGCAGATATCATCTTTGGAAATGAACAGGTATGCGAATAAGCACAATAACGTTTGATTTTAATAAAAAGTCACAGTCTGGAGTATCTTGACTATTTTGGTAAAACTATTGCTTTAGTAATCCCCAAATTCTTTGGTGGATGAACATGTCAGCTTTGTTGGGTTTTGCAACTTGTCTTCATGCCCCAAAGCAAACAAAAATGCTATATGGAATATAGCATTTTAATTAGTTATTTAAATTTAACTTTCTTTTAGAGTGTAAGATACTCATGAAATAAGTTTAGTCCTTGGGATTAAAGAAACAGGATTATATGAAGGAACCTGTTTATTTGGGAACGTGGTCACAGTGGAACAAATAGATGATAACCCTCTGGATTTGGGAATATCATATGGTTCTATGACCCAAATAATAAGCTGTTTTGTAATTTTAAATGTATTATTGACTAGGGCACTGATACTCCCAATAATTATATGTTAGAACCACCTTGAGAGTGGTTTTCAAACTTTGAAATAATGTTCATGTAAGTCACCTGGGGATCTTGTTAAAATGCAAATTCTCAGTCAGTGGGACTGGATGAGACCTGGGGCTCTGAATTGCTAAAGCTTTGAGGTAGGTGATCTTGAGGTTATCAGTCTGCACCCTCTATTTTTTTTTAATTTATTTATTTTATTTTTGGCTGTGTTGGGTCTTCGTTGCTGCGCACGGGCTTTCTCTAGTTGTGGCGAGTGGGAGCTACTCTTTGTTGTGGTGTGTGGGGCTTCTCATTGCAGTGGCTTCTCTTGTTGCGGGGCACGGGCTCTAGGTGCGTGGGCTCTAGAGCACAGGCTCAGTAGTTGTGGCGTGTAGGCTTAGTTGCTCCGCAGCAAGTGGGATCTTCCTGGACCAGGGTTCCAACCCATATCCCCTGCATTG
Source organism: Delphinus delphis (assembly GCF_949987515.2). Classification (NCBI taxonomy): domain Eukaryota; kingdom Metazoa; phylum Chordata; class Mammalia; order Artiodactyla; family Delphinidae; genus Delphinus; species Delphinus delphis. The sequence goes on along the minus strand of NC_082695.1, from coordinate 46,606,704 downwards.
GCAGGTGGATTCTTAACCACTGCGCCACCAGGGAAGCTCTGCACACTATTTTTTATCTAGAGAATTTTTATAAAAATGAAAGCTTTGCTGTCCCACCTCTAAAGCTCTGGCTCATACTTTGGGTAGAGTTTGGGAATACACATTTTCATCCAGCTCTGCAGATAATCTGAAGAGGTGATTTGGGGATCTGCTTTGAAAAATACGGGCCAAATTCCCTGTCGTTTTGTGCTGTTACTAGTATTATTTCTTTGTGTTCTTCTCCTTGATAATTCCAAACATACTTAGACTTTTGTATTGTGCTTATCATTTGCCTTCATCTGACCCACTCTTTGTACTATCTTTTGGCCATTTGAGGAAGCGGCTATTTAGAAATATCCCAGAGCACCAAAAGTCCAATAATTCCAGAATGAGTATGACTTCTGGACACTGTGCTTCCTTGCTTCCTGAATGGTTGAATTTTAGCTTTTTGGACTTAAGTTGTTTGTTTTGTTTGTGTCTTTTTAAAAACATTCCCTAGAAACATCATCAGGACCCTTAAATTATATTAAGGTTGTAATTTTTATTATATTTATTGTTAATAATTTTGTATAGGAGCACTGCAGATGGCATAAACAAAGACATTTTCCCTTTTGATGAATCTGAGTAAATAGAACTCACCAGGCACTACACGTTGATGAGATAACTATGTGGACAATGGTTTACCAGAAAAAGTTCATGTCTAAGGGGGAAAATATATGTATTTATTAATATTTAATAATTAACTTGAAGCTTAACAGCTATATAATATAGTTTATAATGCAGGAAATTGTTAAGTGTAGAGATTTTACTATGAAACACAGTAGTCATTAATTAAGGGAAATTCTGTAGTTCTGAGTCTGTTTAAAAATCTTTTCTCTTGTTCTCTCCCTTCAAGTATAAAAGCCAGGTTAATGCCAGTGGCTTCATTCGTTCTGTTTCATTGGATATCACTTAGTCTTCCAAGTATTTGAATGGGAAATATTTGTTATTTTTAATAGTTAAAAAAAATCATAATTTCCTTTTAACAATTTACTTTTTAAAAAATTGAAGTATAGTTATTTTACGATGTTGTATTGGTTTCAAGTGTACAGTAAAATGATTCAGTTATACATATATATGTTGTTTGTCAGATTCTCAACAATTCACTTTTTATTCATTTTCTTAGAGATACCCATTTACCCTCCCTGGATACTTAGAAGGTTAAAGCCAGTGCCATGGAAGTGTAGATTTATGAATTTGAGCTTCAAACTTTAAGATTCAGGGTAATTTGTGCCAAATATTTTAGGTATTCAAGTCTTAGGGTGGCCGCCTTGTATTCAACCAAATTGATAAGAAATTACTGAATAAGCCTTTTGGGTATATGTAAGTTGTAGAAATTTAAATTTTGGCAGGGTATATCTAATTGAAAACACATACAGACAAACGATTTTCTTTTAACAGATAGTAAGTTCAGCAAGCCCCTGTGCAGACTTCTTTTATCGAAGTTTATCCTTTGAATTGAAGAAACCACAAGCCCAGTCTTCTCTGCATACAGAAAAGCAGTCAATAGAGGACACTATGAGATTAATTCAGAAGTGCAATGAGGTGGATTTGAATATTGTTGTATTGTGGAAGGTATGTGTTGTTAAATTATTTCAGCAAGCCTCACTTATACTTGATTCTTAAGCTGAAGAGTAAATGTAAGCTGCTCTTTATATTTTCTCTGCTTAAATTTTCCAATTTGAATATTGAAATAGTTTTATAAGTTTTTCAACAGTTCCAAAATAACTTTTTTTTTTGCCTAAAGGGAAGAATTCATTCAAATTAGATGACTTTATTCTGTGTTACTTATTACTTGTAAGAGGTACTGAGAATATTGTAGACATGATAAGCTCCATGAAAGCAAAAATGCTGTTATTAAACTCTTTATTGTGAGCATTTTCAAACTCTGAAAAAGGAAAAATAGCACTATGAACCTCTAAGTACCCATTACTTAGGCTCCAACAGCCACTAATTTGCTGCTGTTCGTTTTCACCTATTCCTTTACTTTGTTTTATTTTTACCTTCCTTTATTTTTTAGCTGCAGTATATATTTTTTAATGACATATTTCATCTGCTTTTATGTGTACTTCTAGCAGATAAGGACTTTCTTGTTTAATATAACCCCACCATATTACTATCTCACCCAAATTAACAGTAATTCTTTACAATTATCTAATTGTTGGTCTGTGTTGAAATTTTTCAGATTATTTGAAAATATTTTAATTAAAAAAAATCAGATTCAGCTAAGATTTGCACATACACATGGCAGACCAGAATGAGGTTGTTTAGGCATTGGTCTTCCCTAAAGTTAACTGTAATGCAGAAGAGGTTTATTTTTCACAGTACACCCTTTTGTATCTTAAGTATGTATCTTTTTTTTTTCCACTGTAGAAATGATTCTACAGTGAAATTTAGGATCTTGCCCAGGGATATTCACCTGAACTATGTGAGGAGGTTTGATTTTGTACTCTCTGATATAAGGCCTAACATGGAGACATGCTCATAGTAGATGATTAGAACATGTTATTTTAAATTGATTCAGATGTTCTAAAGTGTTCTTTTTACTAAACTGTACACTTTTAAGTAAACTTTCTTGAAACCAAGCTGGCTTTACATGAATTCCAGTAAAACTGCTTAAGCAAATTGATACTTTTGTTGACTATAGAAGGTGAAGGTGTTTAATGTTAAAAAGATAAGTTACACGTTATTAGTTTGAAATCAAATGTTCTTGGAGCTTAGAATCAAGAGAATCCTGGGCTTCCCTGGTGGCGCAGTGGTTGAGAGTCCGCCTGCCGATGCAGGGGACACGGGTTCGTGCCCTGGTCCGGGAGGATCCCACATGCCGCGGAGCAGCTGGGCACGTGAGCCATGGCCGCTGAGCCTGCGCGTCCGGAGCCTGTGCTCTGCAACGGGAGAGGCCACAGCAGTGAGAGGCCCACATACCGCAAAAAAAAAAAAAGAGAATCCTGTTTTCAGGCTCAGTAGCATTGCCCCTTAATGTAAACCACCCATCCATTAAATGTATGGTAGACCTTTAGCATTTGTAGCTGTCACTCCACAGATTCCTGCCATGTAACAATTTGTAATATTCGTGAGACAAGATTTTGAGTTATGTGTGCTGTATTCTGTACTCATCGTTGAGCCCACAGTAACCTTGGTGGGGGCGGGGCGGCCAGGGGTTATCTTTCAAAAAATCACCCTGAATAAAAACCAATTACTAGTATTGCTGATTATCATTGAAGAAGAACACTACCCAAGATTATGATACTCCTTAGTTAGAAAATGGAAGTTTGAATAGATTACAGGATGGAATATTAAATTTGGTAGGGGCTAGTAACTATGATAAGTTTATTATTCAATTCATTTGAGGAAGTGACTAGTAGATTTTCTTTAGTGAAGACTCTAGATAGTGCACAAAGGACCCCCTTGAACGGAAGAAAACTTGACAAGTCATTTAAGTTGTGGAGTTGATGCATAGGGAACATAGTACTCTAAAAAATTATGATTCAGGAGAAAACTAAGACCTTGGACAACGTTTTTGTAAAAAAATTTAGTTGGTAAGGGGGTATAGTATAACTTATAACCAATCTTAACCAAAAATAAAGGTTTGTTTTGAAAAACTAAGACTTTGTGCAGGAAAGAGAATGCATTATAGGGTTATACATGGCTATGGGTGACTTCTGTTTGGTCCCTGAGACCATTGGAAAAGATGTGTGACCTGTCTCAGGATGTTATCTATCAGTTGTCATCCTCTCTTGATTAAAGGTCACTCCATCGAGTATTTAACTCCTCCTGCATTTCTGGGTTGTGCATGGATGGGTGCTGAGCAGGTCCTGGGCCTGCCTCTGCCTTAGTGCAGCAGTTCTCCAAGTGTGATCCATGGATGGCAAATTGTCACTCATGATAAGTATAGAAATTGAAAATAAACATTTAGGAGTGTTTATAGCATTCTGACTGAGTAATTTTGAATCTGTTGAATCTAATAGTAAAAGAAATTGGGCTTATCAAAAAAAAAATTAAGCATCTGTATTTGCATAGTGTGACAGTACCAGTATATCAGAGCCATGTACAGATTTTATGTTCTCCAACACAGAAGTTCAAGAAGAAAAGTTACGTGCTGGAGTAAGTGTTTTAATTTAGATGAGATCAGTTCATTGTATAGGAAGAAAAAAAACTTTTTTTTTTCTCTTTTAAGCATATGTATCAATACTTAAATTTAAGATCTCCAAGGACATGGCATTTCCACTTCTAGGATTTATGATTGTACTCACTGATTCTGCTGCATTATATGATAAACCCTGGTACATTTCAGAAGCAAGACGATAAGAAAAAGCCTTGGGAATTCCCTGGTGGCTCAGTGGTTGAGAATCCGCCTGCCAGTGTAGGGGACATGGGTTTGAGCCCTGGTCTGGGAAGATCCCACATGCCATGGAGCAACTAAGCCCACGCGCCACAACTACTGAGCCTGCGCTCTAGAGCCCACGAGCCACAACTACTGAAGCCTGTGAGCCACAACTGTTGAAGCCCGTGCACCTAGAGCCTGTGCTCTGCAACAAGAGAAGCCACTGCAGTGAGAAGCCCATGCACCGCAACGAAGAGTAGGCCCCACTTGCCACAACTAGAGAAAGCCTGCACATAGCAATGAAGACCCAACGCAGCCAAAAATAAATAAATATATTTTTAAAAAAGAAAAAAAAGAAAAAGCCTTTTGCCTGTATATTGGCAGTCCAGTAAAGAAGAAAACTTGTGTTATGTATGGCACTGTTCTTTTGGACTAGTTTCTTAAGCGCTCTAGAGAAAATTGGAAAAGATTTCAAGAAGTGTCTCTCACGTATCCAGGCCAACTGTTTTATATTGAGGCAGAGCAGATTTTGACAGATACTTAATTGATTGAATGAATGAACAAAAGTAGAAAGGTTGACACAGCCATGAGTGTTGGTAATTGATAGATATTAGCCATAATACCTCTGCTTTCCATCAGATATTGCATTGGTTACTTTTGAGGTTACTGCCAAGCAGGCTAACATTTTTGTGCTTTGTACTTCTTAGGCATACGTAGTGGAAGACAGTAAGCAGCTTATTTTGGAAGGTCAGCACCATGTTGTTCTTCGCACTATAGGAAAAGAAGCTTTTTCATATCCTCAGAAACAGGTAATGACAGAGTTTGCTTTGGGGCCTTCCTGTGAACTTGTGGGGTTTTTTGTTTGGTGGTTTTTTGTGTTTTTGAAGGTATCTGGTTTGTGCAAGCTTTTATATTGGAATTTGAGTTGGGGCTTGGTGGCAGAAAGCTGATTAAAATTAGAAATGAACATAAATTGATTTTAAAATTCACTAGCACTTCATAAGAGTATTGAGATGCATTTGTGATCTTGGGGTTTCCTAAGATATATTCTTTATTGAATCTAGAACTCACAGTTAGCTTGAGAGGAAGGGAACCATATTCTCTATATTATCTTGTTTGTTGTTTAACAGGCCCATACCATTGCAGAACTCTATGGGGCCTATCATACAGTGTAAAGGATGGCCTCTGGAGTTGTGCAGAAGTATTTACTTACTTTTCCTAAAATACTGTTTAATCTTACCAAAAGTTCTCATAGTATGTGTAAATATTTAAACCCAAATCTGTTTCTTACTTTAAGAAAATTGTTTTTCTCAAATTGATTTGATTAGTTAAAAAAGTCCCAAGTTTTAATTGCAAATTGTCATATTTTGATAATTTCGAACATCTCAAGGCAAGGTTTTTCACTTAGAAAATGAAACAAAGTGATTTCTATAAAATTCACTCAAGTTATAGTCCCATTTTACTAAAATACTGTGTAGGGCATATCCTGTTTTTCCTCTGTATTTCACCTTTGAAATACTTTATATTCTCTTTATATGATTAACTGAGTTGGGAGATGCAGCATGTTCATCATACTAAGAATAATATATTTGGAGCCCAGAGACTTTCAGATTGATGGCCTAGTGCAAGTTACTCGCATAATTTGATAAACTTTTAGCTTACATATAAAACGGGTAATAGTACTTTATACCTTGCCTCTCTTGTGATGGGACTGTCTGTCATAAGGTTGAATCAAACCCTTATTATAAAACTACTGTACAAATTGTCCAGCACTCATTGCAAAAATACCTGTTGTTGCTTTTAAGGTAGAAGAGAGGGAAGCTTTTCTAAATGTTCCCTCAGTAAATTAGCTTCAGGTTTTTGGTATCCTTTTCTGGCCGTTGTTCGTTTGTATTCCTCCTGGTAAGTAGTATGTAGAGATTCATTTAGTATAATTTAGAAGTCTCAAATAACAGCTTATTTTTCTTAGATGATTAGATTATAATAATAGTACATTTTTTGGACTTTTTATTAAAGTGTAACGTAAATGCAGAATAGTGACTAGGTCATTGACTCTTCACAAATTGAAGAACACTTCAGTATAAGGAGGACCCAGGTCAAGAAAGAGAACATGACCCGAACCCAGAAGTTTTGCTCCTGCTCGCTTCCAGGCACAAGTCTTCCCTCCTCCAGAGTAAACCTCTAGTCACTCACACTAGCTATATTGAGACTTTTACATGTATGTTAACCTTCAGTTAATATAGTTGAGGCACTATAATCTGTAAAAACTCAGGAAGCTATTTTCAAAAATGACTCTTTAAGGCAATTTTAGTTTTTCAACTATTAAAACAGATGCTATACAATTGAATATCTATAGCCTAAGTACTCAGCAATTTTATTAGATGAGAACCACAGCAACTTTTGAAATTATTATTATTGTAAACCCCTTTTTTACATATGAGGAAATTGTCTTAAAGTATTAAATAACTTATCCAGGATCACAGAGCTAATATGTGAGGTTGCTGGATTTCAAGTCTAACCCCAGCACATAATAAATAGAGAATGAATAAATGATTACAGATCCTAGTTTTTTTATCCTAGGTTGTATGTATTGCATATGATTTCAACTGTTAGTTTGTTAGTTTTTACAGCAGAAAAAGTATTGTTCATGCTTTACTTTATCTCTACTGGTTTTAACTTCTTTAGTTTGTGTGTGCTATACTTTATTTTAACAAGGCAGTGTTTTTATTGTCATATATTTTTTCTTTTATCAGGAGCCACCAGAAATGGAACTATTAAAATTTTTCAGACCAGAAAACACTACAGTTTCCTCAAGACCATCAGTAGAGCAGCTTTCTAATCTCATTAGAACGAGTCTTCACTATCCAGAATCATTTAGTCATCCTTTTCATCAAAAAAGGTTTGAGATGTATTTTTGTTAACATTTTTCTACAATATACACACCTGTGTGTGCATGCACACACAGACATACACACATTTATTAATAGCATTAACCCAGATATTGAAGAAACAATTTAGAATACTATTGAGTCTGTAGAAATTGCCCTTAAGTAATTTACCCTTTACTATGATTACCATATGTTGCTGCTGTAATTAAAAGATGGGTATTTCCTCAGCCAGTTAGTTGTCAAAAGTTTTCTTTTGGGGCTTCCCTGGTGGCGCAGTGGTTGAGAGTCCGCCTGCCGATGCAGGGGACACAGGTTCGTGCCCTGGTCCGGGAAGATCCCACATGCCGCGGAGCGGCTGGGCCCGTGAGCCATGGCCGCTGAGCCTGCGCGTCTGGAGCCTGTGCTCCGCAACAGGAGAGGCCACAACAGTGAGAGGCCTGCATACCGCCAAAAAAAGTTTTCTTTTGATGAGCAGGTTTATCATTAAGTCAAGAAGAAGGAAAAAATACCGTCATTTTGTTTTTGTTTTAAGTACAGAAATTAAATCTAAGACATGACTATAGTATAGACTCATCAAACAGTTTAAATTTAGATAGCATCATTTACTTAAGATTTATTAAGTATTAAACTTTTGGGGGATTGAGGTATTTATAACTTTGGTAAATAGCCTGATCATATAAACTTAAGGTTCTAAAATAAAAAGTGCTAAGTCAGATGACACTTCAAAAAGTGGCTGGTTTACAGATATAAAAGAAGATGGAGAGAAGTCTGTTAGAGCCAGTCTGTGAATTATAACTGAAGGTATAAATTTTGGTGAAGTCACCTTGGATAGAGGTAGGGATGGGGTGGGATAGAACAAAAGAGAATGGTGACCTATAGAACAGTGGTGTTTGAGAGATGAGCTAAGGAAAAAGTCCACGAAGAAGACTGATTGGGAAGTAGCAATCAAACAATTAGGAAGAAAAGACCAATGAGGAGAAAGTGGCATCACAGTGGTGGAGTGAGAACAGTTCAAGGAGGGAGAGCAGTTAACAGTTTTAAATGCTGCAGAAAAGTCATTCATTGGCTCTGACAGTAAAGAAATTGCTCATGCTTTTGCGAAGAATGTTATTATATAGTGGGGGTGGAAGCATGATATAGTAGGTTGAGGAGAAATGGGAGGAAGTAAGTAAAGATACTCGTGTAGACCACCCTTTCAAGAAGCTGGGCTATGAACGGGGATCAGGGAATAGCCATGCAATATTATTGTTTTACTAGGTAAGATATGGATGTATTTATGGTCTTGAAGGAAATGATGGGATACAGGAAGAGCAACAGAATCCTTAATAGATGGAAAGATACACCAAAGAGTGGCAGGATTAGCTTTGGACTGAAGAACGGACCTCCTTACTATGGAAACGGGGAAAGATGAAAGTAGGGAGAAATTTTAACAAGTTTACACATTATTGGAGTGCCTTCACTTTTCGGAAGTTTATAGAAGCACGGTTAAGTACTCAAAGTAATCTAGGAAATAAGAGAATAAAGGGTAGAGAATTTTTAAAAGTGAAATTTGAGAACAGCTACTGAGAGGAATGAGGAGCTGGCCAAGGACACACAGAAGGAGTGCTGGGCAAAATTAAGATGTTGACTTAGCATCGGAAATATTTAAAAAGTAGCTTAAATGGTGCTAACCATTTTTAAACCCTTTTATCGTGAGATATAACACACAGAAAAGTGCTCAAAAATGAAAACTTGTGGCCATAGTGATTATTTTTCACAAAAGTAATACCCAAATAATCACATCTAGGGAAGAAAATAGAATATTGCTAGCAATCTCAGAAGCCCCCTGTGTACTCCCTTCCAGTCACTCCCCTGTCCATCCCCAGTATTAACAGTCATTTCTTTGCTCCTCTTTATAATTTTCCAACCAAGTGTTACATATCTGTATTTTGATTGTCATGGTTTTTAAAAATATATATAATTAATTAATTTATTTATTGGCTGTGTTGGGTCTTCGTTGCTCTGCGTGGGCTTTCTCTAGTTGCGGCGAGCAAGGGCTACTCTCCATTGCGGTGCGCGGGCTTCTCATTGTGCTGGCTTCTCTTGTTGTGGAGCACGGGCTCTAAGCCTGTGGGCTTCAGTAGTTGTGGGTCGCGGGCTCTAGAGGGCAGGCTTGGTAGTTGTGGCGCATGGGCTTAGTTGCTCCATGGCATGTTGGATCTTCCTGGACCAGGGCTCGAACCCGTGTCGCCCGCATTGGCAGGTGGATTCTCAACCACTGCACCACCAGGGAAGTCCTGTGGGTTTTTTTGAACTTTATTTATGAATGGAATTATACAGAGTATATTCTTGTTACGTCCAGTTTCTTTCACTTAATATTATGTTATTCATCAGCCATTGACGAAGCTGTGGAATTTTCATTGCCAAATGAATATGTTTGAACATACTAGAATTAGTTTATCTACTCTATTGTTGATGAACTTTTGGATTATTTTCAAATTTCAACTTTATGCTCTTGAATATTCTTGTATATATCTCCTGGTGCATGTGTGTTTGCTCCCCTCTTTTTTTCCCACATTTATCTAGGAATTTTTTCAAAGTAGTTTTACTAATTCGTATATCGCACTAGTAGTGTTTGGGAGTTCCCTCTGCTCATAACCTTCAGCAACACTTTCTGTTGTCACACTTTTAAATATTTTAGCCATTTAAGTTATTTTTAAATACTTTTGGTCTTAAATCTTTGTCTAGGTCTTAATTGCTCAGTAGTCATTCTGTATGCCTTTGACTGACAGAGGCACACTGGGGTCACTTGGGGAAATTTAAGAAATACAGATGCTTTGGTCCTACTCCCAGAGATTCTGATTCGATTGGCTGAAGGTTGGGGGCTGGACATCTAGATTACCTAAAGTTCTCCAGGTGATTCTAATGTACAGCCAAAGCTGAGAAAAAATTTCTTGTTTTATCCCTAGTGAACCTATCTTCCCACTCTTCCATAGACAGTTTTGATTCCATAATGTTTCATTTTAACCCACCGTTCTACTTTGTCCCTGTTTATCAAACCTGTCCTGCTTCGCGTACTTCCTGAATATCTTAGATGCCATGGTGCTGCTTAGTGGTTGAAACCCTGGCAATGCCTTAGAGGCTGGGATATGTAGGACTTCTCCATGTGCTTCTATTAGGGTAAAAAGCATCATAGACTCTAGGCAGTTCAGGGAAGTGTGTGAAACAGGACAGTTTTGATCAAACTAAAAGGAGAGCAGTGGGCTAAAATAAAGCATCATAGAATTAAAACTGTGCACGGAAGTATGTGAAAACAAGGCAGATTTGAGAAGGATAAGATATGGCAGTTTCTTCCAACTTTGGCTCCACATTAGAATCACCTGAAGAATTTTTGAAAATCCTGATACTTAGGCCAGTTAAATCACAATCTCTGGGAGTAGGACCTATGTGTCTATATATTTTAAATAAATCCTCAGATGATACCAGAGTGAATCTGTATCAGTTTCTATTGCTAAATAATGCTTCGTAAGAACCCACTACAGAATTCAGTAGTTTACAAGGCATTTATTCCCACGCTCATGGGTCTGCAGGCCAATGACAGTTTGGCTGAAGCTCTGCTTCAGGCTGTGGGTTGGTTGGGTTCATGTTTGTGTCACATACATTTGGGGTCAGTCCAAATGGGCAGCAGCCAGCTGGGTTATGTTCTTCTCATGGCATATCTCTGGAGTACAAAAAGTGAGCCACATTGCAGTAGCATGTTTAAGGCTTCTGTTTGCATCAGAGTCATTAATCTTCCATTGCCAAATAGCCTCTCCTTCACAATCAACAAGGATGCTCCACCGTTGCACAGTGGGAGGTGAGGGGAATGAATAAGTGCTAAACAATAATTACCATTATTATCACAGTAACCAGGATTGCGAATCAGTGAAGTAGAGGGTCAAGTGATTGGGCATCCTTGTGAAACTAAAGATCAGAAGTGTAATTGAGTGAGAGAGCTGGAGATAGTGGTCAGAGAGTGGAGAATCTCAGTAGTATTTCAGAGGCAGTTATTTTAGGTGACTAAAACAAATTCACAGTATGGTCATGGAAGTTAGATGGCTGAGTTTTGAATAGTATTGGTGGTCATGGAGGTGACAGATCAAGGGTTTGAGAAGGAGTTGAGTGAGTTGTCTACCTTGACAGTAAAGTTCTCCAAAAAGATGACAAAATTCAGGATTGAAAAGAAGAAAGCAAACTCATCCAGAAGCTTTTAATAAATGAAGCCAATAAGATGATATGGAAGAAAAATCTTGAGCAATGTTTCCTGTCTAGATGGTAGGCCTCTGCTTGACAGATATACTAGATTAATTTGGGGTGGGGGGAAGAGGGTGAAGCAGATATTTCGAAAGACTCATCCCATCCCCCTCCCCCAAAGAATCTCTGCTGTACTGAGTTACTGTCACTGGTATTAGTTTGTCAGTATGGGGACAGAAAAAAAAGAATAAAAACCTTGGAGTAGTTTATGACCAAAAAAATGAGGTGTTTTTATAGGAGAGGTAGGAGGAAGAACTCAAGAAGTGGTATTGACTATATTAATGAGACATTCTGGCTAGAGATATGGAAGATATTGGAAGAAGAACAGCATGTGTTATTGAGAGGACTGCAGAGGAAGCTGTGTACTCAGCCAAATTTCAGTTAAAGTAAGATGTAGACATATAAAGAGAGGAGACTGAGGATCTAGAGGAGTGTTGTTCATGATATAGAAATGTGGGAGGGATGGGACAGGGAAGAGGTTTGGTCATAGCAGTGGAACACAGGGCAGCAGAGGAATGAAAATATGAGAAACAGCAGGTGACCAGAGATAACAAAGATATGAATCAAATAAATTGACAGGAATTTGTGAAGAATAGTAGAAAATTGGGAATGGGGGCTAGTGAGGCAGTAGCCCCCATTCCCACTTATTAACACTTAGTATGATGCCTAAGGTTTGCTGGGGAGATGGGGGTGCTATTCACTGAAGCAGTGAATGGAGGAAGAAGAGGAATGAAGGTAATGATTTTGGGGCTAAGAAACATCCAGATGTTCTGATTTCTTCTTTTACTAGAAGCATTTAGATAAAGCATGGAGAATTTGAGGCCCAAATGGTAACAGAATAGCAAAGTTTCTGAGGTTTTGCTTTGGGTTACAAATTATGCGATTGGAATTTAACTTAATGGGGTGCTCTAGACTGGAAACCTATTCGGTAGTCTTTGCTGTCCTCTTTTCCTTGTTAGAAGTTTGTGGAGGAGGTAAGGGCATAGCACCGGTACAATCTAAGAATAAGTCTTTGAAATTATCTTAGTTTTTGTTTAGGGAAATCTGTTATTTGCAGTATGGTTCAGAAAGTATTTCTTAGTAAGAGGATATAAAATTTCTGAAAGCATAAAATATATTATCTGAGCAGAATTTTAAAGTTAATTTTGTGGGAGCTTATAGAATTACTTTTTTCTTTTTTACTATCCCTTTGTTCTTTGTGTTAATAGAGTAAACTATTTTCAATAATAGTATGTAACCATTTGTGCATAGATACGTTCATTTATTATGTTCTTGATTTTAAATCTGCACCAGTCTGTTCATTAGGTCCTCTTCTATCACTCCATGTCCTTTCTCCTATGCTTTAGTGATTTACTAATTATAAAGTGAGATCAGAAATTAGGTTAACTGAGCAAATGTGTCTACTTGAAAGGGCTCTCCTCATAACTTGCTGTACAGAAATAATTATCATATTCTCCCGAACGTGATGGCTTTTATGCAAATTTGATAGAAGAGCAAATGTCAGTTCTCAAGATTAAGTAATTTTCACGAAGCATAGAGAACAGGATTAGTTGTTGGCATTTTCATGATTTTTTATCTCCATTGATCTTTCTTAGTTGCGATTATTCTGTTTTGCATTTTGGGAAATAACCACCTAGAAACATTTTGGTTATTTTTTCAGATTAGCTTTAATAAATATAAATAAAATGGTTTTGTAGATGTATATATTCTGGTATTTAGTATTCAGGCATTGTATTAATATGTTTTACTTCTTGTTTATGCAAATAATTTGGCTTGAGTGATTTTAGAATTCAGTTTTTTTCCTTACTTGAATCTAATTGTTTTTGAGGAGCTTATGCTATTAGGTACTCTTAAGTTTTATTTTCAAGAAAGTGGGTTTTTTTTGTTGTTGTTTTTTAATATCCCGCTAACCTTTTTTATTTATATTTTTTCCACAGCCTTTGTTTAGTACCAGTGACTCTTTTACTTTCCAATTGTTCAAAGGCCGACGTCGATGTAATAGTTGATCTTAGGCATAAAACAACAAGGTAAAGATTTATTCAGGGCAAGTTTATTTTGCAGTTAAAGATTGATTTGAAAGCAATTTAATATTTTGAAATTATGCAAATAATTACCTAACATAGAGAAAGTTTACTCAGGCATGCCTTTATTTTTTTGTTTAGTATTAAGAAGTGTTAGAGAAGACTTAACGAAGATTGTCTTAGAATTTCAATAGTGGCAAATGGAAAGCAATTTCCAAAAGCAGCAAATTATTTTGACCAAAGACAACAATTTTTATAAAAGTTTGTTGGTGATAAAGAACTCTAAAATTGAAAATCAGCAAGTTCAGAATAGAAGTTTTTTTTGTCTTGTTTTCTGATTTATAAAATAATGCTTAACAACAACAACAACAACGAAAATGCTGGTCCATACTGGCACTCCAAGATCTAGATGCTTTTCAGAATTCAGAAATTTTGGGGTTTTTAGAAAAGCAGTGTGAAGCGTAAACTGATTATTATTGTATAACACTCCAAACAGGATCTGGGTTAGCTGTGTGAAATCCAAACATTTTGTGTATGATTATGTGTATCATAAATTAATTTGCTAATGCCTTATTGGTAGACCCTTGGTTGCTTTCCATTTTTCAGTATTATAAACAATTTCAATATTATAAGCATTCTTATATGCACATTTATTTTTATGTATGGATAACCAAGTGGTTAAAAGCTCAGGTTTGAAATCAGGTTCCATTATCTACTAGCTGCTGTTGCGAGTGTTAAGTGAGATAATTCATTCTTAACATTGTGCCTGGAACATAGTAAGTGTTAATAAATTTTAGCTATTATAGAAATTGTAATGTTAGCTATTGCCGTTATTGTTATTAATACAGTTGGTGTCATAAAATAATTTCTAGAAATAGAATTGCTAGATGAAAGGGATGTGTTATTGGGACTTTGGGAAAAAATTTATGAAGAAAAAAATTCTCCAACTTACTACTTGCCTCCTCCCTTAGCCCAGAAGCATTGGAAATCCATGGATCATTTACATGGCTTGGACAAACACAATATAAACTTCATCTTAAAAGCCAGGAGCTTCACAGTTTGCAGCTGAAAGCATGCTTTGTCCATACAGGTGTTTATAACCTTGGAACTCCTAGGGTATTTGCCAAGTTATCGGACCAAGTTACAGTGTTTGAAACAAGTCAGCAGAGCTCCATGCCTGCCCTGATCATCATCAATAATGTGTGATAACTTACAAATTTGTACTGAAATCCACAGGAATCAGTTTTATTTTACTGAATGGTTTTTACAGCAGTATTTGAAATACCTAACTTGTTTGGGAGGTTGGTGTTAGATCATTGTAAAATACTTTTGATTTGTCAATTTGTTGATGATGCAAAGCACGTTGGACTGAGAGTACTTAAATTCTTTTTTTGTATTTCTTTAACCCCTGGTAATAATTTACATGCTCATAATACAGAATTTCAGCATATCCATGCACCTTATTAAGCCCCACTTAAAACCGGTGTCTAAGTCTGCTGTTACAACTTATCAATGGTATATGAACATTAGGAGATGATTTTGAGGAAGAAAAGGCCTTGTTGGCAATATTCCTGTTAAGCCATTAGTCTATAAATTCCAGCTTTACTGTGAAGTTCTATAGAGTGTTAAATACAGACTTTGCTGTCTTGCTTCACACAGTTCTCTAAAATCAGTTTTGAACGTTGGTTATAGGGTCTTCATACTTCAGTATCTGGTTGTTCCTATGGCTTATACATAACTTTGTAAAAAGAAGAACTTTTTTTTCTGATGCTTTGATTATAGTTTTGGAAAGAGTTTGACTCCCCCCCCATTCATCTCAGCATACAGTGCACTATTTCACAATATGAGATTTTTGTCATTTAAATTATCATATTCTTTATTATGTAACTTTAACAATTGAGATGATCTGTTTAAAATATAAATCTACTCAAGTTAATTAAAAATCAGCTTTTCAAAAATGTATTATATTTATAACAAATATACTGTAAATAGAATAAAGACATGCTATTCACTGTATAGATTTATTAGACGCCTTTTTTAAAAAATTCTGAGAACTTAACATATTATTGAAAATGAATGTCATCCAAGACTTCCCTGGTGGTCCAGTGGCTGGGGCTCCGTGCACCCAGCACAGGGGGCCTGGGTTCGATCCCAGGTCAGAAGCTGAATCTCACGTGCGACAACTAGGAGTTCACCTGCCGCAGCTAAAGTTCCTGCATGCTGCAACTAGAAGGTCCCGCGTGCCGCAGCTGGGGATCCCACACACTGCAGCTAAGGATCCCGCACGTCACAACTAGGACCCAATGCAGTCGAATAAATAGATGGGTAGGTGGATATTTTGAAAAAAAAGAATGCCAACCATATTATTATAGCAGGTGCCAGATCAATTTCCTGAGAAAGCGTTATCTTTGTTTCTAAAAGTGAATGACAATCTTTGTTCCTATAGTCCTTGGTGGCCGTGTTATACATGAACAAATGAATTTTGTCTTTAAATGTTTCATGTCTGATACCCAGTTACAATTTTGGATAACCTTTTTATATCCTGGGAGAAAGGAAGATCTATGCTTATTGACCCTACTGTAAATAACCACATTGCAGACTCTTATGCTGGTTATGGCAGACTAGGTAATTTAGCCCTCCTGCTGAAGAAAAGTAAAAAGTCAGAACAAAATAGAAGAAAATGTTTTACTAAAAACAAAGTGTTATCAATATAGTCCATTATTAGAGGACCAAAATCCAGTAGAAGAAAGTCTAGAGAGAGGATATTTGGGCCTACTTTGCCTTGGGAGGTTTGCCCACTTAGGAAGAAGCAGCTGAGAGGCAGAGCGTATGTTTGACTTATTTTGAGACAAGAAGTATAGGTTAGGAGAAATAATTAAAACTGAAGCAAAGAGAAGAAAAGGATGGAAAATAGGCCAAAAAAAGGTAAGAAACCTGGATTCAGTGAGAAAGTCTTACGTATTTATTTGGAGTCCTAGAAAGGGGAGAGGATAGGGCAGAAGCAGTATAGAATCTGAGAATTTTCCAAGATGGACAACAAGTTACAGATTCAAGTAGTTCAGTAAATTCCAAACAACGTAAATGTAAAGGAACCTATATACAGATGCATCATAGTGGAACTGCTAGAAATCAAAGACAAAGGGAGAAACAGTCTTGAGTACAGAAGGCAAAACTTACTTGAGTGGTAGCAGTAATTCAACTGATGGCAGACTTCTCAACAAAAATAATGGAAGCCAGAAGATAGTTTCTTTCAACCCTTTGAAGATGCCCTACTAACTGCTAAGCCCAAATTCTAAATGGCAAGGATACCTTTCAGAATGAAAGTGAAAGACATTTTCAGACAAATAAAACCAGAGAGTTTACTTCAGGTGACTCTAGGATAATCTGCCTAAATCTAAATCTTTCCACTCATTCTCCAAATAAGTATACAAATCAACAAGAGCAAGTGAAACCACACCTAGCTCGTGTGTTTAGCATAACTAGACAATATTAACTTCAAATTATCTGCACATGGAAAATTTAGCCTTAAATTCCAGCTGGCTATGTCAAGCATCTATGTCAAGCCTTTGTACAGAGTGGATGCAGGTGGGGAAGACCGGAATCCAGAAAGACCCTGTGGAAAGGAAATAAGAGGACAGGGCTTAAGGGTGAGCTGCAATCACTCTAAACAAAGAAAGTCATCCTGACTGTAAAAGTACAAGATATCTGGTAGATCAGAGCCCTGGTGACAGGCAAGGCACTTGAGACCTTGCAGTGGGGTCTTGTAGGAGCAGAAAGGAACGGGGTCCATTTATCACACAGCTAAGGAAATACATCCTAATAGGAATTACCTTATAAGTCGGCTACTTAGAGTGTTGAGTATTTTGAGGTTTGTGCACCCCGAATCAAGTGAAATTGTTCCATTAAAGCTTCATACCCTTAGGGCTGAGTTCCAGAAGACTCCATTAAAATGCAACTGCCTGTAGGTACCCTAATAACTCACCCTCATTGTCCTTTAAAATGTTAAGATTTGTCAGGCAGCCTATAAGAGTGAGGCAAGCCTTGAAATGGAATGGGACACACAACAGTGTCTAGAAGGGAGGTGAGGGGAGCTGGTGGGAGGAGCAGGAAATGGGGAGAGGGGAAGGAGGAAGGGATAGGTTGCTGAAGGAAAACTTGGCCCGTTTCATAATCTTGCTTAGGGTCATCCCTATTTGGTAGTATTCCCTTGTTCCTCAGGATTATCGGGCTGTAGGTTTTCACCTCGGGAGAAAAGTTTGCATGTCATGTGTCGTCTGTCCCTACACCCTGTGTTGTTTTTTTTTCTAATTTATTTTTGGCTGTGTTGGGTCTTCGTTGCTGCACGCGGGCTTTCTCTAGTTGCGGCGAGCGGGGGCTACTCTTCGTTGCGGTGCGCGGGCTTCTCATTGCAGTGGCTTCTCTGGTTGGGGAGCATGGGCTCTAGAGTGCAGGCTTGGTAGTTGTGGCGCACGGGCTTAGTTGCTCTGCGGCATGTGGGATCTTCCCGGACCGGGGCTCAAACCCATGTCCCCTGCATAGGCAGCAGCTTCTTAGCCGCTGCGCCACCAGGGAAGTCCCACTCCCTGTGTTTTTGTTTTGATTTTTAAGCTATGATAGATGTCAGCTTTCCTAAAACTTGGAACAGTTTTCAGTTTCTCACCTACTTGAGTATGCTGTACTTGGTGGCAGGAAAGGACACGTCTGGTAACAGGATGTTTGTGAAAAGGCAAAAATGAGTGTTCTTTTTCACATGTGAACGAATGGTATGTCTTAGTTGAATTAACATTCCACCAGGATGTAGTATATAAAACAACGTGAAATCTTTTGAAGACTATTAATAATCTGTTGCTTAGAAAGTCTGCTCTAAAAATAACTATTTGCACTAGAGAAGAGGCATTTGGCCGCAAGAGGGAGCAATAGGGAATTTTAATGCAAAGCGCAGAGGAAGGGGAGGAGAGTGCTTGGAAGGGAGGCTCTTGTCCTTGAAGGAGAAGGGCTGTGGGCGAGAGGGTAGCTGCGGGAGACCGAGCCCTGTGCCACTCCAGGGTCTGTTCCAGTCTGCATCCCAGCAACCCTCCAGGGGAACTGCACGAAAGTGAGGCAAGATCAATAAACCCCATTTTCCAGGTTCAAAAAGACGGACGATTCAAAGCCTGGGTGCAGAGCAACTCTTGTTGAGAGCAGGGGTTGCTGGTCTGTGCCTGCCACGTCTCACGTGGGCATCTCTTCTGCTGCTCCACGCCTTCTGCCCTGCGTTTCCCTGCGTGTAGGGCAAGGTGGAGAGGAAGGTCACATTTGGGGGCACGTATTTCTTTCCTGGAAGTTTAGGGCCATGGTTTGCAAAAAATGTTCAGCAAAGAGAGCAAATTTGAGAGTGAGAGGGAGGTGTAGTCACTGCTGAGGTGACACCGTACACCTCAGATGGGACTGGAACCCACCATCTTCCAACTGAATCCACACAACTTGTCTGAGGACTTAATGAAGCTCAGGTTCTTTATGTCTCAGCGCAGAAGGAATTCAGCAAGCAGCAGAGTGATATGTAAGAAGTAAACTTATTGAGAGATACACATTCCATAGGCAGAATGCGGCCCCTCTCAGAAGGCAAGAGCGACCCCAGAATATGGGGTGGATAGTTTTTATGGGCTGACAAGCGGGAGGATTAGTCCAACTATTTGGGGGAGGGGAAGGGGATTTCCAGGAATAGGGCCACTGCGCACTTTTTGGCCTTTTATGGTCAGCCTGGGAACTGCCCTGGCACCTGTGGGTGTGTCATTTAGCATATGCTAATATATTACAGTGAGCGCATAATGAGGCTCAAGGTCCAGTGGAGGTTGACTCTTCCACCATCTTGGGCCTAATCAGTTCTAACCGGTTTTTGTCTATCCAGTTTTTCTCAAGGGCTGTGTATTGTACCCTGCCCCCTTCCCTCGTGTCTCAGAAACACGTTCACAACACGCAGGAGGGCCAGTTATTAATGTTCAGGACTTCTGTGAACCGACTGTTAAACACAGACACTACTGAAAAATCAAGTTATGTAATACTACCTAATGGGGAGCCCCTGCGCATCTCCTCCCAACTCTGCATTCAATCCCATCTCTTCCCAACTCCATGTTATCTGGCTCTGGGAGCTTGAAATTGGCCAGAGTGGGAACTTTGGCCTCTGGAAAAATCAAATGCTGAACATCTGGGCTTGCTGTATTGATTTTTGCTGTTTATTCTCAAACTAAGAAAGTCATGCAGAAAACGTTAATGCAGGTTAAACTTTAAAGCGTTGCCTGCCTGTAGCAGGCAACACATTATGAATAGCACAAATAATTGAGAAGATATTCCTCTGGTGTCCAAAAACTGTTACCCAGGTCAGCAAAGTTGCTCATGTCATTGGTGAACAGGACATGAACAGTGCCGTCTCACTTTCCTCTTCCTCCTTAGCATAAACAAAAATATCAGCCAGCATCATACTGGAATTATTCTCATTTGTGAATCGGAACCCAGGTTGGTTATCCAAGAGCTCGGCAAAACTCAACAAAAGTCCTTTGTGAGAATCAATAGGCTATATGAAATTTGCAGTAAAGAGTATTGCATATATATATATTTTTTTTTTTTTTTTTTTTTTTTTTTGCGGTACGCGGGCCTCTCACTGTTGTGGCCTCTCCCGTTGTGGAGCACAGGCTCCAGACGTGCAGGCTCCGCGGCCGTGGCTCACGGGCCCAGCTGCTCCACGGTATGTGGGATCTTCCCGGACTGGGGCACGAACTCGTGTCCCCTGCATCGGCAGGCAGACTCTCAACCACTGCGCCACCAGGGAAGCCTGAGTATTGCATATTTTATTTTTGTTTGTAAATTATGTGCTACAAAGACTATATCAGTTTAAAAAAAGTTTTTTTCCTGGAGAGGATTTGATAAACATTTATCAGCACACCTCAGGGTATGAGCATAGACCATGAAAAAGTTAGTGTCCTGATATCCACGTTGCTCTTAGCCAAGACGTAAGGTGTCTTGCTGAATCTTGCAGCCATTAGGACCCCATAAAGCAGTGGTTCTCGAAATGTATGGGCATGATCATTGGGGTAGCTACCAGAAATGCAATTCCAGAGGCTACCTCCCCAGCAATTTGGTCTACCTGCCTCGATCAGTTTTTGTTGGTCTGGTTTGAGTGTGGAATCTTATTTTTGTTGTTGGGTTTTGTTTCGTTTGTTGTTTTTAGATCGTGGGGTTTTTAACAAGCTCTGACTCAGAAGAGAAGACCTAGATACCACACTTTGGGAAACGTTGCCCTGGGGAGCCTTAGAAGCACTGTGTCTAGCAGCAGACTTTTATAAAGTTTGTTTGTTTCTATCAAGTTTTCAGGCACATCATGGAAACGTTACTAGTCTTTAAAAGTTCTGGGTGGCTGTGCCAGTGTTTTGAATATATGCCCCTAAGACATGGCAAATTGCTCAAAGATTAATTTTCTGCTTAAGGACAGTTGAAATAAAAATTGGGTTTACAATAACTCATTTGCTCAATTAGTTAAACACACTAAAGGCTGGGATTGACACTCAATCCCAGCTTGCCTGTCAGTTTTATTTCTTGGCCATTGATCATAACTGCTACCACTTACTAGCTTTTGGTATTGTCCGTTTTGCCATTCACGATGGTTAGGCTCTTTTGGACAGATATTTGTAGTCTCTACTAGGTACAGGTAGATGAGAGCTGTAGATAGGATAATTGCTGAAGTTTTCACCCAAAATGAGGCATTTTGAGAGTGAAAGGGGGCACTTTAACAATTACGGTGTGTTCCAGACACGCTGGAGTGTGAGTTCATACTGGCCTCAGCTCTCCTCTTAGGCTCTCTGCTGGCTGGTATGTTACAGTGAATTCTGCTACACATACAAATACTGCATATTCAGGAAAGTCGTATGGCTTATCCTTAGATGTTTGGGGGAGTCCTAGTTCCCTGTTTTTGGGGCAGAAATGTTCACTCAATTCAGATGTGATGATGAGTGGCAAGATTCAGCTAACCTTCAGATGAGAATCCGGTGGCAGAATCCTCTGGTTACCTAATGCCTGGAACCAGGACTGAATTTTGGCCCTGGACTAAGAATGCCACTGCAATGAGTATAGGCTACTCGCCTAACTAGATTCCTAAACCCTTTTCATTCAAGTGTGAAGGAGCTTGTACAATATTTTTAGCCAGTACACGTATCGTATCTTGAACACCACTTATATGTCCTTTATGTTGATTTGCAAACTTGTTAGTGCTAATATTTGCTGAGATAGCTCATATTTGAAAGGCTTTTGGTAGCCACTTCTGGATTATGGACTGACCAGAGTTTTTCAAAGGCTAAATAACCACTCCTGGGTTAGGTACTTGAAATGTTTTTTAATTACTCCTAGGTGGTTAAAACTAACTTACCTTACATATATATCACACTGTTTTTGGTGAAATATTTTAAAGTAAATTATACTCAGTATAACATTTGATTCCTAAGGTACAAGGTTCCAAGACAGAATTTCCTCTTATATCAAGAAGAAGTGTAGTAATAATGACTTGAATTTTAAATTTAAGCACAATATTATAAAATAGTATTTCCCTTTCACTGAATAGGATGTTAATAGGTATTAGGTGAAAAAGGAGTTCCCTGACTAAACAAATTAGGGAAATGTGGAATTAAATGAAATTAAAGAGGTTTCTTTATTGCTCATGTGCATTCATGGGGGGGTTTCCCAAACATGTTGATAGGGACCAGCCAGCTCTTCCCAGACAAAGCATTTTTCATAACTGGTGACATGCTTTCATAACTGGTGACATGCTTGGTAAACTTTTTCTGCAAAGTGGCAGATAGTAGTTTAGGCCTTACAGGTCATACAGTCTCTGTTGAAGCTACTTAACTATTCCAGCTGTAGCGCAAAAGCCGCCAAATATGTGGGTGTGGCTATTTTTGTAAATACCTGTTTCTGTAAATAAAGTTATATTAGCTTTAGCACTGAATGACATTGTCAGCATATCTTGGAAACCTGGATAAGACTAGACAATAGAGGAGAAAGGAGAGGATCGATTGTAGGGAGAAGGGATGCCTCATTCCTTTCTAAGGCAGGTTTCTTGTTAAAACCTAGCAAGTGATTCTTGAAACCAGCTGTATCCACTAGAGGGCACCAGAAGTGCAATTTTGCATCAGTGCCATTCTATTTACATGTAAAATATTGCAATTAGCATTTTATGAGGTAACACTTAGTGGGGTTGGGTTTCACATTAGACATTTTTTTCTTCTGCTACAGAGAATTAGAATCAGGCAAGTTAATGGTAATCTACCAACCTAAAGTTACGATATTAACTCAGGAAATACCTCATAATTAAAACTGTTGCTGCTGCGCTTCCCTGGTGGCACAGTGGTTAAGAATCTGCCTGCCGGATGTAGAGAATGGACTTAAGGACACGGGGAGGGGGAAGGGTAAGCTGGGACGAAGTGAGAGAATGGCATGGACATATATACACCACAAATGTAAAATAGCTAGTGGGAAGCAGCTGCATGGCACAGGGAGATCAACTTGGTGCTGTGTGACCACCTAGAGGGATGGGATAGGGAGGGTGGGAGGGAGACGCAAGAGGGAGGAGATATGGGGATATATGTATGTGTATAGCTGATTCACTTTGTTATACAGCAGAAACTAACACATCATTGTAAAACAATTATACCCCAATAAAGATGTCAAAGAAAAAAAAAAAAAAAGAATCCGCCTGCCAGTGCAGGAAACAGGTTCGAGACCTGGTCCAGGAAGATCCCACATGCCGTGGAGTAACTAAGCCTGCGTGCCACAACTACTGAAGCCCGTGCGCCTAGAGCCCATGCTCTGCAACAAGTCACAGGGCTTCCTTGGTGGCGCAGTGGTTAAGAATCCGCCTGCTAATGCAGGGAACACGGGTTCGAGCCCTGGTCCGGGAAGATCCCACATGCCATGGGGCAACTAAGCCCGTGCGCCACAACTACTGAAGCCCGCGTGCCTAGAGCCCGTGCTCCGCAACAAGAGAAGCCATTGCAATGAGAAGCCCGTGCACTGCAACGGAGAGTAGCCCCGTTCGCCGCAACTGGAGAAAGCCGGCGCCCAGCAAAGAAGACCCAACACAACCAGAAATAAATAAATAAATTTATTGGGGGGAAAAAAAAAGCCACAGCAATAAGCCTGTGCACCACAACAAAGAGTAGCCCCCGCTCGCCACAACTAGAGAAAAGCCCGCATGCAGCAACGAAGACCCAATGCAGCCAAAAATACATTAAATAAATAAATAAATTTTTTAAAAAAAAAACTGTTGCTGACTTTTCAGTAGTCTTTACTTCATTCAGAGAATCAAGATAGATGGATTTTCCTGAAACTTAATCTTTTCAGACATTGTAAAGTTTTATTGATCAGAAAGTCATTTAATTTGTCATAGTGCAATTTAAAATGGAGGCTAAAATGGAACATTGTTAAATCAATGAAAATTCTGATAAAATATGTGGGTAAGAATTCTTCCATCCCTGCTTGGTGGCTATGGACACACCTCTTAACCTTTTTCTTTCCTTATATCACAGGATTCTTGTATGGTATATGGTGAGATAATGGGTTTTAAAGTTCCTAGAACGTGGTTGGTGTCCAGTGCATGCTGGCTAAATCATGTGTTGGTGAGCTACCGGTGTACCTGGAGAATTCCTCCCAGCAGGATATGACGTTATAGGGCAAGATGACTCAAACCAGAAGAATGCCCACGCATTGTGGAGAACAGGAAAACTTACCAGCTTAATTCAGTCATTTGGGCAGTTTTTTAAAGTATCACACAGTTACCCAAAAGTCACAATCTGGGGCTGTTAAGAAGTTGGCTTGCATAATCTTTCAAATTTTGTAACAGAAGTTACAATATTATAAACTAAAACATTGATTTCAAAATCAATACCAAGATAGAGATGTCAAGTGTAATACGTAAGTATTTTAGATATTTAAAGGGAGGTTGTAATATTTTCTGAGCAAAAATGTAAGGGGCTATGATTCGGGGCATATGAATTTACTTGTGGATAATGGACCATAATCTCTGCAGACAAGACTGCCTTGGAAGATCTAATACCAATGGCTCCTAAGCCTACATGGATTTGAATCCACAGCTTTGCTCCTTACCAAATGCGAGACCTTGGGAAAGTAAAGGTAACTTAACTACCTTAGTTTTCTCATCTGTATAGTGTGACAACAATAGTTCCCATATGACTAGGTCATTGTGGTGATCAAATGACTAAATTCCATGAATTTCTTAGTTCAGTGACTGACTGGTAGTGAACACTCAATAATCTGTTATTTTTAAACATGATTTACTTAAATCCCATTTAAGAATGCTCTTTGTAAGCTCCTCTAATAGATGCCATTTCAAATGGCTGTATGAGCCATAAACCCATAATTCTATCTATAGCAGCCACCACACTATTTTAAGTTTCCAATTTTGTTCAAGATTATAGGCTTTATTTTGATTGCAGGCTTAGGCCTCATGCACATCAACTATGAGATTTGCTCCCTTCATATCATCCCTTAATACTTAGAACGGTGCGGGACACATGCTAGAAATTCTCGTTGAGTTGAATATAAGAATTGATTAAATTATCTTTTGTCTATTACAAGTGCAATGAATCTTGTGATTCGCAGTGCCAACAGGCAACAGCTCTTCAATGACTTTAATATGACGTGTAATGCTTTATAAGTGAGAAATATTCATAATCCTGGCATTTAGTTTGATAAAAATGAGCTTTTAAAACTGAATTTACATACTTGCATTCATACGAATTCATTTTCCTGTTAAAAGAATGGAAGAAAACAGCAAGAATAACTGAGTCTTTTATTCATAACAAAAAGTTTAAGGGTTTTAGGGAAGTGGAAACATTGGGTTTGCTTCTGTATTGTGCCTTTTTGCTAACATTTTCACTGAAAGTGATTTCAAGTATAGAAGTTCTAATGGGTCATTCGTTCAACAGTTATTAATAGGGTTTTGCCTTGGCACTGTTCTAGGTGCTGGGAAGACGATCCTGGGCATTGGCTGCAGTAATAGCTAATGTTAATTTAAAGATACGAATTTGAGGTGGGGGGGAATTCCCTGGAGTCCAGTGGTTAGGGGTTCCACGCTTTCACAGCAGGGAGCACGGGTTCAAACCCTGGTCGGGGAACTAAGATCCTGCATGCTGCCTGGCAGGACCAAAAAAAAAAAAAAAAGTATTTTTAACTTAAGTGTGGCACCCTTCAGACAACAACTATATGAATAGTACATTTGTGAAGAATCAGAATTTCATATTTGAAAGTTACAGGAAAGTGTTTTGCTATGTGAATTTACTAGACCAAGCAATGAAATCTTTTGATTACATTTTTCAAGCTACTACCTTAAAATTTTTGTTCACTTTATTTACATACTGTAAATTCATTCCTTTCGATATACACTTCTGAGTTTTGACGAACACGTGTAATCATGTGACTACCATCATGATTCAGAGACAGAAGAGTTCATCACCCCCAAAATTCCCTTGTGCCACCCCTTTAGTTTAGTTTCCTAGGGCTGCTGTAATAAAGAACCACAAATTGGCTGAATCACACAATAGAAATTCATTTTCATATTGTTTTGGAGGCCAGAAGTCCAAGATCAAGGTTTTGGCAGAGCTGGTTCCTTCTGAGAGCTGTGAGAATCTGTTCCATGCCTCTCCCCTCCCTTCGGACAGTTTGCTGGCAATCTTTGGTATCCTTTGCTGTGTAGAATCATCATCCTATCTCTGCCTCCATCTTCTCATGGGTTCTCTCTGTGGTCATGTCCATGTCCCAATTTCTCGTTTTTGTAAGGACACCAGTCAAAGGGCCCACCCTACTCCAGTACGACTTCATCTTAGCTAGTTACATCTGCAGTGACTCCATTTCCAAATAAGGTCACCTTTTGAGGTACTGGGGAGTTACGACTTCATATGAACTGGGGTCGGGGGGGACACAATTCCTACACTACAAGTGGTAGTAGCCAACCACTACCCCGACCATCATCCCTGGCAGCCGCTGACCTGTTTTCAGGTCCATAATTGTTCCTTTTTCAGAAAGTCATGTAAGTAGCATTATACAGTATAGACTCTTGTCTCTGGCTTCTTTCACTTAGTATACTGCATTTGAGATTCATACACATTGTTGAATTAATACCAGTTTTTGGAGGTCACAGATAAGCTTGCTATTAACAGTCACATTCGTGGTTTTATATGAACATAGTTTTGATTTGTTTTTTTTTTAGTGATTTCCTAGGAGTGGGAGTACGGTGTCACGTACTGTTCAGGTAGTGTATGTTTAACTTGATAAGAAACTCTCAATTGTTTTCTAAAGTGGCTCTACCAGTTGGCATTCTCACCAGCAATGAATGAGAGTTCTTGTTGCTCTGCATTCTTGCCAGCAATTAATATTGTCGGTTTATTTATTTATTTTTAAATTTTAGCCATTCTAATAGGTATGGTAATTCTTAGCTTTTTTTTTTTTTTTTTTTTTTGGCTGTGTCATGTGGCTTGCGGGGATCTTAGTTCCCGGACTAGGGATCAAACCCGCGCCCCCTGCAGTGGAAGCACAGAGTCTTAACCACTGGACCGCCAGGGTTAGTGGTTTTAATTAGCATTTCTTCGTGGTTTTAATTAACATTTCTCTAATAGTCATCACTTAAAAATTTTTTTGTTAATATGATGGGTACCTACTGTTTGTACTGTAATAGTTATGCTGTATAAATCCTGTCATCTCTTGATATTTGAGGACTCTCTTTGTATGTTTTTGCTTATAAAGAAAATCATTGTTTTCATTAGAGGTTTAAACCTTGTTGTAATATATCAAGGAGCATGTGACCTAATTCTGCCATCATGCCTTTACTCTTAGCCTCAGTTTGATGCTAGTTTCTTATTTCTTGGTTTCTTGCATTGAAATATAGTATTTTACCTTAAAACAAGTAAAAAATCCAACAATTTTATTTTGTCAAGAAAAAAATATGCTTTCTCGAAGCATCATGAGTGTTACTACCTATTAAAAAAAACTAGGTTACAATATGCTTTCTAAAATTTGAATGGTTTATGACTTCTAAGCCCACAGGAGTTGGTTGTTGCTACTATTTAAATACAGATTTTGAAAACTGCGTGATGTTTAGATTATATGTATGGAGGGTTACAGAAAAACCAAGTCATGGTGGTTGCCTCTAGACTGGAAAGTTGATAATAGTGGGACAGGAGTGGGAGGGAAACTTGCTTTCCACTCCATATTCTTTGTCACCATTTATATTTCAAACTAGGCAAATATCTTTATTTTAAAAATTGAAATAACTAAAACCAAATAACTTAAAAGCTAATTTCCAACTTTTAATTAAGCAGCTGTGAGTAGGAAATCATGAATTTACATATTTAACAACAAAAAAGTTAACTTTTTAGGTTTCCTCAGGAATTTGTCATTGGTATGAGTGTAATGATAGAATTTAGAATTATCTCCTGAAGGAATGCGTAGTATCAATATTTACCAGTTGTTGCTGTTAATTGCTGTAGTTTTCACATTAACTAGATTCATAATAATCTAGTTTTTTTGCCTCTAACTGATGTTTTTGGATCAATTCCCCTTGTTGACGAGGGAGTGGCATGTGCTCACAGAGATTCTCAAGAAGTACTTTACATCACTCATGGGCAAAACATGTCCCATTTCCTCACACAATGCTCTGTTGTTTCACTCTCTGAATTACCAATAACCCAAACTCTATGTGTAACAGAAGCTCGAAGGTTTGTGGCATTGGAGGGTTGTTATCTTGAAGCCAGCCCTATAGCAAGTGAAAACTGAAAACCAGACATCTAGGTAGAAGTCCTTTGACAACCCTTATCCTTGGGCATCATTTCCCACTGACCTACTTTCACACAGTTTCCATCTCATCATCCGGCTCCCAAACCTGTCTCCCTTTTGCACTGCCTCCTGAAATGCAGTCTTCCTGTCTTGTGTAGCTGTTACCTGGAAAGAGCAGGACTTCATAGGATGCAGCAGAAAACAATTCTATTCTTTTCCCTCCCTCCCCCTGCCCCCAACACATGCACCCAAACCCACCCAGAAACATTGAATGAAATGTTGGTAACTCTTTCAGTCTATGTGCTCCTGTCACTTTAAATCTTAAGAACAGCCTCGATTTCAATAATTAAATTTTCTAAGCACTTTAACAACCAGCATTCTGACTGTCATAATGTTAAAGCTCTAGCTTTCTGCTGGGAAGCCTTAAATTAGGGAGGAGGGTGGCCAAATCTCCCTTCTTCTATCGTGGGCACTGCCTCTTCTGTCTCAGTATACCCGGCTGCCTCGGAAACTCCCAGAATTTGTCCTCCCTCCCTGGTGCTGTGGGAATCTGGCATTGACGTCCTGTGGGCACTCTGGTCTTGGTAGCTGTTTAAAACTCATTCTCAACGTCTTGTCTTTGTGATCTTGTATCTCTCTGCCTTGTGCTTTTGTTACAGAGGGGTTTGGTTCATTGTGTTTGTTTTTTTATCTGATGGGTGTATCAGTATCTTTGGTTGCATATTCTGTCTGCTCTGTGTCAACATTATTCTGATAATTTTTCTTGTCGTTCCTTTTTCCTTGTAGTATTTTTTATATATTTTCTAGTCCAATTTCTAAACCTATCTTTAAAAGAAATGAGTTCCCCGACCTATTGTTCCCATTTGCAAGAGGCCCATGGAGAGAGGGTTGTGTTATGTTTGATATTGTTGTGTCCCAGTAGTTTCCTTATGATTGAGGGTTTTATATAGATAGATAATTTTATTATATATATATATTTCTATAGATAGAGATAGATAGATAATTTTAGCCTTTGCTATTTTTTAGCCAACTAGGATTAATAGCTGCAGAAGTTGTTGCAGTGTTGCACTCTGCCTCACTGCAAGATTTTTCTTAGAAAAACGGCTGGTCAGTGTAATTTCTAGTTCAGCCCTGCCTTCTCTGCTTTTCTTCAGATTCAAACTGAGACAGGAGAGACTGTCATCTTGACTTTTATGTTAGCACACCCTTCTGGTTTTCCTCAGGCAAATCTGATGCTCCGTTTGTGTGTCCTTTTTAAGCTCGTTTTCCTTTCTTCAACCACTTCCATTTTCTTAAAGAGTGAGCTGGTTTGGGCACAGAATGAGGTTTCCATTAAAAGGGGGGGCTTGATTCTACTCCTATTTTTTATGTCCACACTTCCCTGGGATTTGGGGTTAATAAGCATAGAAAATCATAGGGAAAGTGACCTTTCTCCTGAATTTTCAGGGTGCGTAATTAAGCATTTAAAAATCAACAGTGCTCAAGGACTAGATGAATTAATAAGAAAGACAACAGAGAAATTGCTGTATAATAGAAAAACACTCCAGAGAAATGAGATAAAACGAATTTAAAAAATATTCTTATATAATAAATGCTATTCTTTAGAAAGTTATTATTTTGTTATGAAAAACAGAATTGTAGACTCAAGGAAAGTTAATTAAAATCTAGGAAATGTCTGTTAGTCTAAAATGAATTGCAGTTTGGGGAGATTCAAAACTCCTTGTTAAGGATCCTAGATCACCCATGACATGCAGGCCACGTGTCCCTATAATTGATGAATCTTGTCATTTAATTGAGGTACAACTATTCACTTAGCCAAAGCTAACTGAATTTTTAAATAAATAAACAGACTCAAGCCACCAGCAGACAAAATATTTATGGAAGTTATCAACTTAATTTTTAAAAAGGATCTAAAAATGCAAAATAAAATGTATTTGATTTTACAACCCCCCCCAAAGAAAACTCCTTGTTAAGTTTAATATTTAAAAAATTGGGACCATCTGCCTAGCAGTTAAATTTTTATGATGCATATTTCATGTTGAATCAGTCAGAAAGTGGATAACTGCAATTCAGGTATGATTTAAAAATAAATGATTATTGCTAATGTAATAACCTAATACAATTAATGTGATGTAGTAATTCCTATATTCCTGTATACAGGAACTTGGAAGGGGCTACTTTACATAAACATTCATCTGCCTATTATAATTCTTTTAAAATGTAAATTTAGGTCTACCATATAGGAATTTGGAATTGGATACTTTCCACAAACACACATTTGTCAGTTATAATTAATTTAAAATGTAAGCTTAGATCCACCATTTTGAACATGATGGTCAATCACAAATTTCTCTCTCTATTCGCCAAAATTTCTCTCTGAGCCATAGCCCTGGACATTTGACCTCAGCATGTTCTGAGCTCCCCAACCCTCCCAAACCCTGATGCGCCTACCAACTTCCTTGTCTTGGATGTGGCACCGCCATCAGCCACATCAAAGCCAGGACACGTAGACTTGTCCCTAACTTTTTCCTCGCCCCCATTCTCCACATCCAATGAACCGCCATGTCCTCTTGATACTATCTCCTACCAGGTGCATTTGTCTTCCTTTCTCCTTTTCCCTTGCTACCCCCAGACTCCAGGCTGCTGTGATGGCTAGTCTGGTTTACTACGAAAGTGACCTAATGTGTCTAACCCTTGTACTACCCCACCTCCAATCCAGTTTCCACATTGCAGCCAGAGTCTCTTTCTAAAGTGCAAAGGTGATCAAGTTATTTCCCTGTTTGACCCCCTTCATTTTCCAAAAAGAAAATCTAAACTCCCAGCAAGCTCTTCATTGTGAGTTTTATTTTAGCTGCATCTCCCACCCGCCTCGACCTTGCACTCTGTGCTCAGCTTTCAAAAGGACTTTGAGCTTCTCTAATGCATTGTGCTTCCTCTCACTTCCAGGTCTTTATATAAACTCCTCCCTCTACCTGCAATGTACCCTCCCACTCATGCCTTCAGGACAAGCCTAGCTGTCCTTCAGGATTCCAGTTAGATCTCTTCCCCAAAGGTCCCCTAAATCCCAGAAGTAGTTCCCATAGCTCCCAGTGGGCTGCCTACCGCATTGTGTTATACAAGCTATGGCGGTGCTGGTCATCTCCCCTCATTTCACATAGTAGAGCCCCACATCTTTAGCTGGCACATGGCTGGTCAGAATAAGGAACTCTCTGGTAGAGTTGATGTAGCTACGTTTCTAAACTCCAGCCTCTGGTATGTAATTGGAAGTATTATGTGGGACTTCTGGGGAGTGTCCCAAAAGGGAGGGGGTATACCTTCCTTCTCTCTTTTCATCCTTGCTAAAGGCCAGGAAACACAGGCTGGAATGACTGAAGCTAGAACAGCCATCCTCAGCCACAAGGTGGAAGCCATGTGTTGAGAATGGAGAAACCAATTAGTAGAAGCCCGTGGTCCTAGTGATTGTGGAGTCTACGTAGTAGCCTATCTACCTGAACTTTGGTGAAACACAAATGAACCTTAATTTTATTTAAGCCATTGCTCTTTTTACTGAACATAACCCTAAATAAAACATAATAAAACTGTGTAGCCATTGTCAGTAAGATGTGTTGTTACCTTTAACAGTTAAGATCCTCGAGGGCACGCATCATGTTCGCCATTGCACCTCTGCATCTTAGCATAGTGCTGGCCGGCAACTATATCCTCAGAAGTATTTGTCCAATGAGTGGATCACTCCGATAGATTTATGGAGGCAGGCTGGTTTGGTGTGCCATATTTTATTTTTTTAATTTTTATTTCTTTATATATTTTTGCTTTTTTTTTTTTTTTTTTGCTGCTTTGGGTCTTCATTGCTGCGCACAGGCTTTCTCTAGTTGCGGTGAGCGGGGGCTACTCTTCATTGCGGTGCGTGGGCTTCTCATTGGGTGGCTTCTCTTGTTGAAGAGCACAGGCTCTAGGTGCGCAGGCTTCAGTAGTTGCGGCACGCGGGCTCAGTAGTTGTGGCACACAGACCTTAGAGCGCATGGGCTCAGTAGTTGTGGCTCACGGGCTTAGTTGCTCCGCGGTATGTGGGATCTTCCTGCACCAGAGCTCGAACCTGTGTCCTCTGCATTGGCAGGCGGATTCTTAACCACTGCGCCACCAGGGAAGTCCCCCATATTTTATTATTTAAACCCAACTTTTAATACAGCAGTTAATTTGGTTGAGGTTAGCATTGCTATTGTTAACCAGTTATTCCCCCTAATTCTCCATTTCCCAGACTCATCCTTTTAAAGTCTAGTCTTTGACCAGATTCCCCTCACCATTCCCAAGGAAGTTTACCCTACTGTAAGTCTGATTTTGGAGAGACAGCAGTGAGTGCTAGCTTGCAGTGAGTAGCAGCTTGAAGCAAGATCTTAGTTCCCTGACTGGGGATCAAACCTTGGTCTTGGTGGTGAGAGTGCTAAGTCCTAAACACTAGACCACGCGGATCAGTGGCTAGAGTCTGGGTCCCAGTTCTCATATGCCTTGAAAAAAAATAGACGAGGACACAGAAGGTAGAAAGGAAAGTAAGGCGTTGTTTTAGAAAAACAGAGTACATGCAGACAGACGCACGGGGGAGCTCGGAAAGTCGTGCCTTTGGGAAGTTTAAATCATTTATAAGGGGCCAGTCTTCCAGGTCTTTGTTTTCCTCTGGCCAATCGTCTTGCTTTGTTCTTTGACTCAGGACCCTCTCTTATGTGTGCATGCATCCTTTAGCCAAGATGGATTTCAGTGCAAGGACCTTTGGGAAGTTAGCAAAACTTATTATGGTCTGGCGTCCCCTCCCTTTTTGATCCCCGAGGAGCCTTTCTACTCGTGTGCAGTCGAGGTCTCTCTGACCCCAAGGATGAAAAATTTGTGACCTCTTGATTTCTTATGCAGGCAGTGGTTAGCCCCCCTCTGTCTCTGCCATTACTGTTTTCTTAAAGTGTCCACAGGAGACAAAGTCCAGCTGTTTACCCTGTTCCTGTTGTTATTTCTATCTTGAAGTATAAACAGGAGGCTGGCTGTAAATGTCTAACCTGGAGCCCATCTACCTCCTGCCTCAAGTTCATCCTGGTAATGCTTGTCAGGACAGCTGCTGCTCTGGCTTCTGGGCCACCTCTGGCCATTGGGAAGGTAACAGGCTTCTCTTCAGCTGCAGCTTCTCCCAGGCTGCTTTGCCCCAAGTGTGGCCAACCTGGGCCCTTGATTAAGTCCTCAAAGGACAGCTGTTACTAAGCTGTAGCATTGAAACAAGAATTCACTGAAGGCTTACTGTTAACAAGAACACAAACTAGGGTCTGTTTTCAAATGGAGTGAAATTGCCTAAATGGCCAAGTTTCCTAATTTAAACAGAAGTTTAAAGTCCAGTCTTCATCAATCCATTTTTCTCAAAGGGCTTTCACTGATTTATGGGACAACATAAGTTCAAAAGGCTGTTTATAGAATATTTATGCCAACAAAAAATTAATAGTTGATCTAAGAAAGAAACGGAAAATTGTATTCGAGCCAACCCACGAGATAGTCCTTCAGAAAGTTCTGAGGGCTGCTCTGCCCATTAGAGATCAAAGCATAGTTATATACATTTTTGAAACAAAGGATTAGACATCAAATAGCGCACTCACAGTTTACATAATCCAGATCTGCATGTACAAAGCAAGTAGTAGGTCATCGTGATCCCTCACGAGATTAAGAAGTAAGGTTATCTCCTAGGAGGGCTGGTTCATGCCGGTGCACAATACACACTAGACGAGAAGGAGGAGGCCTAAACGGGCAGAGAAAACTTTTATGCTTAAATTTTTCTTGTCTTGCCGTAAAATATGAATTTTATTTCATCATTTGTAAGATACCTTTTATAATGGGCTGTAAGCCAACCTGCTTGAACCTGACTGCAGAGAGGGTCATTAACTAGGGTTATCCTGGACGCTAAGCCTACAAGGCTGTTCACTACACATCCTGGAGAGGGTAGTCTGAAACCAATGGCCACGCGATGCTTCGGCTCACGAGACAAGTAGAAATGCAGGAGCCCCGTGGAGAGCTGTCTCCCACCAGAAAGCAGCATTTTGTCTCTTGAGGCTACTTGAACATTTGAGAAGTTTCCTGAGTAATGTTAAGACTAGCAAAACACTTTTACACCTCAGCATGTAATCTTAAAAGAACAAGGAACAGATTCTATCAAGAAATTGTTGGGATTGCTAGCCAAGAACCGAGGAACATGGATAGCCTTAGAAACGATATCTATACCCTCTTCTGTTCCATCATAAACAAAAATCTGTGCTAGACATTTATTTCTTGGTACCTTGCCTTAATAATCTGATCCTAATCAGGAATTCTTTGCAGATGAAGACAGTTGTTCTACAGTCTGTCCTCAAATGACTGATAAAGCAATTCCAGGGTTCCTGATACTCACACAAATTTTTCTATTTGGGGAGGCTGGCACCTGGTCCACAGCTTGTTATTTCCTTTTTCTTATTCACCAGTTTGGCCTTGCATGCATTCAAATGTTCTATATTTAGCATAACTCTTCCCCAATACGAGATGGGGTGATATCATAGAGGACTGTTAACTCTTGCCAAGTAATGTAGCTTTACCTTTTCCTTATTTATGACAGAAATATCACAACTCTCATATTCTGTAGTATTTTTAATTCTTTCATTTTTTATGTGATGGAATAATATGATGGAAAAAATATAATTTTAAAGAGAAAGAAAGAGACAAGCTGACTCTAATTGAGCAAATTAAACTCTGAACTTTATGTCAACGTTTAAGTGATTGTGGCTTTGGGAATCAAAATTCTATGTGCTCCAATTTGTGAATTAGAAAGTGTGTGTATGTGATATACATTTTCTTGTTTGTAATATTAAAATACATATATGTGTATATTTATTAATTCAGAGACTGTTTCATAGAAATAGTTATTCTGAAAATTAGAATTGTTTGCAATAATCAAAGCAATGTCCCTATTTGGTTGGAACTGATGAGGTTTTATACAAAGGAAGTTCTCTAATTTGTTGATTTAAATGAAGCTCAAATTTTCACCTGTTAAATGTTCTTAACGCACAGGATCTTATACTGTTGCCATTTTGAACGTTAAGATACATGCCCAGGTGTTGCAGGAAGGTGTCTGTCGCTGGCAGAGACCAGCTGCCACTCCCAAGAGCGTTCACAGGTGGTATTCGCCTCAGCCAGTTCACGGCTTTTTTTAAACATCTTTATTGGAGTATAACTGCTTTACAATCGTGTGTTAGTTTCTGCTTTATAACAAAGTGAATCAGTTATACATATACATATGTTCCCATATCTCTTCCCTCTTGCGTCTCCCTCCCTCCCACCCTCCCTATCCCACCCCTCCAGGCGGTCACAAAGCACCGAGCTGATCTCCCTGTGCTCTGCGGCTGCTTCCCACTAGCTATCTACCTTACGTTTGGTAGTGTATATATGTCCATGCCTCTCTCTCGCTTTGTCACAGCTTACCCTTCCCCCTCCCCATATCCTCAAGTCCATTCTCCAGTAGGTCTGTGTTTTTATTCCTGTCTTACCCCTAGGTTCTTCATGACATTTTGTTTTTCTTAAATTCCATATATATGTGTTAGCATACGGTATTTGTCATTCTCTTTCTGACTTACTTCACTCTGTATGACAGACTCTAGGTCTATCCACCTCATTACAAATAGCTCAATTTCGTTTCTTTTTATGGCTGAGTAATATTCCATTGTATATATGTGCCACATCTTCTTTATCCATTCATCCGATGATGGGCACTTAGGTTGTTTCCATCTCCGGGCTATTGTAAATAGAGCTGCAATGAACATTGTGGTACATGACTCTTTTTGAATTATGGTTTTCTCAGGGTATATGCCCAGTAGTGGGATTGCTGGGTCGTATGGTAGTTCTATTTGTAGTTTTTTAAGGAACCTCTATACTGTTCTCCATAGTAGCTGTACCAATTCACATTCCCACCAGCAGTGCAAGAGTGTTCCCTTTTCTCCACACCTTCTGAAGGGATGTTCCAAAGCCTCCAACTCTCAGAAATCTGGCTTTGACAAAAACCGAGAAAAAGATTCAATACTTGTATAGACTGAGGTAGGCACACAAGCCCTGCCCTGACACATGCATAATAACTGAGGGGAGTGTATCATGTACACCCATTTATTAACTTACAAAAACAACAGCACCGACAAATTGATCAGAACGCTTACGTTGTCAGATCTCCCCTTGGGCTTCTTGCGGACAAGCTACTAAGGAGTCAAGTTATCATCCAAATGTGGTTTGGAGAGTGTAGGGTCAGAGCAAGGGGAGTTTTTTGATTGGAATCTTTAATTTCACTGACCTATATCAATCTCCATGAAGAAGATTTCGGATAGGAGATTTGGGAGTAAACTGTAGATAAATAATGTGTCTGAAAAGCCTACAGATATCTAATCCTTCAATCTAGATTACTCTAAAGCAAGGGACTGGAAAGTGATTATAATTTAGTAAGGGGAAAACCAAGTTATATGATGCCTTCTTTGGAGAAAGCCTGCAGCAACACAAGTGGTTTGGTCAATTTGAAACCTATAAAACTTGTTCCCAAAGAACCAGCCATTGGCAGCACCCACCCAAACAGGTTTAGGAGAGAGGGCACCCCATCCAGACCTGTGCCCTTGTGTCCTGCCTCAATCCCACCAGTCATTGACCTTGACGTCAAGTACAGTTTCCTCATTAGAAAATGAAAAGCGTCCTCACACCAAGTGCTATGTATGGTCTGAATGTTTGCACCCCTGTACAATTCACATGGTGAATCCGAATGCCCAGCGTGATGGTATTAGGAGGTGATTAGGTCACGAGGGTGGAGCCTTCACGAATGAAATTAGTGATCTTATAAAAGAGACCCCACTGAGCTCCCGAGAACCTCCTGGTGTGTAGAATCTTGGATTCTATTCGTAGGAAGATACCTCTATCATGAGAGGAAACAAAGTTTGTTCAAAGCTTATTCCAGTGAGGTACAGAGGACATAGAAAACAGGATTTTGATTTTTTTTTTCTTTGATGACTGTGTGTCCTTTCTGGGTTGTGACCTTCTTTCTGATAGAGCGTGATCTTGTCAGCAGGCAAATCACATGAATTCTGAATGTTTCATACAACCGCCTGTTTCAAAATTTGTATATAAGTGGTGTGGATTTGGCTGGGATTGAGGATTTTGATTCTATTAGAAACTGGTCAAACCCAACAGATGTAGCAGAAGTATTCTAAGGCAATTAGCTGGGACAGCAAAAGCTGCAAAGGCTGGTCATTATGCAAATACAAGGTCATTAAATGTCAGCTTTCCCTGCATAGATAACAGTCAGAACCAGCTTTACACCCACAGGAAAGGAAGATAAATGCATAATGTTTTCTTTCAGCACAATTCACCCCATTCAGACCGAGCCATCCCTGTTAAACCAGGCTAACAGATTTTGCTTAACAGTAAAGACTAGCAGATGATTTCTGACGTAAATGATGTTCTTGCATTCTGGTTAGGTCACCTTTTGGTATCTCCTCAACTTTGAAAGTTTTTTTTCCCTAAGTTTCAGGGTCAAGGACACACAAGAAAATAAGCAAGGAACATAATCTTTTAAAAGTGTAGTAGTCCATTTCCCACCTATTTTGCATCTCATGAGCTGTAACAAGTATTTGCGGGGACAAAGGGTATCCGTTTTGCTTCACCACTTAACAATCCAGATTGTGATAAATGGCTGTTTTTCTTCTTTCTCCTCCCAATCTTCTCTTCCCAGAACCCGTCCAGGTTAGTGTTGCCTTGCCTTAGGACTCCTTGCTAAAAGAGGACAGAATAGGGCTTGTAATTTACAGTTCAGTTATTACCTAAATGAAAAATCCCAAGGCAAAGAGCGGTGGCCTCACAGAGTGAGGGGAGAGAGTGGCGCTGCTGCGACGTTTCTACGTGGTCCTCACAACAGTCTAGACACAGCGCCACCAAGAGGCACAAATTGGGAGGAACGTAAAGGGGAAGGATGGAGCAGCAAGCAGGAAAGAGAAATGACAGAGGCTTGACGAGAAAGGGCATATCTGGGGAGGCAAGCATTGTTTTGGGGTCAAAAATCCTACAGGGGAAGTTTCTTTGACTTGGACTCTGAAGATCGGTTTTAGATCAGTTTGCTGCATACTAGCAATGGTATTGCCTGTTTCCTCTTAGCAAGGGGAGCCTGACACCACCTTCTTTGCTCCCCTCATGGAGATTGCAGTCAGTGAGATGCAGATGAAACCCTCTGTGAACTGTACAGCAGAATCCAAATAAATAGGACTTCTCAAGAGTGTTAAGCTGAGGCATATTAAAAATGTTGAGTTTATCTGAGCAAAAATCTATGAGAATCAGGCAGCGGTAAACTGGAAGTGATTAGGGGCATCCAAGGACAAGGAGCTGCGGGACAGTCAGAGAAAATTCACAGAAGGGAAATTACAGTAAGTCCCCTACCTATGAATGAGTTCTGTTCCGAGAGTGCATTTGTAAGTCCAATTTGTTCATAAGTCCAACAAAGTTAGCCGACGTACCCAACTAACAATCAACCATATAGTACTGCACTGTAATAGGTTTATGATACTTTTCACACAAATAATACATAAAAAACAAACACAAAAAATAAAGAAAACATTTTTTACCTTACAATACAGTACCTTGAAAAGTACAGTAGTACCAGCTACATCACCGCCGCTTTTACGTTTGCTTCCGGACATGCTGGGCTTGAAATAAAGATACTGTACTGCTGTACTCTATACCATACTGTGCAGTAAAGTACACAGTAGCACAACCTCTTGTGGAGGATGCATGCACATGACAATGTACGCCAGACACGTGAACTGACTTACGTGATTGGACGTGTGAAAGCATGTTCCCATCTTTGAAAGTTCACAACTTGAAGGTTGGTATGTAGGGGACTTAGTGTATTTGACTGGCTACAGCTTAAAGCCTGCGTGGCTGTTTGTGGCCTTAGTGTTTTGATTTGTAACACTGTTTGCTAATGGAGGATGGCAGGGTATCAGAGCCATCTCAGTCTAATGGCCTCCTTGTCTAATTTAACAAGAGCCACAGGCCAAAGAGAGCTGAGGTGGGTCCCCCCTGGGAAATGAGGAAGCAGCTTTCCTCTGCTTTCTTCTTGTTTCTCTAGCCTGCATTCCTGTTTCTCCATAAACCACAGCCTCCAAAAAAGTACTTTCTGGTGATGGAGTTTCTCAGATTCAATGTTTCTTCTTCCTGGCTGAACCCTGAGGAATTCCTTCTCATCATTCAATACCCATGTATTACCTTCCCTGCGGATGACCTCCTCTGCTCAGCTGTTCCCTCTTCAGATACTCCTGTGGCCGTGATAAAGCTGGTTTCCTTCTGTGTTCAGTCAAGCATCAGTGGCTTTTCTTCTCCTTTCTTCCCATTCATGGCCTGGGAGAAACGCTAACCTATAAGAGAAACTTTGAGCAGATTGAATCACATCTGTTATAATCCACTGGTTTAACACTCAGGGGTTAATATGGTATCTCTTTCTTAAAATTTATTGGGGGAGATTTCACAGTCCCATCCATATATGTGTCATTATCAGAAGGTGGAAATGTCACGAAAGGAGGGATTTTGGACTTGGGGGACTGCTGACTGTTGCCGTGGCACTGGCTGAACCTTGGACCCCACACCACGCTGTGTGTGTGTGTGTGTGTGTGTGTGTGTTGTGTGTGTGTGTGGTGTGTGTTGTGTGTGTGTGAGTGTGTGTGTTGTGTGTGTGGTGTGTGTGTGTGTGTGGTGTGTGTGTGTGTTGTGTGAGTGTTGTGTTGTTTGTGTGTGTGTGTTGTGTGTGTGTGAGTGTTGTGTGTGTGTGTTTGTGAGTGTGTGTGTTGTGTGTGTGAGTGTTGTGTGTGTGTGTTGTGTGTGTGTGTGGTGTGTGTTGTGTGTGTGTGTGTGTTGTGTGTGTGTGTTGTGTGTGTGTGTGAGGTCTCCGCTGAAGAGAATACATGTTTCTACTGTTAATCATCCTGAGGTAGGATGGGAGGAGGGAGGACACCATCTGGGGTAGAGTTGGGTCTGGAGTCAATTTGTGGGGTTGCTTAGAGATGCCTGGATTCCCACTGGGGAGCAAGGCCTGCTCCTGGCAGGAGGAGGTCTGTTGCAAGTCGGTTAAGCAAGTCTAGAGGTTAGGTTTGTAGCAGTTACACAGTGTTCTCAGCATCCTTTTCTGTATTCCCACTTTACTAAAAGTTAATAAAAGCTGCCATCTGGTCTCAGCTGTTCTCTGGGCATTAGTGGCAACAGGATCCCCAAGCTGAGGACCGAGTGCAAGCAGTGGCATGGTCGTCACGAGGGACAGCTGACCCCACCAGGGGGCCGCTTCACAAGACTCATCAGGGTTGCAGGTTAAGAAGAAACCGGGGCACCTGCGGTAAAATTTCCCTGAGGCAGGACCTTGGAAACGCCAGCAAATAGCTAGGAAGGCACTTTGGAGGCAGCAGGCCTGTGGATGTCTGAATCATAATGAGTTGAATAAACAAAGATGTAAGCCCATTCTGAGGTCACAGGCCCTTGTCACTGGCAACAGGAGTTGCGGCAGTGTCTTTCACACCCTCCACTTCCCTTTCTCCTAAAGCCATGCTCACCGAGTGACCTTTAAATAATGATTTACCTTCCCCAGGATTTGCCAACAGGGAGAGGACACACTGGTAGTAGTAGTAATATGTATTCCAGTTCTCCTGCAGGCTTTATTTTGCTTGTTAGTCAATATTACTCTTCTGGTCCATAAAATAACCTTTTATGAGTTTGCTACCTATGAGTCAGTCCTTGAATGATTATCTAGTGTGCACACGAACAAATCAGACTTTTGTTTCTGCAGGGTTGAGGGTGTGATCTGGGTCCATAGCCTCTTATATTAGTCTGCTCTGGCTGCCAGAGCAAAGTACCATAGACTGGGTGGCTCAGACAGCAGAATTTTATTTTCTCACAGTTCTGGAGGCTGAGAATCCAAGATCAGGTGTTGGCAGGTTTGGTTTCTCCTGAGGCCTCTCTCTTTGGCTTGCAGATGGCTGTGTTCTTACTGTATACTCACTCGGCCTTTTCTCTGTGCGCCCACCCCTGGTGTCTCTTTCTCTTCTTATAAAGGACACCGATCATACTGAATTAAGGCCCCACCCTTATTGACCTTAATTACTTCTTTAAAGGTTCTGTCTACAAATTCTGTTCTATCACATTGGGTAATAGGGCTTCAACATGAATTTGGGGGGCACAATTTTGTTCACCATACCCTCCTTCTTCTCTCCCCCAACCCCAGGAATACCTCTCTGTGAGGCCCAAAGAAACCAACTGCTCTCCCTAGACAACCCTTCCCTAATGACCCTTCTCTATGACCGCATCAACTCCCCATACAGTCCTTGTCACCACTGACTGAGCATCAGGAGGCTCCCCTACACATGGTGACGCTCACCCCAGAGTCCGGCCTTGACCCCACCCTTCCTCATGCTGTCACCGTGGGTGACTTCAGCAAGTGGAACATTTCTCCCCCGGGACTCACATCTTTACAACCAGGTCGACCCATTGGACTACTCCCTCACTACCAGTCTCAGCTTGTAGATCCACTGTGGCCCCATACAGCTCACTTTGTAGGCCCTCGACCTTGGATATGTCTTAAAGCTCACTTTCTCTTCTCCAGCACTAGGTAGCTTAGCTCTTCTTGAGAAAATCTAAACATCTTTATTTTTTTAAATTAATTTTTATTGGAGTATAGTTGATTTACAATGTTCTGTTAGTTTCAGGTACACAGCAAAGTGAATCAGTTACACATACACATATATCCACTCTTTTTTAGATTCTCTTCCCATATAGGTCATTACAGAGCATTGAGTAGAGTTCCCTGTGCTGTCCAGTGGGTTCTCATTAGTTATCTACATATAGTAGTGTGTATATGTCAATCCCAATCTCCCAATTTATCCCTCCCTAAACATCTTTAGATTAATACAACAATCAACCCATCAGCTGCAACCTCATTTAAGCATCACTGGAATTTCATTTTACCTTCCTCTTGCTCTGGTTTCTCACAGTAGCTCTTACCAACCTTAAGCCTGCAAATAATAATACACTTAATATGTGTCAGTCACTATTCCAAACCCTTCTTATGTTTTAAGTCATTTAAATTTAATTCTCATAACTACCCTGGGAGGTAGATACTACTATTATTACTTCTCACCTCATTTTATAGATGAGGAAATTAAGGCACAGAGAAGTTATATAACTTGCTCAAGGTCACACAGCTACTAAGTACCAGAACTAAGATTTAAATGTAGGCATCCTGTCTGCAGAATCTCTTAATCACTATGTGACGTTGCCTCTGTTTCCTGTACATTTGGGCTCTGACCAAGGTTCTCTCTTACAAAGAGATGATGAAAGCATAAGCACCATTACCTTCTTGTCTTTCATCTACTCAGTTCTATACTGATAAACAACTTCTTTCCCTCCAGGCTCAGAACAAGACATGCTTTTTCCTGTCCCAGGTAAATCCCTCTTCTGAGACCCGGTTCTCTCAGTTATTTCCTGTCTTCAAATTCTTTCTTTCATTGGCTTTTTCTAGCTTCGTGATTCCCCAAAGCTCAATTATGTCAACATCTGCGAAGTTGAGTGAATTCACGAGAACTGATATATCAAACAATCCTGAAAAGTGGCATCCCAATGTATTAATTTAGAGTGACAGGTGTACCTTCCAAGGAAACCAAGAAGTCATTACTGTTCCTTTGAGACAAAGCTTAAATCTCATCTCCAAGAAGCCTTTCTTGTTTTGTTGTTTAGCTTTCCTTGGGCACTTTGCATTTGCCACTGTGTATTGCTATTATTGTATTTATTACTA
Source organism: Delphinus delphis (assembly GCF_949987515.2). Classification (NCBI taxonomy): domain Eukaryota; kingdom Metazoa; phylum Chordata; class Mammalia; order Artiodactyla; family Delphinidae; genus Delphinus; species Delphinus delphis. Next base: position 46,563,489 of record NC_082695.1, on the reverse strand, counting down.
TCCTGTGACACCCAACTAGGCTGAAGATCTGTTGAGAAGAGAGATGATAGCCAGTCTTACTTGCTATGTTTGGCCCAGCGTCTTGCACACAGCAATTGCACATGAGAAATCTTCTTGGTTCTTTCAGCATTTTTTTCATCCAACACATATTTATTGAGCTGCTACTATGTGTCAGACATTGTTCTAGATTTTGGGGCGTCAGTAGCGTATGAAACAATGAATCTGATTGCATGGAGCTTATGTTCTAGCAGAAGGAGACGAGCAACTAGGAAATAAATGTATGTCAGGTTATAATATGAACTATAGAGTAAAATAATGCAGAAGATAGCATTAGGGGCTTGAGAGGGGTTGTGGCATTCTTTTTACAGAAAGAGTCAGAGAGAGCTCTGATAAGGTGAAATTTGAGTGGAGACCTGAATGCAGTGAGGGAGAAAAGGACTGGCTTTATCAGCATGAATATTTATGAAGCTGCTGGTTTAGGCCATCTGACACCACTAACTGGCCACATCATTTTTTTTTAACATTTACAAAAGTTGAAATAATTTTACAATGAACACCAATACCACCACCTAGATTCTACCACCAACATTTTGCTTTATCACACATCTCTCTGCCCATCTTCTAGTCATCCATCAATCATCTTTTTTTTGATACATTTGAAAGTAAATTGAAGACATTTGAATAGTTTCCCCTAAATACTTCAGCATACATAGCATTAGTTCAATTTTTTTTTAGTTTTATTTTTCCTGTACGTAAAATGAAATGCACAAATCTTAAATATGTATACACCTGTATAACCCAAATTCTGATCACGATATAGAACATTACTTTCACCTCAGAAATTTACCTCACGTCTCATCCCATTAATCCCTGTGACCTACAGGCAACCACTGTTCTACTTCTTACCACCAAAGATTAGTTTTGCCTGTACTAGAACAGCATATAAATGGAATTACACAATATATGCTCTTTTCGGGCAAGGATTTTTTCACTTACAATGTTTTTGAGATTCGTCCATGTTGTTGCATGTATCAGTAACTTTACTTCGTCTAAAACTCTTGTCTGGTGGTTCTCAATCAAGGGCAATTTTGCCCCCAGAAGACGGTTAACAATGTCCGGAGACATTTTTTTTTGGTGGGGGGGCACATTGTGTGGCTTGTGGGATCTTAGTTCCCCGACCAGGGATTGAACCCAGGCCCTGGCAGTAAGAGTGCCGAGCCCTAACCACTGGACCACCAGGGGATTCCCTGGAGACATTTTTGGATGTCACCCTGTGTGGGTTGTTACTGGCATATAGTGGTCAGAGGCCAAGGATGCTGCTGAATGTTTAGTCCTTCAAGGACAGCTCCCTCCCCGCACCTGACTCCAAAGAATTATCCAGGTCCAGATGTCGGTAGTAGTTAGGTGGAGAAACCCTACTCTAGCCAGGTATAAAGCATGAATGGGCATCTTTCCATCCAGTCAGTATCTTCTGTCAGTTACTATTGATCAACTAAGGTATTAAATCTGGATCTTTGCTTGGTGTTAGTTTTCTTGGGATATTTTACATTTTAAAAAAGGACAACATTTTAACAAAAATAATTTTTCTTTCAGAGTGGAAAATCCATTCATCATAGCAGACCCAGGTAAGAGGAAATTTTGGTATGATTCTTTCCTGGGATTCATCAAATCCTATTGCATTTAGACTTCTTGGAAAACCCAGGCTGGGCCCAAACTACACTAGCCTCTAGGAACGACCAGAGTGGATGCAGGTTAGAACTTTCTTTTCCCTTCTTCCCTTCCCTTCCTTTTTTCGACATCCGTATGAGCATGGGGAGTGACTAAAGTGGCCACCTGATTGAGAGAAGGGTCTGGATGTTTCTTGGTTTCATTTTTCTCCCATTCAGAGCAATACTCCAAGAACAGAAGCAAGCTATTTGGGGGGAGGTAGAAGCAGACAGTACTTTGAAATGTTCTGCTGCACTTTTCAAACAAAAGTCATTGACTACCATACAGAGAAAATGAAATTCATAGAAATGTATTGGAGAGCAGTTACATTAAGTGTCTCATAAATTTAATGGCTACTCTTTTGAACCACCTGATAGATTTTCTCTTATAGCTGCCATGATGCTGAATTTCTTGTTTCAACAAGAGCCGTGATTAGCATTCGCATAGCTCCCAGGTGCCTCTGAAAGTGGCGTAAGAACAGAACAGAACAGTTCTCTTAAGAATCAGCTGCCATTTTTGCATTTACACACAAATTTTAGGATTCACTTGTCGATTTCCACACACATACAGCGATTGAATTGAATTTATAAATAAATTTGGTGAGAATCGCTATCTTTACACTATTGTTTTGTAATCCATGGCCATGATATATTTCTCCATTTGCTCAGTTCTTCTTTAGCCTTTTAAAATAATGTTTTGTAGTTTTGTTAGAGGTATTCACGTTTGTTAGATCATTCCCAGATATTTAATATTTCTGGTGCTACATTAAATGCTATACTCATAAAAAAAACAACAACACAGAATCAGCTGTCATGAAGTTCTCCATTTACAAGGTTTTTATGATCTCCATCTATGTTGAGTTTTTATTATTTTAACTATTTTATCTACGTTAACTATTTTAAACATTAATGAGCAAAATTAATAAAATCATGGGTGTAAATGCCATATTTGTAACTTTGGATTTTATTTTCATTGTGTCCCTGACTCTCCTTGTGTATAAATATAATGCAATCTGGTTTTTGATTATCAGTAGTTTTTAATTATGATTTTTTTACATAAGTATATTGTAAGTTAAACAATGTACTTATAAACAAATAACATAATATAATGATATATGAAATACATAGGGGAACGAATCACAATAAGCCTGTTGTATAGTAGTATCTGTTATCTAACATTTACATTCTCATAGTTGAAAAGTAACTTCCTTGAAAACATCAGTATGTTTCTTCATAAGTCAAAGTTCTGTCAGCTGGTGCCCTTCTCTCCTTATTTTCCAGAGCCTCTTCCCCCGGTAGCCCCTCAAGAAACTTCTAACAGGAACCAAATGTGATTAGCTATTGCTCACCAACATTCTTTTCCTTATAATTTAGTTAAGGAGTTAATAATCTCCTTAAGTCAAATATGTATCTTTTGGCACAATTAGCTTCTTACCCTGAGGGATCCAAGTGATATTTTCCTCACAGATTCTTTAAAAAATGCCATTACTGGGATTCCCTGGTGGCGAAGTGGTTGAGAGTCTGCCTGCCGATGCAGGAGACACGGGTTTGTGTCCCGGTCTGGGAAGATCCCACATGCCGAGGAGCGGCTGGGCCCATGAGCCATGGCCGCTGAGCCTGCGCGCCCGGAGCCTGTGCTCCGCAACGGGAGAGGCCACAACAGTGAGAGGCCCGCGTACAGAAAAAAAAAAAAAAAAAAAATGCCATTACTGGTCACAAATTCCAGAAGAGAACATTGTCTTTCTTCTACACAGTAGTATTAAATTGATTTGCTAGGGCAGCTATAACAAAGTATCGCAAATGGCTGGCTCAAATAACAAAATTTTATTGTCTCACAGTTCTGGAGGCTGGAATAAGGTTTTGGCAGGTTGGTTACTTCAGAGGCTGTGAGAGAAGATGTTCTAGACCTTTCGCCTTGGCCTGTAGATAGCCTCTTCATGTTCACATGGCATTCTGCTTGCATGTGTAGATGACTCCAAGTTTCCCCTTTTAATAAGGACACCAGTCATATTGGATTAGGGTACCACCTAATGACATCATTTTAACTTGATTACCTTTGTAAAGACCCTGACTCCAAATAAGGTGACATTCTGAGGTACTAGGGTTTAGCAGTTCAACATATCAATTTTTTTTGGGGGGGAGGGGCATAATTCAACCTTATGGTCAATGACAAGTGTCATTTTCTAAACTTCCTGAGAACTCTTACAGAGCTTAACACCTATTCACACCAAATAATATACATGTAGATTAAAACAGTTCATAGACAATTTTTAAAACTACTCAGTTGAACACAATAAACATCTCACACAATTGGTGTTTTATCACAAGACCAAACATATTTAGAAAATAGAACAAAGGTTTAAACATAGATAATTCTATTTTCAAACAACATTCTTTTACTGTCATTTAGATAATGATTACAGAAGAGAGCCTTTTAAAAATCTTTGTGTAACAACTTTATTAATGTATAACTGGCATATAATAAACTGTACATATTTAGAGTGTACAATTCGGTAAGTTTTACGCAAGTATATACACCTGTGAAACCATCACCAGAATCAAGATAATGAATGTATTCTTTACCCCTCCACCAAGATTCCCCCAGGCCCCTTTGTCATTTCTCCTTCCTGTTCTTCCTCAACTGCTCTATCCCCAAGGCAACCACTTACCTGCTTTCTGTCATTATACATTAGTTTGCATTTCCTATGATTTTTTTTTTTTTTTCCTGCGGTACGTGGGCCTCTCACTATTGTGGCCTCTCCCATTGCGGAGCACACGCTCCGGACGCGCAGGCTCAGCGGCCATGGCTCACGGGCCCAGCCGCTCCGCGGCATGCGGGATCTTCCCGGACCGGGGCACGAACCTGCGTCCCCTGCATCGGCAGGCGGACTCTCAACCACTGCGCCACCAGGGAAGCCCCCTCCTATGATTTTATATAAATGGAATCATAAGTACATAGTCTTTTTTTGTCTGCCTTTTTTCACTTAGCATAATTACATTGAAATTCATCCATGTTGTTGTCTATATCAACTGCTAACTTCCTCTTCTTGCTGAGTAGTATATTCCAATTTTGGGGTACACTATAGTTTATCCATTCTCCTGTAGATGGACATTTAGGTCATTTCCAGATTTTGGCCATCACAATGAACTTTAGCTAATAGCTATGGACATTTGTGTGCAAGTCTTTCAACGGACCTATGTTTTCATTTCTGTTGGTAAAGTGCCCGGGAGTGAAGTGGCTGGAACATAGAATAGGTGTATGTTTAACGCATTTAAGAAACTGCCACAGTGTTTTCCAAAGTGGCTGCACTACTTTATACGCCGCCAGCAGTGTACGAGAGTCCAGTTCCTACGCATCCTCACCAACACTTGGAACGGTCAGTCTTTTAAATTTAGTCATTCTGATAGGTGTGAAGTAGTAACTCGTAGTGGATTTAAGTTGGATTTCCCTCATGAATAATGACATAGAACATCTTTTCAGGTACCTTTGGGTCATTAATTCAGAAGAGCTCATTGTGAAACAAAATTTCTTAGACAAATTCGATTGTGATTTTGCCTAAGTTCATTAATTTTCTAGGGGGCGAGGGAATCAGTAAAGTTCAAAGAGGAGACAGAGAGAAAGAGAGGGAGAAGGGCAGTGAAAATAAAGGTATTAAATAGTTGGGAAAAAGAATGATTACATAAGTAGTTAATGTTTTTCAAAGTAAGAAATATTTGCAGTTTCATTTTGTATCACGACTCTATCAGTGGTTACAAAAAAAGTCTGCGAGGGCTGGTCCCAGATGCCAGGTATGCTGTGTACCAGACAAGAAAGAACAACCACTACAAGCAAATGAGGCAGATATGTCTATGGTGCTGATCACTGGAATAGTAAAATTTCATCCCCCAGCTGAGGTGCTGATTAGTCCAATCAACCTGAAAGGGTGAAATGGGATCAGGCAGAGAGTAGAAGCGGAGGGCCTGGGAGTGCAGCTGAATTTTAAACAGGCCATTGCCTGTAATGATACTTTTCAGGATCCAAGCAAAGATGCAAGATACAAAAACCTTCCATTTCCCAGTTTGGAGACTATTCTTCCCCCCGTGATACTATTAGAGAGCATGGGAGAATATAATTGTTCTAGGTAATAGAGTGAGGGGAGTTAAGTTTCTGTGGATTGTCTGAGGAAGGGAACTTCTGAAAAGAGAATGGTATTGGAGGAATGAGGGCAGCTGAATTACATGATGAGGCAGTAAAAAACAATTGAAGAACCGGTTTCATCTAATTTTTAGGGTTTGGAATTGCTGTCTTGTATACCTCTGTCGACTCCAAATGTCAGTAAATTCTGTTATATGCATGAATGCCTTATTTTGGTTGTGTGTGAGCATATGAGTGTGTGTGTGCATGTGTGTGTGTGTGTGAAAAAGAGCTATTTACTACTTACCCACTGGAAGGTCTGGAAGGACAGAGAGCCGTATCTGTGTCTGACACTGGCATAGAGACCACAAAGGGGACCAGACTTGAAGTGACCAAGCCCTCACCTGGCGGTTCTGTGGAGCTGAAAGTTGCAAAGTATATCTCGACTTGTGCTGCCTGCCTGCATGGGAAGACTTCGTTCCAGTGTGAAAACATACAAACCGTGACTTAAACATATTTATATCCATGAGTTGGAGGATGTTGTATGAAATCCATTTGCCAAACCTCGAATGGTCCATTAGGCAGTTTAAAATGCCCAGGAGCTATATAAACAGGCTTTCTTGGGTTGTATTTGGACAAGTGGGACAAGTGAGGTGGGCACTCTTTGTGGCCTTGTTAATGTTTCCCCACCAATATTGGTCCATGAATGCTATAATTTTTTCAGTAGACCAATGGTTTAAGGCATGTACAATGGTGAGGAATGAGAATTTGAGAGTCTCCAGTAGGACTGGGTTGTTACTTGGTGCAAACCAGAGCTTTCTCTTTTTACCAAACCAACAATTGTTGAACTTCCGATCTTGTTTCTCCTTCTCTGAGGTCAGTTGTTGCACTGTTCTAACCAGTTTTCCTAAGTTGTCATTTAGGGAAATATCTCTTGGGACAATGGCAGAGGTTTGGCCGACATTGGTTTCTTTAAGGGCAGCGTTTTTTTTGAGGAAATGTCAGCAAAATGATTTTCCTTAACTACCAGAGAGTCAAGTTTAGAATGCCCTGAAGTCTTAATAATAAAGCTAAAACACAGGTAAAAGTATTGCATCCAATAATTCCTGAAATAGGGGCCATTTTAAATTCTATTTCCGCTGGGAGTAAGGAAGTCACATTACTTCTACAACATTCCAAAATCACGGGCTATTCCAAAAACATATTTACTATCAGTTATAAATGTTGGCAGTTTTGCCCTTGGCTGAAGTACAAGCCCATGTAAGAGCGTATAATTCAGCCTGTTGGAGAACTTAATCTCTAAGTTCTAGAATGATTCAACGATATCAAAAGGAGTAGCAATAACATACCCAGCACAATATTTGCATTGTCACCTTTTAAATAAGAACCATCAGTAAACCATAAGAAGTCAGCATTACCCAATGGAATTTCCTGCAGATCTTTGAAAGGAGTCAGGTGATCTTGTCAGTGTTAAGGAGTCATGAGGGACTTTGTCAGTGATGGAGAGGAGACGAGTACCCAGGTTAAGGTTATGACAATGTAAAAGAGTCATGGAAGAAGCAGTTAACAGGGACTTCATAGTAGGTGAGGCATGTGACTGAGAAATATTGAGTGTGATGAGAATTCAGGAGGGCTTCTACTGTATGAGGTACAAAAGTGATTAAAGGGGATCCCACAGTGATGTTCTTGGTGGCCTTCACCAAAACGGCAGTGGCTGTAATGACTCTAAGGCAAGGGGGTTATTATCCCCATGCCACAGGGTCCAGCTGCTGGCTATAGTACTCTATGGGTCCGTCGTGGTCCTGTGTTTGGGGGTGAGTACCCCAAGGACTGTCCCTTCCTTTTCATGTACAAAAAGGAAGAAAGGAATTCAGAACTGGGATGCCCAAGGGTGGATTCATCAAACTCTCCTTTAAGGCCTTGATGGCTATGTTGCCTGATTCTTCCCATGAACTTGGGTTCAGGGTTGTTATAATTGAGTAAAACACAGAGGTTTGACCACAAGAGAGACACTTGGAATCCAATTTCAGCAATAGCCACCTAGCCCAAGAAAACTTTGCAGTTGGTTCTTAGTTTTGGGTTTTGGGTAACTCAGGACACCATGAAACCTATCTAGATCGAGGTGTAGTCCTTATCCTGAGACAGCAGATGCCCTGGATATTGAACCTGGGTCTGGGCAAGCTGCAATTTTCCTTGGCCATCCTAAGTCTCATTAAGGCTAAAAGCTTTAGCAAGTGGGTGCTGTCTTCCTGTGAGGAGGCCCGAGAAAAAGAGCAAAGAAGCAAATCATCCACCTATTATAACAAAGTAGAACCTCTAGGGAACTTTATATCAAACAGACTAGCCTTCAGGATTTGCAAAAAATAAGGATTCTCAGGAAAACCCTGAAGCATTACCGTCCAGATGAATTGTTTTTCTTCCCAAGTGAAGGCAAAAACGTATTGCTAGCTTCATCAACTGAAATACTAAAGAATGCACTGCATAAACTGATTACAGTAAAGAATTCGCTTCTGGTGGGAATGGATGTGAGTAATGTATGAGGGTTAGAAACAGCAGGTTGTCGGGGAGATAACAAGGTTTTTTATTGCTGGGAGGTCCTAGACAAACCTCTACCCTCACGCTTTAGGTTTTCTCACCAGTAAAACAGGAGTGTTACAACGATTAATACTAGGGATAATGAGGCCTTAAGCCTTGTAATCTTCTGTTATGGGCTTTATGCCTTGAAGGGATTCTTTACTTACAGGATGTTGATTAATTCTGGGAAGAGGTTTTTTTTTTTTTTCATGGTCAATGTCACTTTTATTATAGTTAATTTATAATTCCCATTTGCCATTATAGTCAAACTTATTCAGAGAAATAAACCAGAATTATAAGGGTAGGAGACACTGCAAATATGTTCTCTCACATGCTATTTAAGACTAGGTGTCTATCAAACCACATTAGAGGAGCTGATGATATAAGCTTTGGCAGTTTTCAAGAAACATTAGTCCAACCATAACTAAATCTCAATGCATCAGTTACCATCTGCTGAACACTTCCTCTTGCAGTTAGCATTGTATTAGTGCTTAAACCCAAGTAGTTTGACTCAGTAAATTCTAAAAATACATATTTAATTCTCATAATATTATTCACAGAGTTCTTGGCAGAGAATTTTGAGGTTCATATTGTCTCTCTTTCAGTTCCAAAGCTCTGTTTTGAGTTCTCCAGGCTTTGGTGGAATTTCAGATATTGTCAGGTCCGGCCTGTAGTACCGGTGCACCACCTCCGCGCCGGCGCACATGGCCAGGAGGCTGGCGGCGAACATTTTCAGGTAGGACGTCCAGGACACGCCCGCGGGCATGGTCGTTGGGCTCGAGCTGCACTGGCCCTCGGAAGCGGGTCAGGGGACGGTTGAAGGGCGCTCCGGAGACTGAGCGGGCGGCCGCGGATCGGACCGAAAGTGCAGGGGATCTGGGAAGAGGTTTTGAGGGATCTATTTGAATCTTGATGGGAGTTGTGCTGTGAATTTTTCCAATATCATTTGGAGATTTTGCCCATAAAGAGGGTGGTAGCTGATTCAATAGGGACAAATGATCGGTGTTTCCAGATCTACTCTAGGACTGTTAGAGATGGAACAAATAAAATATGTCAGAGTCAGGTTGGCTGATTTGATGACTTATCTCCAAGTTCTAGAATGATTCCCCCTTTTGGGAGAAAGCAATTCCAGCATAATCCTTCTCTAGGAAGTCTTGCCCTAACAAACGGGGCAGAGGAACTAAGGAGAAAGGGGTGTGTATCTCTCAAAGATCCTAAACAAAAGGGAGTACGTTCAGAGACAGGAACCTCTCAAGGTTCGTTAGAGATCCCCACGATTTGAACAGGGGTTGCCTTATAGTAGTGGGGTTGAGGACCAAGAGTGTGGCTCTGGTGTCAATGAGGATGGGAAGAGATTCATTCCCAATGAAGGGAAAGGTCCCAGTTCAGCCTGTTAATAAACAGAGTTAAAAGCTACCCAGGTGGAATCAACATTTGAAGGAAGACCTGAATTTTCTTTAAAAACAATCTGAAGTCAATTGTAAAGTCATGAACAGGTTCATCAGATTTTTGTGTACTAGCCTGAATTTTGTTCCAATCAACAGGCTTTGGAAAAGCCCTGGAAATTGCTCAGTGAAGTCGACTAGCGAGTGCTCAAGCCTGATCATGTATGAGTTAGTGGGCTGGTCTCCCAGTTGTAATTCTAGAGACATTCAGGATTTTCCCAGTGAGCTGTTTTCATCCAATGTTGGGCCTGACCTTCACTGACAAACGTATGAACTAGCTGATATAAGTCAGAGAAACGAGGCTGGTAAGTTTGAACGACTCTATTAAATCCCTCAGCAAATCTGGAGAATCCTTGGGTACTTTGCCTAAATCTTTGACTGTGGCTCACAGTTCAGCTTTCGTCCAGGGAATATAAGAAAGTAAGGGTTTAGCCTCTGGATCCTCGGAAGGCTTAATTTTAAAGGAACAGATTCTGATAAATTCAGAGGAAAAGGGAGTGGGGAGAGTTTCAGTGGAAAAGGGAAATTTGACATGAAAATTCATATTGGGGAGGACAGGGGGGTGGAGAGGTGTAGGTGGCATAGAAGGGAAGGAAGAAGATGGTGCCAGAGTCAGAGTCTGAGACCCAAAAGCTGGGGAAGAAGAGCCTGAGGCTTGAGAAGCCATTTTATCTTTCTTTGTTTGCCTCAGTTAATCTTGAAATCTTATTTTTTAGAGAGGCAAAGGTTCCTCAGCGGATTCTTAACCGCTGAGCCACCAGGGAACCCCTGTGGCAGAAGTTTTAATGTGCTTGATTATGAGACATTGCTACAGTTTCTGCTGGGAATGTTTTGAGAAGCCTCAAAATACCAATCAAATTAGGTGCTGCATTCAGTTTTGGACATTTTAGCGTTAAGTAAGATTGGGGATTTCAAAAGTTCCCCATAATGGCCACTGACGTTCTAAATTGTCTTTAGTTAGGTCGGTCCGTTTAGTTAGAAAGGCACATAAGGAAGGACGGTGGTTTTCAAACATAAAATTGGCTGAGGTCCCTGTAGAGAATACAAAATGTGAATATGAAAATATTTAGATAACTGGGATCCCACCTCTCAGAGGTTTTTCTCTAGAGTAAGGGAATAATTTTCAAATAGACTTACTGTTCAAATAGCTCAAACGGCCTAATACCAGCCAGTTCTAAGGGACAATCTGGTCCCCAAGGAGCCAGACTAAAATCCTTTTTTTTTTTTTTTTTTTTTTTGCGGTATACGGGCCTCTCACTGTTGTGGCCTCTCCCGCTGTGGCGCACAGGCTCCGGACGCACAGGCTCAGCGGCCATGGCTCACGGGCCCAGCCGCTCCGCGGCACATGGGATCCTCCCAGACCGGGGCACAAACCCGCGTCCCCTGCATCGGCAGGCGGACTCCCAACCACTGCGCCAGCAGAGAAGCCCAGAACAGCCCCTATTTCTGATGGAATTGGGTTGAAGACAGAACCGGCACAGCTCCAGTGAAACAGTCTCTGTTCCTGATGGTATGGGCTGAAGTGTAGCCAGTTCCAATGCAATCTCATTTCACAATCATGCCAAAGTGCCAAATGAGTACTTGCATACAGAACGAGGCCTTAACGAGAAAGGATGAAACTTTAAATAGATCCTAAGACCTGAGAGCTTCAAAAAGCAAAGAAGGCCGAAGTTGGAATCCTGGAGAAAAACTTACCCTCAAATCCCAGAGTCGGCCAGAAAAGCAATGATCAAAAACAGGTTCAATGTGAGCACTGCACCTGTCTGCTCAGCAGTCTTGGAGTCACTGGGGGTCTTCTCTGGTCCCTGTACAGGCCACCAAAATGCTGACCTAAAACAAATAGACTACCAGTTATTTCTCTAGCAAAAATGGATATATTTGGGCTCAATGAAGAACGGCAATTTGGGGTCTGCAATCATGGCAAGCCATGTGCAAGTCCTGTACATCAAGGAGAGGACGACTCTTTTAAAGAGGGGCAAAGGAAGTTGGGAGGGCTACCTTAACCAAAAATTCCATCGGAGGAATCGAGATTTCAAAGTATAGTGGCTTTCCGTTGGCTGAGTTGTGACAACCTCTTAACAGCTGAGCTCCTGCCAGGCCAGAAGAGGATGCCTTTCTTCTCCTGTTGGGCTCTGCTTTCATTGTAGGGCAAGAGAGCGCCCTCTTCTGACCTCCCAACTCTATATTAATTGAGGTTCCTGTTTATTAATTTTTTATACTCAAAGTCCAAAAAACTCTGAGAATGAAATCCATTTGGTGGCAAAACTGCCCTATCCTGACCTAATTTGACTGCACAACCATGATTGAACAGATGGAAGGCTATGCAAGCTCCTTAGCACTTAGTGTGGTTAGCAATATACTTCGTGGCAGAAGTTTTTTTGTTTTGGCTGCCCTGGGTCTTCGTTGCTATGCGCAGGCTTTCTCTAGTTGTGGCGAGCGAGGGCTACTCTTCCTTGCGATGCGCAGGCTTCTCATTGTGGTGGCTTCTCTTGTTGCGGAGCACGGGCTCTAGGCATGTGGGCTTGAGCAGTTGTGGCTCATGGGCTCTAGAGCGCAAATAAGCTCGTGGGATCTTCCTGGACCAGGGCTCCAACCCGTGTCCCCTGCATTGGCAGGCGGAGTTTTTTTTTGAGTTTTGAGTATTTATTATATTTGATTTTAATAAAATAAATTTAAGTTTACATAATTTAATTTTTAAATAATGGCTGAGCTTCAACCATCAGTTGTCAAAATTCCTGCAAATTTTGGGAATCCCCTAGTGATCCAGTGATCAGAACTCCAAGCTCTCACTGCAGAGAGCCTGGGTTCAATCCCTGGTCGGGGAACTAAAATCCTACAAGCTGTGTGGCATGGCCAAAAAAAAAAAAAAAAATTCCTGAAAATTTGACAATGAGCCCTTGTGGGCCAATATGAACCAGCTCCAGCACTGCACCATTCACCATCCTGCCTTAATGAACAGGACCAGGATTCTATCTGCTTTATTGGCAGGCGATTCTTAACCGCTGAGCCACCAGGGAACCCCTGTGGCAGAAGTTTTAATGTGTTTGATTATGAGACATTGCTACAGTTTCTGCTGGGAATGTTTTACATTTGTTGGGTTTTCACTGTATCCCTTTTCAAAATCTGAAACATTCTGAATCTTGAAACACAGCTGTTTTCAAAGAAGAGATTGTGGATTTGTATTTGCAGACAATTCTTAAGCCTTGACATCTGCAAATATCAACATTTATCAGTACTTTAGGAATTGAATCTTTATCTCAGTTTTACCAAGAAGTCTTTGCTTCTCTCTAATATACTTTTCAAAATTCTGGTTATCTGCTTCTATAGCTGCTCAAGGAGTGGTTGCTCAAGGTCACAGTCCTCTCATGTCTGTGCTACCTCTTTGTTCTATTTCCAAGTCTAATTATATTTTTTGTGGGGAAGAGTCACTTCTGTCGGGGTCTGCCTTATAAATAGAGTTTCCCTTTACACAGGTCCTGGGTGTGTCCCTGTAATGCCATTGACCGATTCTCCTGGAGTAGCATCTCAGAGGTTTACCCTTTCATGTTCACTATGGTGTCAGTTTCCCAAATAGGGGTTCCATTAAAAATGTAAATATTGACAATTGTAAGGAAAGAGGATCCGGAGTTCTGGCTTGAAAGAGAGTGTTAGTGCTTCAAATAAAACATTGCATCATTGGTGAATTTATTTAGCATTGGAATTCATTAAAAACATGTTTCTAATTAAATAATTACCAAGCTGAGGCCATGCATGTTAACTCTACCTACTCTATTTTGCATATTAGTTTAGTTGCTTTGAGTATACACATTGCTCAGTTTTGGCAAGATATTATTACATTGTTTTCTGTAATTAAACTGTCATGCAATATTGATTAAAAATACCATGCAAAGTTAGCTCTCTAAATTTTTCTCCGTTTTGAAATAATTTTAGAAAGGAAACTTTGATGCAAATATTTGCCCAGTAAATACTATTGGCAGCCTATTATGTGACAGGCCCTCCCACTGGGAGTTGCAAAGGTGAATGAGTCGCAGTTCCTGTTTTTAAGATACTCATATGCTGATCAGAGGAAGAGATGTTAGAAACACATATGATTCATACTAAAATTGGGCTTTGTTGTGTAAGATACAAAAACCTATAGGGCACGGAAGGTGGTATCTGCATTTGACCATTGGGTTTGCCCCGTGTAGAGCTCAGTCGTGGAGTTTCATTCAGAATCAAAATCAGTGTGTCTTTTGCTTATATTCACATTTAACCTTTTCAATTAGCAGACAGTGTGCTAATTGAAAGATCACTCAGGATTCTAGTCCCAGCTCTGCCACTAACTTTCTGACTGATAGGGTCCCCATCAGAGTCACAGGCTTATTAAAAATGCATATCCAGTGACTATAGTAGGTAACACTGTATCGTATAATTGAAATTTGCTATGAAAGTAGAACTTAAATATTTTCACCACACACACACACACACACACACACACACACACACACACACACATACACAGGTAAATATGTGAGATGGATGTTTAACTCCACAGGGGTATCATTTTACAGTACATACATATATCAAATTATATCTTACAATTTAATTGCCAGTTATACTTCAATAAAGCTGGAAAGAAAAAAAAAAGCACATCCGGGCTTTTTTGCAGACGCCGCCACCCCGGAACCTCCCGCGCTGCCCATCCACGGTCAACCCTACCGTGTTCTTTGACATCGCCGTCGACGGCGAGCCCTTGGGCCGCGTCTCCTTCGAGCTGTTTGCAGACAAAGTTCCAAAGACAGCAGAAAACTTCCGTGCTCTGAGCACTGGGGAGAAAGGCTTTGGTTATAAAAATTCCTGCTTTCACAGAATAATTCCGGGATTTATGTGCCAGGGTGGTGACTTCACACACCATAAGGGCACTGGTGGCAAGTCCATCTATGGGGAGAAATCTGATGATGAGAATTTCCTCCTGAAGCATACGGGTCCTGGCTTCTTGTCCATGGCAAATGCTGGCCCCAACACAAACGGTTCCCAGTTTTTCATCTGCACTGCCAAGACTGAGTGATTGGATGGCAAGCATGTGGTCTTTGGCAAGGTGAAAGAGGGCATGAATATTATGGAAGCCACGGAGCGCTTTGGGTCCAGGAATGGCAAGACCAACAAGAAGATCACCATTGCTGACTGTGGACAAATCTAACAATAAATTTGACTTGTGTTCTATCTTAACCACCAGAGAGCACCCCTTCATCCCTGTCTGCTCAAAATATCCTATAATCTTCGTGCTCTCATTGCACTTCTTTGGGTTCCATATTTTCCTTATCCCCCTCCAAGTTAAGCTGAATTGCAAAGTTAAGTTCATGGTTATGAAATAAAAACTAAACAACCAAAAAAAAAAAAGAAGCACATCTGTAGGTCCTACCCAGATCTACTGAATTAGAACTCAGGGGCAGGGCCTGGAATCTGCATTTTAAACAGGCACCACAGACCAACTATACTGCATTAAAAAAATAAAACTTTAAAATGAACAGGCACCGCAGGAGATGATTACACAGGCTGAGGTCTGAGAAACACTGGACTGCAGGGCTGTGTCAAGTCTTTTCCAGATCCACAAATTCGAAGCAGTGGGGTTGCAATGCAGCAGCCGTCCACATCTTTCTGGAGCCACCACACCCTGCAGCTCCACCCACATCTTCTTCTCTTCAGTTAACTCATCACAGAGAAGATTGAAGGAGAGAAGGGAAAGCAGCAGAAGCTGGCCCCATGGGAGCCTGAGCCACTGGCTCTGTTTGGACAGTTTGCTGTGCCTTTTGGTCCTACTTGGGTCTGGTTACACATACGCCAGGGGCCGGCAAACCACAACCCATGGGCCAAATCCAACCCACCACCTGTTTTGTAGCTTGCATTCTTTGTGAACTAAGAATGGTTTTTACATTTTTAAATGGGAAAAAATCAAAATAAGAATAACATATCATACACATAAAATTGTATGAAATTCAAATTTCGATGTCAATAAATTAAGTCTTCTTGGAACACAGCCACAGCTCATTCATGTACATTTTGGTTATGGCCACTAAATTTGCTCTGAGTGTCATGTGCCGAGGCTGGTCTCAGCTAATGGGGGGATTCCATTTTCTTTGTCAGTGACTGACCGGGGGTAGGTATGTGGCCAAGGAGAAATAAGAGAAAGTCTTCTAGGGGGCTCCAGGGAAACGTCCTCCTCCCTTATAAAGTGGTACAAAGAGATTTCCTTAAATCTTTGAACAATGTCATCCGAGGGCATCATGCTTGGATTTTCTTCAGTTGCCGTCTTGCATGGGGAAAAGTCCATGAACAGTGGAGATACTGAGCTGGAACTCTGACACAGCTGGTATATATATATTTTTTCTCTCTTGCCAATAACATCAAGAATGCTCCAAAGTTATTGTGCTTTTCTGATTAAGGACATTCTGGGTAAAATGATTTCTGACTTGTGGTCTAGAAGGAGAGAAAGTGTGCTGTTGATATCTTGCATTGCAAGAAAGACAGAGCTGGGTTATTATAGGTGTTGACATTTCCTATGAGCCCCACTTACAAAATTGATATTAAGTAATTTGCCCAAGTTCACATAGCTGGTCAGTATGGATTTGAACCCAGGAGCCAAGCTCCAGCACCTGTGGTGTTGACCTCTGCACATCACTGCCCTCTCCTCAAGGTCTGGATGAGGCCGATGCTCTCTCTCACCTCCCACCTCTTTTTCAGGGTGGGTCTGATAATCAGGCATGGACAAGCAGTGCATTCCATTCTCACGGCCCGAGTCACTGGTTCAGGTGGGATATGCGACACAAGGTAGGCCAGGGGGTCGCAACCCCAAGGCTTTTCTGGAACTATTAGGAAAGAGAACCTATGTCAGATGAAATAGCCAAACCAACAGGTTGTACACCTGAAGCTGCTGTTGGCCATCATTCCACCACAGAGAGAGAGTCAACACAGGACTATGCAATCAGAGGAAGGAGACAGACAGCTCCTGCTGACGTACGTGAGTCTGCATCTAGCCAAGCCTGACACCCTTTTCTTTCTTTTCCTTCCTTCCTTCCTTCTTTCTTTCTCTTTCTTTCTTTCTTTCCTTCCTTCTTTCTTTCTTTCTTTCCTTCTTTCTTTCTTTTCTTTCTTCCTTTCTTTCTTTCTCTCTCACTCCCTCCCTCCCTTTCTTCTCTCTTCCTTCCTTCCTCCTTTCCTTCCTTTCCTTTCCTTCCTTTCCTTTCCTTTCCTTCCTTTCCTTTCCTTCCCTTCCCTTTCCTTCCCTTTCCTTCCTTTCCTTCCCTTTCCTTCCTTTCCTTTCCTTTCCTTTCCTTCCTTTCCTTTCCTTTCCTTCCTTTCTTTCCTTTCCTTTCCTTCCTTTCCTTTCCTTTCCTTTCCTTTCCTTTCCTTTCCTTCCTTTCCTTCCTTTCCTTTCCTTTCCTTTCCTTTCCTTTCCTTTCCTTTCCTTTCCTTCCTTTCCTTTCCTTTCCTTTCCTTCTTTCCTTTCCCCCCAAGACTTGCTTGCATCAACTTGTATTTTTTCTTTCGCAACCACAACCCACGGGTAATACAGGAGCCATCAACATTCTTCAGCAGATGAAGACCTAAGCAAGTGCTGAGACCTTGGGGATACATAGTTGCATGAGAAGTGAACTGTGTCTTCACAAAACTAAACAAAGTGAACTGTGGATACAGTAGAGTGTGCCACAGGCCATGCTGTGGTGTGTATAGAGTGTGGTGGGGAGAAGGGGTCCTCGTGTAGATTGAGGATTTAGGAAAGGCTCCCAGAAGCTAAGTAGGAGGTAGAAGGAAGGACACTTTAGGCAGAGGGAATAACAATATAAAGGCAAAGAAGTGTCAGCTAGCAAGTTATCCTTAATTCTGGAGACCACGAGTAGTTTGTTATGGGGCTGGTGCAAAGGGTGCCTTTTGAAATGTGTTGGCAGTAGGCCCAAGGATAGGGAGACATCAGATCATGAGGGACCTTTATCTTTCAGATGGAAAATCATTTAAAGATTTAAGCAGGGAGAAAATGTGGTTAGGTTTGTTAGTAAGATGATCACCTTGGCTCTAGTGTGGAGGATAGACGGAGAATAGGCAATGTTCTCTCACTCATGAGACTGTAAGCATCTCTCTTTAATTCTGTTTTTCACAGCAATTTGCCAACATCTCGACAGAAGGGCTATAGTAAAAGTGAGAAATCACTATCAATGTCGGAGAAAAAGCAAACCAAACCAAAGAAAACAAGTATATCTTTCAGCCCCCAACAGTGCTACTATTTGAATACACAGCAATTAAATTTCGAATGAAAATCATTGCTACGAAAATCAGTCTTAGTATGAGTGTTGGAAACTCCTTTCTCCTTCTGTGAAAAGGTTTTATTTCTTTTCACTAAAACTTAAAGAGGACTCAGGGGTTTATAGGATTCATTCAGGAGCAGTTCACTATAGGAATGTGTTAGTGGAATGGGCAGTGAAACGCCATCATTTGATCCCAAGAAAGCCTGTCATTTGATTCCATTTACAGTGGGTAGCGCACATCAGTGGGCGGTGTAGCCTGGGGCTATGACCTACTTTGCGGCTGATGTCTTCCACTGTTCCTGGGAGGGAGGTTATTTTTGTTTCCGCTCATCTCTTATACACACACAGGAAACATAAGCATCTGATGCTCCCTGAAAACATCCCGATAGTTCTAGGGCAAAATGGACTTCAAGGTTATTTAATTTATGCCTCTTAAATCCTGACACTTTTTTCCTGATATTTTCTATATATGCAGTATATAGAACTTTTAACCTTTTACTCATCTTTTCCTTACCATCATTTTTTTTTCTTAAAGAAAATATTCCAAGGCTTAAGTGGCTGACTATGAACTCCCAGGTTTTGTGCTCCTGGATATAATGTTCGTTTTGTTTTCCTGAAAGATTGCGCTAAAATCCTCTTTTCTTGGTATGTGTATTCTAATTTGAAAAAAATGATAATTTAAAAGAAGTTTCAGTAACATTTCATTAGGAGAACAACGGGGAGCACATCTTCGTGTGGAGGAGGTTAGTGATGTAAGAAACACTTGTAGTGTCTATACCTTTTAATATCTAGGGATTTGTTGGCTTTTAGTTATCCTTGGATTACTCTGGTTTTAATTTTATCTGGCTTATTTAGAAGCTATTGCCATGCTTGTTTAAAAGGAAGTCTTCTCACGTATTAGGCAGTCATTTTGTGGGAGTTCGTTCAGACTAATTTTATGTTTTGATTTGATGAGACAGGTCTGAGTTCATCTAGCATCACGAGGCTTAGTTAACCTTCTGTCGGTACAATGGCGCCTTATTTGTGAGCTAGGGAAAACCTTCTTCTTCCCATCAGAATCTGTAGTTCACGACAATAAACCTCACCCAGGTATTCCTATAACAACACACCAAAATAACAGTACAGACCATAAGTAGTAAGGAACACAAGCTTTAGAATGACTCATCTGTATTCAAGTGCTAACTCCACTACTACAAAGCTATATGATATCAAGGAAGTGACCCTTGGGATTTTCATCTGAAAAATGGTGTAATATTTACTGCAAGTGGTTGTTCTGAGTTATTAATGAAATAAAATGCCGAAGAAGTTACCTAATATGGCATCTACTAATGACAGCGTTTCAAGTCAGGAAACTATTGTTATAATTCCCTTTTCCTTTTATCTCACCTTTTGTGTTTCTCCCAATATCTTTCTAGTTTGGAAACGGAGTCTACCTTTCAGATATCTAATTCTTCCTTTCTGGTCTTGATCTGTTATTTTGATTTTTCTCGAATGGTTTCACCGTCTGGATATAATAATCTTACTTTATTTTGTCCATTTTATTTCCTCTACTCTTTGAGGTCTCTTTTTCTTCTTGACTGGTTATGCTGATAACTATGATCAAAGTTTCTATCTTTAGACACCAAATTTCATCCCATTTGCTGTCAGAGCCTCTCAGGGTGAATTTAGAGTCTACCAGCTGACATTTTCTTTCTTTTTTTTCTTAGAAATATTTTTATTACAAGGGTTTTTTGGGGGGAGTGCTGCTTTTTTAAAAAATTGAAATATTTCTAACCTGACATATTTTTATTGAAGGATGGCTTAGACTTGCAATCTTTACTGCTTTTATTTTGTATTTAAAATTTTTAAATATTTTTTTATAAATGCTTTAAATTTTTAAAATTGTCCCTCATACTTAATATTATTGTTTTTCTCAAATATTTCCAATGTGTACAATGTGATGATATACATATACCTTGTGAAAGGATTCCCCACATCAGGTTAATGAGCACATCCATCACCATCATTTTGCTTTTTTTTTTTTTTTTTTTAGCGGTACGCGGGCCTCTCACTGTTGTGGCCTCTCCCGTTGCGGAGCACAGGCTCCGGATGCGCAGGCTCAGCGGCCATGGCTCACGGGCCCAGCCGCTCCACGGCATGTGGGATCTTCCCAGACAGGGGCACAAACCCGTGTCCCCTGCATCGGCAGGCGGACTCTCAACCACTGTGCCACCAGGGAAGCCCCACTTTTGTTTTTTTGGTGAGAACATTTAAGTTCTATTCTTTTAGCAAATTTCAATTATGTAATACAGTATTATCCACTCACCATGTTTCACATTAAATCCTCAGACCTTATTCACCTTATACTGAAAGCTTGTGCCCTTTTACCGAGCTGTCCCTCTTTGCCCGACCCCCAGCTCCTGGCAACCACTTTTCTACTCTGTTTCTATAAGTCTGATTTTCTTTTCTTTCCTTGCTTTTTTAGATTCCACACATAAGTGATACCATGCAGCGTTTGTCTTTGCCTGGATTATTTCATTTAGCATAATGCCCTCCAGTTTCATCCATGTTGTTACTGTTTTTAAAGGACAACCACCATGTAAACATTTCCTGGCATCTGAACGTTGGAGCCTAGCCAGTGGGACCTAAAAGTCCCATCCCTCATGAGACCAGTTTCTGAATGGTTACACATATAAAAGAAACACAAACTGGGCTCCAGTGTTTGGCTTTACCAAACATTTCTTGAGAATCTGGAATTGATATTGCATTTTCATATAATTGAATTTAATATAATTTTATTTAATTTAAATACTAATACTAGTATTTAAATAACTCTTCCACTCTCCACAGTAGCTCTCCTATCTACTTCCTCCCCTGTCTTTCTATTCTACACGCTGCTCTTTTTTTTTAATTTATTTTCTTTCTTTCTTCTTTCTTTCTTTCTTCCTTTCTTCCTTTCTTCCTTTCTTTCTTTCCTTCCTTCCTTCCTTCCTTCCTCTCTCTCTCTCTCTCTTTCTCTTTCTCTCTTTCTCTCTTTCTTTCTTTCTTGTCTGTGTCGTGTCTTCATTGCTGCGCGCAGGCTTTCTCTAGTTGCGGTGAGCGGGGACTACTCTTAGTTGCGGTGTGTGGGCTTCTCATTGCGGTGCCTTCTCTTGTTGCAGAGCACGACCTCTAGGCACGCGGGCTTCAGTAGTTGTGGCACGCGGGCTCAGTAGTTGTAGCTTGTGAGCTCTAGAGCGCAGGCTTAGTAGTTGTGACGCATGGGCTTAGTTGCTCCGCGGCATGTGGGATCTTCCCCGACCAGGGATCGAATCCATGTCCCCTGCATTGGCAGGCAGATTCTTAACCACTGCGCCGCCAGGGAAGCCCATACACTCTGCTCTTTGCCACCAAACTAGTTTTCTCCTCTTGACTCCCAGTCCCAGCTTCATCAAGCTCTTCCTACTCTCTCTGTTTCCCAGATTTCTTCTCCATGGGTATCTCCAAGCTCTTTCTCATGTGGAACAATTTAGCTACTCTTAGATTCTCCATGTGTCTTTTCTACCTTGTTTACCCGTTAATTATAACAAAGGCACATACTTAAAAGAAATTATTTTTAAAATTGAGGTATGATTGACATACAAAAAGCTGTCCTTATTTAATATATACATCTTGATGAGTTTGCAGATAAGTGTAAACCTGTGAAACCATGACTATAACCAATGCCATAAACAAAACCGTCACCTCTAAAAGTTTCCTTCCTCCTTCTTTAAGACATTCTTGTTATAAGTGTGTCAATGTGATTTACCTAAAACTGTAGCCTTCCTGCATCAACATGACTTAGTTGTTTGTTCCTGGAAACACTTGTTCAGAACAAACCAATAAATAACTTCACTGTTTGCTTCAGGAAATTCCCATAAACCAAGTTATTGGAGATAATAGATTGCTTACCTGGGCAAAATCTTGTTTATTAACCACAGGTTACTTATTCAAGACCCTTGCTTTGCTGTGTCCACCAACCTAAATATAAACAAATTAATAAAGTAATAATAAAGTAACATTTATATATTACATGTAAAAATAAACTTTATGTATAATATAAACAGATATAAAGTTCCCTGCCTTGAAGACCCATCTTAAAACACTTGAGCTCAGACCCCAGAGCCGTATGAATATCTCACTTCTGAGTTCCCCCTTCTGAGATGCTGCTAAGATTGTCAAGACTGTCTTCTCTCTTTGGCAGAAAGTTCTAATAAATTTACCTTTGCTTTATTAAAAGGTGATATTTTGGAGAGATGAACTGAGCAAATAAATATTTTCTCATTTATCTTGTGCTCTTGGTAATTACGTGTTTAAAGGACACACATAAAGACCTGTCTGTATTTATAATTTGCTTTTTCCAGAGAATCCTATTTTTATTTTTAAAATTTATTTTTATTGAAGTATAGCTGATTTACAATGTTGTGTCAATCTCTGCTGTACAGCAAAGTGACTCAGTTTTACGCATATAGACATTCTTTTTAAAAATATTCTTTTCCATTATGGTTTATCCCAGGAGATTGGACCTGTGCTATACAGTAGGACCTTGGTGTTTATCCATTCTAAATGTAATAGTTTGCATCTACCAAACCCAATTTCCCAGTCCATCCCTCTCCCTTCACCCATCCCCCTTGGCAACCACAAGTCTGATCTCTATGTCTGTGAGTCTGTTTCTGAAGAATCCTACTTTTAATTAGAAGAAATACAATACTTAGACCCAGCTCGTGAGGTGTCTTTATCTCTGGGATGTGTTTAACTTCTAGTAGACATGAGTGGATGCCTACAGCTGGCCTTAGGCAAAATTGTGAAGTAGGTTAAAATGAATTCCAATATAATAAATCTGCTTTGTCTCCTATGTCTCACTGAATATTTGACAAACCTACCTGAGGTAACCCAGTCTCTCCTGCTGTCCTGGGACCTGTACTCAGTTCAGTCAACTTGCTACCCAAGTTCTCCCCTATCCCCTCCCACCATCCTCTCTGCCACACATACCCCTCCCACCATCACCCCCTTAACAATTTTATCACTCCTTGGTCCATTCGTGATTTTAAACAGGTTTGTAATCCTAGGAATCAGAGCAGGAATTCCCAACTCTGATGTCTCATGTCCACGACTGAGGACCCCTGAGAGTCTGTATTACTAGCAATATGTTAAGAATTTAGCTTTATCCATTTTGGGGTGTGGGAAGGTGGGAAGAGACAGCATGAGGGTGAAGGGGAGGACAGGGAAGGAAGAGGTACAGAGAACTAAGAAGGGTAGATGAGATTGGCACCTCCTGGCATGTGACACTGACAGTCTCAGAAAATAACACACGTTAACATGTTAAAGCTCGGAGTTATGACCTTCCAGTGAACCTTCTCATTTAATCTGTGAAGCCCAGAAAGTTGCTTAAAGTTCTATAATTACAGGCAGAACCAAAAAGACAATTTATCTATGACCATTCAACATCCAAAGATGGGAGTTAACTGGAAAGAAATTAGGTAATCTGCTGGCCCTGAAAAGTTAGGTTTTAGTCCCAGAAAGAGGGGAGGTTCATATTACTGTTCTAGGCAGAATGGAATGACACAAAGGAAAGTCTCAGGTTTCAAGACTTTATGTGATAATTATTAAGTGACTGCTGTGTACCAGGCAAACAATGAAATATGTTTCATCCTTTTTTCTCAAAGTTCGTTAAGAGGTGAACATTGTTAGGAATCATTATATTTTTAAAGAAACTTGCCGTCTGTTTTCGACTGCCTGTCAAGTTCAGTTGCTAGGGTATGAAATGACAGTGGTGTGCACGGGAAGGAATTTACATCGAACATGCTGGCTGCATATCCTCCTCTCCTGTGCCACTTAATTACATGATGTCATGAAGCAATTATCGTGACATCTAATCATGAATTTCATTTGTAACGGAGAAATTTCTTAATGACTGATATATTGCCGTCAATCTTGCCGATGAATTTGGAGGTTTATAAGCCTTGAAAATTACTTGGGAAGTAGCTTTGACTTAATCTAGATAAAAATATGCTTCTCCTCGCCTGTGCTCACAGAATTTATGCTGTAGTTGCAAAATTGAACTACGGTAAGAAATGCTCTATAATCTGCTTTAATTATAAGAGAACAGACTGTCTTGTCAATCATTTACTGACAGTTTGTGTTGTGTCAGCAAGTGACGGGAGGTTGATAAAAAGTGCTTCAATCATACAATCCGAATTAGTGTAAAAAGGACTACACAGATTCCTCTGCTAAGAGGAAGTAAAGTGGTGAAGAAATTGGGGTAAGAATGCAGATCAGAAAATATTAATTTGAGGACATGTGAGGCTCTGTAGGGGAAATGAGGGGAATAGATGCATAAGAGGGCAAAAACTACAAGGATCCACGCAAATTGGTAACATTCTCTGTGTTAAAGGAAATAAGTGAAGAAGAGGCAGAGGGGACCACTACCCGAGGAGAATAAGACAATATGTCCTAATGGGAGTTTGCATGGAATGAGGGGCAGCTTTGAGAAGTAAAGAGAGTCAGCAAAATCATCAGGAGGCTCAAGGGACAGCCAGGGCCATTGAGACGTTGGAGTAGCCTCCTGGGGGGGCACGAGGAAGCTGCTCTTGCTGGACCGGAGGGTAAACCCACAGGAACACAGGGCTCTGCTCCCCATGATGAAGCCTGAGCAGTCCCGTGCAATGAGCTGACCTAAGCTATCAGCTACACAGCTTCTGTAGCAATGGTCATTGTCAATGCCAGCTTGAATTCTCATGCTCCGCCAGCTTTGTCTCCCTTGAAAATATCCCTTCCCACTTCTGTGACCAGACAGACCCAATACCATGACTCAAGTTGCCCCCCAAAGAGTGGCAGATAGTCTATAATTATTCCTTGAGCTGCAGATGGCTTTGATAGAGGTGTGGAGTCCAAACCTTGGAGGCGGAGGGGGTGAAGAGACTTTGGTGTGATATAGGGGGGAAAACATCAGTAAACTCCCAAGCTTTTAGGTCACCAGGTCATCTGCAGAATATCAGTTCTCAGGCCCTAGCGCTGAGCCTCAAACCTTTGCTAATTTGTATCCCTGGGGTGATAAAGAGCGATGGGTTGCAGAATGAGATGGCTCCTGGTGGAAGTAGAGGAGGTGTTACAGATACTGATAATTTGGAGAGGGAATAAGGGCCACAGCTGGGATGTGACTCTGATCCCAACTGGTTGAAGGCTGGGAAGGGACTATAGGGTCAGCAACGTTTGGTAAAGTTCTGTACTTGATATGAAGCAGTTCTTTAAAGAGGTGATTTTATGCGTTGCCAGGAACCTTTTTTTTTTTTTTGTGGTACGTGGGCCTCTCACTGTTGTGGCCTCTCCCGTTGCGGAGCACAGGCTCCGGACGCGCAGGCCCAGCGGCCATGGCCCACGGGCCCAGCCGCTCCGCGGCACGTGGGATCCTCCCGGACCGGGGCACGAACCCGCGTCCCCTGCATCGGCAGGCAGACTCCCAACCACTGCGCCACCAGGGAAGCCCTGCCAGGAACCTTTGATTTGGCAAAATGGCAAAATGTATCCTCTGTCAAAATGTCTGCAGCAAAGTTATGTTTTAGGAGCAAATCTTGTGGCAGTTTCAAGAGAAATTGAAGACGGGGAAAGACAGACTCGTTAGAATAATCTAGATATGAAGTGACTGGGGCTCGCATTGGAGATCCAGCAGATGGCATGCTAACAGCTTATCTGAACAAATCATGGAGGATATAGGAGAGGAGAAGTGGAAATCCATTCTGGCGCCTCCCAGATGCTCGTCCAGGGCTCAGCTGGATCATTGAACAATACAGATTTGTGGGCTCCATGCCAGAAATGCTGATTCGGGAGGTCTGCGAGGGGCCTCATGGGTGATTCTGATGTAGACTCAAGGTAGGAGTCATTTACCACCAGTTCAGAGGTCTCAACCTTGTCTTCCCATTAGAACATCCTGATGAACTTTAAACAAATGCTGCTATTCACGGCCCACCCTGTACCATCTACATGAGTCTTTGGGAGGGGCTCATGCATAAGTACTCAGAAAAAATCTCCCAGGTGATTTTAAAGTGCAGCCAAGATTGAGAACCATTGCTCGAGACCATAACGTGGTTGTTAGACTTCAGACTTAATGTTTTCAGAGCTTAGACAAGTGGCAGGGCGGAGCAACCCCCCTGCCCCCCCAAAAGAAACATCTGGCTAATGATAATCTAGGGTCAAATATTTGGCATTTGTTACTATCATTTTTAGGAAGAACATAAAACAGATTGGGGGAAAAATGGTTGAATACCTAATTCAAAAGATTAGGATAGTGACATCTAGTGTTGAATTTAGATGCTTACTCAGAATTTCAGTGCTCTGCCCCCACCCTGCCCCTTGGTGAATATTATTTAAAGTAAAATGCAGAGAAATAATTTCCAGTAGTCTTTTAATTCAGAGTCTTCAAGGCTATAAATTGGATGATTTGGAGACCGACGTGAGGGGGTTAGTGAGTGGGCATGTCCCAACTCAAGAAATATAATTATTTCTCTTCTTGCTTTCTAGTAAATTTGGAAAAGAAAAAAGAAAAAAACAAAAAACCCAGAAACCTGACACAGTAATTAACTGAGCCTTCCAGAACAACATCAAATAATTATCTCAAACAATTACCTGGTGTGCTGAGTTGGAGTAGATCTTTTTACACTCCTGTCTGACCCCAAATCTAGAGCTTTTTCACCCACTCCCCTGATTAGAGGTGTAGACGCCCATCTTTCCAGGAAGACAGAGAATCCCAGCCTGCCTCAGGCCCAGCCATACAGACCAGAGCGTTTTGGGCCCCCAGGTCCCCCTTTCTCCCTGGTACGTCCATTGCTGGCTGTTCCTGGCTCACGGTGGACTGAAGGAGAAATGGAGACCCCGCAGGAAGACTGAGAAAGAACCACACGGGAGCCCGTTCTTTGCCTCCACTGTCTCCAGACAGGTGAGTCCGTCCTTGCTTCCAGGCAAGCAGGCGGGGAGGAGGGGCGGGACGCACCTTCAGTACCCTTCCTTCCTCTCTATGGAAATGAGAGCAGGAAGAAAATAAGCACCACCTTCCCCCAACGGCACACAGATACCTCTCTGAGTAAAAGGTGTCATTTTCTGCAAATAAATCTCTTTTGAATTTAAGTATTGAGAAGATAATAAACCTAAACTTTCTTCAGCATTTTTTTGGAATCTCAAAAACTGATGCAAATAGTGGACAAGTGTATAGAGAATATACAATATAAAGTCTTAATGCAAATTTAACCTATTAAACATAAGATTCTTATAATGGGAGGAAGGCAATCTGAGAACAGAGGTCTAGGAAGGATCAGCACAATTTTAAGTAAGATGTGGGACCCATATTAGAGAGAGAGCATGAGGACCACATGGAAATCACAACTTGCAGTTTCAAACTATGTCCACATGGTCTTTATTTTTTATTATTATTATTTTTTTGCGGTACGCGGGCCTCTCACTGTTGTGGCCTCTCCCGTCGCGGAGCATAGGCTCCAGACGCGCAGGCTCACCGGCCATGGCTCAGGGGCCCAGCCGCTCCGCGGCATGTGGGATCTTCCCGGACCGGGCCACGAACCCGCGTCCCCTGCATCGGCAGGCAGACTCTCAACCACTGCGCCACCAGGGAAGCCCCAATGGTCTTTATTTTTAACAATGGTTTTTTAGTTTGTGATCAGTAGAGTCTCCATTTCATTTAACTTGTAACTGGGGTTAAGCCATCATGAAATAAATTGGATCTTAATTTTTCACACTGAGGAACAGGCCATTTTGCTAATTCCATAATCATATCAACAAACAAATTAGTGTTTATTCAATTTGTTAGAAAATTGGGGATCTCACTTGAGCAGCTGGCTGTCTTGGCTTGCCAAATTAATTGTAGTGAACGACCTAATTTCTTAAGTAAATGAATTTGAAAAAAATCTCAGATCAAATAGGTTTGTGACTAAGCGGCAGAACTGTTAGGTTACCGTGTTTCCAGTACCAGAGAAGTCCCGTTTTTGGGTCTGAAGCTCTATTAACAAATGCCATTTTCTAACGAGACCTTTTTTTTTTTTTTAAAGATTATTTTGATGTGGACCATTTTTTAAAGGCTTTATTGAATTTGTTACGATATTGCTTCTGTTTTATGCTTTGTTTTTTTAGTGGCGAGGCACATGGCATCTTAGCTCCCCGACCAGAAATCAAGTCTTTTTTTTTTTTGACTGCGTTGGGTCTTAGTTGCTGGGACTACTCTTCGTTGCCGTGCACGGGCTTCTCATTGCAGTGGCTTCTCTTGCTGCAGAGCACGGACTCTAGGCGCGTGGGCTTCAGCAGTTGTGGCTCGCAGGCTCTAGAGCGCAGGCTCAGTAGTGTGACGTGCGGGCTTAGTTGCTCCGCGGCATGTGGGATCTTCCGGGACCGGGGCACATTTATTTGGGCTCAACTATCAGTTGATTACACTCCAAGCGTTCCTTTCTAAGTCAGTTAAGAATGCATTTTCCGACAGCCATAGTGCTTCTGTAGTAGTTTAATTTTCTAGAATGACCCTCGAATTCCTATTTAGCACCTCTGTACTTAATTACGGTATTAATAGTAGTACATAGCCGGGATGATAGCATTATTTCTGTGAGGAAGTCAATTCTGGGTTCCACTCAGTGGGGTCAGTTCACATCTCCCCACTCTCCAGTTCCTATACAGCCCACTCTGGTTCTGCTGCTTTATAGCCTCAGAAGCAGCGGTTAGCAGTGAGGTTTCTAGGGTTCTTGTGGCATCAGAGGGAGTCCTGGGCCATTAAAGAGGGCTCTGATAATCAAAGTGGCAGTAGGGAATCACACAGGCATCCCGAGAAGCAACAGGAGGGGCGAAGATCGCACTTGTCCTCAGCAGTGGAAGGAAATGGGAAGTAAAGGTGATGGGAAAGCAGGCAGCAGAGAAGACGCTAGAATCCCCGGTGATTCCAGCACAATAGGGAGAAGACATCCAGTTGGTAATGCTCTGTTGCCAACACTAGGGGGCACCGTTGTCATTGAAGGGGTGCCCCTCACCCGGACTTCAATAACCTTGGAGTTGTATAATGGGGAGGCTCTGTTTTCAGCAGGAAATTGGAGGAAGTGAACTCCTGAATGAGACACCCATGTCTAGGTAAGAGATGGTTATATGTCAGGCATTTGTAAGTCGAAAACGACGTTACAAACTTTTATTTATATGTTATAAAGTTCTCCATACATTAAAAAAGTATAAATTTAATAAACCAGGAGATATAGTAGGATTATATGGCTTCATGCTTTTTTATAGACCAAGTTGTGTGACCTCAACTGATAGTTTCTCTCCAGAAGTGCATTTCGAACGCATCCTTCCGACAGCATTGTGGACGAATGCAGAGAAAGCTAAGAATGAATACAGGAAGGATAATTAGGAAGTGATTGAAACAATGCAGGTAAGAAATGTTCAGAGCCCGATCTTGGGCAGGAGATTGAGAACACTTAGGCTGTAAAATTGGACAGGCTTGAGAAATCTGTCATGAAGGCAAGGAGGGAGAATAGCAAAGGGCGCTCACTGGTTCCTGATTGACTAAGCAGGTGCCAGTGAACGCTGATGAAGGAACAGTTTTGGGGGAACAATGATGAGTTCACTATTAGACACATTGAGTTAGATGCACCCAGGGACTATAGGTATGGAAAGACCCAGCAAGCCTGGATCAATGGGGAGGCCAGTGTTGGAGATAGTGATCCAGGTGTCACCGGCCTGCAAGTGACAAGTAAACGAGGAGAATGCAAGGAACTGGTGCTAAGAGCTTATAGAGGACACATGTCCAGGAAAGAATCTTGCGGATCAGCAGCACTTAATGGTCAGAGAGAGGAGAGATCCTGGCAAGAGTTTATATTCTGGAAAAATCAAAATCTTTAACTGGGTTTACAAAGCACCTAAACCAACCTATCTGCTCCCTGGCTACTTAATACTGTTCAATGATGACTGTTAAGAACACTTATAATGGGCTTCCCTGGTGGTGCAGTGGTTGAGAGTCTGCCTGCCGATGCAGGGGACACGGGTTCGTGCCCCGGTCCCGGAGGATCCCACGTGCCGCGGAGCGGCTGGGCCCGTGAGCCACGGTCGCTGAGCCTGCGCATCCGGAGCGTGTGCTCCGCAACGGGAGAGGCCACAACAGTGAGAGGCCCGCATACCGCAAAAAGAAAAAGAACACTTACAATGAACATAAAATAGGTGGCTTCTTCCTCCTTTAAACTCTTACTGAAATATATCATGTAATAATTTGCAAAGAATTTAACACTGATTAAAACAGGATTAAATAAACAGTCTTTGGTGATCTTTTAGAGGAGACTTTTACAGGTTATAAATATGTGCGTTGACTTGAAAATTTTTATTACAGAACAATAAACTTATTTCTGCCAATTTCATATTGTTTTGGTTAGCCCTAATAACATCGTTAACGTTTTCATATTTTAACATTGTCAATAATGATTATGTCATCATTTTCTAATTGGAAAATACATCTTAGTTTTTTTAGGAAGAAATTAGAAGCAAATATGAAAAATATTAACAATGACTGTGATGGTAGAAGTATATTGTTGTTATAATACATATTTAAATTTCAAAAGATTAGTTTTAAAAAACTGTTTATTTTCCATATTTTCCAGCTGCAGCCTGCAGTGAGAACACGTGATTACAAAGTTCTTTTTATACATGTTGAATGTGCCAGGATTTAAAATCTGACCTCACGATTTATTATGTAAGTCATTTTTTATGTAAAAGCCTACATTCATAAATAGAAAAGTCATTCTACAGTTTTATTTTCTAGTTTTATATTTTTGACCATAATAGAGAAGTATCAGTATTTCATTAGTGACTGAAGACCTGCCCTCATTTCTGTTTCAACATGTGTGATTCTAGGAGATTTCAGTAGAGCTATGGTTTTTCAAGTTCTGATTCCTCCCACTCTAATAGCCATTGACACCACCATTACAGGCACCACTGCTGCCAGCTGAAACGAAGGCATTGTAGCCAGAGGAAAACCATCCTGTAAGCAGCCATTGCAGGCCTGTGCCCCCAGGCTAACTGGAGGCCGGCTGATGAGAGGTCCACAGTAACCGTTTTGTCAAGTTCTTCTCAAGGCAGCCTCTAGAGGGCAGAGAAATCACAAGCCCGTGAGCAGTTCTGTGCAGCTACCCAGTATTCTGCATCCCTTCTTTAACGATGTTATGTGGTGTGCTTTTTAAATTTCATTTCAAATTGATTTGTTTTCATAATATATTTGACCAAATTTCAAAGTTATGAAAGAATATTCTTGTTCCCCAGAAACAACCAATACTACCCAACATCACCAATTCCTTATGTATCTTTTCAGAGACAGTGGTGGGGGGTGTGCATCACCCTATCTTCTCCCTTATTTTTATACAAATGGTAGCAGCCATACACCTTATTCCATGTCTCGCTTTTTCACTTAGTATTGCCTTGGGTAAAATTCAATGCAAGGATATAGAGAGTTTTCTTGTTTATGGCTGCAAATTCTAGCTATGGGTGTGCCATAATTTTCCAACTAATAGTTCAGTGAAGGGCATTTAGTTGTTTCTGCAGTACTACTGAGCCTTGGACATGCATAATTTCATTTACACATTGAGTACATCTGTAGCTTAAAAACAGGGAATTGCTTCACACAGTTACGGGGGCTGGCGAGTCTGGTATCTGTAAGATAGGCTAGCAGGCTGGAAACTCAGGCAACAGGTCATGTTGTAGTCTTGAGTCTGAGCTTCGTACAGCAGGCCAGCAGGCTGGGAACTCAGAAAGGATTTTTTTTTTTTTTAATTTATACTGTTAATTCATTCATACCTTCACTTTGAATCCAGCCAACGAATATTTAATATGTTCCATGCTCTGCACTAGGCATAGGGCACATAATGTGAGCAAGCACCATTCTTGAGGTGTTTTCACATGCTTGTGACAAATCTGTCATATTTCTGGCAGCTGCCATATTTTTCCCTGCCGGAACCAAGGAGACAATTGCTTCCTCTCTCTTCATCCTCCCCCAAATTGTTTCCCACTGCCCTGCTCCTGCCTGCCAAACTGTTTTGAGTGGTTTAGGTGTATCTGTCCCCCTCCACCCCCAAAACACACACACACACACACACACACACACACACACACACGCTTTCATAGATGGGCAGAGCTGCTGGCTAGAATCTCTGCCCAGGCTCTCCTGCAAGCAGGAACACAGTCTGCGTAGATCTGAGCTTGTTGTAAGTGCACTTCTTCTCCATCTCTATCTGATACCCAGTGGTCGAGGACCACAGATTTTCCCCTGTGATCCCCATGAGGAGAGACCCAAGTGGGCCTCCTGGGAAGTGTCTGAAATGCTGGGGAAGCTGGAGGTCCACCTTGGGCTCTCTTTTTCCCCCTAGGGAAACCATAGACCAAGGGGGGGACCTCTTGGTGCAGTGCTGTGCTGGCCTAAGGGAGGGGCAACAAGCTCCAAGCGAAACTTCTCTTACCCTTCAAATTTGGTCCTTCTCCATCTCTGTGGTCCAGGGTGAGGATTGAGCCTCACCTCCTGTCTCCACCCCAGGTTCTGGGATTTTCACAATGGTGTCTCGTCTATGGAGCTGGTCTTCCTTTGAAGGGGCTGAAGTCAGGAATGACCTATGATGCCATCTTCATGACGTCACCCTCCAGAATGGATTTCTATTTCACCATCTTGGAGTAGAACTCCTTTTATTCTTTCTCTCTCTCTATTTTTTTTTTTTTTTTTTGCTCTTAAAGTCTTCAACTGATTGGATGGGCTGCACCCACATCACTGAGGGTCACCCCCTTTACTCCTTTAAAGTCAACTGATTGTAGATGTTAATCATGTCTATAAAATCCTTCACAGCAACATCTAGACTAGTGTTTGATCAGACAAATGGGCACCATAGCCTAGCCAAGTTAACACAAAAAATTTAACCGTCATATCTAGTTACTCTCCACAGAGGCTGTACCAATTTACTCTCTTACCTAGAACGTTTGAGAGGGGCATGCCCAAGGTAGCATTAGAGGATAGTTATCAAAGCATTTTGAAAGACGTTCTTGTTTGCCTCTGTAAACCATCTTATACTATTACACTAGTAATAGCAATAACTCCACTTGAATTATCTCTTACAATGTTTTGGAGGCTGTTCTTACTTTTGCTGGGGAAGGTGGGGAAAATGATATTGAACTGGATTTTTAAAAAATTCTCCTTAAAACTTTAAATTCCCTCTGTAAACAAAGTCCTTCTGAAGAAAATCTCTCTCTCCCCCGAGGACACTGCTTCCTCTGCAGGCTTCTCAAGAAGAGTGCTGAGAATCATCCTTGCTCTTGTTTGTCTCTTCCAGGTCATTTCTTCTCCTCCCCAAAGCACCCACTCTTGAATCTCAAGTCACCAGGCTTTTCAACCACTTCTCTACATTGCTAGTGTTCTCCACCAACTCCCAGATCACATTCCCTCATTTCTCTCTCTCTGTTTTTTTTTTTAGTTCCTGGATCACTGTTATTCTCTTCAACTGTATTTCTCTTCCAATGATTGGCTCTTTGAGTATCCACACAGGTGAAGCTTTCACATTCTGCTCTGGTTGAACTGGATTTTTAAGGGTGAGTAAAGATCTAGGCAAACAAGGTGCAAAAGGGCTAAAATTCAGGTTTTCTGAATAGGGCACTACAGAGTGAGATTCAAATTAAGTTGGGGCAAGATCCCGGCCATATATAATTTTCTTTCTTTCCTCCCTCCCTCCCTCCCTTCCTTTCTTCCTTCCTTCCTTTCAACTGAAGTATAATCGACATACATTATGTTAGTTTGGGATGTACAACATAACGATTTGACATTTGCATACATTGCAAAATAATTTATTTAGACTCTATGAGTATATGATGAAAGTCATGAATATTTTCATTGTAGGAGTAACAGGCTAAAATTTGTGTATGTAAAGATAACTTGGATTGTAATGTAGAAGGTCAGTTGGAGAGAATTGTTGCTAGGGATTCTACCAGGCTAAGGAGGTGTGTCTCTTGGGGTCATATTATTTCTTAGATGTTATTTTTGTTCATTGTGCCACATCCTGGATTTCAGAGGCCAAGGTAAGTATATCCTGATTGGCAATGTCACCCCATCACCCGGGCTAGAGTTGTTCTCACTGGTGAAATATCTCCAGGGTACCCCAAAGAAGTTAGGTACTTGGGATACCATAGCCTTATTGGTCCTGTCCTTTAAGCTGAGTAGGACAAGGCGGGGGGATTTTACTTTAAGTTCTCTGAAGATGGATGGGAGTAGAAAAATGTAATTTAGTGGATAAGTGTGCAATTTTGGAGTCTGGAACCCAGGAAGTCTGGGTTCGGACCTAAGGTCTGTTTTGCGATTGGCTATGTGATCTACAGCTGCCACTTAATCCCTAAATGCCCTTTCCCTTACATAAAATGTAGCAATGAAAATAAAAATAGTACCTTTGCCACACAGAGTTATCATCCAAAGTACACACAGGGCAGTGCCTAGCACATACTAAATCTTAATAAATGTTAGCTATTGTTGTGTTTGTTTATATTACTTTGTAGCAAGCTAACTCTTTGGGAAAAGTCCTTTATTTAGTGTTTCAAACTCCCGTTTGCAAAGCAGGAGTAAAGAAATAATGTTAGTAGGTTAGAGACATATAGAATATAATGTTGCAATTAAATAATCATAAAATCACATTTATATTAGCTTTGTTGCTTTTTAACTTTATCATATGGAGTAAGAGTATTACTTGATAAAATATTTATTTGTGTCAATATGTGTGTTGTGTGTGTGTGTACTGGATCACCATGTAAAATGTATTTTTACTCTAGCTCACAATAAAAAATAATATATATATATATATATATATATATATATATATATATTTGCGGTACGCAGGCCTCTCACTGCCGTCGCCTCTCCCGTTGTGGAGCACAGGCTCCGGACGCGCAGGCTCAGCGGCTATGGCCCACGGGCCCAGCCGCTCCGCGGCATGTGGGATCCTCCTGGACCGGGGCACGAACCCGCGTCCCCTGCATCGGCAGGCGGACCCTCAACCACTGTGCCACCAGGGAAGCCCACAACAAGTATATTTTTAACAGTTTGAAAAGAAGCAGTGAGGCTAGAGCCCTGAGGCACTGTCAAGACCTGAGACTCCCAAATGTTGCAACTGTTCTACCCTAGGAAGGGGAAAATTCAAAACACCTAAGCTTCTACCATGTTCCTGTAGGACCTTCCTGGGATCCTTGGTTGGTAAGAGAATGCAAAGGGGAGATCCTTAGCTTATTTACTGTCTGCCCTTCTAGACACTCCTGGATTCCCAAGATCCAACAGAGGTCCAAGTTGCACTATTATACAAAACAAAAACAAAAACAGAAACACAAAATGAAAAAAAAGCCCTATATAATATATCCTTCTCTGTAGCCAGTGTTTGCCTCTTTTCTTCTGGGTCCCTGGCAAGCCTGAGAACTGCCTGAAAGGGTGGTCAACCTCCTGGTATATAAATGGATGGGAAGTAGCACCAGGCTACTGTGAAAGGGCATCAGAAACCTGGTATCTATTGAGAACTATTGAGAAGTTAATGCCACCAGGAGGCCTGTGGCATGGTAGAAATTCTATACTGTAATAAAGTGTGAATAATGGATAAGACTTTCTAGAAAATTGTCTTGTGGCCCAAAAATAATGTAGGAGGCTGAGAAGAAAATTTCCATTCTCTCCTTTTAGCACTTTGACCCTTTCTGCTGCTGCATGCCCCTGTTTTTTCAACTTGGCCATATAAAGATGGAAAAAAAGATTTGGGGGAAGAGTATAAAAATTAAGAATTTAAATAAATAAGTCTAATAGATATTATGACAATAAATGAAAATTTAAAATAGATTTAAAAACTGAAAGCCTAACAGGTAAAAGATAAAAGGTAGAACTAGAAAGGTAAATTTTTTTTTTTTTTTTTTGGTCACGGGACTCTCACTGTTGTGGCCTCTCCCGTTGCAGAGCGCAGGCTCAGCGGCCATGGCTCACGGGCCCAGCCGCTCCGCGGCATGTGGGATCTTCCTGGACTGGGGCACGAACCCGTGTCCCCTGCATCGGCAGGCGGACTCTCAACCACTGCGCCATCAGGGACGCCCCAGAAAGATAAATTTTAAGATGAAAGCACAGCCTGTGAGATCATAAAGTTAAAAAAGTAAGGAAACCAAGGTTAAGAACAGGAAAAAAGAAAAGAAATACAGGACAAGAATTTTTTT
This sequence comes from Delphinus delphis, assembly GCF_949987515.2. Lineage (NCBI taxonomy): Eukaryota > Metazoa > Chordata > Mammalia > Artiodactyla > Delphinidae > Delphinus > Delphinus delphis. The sequence goes on along the minus strand of NC_082695.1, from coordinate 46,527,152 downwards.
TTTTTTTACCATAGTAAGTCAGTGCAATTTATTATTGTAGTTAGAAGCACAACCTACCATGTTCTCATAAAACAGAGTACCAGTAAAGTACGAGAAAACGGTTCACAGAGATGATAGCCCTTTAGCCTTTTGTGACTTCAGAACTTAAAAAGACAAAGGCCAACTAGGACTTCTATTTGACATTCAGATAGTTACTTGCTCAACACTAACTGAGTTAGGAGATAGCTAAACATCTCATTCTTATTTACTTATGGTGTTCTCAGAAAGTTCCTATTTGGACGTGGACAGTTCTCAACCTGGCAGCACATCGGAGTTTTATCTAAGAAGCTTTAAAAAATTACCAAATGCCCAGCTCAATTAAATCTGGAGGGTGGAGCCCACAACACTAGTCTTTATGTTTTCCCAGGTGATTCCAACTTGCAGCCAGGCTGCACACCACTGATGTAGCCCTTTCAGAAAGCCGTTGCATGAAAGCCATATCGTATCTAGATAGTACTGTTTATTCTAAATTTCACCAGGAAAACGGACTTTTAGAAGACACAGCTGCGCTTCTTCTAAAGGCGCAGCTTCCCGTTTCAGAAGCGCTGGTCCTTGGAGGTTATTTGGAGCGCTGCTTGAAGAGGACGGGGTCCTAGTCTTGGCAGAGGAGGCAGAGTTTCAGGCTCCGGCAGAAACGAAGAATGTCCAGACGCCCGTGAGCACCAGGATGATGTATGCCGACACCAGCTTTAATCCATAACGAGGATTTATGAAGCTCAGGGCTGACACCAGCAGGTGGGGGAGAAGAACTACAAGAAGGGCGTACCACTTTTTCTTCTCACAGGCGTCCAAACGCACAGTGCCCCAGAACACGTGCAGCAATATGATCACCAGCGTCATGGAAGCTGAATTTAGGAAGCACTGGGGAGGGTCTCCATGAATGCCCACGGTGCCCAGACCCAAAGAGTCAGACAGGGTATTTACAAAGGAAAATACTCCACTCATGATTCCAAAGCCCAAACCAGAAACATAAGTTATTAATCACATAGAGGGTGCCGTCTCACCTGGGTTTATACTCTTCAAGCCCACACGGGCTTTAAAAAAAAAAGGTTTATAATATGCAAAATGGCACATTTCTTGGATAAGGACTGAGACTAACACTCCAAAGATCAGCAGATATTTCTGTATTGGTCCATCTTAGGACAAGAATTTTTGGTTGGTAAGATTTTGTGTTTGTTTTTTTTTAATTAAAGCATTTTCTAGAGTTGTTTTATTCCTTTCAAAGTAACCATTTTAAAACAAAAGCTTTAATTGTGTGTGTGTGTGTGTGTGTGTGTGTGTGTACATGAGTGTGAGTGTATAAAACAAAAGAAAGACACGGGGGATGAGCGCTACCAGCTCCCTCCTCTGGCTTCTGCCTAAGTCAGAGTTACTCCTTCCGACAAAGCCCAGACACAAGTGGGGGCATCTCACTCTGATTCAGTTTCTGAGGAAACCCCAGAAAGGTGCAACACGTTTACAAACCACTGCTCAGATATGGAAGCAAATGTAGGCTTCTCAAATATTCAATCATGGACTTAACGGAAAGTGGGCAGGGGGACACACGCATGTCAGTTCACTGATTTCAGTCCTTTTCAATTCAAATAGTCTCTTTCAACTCCATCTTCAAATTGCTTCTTCTCTCCCCATCTCCAAGATGGCATCTATGGGGTTGGGTTGGGGGAGCTTTAAGGGTTCTCATGGTGACAAGGAATTGAGGGACTTCTTATCCACATAGGAGAGGAGCAGTCCTTCTGAGCCCTCTCTGGTTCCTGCTCTGGGGTTTGGTGTCCTCTGAAGCGTTAGTGACTGGTAATACCTGGCGGTGTTTGGTATTGTGATGGTGTCCACAGCCAAAATCCACCATTTGCCCATCAGTTTTGAAATGCTTGACATTTCTCTATCCTGGGCCTCAGAAAGTCCACTGGTCATCTCAGCGTTTATTTGCGACTTCCTAGGGCACACACTAGTGTCTGGCTGCACTGCACCCTCCACTCAGGCATGGGCAACCAGGCGTGGTATTTCAGGTTCATCTACCTGTTCTCTTCCTGTCACATGTGATACAACCTGTTCTTGGAGGCTCTCAGATTTCCCAGGTTCTTCCAGGTGAAGGAAGCAACTAGCTCCAAGTTTCCCTCCTATTTGTCTAGATACATCTACTTCTTTGTCCCCTCTGGAATTTGGTCTGGAGCAAGTTGCCAGAACACATATATCTTTTGCTCCCCTTTTCTCCTTTCCCTTTCCACCTTCTCTGGGAATGAAAAGTATAGTCTTTAACCTTCCTTTTCGCATGGCAGGGATCCCCCTTACAGCATAGCCTTGCTTCTCCCTATCCCTGGCTTAATGGTAAAGTGGGCAAAGTCTGAATCTTGATGTACTAAGTGAAGCTTAAAGAATTTAGAAAACAATTTCTCATCCAATAAACCTCACCTTAGTAATCTCTTGCTAGGGACTCAAAAAAAGGTACTTTGGTCATCAAAAGCCCAGCATATAGCTCTATCTTCTGGGAAGCCATTGATTATGAGGGTCCACAGGGAGGTTAGAACTGATTTCCCCCATAAGCAGTGCCTTCCCACAGGCAGGAATGGAGAGGAGCAGAGTGGAAGGTCACACCCACCCTCTTGGCCATTCACCTCTATCTAGGAGGATTCTGCCTGTATAGCTGTGCTCTCCTGACTTGGAAGTTGGTTTTGCAAGGCTGATTCTACAAGCACCACCCTTCCAGCTCTGCGGAGGCCACGGGGTTAGGTGCAGTACGATGCTGGTTCCCACAGGGATATATGGAGATGTGAATGTGAGGCAACTTCCGAACAGTTTGAAATAATTCCTTGAGATTTCTGATGTGGGCTAATCATAAGACATTAAGTCAACACAGCATCTTCTCATTACTTCCTTCTTACAAATAGGTCCTGTCTTATTTCCATCTAGGTCAGAGTTTCTCAGTCTCAGCACTATTAACATTTTAGGTCATATGGTTCTTTTCTGTGAGGGGCTGTCCTGTGCGTTGTAAGATATTAAGCAGCATCTCTGGCATCCATCCACTGTTTGCCAATATCAGTTCTTACCAGCTGTGACGACCAGAAATGTCTGCAGACATTGCTGAATGTGCCCTGGGGAAGCAAAGCAGCCCTGTTGAGAAACACTAATTTAAACCTTGGTCTTATTTTGATGTCGTTGCGATGTTTTAATTGTGTGCTTTTAAAAAATATAGAAATATTTTACTTACTTCTGATTCCTGAAGTAGTAAAACTCATCATAAAATATTTTCCACATAAGTTTTAACATTTTGACAGTTTCATCCATGCATGGCTTTTCCCCCCCACTTGTAGCCATACAAATGTTTAAATAGTTTCCTTTATAAAAATGGCATTTACCATTCTGTTTTGAATTTTTCTTTTTTATTTAGTAATACTTGTGTTTCTTATTTTTGACTTGTCTGTTCATATCCTTTGACTTTTTTATGTTGAGGTGTTATATTTTTCTTCTTAACTTGTAAAATATATGTGTGTGTGGCTAGAGAATATCAAGTTTTGCTTGTTATGTATGTTTCAAATGTTTCCCAGAATTTAATTTATGTTTTTCTCATATGTAGAAATTTTAATTTTAATATAATCAAATTCATCGATATTTTCCTTATTGTTTTAACTTTTTGGGGGTCATGTTTAGGAAAACCTTTCTGATCCCAAGATTGTAAAAATATTCACCTATATTTTCCTCTATCTCCATTTTAGTTTGTTTAAATTTTTTTGATTATTATTTTATTCTCCTTTAAATTTTTCTTCATTTCTGTAAATTTTTTGTCTTCTGCTTCTTCTAGATCATTTTTTATTAAATTAAGGTAATTAATTTATTTATTAAATTATTTTACATCTCTGAGCTTTTGCAGTTTCTGCTTTGTAGTGTTTCTTCATAGAGGCACTTCTCTAAGTTTAAAAATTCATGTTAAATGTTTGCTCACAAATTTCAAGTGCTTCATAGTCATAGTTTTCTGACAAGTGCACTCAGCTATTATTAAGTTTTGTTGTTTTTCACAATTTTTTTCCTGTATTAGCTTTGTGTCAATGCTGTGCCGATCCTTTACCCAATAAAAATGGGCTATTTTAGGGCTTGCCTGGTGGCGCAGTGGTTAAGAATCGCCTGCCAATGCAGGGGACACGCGTTTGAGCCCTGGTCCGGGAGGATGCCACATGCCGCGGAGCAACTGAGCCTGTGCGCCACAACTACTGAGCCTGTGCTCTAGAGCCCATGAGCCACAACTACCGAAGCCCGCGCGCCTAGAGCCCGTGCTCCACAACGGGAGAAGCCACCGCAATGAGAAGCCCTTGCACCGCAAGGAAGAGTAGCCTCCGCTTGCTGCAGCTAGAGAAAGCCCGCGCACAGCACCGAAGACCCAACGCAGCCAAAAATAAGTTAAAAAATTTATTACAAAACAAACAAAACAACAACAAAAAAGGCTTATTTTATGACTCATCAGTAAATGATTTGAGTTTTCCTAGAAGAGAAGTTCCTGGGGGGTAGAGATTGGGCAGAAAGATCAGGCTAGTTGAAGGACTTCTTTGCAGCCTCAGAGAGAGTCCACCTCCTGTAGAGGGGGTCTGTGTGCCCCCATTTGCTGTGCAGCCCTACCCCCTTTCCTTCTTTGGATGAGACATGGTTCAGGGAGACTCAGCTGCCCCCTTACCTCATCCTCCCCCTTTCTCAACCCATTTCCTCCGCTTGTTGTTGCAAACAAGGGACATAGGTTTTGCCTCTAAGAGGGGCTCCCCATTTTCAAGAAATGTGTTTTTGCTATGCCCCGTAGCATTCTCCATGCTCTCTTCCCTCACACAGGCATGAGTTCTGGCTGATCTCTGCTGATTTTGGCAGAGCTTACATGTTCTCGAGTCTGCATAGTATATCGGACTCCTGGTTTTGCTGCAAATGGAGTTTGTGGAATTTTATTCCTTCTCCTTTTTGCTTTTATGTGACTTCCACAAAGTGAACAGGGAAAAATCCTAGCTTAGGGTAGCCATGTTTATCCTGGAAGTCCTGAGTTTAGTTTCTGGCAATTTTAAAAAGCTGTTAGTCAGTCTAGTAGCTGTTAGTACTACTTCCAGATTTTGGAGGAAGCAGTATGTCATCTGCAAATAAAGATAATTTTTTTTTTTAATCAGAGTTTTTTCTTTGGAGTATAGCTGCTTTACAATGTTGTGTTAGTTTCTGCTGTACTGCAAATAATTTTTGTCACTGCCTCTTCAATGTTTATAGCACTTAATTCTTTACCTTGGTCTGTTGTTTGGCCAAAACATTTTGGAAAATATTGAGCACTATTGGTGATAATTTCCTTCTTTTTCTTATTCCTCACTGTAAAAAGAATGCCTTGGGATTTCACCATTAAGTGCATGTTCTGTATTAGATGCTCTGTTAGCTTCATGTTTGACCTTATTCTGTGTTCCAGCTCTCTCCCCTCCACACCCATGATAGAGGCACTCATCCATCATGGCACTCGTTCCCGCTGAGCCTGATGGGACTTCATATGTGCCACAAAATCTGTTTGCCATCCTTGTTCTAAACAATAAGGCATTTGTATTTCATTTGAAGTAGGTCCCCTGACTAAGACAAGGTTCATGCTTCTAGAAGAAATAACAGTTGGCGAGAAGACTATTACAGCCAATCCCAACACGTATTTTCTTCTTCATTAGCGTAGAGTTGGCATCATGACGGTAGACAAAATCACACTGGGCAGGGATTTTTATAAAGAGAGAAGTAAGTATTAAAGCTTGGGAGAAAATAAGTAAGCATGAGTTGTGCTAACCTGAAGACTAGCATTTATCTCCAGCAAATATTGGGGCATCTATGCCCAGAGGTTTCTTAGAAGCCCTCCCTCCTTGTCCTTCTGCCTCAGTTCCTGATGCCTACCTCCCATGGTGGGCTATGTCCTCTGTCAGTCCCGTAGGTCTGAGCTCTCGCCTGCCTGAGCACACGCTCTGTTACTTGGCGGCTTCGACTGCCACCCCTGAGACTAGCTGGTGACCAGTCGTCAGCATCATTATTATTCTTGGCACGATATCAGAATGGACCTAGAGGGAAATTTTCCTGAAAAGAGATAACACATTCGTTATTTTCTTTCATCTCCCTTTTATGCTGATTTAGGGGTAGGAACACATATTTGTTGTTTAAGTGTTTTATTTTGGTAAGTGTACGTTTGCTCATGTAATATGGATCTGGAAATGAGTCTGAAATAACTTCTGAAGCTCTCTGATCTCTAACCCTTTGATTTCCATGGAAGACTACTGTTAAATCAACTAGCACATAAGCTCATGGACCTATTTTTACCAACTCTGATGGCTTATTAAAAGCAAGAACATGATGTTTTAAGCCTCAGTCAAAACAGAGAAAATAAGATTTAGGTTGTTTTCCCTGTTTTTGGAGGAGGTCATTGAGAGGACATGACCTTCGGTTGACCGGCAAACTGGATCTGGGCAATCAGAGGCCCCTCCCCCCCCCCATGTTTGGAATGAATGTTCAGCCCACTGTTCCCACAGGGGTAGCTGTTCCGAGGGCACAAATGTGAGAGAGGAAGGTGCTGTTGAGACCATGTGGATGGTACATGTTGGATGTCATTGTGGATGTGTGATGACTTGCAGTCCTCCAAGGAATCTCTCTCAACGGCAGAGAGCTCAAGGAGATGCTCTGGAGGCAGCTCAGTTTCCGCCATCCCCTCCGGGCATTCATTTGGGATGGGGCAGTTATCTCTCCTATGTTGCCTAAGAGCCTAGGTTCATGGTGTCTCTTTACTTCCTCTCCTTCCCCAGTGGTAACCCCTCTCTGACCCCGTTTATGGCAGTGCAGCCCATAGGGTCAGATCAGGTGCAGAGCTAATCATTATGTTACTGTGAGGAAATTTTAGGGTATGAACTAGGTGGCTGAGGTTAATTACAGGCTGAGTATCTCATTACTCAGTTCAACAACGGTACTGAGCATAAAACATTCTTTCAGGCATTCCCTGTCATCACTCTCATTACTAGTCCCAAAGCCAATTTCTAGACCATTTTGATTGTTTTACCCAGTTCTGAATTCTCTCTGAGACCCCTAGATTCCTGGAGACTTGGGACTTTTTGAACTCTGGGTCACAGGTCAGCCCCTTCAGCCTCCTAGTTGACTGGTGGTTAAGAGAGCTGTGAGTGAAGAGTGGTAACTGGTTAGTTAGCCATACTTTTGATGAAACATTTTCAGAAGTTTCTGTCTGAATTCCTCTCTCTCTCTGTGTCTTGTATTTTTCCCACCACCTTTCACTCACAGCACTGATGAGTTGAATGAGCGTTGAAACTGGAACCAGAAGACTTGAGGTTGGGTCCTAGGTTTACCATTTACTAGCAGTTGTGCCTGGGAAATTACTTTAAGTCTCTGAGCCTCAGTTTTCTCATTGACAAAATGGAGAAACTTTTGCCTTTCTTATTTTACAGGGTTGTTGTGAGGTCAGATTAGCATAATGAAGGCCACAGTCGTGTAGTTTGATATTTCGCCGTAGGAGGCTGTGATTCCATTAAAAAGACAGTTCTAAACATGACAGAGATTTGGCTAAGAAATGAAACACTACTGAGAGTCAAGTGAATTGCCTATGATCAATGGTTCCTATATCTGAGTGACTTAGAATTAGTGGGGTCAGAAAAACAGTATTTTTATAAGAGCGCTATGGGATTTCCAGGTAAAACACACAATGCATGGCACATGGGACGTCCTTATACTAAAAAGTTGGTCATTGTTTATCTGATCTCAATTTAACTGGGAATCTTGTATTTTACTTGCTAAAGCTGGTGATCCTACATGGGTAATTCTCACGAGTGAGCTGCTTTTGAAACCGCTGACCCACATCCTGCGTAGGGCTTGATTGAAAGCGAGGGAAATGAGCTGACGGCCTCTATGGAGGATTTCAGATGCTCCCAGGAAAAGATCATGGTCTTTTCTCATGAGAATAAAAAATCCTGCCTCACCATCTCCTCTAGGCTTGACATTTTATTCTTAGAATTGTGTACATTGCAAATGTCCGAGGGAAGGGGAGAAACTTCAGGTAAGTATCCATTATTTACATTTTACCGTAGTTGAACGACCTAAAAATAATTTTTGAGAGTAAGTGAAGAATATGAGGCCCTGAATCTCTCTGGAAAGGGAAGGATGGTGGCCTGATTTTAGTCCCAGAGCCGGGATGTGGGAAAGACTAAAGACACACATTGCCTAATCCCCAGGCCTGCCCTGGATCTGACTTGTTCTCAGTTACAGTGAAGCCCATCCTCGTAGGTGGCCTGTGTGACCTCTCTCTGTTCAGGTGGAAGGGAAGTGGCAGGAATGGCCTTGGGGGAGCAGTAACTTAAGCACTGTAGCGCCAGTGGGAAGATCCTGACAGCGGACAGCAAAACAGCTGAGGTTTTCTTCTTGCTCTAGTTCAGTGTCGTCCAATAGAACTTTCTGCAATGAGGAGAATGTTCTGCACTGTCCATTACTGTAGGCACAAGCCACAGGTCACTCCTGAACACCGGAAATGTTGCTAGTGTCATCGAAGAACTGAATTTTAAATTTTATTTAATTAAAATTAAAATAGTTGTAGGTGGCTAGTAGCAACTATATTGGACATGTGGTTTATGGGCCAATATCAGTCTACACTAGAGTCACTCCTTGGCCGGCAACTTGTGGGCTGTGTAGACACAGTTTGCACAGTTAGAAAAACAAACTAACCTGATTTAGTTGCCAACATTTAATAATTAGAACATTTCCGATGAAAAACTTAATTTCTGGCTTCTTTGGAAAGTATCAGGATATCTGAAAACACCAAGCCAACAGTCCTTTAAGGCACCGATTAACTTGAGCTTATCAGCGTTATTTTGTTTTGCTTTGTTTTATTTTACACCCCACCTGTTTTCCTCTTTTGTTTTATCTGCCTGGCTGCCACAGGAATTTGACTTGGGGGTCCCTGTTTGAGAAACAACATTTCAGTTTCACTTTTATGAAAACGAGTTAATTAAACGTCTAATTTTGAGGTGCCTTTTACAAATATCAATTAGAAGCTGCCTCTCTCAGACTGACTAAAAAAGGGGCCCACGTACAGGAAAGCAGTAGCTTCAAGCTCCATCAGAGCAGGACTGCAAACTGGATTCATCATGTTCTAAGTGGACAACTTTGCGACAGTCCTTTTGCCTCTCAGAAACTCAGTTTCTCCCTCTATAACATGAAGCCAATAATGGTAGCTACCTCATAGTGTTCTTATGAGGTTTTTCTGCAGTGAGGTGTATAAAGCACTTGATATCCATGATCAGTAATAAGCTTAAAATTTAGAAAGTAACATTTTCATTTGAGTTATAATTCTTATACTTAGATAACATCAATTTTGGAAGAAACTGGTGAGAACTAAACAGTGCTTGGAAAAAAATGCACCTTTTTGTGAATAAATGAAAAAATACAGTGCTGCAGCCTACACAGAGGAAATAAAATGTTCTTTTCATGTTTCCTGGGTTAAACTCATTGTCATAATCTAATAGATCCCACAAGAAAATAACTGCATTTTGAGCCTGTCAAGATAAAATTGGCTTATTAACACACTTTTCCTTGCTTAGTGGCATTGTTAATTTGGAATTTGAAAGGAACCAAAAAATAGAAAAAGAAATCAAATTCAGGTGGAATTCAACATCACCAAAAGCCCTTAAACATGGGACAATGAATATAAATGTGAGCACAACAAAGGAATTTAGGAAGGAAGAAGTGAAAATGGTCTTCCTGAAAGGTACTATGTGAGGAAAGCAAAAGGAAAGAACATGTATCAGTAGAGGAGCAAAAAACAATGACAACCGCAAACTTTTGCAGAAATCCAGTGGTAAATAAGAAAAAGACTGTATGTTTTAGACTAGTGTCTGCACCATCAGGAGAAGCGATGGCCAGCAGAACTTGTCAGACTTTTAAGGTTACTGATGTTTGGGAAATGGCAGGAATCTAAACTTAAGTGACTATAATCCTCTTAGGATATTTGGTTATTAAAAATTACTTAGGAAACAAATATTTGAGCATGAGCTGAATGCAGGGCGGTGGGAACAACCAGTCGGGGCTCTGCTCTCAAAGAGTTATCATCAAGTTGGGAGAGGTAGGAGAGAACAGAGGCTAGTATATGGGAGATAGATGATGACTGGTGAATTCAGAGGGGCATTGCATAGTCTTTACTTTCTAATAATCCCATGTCTTTCATTTTGAAATGGAGTTTGAAAGATGAATAGATGAATGAGAGTTTACCAGATGGACAATGGGAGAAAGTGATTCCAAGCATAGAGACCAGCATGTTCAAAGGCTCAGAGACTTAAAATACTGAATAAAAGCTGGAGAAAATTTTATTCTCCATAATATGGTGCACAGAGATGGTTGGTGGGATGGCTTATATTACTAGCAAAATTGTGTGTAAGGATTTTGGGATTTTGGAAAGGAGAGGGGACCATGAAGGGAAAACTGAGCATGATGTTGAAATTGTGTGGTATGTGATGTAGTTTTTCCTCTGTGCTACCCCCGATCTAGTAATCCTAGTAGGTTTAAGAGATGCTTGATGTTTGGGAATTATTTGTGGATACCAGTCTTGGGAAGGAGCCAAGGTCATGGGACCAGGGGCAAGAGGACAGACACAAAGAACCACCAAGACCACGGCTGACGTTATGTCATTCTTGTACAAATTTTACGAAGACACCTATTTGGGACTGTGTGGTGGCTTTGTGCAAAAACGAGGCATTTGCAGCCCCACAGCAGGTGCACAGCTTTGAGGGCAAATTGCCAATGTATTGCAGCTCCCACTCATCTCCCTGGCTGCACACCCTTCTGCAGTGCACAGCCTGCTCAACCCTGTGTGGCAACCCCCATCATGAGAAAGTATGCATGGGGGGCGGTTTTTGACCATCCCAGGTCATGGAAGTGGGGTTTAGGCCAAGATCACCTAATCCCTAAAGGATTCAGAGATTATATCACACGTGCATATGTACAGTTTGTTCAGGGAACTCTGAGCAGATCAGTATTTTTGGAAACTATGTTTTTAAAGGACTGTATTTGTTCCTTGGGGCTGCTGTGACACGTTACCAGAACTGGATGGTTTAAAACAACAAAAATTAATTCTGTCACAGTTCTGGAGGCCAGAAATCCAGAAGTTTGAAATCAAGGTATCAGCAGGGTTGGTTTCCCTGGTGGCTCTAAGGGAGTTTTCATCCCATGTCTCTCTCCTGGCTCTGGTGGCTACGGGCAATCCTTGGCAATCCTCAGCTTATAGATGCCATTCAATCTGTGCCTCTGTCTTCACATCATCTGTTCCTCTGTTAGAAGGACACATTGGATTTAGGGCTATGCCTATTACATTTCCAAAGATCTTTTAGCACATTAGGTCACAATCGCAAGTCCTGGGTGGACATATCTTTTGGGGGCCACCATTCAACATACTACAAGGGGAGTCATGGGAAGCCATTAGGCCAGCAAACAGGCAGGAATCTCCCATCTGGTATTGTGTGATCACTGCATTGCTTATTTATACAGTAAGTCCCCTACATATGAACGAGTACCTTTCGGAGAGCACGTTCGTTAAGTCCAATTTGTTCGTTAAGTCCAGCAAAGTTAGCCTAGGTACCCAGCTAACACAATCAGCTATGTAGTACTGTCTGTAATAGGTTTATAATACTTTTCACACAATTAATACATAAAAACAAACACAAAAAATAAAGAAAACATTTTTAATCTTACAGTACAGTAACTTGAAAAGTACAGTAGTACAGTACGACAGCTGACATACAGGGGCACGTTTGTATCTTTGAAGTTCTCAACTAGAAGGATCATATGTAGGGGACTTACTGTATCAGCTTATGTCTCACTGATATTAAAATATTTGTCACTTACTTGATGTTTATTTCGGCCTAGGCAGTCTTTCTTCATTTTATACTGTGTGGCTTGGTTTTACCCTGACAAGGCAATTGTTTCAATCAGAAAAACATAGTTTACATTTATGCATTTCTTATTTCTGAAAGAGGAAAAGTCTCTGAGTTGTTGCTGGGTAGTCTTTGAGTTTAAGCCTGAATCTTCTATTTGCCTAGATCTTGTTTTAAATTGTTGGTATCCTAGAGACATCATTTCCCTACTTATTAGTCTTTGTGGATTGATTTCCATTGAAGTATTAAAACTTTCCCACAATTGATGAATTCTCTTTGGCCCTCTGTATTTCAGAATACTCATAGTCACATGAGCATTCTGAAACACAGAGGCCCATGGGTTTTAAAATTGGAATAAAGAAAAGGCTCTTTTTCTGAAATGGGTTTAATTGCAAAACAAAATAAATTCCTCTCTCATGGAATTAAAGAATGTTAGAGGCAAAAGGTGCTTGTAGATTAATCTAATCTAGCTCACACATTTTACAGACAAAGAAACTGATGCAAGAGAGCTTGGCTTGTCAAAGATCACACAGCCAGAGGGTGAAAGAGAACCCATTTACTTTTACTGCTTACATTTGTAACAGTTGTGAAAATTGAATGCATAGGTAGATACTCTAATGAAATGAAAACTAATTTGAAACAGGCATTTCTATTTCATAAGGATGCATCTAGAATAACCCACCTGGTCTCATGTTTTTTCAGTCACTTAATTCCAAAACCTGAAGACGTTCTCTCTCCTATATTACATCACTATTTAGCATCTTTCTAATTAAATATATCAGTTGAATTAATGAATGCTTTGCTTTTTTGACATTATTTTCTTTCCTTCTGACAATATCTTCCAGTATCTTCTGTTGAACTCCCCTTTATTTGTCCTAGCTTCCTTCAGCTCTTTATTTTCTCCTAAAATCTACCTAATCTTTTACTATTTTTCCTTCCATGGAATAAATGGGAAGGTCAGGGGCCAGGGGTAGGGGGAAACACGGAGGAAAGATGGAAGGGAATAAAGGGAGGGAGAGAGAAATAAGATTCTTCCTAACTTTCTGCTTCTTCTGTTTTCAGATGTCAATATTCTTACAATGTTATGAATTAAAAGAATGAAGCTAAATGTCCACCAACAAGAAAGTTGTTAACTAAGTGGTTCTCAAATTTTGGTCTGTATTAGAATCTCCTCTGAACACTCTTAAATATATGGATGTTTGAGCCAAACACTAGATCTTCTGAATCTAAATATGTATAGGCTTGGACACTGGCAGCAGGACAATCACCAAACTTCACAGGTGATCCTAATGTAAATGCAATTTGTTAATTAATACATTAAATTACTTCATGATACAGTCATACAGAAGAATACTATGCAGCCATCAGAAAAGATAATGTAGATCTATATGAATTGACAGTGATAAGTGTCCATAATATGGGAGTGAAAAGGTCAGGTTAAAGAATAATACATTTAAGATGATTTCATTTATTTTTGTAATATATATCATACGTGTAACATTTGCAATATATAGCATATTATGTAATATGTATGTATATAAGTATAATGTCTAAAAAAATATAGAGCCAGTGTTCTATGGTGGTGTTAAGAGACTTCTACTCTTTGTTCAATATCTTTCTGTTTTCCAATTTTTATAATGAGTCTATTATGATCCATGGATAATTGGGGGAGAATATCAAAATAAGAAACTGCCTAGAAGCTCCTGTCCTTAAATGACAACGTCAGGGAGGCTTCTGCAAAGGGTTAAGTTAATTAATACCATTTAAATAATTTACTACTGTGAAAAATGTTTTATTCATCTCTTTTCCGGCTTACTCTTTTCAAATATTCTAAATCACGCATAGCACATGTTTAACTTATACTGTAAATTAACCCTTTCATCTAGAACAGGGAAGAATACAAAATTCTCTGCCCATCTTACTCATTGTGGTAAAAGCAAAAACTCTTAATGAGGTCAGTTGATCAGCTTCTATGAGTGAGAAAACAATAAAATGGTCATCTTTCAAGACAGGTACACTGGGTCACAGGCACTAGTGAAGTATTTTACCATGTACTGACACTATAGTATCTTCCCGTTGCGGAGCACAGGCCCCGGACGCGCAGGCTCTGCGGCCATGGCTCACGGGCCCAGCCGCCCCGCGGCATGTGGGTTCTTCCCGGACCGGGGCACGCATCCGTATCCCCTGCATCGGCAGGCGGACTGTCAACCACTGCGCCACCAGGGAAGCCCCACTGAATGTTTAAAAAAACTTTAATAAATCAATTGATCATTTCTCATAGATAGAGGTATAGTTAATCATTTTGGGTGCCTGAGTAAAAAGTTTAGGAAAAGTTGACTTACATATTTTTATTTGCAAAGTAAATAGCTTCCCAGCTTCTTCTGTGTTGCCACTCCTATGAAGAGAGAAAAAGTATGGACTAGTAGTGCCTATTTATGTTTCTCTGTGCTGTTTCCTCCTGCCTTTTATCCATCTCCCCTACACACACCAGGGCCACATGAATAAATGTCTGTTCAAGATGGAAGTTCATAAATAAGCGACTCTTGCGATTTACTCATGTTACATGGTTAGTATTTCTCACAGAGCAGTCAGTGAGCACCTCTTACTGAATTAGTACAGTTCTCAGAGTTATCTTTATGGTACTGCTATTGTTTCTGATTTGTTCTGTTTCAGCACTTTCAGCTCAGGGATATTAAGCCAAAGACAGGCTTGAGTATATTGTTATTGGTTATTAACATTAATATTTTCTAAAAAACACTAAAGTCAATTATAGGAATATGGAAATATGGAGGTTTCTTAAAAGTTATATAAGGTTCCTGATAGTAAATGTTTTATGTATATGATATATACATAATAATATAATAGATGTATAGTATGGATGTATATATACACATACAACACATTTATACACACCATATGTATGTATATTTATTCCCTCTGTGAATAGTGTTACATTTTCTTTTACAGGGTATGAAACTTAAAATATCTAATATTTATTGAGCACTTACTATGTTCTAGGTATGCTGTCTCATTTAACCATCATAAATGTCTAAATATAATTTTCAAGAAGCTAAAGACATGATTATCATTCCAATATAGTACGAACACATGCTAAAAGATTTATTAACTCATTAATGAGAGAGTCAGCAAGATAATAAAGCTGTTCAAGGAGTATATTGAAGAACTGGGTATTTATAGGCATTTAAGAGGAATGTTAGAATAAGATTGATCAATAGGGCAATTTAAAAACCAAAAAAACCTTTGGGGCCATCTTTTCCACCCAACAGAAATTACTTGTGGTTCCGCTGTACCTACCTTCAAGTTAGCACTTATATCCAAAGAGTCTAAGATCTTTTCGTTTGTTTGTTTGTTTACAATGACAGATAATTTATTATTCAACAAAAACTGAGGCATAAGGACTCAAGTAAAGAAATTAACAGAAAATATTTTACAAGGGACCTTGAAGAGAGAGCCCAACTAAAACAAAATTAATGCTTTACCATATACTACAATAGGGATTGAAAAAACAAAGTTTTCCATTTCACAAGGAGTCTAAGATCTTAATTCATGTACAAATCATGCAAAAAGGGCTGTGCAAAAGTCAAACAAAGGAATGTTACCGTAGATAACGAAATAATCTGTGAGTGGGCTGATTAAACAGTGCCCCAGTATGATACTGAAAGCACGTGCTGAACTCTTTGCCTTATAGACAAGTTTTAGATAATATCTTTTAACACACCCCGTTGTGTAAATACTTTTATTATCCTCATTAATTTGGTAGAGTTAAGAAGATAAGTCAGATTCAAATATGCTAAATCACATCTATTTTATAAGGCAGTAAAACAATCTGTTTTGGGGGGGTTTTTTGACTGTGTTGGGTCTTCGCTGCTGCACGCGGGCTTTCTCTAGTTGCAGCGAGTGGGGGCTACTCTTTGTTGCAGTGCGCAGGCTTCTTCTTGCAGTGGCTTCTTTTGCTGCAGAGCATGGGCTCTAGGTGCGGGCTTCAGTAGTCGTAGCACGTGGGCTCAGTAGTTGTGGCGTGTGAGCTTAGTTGCTCTGCAGCATGTGGGATCTTCCTGGACCAGGGTTCAAACCCGTGTCCCCTGCATTGGCAAGCGGCTTCTTAACCACTGTGCCACCAGGGAAGCCCGCAATCTGAGTCTGAGCAGGTCCGCTCTATTCTACATTCCCATCAATAAATTGAGAATAGCTATAGCCATAGAGTTTCATATTTATTACTTAGCTTTTGACTTGTTTGACTGATTTTGCATTGTTGTATCTGTGATTTTTTTTAACAGAATTGCTTAAACAATGTCATTTATTTATTTATTTATTCATTCATTTATTTACTTATTTGCTGCACAGCACAGCATGCGGGATCTTAGTTCCCTGACCAGGGATGGAACCCGTGCTCCCTGCAGCAGAAGCCCAGAGTTTTAACCACTGGACCGCCAGAGAAGTCCCTAACTGTGATTTTTAAATGACAGGCCATGCCAAATTTTGGTGGGTAAACAGAATATTAATATAGAGTTATGTCTATAAAGATTTAACTTTGTATGCCTATGTACATTTCTCTAAATATCTCTTTCAAATTGTAAATTAATTACAAATCATGTGGTTCTTTTCACTTCGCCAAAACCCTGGGTCACTTAGCCCAGTTGATTATTTAATGTATTGTATAAATGAGGTCGATATGGATTGCTTGACTTTAACATGAACAAACTCTTCAATGACCACTGCCTGCATCCCTAAACCGATTGGTTAATTCACAAATATGTATTAGTGGTGAGAAGAGAGTAAAAGCCTACATAGAATGTTTTCTAAAGATGCAACCCATCATCACTCTTAGAAAAACAAATCCAGATACCTCACTTTATCAGATTTTATATATTTGGGATAAGGCATGTCAAAAACTGTACTAAGGATGGATACAGGCCTTTTTTGATATGAAAAAGCTCTCTTATGACCCTTTATAAAAGATCTTAGTTATGCTTACCCACTTCTATGATTCCTATGTGTCTTAAAGACCACAGGGTTCTTCAGATTATTAATTATAAAATTATTATTGATGATGACTATTATTTGTATTTGATGTTCTGATTTACCATTTACTGCAAAACTTGTAGGACTAGATTTTCACATTCAGTTTTTGTTGTCATTAATGTTGTTTTTGTTGAAAATAGAGAAATCAAAGAAGGATTAAAGTCCCAGGCCTGGGTACATGATTTATGATGACAGAAAAGTTTGATGGTTAGTTGTCCTGAATCATAAAGCACTGATTCTCAACTCTCAGAATAGTATTTAAATCTCTTAACCCTGCTGATACGCAAAAAAGCCAGTGCAAATTAGTTGCTCAGAGCTTTACATATTTCTCCATATGGATTCTTAGACATTTGCGGAACATACCTGAGTCAGGTCTGTCCTCAAATACATTTATTGGGCTCTTGTCTAATTCTATTTATATAACACTGTTTCCCCAGGTGTCCTCAGAGCTCTAGCTATTTAGACTCCCTCTTTTCTTAATACTGGCGCGATCTCTGACCTCAAATATGGTGAAAATCAGCATTCCTCCTACACCGCTGAAGACTTTCTAGGGGCTTATGCTTTTCAAAGTCAGGGCTTATGCCTTTCAAAGTCAGGTTCTGTCCCAATTTGTGGTTTAGGATGAAATTTGTTTTTTATGTCTGTCCAACTGTAACTCTTCTTTACTCTCAGGCCTAACAGGAAGCAGGAAGCAGAGGTCCCCCTCCTTTAATCTCTCCCACCCACTCTATCCAGTAGCATAAGCACAAGTTTTTCTGAAGGATTGGGGTAACACAGAACTGCGTGTACAGAGCCTGTTCTTCAATTCTGCGTCGTCCTCGTCTTTTTTCTCCTCAAGGCTCAGCTACCCAGCCTTTTCTGGACCCCTGTATCTCTCCTCAAATTCTTCACTTCTTCCCACTTTCTACCCATTCCTGGGTTCCCTCGCCCTCTCCATTATTCTTAGTTTGTTATGAAAACAATTTTTTCTTTTGCTTTAAATCATTTTTCTTTCTTTTTTCTTTTCCAACCCCCTTTTCTTCTGCCAGGATGACCTACCAAGAGGCTTTGCTAAACAAGAGTTTTCTGCCTAAATTCTGCCACCAGCTAGTTTTTAAATAATTAAAAAAGAAAAAAAAAATACACACACACATATATAGTTACAAAAATTTCAACAATAAATAAATATAAAAATTTATAAATAAATTTATAAATTTATTTGTAAGTTTATAAAAATAAAAGAATAAATAAAAATTAAAAATAAAATACATAAAAATAAAATAAATAAAAAGAATGCAGAGAAAGTATGATTTCCTTTTAACCCATACTGCAAAGACCCCTATTCTTACATGATTCTCTTTTCCAAAGGCCCCTCATGGCAGATTTTTGAGTGCTTAAGTATGTGTATAACTCCACTTTTCAAAAAATAGAGCACTGTGTATCTTCCATTTTCCCCTCCAGATCTACTCTCTACTTTCGCTCCCTGATCAGAGCTCTGTAATGGATTTATCCTTGGACTCCCTCACTTCTGGCTTCAGCTTGGAAGATCTAAGTGGGAGAAGAGAGAGGTGGGCCTTGGCCTGGCTTCCTAAGGTCCCCCTGGTGTCTCTCTCCAACTACCCTCTCTTTCCAGTTCTGGTAACTGGGCCTTTCCTTCACCTCTTCAGGCCTATTGGTGGTTACTGTGCCTTGTAGTACTATCTCTAGAGGTTTCTCCACACCCCACCCAGAACTTATAAACAGTTTCCTTTGAAAACTCCTTAGATATTCAGTTTGAGTGTTGCCTCCTAGAATCCTAAAGATGAAATGGGAGCACCAAATGCACAATTTTCTGGAGCTTTAGATGTCAGGCTGTAGCAACACATATGAAACTTATCTTAGGCCTTTGCAAGCATAATTTTCAATTGTGCTGATTTGATTTATCTACCCAATCACCTACTGTTGGCAGTTAGGTTGTTTCCAGTCTCCCTATGTTTATAATGTTGCTGCAAACATATAGCCTTGTGTTTATATCTTTGCACATATGTACAAGTAGGACTGCAGGATAATTTTTTAACTTAGTAATTGCTGTACCAAAAACTATATGCATTTAAAACATTAATAAAATGCTGACAATTGCCCCTTTAGAGGTTTGTATAAGTTTATACTGCCACTGATAGTATCTTGCCAATACAATTTATTCTTTGCCAAACCAGTAAGTGGAATATGGTATCTCATTGCCATTTTAATTCACATTTTTTAAAATTTTGAGTAAAAGATAAAAACTTTCTATTTAAAACTATTTTTTGCCATGAGAACTTCCTTTCTCTATATCTCTTATTGATATGTAAGTGCTTTTTTTATACTAATAGAATTAATCCTTTGTTTCTTTTGTGCATTTCAAATATTTGTTTTCAGATTGTCCTTGATTTTTAACTTTGCTTACGGAACATTCCAATGAACAAAATTGAAATTTTGTTTAGCAACATTTCTCAATCATTTCTTTTAATGTCTTAGTTAGAAAGACCTTCCTCATTCTGTGACAATCAAAAATTCACTTTTTTTTCTTCTAGTATTTTTTTACCATTTCACTTTTTATATTTAAAACTTTAAACTCTGGAAATTTTTAGTGTAAAACATTAATGGGTCTAGTTTCTTCCAGATGTTAGCATTGTTCCTTCTCCATTTAATGACTAATCTTGTCCATTTTTCATGACTTGAAAAATACTACTTTTATAGGTATTGAATTTCCACTTTCATTTGAGTCTAATTCCAAATTTCTATTTTGTTCCCTTGTTTTGTTAGCCTAAGTTATTAGTTGTAATAGTTTATGTTATGTTGTAATATAAATTATTCTTGAAATATCAGTTGATTAATAAAACAAAGGTTCATTTCTTGCTCAGACTTCATGTCAGTGTGGTTCGGTAGGTTCAGATAGGTGTGGGGGGGGACTTTGCTCCACATGGTGACTCAGAGATCAAGGCTGATGGATGCACCACCATCTTATGACACCAGAGATAATCTCTGGAGTCTAAAATATGATCAATTTTATAAATGTTCCATAAGCACTTGAAGCAAAACCATATTCTTTATTACAGAGTATGGAGTTTCATATATATAGTTTAGTTAAACCTATATTATTAAGTATATCATTTTGTTCCTCTATATTTCTATTCATGTCTACATGACTATCTTAGGCTTAGAAGAGCAAATTAAAGTATTTTTCTTCTCTTCAATTTTTCTTATTTCTTTAGTTTTGGCTGAATAATTTTTTTTCAATACTTTTTAATTGAAGTATCATTGATTTACAATGTTGTGTTAACTTCTGCTGTACAGCAAAGTGATTCAGTAAAATAATTTTTTAAACATAACTTCTCTAAATTAAAAAAATTATTGAGTTTTATACATATTGTAAAGCACACACATATTATGTGTAGAGACTGATGATTCTTTTTTTTTTTTTTTTTGCGGTACGCGGGCCTCTCACTGTTGTGGCCTCTCCTGTTGCGGAGCACAGGCTCTGGACGCGCAGGCTCAGCAGCCATGGCTCACGGGCCCAGCCGCTCCGCAGCATGTGGGATCTTCCCAGACCGGGGCACGAACCCGTGTCCCCTGCATCGGCAGGCGGACTCTCAACCACTGCGCCACCAGGGAAGCCCTTGTTTCCTTTTTATGCCTTGTTGTACTAGGTAGAACTTCCAGTATGATGCTGAAAATGTGTGGTGAGAGGGAACACCTTTGCCTTGTTCCTCATCTTAGTGGGAAAGCTTCGAGTTTCTCACCACTAAGTATGATGCTAGATGTAGGTTTTTTTGTAGATAGTCTTTATGAAGTTGAGGAAGTTTTCCTCTATTCTTAGTTTACTATGAGGTTTTTTATTTTTTATCATTAATGGGTGTTGGATTTTGTCAAATGCTTTTTCTGTATCTATTGATATCATCAGTAATTTTTATTTTTTAGCCTGTTGATGTGATGGATTACATTAATTTGTTTTAAATATTGAACCAGCCTTGCATACCTGGGATAAATCCCTCTTGGTCATGGTGTATAATTCTCTTTAGACATTGTTGGATTTGATTTGCTAATACTTTGTTGAGGATTTTTGCATCTATGTATGTGAAAGATATTGGTCTGTAATTTTCTTGTTTTGCAATGTCTTTGGTTTTGGTATTAGTATAATGCTGGCCTCATTGTATGAGTTAAGAAGTATTTCCTCTGCTTCTAACCCTTGGAAGAAATTGTACAAAATTGGTGTCATTTCTCCCTTGGAAGTTTGGTGGAATGCACCAGTGAACATATCTGGGCCTGGTGCTTTTTGTTTTGGAAGGTTATTAATTATTAATTCAATTTATTTAATAGGTATAAGCTTATTCAGATTGTCTGTTTCTTCTTGTGTTTGTTTGGTAGCAAGTGTCTTTCAAGAAAATGATCCCTTTAATCTAGGTAATCAAATTTGTGGGCATAAAGTTATTCATAGTATTCTTTTATTATCCTTTTAATGTCCATGTCATTTCTGATATTAGTAATTTGTGTTAACATTTTTTAATGGTTACCTTATAATTTACCATATACATTTACAACTAATCCAAGTTCACTTTCAAATAACAATATACCACTTCACAGGTTGTGTGAGTACCTTACAATAATAAAATAATCCAATTTATCCCTCCTGTCCCTTGTATCATTGTTGTCATTCATTTCACTTATATATAAGCAATGTAACCAAATACATTGTTGCTATTATTATTTTGAACAAATTTTTATGTGTTAGATCAATTAAGAATAAGAAAAATAAAAGTTTTTATTTTACCTTTACTTATTCCTTCTTTGGTGCTCTTCCTTTCTTTACGTATGTATGGGTTTCTGACCTTTATTATTTTTCTTCTTTCTGAAGAACTCCTTTTAACATTTCTTGCAAGGTGGGTCTACTGGAAACTAATTCCCTCAATTTTTGTTTGTCTGAGAAAGTCTATTTATTCTTCACTTTGGAAAGATAATTTCACAGGGTAGAGAATTCTAAGTTGGTTTTTTTTTTTTTTTTTCTCAACATTTAAAATATATCACTCCGCTCTCTTCTTGCTTGCATGGTTTCTGAGCAGAAATCAAATGTGATTCTTAACTTTGTTCCTCTATAGGAAAGGTATTTTTTTCCTCTGGCTCCTTTCAGGATTTTTTTCTTTATCTTTGATTTTCTGTAGTTTGAAAGTGATATGCCTAGGTGTAGTTTTTTTTGGCATTTATCTTGCTTGGTGTTCTCTGAGCTTCCTGGATCTGTGGTTTGGTGTCTGACATTAATTTGGGAGATATTCTCAGTCATTATTGTTTCAAATATTTCTTCTTCTCCTTTCTCTTTTACTTTCCCTTCTGGTATTCTCATTATGTGTATGTTGTCCCACAGTCCTTGGATATTCTGTTTTTTTTTTCAGTCTTAGTTTTATTTGCTTTTCAGTTTGGGGGGTTTCTATTGACATGTCTTCAAGTCTAGAGATTCTTTCCTCAGCTGTGGCCATCCTACTAATAAGCCCATTAAAGGCATTCTTCATTTTTGTCAAAGTGTTTTTTATCTCTAGCATTTCCTTTTGCTTCTTTCTTAGGATTTCCATCTCTCTGCTGACATTGCCCATCTGTTCCTGCATGCCATCTACTTTATTCAATAGAGCCCTTAGCATATTAATCATAGTTGTTTTAAATCCTCTGTCTGATCATTCCAACATCCCTGCCATGTCTGGCTCTGACACTTGCTCTGTCTCTTCAAATTGTGTTTCTTACCTTTTAATATGCCTACGAATTTTTTCTTGATAGCTGGACATGATGTACTGCATAAAAGGAACTGCTATAAGTAGGTCTGTAGGAATGTGGTGGTGAGGTGTGGGGGAAGGAGAAGTGTTCTATAGTCCTATGATTAGCTCTCAGTCTTTTAGTGAGCCTGTGCCTCTGGGCTGTGAACTTCACAAGTGTTTCTCAGTTTTTTTTCCTCCCCCTTAGGTGGGACCAGATGACTAGAGCTGACTGGAGTTGGATAGTTCCTTTCCCCAGGTCGGTTAGGCTCTGATAATGCCCCAACCAGTTAGGCTCTGGTTAACTAGTTTCTCCTGAGGGCAGGCCTTGTTAAGAACAGAATGCTCTCCTGGAATCATGAGGAGATTTTCCTCTGTTATTTATTATGAGAACATGTTTGAGCTCCTGGGGATGAAATTCACAGAAGTGTGGGGTCCTCCATGACTGGGTCCCCTGAAGTTTTTAACTCTCACACTTGTTCATACTGAGCCTCCAGCAATTTGTCAGTTATGGTTCAGGTTTTCCTACTCCAGCACTGATTCCCTTGGTGGTTTCTGTTCACCACTTTCTGCTCTGGGAAGCCGTGGCTGTTTCTCCAAACTTGGGGACAGCAGCTTGTCCTGTGTCTTCATCTCTCTTAAGGATCCAATAAGAGTTGTTGACTTTTTCAGTCTGTTCAATGTTTTACTTGTCTTTCGGACAAAGTAGCAATTTCTAAGCTCCTTATGTGGAAACCAGAAGTCCTGTCTCTGATATTTTTGTTTTGTTTTTCTTTCATATTGGTTTTGTGCATTTCCTTTTCAGTTTATTCATGGGTATTATTTACATATATTTGCTGCTGTTCTTGTGATCTTTTTGTTGTGGTTGTTTATTGTATAATCTCACAGGTTAATGTTTGTGCCAGGTAACTTTATCAAATTTTATCAATTTTGTAATATAATCAGGTAATTTATATCTTCTATTTGCTATATATCTTATATTTTATTTTATATTAATTAATTAATTTTTTTGGCTGCACCACACGGCTTGCGAGATCTTAGTTCCCTGACCAGGGATTGAACCAGGGCCCTGGCAGTGAAAGTGCCAAGTCCTAACCACTGGATAGCCAAGGAATTCCCTATCTTTATATTTTAAAAGAAAGCATATGCTATATGTATAACAATGATTTATATATTGAATATTCTATCGTATTACCCTATTACTAGGGTTTTTCTCTATGCTCTGAGCGCCATCATATGTTCGACCCATGACGTACCAGTGGAATACACTGCTACCAAACATAAACAATGAGTAATGTCCTAGCCATCCTGAGATGAGTAATTCTATAATGTGTATTGTTTTCTCTGCTCTAGCTTCTCCTGGGATTTATTTATGTTATAAATTTATTTATTTATTTATTTACTTTTGGCTGTGTTGGGTCTTTGTTGCTGTGCGCGGACTTTCTCTTGTTGCAGCGAGTGGGGGCTACTCTTCATTGTGGTGCACAGGTTTCTCATTGTGGTGGCTTCTCTTGTTGCAGAGCACGGGCTCTAGGTGTGCAGGCTTCAGTAGTTGTGGCATGCGGGCTCAGTAGTTGTGGCTCATGGGCTTAGTTGCTCTGCGGCATGTGGGATCTTCCCGGACCAGGGCACGAACCCGTGTCCCTGCATCGGCAGGTGGACTCTCAACCACTGCGCCACCAGGGAAGCCCTGGCAGGTGGATTCTTAACCACTGCGCCACCAGGGAAGTCCATCCTGGGATTTATTTTGAGCTCTGGTAAATAATTCTGACACGAATTGACTTCCAAAGGTATGGTGCCATAGCACTCTACCTACTACAAAGGAATAGGGTGAAGGACCAGGCACTAGGTTAGAATAAAAATTTTCTGGCAACTTGTGATGTTTTTAAGGAAATGCTTTAGGAAGCAGATGATAAAGAAGATTAGGAGGTTGGTAGAAATCTTTTGACATTTTGAAGGACATCCTAAACATTGTTAGAAGCTGAGATGATTGGGCAATTGCTTAAGTACAATGCTTAAAATACTTCTCCATAGGAACTATAGGACTCTGTATAATTAAGTCCAGTTAGAGCTCTAATTTCTAGGAATGTATCCCCATGCTGAACTATGTGTGTATATATATATTTTTGAGTGGCTCTTTATTAATCTCTCCTATTAGATCTAATGTGTTTTCCAGTTAATGCTCTTTATGGTAATCATAAACTTATAAATAACAATAATTTTTTTATCACTTTCTTTCCACTATTTTTACCCTTTAATTTTATTTTCCACGTGCATTGGCTAATTCCTTCCAATCCATATCTTTTCATGATTCTAATGAGTAAGATTCTACATTAATCATACCGATGCAATTTGCTTGAGATAGCTCTTTACAAAATAGAACATATCCTCAACACTATTTTATGAAGAGTTTCAACATCAGAAATTTTTTAATTGTACCAAATGCTTTTCCAGCCTCTATAGGAGATACTTTATGCCAATAAATTTATGAAAAATTGCTCAATCCCACTAGCCCTCAGGAAAGTGAAAATTAAAACCAAAATGAGCCACCATTATATTCTACCTGAAATGCTAATATTAATAAGGTTGACTATACTAAGTGTTGGTGAGGTGAGCAGCTTGAACTCTCGCTGCTGATGAGGTTGTGAATTGGTATAATCATTTTGAGAAACTGTCTGCCATTATCTCTGAAATCTGATCATGCACATATAAAACCGAGAATTTTGACTACCAGGTATATAACCAAAATGAAATGCATAATAAGTTTATTTTATTCATAATTGAGTCAAACTGAAAAGCCATGTCCTTTAATAAATAATAAGATAGGTAAATAAATTGTCCTATATTTATACATTTACCTACTTAACAAAAGA
This sequence comes from Delphinus delphis, assembly GCF_949987515.2. Classification (NCBI taxonomy): domain Eukaryota; kingdom Metazoa; phylum Chordata; class Mammalia; order Artiodactyla; family Delphinidae; genus Delphinus; species Delphinus delphis. The sequence goes on along the minus strand of NC_082695.1, from coordinate 46,501,571 downwards.
CACTTGTTTTTTTTCTTTGACCTAATACGTTATGCTAATAATTTGCCTAATGTTGCCAGGTTCTTGCATTTCTGGGGCATTCCTTACTGGTCATGGTGAATTGGTATTATTCATACTTTTCAGGCTGAAAATATTTTGGTTTCTTTCTTTCTTTTAGTTAGCTCTGAGGTATCTAAAGTTCTTATGTTTTCACATCTTGCTACAATAACTTACATCAAGCTTGTTACTATGAACTTGTGGATTTTAGCAAGTCAGGACCTTAGTATTCCAAAATTCCCTTTCCAGACACAGAAACACCGAAATCCTTTGTCAAATTTACCTGAAACCTATTTCTCACTTCAACATTTACCCATTTAAGCTCTGAAACCAGTATTTTTCCCAGAGTGATTTAGTCACAGACTGAGAAAATCCTATGAGACTTATGTTAAATATGAAAATAAATGGATAGAAAATGGCCTACCAGTGTCCTTCACTAAAAGCTATTCTATATCATAATTCAATTTCTTAAAATGCTGTTGTCTGCCACAGCTATAGGATTCTTAATGTGGTAGAAGAACACTGTCATAGGATACTCCTTTCACCTACATATTTTATCCTCTACTTTTATGAGTCATTCACCTATGGAGATGGCTCTTTTGATAAAATGCTCTGGATGAGATAAGGTGAACTAACTTGTACTCATCGTTACACTAAACCCAAAAGAATATACATAATAGTGTAAAAGTTAAGACTGTGTTAATTCATTCATTCAATAATTATTTACTGCCCTGCTTTTGTACTAAGTTCTGGGAAACTACTATATATCATCAAAATAGAATCGTGTTCAGGAAATGACTTCTTAAAAAATCCAACGACTGAGGGTAGGCTATTTTGACTATAACAAGCAGATTATTTTAACTGCATCAAGTAACAGGAGTTTTTTTCCCTTCTTTTTATTATGGATATGTGTATTAATAAGGAAGATCTCTCTCAGAGTTACCTAGGACTAACTGCTGTTTAGAATTCAAGGCTGCTCTAGGAATGTGGATATTTGTTTTGTCTGTTCAGTAGCCAAGTTTATGGGCCTTCCCTCTAGGGTTGACTGGTCCAGCTGGTGTGCACAACACCCGAGGTGCCTGTGTATCTGGGTTACATATGTGCAGAGACTTTGATTTCCCTCAGCTTTCAGGCAGGCTGGATACAGAGGAAGCCTCAAGCAAGTCGAGAGGCAGCCTCTATGTTTACCATGGAGAGAGCCTGAATAGCATCCTCTCCATGTAAGGCACAGGGCACTGCCTGGTATGTGAGTCAACTACTCTTTCAATCTCCTCTCTCTCCTTTTTATTGTATTTTCCTCTACCTTCCAACTTCATAGTTTTCCGAACAGATTCTCATTCCATTGCCATTGGGCAGGCTTCTTTTTCCAGGGGGCAAGTCAGTGGCTAGTGCCCCGCAGCTCAGATTCCCTTGAAGGGGAAACTAGCAATCTGTTGAATATACCTAGCATTAAGCTGAGCAAAAGAATGGATGAAGCAAACACAATCTATTCATTTTCTCATTAAACACAATCTATTCATTTTTCTCATTTTGACTTAACAACTGATGACAAGCAAGAATGAAGACAGTTGGGTCCTAACTTTATGTACCATGTAGTACAATTTATTTGGTTCCTGATACAGATGTCTGAGACAAAATTGGTAGAGAAAGTTTGAAAAATGGATTGCATATATTTACTTCTGGAAATATTTAAAATACACACTAAATCAAATATTTGCCCTGATAGGCAAAGGAATTCGTGTGAAAATGAGAGCTGGTGCTGTTTGTGGAAAGGGCACTGAATGAAGCTGATAACATCTTGGCTCTCTCCTCAGCTCTGTTACTGATCACCATGTGACCTGAGGCCAGATATTGTACCTCACTGTGCTTTAGTTTCCTCATGCCCAAATGATATAATAATACTTGCCATATCTCCCCCAAAGGGATGTTATGAAACGATAGGAAAAGTGGTTTGAATACTTGAAAATGCTACAGGGCATTCTTATGATGTGGAAGAATGATCTTGGATTCAGGATGAAAGGATTAAGGCAATTTAAGATGAGTATGAAATTTGGGTCAACTGCTGAACTGAGGGTTGTTGGCACTACGGTGGTTTTCTTTTTCAAATTTAACTATAATAGAGTATTATTAAGTTCTGGATTATTTCATATATGTAAGATTATTAAAATCTAGCTTTAAGGTGATTATGTTTGATCTCAAATGTAAGAAATTTAAGATTTCTTTAATATAACTTAAATAAGAGATAGGGACTATTATTTTTCTCTCAGCAGAACTCTATATTTATATTGGAAATCAGTGGGAAAATGGGCTTTATTTAAGGGAAGTTTCCGTACCACAACAATATTTTGGAATACATATTCCATTTTATGAATCATGCCAATGTCTAACTCATACAATCTATGTTCCAATTATGTAAGTAAAAAAATTCAACTGTCTAAGTACAATCTATCAACCTAACAATTTTCTTTAACTGAAGCTCAGATGCTGAGACCATGTATTTAAAAATATAAAATTGCTATATTTAATCAGTGATTATAATATGGAGGTCGGAGCCCTAAGCAATCATAAAACTGAGATCTACGTGCTCTTTCATTCTTTTTTCTCCAATTCACAAGAAAAACAAACTTACTGATTTTTATTTTACCAAGGTTACGAGCAAGTCCAAAACACTTAATGGATATTGTTTATCCTAGCCCAGACCAAGTAAAATGTCATCCATCTCATTAAACAAGTACATTTCTCTTTTTGTGGTAATTACAATCTCAGTAATGTATTTCTTTTTTTGTTTGTTTGTTTGCGGTATGCGGGCCTCTCACTGTCGGGGTCTCTCCCGCTGCGGAGCACAGGCTCCGGACGCGCAGGCTCAGCGGCCATGGCTCACGGGCCCAGCCGCTCCGCGGCATGTGGGATCTTCCCGGACCGGGGCACGAACCCGTGTCCCTTGCATCGGCAGGTGGTCTCTCAACCACTGCGCCACCAGGGAAGCCCAATGTATTTCTTTTTTAAAAATATTATTTATCTATTTTTAAAATTTTTTGCTGCATTGGTCTTTGTTGCTGCACGCGGGCTTTCTCTAGTTGCGGCGAGCGGGGGCTACTCTTCATTGCCGTGCGCGGGGCTTCTCATTGCAGTGGCTTCTCTTGTTGCAGAGCACGGGCTCTAGGCGCGTGGGTTTCAATAGTTGTGGCGCACGGGCTTAGATGCTCCGCGGCATGTGGGATCTTCCTGGAACAGGGCTCAAACATGTGTCCCCTGTATTGGCAGGTGGATTCTTAACTACTGTGCCACCAGGGAAGTTCCTCAATAATATATTTCTGATTAACATAAATAGAAAACCATTAGTTGTAACTTATTCAGTTTGATACCCAAATATTTAAGAGCACAGGGTCTCTAGTGGACAGAAAATAGCAAAAGGAATAGTTGGTGGTACTAAACGTAGAACAAAGCAGGTACGTGAAATTTACTGTGTCTTGCTACTGTAAGTAGCATGTCTTATGATTTTATGTTTAAGGTCTCTTCGTTATAAAATGAAACTTAGTAGATTTTTGTAAGGTCACTCCTCTGCTGTGGGCCTTACCTGGCTCCTAAGGAAGTATCAGGTGATAATCTGGGCTTGAAAAGGTTTGGCTCTGAGTATTTCATTGACCTTTGCTTTACAAATGAACTGAGACCCTGAGGCATCCTTCAGACCATTAGAGACTGAGACTTCATGGCTGAATCAGTAGGAAATTTGGTTTTTAAATAGGAAGAGACCAGCATAACTTGTTAGTTGGCAGAGAGTAATCTAAAGGAGAGATTAAAAAAAAAAATTAACAAATATTCAAATAGTGCTTACTAGGTACCAGGCTCTCCCAAGCTTTTTAGAAGAATTAACTCATTCAGTTTAATCCTCACAACAACCCTAATAGGCACTATGGTTATCTTCTTTAGCTGATGAGAAAGTGGAGGCACAGGGAGCTTTAAGTAACTTTTGAGGTCACTTGACCTGAGTAACTGGGATCCAACCGTAGGCTGCCTGGCTCTAGAGGCCTGGCTACCTCCTTCTGTGGCTGGTGAACAACAATGCTAAAGGGTGCACCGACTAATCTGGTTTTCTGGTACTTGCTTAACTCCAGGGGAGAACTAATCATTTTTAACAATTACCATGTTAAGAGATACCAATGGCAGTCATCTATGCTAGCCAAGCACATCTGTACACAGACTTCATATTTCTTAAAATAAGATTAATCATCAATTTCTAAGATGTTAATACTTCCCACTTAGTTTCATAGTAAACTTTCTTTTCAAAAAGCCAATTTTTCCTTAGAAGAATTATCCATTGCCAAGACAGCACAGTGGTATTAGCATTATAAACAACAGTTGAACTGGTGCAAATAAAGAGAGATAAAAGTCAGCAGGGTCAGAGGGGGAAGTACTACAACTTTGCTTCCTCACCACTCATGGATTTCTTTCTTTTGCATACGTATTTTTTTACAAGTGAGTTTTATCTACATATTTTTTTACAAGTGAGTTTTATCTCCTATTTAATATGTTGCTCCATTTTGTATTTCAGATTTCCCTCAAGCATCTAAAAATGTTACAAAACAGTGTCATTTCCTTTCACATTAAATATCAAATTAGCCAGAGAAGTTCAGTAACTTGTAAGTACTCCAAAAAGCAAAATATTAAGAAATGAAGTTGAACTGGTGATTCCATCCAGTCAACTGTCTAAAGGGAGGTAAGGAAACATCTTAGGTGCCAGACATCATATTTAGCATTTTACACAGTAACCCGGTTTAATCCCATAGACTTGAAAGCTGGTATCACACCCACCATTTGAAGGCTGAGAAGAGAGGCTTGCAGAGGGTAGTGGCTTGGCGTGAGTTTCAGTTAATAAAAGCCCTTGGTGGAATTATAAACTCAGGTGTTACAGGCTCCACAAAGCATAGTACTATCTCAGAGACGATGGAAGGCATGGGTCTCTTGCTAAGAAGGTACCATATTTGCTGGCAGTCAAGTGGTGTTCAATACTGCTGCATCTGGAAATAGCAAATAATGGCAGTAGGGGGCATCCAGCCACTTTCTACATGATTAGCTGCAAAAGAAACAACTACAAACACACGTTGGAAAAATGCGATATAGCTAAGGACCAGCTAGTAGGAAAAAGTAGCTTTTGAACAAAGGGTAGACTACGATCTAGGAGGTGCATTAAAGCAATTTGCCCATTGAAGCTGGTTGGTGCTGCAGCGCTCAAGGGCCTATTGGCTGCACAGAAGTCTATTCCTCCCCGTCTGAACGGATACAGCTAAAGTAGGGCTATTCAGTGCTCACCTTCAGATGGGAAGGCAAGTCCTATTATAAGAGATATACACAGATCCGTATCACATCCTGACAGTATGTTTCTATAGAAAGTGCGGGATGGGAGGTTCCATTAATCTAGTACTGGAAAACACCTTGTTCCCGGAGCGCGTATTTTGGGAGGAACGCACACTACACCACAGAAGCTTCCTCCTCGAGATAAAGACACAGCATCTTTCATTATCGATCCCCAGAGTGGAACGTATCCAAGGCTCAAGACGCGTCCCTCAGCCCCCTGCAGCACTGGAAGCGCCGGGGTCCCCGCGCGGGCGGGGACGGCGGTGACGCAGGAGGCGGCCGGGGCGCCGGTCCCGGCGCGGGGAGGAGGGGGCAGGTTGTTCGGCGCGGTGCGGCGCAGGCCAATCAGAAGGCGCGGTGTTTCGGACGAGGGGAGGGGAAGGGTGGGCGGGAGCCTCCAGGTTTCCTCGGGGCCGGCGCAGCGCCGCCTGCAGTTCCGAGCTAGCGCGTGGGGCCGCCGGGGGTCTCCGATCCCGCCCGCGTGCCCGGTGTTCCTCCGCGGCTCCCCCGCCCTCGCAGGCCCGCCTCTTCTGCGACTCAGACGCGGCTCCGACGGCGTCTGGCCTCCCCCTCTTCGGACTCCTAGGCTCTGCCAGCCGCGCGACTCACCCCGCGGCTCTTCGCCTGGTGTCCGCGGGCCGTGCGGGGGCGGCGCCGGCGGGGGCGCCTCACCCCGGGCCGGCGGCGGTAATGCTGCTGTGGTTGCCGCCCTTGCGGCCGGGCGGACAGCTGGCGGAGGCAGGAGCCGGAACCGGAGCGCCCTCGCTGCTGGCCGGGACGCCGCCCTCGCCTGCGCTCGGCTCCCGCGGCCGCCGCGGGACGCCGGGGCCCGGCGCGGCATGAGGAGGAGGCTGCGCGCTGGCGAGCGCCCAGCTCCTCTGCCCCTAGGGCCCCCGCGGGCCCCGGCGCGTTGCGCGCGCCGGCTGCGGCCCCGGCGCCCACGCTAGCCCCGCGCAGGCACGAGACGCCGCGGCCCCGAGGAGGAGGCGGCGCAGGCCTGCCAAGCGCGGGCTGCCCGGACCCTGAGCGCAGGGGCTTCGCGACCTGGACCCCGGCGGGCGCGGGCAGCCGGAGCCGCGGGGGAGCCCGACTTGCTGCAGTCGGCCGGCCCTCTCCGCAGGGGCGCCGCGGCGCGCAGCCCGCACCTCTCCCCACTTAAAGCCCCTCCTCCCGCCGCTACCTGGCGTATCGAACGCGGGTCCTTGCCCTTTCACGGCCTCCTCGGGTTATTTGGCCCCCGGGGCTCCCTGCCCTGCGTCCCCTCCCCCCTTCCCGCGCGTCCTCCCACTCTTCCCCTCCCCCGGCTCCCCCGCCTCTCATTCATTCCGTCGGCTCCCTCCTCGCTCCTCCTTCCCGCTCTGGCCCCTCTATCCCAGATCCTCTCCGCGCGGACCCCGCTGCAGTCCTGTGGTTTTTAGCACATTCATGGAAGTTTAGGGCCTGGACGGTGCCCCCAAGTCCGCCTTGAGAGCGCAGCCCGAGCTGCCGGCCGGGAAGAGGAAGATGTCTGTGCTCAGGCGGATGATGCGGGTCTCCAATCGCTCCCTCCTCGCCTTCATCTTCTTCTTCTCCCTCTCCTCGTCTTGCCTCTACTTCATCTATGTGGCTCCGGGCATCGGTAAGCACCGAGACACACCCTCACTTCCCACGGTCACAGTGAAGGAAACGCAGCATATTACTTACGGGAGATGGAAGCTGTATAAACAGGGGCCCGGCAGAAAGCATTTTATTTGAAATGCGATTTCAGACCTGTCACATAAACTGCTTCGGGGCATGGCTTTGGCATGTGAGTTTTGTCAATGCACGTTTAAACAACTTAAAGACTGCGTTACGTGGACAGAGCAAAATAAGGTGTGGTGGCCCGAGATGCCCTGGTCGCTTTCTTGAGTATTCGTGACAGCTTTATCCATTTAATATTAAGTTTTTAAGTTTAAACTTAGTAATCGTAATTTTATTCAGACACTCTCAGCTATATTAACTAGTTGTAAAAATACGATGGAGGAACCCACAGTAGGGAATGTGATTGAGTTCAAGAATGTACTGTTCTAGTGTTCTAGGTCGCTTTTTTAGAATGGGGTCAGTGAACATTTGTGCCACACTTCAGGAATTTTTAGGCGATGAGTTGTCTAGTAAAAACAATGCTCCAATTGTTCAGTGTGCTTGGGTCTGCTTTGCAAGGGTAGGTAGCCTCTGCTACCTGTTAGGATGAATTCTGAGATAAGATGATTAAATTAACAATTATGCAAGATAGTTTACAATTTGAACCTATTTACCATTTTTTCTTTTGGTTTCTAGTCCAAAATACACTTTTGTATAATCTGCTTGAATTAGCCTCTTTAGTAAACATCCTGGTTTCTCAGCCCCTCTGGTTGAAAAGGTGCCAGTGTGGCATTCTCATGACCGAAAAATCTGAACTTCATATGGATATTAAAACACTGTATTTCCAGAACTTTTCTGAGTTCTTCCGGGTTATTATGTATTTAATGTTAAATGAGTTAGTAACATTGTGCATCTCCTATCATTGTTTTTTAGACATTAGTAGTTTTTTGAACCAGTACCATTTCTCCCCTGAGTGAGCTAAAAATGTATGTATGGCCTCTTACAGAGTGAAAACACCTGCAGAATTTTAAGATGGAATTATTATCAGGGCATTGTCTCACATGGTAGTAGATTATTTCAGTGGATTGCAGGGGGGAGGGAAGAAACAGACCTCACCAAACCTCATCAAGACTGTTGTGTTTCCTAAAAATTATGTGACTTGATTAAATTTTCAGGTTCAAGTAAAACGTATAAGCTCAGAATGATGCTTGAGAAGGCGTAAATTGTCGAAACCTTGATATCCCGAAATAGAAGTTTGGGGTTAAAGTTTGAAAAAAATATGAATATTTCAACATATTATTTTCTTTTAATGCAGTTTTTTTCTTTAGGCTAAATTGGATACATCTTGAAGCCTGTAGTAGAAATGACAGTGATAGCTCAGTGGCTTTGAGAGTAGTTAGCCAAAATATTCAGCAAGCTTTTTCTTAAAATTCTCTGCCATTTTGGAAGTCTTATCAATTAACTTCTCATTCTACAGCAATTTTTACTTTCTTATGTAGCTCTTTAAAGGTTGGACATCTTTGGGGGATGTTATTTTATGAGATATTTTAACTTTGAGAGATTCTGGAGAAGTTTTTTTTTGCACTTAGATAACAATTTTCTTACTTTCTTGGTATTTTGAGTAACATATTAAAATTACTCCAAAAGCTAACCAAAGGAAATCAGAATTCCAGCTTTCACTTGATAGCCATTTTTTGTTATTGCATTAATATATTATCTGTAGATTCTTAAAATTCAATTGATGTGAAGTAGTAATATATCTTTCTTATTTCTATACTTAATGTTTGCCATAGAACAATCACTGACATGGCATAAAAATTTTGGCAGTTGTCTTCTAGGCAATTAGGTTGACATGATTTAAACTACTCTGTTCTTTTGGGTCTTCTAATTTATAACTTAAAAAAATTGATTGAAGCCAGTAAGAAGAATGAAAACCAAAACTTGTGAAGTGTTAACAGTTTGTTAAACTGAATCTGTTTCTTAAACTAGCATTATTTAGCAGCAAAAAACCCTCCTTACTTTTAATTATTGAGAAGCAGTTTTCCAAAACTCAGATTTTTGCTTGAAAGCTTGAATTTTGTCATTGGTAACACATACTGTCAGTTTTTCTTGAGGCGTCAGGCTCATTTTGCTCTTTTTGGGGGAAATGTAGGTCAAATACAGAAGTCTAAATGAGCATAGTTTTTCAGTTGTACCTTTAAGTAAAAATGGTGTTCCGTGAAAAAAATGTGGCTAGTTCAGCTCACAATGCAATGATCTATTGCACAATTTGATTTTCAAGACAACCACAGTACTTTGGTATGCTGCAGAAATGCCTTATGCATACTTCTCGTTTCATCACAGATTTCTTTTTTCTCTTTTCTTTTTTAAATTAATTTTTATTGGAGTATAGTCGATTTACAATGTTGTTTTACTTCTCAGTTATACGTATACATTTATCCACTCTTTTTTAGATTCTTTTCCCATATAGGTCATTACAGAGTATTGAGTAGAGTTCCCTGTGCTGTACAGTAGGCTCTTGTTATTTGTTTTATATATAGTAGTGTGTATGTGTCCATCCCAGTCTCCCAGTTTATCCCTCTCCCTGCTTCCCGCTTGGTAACCATAAGTTTTATTTTCTACCTCTGCATCACAGATTTCTTATTAATGAGACATACCCCAAGCTAATTAGGTTCTTATAACTAGTTTACATTAGATATACATAGAATCTTTTTGAAATAATTCATATTTTAGCCTGAATTACATCTTGGGGCAGAATTTTCTTGTGACTAAAATACATGTTATGTAAGAGAGCATTTTTTAATTGATCTTAAATAAATGTTTCAAATCTCTTATGTTAAAAAATCCATGTTGATCCTATCCACATCAACCTGTTTAGTAGACATCAATTGTATTTTCCTACGTTTTTTGCCCAGAGACCTATTTTTGTCGTGTGTCTTCCCCCAGGCAGTCAGTCCTGTCATTTTAGTTACTCTTATTAGTCTCCTTCCTCAGTGTTCTCCTCTCCCTCTCTTCCTTCTGAGAAGATAGTACCACACAGTTGTAGGTAGCAGAATATGTTTAGTTTCCAATGTTTTCTCATGTGGCTCAACAACTTTTTGACTCTTTGGATTTTAATCTGCAATGAATTCCAGCAAACTCAAAGCTCATTATTTTAAGAATAATTTGAAACACTTTCCTTGAAATTTCTAATTCATGCAAGAAACACAGGAACTTTCTTTATATTAGGAACTTTAGTACTAAGGGAAATTGGTCTGCAGACCACCCTCCACCCTGGAAATCCATGGACACATGGCTCTAGCCCACCCAGTAGAGGCTGGTACCCTGAATTTTTTCTCATTCTCTTTCTACTTTTGTGCATGATTGCAAAAAGGTGAGTGCAGTGTTCCCCTAGGGTCTTGCCTTGGCTGAATTGAAAATGGAGTTCCATTTAGTGTGAAACTGTTTTCAGTATAACACAACATAGTCATTTACCTGCTATTGCATCAAAGGAGTAGGTGAACTGACTTATAGATTCATTCAGCAAACACGAATAGAGCACCTCAGACAGGCTAGACATTGTTTGAGGAAAAAAGATGACCAAGACAGAGTTCCTTCCCTCATACAGTGGGATGAGCGCCGTGAAAGGGCTGCATCAGGTCCTCAGAAAGCATGCCGTGGGGAGTGAGGTCTGGTTAAGGATTTCCAGAGGAGGTGATGGATAGGATTTATCTGGACTGAGCAAAGGGACTCTAGTCAGAGGGAACAGCATGAGCAAAGGTAGGTTCCAGAAAATAGGAGTATTTCCATCTGGCTACCATCCAGGGCGTGGGTTGGTAGATGGGCCAGATTGGGAAGAGTGTCGGGTCTCCCCTGCCCAGCCTCGTGTTCTGGCACTTGGGGTCCCTGAACTTCCTGGCCGAGAGAAACTGGCCTTGGTTCACACAGCTTTATTAAAGCTGTCTGTGGTTAAGAAAGAAGTTGATGAGCCTTTTATCAGCGGGGCAGTATTGTGGGGGAGATTGCGCAGCTCCCCTGGGGGTGGGAGATTTCACTGTCCATTTGACGGTCCTGACCTTTGTCAGACTTGCTTTCAGGCTGTCTTATTCTTTGCGTAGAGGTGGAGTCCGGTTGGGCCACTTTGGTGTGAATTCCTGTGGGCCCGTTGAGGAATCACCTGGCCATGTGCTTTGCTTTTTTGGGTCTCAAGGAGGTTGGTGCCCTGCTGGGTCAGGTGGAGCTGGGGATGGGTGGGCAGGGCGTGGGGGTATGTTGTGGGAGTGGGTGGCTTAGTAGGTCCTTGCTCAGAGTCCCCCCGACGTTCCGGCTGGGTTTCTCTCAGTTTGCTCAGAGAGTAGCTTGTTAGTTGCCTGTAGCTTTCTTATGGCAGCCCTTTAGCCTCCTGGCGGGGTGAGTCTGGTTGTGCACTTCTGAGCTGTTACAGTTTGCTTTGTGTTTCAAAGGTCCTTCTGGTTTCTTTCCTCACCAAGTTCTCTGGTCACCATGGCTCTTTTGGGGGGTTCTTTTGGTTTGGGCCACCGTGTTGGGTATTTCTTTTTTCTGGGCCTCTCTTACTGGTCAGGCTTCCCATGCTAATATTTTTGTCTTGTGAGTAGCAGGAAACATCAGAAGTTCTGAAAAGGGGGATGCTGGAATCCTTTGTTGTAGAGCAGTTCTTCTGCGTGGAGTGTGGGTTACAGAGGGCGGAGCCAGTGGCTGGGAGACCAGGTGGGAAGTTTTTTCAGTTGCTCAGGTGATAGAAGATTCGAACCTGATCAAGGTTGTAGTTGGGTCAGGGCAGAGTGGAGAGGATGTGAATAGTGGGATTGAAGGAAAGGGAGAAGCTTGAAGACGATGCTTGTATTCTGGCTTAGACAACCAGGCTGTGGGTCGTAGGGACTATAGAAAGGCAAGTGCCTTGAGGGGGCGATTTTGGTTTTAGAGATATAGAGTTGGGAAGCTTATAAGATAGCCAGGAAGAACTTGTCAGTAGGTAGGCAGATGGACATAAGGGCTTAGAGCCCAGGAGAAATGTCTAACTGGAGAGAGATTTGGGTGTCTTCGGCATATAGGTGAATGATACATATCTATTTTTCCCCTGACACACCTGAGTTAATAAAACTAACTTGTGCAAGCAGAAGTGACTCACTAAGTTAGTTACTCTTAAATGTGGAATGATAGGGGTTAAATTGGAATATGAAGGAAGCCCAAGTGCAGTTTGAAGGGTTTCCCATGAGGCTCTTTTACCTTTTTCACTCCCCAGCCCTAAATGGGAAGCAGTGTGATTGACACTGTGGAAAGTTTAGATGGCTACCCAAGGACAGCTGGTGGAGGCTGAAGGCAAGGTAACGACAGATGAAATCCATCAGCCTAGGGCACGTGGAGAAATAGGAATAGGAAAATGAAGGGAGAGAGAGAGATCATGAAAGTGAAGAGAGACCTTCGCAAAAATAAGTAAATAAATAAAAATGATGATCAGCAAAACAAGCATTGCAGTGGGATATATAGTTCAGTGGGGTAAAGTCTGGAAGGAGAATCATGGATTTGGTAAGTAGGAGCTCTGTGACAGCCACTACAAGAGCTGTTTTTGTGGTGTCATAGGGCACCAGCCAGATTGCCTAGCCTTGGATTGGATTGCCTTGGGTTGGATTGTAAATCAGAGGTCAGATGAAAGTGGATCAAAGGAGCCTTATAAGATGGGAAGACCTGAGCTTATGTGGATGCTTGGGGAGTGAGGGCACGGTTTGAAGATTTGAGGAAGGGAACAAATTACAACGTATGATCTAGGAAGACTTAATTCATTTACTTATTCATACATGTTTGTCTGTGGTTCTGCACTGGGCAGAATCCACACGGTCGCTGCCTTCATAGAGCTCGTAGCCAGTGGGAAATTCGCATAGTTGCAGAGCAACTATTCTGGAAGAGAGTGTGGAGCGCAGTTTGCTATGGGGCACCAGATGGGTGGATGGGGGCACTAGACTAGGCGTCAGGGAGAAGAGGGAGGTTAAGCTGAGGCCAGAAGCTTAAGTTAGGTGATTAAAGGGTGGGCCTGGGGAGAAGTGCTTCAGGTAGGAATGGGATATTTGAAGGCTAAGAGATGAGAGAGAAATGGAAAGTTTTTTTAAAAAAGAAAAAGGGTAGGGGGCTAAAGAATAGAAATCAGAGAGGAGTGTGGGCCGAAGCCAGAGAGAGAAATACGGGTCCAGCCATAGAGGACCTTGTAAGCTGGGTTTGAGAACTTGGACTTCAGCCTGAGGACAATGTCAGACCACTGAGCTTAAATTTTAAGTAGGAGAGTGACATGATCAGGTTTGCATTTTAGAAGTACTTAGGCTGTACTGGTGTGGATGGATTAAAGTCAGCAGTTCTGGAATCAGGGAGACCAGGTAGAGGGAGTGGGATCAAGTATATGGGTAGATTAATTTTGGAGATGGGAGAGGAGATAAAGACGTTCATGATAGCAAAGATGAGATGCATATGGAGAGGGAGGTTGAGGACATGCATACCTAATAAGGTGGGTGACTGAGCTCTTACAGTGAGCGGCTCTGTTTACGTGAACAAATGTTAGTATAAACTGTTTCCTAGACTAGGTTAGGAGATTTGGTTTCTACCTCGGCACATACTAGAGGCTTAGTGAAGGGTTGTTGAGTGACTGTTTCCGATTAAATCACTGCTTTTGGTGTGGCAGCTCCAGTTCGCTCTCTTCCCTGCCCACTCATCAATACCATTCTAGTGTTGGATGTTAGACACCTTGGAAGAAATATGGAGGGGCTGTCAGGGGATGAGGAACAGTGGAGAAAATGCCAGGATTGGTCAGTGTATTAGTTATCTATTACTTTCTAACAAATTACCTCCAAATTGAGGGTCTTAAACCAACAAACATGTATTATCTCATCGTTTCAGTGGCCAGGAATCTAGACACGGTTTGGCTGGATGCCTCTGGTTCAAGGTATCTTACTCGGCTACAGAGTGTAGCTCAGGGCTGTGGTTGGAGGCTCCACTGGGGGAGGATCTGCTTCCAAGTTCACCCACATGCATCTGGGCAGGATTCTGTTCCCTGAGGGTTGTTGGACTGAGGACTTTGCTTCTTCGCAGGTTATCGGCTGGAGGCCTCGCTCAGTTCCTTGCCCTGGCACCTCTCCATTGGGCAGCTCCCAGCCCCATTGCTTTCGCCATATTTTCTTTGTCAGAAAAGAGTCTCTAGGTCCAGTGCACACTCAAGGGGCAGGGGAGCCTTCTCAGAGGCTGCTTACCACCGTCAGGTTGCCATTCTTTTATTTTTATTATTTTATTCTCTGGTTGCCATTCTTGAGCGTATCCGTTAACTCAGCTATATTGTTTCAGCACGAGTGAATCGAAATCCTATGACCTTGTGGGAAATTAGGTATTTTTGAAGGGGATATTGATTGATTGAAATCTGACAATGCTAAATACCATTCTCCTTGTTACCATTTTATAAGTAAATTTGACGTCTATTAAACAACATGGCAGAATGAGGTAGTGACGCATTTATTCTGCGGCAGGGTTTATCATTACTACTTTTTAATGTTTATTAAAGGTAAAAATAGCCGTGTCTGTGGATACCTTAAAAAGAGAAACGCCTAATCTAGGTTTGTCGTCTCTGTATTGGTAGGTATTCCAAATACTATTTGGAATTTTGTTGGGAACAGAATGCATTTTCCTCTCGGGGCAGTGTTACATGTATAGAGGGTGAGTAATTTCCTTACCCGTCTTGTGACCAGCCTGTTTATCACAGGATGTACTGCGAAGCTTCTCAGGACACATACGCTTGTGCGCATGGCGTTAGGCTCTGGTGGTTGCAGCTGTGGCTAAGCCTCTCCCCACCGGAGCCCCTCTGTCTGAGGGCCCCGGGCCATGGGAACTTTGGACACAGAGGCCTTGGCTCTGGAGCCAGAGCTGTGTGCAGAGAAGCCCCAGGAGCAAGATTCCAGAGGTCTGCTATTGGAGCTCCGCACCCCCTGCCCCGTGCTAGGAGAATGGCCTTGTTGTAAAGGAAGAGAAGGAAAGGCCCCTAAAGATCACCACTTGCCCAGAGTCTCACGCGTTGTTGTTGGAAGAACTGAAGTGGATGATTTTTGGAAAAGCTGAACTGTGCCCCTTGGGATTTCTGTGCCTGAGTTGCCCTGGAACATTGAAGATTTGGGGGACGTATGACCTGTGTCTTCTTCAGCTTTAAGGAATACCCCATGGAGAAGAGAGGAGACTCTTCTGGATAGTGTGAGAGCAGTGAGCGTAATTACGGGGCAGGTTTTCTGCTCTTTGTAAAGAAGCCAAATCAGACCATTCTAACAGAGCTGTAAACAACAAAATAAGCGGCCTGCTAAGCGTTCCTTTCGTAACCTGTTCTCCAGCCGAGAGTAGATGACCACAGGTTAAGGCTGGAGAAGGTGCTTTGCTTGGGGGACCGGACAGGCTTCTCAGCCCCTTGCCCTCGTTTCCTCGGCGCTGTGTTCATCTCTGCAGCCCTCTCCCTCTTCCACCTGTGCCCACTTCTACCCACCTGCCTTTGTGACTCCTTTTCCCTTTCCAGCCTGCCCCTCATGTTTGTCTTAACCTGAGTGAAAATGTGGAGGTGGTGAGAAGGAGGTACGTTGGGAAGAGATTTTTCTAGAACTTGGATTTCCTAGGTCCTATTTGGGAGTTCTGGAGAATGGAGAGCCCCTCCGGCTTTGTGTGTTTACAGTTTTCTCCTTCCGGTCCATTTTCCTGGCCGCCTTAGACCATGCTAGCTCTTGTCACCACTGCTTGGACTGCACTTTTTTTTTTTTACCAGTTTAATCAGAGCAGCCTGCCCCCAGCTCTTTCTCCCTTCTCTTTTTTCTCCTTTTCCATCTGAATCTCTTTTTCTTTTTTTGATTCCCAGAGGCTCCGGTGATTGAATATTTATAAAGTCTTTTCTTTCCATTTCTGCCTGTTGTCAGGATGATAACAAAGAGAATAATATACGAGTAATATTGTGATTCGAGTTGAAGATTGGCTCCATTGAAGGTTAAAAGGTTTTCTGAGGATACCTACAATGCCATGGAAAATGGTTTACTCTAGTTATTACTAGGTATTTTTACTCATGTCTTGGGCCCACTGGAGAGTTTCAGGTAGCACCCCAATTTTATTTCTCTCTAGCACGTATATCCTATACTGGGCCGACTTAATTTGTTCTGTTTCATGGGCATACTTGTTTTCCGTCATGGCAGAACTTGACAGGGTTCAGTTTAAACCACAGCAAAAACCCTCCTCAGTTAAAATAGGAAAGATAGCTTAAAAAAGATAGCTTTGTCAGTTTTATTTTTGGCCATGTGGCACAGCAAAATGTTTAGGAAGACATAAATCTCAAATTTGTAATTAACTTTTTTTCTCCAGAGGCATAATAAGTATGACTTCCTGTTCGTATCTTTGTTTTCATGATTAATTTTCTCGAGTTAGTAAAAGTCTTTGGCTCTATGAGGTCTTTGTGTTGTATGTTCGTTAGGGATGAAACATAGATTCTTCGTTGTCTGAATGAATCGTTCGTAAATTAGAAAGCTGTATAAAAGAGGATGTATTTGGTATAAGTTAAACTAATTATGAAAGCTTCTACTTTTTTGCTTGTTAACAAATGTTAATGACGTTTAGAGAATGGTTTTTCAATTTTCAAACATGAAGGTGCTTAAGCCTTACCTAAGGCAACCCAGGTCTTATCACCAGATATTCTGATTGTGATCCTGGTTGATTTTTAATTAATACTTCAGGTAATTCTGGACCCTGGGAACTTATTTCTTTTCTTTCTTTTCTTTTTAAATTTATCTTATTTATTTTATTTTTGGCTGCATTGGGTCTTCATTGCTGCACGCAGGCTTTCTCTAGTTGCAGTGAGCAGGGGCTACTCTTCCTTGCGGTGCACGGGCTTCTCGTTGCAGTGGCTTCTCTTGTTGTGAAGCACGGGCTCTAGGCACATGGGCTTCAGTAGTTGTGGCACATGGGCTCAGTAGTTGTGGCTCGCAGGCTCTAGAGCACAGGCTCAGTAGTTGTGGTGCACGGGCTTAGTTGCTCCACAGCATGTGGGATCTTCCTGGACCAGGGCTCGAAGTCGTGTCCCCTGCATTGGCAGGCGAATTCTCAACCACTGCACCACCAGGGAAGCCCCTGGGAACTTATTTCTGACAAATACCCCAAATGGTTGGGAAATAATTTAGTGCTAAATAGTTTTACTTTTTAGACTGGTTATCTCATATCATTTGATCTTTCATAGAACTGATCTTACCTGTTAAAAAACGGATTAATTTGTTTATAGCATCATGTTTTACTGGAGACAGAAATGGCTATCACGGTGAAGAATTTTTTTCCTCCAGAATGGAAATGGCCAGAATGGACAGACAGGTTGTTTAAGACAACCAGGATCATGTGTTTCTTTATGAGTCTCCACTGACTATGTGATTGAGTTATAGGTTGATCCTAAATTTGTTTAGTATTTTTAATTATTACAAAGATATACTGTAATTCACTTAACAAGGTCAGTGAAAGTTATTAAAGCATGTGGCATTACATGTTAGCCAATGGAAGTAATTTCAAAACAAAAGACTTATAAAAGTCTTTATAGTATTTTCATAGCTAAGCAGCTCTATGAGGTTTGTTACTATACCATGATATCTTAATTGAAATATTATCTCTTTCTTTATTTTTAAATATTTGGAGCTTGCTAGTGTTAATAATTCTTTACTGAAATCATTTATATATATTGCCTTGCTGGTAATTAAGTTAATCGCTCAGATATTGTGACTTCTAATTATAGTGCAATTTCCAGTTTGACTTGGAGGAAGAGAACTTGGACTTTATTTTCATTTGAATCAAGAGACCAGTGGTAGGGACTTCCCTGGCAGTCCAGTGGGTAAGACTCTGCACTCCCAACGCAGGGGCCTGTGTTCGATCCCCAGTCGGGGAGCTAAATCCTGAATGCCACAACTAAGAAGTCTGCATGCAGTGACTAAAAGATCCCGCGTGCTGCAGCTGAGACCCGGCACAGCCAAAAAATAAAATAAAATAAATAAATAAAAATAAATCTTTGAAAAGAGGCCAATGGTAGAGAATGAGAAGATGCCTTGTTTTTAGATTTGAAAATATGCTCTAGCTTTGGAAATCTTTGAAATTCATTTCCCATGCTGTGTCCCCTTTCTCCTGCCTGTTATACTTACTTTCATGATTAAGTAAGTTGAAATTATGAAAGATATTTTAATTGTGAAAACACAGGGAAATTGGGGATGGTTGTAAAACATAGTTCAAATAGGTCTCCCTTTTATTTTTTCTCAAGATAGCATTCTTAAGCGGGTAGAGGTTCATTTCGCATTCACTTTAAATGTCTTCTGAAATCATTCATTTTCAGCAGATTTATAATGTTTCCTGGATGTGTTTATTTATGGTTTCATCTTTTAGTCGGTAATTTCATTAGGTAAGTTTCCTTACTGATTAGATTAAAAATGTAATTGTCTGCATTTTTCCTTCCCTGATTCCCTCATTTCCTCCTGATTCTACTTTTCTCTAATGTGGTTTATAGCTCAACTCTTCAGGCTTCTGTCATGCTTTAAAGAGGCTATGTGTTTAAGTGAATAACAGTGAATTAACAAATGACAGTGCTGAGAGCTATCGTGTGTTAGATCATGTGTTCAGAGTCTAGTTTTTGAATTTTCAGCTGAATTTAAACTAGGCTGAACTGATGGTCTGGTTGTTGTAGAAGTAATTCCGATGTTTTAGGCAGTTTATTCTTTTTCAGGATTTTGGTTTTTACAGAGGAACCCCCATGGCTTCTTAGTTTCTGGTACTGCTTGGCAGTTGGTAGTTATTCAACAAATATTTATTGAATAAACACGTCTCTACCCTGAACGTCTTTAATAAGACTGGTGGGAAAGTCAAATTTTATTCAAAAACATTTAACTTTGATCAGTATTCAAACACAAGTAATACCCTCAAATAACTTAAGACTGTTGAAATGCAGAGTGGAAGTGGTAAAAGTACCTGTTGGAAAGAATTTTTTGTTAATGTTTGGTGTCTACATCAGCAAAGCTTGAGCTGTTGGCTAAGATCTGAAATAGATCTGTACTGTATGTGATCACTGTATTCATTATTGCTTGATAAAATGAGATTCTGACCACAGAATTATTTCATTCTGTTTATTAGTCAGCCTGTGACTTACTGGAAAGATAGGGAGGAGGATATTATAGGCTAGTAATTATTTGCTCTGCAGATTTTCTTGAGCCCATACCTGACTTTGAATTATTATCACCATGGTAAGATAGTGTTTAAATAGTGAGATCTGTTTAAATAGTGCTTTGACATAAAGGGAATCATTTGTTTTACAGCCTGGCACAGCCTAGAAGTCTGTTACTTTTTGTTTTTAACTCAAGCAATACTTTGGTCCTAGGCAAAGTATGAACTATATTTCACATGTCATGTGGCCTCATCCTGGGGTTTACAGTATTATTATTAGAGATAATATATTTAGCTTTTACAAACTTGCATGAGTAATGTCTGGAAACTTGTTGCACAAGGGGCTAGATGTGGAAAGAAGAAAACTTACAAGCATGTGAAATAGATTATTGTGAGTTCTTAGAAATTCAGAGAATACCTGATTCAGATATCTGTGGTTACTGTCAAGGGATGTCTACATGCAGTGTTTTGCCTTTATCCATATTGTTTATTTCCTTATGTGTTCTGTGGATTATTTGGGAAACCGTTTTCTCTCCTGTGACTTTGAAGTGCCCCTTCTGACTTCCTCCTCGCATTAGTTGAAATCTGTTTATCCCTCCTGTTGTCACTTCCCTCATAACTTTTTACGTTGAAGGTTTTTCTTTTTCTTAGCCCCTCTCTCTCCTCTAGAAGAAGCCATTGCTTCTTCCAAATAGCTGCCCCTCAGGGTCATTCAGACCAGTGCTTGAATCTTGATTTTTAAAAATTCCAGCTGTGTAACTTCTGAGTTTGTTTTCTGATCTCATAATGGGGAAAGCTGTACCTGTATCCCGGGGTGCTGTATTCGTTTCCTAGGGCTGCCGTACACGTTACCACACTCTATTCCAGTTGGCCAGAAATTTGAAATCAAGGAGTTGGCAGGGCTGTGCACCCTCTGGAGGCTCTAGGGGAGAATCCTTCCTTGTCTCCAGCTTTGGGTGCCTGTTGGCATTCCTTGGCTTCCTAGGCTGGTGGCCAGGTCACTCCAATCTCTGCCTCCATCCTCACATTGCTTTCTCGTGTGTGTGTGTGTGTGTGTGTGTGTATGTGTGTGTGTGTAAAAACCTCCCTCTGCCTTTCTCTTGTATGTGCACTTGCCGTTGGATTTAGGGCTAACCCAGATAATCCAGGGTGATCTCCTCATCTCGAGATCCTTAACTTAATTACCTCTGCAAAGACTCCCTTTCCAAATAAGATAACGTTGACAGGTTCTGGGAATTAGGATGTGCACACGTCTTTGGGGGCCTCCATTCAACCTGTTACATAAGAATTAAGTGAAATGTAATTATATGTGTGTTTAAGTATATTTATATATGGCATTTAGCTCAGTGCCTGATGAATGTAGTTACTCAATGTTAATTCCTTTCCCTTCCCTTCAGAAATCTGTGCTCTCCAACATTCTGCCCCCCTGGGATGCTTTCCGCGGTTATGCTCAATTCAGAGCGTTTCTGCTCCGCTTTGCCCCTGCTGGCGTCCTGTGGTGACCATCAGGTAGTCTGCTTCTCGTCTTCCATCTTTCCTTGCTTGACCATGCCTGGGTGTCCCCATGTCTGTGGTGTGCTCTCTCTCCCGACCCCAGTCTTTCTAACCTTCCACGTCTGGCACTTTCTCACCTTCATTAATGTTACTTCTCATCTTCACAATGAGCTCTAGTCCCCTCTTCTTTGTTTTTGCACCCCATTCGTCCATTTGGACCTCTATAACTTATTTTCCATTGCTGCCAACACTATTCAAGTTGGATCGCTTATCCCTGTATATCCTTTGCAGCTGTGCACCTCACAGCCTCTGCTTATACTGTCCTATCGACGTAAATGTGCTTCTCCCTCCTTCCTCTTACTTCTCTTAGTGCCTTCGCTTTAAAATTCATCTTTCCTCCTTCCACTCAGGCCACAGTCATGCTCAGGTCCCTCCTGTTACAAGAAAACTTCCCTTGACCTTGCTCTCACTTACCTGTTCTAAAACTGGACTGCTTCCACTTTATCCACTCAACTCCTTACTAGTTTCCTTTTGTTTCCATTATTTGGGTGAAACTGCTCTCTTGAAGGTTGACCGTGATCTAATAGCTTTTTTCAAGGCTAACTGGGTTGGTGGTGAAGAGCTGGGTTGCTGGAGCTGACTGCAGGGGGTGAATTCTAGCTCCACTACTTGCCAATAACTGTGTGACCTTGAGCAAGTCCCTTAACTCCATGCTTTAATTTCCTTATCTGTAAAATGGGAATATTAGTACCTAGCTTATAGGATTGCTTGTAAGGGTTACATAGATTAGTTTATGTAAGGAACTTCTAAGGATGCCCAGTAGAGTATGCACTAGGTATTAGTTTTTTTTATTTTCTAAGCTATTGTGTTTTAGTCTTTCTTGTTAGCCTGTGTGGTGACATTTGACATGGTTGACCGTTCCCTTTTCTTTTGTCCAGTGACTTCTTCACCATGTTCAAGCTCAGATTAATTCATCTCGGGGTCTTTTATCTTTGTGTCTCCTATTT
The DNA here is from genome assembly GCF_949987515.2 of Delphinus delphis. Classification (NCBI taxonomy): domain Eukaryota; kingdom Metazoa; phylum Chordata; class Mammalia; order Artiodactyla; family Delphinidae; genus Delphinus; species Delphinus delphis. The sequence goes on along the minus strand of NC_082695.1, from coordinate 46,479,906 downwards.
GTGGTCTGAACTTCACCTTCTTATCTCCTTTCTAGATAATTTTTCCTGTGGTAATTCACCACCACGGTTCCTACTTTTACTTTTGTGTGAGTGTCTCCGCAAATTGTATTTGTACCTTGTCTTTCTTAGCTCCAGCACTGCGTTTATAGCTGCGTGTGAGAATGCCTAACCAACACAGTCTCCCTCACAGTCAGCTCTGTTGTTGACTTCTGGTTTTGTTAAAGGACCTGGAGATTGTGACGATTAGAAACATGGATGTCGGGATCAGAGGGATGTTGTATTTGAGTCCTTCAGTGCTTAGGAAGCCTTTCCAGATCACTGCAGACGGCACAGTCTCCTTGGCTTGAATACACAGCGTGCTTTCAGTGAACAAAGCTGCGTGTGGAAAGAGGTAGAGAGACACAGCTTTATGGCAAATGTACTCCTTAGTTTTATTAAGTTGAGAATGAGGCATGTTCATAAATCTTTCCACACAAACCCAGGGTAGGATGCCTAGAAGCTGTTGTAAACTGTTGATTTTTGAAAGTTTTTTTCCTTTAAGTTGTAGTTGTCCCCCCCTGGAAAACAGACTAGGTAAAGAAGTTAAATTTATGTCTCACAATGCAGAGGCAAATAGCAAATGAACTAAATTAGAGAACATGGCATCATTTTAATTAACCAGTGGTAGTTTTTAGTGTGTTTCTGAGTTGTCTTGAGACCAAAGGGCAAGGATGGGAAAGATTTCCCTCTTTGTTTTCTGAAATGTAGTCTCTTGTAAGTTGGAATAGAAATTTTAGACCAGGATTTCCAGGCTTGCCAATAAGATACTATATTTTATAGTAATGATAATTAGCAGGCAAGTATAGTTACTTGAGTGTGGATTACTGGACTTTCATGATGTTTGGTAATCAGACAGTCTGGACCATTCAGTGCTGGTTTCTTGGGCCTTGAAACTCTGACACATGGCCTTGCTCCTGTTAACAATGCCTCTGTTTAAACACAGCTTCATTCCTTAATGGGTTTTGATCTTTAGGGATTAAACCCGTGAGGACTATTAACCTAAGGAATGTAACTCAGTTAGCTGTGAATGATTTAAAATAAACTAATAGATTTCCATTTGGAGAGCTTGGTGTCTCACTTTATTTCTTCTCCATCCATCTAATGAATGGTAAATGCAGTCTTTTGGTAAATGATTCACCTTTGTCACAGGTGCCATCAGTGATACATTTTCTTAACGGTTTTGTTACCTGATATTTTGAAAGTTTTTAGGAAAATTTGACTTTGATTATCCTTTTCTGTACTGGATGTTTTCCTTGTTTCTTAAATTTGACTTGGTTTCAAGATTCAAACCATTTTCTTTGTAAGAGTAGGTGTGTTCATTAAAAGTAAAAGCTACATAGTTTTTAAAAGTTCTGTTTCCAGGACAGACAGTGAGGTACATGTGTTCTCACCTAGCATATCCTTGCTTAGGCCAGTACTGTTTCTTCCAAGGCTGGGAATCAGTACTGGTCTTCGCTTAATAACCCTTGGCTCAGTCCTGCTTCTCCATGACAGGTCTTTTTTTTTTTTTTTTTTTTTTCCAGTTTGGTGCATAACAAATATTTAGGATATTTACACCACTGATAACAGATTTCGTGTATAACTTTAGGATTAAATGATCCGAGAGATTGTAAATCAGTTGGCATTCATTTTTTTTTCCTGCATCATTTCAGTTGAACTTGAGATCTTGGTTTAGGTAGAGCTGCTAATGTTACTTTGGCTTTTCTTGAACATTTTCCCACATTTTTGGTTGGCTGTTCTCTTTGTTTTCATTCTTCACTTTGTCTCGTTTGTCTTTTAAAGTCCATTAGAAAGCAAAACTGTAATAAAAACTTGTGGGGCTTGTAACCCTGGTATAATAAATTCAAGTCTAAACAAGTTAAATCTAATTATAGGACTGCTTTCTAGAGAGGATGTGGACAGTCTACTAAAAATGATTGAGGTAAAGCTTATGTGGAACCTGGATTTCTGTTTCTCTCTCTTTTATGGCTTGAAGGTGAGAGAAAGAGTGTTAATACACTCTGCTTCTCTACTCTCGTTATCTATTTTCTGTTCATTTGTACTTTGAGCAAGTTCAAATTTCAAAAAAATGGGAAAGGAGGTAGCAAACGTTTTGCTCATTTCTCTGTATCATGTCGAAGAAGCAGAACTGGGCCCAGAAAATGAGTCGGCATTTTTGATTTTTTCATTCAGCATTCATTTTTCGAGAGTGTCATTACTGTGTTGGGAGACAGCTTACCTTAAAATTGAAAGAGCCATTAACCGAGCCTTGCAGTTTCTTGGTTTTGCCATGAAAGTGAGCTTCCTCCTCTTGTCTGAATGGAGTTTATGATTTTTAGCTTCATGCTTGGAGAAGTTAGAGTAGAAGGGGCTTTAGAGAAACCTAGTGTAGTACGGCCAGTTTTAGTTGAGGAAACTGAGATCCAGTGAGCTGCCCATGGTAGCAGAATCAGGACCAAAAAAGAAAAGGTCTTTTGACTTGACTTCTGTGCCTGTCTGAGGAGGCTTGCCATCTCAAAAGCCAGGGATTTTTGTAATCTTTGTCAAATTACCAGTTTCTCCCAAAGGAGGAGATTAGAAATTATTTTTGAAGCACTTACTCTGGAGAATTAGATTAACAGCTTGAAAATGCCACATTGATTTTGATTTTGTCTGCTTTTACAGTCCTGGTAGGTAGATTTGTGATTTAAAGGGGGTGTAAAAGTTCAAGTATTTAAGAAAAATTACAAAAAGTGATACTGATTCTAGATCATTCTACACTCTGCCCCTCCAACGGCTTGAGAATTTGCAAGATCCATACCCATACTAGAGAGATTGATTTATGATCTATTTATGATTCAAGATGGAATCCTCACCTTTGTGGAGTCTTTGGTTTGAGGGAATTAATATAGAATTAGAGAAAGTGAATTTTAGGAGTATATGGTTGAATACTTATAAAAAAATGCCTCTTCGAAATTTCTAAGTATATTTTATAGTAGAAACTCATCTATGGATAAAGGAATTACGATATTTCAGTTTGTTCGTTTAGTCTCATTCTGTTTGATGGATGGATGTTACTACTTTAATTTTTTCATTTTGTTGTTTTTTTAAAAGAGTTTGTTTTTGTAAGTTTTTGATAATGGGAAATAGTCATTTTATATTTCTCTTTTCCCTTTGGATGTACTAATTGAGTCAGTTTGGGTCTATTGGGCAGTTCCTCAATTCTGAATATTATTTTTAAAAATTTTTAAAAAGCTTATTGAGTCATGACATTCTCTTTTTTTTTTCCTTTATAGCCAACACATATCTCTTTATGGTACAAGCTCGAGGAATAATGTTGAGAGAGAATGTAAAAACAATAGGACATATGATCAGGCTGTACACAAATAAAAACACTACACTCAATGGTACAGGTAAGACTGCTTCCTGTTTAATTTTGCTTTGCTTCCACTTCTTACCCTTAGAGTCATAAATCAGTAAACCAAATCTCTTCAGCTCTGGTTCTGCCTCCAAGTACCTTCCTGTTAAAGATGAAGGTCTCCTACTAAGTGCACTGGGAGGGTCTTTCACTGCTTGAGTCGGGACTGTCATGTATTCTAGGATATATATAAGGGTATGATCACCAAGGTGATGAGGGCTTTGTATAAAGATACTTAAGTTAATTCTTGCAAACATAAAATATGAAAAACAGCTTGTACTTTTTCAGTTTGCCTACTGTGTTGAAAAGAAATTACCCACAAAGAGAGTAATTTATTCCTCTTAGCCATACTGCCATCTTCTTTATGCCCATTCTAATTCCTAAGATGCTTTCCCAGCTATGTCTAGAAAGTACTTGTTTTTAGTTATAGAAGAGTCTTAATAATTGTATGGCCTTTTTAGGGGCTAATGGGAGAAATCATATAAAATTGGAAATCAGTAGCTGCTCTTGTCTTTTTAAAATATAATCTGGAAGAAGAATCTCCATCAGAATCACATGAGGTTAAAACCTGTGTAATAGGCCAAACTAGTGATTTAATGATGTAAATAGGTTCAACTGCTGTGGGAGGATGCTTGTGCTCTTCTCTGGCAGTGTTTCCACATTGTCTTCCTGAAGTAGAATTGGCTGTTATTTTAAAGGGTTCAGTGGCTGATTATCAGTTGTTGCATCCACTGTATTCTCATTTTAAACAGTTAAAGTGAAAGACTTATGTCAACAGTTCTTCATTCATTGTGCCACTGTAAATCACACACACATATCCCCACACCCTAATAGGAAGTCCCTATCTCCCAACCATAGGTATATTTTCTTAAAATGGGCGTTAAGATGGGTAATACTTTTAGACCCTTCTAAAAATTCAAGACTGTGACATTGATTCTTAATTTAATGTCACACATGCTTCTGCAAAACCTGTCCTAGTCATTTGCCTGATTTGTATTATGATGCCGCCAATCAAACATTCTTAGTTTTCTTCTTCCTTTTAACTTTAAAGAAATTTCCTTTAGAAAGACTGTCTCATCTGAGCTGATATTTTAATAGTACGGTAAAAGTCTCATGAACTGGTCTTCTGCATTAATTGGTCTTCTGAACAGTAGGTCAATTTTAGGAGAAGTTTAAACATTTTAAAAGCTTCGCTAAGACTTGTCCTGGTTGAATAAGTTGATGTGAAGGTATTCGCTAAAAGTTCATTCACCTGAAGTATTAAGCATCTTTAAGTTACTGTATTTGTATAAGTGAGTGCTAATAGAATCTGTGCCCAATCAGGTTATTTTCCTGGAGTATGAATAAGTTATATGCGTGAATGTTGCATTTTTGATTAGGAGAACTGGTTACTTGGGCAAGACAACCCTGCCCTCAACCCCACTGCAGCATCCCACAGCTGAAAAAAAGGAAATCCTCTCTTCCCCTCACCAAGTCGTAGTTGCAGTGAAGACCGAACAACCAGTGCATCCTTTGATGAAAGTGTGCTTTTTATGAACCTTTGGAAAATTTTCACATGGTTCCTTTACTGATGGTGCAACTCTTCTCAGGAGACCGTCAGTTTTTGTATCAGTTAGGAATTAGGTTTGGTTGTAAGAGAAACCTGCCTGCAGTGGTTTAAACCCATGAGGCTTGTACAAAAGAAGTCTGGATGGAGGACTGTTTCTGTTGTGGAGAAAGTCTTCACACACTTTCCCACTTCTGCTCTGTCATGTAGCTTCACAGGCTAAGATGGCTGTGGGTCTCCAGTCTCTATGTTTGCCCTTGGGTCATTAGAAGGAGAGATGGAAGGGAGGGAAGAAGAAGAAATAGAGTGCCCCCTTTGTAAGGACCCTTCCCGGAAGTCCCATGTAGTAGTTCCACTTACGTCTCACTAGCCAGAACTTAGTTGTAAGGACGCCTGGGAATGATAGTCTTTGAGCTGGGCTCCCTGCTGCCCTGAATGAAATTGGGGTTCTGTTACCAAGGAAGAAAGGGAAAATGGAGTTTGAATAGGCAACTGTGAGGTTCTGCCGTGTTCATTTATCTTGAGTAGTTAGTGTAGGTATCCTTAGCTAGATATTAGAGATACAAGATGAAGAAAAACATCCTCCTGAAACTGTGCCTTTAAACAGCATAGTCTTTCTTCCACGTTGTCACATTACCTTTTTTAGGGAAAATAATCTTGGAGCTTTCGAGCTAGAAGGACCATTAGAGATCACCTACTTCAACCCCATTATTATACAGCTGGGAAAACTGAGGCCCCAGACGAAGTGATTGACCCACGGCTGCACAGCTAGTAACTAGTCAACCAGGACTAGAGCTTGTCTTTCAGACTTCTGATGTTCTCTGGTTTAGGGATCAGAAGACTCTGGATCTAGCACTTGTTCTTATACCAACTAGCTATCGTATATTTAAAAGATTCAGCAAGCTCTTTATGCCCAGCTTTTTCATCTACGCTGTTTCATAGAACTATTAGAATAAAATGAAGATCTGGCATTTAGCATTCATTGTAAAAGGCAAATAGTACTATTCAAAAATAAAGGATTCCTACCAAAAGAAAAAAAAAATCCTCCCTCTACATGAAGATCTCTAGGTTTCTGAGAGAGATGGAAATGTAAATAGCTACTTATAATGCAGTGATTTATTTCTGCACAGACTTGTACAGATGAAATCTGCCAAAAAGGAGATAATGGACACTAAGGTTTACAAAGAGCTAATTGAGCTCCAGGGGAGAGTTGATGAACATGTATTGACTCATTTAAAATTTATCACTTAGACTTCCCTGGCGGTCCAGTGGTTGAGACTCTGTACTTCCAGTGCAGATGGGTTCGATCCCTTGTCGGGGAACTAGGATCCCAGATGCCCCTCGGCATGGCCAATAAAAAAGAAAATTATCACTTAGATTAGATCTTAAAAATTCTCATCACAAGAAAAAAAACTGTAACCGTGTGAAGTGATGGATGTTAATTAGCCTTGTGGTAATCATTTCACAATATATACATGTATCAAATCATTATGTTGTACACCTTAAACTAACACAGTGTTATATGCCAATGAAAATAGTTTGCAAAAAACATAATATTTAACACTTAGTGGCAAATTGTGATATTTCTAAGTACATTTGATTCCAAAAAGGAGTTTTTAACCCTGTGCCTGAACGTTCTGAAGCACCAAGTGTAAAGAGATGTATGTAAAATTTTTGTAAAGAAACCATGTTCTTTTATAATCAAATGGTGCCTTGCCTTGTAGCCCACGGAGTCAGTCAAATTAAGAAAACAAAATGTATTCAGTGAGCAGTTATCAAAACAGATGACAAGGGTCACGCAGTGTTAGAGCTGGTAGGTTTGTTAGAAATAACCCAGCACACTTCCTCATTTGGTGGATGCATGGTCAGAGGCCCACAGACATCGCCAGACTGACATGACAGGCTAGCAGTAAATAGACTGGAATGCTCATTGAGTTTCTGTTACCTGCTTTAAGCTGCCTTTTGCAGGGAAACCAAAGCCCTGGAGAGGTCTTCTTTGGTCCTGTTCTCCTAAGGTCCAGTGAGAGCTGAAGAGGGGACTTGTCCAGCAGTTTTCATTCTGTGTTTCCTTTTCGTTTGGTGTGGCTCTGGAAGGAAGAAGGCAGGGGCCAGGTCTCACTGTGGTTTCATCCATTCATTAGATGAAATAATGTCTACATTTTACAGCAGTTGTGGTGGATCAGCCTTCAGTGCATTGTCATGCATCACCTTTTAAAACTCCTGATTTGGGGGCTTCCCTGGTGGTGCAGTGGTTGAGAGTCCGCCTGCTGATGCAGGGGACACGGGTTCGTGCCCCGGTCCGGGAAGATCCCACATGCCACGGAACGGCGGGGCCCGTGAGCCATGGCCGCTGAGCCTGCGCGTCCGGAGCCTGTGCTCCGCAACGGGAGAGGCCACAGCAGTGAGAGGCCCGTGTACTGGAAAAAAAAAAAAACAAAAAAAACCCTCCTGAAATGAAAGCAGTGGGTTATACTCCATGGGCCTCACCACTTTTGTAGGAATAACGATTTTGTGGGTTTATTACATCAGAGTCTCCAAAAGTTTAAATCATTGTTGGCTATATTATCAGTTGTGAAGTGTTTATTTGCAGTAAGTTTCTACTATGTTGTAGGTCCTTTATTAGATGCTAGAAATCAAAGGCAATTTGATTTCAGTTAAAAGAAGTTTATAGACTAATGGCAAGGGGGTGGATAGCCTTATATACAAAATACTTTGGGATGACGTAACTACCACTGGACACAGTACTTAAGGGATACAGATGCTTTTATTAGTCTGACAATAAGTTGAGATCCTTATGATCATTTGTAATGATGTAGCCAAGAATAGCATGTTTAGCTCCAAAACTTCATATTTAAAGGACATGAATATACTGATACTGCATGTCTTTAAGTTTGTTTTTTTTTTTTAACATTAGTTCTTTGAAAACTGATGAAAGTGATCCATGAGTTCTTTTGTAAAAAAAAATTCAATCATTTTGGCATGAGAATAAAAAGTGAAACAGTCCTCCAGCCCTCCTGTTGCCATGAGACTCCCCAAAGGGAGCTGCTGTTAACAGTTTGTGTTGCAGAGATGTCTGGAGAGCTTAAAATCTCTGTGAGTTAGGTGTGGATTAATAGAGTCTATAAATTATGTGTGGCTAAGAAAAGGGGCCCAAGCTTTAATGACAAGAATTAATAAATTATTTACAGTAAGAAAATACCCTTATTTAAATTTAACTACGTGACATTAAGAAATTAGGAATGCGTGAGTGTTAATGTTTATCTTCCTCAGCATTATATGAAAATGAGCACACACACTGCCTTTGGAACACATAAAGGCAGTGCACTCCCAGGGACAAGCTTATCTATCTTCTGTTTTCAGCTCCTACAAATGCATTGTGTAGAGTAGATGTTTGGCTAACATAGTGGGAGTCCCCATAAAAGCAGAACTTTTAGTTTTTTTTTACTATACCTTGAAATTTGATACATATCTAGATATATATTTTTAAAGGGATTTAAAAAAAAAGAAGCAGAACTTTATTGGACTTCCTTACACTTATTTTATGTTTAGTATCTTTAAATCTTTCAGATATCTATGGGTGAGATACAGAGTATGGGCTCCTAGAGGGGTTTCCGTGGTGTTAGTCCGTCCCTGTGTGTCTTGGCGTACAAAACAGCTAATGTCCACTGAATCCCTCCCCCTCCTTTGTCTTAGAGGATTTTCCTTATCAAATGCTTTCCAGGGCTCCTCTGGAGAAAGGCATTGGGGAGGATTCTGTTACTGGGGCTTTCTGACTTCCTGGTGGAATAGGCCTTAGCCATTGTACCATCATTGGTCCCTATTTATCATGTTGGGGTTTTCTGGTAACACACTTACCTTAAAGCCTCCTTACTGATGCCTTTCCAAGTTCGTAAGGTGTTTCCACTTATTCATAAGGGGTTCCGCTCTGCAAGGCCCCTTCCAGAAGGTGGGCCTGAAGGTGGGGTGTGTCTCTTTGCTCCAAAGTGCCATCCTGGCTCCCAGGCTGCATCCCCATCTACGGTATATATTTTTTTTAAAGAATTTCTTCAGTTTACTTTATTATTTATTTATTTATTTGTCACACCACGTGGCTCACAGGATCTTAGTTCCCCCGACCAGGGACTGAACCCAGGCCCTTGGCAGTGAAAGTGTGGAGACCTAACCACTGGACTGCTAGGGAATTCCTGTCATCTACTGTATTCTGATGATGAGTGAATATTTATGTTAGGCCAAGCCATGGACGGGAGGTGTTTGGTTTTCTTTGACTCTTCTCACATGCTTCATATTCAATTTCCAGGATTCTGCGGTGAGAGGGTTTAGCTTTTACAGTCCAGTAAGGCTGTGATTTTGACCTTCAGCCTTTTGCTTGCTGGTCTCTGGCTGACAGGCCTCTCTTCTAAGTCATATGCCCGTTCTCCCCCTTTCTCACTCTGCATGCAGGCCAGTTCTGATAGGAATACCTCTGTTATCAGAGCAGATTACTGAAGACTGAAAGTCTTCACATTTTCCTAAAGTGTCTGCTAGAACTTCATTTCCTGTGGGTACAGGGTTTGTGATCCAGAAGACAGATGGTAGTTTAATCAGCGGTTTCCATTTCTCATCTCTTACTCACCACATGTTGGTCTCATTCTCTCAGACCAACTTCCTCTTACATAGCAGGAAGCTGGCAGGTCATGGTTCCCAGATTTGCATCTCAGAACTTTGTTCCAGAAAGGGACTGAAATGGGAGCTCCTTGGTTCCAAGTTTAAAATTCCCAAGACTCTGACTGTTCCAGGTTGAGTCAGGGGCTCATTTCTAAAGCAGTCACTCCTAGCTGAAGTTCCTGAATATGCATATGGGCTAGGGATTGTTCTGAGCACTTTGTACACTTATCTTTCTGAAATCTGAAAACGACAGCATGAGGTAGGTGCAGATGAGAAACTCTGTTCTCTTGCTTTGTACCACAAAGCTAGTGCGTGTTGGGGCAGGATTTGAACTCAGCACTTGCCTTTGGTGCTCTAAACCGTACCCTCGGTGTTCCATAATTTGCTGACTCTAAAGGTAAGGGACCTAATGTAATAACAGCTCCAGGGCTCTCTAGAAACTGCAGCCCACGGGTTGGGAATGACTAATTTAAGGACTTTAAATGGGCTGTATTACAAAAGTCAGTTGAGTGGGTAAATCGCAGTTTCTCAAGTGTGAGGCGATGAGAAAACATTACTCCCACCCTCTGCTCTGTGGATGTGGAAGCAGTGTGCTGTGGCTGTGTGGCTGTCCAGAACACCCTGGGCTGTTTGATACTGAAGAGGATCCCCTGGTGTACTTTCACTCCCTCTTTTTTTTTTTAACACCTTTATTGGAGTAATTGGAGTATAATTGCTTTACAATGGTGTGTTAGTTTCTGCTTTATAACAAAGTGAATCAGTTATACATATACATATGTTCCCATATCTCTTCCCTCTTGCGTCTCCCTCCCTCCTACCCTCCCTATCCCACCCCTCCAGGCGGTCACAAAGCACCGAGCTGATCTCCCTGTGCCCTGCGGCTGCTTCCCACTAGCTATCTATTTTACGTTTGGTAGTGTATATATGTCCATGCCACTCTCTCACTTTGTCACTCCCTCTTTCGAAGTGGCTCAGCTGGGGGAAGGGTGGAAACACCTGTTCTCTTACAGTTGCAAATGGGCCTGCTCTGTGTGTACGCATGGATCGGGCCTTGTTGCTCCCCAGACTTGTCCCAGCTTCCCCCGGGGAAATCGTGCTGAGAGGTCCCGTCTGGCAGTGGTGAAGGGTGAATGGGAGAGTAGTCATGGCAGCTGTATTTTGCTTTTCTCTAGTTCTTTATAGATAATTGCTTTTACGTACTGCTGCAGATTGCAGATTGTAGTCTTTACACAGTGACGGTGACACATTTCATACTAGGAGCAAAGCAAAAGACAATTTTTGGGTTGTAACTTTTCTCTCTCTCTCTAAGATTATCCTGAAGGCAATAATTCAAGTGATTATCTTGTTCAAGCAACAACGTATCTTCCGGGAAACTTCACATATTCGCCATACCTCCCCTGCCCGGAAAAGCTGCCTTACATGCGTAAGTTTCATCTACTTTTGACTTAACTATTTGCTTGTATTATAATAAAATGAAATCGCATGGTTTGAGCACACCACCCTCAGGCCATTATTGGGGGTGCTCGTATTCATATCACGTAGCATGTTATTTGACTTTCTTCTGAGAGGGGTGCAAAGCAATTTTTTGGGAGGGGGAGGAGGATTGAAAAGCTAAAGAAAAAGCTTATGCCTTACCCAGAAGTAATCTCACCTCTGTTGTGAGTTTGATGTGTGTTCTTAAAATTATCCTTAAAATGATTTTAACACTATCTTTTACATAGGTAGGAAATTAGAACGTTTCAAAGGTTTTAAGAAATTATATAAATGATTTTAAAATTACATTTCCTTCTGTAACTTGCTTTCTTAATTATTTTTTGAGAACTGTCCGTGCTGATACATAGAGATCAGTTTATTTCCCTTCACTGTCGTATAGTGTATCTTTGAATAATTGAATACATGTACCACATTTCATTTACCTTTTTCTCTGCTGATGGAAGTCTAGGTTGTTTCTACTGTTTTGCTACCACAAAGCAGTGCTGTAAGGAACAACATCATACAGATTTCCCTGTGCATGTGTGCTTGAGGGTTCATGCCTAAAAGTGGAATTGCTAGGTAGGCTGGTGTGGTTGCACTCCACAGCCGCGGTACCAGTTTATATCCCCAGGGGCAAAGCGTGAATGCACCACTTTGATATTGATGGACTTTAAAAATTTTGCTATTCTTATAGATAAAACACTTTTTGCTATTATGACAAATCAAAAAAGGTATCTCGTTTCAGTTCTTACTTTCTTCATTACTGGTGGGTTTGAGTGACTTTTCCTGTGTTTGTGAGTAGTTTTGAGTTTTCTCTCCTGTGACTCAGTTACCGTTTTATCGGTTCCTTATTGGTTAATTAGATTTTTGTATTGATCAGTGGGAGTTCTTTATATATATTCCAGCAGTGACCTATTGTCTGCTATATGTGTTGCAATTGGCTTGTCTTTTCATTTTGTTTATGGAGTCTTTTATTTTATAGACGTTTAAAATTACGTTTCTAAGTGTATCAATCACATTATTTAAGGTTTTTGCTTGTTTTGGTCTTAAGAAAGCTTTCCTTATTACCCGAAAGCCGTACGAATACTCTTTTATTTCCTTCCAATAATTTTACAATTTTGTTTTGAATTTTCGTGTATAATATGAGGTAGGGATCAAGATAACTGTATTTTAAACATTTTTTTCAAAATTATGAAGATAATACATTATCGTTTAAAAAAACCTCTATAATCAGTCAGAAGCCACACGGCTGTTATTTTGCAGCTTTTATTGTTTGTGTCTCCCTCCTCTGATTTTAAGCATACTTTGTACATATAAGTTAGTATCTTGATTTTTATGTAATTAAAATTCAAATAAACGTTATTTTGAATTGCTTATTTATCCACGTGTCTTAATGTCCTCAGTATCTAAGGTGTGTTTTTTATGTCTTTATGTTACTTTTCTTTATTGAGGCAGTTAGTCTTTGCCTGTCATGTTTGTAGGATTTTTTTCAGTATGTTGTTGATAGAGATATCTGTAATAAAAAGTATGATTCACCTTTTATTATCATCTAAGGCCATGGTTCTCACGCTCTAGGGTACATCGGAACCACTGGACAGCCCTATAAAACACACATTGCGGGGCCCACCTTCAGAGCTTCCGAGTCAGTAGATGTGGAGTGGGGTGTGAGAATTTTCATTTCTGACAGGTTCCCAGGTCATGCTGATGTTGGTGATCCTTGGGCCACAGACCCACTGATCTAGAATTGATCCTGGCTGCACCATAGCTTTCATAATTCTGGGACCCAACCCCTAAGTTTCTCATTTTATTAATTAGCTGCAGGGCCTGAGTATTTAAGAAAAAATTCTCAGCTGATTCTCATATTGTTATCTCCTTGCTGTCCTGTAATAGAGAATGAAGCTATGGTTTTTGTGGCTATGTATTTGTCGTTACTTTGTCACTGCAGCCTTGGCTTTCTAAAAATGAATGTTTTTGTCTGTGTAGTACTGAGACCACTGGGTGTAATGTTCTGTTGAAATATTGATTACAGTAATTTCATTTTCATAATTTGCATATTCAAGGATTTATAGTTTTAGGAAATCTTTCTGTTCTTGGTTTAGTTGCCATTTTCTTAATTAGTGCTTTCTGGGTACTAATTGAAGTCTGTTTCAGAGCGTCTGCCTGCCAGGCCTTGCCCTCCTCTCCCCTGGCCCCGTAACTCATAAATGCTCCTGTCACGTGCTTGAAAGATTGTGTCGCGGCTGTTCTCACTGCCTTTCGCTGACTGTCTTGGTGACCCGCTCCTCCCCTCTGCTCCCATCAGTCTTGCATTCTTCTGCAAGAGAGGATCACACCCGTTCGGCCAGCTACCTTTTCACAGAAGGCCTCCTCATGGCTCTGCTGGCTTTGGGTCCAGCACCAATTCCTTGTCCAATTAGCTGTGGCCAGCCTGATGGGATGATGGTTTAGTAGAAAATATGCCCTCATACAGATAACTCCTTAGGAAGGGGCCTGACACGAGCCATCCTGGAGAACCCCCTCACTAGTCCTGTGACCACTGCAAAGTAGAGCCTCAGTTTGCCTATCTGTAAAATCTGGGATTATATGCCCACTTCACAGTGTTGTGAGGATAAAGAGAAGCACAGTGCTTGAAGCTTGGTAGACGTTAATTTGCTGTTCCCTTTCCTTTTCCTCATTTCTTTGAATGATGGAGCCAGATTTTACGATGATCAAGGGAGTGAGAAACCTAGGAGAAATGTGTGGAGTTAAGGCATTTTTTACTTAGCTACGCATCCTTAATTTGTTTTTAATTAACAGAATTGTTTCCCATTGATGAAAGAGAACAGCATAATAAAATACCTATGTATAAAAATCTTATTGTCATATCACACAAAATAATTGAATACCATACCTCCCCAAATAATAGTCAAGGAGAGTCTGTGTAAGAAGGTGATCTACTTAGATGAAAACCATTCAAGTATGTATGATACTGAATTCCTGTAATCACCAGAAGGGAAGTTCAGGCTTAAAGTTGTTGTTTGATTATCTAGCTGTAACTTGTTTTTGATTTTTGTTGGCACTGGATTACCATAAAGATGAAGTTTGAACTTCTCCAGTTGGAATTCACATAAAGTTGATTTCATGGATTTCAGCATTATTTCACAATCAATTACAGTGTAAAATCTATTTTAAATGTTATTTGTACAATATGAGTGAATACTTCTTTGTTATTGTTAGTATTTATAGGTTCTCCAGAGGGTGAATCCACTTTCAGTTTTATTTTATTTATGTGACACTCTCCGTGCTAACAATTCACTTTATCTAGAGCTGAAAAATAATAAGTGCTTAGCATGGATGTTTTGATTTTCTGGATGAGGTTAGAGATGGAAAATGTCAGTTGTGCACTTTGCATTAAAATGAAGATGGACTTACGTGTAGATTTCCTATCTTTTAATTCCTATTCAAATAGAGTGCATTTGTAATGACTTTTATATATTTTGTCCTTAGCATTTTTGGAGTAGTTGCCTTTGTGGTTTAACCCTGATAGTTTCTATAGTTGCTAGCCTTAGGAGCATAACAGAAGCTACAAGGACTTTTTGAGATGAATTTATAAACTTCAGAGAAGCTCAGGTAATGCTTAATGTAACAAACCATCATGCCCACGTTTATTGTAGAAAAGAGTGGTGGGGGCCACTGCAGAGGAACGGAGCAGTCGTGACCCGCCTGCAGCCGCCCCTGTGGTGTTCGCAGGGGCAGGCGGGGAGAAACACAGCTGAGTATGTGCCTGCCGGCTGGAGCGGGTTACACATTCGGAGGAAGGGTTGTTATGTGATGAAAGGGAGACAGCAGTTTCCTTCTGGAAGGAAAGAGAGACTTCAGAGAGAGGGAACATTGGAAGTGGGTCTTGCAGGATGGTTCAGCAGGTAGCTGAGGGGGCAGTGTCCGAGCACAGGAGGCCCTGTGTTCTGAGAATGGGGAGTGGTCCGCTGGGACTGGGGTGGGTGTGTAGTGGGATGTGTGCTGCATAGGGAGGTGAAGGGCCCTGTGTAAAGGACTCACCAATCCGAGGGCTGCCTGGGTTCCATGAAGCTGTCGGCATCTGTGAGGTGGGCATCAGAGGGAACGGAGCCCCTGAGAGTGTGTGCAGAGGGTTGATTTACAGCCTGGTGTGTATCTCTCTAAGATAAGGGCACATGGTTTTCCAAGGGTCTAGGGACAAAATAGGGTAAAAACAGAAAACACTGCTTTTTTAAAAAAAAATTAATTTATTTTGGGCTGCATTGGGTCTTCGTTGCTGCGCACGGGCTTTCTCTAGTTGCGAGCGGGGGCTACTCTTCGTTGCGGTGCTCGTGCTTCTCATTGCGGTGGCTTCTTTTGTTGTAGAGCACGGGCTCTAGGTACGCGAGCTTCAGTAGTTGTGGCACATGGGCTCAGTAGTTGTGGCTCGTGGGCTCTAGAGCGCAGGCTCAGTAGTTGTGGCACACGGGCTTAGTTGCTCCGCGGCATGTGGGATCTTCCTGGACCAGGGCTCGAACCCATGTCCCCTGCACTGGCAGGCAGATTCTTAACCGCTGCGCCACCAGGGAAACCCCAGAAAACACTGCTTTAGGGAATGTAACCTTCATCTGCTTTAGGTAGGTACATGGTGTGACTAGGATGGTAGCTTGGAAAGATGATCCTGATGAGAAGTTGAAAATGGATGAGCATGGGGAAGTGCCGGGATCTGGAGGGGCCGTGAGGAGCTTCCTGCAAGGGCCCCAGAGGAACAACGGGCACGTGCCGGGGCTGTGGCGCCGAAGAGAAGAGACGTGGTGACCAGCTGAGGGATCAGGGCTGCTTTCCAGGTTTCTGTCTCGGTGGCCGTTAACTGAAACATATAATGCGGGATAAACCTCACATTTGGAGAACGGGGAAGTGCATGAGTTCAGTGTTGGGCCTGTTCTGTTTAAAGCTCAGGAGAGTTCTTTTGGGGTCTGAATTTCTTCAGAGGGATCTGGGCTGGAGATGAGAGGAGGGGAGGTCCTACGAGTGGACCCCTGGAGAACATCCATGTCTGAGGGGCAAGGGGAGGTCAGCAAAGAAGGGAAGGCAGCCAGGGACACAGGGGAGTCAGGGGACGGTGTTCCAGAGGACAGCAAGGAGAGGGCTCCACCTTGTCACATACCTCAGAGCAGGTAGAACGAGGGACTGTGAAAGGCCATTGAATTGGGCACGAAGAACACTCACGGAATCACAGTCGGCACAATTCCAGTGGGGCGGCAGCGTGAGAAGCAAGATACACTGTCCTGAGAAGTGACTCAGAAGTCTGTAAAAACTAGTTGGTTTAAAACAAGGACGTTTGGGACTTCCCTGGTTGTCCAGTGGTTAGGACTCCGCCTTCCACTGCAGGGGGCCCAGGTTCCATCCCTGGTCGGGGAACTAAGATCCCTGCAAGCTGCATGGCATGGCCAAATAATAATAATAACTGAATAAAACAAAGAAGTTTGGTGGGAAAGGGAAGGAGACTGGGGGGAAGGAATCTGTGGAGGAGGTGGGGTCAAGGGGACAACGTTTTAGGAAGAGATGGACTTAAGTGAACCTTAAGCGCTGCGGGCGTGGAGGGGAAGACTCTGGACAGATGGGGAGTGAAGGGAGGAGAAGGGAAGCATCCAGGGAGCCTGGATCTTGGAGAAAGTGACAGGACACAGAATGTGCTCGGGTTGAAGAACTGGCCTTGGAAAGTAGTAGGGGGACACCTCCTGCCCTGAGGCGGGAGTGACGTTCATTTGGAGATGAGGGGGGGAAAGTAAAGGGGGTTCAGGCCTGTTGCTTCTGTGTTCCTAATAAAGTAGGGGAGGCCAAGAAGGATGAGGGGGATACGTGTGAAGGATATGTGTGAGGGGGCGGCCAAGAAGGATGGAGCAGCTTGTAAAGGAGGAGTAGATATTTTGAACGTTGTAGGTCATGCAAAGTGGAGTCAAGCAATCATAAAGGAAAAGGTGCTCACTAACCGGTTAGCCAAGAGAGCCCTCCCTACCCCGTGGGGGTCAAAATGTACAAAGAATATAACGCTCGTTTCTGCTGAAAGCTTACTATGTTTAAGGCAGTAAATTAGGTACTGTCACCTCAGTGGTGGGATTATGTGCTTACGTGATTTTCTTCAGTGGTATTTCTTGGGTGCAGGATTTGAGCATGGAAAATTGTTGATCAGGTGTGGCAGGTCAGGAAGGGAGGGAAAATAACAGTGTTTGTGAGTATATGGGTGTGTCTTAGTCTGTTCGGGCTGCTATAGCAAAAATACCATAGACTGGATGGCTTAAACGGCAAATATTTATTTCTCACAGTTCTGGTGGATGGACGTCTAAGGTTAAGGTGTCAGCAGATTCGGTATTTGGTGAGGGCCTGATTCCTGCTTCATAGATGGCTGTCTTCTTGCTGTATCCTCACATGGTGGAAGGGGTGAGGGATCTCTCTGGGGTCTGTTTTATAATGGCACTAATGCCATTCATGAGGGCTTCATCCTCATGATGTAATCAGTCCCCAAAGGGCCCACCTCCTAAAACCATCACATTTGGGGTTAGGATTTAAAAATATGAATTTGGGGGGTGGGGAGAACAAACATTCAGTCCATTGCTGTGATTGGGTGAAACTCGTGGAGCTGGGTTTCTCTACGTGTGGTCCAGAGATGATCTACACCAGAAGCCATGGGGATGCTGGTTAAAAAAAAACCTGGGTGACATATATATGGAATTTAAGAAAAAAAAAATGTCATGAAGAACCTAGGGGTAAGGCAGGAATAAAGACGCAGACCTCCTAGAGAACGGACTTGAGGTTATGGGGAGGGGGAAGGGTGAGCTGTGACAGGGCGAGAGAGAGTCATGGACATATACACACTAACAAACGTAGTAAGGTAGATAGCTAGTGGGAAGCAGCCACATGACGCAGGGATATTGGCTCGGTGCTTTGTGACAGCCTGGAGGGGTGGGATAGGGAGGGTGGGAGGGAGGGAGACGCAAGAGGGAAGAGATATGGGAACATATGTATATGTATAACTGATTCACTTTGTTATAAAGCAGAAACTAACACACCATTGTAAAGCAATTATACCCCAATAAAGATGTTAAAAAAAAAAACAAAAAAAAAAACCTGGGTGGCCACAGAGGTCAGTTCAGAGGCTGAGCCACCAGAGCAAGGCCCAGACCACTCTGGGCAGCATCTCCTGTTGCCACTTGGCAGGGATCACAGCTCCGATCAGACGTGCCCAGAGGTGCCACTCCTGGGGTCCTTAATGCCAGAAGCTTCTGCCAGCACTTTTACTGAAAGACAGTTTTGCAGAGTGCCCACGTCCTCATGTTCACTTCTGTTTCAGAGTCACCTTCGGGTGCATCTTGTCACTTGACTGCTTCTCTTTGCTGGAGAGGTTGGGAGAGTGGAGAGGTAGCTTCTTCCTCTGGGAGGCAGGACTCAGTGGCGGGCAGTTCAGGCCCCTGAAATGTGTTCAGGTAAAGCTGGGTGTCCACAAACATGACCCACGCATGTCTACTGACACAGGGGCTTTGAGAATGGGCCCGGGACTTCCATTCTCAACAGGCAGGCCTGGTGATTCTTAGCCACTCCACCAAAATTAATCAGCTGCTTTATTAGGAGACCATAGAGACAAGAAAAATGTGGAGACAGCAGAGAGAAGCTGAAGCCAGAACTGACTGGCTTTCAACTCTGACACTGCCAGTCATTCTAGGTGACAGTGGTGCCCAGGGTGTGAATGTGGAGCTGGGTGTTACATGCAGGATGTCCAGGGAGAGGAGGGCACCTCTCAGTGAATGTGGCTGCATATTGGAAGGTGGTTCGGCTGAAAGTCGTAAACTTCAAAGGAGGTAAATTTATGAAAGAAGGAAGTAATTAATTTTTGTGAGGTGTAGGTATAATCTGCAGAGTACCTTCTTATATGCCTTACCCCCAAGATTGTGGACCTCAGGAAGTAAGCACTGAGCACAGTTTGAAAGGAAGAATAGTGTTTCACTTAAGATGAGGAGTGGAGGTGCTATTCTAGAAAAGACATTGAGATGCAGTGTATGGAAGCTTCTTGGCAACTGAATGGTTTGAGAAAACACATTGGAAAAGGCCAGAGTGGTGTGTGATATACCACATTTTCTTGACAAACCGCATCATTAATTTTTTTTTTTTTTTTTTTTTTTTTGCGGTACGCGGGCCTCTCACTGTTGTGGCCTCTCCCATTGCGGAGGACAGGCTCCGGATGCGCAGGCTCAGTGGCCGTGGCTCACGGGCCCAGCCGCTCAGCGGCATGCGGGATCCTCCCGGACCGGGGCACGAACCCGTGTCCCCTGCATCGGCAGGTGGACGGACTCTCAACCACTGCGCCACCAGGGAAGCCCCTGTGGGACATCTTTTGTACAAATGTCTTAAAGGCATATTTTAGCACCTGATGGAGCCAAGGTTTGGAAATGCAGGGAGGAAGGAAGCAGAGGGAGGTGAGACGGGATTGACATGGCCAGCTCTGTCATTCCTGCTCATCTGTTCATGCACCCATTCGTTCATCCATCCATCCATTTATTCATTCACCCATCCTGTGTCGAGGCATTGCCCTTGATATTGGAGATGTGTGACTAAAAAACCACTCTGTTTAGAATACTAGGATTTGGTCACTTCAAGAATAATTGAGTAAGAAGTTGTTTGTGTAGGTAGACGTTATACAATTGCAGAAGTTGAGAAGCCAAAGGAAAGCATTGGACGTGGGCAGTTTATTAGAAAAAATAATATCCTAAACCATGTCATGTGATATGTTGTAATCTACACAACCATAAACTTTTGATTGGGGCCTGTGCTGTTCCAAACGGATCCCAGGCCACTCAGGTCCCACTTCCCAAAGCAGGAGGCATCGTTGCACGTCTTGCCAATTCATGCTGAATTGGCATTAGAGTGAATGTGCCGTGTAGCCAGTGGTACAACCAAGTTATTCCCTCCCACACAACACAGAAGAGGTTGGCACCTAGGCTTTGTTGCGCAGCCTGAGAGGCAGCTCACCACTGACTGTCTTCTTCCACTTTCCTTCTCGGTAAGTGGCAGCCTCTCGTCTCTTAGGCGTCCAGTTTTCCTGCTCTTGCCTTTCTAACCCTGGTCCCACCTTCCAAAGGGTGAAAATCATTATTTACATTGTTTATATTTGTGTGCTGAATGATTGCACTGCTGGGTAAATAGATTTCAGCCAATAGATATGTTTTTCGACCTTTTAATTTCTAACTGGGGAGAGAGAGCGTGTGTCCCCACTGGAAAACCTCAGGTGCAGCACAGAGTGGAGGTGGGGATCTGTCCCTGGAGCTCACTGGGTCCTTCCTCTTCAGTTGCCCTTGAAATCTCAGCAGGTGAAGTAAAGGGGGCGGGTCTGGCTGATTGCTTACTTCTTTGAAAGTAAAGCGGGATGCCTTCTCTCTCGGCTTTAGAGCACTGGAATGCTTCCTTTTTTTTTTTCTTCTTTTTTAAATTTTTATTTTATATTGGAGTATAGTCGATTTACAATGTTGTGTTAGTTTCAGGTGTACAGCAAAGTGATTCAGTTATAAATATACATATATCCATTATTTTTCAGATTCTTTTCCCATGTATGTTATTACAGAATATTGAGCAGAGTTCCCTGTGCTATACAGTGGGTCCTTGTTGATTTCCTATTTTATATATAGTAGTGTGTAAATGTTAATCCCAAACTTCTCATTTATCCTTTCCCCCACCTTTCCCCTTTGGTAACCATAAGTTTGTTTCCTAAGACTGTGTATCTGTTTCTGTTTTGTAAATAAGTTCATTTGTATCTTTTTCTTTTTTTGTTTAGATTTCACATATAAGTGATATCATATGATAGTTGTCTTTCTCTGTCTGACTTATTTCACTTAGTATGATAATCTCTAGGTCCATCCATGTTGCTGCAAATGGCATTATTTCATTCTTTTTTATGGCTGAGTAGTATTCCATTGTGTATAAATACCACATCTTCTTTATCCATTCCTCTATCAATGGGCAATAAGATTGTTTCCATGTCTTGGCTGTTGTAAATAGTACTGCAATAAACATTGGGGTGCCTAAGTATCTTTTCTCTGGATACATGCCCAGGAGTGGGATTGCTGGATCATATGATAGCTCTATGTTTAGTTTTTTAAGGAACCTCCATACTGTCCTCCATAATGGTTGTTTACATTCCCACCAACAGTGTGGGAAGGTGAAACAATTTCTTGAGTGAAACCTGGAGGGGACACCTGGTAGGTAAAGGAGATGAGAGTAGCCTTAGTGGGTGCAGTAGGGAGGAAGGACTTGAGGTCCTGACCACAGGCTCTCGAGAGGTTCTTTCCACTGAGGGTAGTTTGGAAACCGTGTCACCACTAGCTCAAGGACTACCTCAAGGACTTGAGGTCCTGACCACAGGCTCTCGAGAGGTTCTTTCCACTGAGGGTAGTTTGGAAACTGTGTCACCACTAGCTCATTTTCTCCGTGCCTCTTCCTGGCCACTCTCTATAATATGCCCCTTTCCCTTCACTTTCTATGCACAGGAAATAAGTATTCTAATACCATGTGTTGACTAGCTGGAGCTGGTATATTAAATTAAGAATTTGCAGATTATGACCTGTTTGAATAAAGGGGCATGAGCCCGCCACACGTGGTTAGCAGGTAGCTCCCTCAGCATCTGAGCTCCTGCTTTGGGGAAGTGGAACCCACAGGGCTGTTTTGATGGAAGGTACAGTTTCAATACACCCACACCAAGGAAGTAGAGTCATAAGCTTTCTTACTTAAGGATCCTGGGAGCTGCGGAGGAGGGTGCAAAGAGCTGGTGGGAAGGACAGTCTTCCGTCCCAGGAGATGAGAGCAGGGTACCAAGCACCTGTTTCTTATAAGGTGGTTGGGGCAGAGGTCACAAAGTTCTCTTGGCCTTAATTCTAAGCGGTTGTTTTTTGTTTGTTTGTTTGTTTGTTTGTGGTACGCGGGCCCCTCACTGCCGCAGCCCCTCCCACCGCGGAGCACAGGCTCCGGACGCACAGGCTCAGCAGCCATGGCCCATGGGCCCAGCCACTCTGCGGCACATGGGATCCTCCCGGACCGGGGCACGAACCTGCACCCTCCGCATCGGCAGGCGGACCCCCAACCACTGCGCCACCAGGGAAGCCCCTAAGTGGTTGTTTTAAAAGGTGCCTCTGGAAAAGCAAAGTGGGAACTTACGGCAGGAATCCTAAACTCAAGCCCTTATCTAGATGTCCAGACACTGGATGTGAGCAGGGTTATCGCACTGTGAAATGCCTAGGCAGCAACTCAGAAAAACAAAAGTTGTTTTTCTCATCACAGTTGATCCCGTGATGCCTCACCGTTAATCTTTAGGGAAGATCATAGGCACTCTCTGGATGGTGGAGATAGTAAAAGCCCCTGGCAGGGTTTTGATCTCCCAGCACACGAACCATTTGAGCAAAGCAAAAATGCCATCAGCAATATCACTAAACAAATGACAATTTGAAATCCTGTCTGTAACCACTCTCCCCCCATTAGTTGGGGTCTAGCCAAGAAGATAAATCAAAGCCCTTGGATAAGGTTAAGATAGGTATTTGATTTAAAACTTAGGTGAGATTGTGGAATACTAGTACCACATCTCAGGCCATCTTTTGTAAATTTGTCTGAGTTTGTCCAGAATTATTAATATACACACAGCAGGTGGTGCCCCTTACAGCACATACACCTCCTTCCTGGGCCAGTGAGTAATCCAGAGCTAAACGGTTACCCAAGCTGTCTGTGCTAAAGAGTCACACTGCTGCTGCTGCGCTAAGGCTGGCCTTTGGTCTAACAGCCCAGAGTGCTCGGCCGGCTTGGCTCCCAGGGTGGGGTTTGCTGTAATGACGTGTTGTTTTATGCTCAGTGCAGGGTCACCTTGAGGCGCCTCAGTCCTGTTGAGGGTAGTAGCAGACCTACTCCCAGTGTACTGGGGGTGAATGTGGCAGGCTTTGACATGAGGGGGCAGAGAGCTGAATTGGGGGTGTCTGTTCAGTGATGTGAGTGTTCTCAGAGAGACTGAAGTGCCCTGGAGTGAGCAGACAGGACTCCGGGGTGCGGGGAGGTGGAGGGAAGGAGAAACGCGTGGAGAACCACGTGTGTGACGACACCGGGGCCCGGGACCCACAGTGGGCACAGGCTGCGGGATCAAGGAAGCCAGAGGAGTCAGGGTTCCCCCCCGGGTGGCAGAGCTGCAAGGCCCAAGATGGTGGGGGATTATACTCCTTGGGACCAGGTGTGGGTCCTGTTCCTCCATGTATGTGGTCAGGGCATCCATACCCATGTCAGGAAAAGGTAGGGTTAAGGGGCCACCACTAAAAGATTTTTAAGAAAGGTTGTTCCAGTAGTGACTTCTGCTATCCTACTTGCTATGCCTTGTAATTTACAGGGTGCCCTTCATTTCTGTTTGGAGGGGTTCGGGGAAGCAATGTAATTTGGGCTCCAGTGTCAATGAGAGCATCCCAGTGGATAATTAGAGAAGTGAACAGGTGATTGTCCCCAAGAGGAGGGACAAGCTCGGGGAACTGCAGGGTCCCTAGGACAGGGGCCTTGGTGGCTGTCACTCTCACAGATCAGGGTGTGGGATCCTGGGTTCTGCTGCTGGGGCGGGAACATTCTGAGAGGTGACAGCATCATCCCTTGGGATGGGACCACAGTCTCCTGAAGAGCCGGCAGCACCTGAACAAAGGCTTCTAATTTGCGTTCAGCTGTCCCGAGATTAAGTCATCAGGGACCCTGATCTCTGCAGCTGCCAGTATGGAGAGCTTGTTGCTCATCTTGCGAGGGAGGCCGAGCTTCTTCCTTCTGTCTCTGTGGGCTCAGAGGCTTGGAGGGGTCTCTTTCTCTGTAAACAAAGCTCGGAACCAGTTCCAAAGACCCCTAAGAGCCAATCAGTGCCCTTCTCCCTCTTCTTTTGAACGAATTTTTCTAAAAACCCTTGCATTTCTATCATGGTATAGTTAGGTGTCTCTGTTCCTCATTCACACTGGCCATCGTTGGATGTTTTGGTATGATGGATTGTAACAGGGAATGCCTGGGACAGAGGTCGCCTCTTCCCTAACTCCTCTGCTGCCACCTCCCATTCTAGGGGGTCCCAGTCAACTGCTGAGGGTCAGGGTCCACCTCCACCTCCACCTGTGCAACATTAGCAGATGTATTGGGGCAAGCTCCAGGCCCCAAGAACGTAGTAACCTTCACGACTTGGCATGTAGATATGCCACTGTGCTCCATAACGCCCAAGCCATGGGGGTCTCACAGGCTTCTAGTAGTTTTTTAACATCCTCTGGGGACGTGGGAGGAGCCGGTACCAAGCGCTTGGGGCCCCACTTTTAGCAGCATGTGATGCGCTTGCCTTGCAGCGTTTTGCCTCCCGGGTGCCACGATGGCCCTGATAGCGCTGCCTCCTCAGGGGTTAGGCCGGCTCCCCAGGCTCAGCACCCGGTCCTGACACGACACAGTGGGCCCAGCAGCCGGCCTGCCCCTCCGGCTCCAGGGCCCTGGGGAGCTCTCCTTGGCTCCCAGTACATCATAGCCTGTCCCGCAGCCCTGTCCCTGCGTGGGGGAAAGAGGCAGAACCTGACAGTCCAGGTTAGCTCGCCTTGGCCCAGTGCCCAGACTTGGCATGTGTGATGGTCACCAATCACCTCCACACCTGACCCCGAGTGGGGTCTCCTTTGGAGGATAATGGGAGACAGAGCTGCTTCAGACTGGGGCCTGCTGGCTCGTCTCTGCAGCGGAGTCTGACCTTTTACAGCACCAACAGTTTAGGGTGGGGATTCTCAGCAGAGCCCGGCGGCACAACACACAACAGTGCAGCGCAGCGGCCGTGACTGCCGGCCAGCAGTGGATCCTCCCAGGGAGACTGAGCGGTCTGGAGGGGGAAGAGAGCCACCCGCAGCTCCAAGGCATCGGATGGGTGTACAGACTGCGCCCACGACCCCGTCCTCTTCTTCAACCGTATTCAGCAGCTGGAGCTGCTGTACTGAATTAAGAACATGAGGATTATGGCCTGCCGTGTGAGGGGGCACCAGCCACCCTTACTGGTTGGCAGGTAGCTCCCTGGGCATCCGAGCTCCCACTTTGGGGAAGTGGAGCCCAGGGGGTCATTCTGATGCAAGGTGCAGTTTCAGTACACCCACACAAAGGAAGTAGAGTCTCAGGATTTAGTCACGGATCCCAGAGGGGGCCAGGGCACAGTGAGGCGGGGGAGTGCCGTCCTCTATCCCAGGTCACCAGCCAGCAGGAGATGGAGAGCAGGACGGCAAGCACCTAGGACTTAAAAGGTTGCCGGGGTAGAGGTCACTAATTTTTTGCGGGCTTAACTCTGAGTGTTTATTTTAAAAGGTTCCCCGGGAGAAGCAGAGCAGGCACTTAAATGGTGGGAATCCTAAACTCAAGTTCTTTCTTTTTTAATAAATTTATTTATTTATTTATTTTTGGCTGCATTGGGTCTTTGTTGCTGCGCGCGGGCTTTCTCTAGTTGTGGCGAACAGGGGCTGCTCCTCACTGAGGTGCCTGAGCCTCTCACTGCGGCAGCCTCTCCTGCTGCGGAGCACGGGCTCTAGGTGCGCAGGCTTCAGTAGCTGTGGCTTGCGGGCTCTAGAGCGCAGGCTCAGTAGTTATGGCTCACAGGCTCTAGAGCGCAGGCTCAGTACTTGTGGCGCACAGGCTTAGTTGCTCTGCAGCATGTGGGATCTTCCTGGACCAGGGCTCGAACCTGCATCCCCTGCATTGGCAGGCGGACTCCCAACCACTGCGCCACCAGGGAAGTCCCTAAACTCAAGTTCTTATCTAAATATCCAGACCCTGGGTGTGAGCAGGGGTATCACACTGTGAAACGCACAGGCAGCAACTCAGAAATAAGTGGTTGTTTTTTCAGAGAAACAAAAGTTGTTTTTCTCATCACACCCTGCTGCCCCCCCACCCCACCTCCACTAATTAGTGTTTATTTTCCTTTCTCTCTCTTTCTGATCACACACTTGCTGTTTTTAGCGGTGGCGCTGCCTGTCCTGGAGCCTGTCCCCCATCCCTTCATACCCACCCCCAATAGCGATGTTGCTATTACTCCTGGCATGACAGCCTCATGCCACTGGGTCATCTATGGCCTTCAGCCAGTAAGATATTAAGATTTCAGATCAAAGAGCAATAAGCACATAGAAAAGCTGCTAAGGGTCTCTGAGGAATGTGAATGGGGGGGCCGATGGAGAGGGAGGTGAACTTCGGGTGCCTTGGGCATCAGGGATTGTAAGTGATGGACACCAGAGGCCCTGTCTACTGAGGAGAAAGATATAAGGCCTGTCTCTTAATTTGCTGGCACATGTGTGTTCAAGATGAAAATTAAACGCAAATGATACTGGAGAAAACTGCTGACAATAATGTTGGTTACAGCTGTTGAAGCTATAAAGCTGGAAAAAGGCAAAAAAATTGGTTTAAAAGTGCGTAAGGAATACCAACTTCAGTTCCTTATATGAACGGCTTATTATTTAGCCTAATTACTATCATTTTAGGAATTACGCATACCGTTAAATGCATCGATTTCTTTGTGTGAATTTTGTCTTATTACAGTGCCAGAGTCTGTTTTGTCAGCTGAGTCATGGTCGTCTGTACTCACATTGACCGATGGATCTTACATTTGATCTATCCTTTCTGTGTAAGTTCCTAGGTTACTCTTTAGGTAAATCTGACCTTTCTAAGATTAGCTACTTTGCATATCTTGTCACACTAAAGGATGGGTATTTGGTTATAAAAGACAGCAAACATTGTCAGGAGAACAGGCAGACATTAGAAGATCGCAGATTTTTTCCTCGCTTACTCTGTGGAAGCTAGGCGTTTACATTTTGAAATACTTCTCTCGAGTATGCCTAAGTGCTTCGTGGAAGCCACTGACGGATGTTCCTTCCTACTTAGGATGAAGAGTGGGGATGGGAAGACGAGTGGCTGTGAAACCTTATAGAATATAGAATAGCAGGAAGAGAGGAAAGGAAAGAGGCTCCGTCGAAGAGGAACTGAGTGCTTTACAGTCATCCCTCAGTATCCAAGGGGGATTGGTTCAAGGACCCCCAGGGTACCAAACTCTGAGGATGCTCAAATCCCTTTCAGTCAGCCCTCCATGTGTGGGCTCTGCATCCACAGATTTCAACCAACCTTGTGGATATGGAGGGCTGACTGTATGTGTGGAATCATGGCCACTGAGCTCAGAAGACTTGAAATGGGAAACCTCAATAGTTGTTGGTTTGTATTTCATGAGACAAGGAGGTGAAAGAACTTAGTTTTGTTAGTCCTTAGTTCTCTTAATTCTTAGTTGGTTTTTTTGTTTGTTTTTGTTTTTGCGGTACGCGGGCCTCTCACTGTTGTGGCCTCTCCCGTTGCGGAGCACAGGCTCCGGACATGCAGGCTCAGCGGCCATGGCTCACAGACCCAGCTGCTCCGCGGCATGTGGGATCTTCCCGGACCAGGGCACAAACCCGTGTCCCCTGCATTGGCAGGCGGACTCTCAACCACTGTGCCATCAGGGAAGCCCCCTTAGTTGGTTTTGATTGAGGTAATGGAAATGGTTTTCCATCCAAGAGTCATTCCTGTTTCCATGGTATATGTTAGAAAAACTGTTAGTAAAAACATTTCTAGGAATATCATATATTTGTTAGTTTGGAGAGTGAGTGCTTAGTAGACCAGGAGCATCTTAGAAGTTTATAGTTTTTCCGTTTTGCATGTCAAGGGGATGCATGGTAGGTGCTCAAAATAAATTTGTTGAATTGTGTTTGTGAATTCTCTCTCTGAAGAAATGTCAGTAAAGTAGATGACAGTAATAGTAGCTAAATTTACTGAATGTGTACCTTTGTGCCCGGCATTGTTTCATCTAATGGATACAACCACAGCGGGAGGCAGGTATTACCATCTCTTTTTACAGATAAGGAAACTAAGGCACAGAGAAGTTAGATAATTTCCCCAGTACATAGAAGCTAAGATTGAGCTCCCTGTCAAACTTAACTGCTTAATTAACTCTTACGTACTGTGTGTTCATTGTCTCCTGTGTTGATTATGTTGAAATTAAAAACTAGTTTTTAAATACTTGAATAAATTGGAATGATAAGCTACATTGTAATGACATGCAAACATTTCCCAAAGAATATTATAATATTCACCATATTACTCAAAAGCAAAAAGTTTAAGTGCTTTGATTTTCTTTGGCTGATTTACCAAAGATAGTAGGATGACCATATAATTTATCATCCAAACCAAAACTGAAAGGTGATATTAACAATTATATGGTGATAACAGGAATAAATGGTACCGTCTCAGCAACTACATTATGCCATCACCCTACTGATTGTTGTTTGTCTGACTTCGTATTAAAACAATTCTTCACATTTTTGACCTTTTAGGGGGATTCCTCAATGTCAATGTAAGTGAAGTCAGTTTTGATGAAATTCATCACCTCTTCTCCAAGGATTTAGATATTGAGCCAGGAGGTCACTGGAGGCCTAAAGACTGTAAACCCAGGTGGAAGGTGAGGTCCATTTTTTCATAAGTAGTGTGACTGTTACTATGCATTTGAGGAAAAGTGTGTTTGATTCAGAATATACAGTCAAATCCCTTTGTCTTGATAAATTTAAGACATCAAAATGTTTGTGTTTAATGTGTAAGTATTCACAGTCCAAATGTGAGTTAATCGTGTTACCTGTGAAGCTGAATGGCACCTGTGCGTATACAGATACATGCTCCTATGTTCAGTCTCTTGGAGATCCTGGTGATAAGTACCTTGCTTGAGATTGGCTTGGAAAACAGATGATTTTTCCTGTTCTGTTTGGAAGAGAGGCTGTGATTTCTTTGCTTCCTGCTGCTGTCCCTAGTGGTTACTGACACCTACAGGCATAGCCCCACCAAGGCCTGGAAACAGTGGTTTCCAGTTGGGCCCAGCATTGGGGTTCCTGAGGCGCAGCATTCTAAAGACGCTGCTCGGCGGTCACTGCAGGACACAAAAAGAAGAACTTCGGGCTCTTCTTTGCCTCTGTTTCAGAAGACAGAGCACAGGCTTTTCATCTTTTTGATATATCAGAATCCTACTTTTAATGTTTTGTTTGAAAAACTATAAGGAAGTGGGCCTGCCCCTGCTGCTTAAAAAAAATTGAAAACCATGGTTTAAATCAGAGTTGTTCTCAGTACTGTGAAATTGGTTAATAAGCACGTGTTCATGTAATGTTATGTTTGAATAGGAAACAGCATTTATGTAATTCAAGTGAAAACTACATATGATTAAATCAGATACTACATCCTGAAGGATTGTGCTTTAGCCTGAATCTGGAAACAGTTTCCAGTTCCTGTTTTAAATATCAGTACTTTGCTGAAATGTTTTGTCTTTTGGTACCAAAAAAAGTCACTCCTGGGAAGGAGAATTGTATGCTGTTAAGCTTATGATAAAAGCCCTCTGACTTAAATGGCCTTGAACTCTTTGTGTTTGGGGGTGTTGGGGATGTGTATTATTTACGTCTGCATCCCTAACGTAGAGCTTACCCTCTCTTGTATAAAGGGGAAGCACTAAACCCAGTTTTGTTGAGTTGAGTTTATGAGACAGATACATGTCTTGTTACAAATTATTAACTAAATGTTTGGGTTTTTTTCCCTCAAACAAGTTGTAAAGCTGCTGAAATGGATTCCAGTACAGATTTTGGCAACACATTCTATATTACAGTTGTTTTATACTATTTCCCAGATCAGATTCGGATAATAAATGAATTTTTTCCTATTTCATGATTGAGTTTCCTCACATTTGTATATAAAATATGGCCCAATTTACATAATGTTACTTTAAAAAATGTCCTGGGCAAAATAAATTCTTTTTCTTACTTGGGTGATGAGTATGTACGTTGAATGCTAACAGAAGAAAAAGCATACTCAATCACAAAGGCTGTGGGGTAGAATGGAGGTTGGTTCTCAGAGGTATATTAATACACGTGATGTATACCTCTCACGTGTGCACTGTGTGGTATAGCAGTAGGGTAAGTTGGGATCAGGAAAATTAAGTCTTCTTGTCCTTTCTTCAGCGGTCTACATCAGATGTTGGATTTTAAATTTTAGCATTTGTTTTCACCTCATTTTCTAGAGGAGAGGTATATCACACATAAGTAGTTTCTACTTACAGATTTTAGTAGACTGTAAACTCCAGTGAATCAGTAGGTAACAGTTTTGAAAGTGAAGTTTCAGGAGCCAGCTAATTCAGGGATCTAAAAATTGGCTTATTTTATTTGGGAACTATATGCTACCGTTGCTCTTATTTCAGTTATGCACAAACCCTTCTCAGAATATAGTCTCTAGTTCTGAGCTACGCAGCTCAAGGTATGAGAGGGAATTGGAGATCGTTCAGAGGTGACCTATACCTGCTATACTTAATCAAACTGAGTTGAGAGAGAAGGAAACAAGAAGTAACTAGATTTATGTGAAACATCTGCTATCAACTTGATTGTTAATATTTGAGGATCTTTTTCTTTTTAAAAAAATACCAACTAAGTTCATCAAAGACCAATCAAGTGGAATTAATCTTCTAAAATTAGTGATTTCACCAATTCCTAGGTATTTTGAACATCGCAGGTTGCAGTGGAAGATTGAGCACAGGTCGGGTGCCTTGTAGAGGCAAGATTATTTCTAAAAGGGAGGTTGGCAGAGGAGCAAAGTGATGCTTTTCAGGTCATTAAAGTGAAGTGTTTACCTGTGATGTTGCCTGTGTTCCATTCAGGGTTCAGGTGGAGGCCTGAACCACTTTGGTCTAAAACCTAAGCCTTTAAAGAATCAGGCAACTGCTTGATGGGGTTATCTGCTCGGAGGCCTGGAGTTGTGTTTCTAGTCCAAGGTTCCTCAAAGATGGGTCTTAGCCACGTGTTTCAGAGCTACCTGGGGTGTTTGGTAAAAAAGAAGATTCTTGAACTCAGTCCTCAGACATCCTGATTCTGTTGGTGGAAAGGGACGTGAACCTGCAATTTTTATCGCGTGCCTCCTGTTTAAGAAGCTCCTGTAGGCACTGGAAGTGAGGGGGAGGGGAGGAGGGACCTGAAACACTGCAGGAGAATGAAGGCTTGGCAGCTTCTACTCTGTTCTGTCTTAGTCAGTGGCAGACAGCTAGTGCACCCTGAAAGGTAGGCAAGTCAGCAGCCATGTCATTTGGGGACATCGTAGCGGTCGTGTGCTTGAAGTTTGAAACTAGGGCAAAATCTTGGTGGGGAAAATTTATGTAGTCAGCATTTTTCTTGCTAATCTCTTCATGGTGAGTGTAGGAGAAGATGAGCAAGGATGAAAAATAGGTGCATACATTCCGTAAGATTAGTGGTTTTAAAGTGGGAGCAAAGTGCGTGTGGATAATTTTGCTTGACCAAGAGGTGGCGAGGAGAGATTCATGAAGATGACTCTTGTTTTTCCGAAGGTAATGACCAGATGTTTAGTTCTATCTCCAGTGGAGATGCTTCAACAGGAGAGTGGCTCCAACAGCAGATTAGGGCACATGTAAGAAAGAATGTCCTGAAACAAAGGCTATTAAACCTTGAGATAAATTACCACAGAATACCGAGATCTTCTCTTCCTAGACAATAAATTGTAAACTGTTGACAGTGAAATTCCACAGCCAAAGGAAGGGACGTGCCAAATGAATTTTTAGATGCTATTTAGCTTTGTTTTAGTAAAAAATTTACTTTAGGCATATTCAAAACCTTTGATAACTGTCTCATTAATATGTGGACATGCATTTGTTGTAAAAACGACAGTTTAGCTTCTTTGAACTTGCCATGACACTGGTCATTTTCTTTCTCTTATAATACTCTCAGTTTCCATATAATATTAAGGAAAAATCAACTCAATATTTTAAATGTTTTATTGAAGAAATTACTGTATTGGGGCCATGACAACCTTTGTTTATTCTTAGATGTTCAACTGATTACTCAGCCTCATTGTATTTAATATGGGCTGTCTTTAATATGGACTCTGCAGCTTTTTAATAGCGTCTTTCCTTAAATATCTATAATGCGTCTTAACTGCTTTTATAGCCCATTTACATCATAGGCAGCCAACTTGTGGCCAAATTCAAAACCAAGAAGAGTAAGCTCGACCCTAATTTTGCTAGAAGTTATCACACTGATATATTTCAGATAAGGTCAGT
The DNA here is from genome assembly GCF_949987515.2 of Delphinus delphis. Classification (NCBI taxonomy): domain Eukaryota; kingdom Metazoa; phylum Chordata; class Mammalia; order Artiodactyla; family Delphinidae; genus Delphinus; species Delphinus delphis. The sequence goes on along the minus strand of NC_082695.1, from coordinate 46,447,695 downwards.
GGTAGGGATTTGTACTTGCCATCTAACTCCTGTTTCTCCTTTCACTTTCACAGCAGTTTCCTATCCTAAGAGTAAACTTAGGGGTTCCTGAACTGCTTTGGGAGTTGTATAGATTTGGGAATTCTGTGGAGATGCCAACAATGGATACTGAGGCCTGTCAGCAAGTCTCCTCAGTCAGAAGGGAGTGCTCAGCACCAACCGTGGCCATTGTGTGGGGTACAGGAGGGACTCTTTTTTTTTTTTTTTTTTTTTTTTGCAGTACGTGGGCCTCTCACTGTTGTGGCCTCTCCCGTTGCGGAGTACAGGCTCCGGACGCGCAGGCTCAGCGGCCATGGCTCACAGGCCCAGCCGCTCCGCGACATGTGGGATCTTCCTGGACAGGGGCACGAACCCGTGTCCCCTGCATCGGCGGGCGGACCCCCAACCACCGCGCCACCAGGGAAGCCCAGGAGGGACTCTTAGATGTGGGTTCCGTATTGTTCTGTAGCCTCGTGGTCCTCAGGCTCATATGCCAAGAGCCACGTTATGGAGCAAACCAAAGAAGAATGGGACCCAGAGTGGGACTGGCCGAGGCACCAGAGCCCCTTTGGTTCCTATCACTTACCAAATGTGAATCAATGTAGACATGAAAGTATCAGCCTCAGAACAGCCATTGTCTCTTTCTCTTTTCCACTATCTCATCATCATTAAGGGAAAATTAGTGGTGGAGTTTTTAGTTTAGATGTCTTCAATTTTATGAAACCATGTGTTGTTCTCTTTTAAAATAAAACTATTTTAATAATTTAAAATTTTCTCTCATGTATGATCCTGGTAATGTAAAATACACAGGTAAATGTTACTATTTTCTATTGACTACATCTAATGTCATGTCCTGATTTTACAAGTAGGATCAGATCCTAAAGCTATGCATTGTCAATTATTTACATTTATTCATTCATCAGTAAAATTTATTTGGTATAGTTGAAATTTTAATAAGTCCCATGTTTAATGTTGTTACATAATTTTCTGTTTAACCAGTTTATTAGGCTGTATTTAAAAATCCAAAATATAGAATGACACATAGACATTATTATTAGACATATTTTGATTCTTATGTTCTTTGAAAATCTAATGATTTTGGAATTTATAATTTTTTGGGCATTTTTTAATTGGACTATAGTTGATTTACAGCATTATGTTAGTTTCAGGTATACAGCAAAGTGATTCATTCAGGTGTACAGCAAAGTGCATATATATATATATATATATATATTTCTTTTCAGATTCTTTTCCATTATAGGTTATGAAAAGATACTGAATATAGTGCCCTGCACTATACAGTAAATCCTTGTTGCTTGTCTATTTTATATATAGTAGTGTGAATCTGTTAATCCCATACTCCTAATTTCTCCCTCTCCTCCCGTTTCCCCTTTGGTAACCATAAGTTTCTTTTCTACATCTGTGAGCCTGTTTCTATTTTGTATATAGATTCATTTATATCATTTTTTAGATTCCACATATAAGTAATATCATATAATATCTGTTTTTGTCTGTATGATTTACTTCACTTAGTATGATAATCTCTAGGTCCATCCATGTTGCTGCAAATGGCAAATATTTCATTCTTTTCTATGGCTAATATTCAATTGTGTATATATGCCACATCTTCTTTATCCATTCATCTGTTGACGGACACTTAGGTTGCTTCCATGTCTTGGTTATTGTAAATAGTGCTGCTATGAACATTGGGGTGCATGTATCTTTTTGAATTAGAGTTTTCATCTTTTCCAGATATCTACCCAGGAATGGAATTGCAGGATCATGTGGTAGCTCATTTTTAGTGTTTTAAGGAACCTCCATACTGTTCTCCATAGTGGCTGCACCAATTTCCATTCCCACCAACAGTGTAGGAGGGGTCCCTTTTCTCCATACCCTCTCAAGCATTTGTTATTTGTAAACTTTTTGATCATGGCTCTTCTGACTGGTGTGAGGTGATACCTCACTGTAGTTTTGATTTTGCATTTCTCTAATAATTAGTGATGTTGAGCATCTTTTTATGTGCCTGTTGGCCATCTGTATGTCTTCTTTAGAGAAATGCCTATTTAGGTCTTCTGATTTTAGAATTTATAATCTGTAGAAAACTTATTTGGTTTAATTTCAGTTTTTAGAAAATTCACAATTATAATAAGGCTAGCTTAGCTCAGAAATTGCTAAGAAAAGCAATGGTTAGAAAACATTTTAGCTTTTTCAAGGGCAAAATCTGAATTGTAGGGTCACTTGACTTGTATATGATGAAGTTTGGATCCAGGAAAGAGGACTTGAGTAAGTGATGATTGATCATTATTCATTTATTCCCATATTATAGTAGCACACTTTGTAAACAGTGATTTTTAGTCTTGATTTTGAGAGTCTTGATCATTTTTTTTCTTATTAGAAGAAGGATTGGTCTACTGAGAAACCATTTTAATTCCTGTAAACGTGTTTTTTTTTGATTACATAAGATACACATTTCTTTAGTTTATTTAAGGGGTGAATTTCTCTGATGCTCATGCTTGTTTACCTTATCTTTTTTGTTGAGCTTAACATTGTAACATAATTTTATTATCATTTTTAAACTGAATATTATCCTACCACTGAAATAAACATGCAGTGTATCAAAAATTTAATCGTGCATTTTGATTAGATGAAAAATATTATATTAATATAATTATCAAACTTCATTTATATTCCATGATATATCTGTTATATTTTTCAAAAATATCTCTAGACCAGGTGAGCCATGTTCGATACTAGATATTCAGGTGGAATCTCTTTTAAATTCAATTTAAAACCCATAAACTTATTGTTTATGATCTACTTTAAAACCTAGAAATCAGTCTGGACACATCCCTCTCCCTCACTCCTTATATCCATTCCAGGAACAAATCCTGTTCATTTACCTCTTCAGTGTTTTCAAAAATTCATGCACTTCTCTTCTTGTCCTCTACCCGGCCTCTGTTCAAGCTACCATTACCTCTTGTCTTGACTTTGCATTAATCTCTAACCAGCTCCCTGAGCCCACTTTTGGTTTTCTCCAATCTGCTTTACACTGCTCTTCATAGTAGTGTTTGCCATCACCAAAGCTGATTTTATCACTCGTTTAAAATCTTTCCACGACGTTCATGGTTTTCATAGGATAAGGACCACAATCCCTAGAACGGCCTTCAGAGCCCATTTATACCTCTCCAGGTTCACAAGAGCTTAAATGGCACAAAGGCAAGGGCCTTGTCTGTTTTTGCCCATTGTTGGATCTCTGGTGAGAAAATTCATGAGTAAGAGAATCTCAAGGGTCAGTTTTTCTTTTACCTCTAGGGCTTGCTGCTGTATTTATTTACATATGTGATTCTTTTGTTTTAAAGGTGGCAGTTCTCATTCCTTTCCGTAATCGCCATGAACATCTTCCAATTTTTTTCTTGCATCTGATTCCAATGCTCCAAAAACAGCGGCTGGAATTTGCCTTTTATGTCATTGAACAGGTGAGAATATTTTTCAAAATGGTAACTGGGTATACTAGAACATAGTAAACTCTTAGATACTGTGTGATTAAAAGTGTGTAGTTTAAGGTTAATCCTTGGTTTTATATTTGGGTAAAATTCCATTTTGGATTGAGCCTGTTAATTGTGTATATCACATTTTGTTAATCCTTTTATCAGTTGATGTATTCCTATCATTTAAAATCATCTAATGTCTTACCTATTAAACTGAAATATACATATAATTATTCATATTATCAGCTAATTTTTTCTCTGTAAATACTTTAATATCAGTATTCCGTATGTACAGTTTCTTTCAGACTTATTTAAACCCTTTGTAGATATTTTCTATACTATGTTTTTCTACTTCTGTCATCACCTGCTTTTGTACTTAAGGTGTCATCTTGGATTTCTTCCTTGGTCTCTCCCAACCCCACTTCCCAAACACTAGGGTCTTTGCTGAATTTTGTCACTGATTGCTATATAGTATTTCTAAAGTGCATTTTGTTCATGTTTAGAATACATTGTAATTTGGATACTTTTGGTTTTGACATTGATGACCTCATTTTATCCTGATCGGTCATTCTTTTTACTAAATCTGACTAAAAATGTATTTCTTTATCAGTAGACAGAAAGTGACCTAGCTTATATTAGATGCTGGGATTTTTTTTTTGTTTTTGAAATATTAGAAAATATTCAGATTCTCTTCCTAAGATTGTTACAGTTAGTGTGTTTTCCCATGTCCTTTGTGGCTGATTCTACCTTTTCTTTTTTTTTTTTTAATTTTATTTTCTTGCTCTTAGCTTTTTTGCCTCTATTTTTCCCCCTGGAAGTACTGGGTATTTAATGTAACTTATGGTTCTCTGTGTGTAAATCACCCTTTTAAGGTCTGTTTCCTGTTCATATAATGATGTATATAGAGCATATGTGCTTTTTAATGCAATCACCTATATTATGAAAATTAACTTTTGTTAACCTGATAGTAAATTAAAAATTTTAGCTACTTTCATGATAGCCATAGTTATAAACTTCTAGATCCGTTTTACCAACTGCTAGTTTCCTTTTTTGAAACTTCAGTCTTCATAATGTGTTGGGGGATGAGATATCTGCCTCTGTGTTTTTTGTTTTTTGGGGTTTTTTTTTTGCGGTATGCGGGCCTCTCACTGTTGTGGCCTTTCCCGTTGCGGAGCACAGGCTCTGGACGTGCAGGCTCAGCGGCCATGGCTCACGGGCCCAGCCGCTCCGTGGCATGTGGGATCCTCCTGGACCGGGGCACGAACCCGTGTCCCCTGCATTGGCAGGTGGACTCTCAACCACTGCGCCACCAGGGAAGCCCTGCCTCTGTTTTTAGAGGCATTTTCTTCTGCAAGTCCACACCATTGAATTATTTTGTGTATGTGATGAAGAAGTCTGCAGAGCAGCTAAGGTCCATATTTTATAAATGTCTTAAGTCTGAATCTTAGCTTTGATCAATATTAATTCAGGCCTGTATGTTTGACAGTGTGTTGTGGTTTTGAGCTAGTAACATCTTTACCACATATGAAATAGAAGAGTCATTTTCCTGCTGGACTGGTGCCAGAAGGGCTAAGCCTTTGACGAGCAGCTCAGAACTCCCAGTTAAATATAGAAGGGGGTACAACATATTTCCCTCTTTTCCTTTCCAGACTCCTAAAATGAGTGAAAGAAAAAACTTTTAATGAGTTATTAAACTATAAAGACAAAGAGATGGAAGTAGTTGAGCGATTTCAGCCCACTTCTGAGAGTCAAGAGGCAGGTGGAGCACAGACACGCCCTCCCTTAGCCCAGCACAGGGGGCTCAGACCCACGTGCTGTCAAGGGGGATGGTGACAAGGATTGAGTTAGTCTGCTGGACAAAGCCCCCCTGCACATCTTAGCCCTTGAAAGACGAACTGAAGCACTAGACTAAACTAAGGGATTGTTTAAAAGTTTGATTGCAGAACAGTCAGATCCCTAGTTTCTTAAGTTGGCTTTTGCTGCCAGGTGATTACTCTGTTGTATGTTGTAGAAAATGAAAAGTTTCTCCTTGGAGAAACCAGCGCGGGTCCTGCCGGTGCTGATGCAGCCGAACTCTGGCACCTCAGAGCAGAGGCTTGAGTCGGGTTGCCTGTGGACCCCAAGCGCCCTCTGTCCTTTTCCTTGTCTGACTGTTTGAAGCCAGTCGTTTGGTGTGAATCCCCCCAACCCCTTCAACTGAGGCAGGGCATGAGTGGCCTCTTCACTAGAGAAGTAGCTTAGCCCCAGGGAGATGATGCCTGGTCTAATGTTGGGAAGTCTCCAGAGGAAGAGGCCAGTTCCTCACTTTATCACCTCCATGAAGCCCGCTTTCATTCATTCAACAAAGGGGAGACAGCAGGGGACAAGCCAGGTGAGGCCTCTTGTTCTTGTGAGGGAAGGAGGGAGTAAATAATCATGTGGTATGTCAGGTGGTGCCCGGAGCTAAGAGTCGGGGCAGAGAGAGCAGTAGGGGCAGGGAGATGTGCTCTTTCCTTCAGAGTCTTTACGGAAGGCTCTCGGAGGAGGTGAGGTGGGAGCAGCCCTGAACAAAGGAGCAGCCCATGCTGACGTTCGGGGATGTGTGTTCCAGGCAGGGCAGGAGAGCGCATGGTGTGTTTGTGCAAAGTGGTCAGTGTTGCTGGAGAGACAAGTGAAGAAAGACGTGAGGCAGGAAATCATAGGTGGGATAGACGCAGGTAATGAAGAACCTGGGGGAGGGGCTTCCCTGGTGGCACAGTGGTTGAGAGTCCCGCCTGCCGATGCAGGGGACACAGGCTCGTGTCCCGGTCCGGAGATCCCACGTGCCGCGGAGCGGCTGGGCCCGTGAGCCATGGCCGCTGAGCCTGCACGTCTGGACCCTGTGCCACAACAGTGAGAGGCCCGTGTACCGCAAAAAAAAAAAAAAAAAAAAAAACCTGGGGGAGGACTTGGATTGTCCCGCGGAAGGTGAGAAGGTGCTGGAGGCTTCTGAGTAGAGGAATGGCGTGATCTAATGGTCTTTGGAGAAGATGACGGTGCGGAGAGTAGACTGAGCGGGAGCTTCTGCTGCGGGCCAGGCAGCAGAAGATGCTGTCTCGGGCTACGGTGGTGTTGGAGGGAGGTGAGCAGTGGCTGGGTTTGGGCTACATTGGGTTTAGAAGTCAGATTATTTGCTGTTGAAGTGGACGTACGTTGGGAGCAACGGAGAATGGTCAACCAGGATGCAGGGTTTTTGTCTTGAAGGAGGTTGTTGCCGTTTTCTGAGCTATGGCACATAGAGCGCTGGCGAGGAGGGTTGGGGCTTCTGTTTCTGTTTCACTTTGGCTTAGGGATTTGGTCGTGCACATGCGTGTGCATGTGTGGTGTGTGTGCAGCCAAGAGTACTGTGCCACAACCTCACATACGTATGTGGAGGTTCCCCTCAGCTTTTTAGTGCCTTGCTCTCAACCGTGAATGGGTGGCGAAGGGTTCCCACAAAAGGAGACAAAACCAATCCAACAAAAGGGATTATAGAAAATATAGACAGTGGAGGGAACAGAGAACATTTCTTAAAAAAATGAACAGTAATAAAAACTCATAATCACTATCCACAGAGAGTGAAGGAAAGATAATGCATCTGTGAAATGAAAACACCATAAAGGGCAATCAGAATAAGAAAGTTATCATAAAAGGAAATGTGATAAGTAAAACAAAACTTTCAATAGAATGGCTGGAAGATAAACTTAAGAAGATAACTCTTAAACTAGAACCAAAGCGGAGAAATTAAGAAGTATCAATGCCTCACAGGGGTAACCACCTCCAAGGTGGTCCCCAAGGATCCTTGCCTCTTTGTATGGTCTCCTGCCACAATGAATAAGGGCTGACTTGTGTGGACAACCACACTGCAGAGTGACAGTGTGTGATTTTTGAAGCTAGGTCATAAAAGACATTGCCGCTTCTGCTTTGGTCTGTTGGATCACTTGCTCTTGGGGAGGCCAGCTGCCATGTCATGAGGACACTCAAGCAACCCTGTGGAGAAGAACTGACTTGCCAGCGTCACCTTGCTGGCTGTGTGACTGAGTCCTCTTGGAAGTGGATCTGCCAGCTGACGCCCAGACATCATGGAGCAGTGATCAGGGATATTTGCTGTGCTGTCAGAATTTCCTATCACAGGTGCTTTGAGCATAATAAATGACTGTGGTTTTATTAGCCACTAGTTTTGCTGTGATTTGTTACACATCAGTAGATAACAAATACACTTGCTAATCAGAGTTCTGAAAAAATATAGCAGGAAGAAAACGGGGTTGGGGTGGAGTAAAATGACCAAAGAAATAATATAAGAATATTTTCCAGAAGCAAAGACATGAGTCTTCAGATTAAAGGGGTCCACATGTACACATGAATAAAATATAGAGCTTTAAAGCATATTATTTTGAAACTTTAGAATGCAAATTAAAAAGGGAAGGTATCAAAAAGGTTCTGTAGGAAAAATTACCAGTGATTATGTATCAGAATCATATGAACCTTCTCAGCAGTGCTGATACCTAGAAGATTGTGGAACCACATGCCGTTAAAATTATAGGGGAAAGTAATTCTTTTTTTTTCCCGGTACGCGGGCCTTTCACTGTTGTGGCCTCTCCCGTTGCGGAGCACAGGCTCCGGACACGCAGGCCCAGCGGCCATGGCTCACGGGCCCAGCCGCTCCGCGGCATGTGGGATCTTCCCGGACTGGGGCACGAACCCGCATTGGCAGGTGGACTCCCAACCACTGCGCCATCAGGGAAGCCCCGGAGAAAGTAATTCTTACGTAGAATTTTTTACCCAGTCAGAATATCAATCAAGTGTGAGGGTAGATTGATGGCATTTTCAGTCATTCATTGGCTAAAATGTATATATATGTATATGTATAATATCCGTGTGTGTATATATGTAGAGAGAGATATATATATATATATTTTTTTTTTTTCTCCCGTGGATCCTGAGATAGGAAGCTGCTGAAGGATGTTCCTCAGCAAATTGAGAGAGCCAAGTAAAGGACACCGATGATGTAGGGAATGAAAGAGGAGGCCCAGGATGATAGTTGCACATGGTCAGACCAGTCAAGACTGGAGCAAGACGCGAGGGCCGTGGCAGCCTGAGTTGGGCTTGGGGGGCGGGTGGAGGAGGAATCGATAAATGGTTTGATGTGTTTCAATGATTGCATCAGTTATTAAAAAATACAGGGCATGCCTGCTGGGGCTTTTGTACAAAGTAATACTAGTTATATAGAAAAGTAAGAAAACAGAAGACAGTTATGAATCTCAGTTTGAGAAGGAAAACAGAATCATAATTTACTCAACAGTCATATATATACAGTCATAATAATGCAAATACCGTTGACTTAACAAAAAATTATGACATAACTCTATTGGGAGAATGGATGGAGGGGCAGTGAATGGGGGAGTATAAATCCTCAATGACCATGGTAAGAAATCAGTAGTGTCTAAAAAGTTAATGAGGCAAGGGGATATCAAAACTTTCATTACCTTGAAATGAGGAGATAAGTACCAGAATAAACTGCTAGAGGTGTGTAAATGTATTGCTTTTGGAAGATGAAGGTGGGTTAGACATAAAACTTCTTATTTTTATTATAAGCCATTAAGTATTATGTCCACATTTAATGAAAACAGTTTTTTAAATCTTAAAGGAAAGTCATTTGTTCAAACTGGTGATGTACCAGTAATAATATTATAATTTAACTGCCTTTCCTTTTTATTCTCTCCATTTCATTGGTGAGGAAAAGCTGTAGGAAAGTAAAGTGATTTCTGTTACCTCAAGTTAGTGCAGGACCCAGGACTAGAAATTAGTTATTTTTCACTTTTGAGGGCTCACTCTGGTGATGACAGCATTGTGCATCTCATTCACTTCTTTCATAATCATGTTTTGTTTTATGTTTTGGAAATGATTTTGAGAAATATTGCCAAGGCATAGGTAAATTGCTCTTTAATTTTGTTTAGCTGTAGCATGAAACCTTTTATTGCCAATGCACCTTAATATAATTTTCCTCATAAGTAAAGGGAAGTGGTCATTATATAGGAAGTTGGGTTCTGTGTAATAAGTTCCCACTTTTTTTTGTCCCTTCAGATGCTCTTGGTCTTTACCATAAACAAGCATAATAAGAATAGAAACTGTTGTCTGGACACTTTATTTTCCCTAGTAATAAAGGAAAATGGTTATAATAAAGGAAATTGGGTTTTGTGTAATAAGTTCCAATTGTTTTTGTCTCTGAGAATGCCTTTGTCTCTATTACAAGCATTAGTAATGCAAAGTTAGCCCTCCCTGGCCTTGTTATGTAAGAGAAGGGTTACTGCTTCTTGAGTCACTTTGTTTCCTGCTTCTTTTAGTCTGGACACCATATGGAAAGCTTTGCTAAAAAATACAAGCTATATTATTTTCAATGGCTTTATTTTTTTTCCTGGTCATAAATAATCTATATCCTGATACATTTGAAGTAAAACAGAAACATGAATTATATCATTATATAAAGTTGATGATCTACCAGTGGCCCTTAAAATAACAGTGTTTTCTTGTGTGTTACCAAAGTATAAAATTATGTAATAATTTAAATAGTATATTTGAAAATCCTGAAACATGTTTATTATTTTATCCGTTTTGTTTATGTGTATTTATTATTAGTATTTGACCATGATTCAACAAGTTATAAAGGTATAGAAAAAAGTCATGGCAAAGCCTGAGTACATTTCTGTTTTTCTCTTTGTGAAGACTGGCACACAGCCTTTTAACCGTGCAATGCTCTTCAATGTGGGCTTCAAAGAGGCCATGAAAGACAGTGTCTGGGACTGTGTAATCTTCCACGATGTGGATCATCTACCTGAAAATGACCGAAACTATTACGGATGTGGAGAAATGCCACGTCACTTTGCAGCCAAGCTGGATAAATACATGTATATGTAAGTAATGTACACTCTTCTTTTGCAGCACACCTGCAAAATCGTATCATTGAAATGGTAGCAGCTTTATGTGCCTGGATCTGAGAGGGCTCAAGAGCCTAGAGAGTATCTTTAACTCCAGTCCTTCCTCGCAGGGAGCCGGGGTGTAGGGTCTCTTGTGGTCCATCCAGTCGCTTCCTCACACACAGTTTTCAGCGTGGGGTGGTGGGAAATAGAGCCTGGTTTCTACGGTCAAGGAAATGTGGACCTAACTTCTGATTTTCACGCTTAGCAGTTAGAGGGCTTGGATTTGCATCTTAGGACTTGGATCTCTGAACATTGGTTTCCTTGTTCAGGGAGCACTAGAGCCCATCCACGGGTTCTGCGAGATCCCAGGCGCTGGGCTGCCCCAGGTAGGAGCACAGCACAGGTTGGCTCCCCTCTCTTCCCTCCCCCAGGGTTGTTCCTGTGCAGTGAAGGCCCGCTCTTCTGCAGTATATTTTCTTCTTCCTAAGCTATGGATTCTTGACCTGCCTTTAATAAGAAGAAACATTTTTTCGTTCTCTGACTGGAGATGCCTTGAAATGATACTGTCATCGGAGCTGTGACAGTGACTTAAATTGACATTAAAGGTCTAATTTGGGAAAGAGATCATCACAGTTTTCATTGACTCATGGAAGTGGAGAGGAGAGAAAATAGCCTGGAGCAGGGGAGGTGTTGCCTTCATCACTGTTTTGCCTGCTGCCTCACCTGTCGAGTTAGAGAAGCAAAAAGTCTCAGTGATGAGACCAGGTGAATTAGCACTGAAACAGGAAGAGTGCCTTTTTTTTGTCTTTTTTTAGACTGGTTGTTATCATTAGAAAACCTTTTCCTTATTACCATAGTATCTGAAAGCCAAGTCTGGCGTTACCTTGGGAAGGTCATCCAGGTTCAGGATCTGATTCCTAGCACTTCTAGAAACTCAATTTTAGTCAGCCCACTAGAGTCAAATTAAATTTAGCATAATTGATTTTTACTAAACGATATCATAAATGTCATATAAACTAGGGATTCTAAATTAATTTTTTATTTGAAAATATTAATTTCTAATCAGTAAAATACTCATATCTACCTAGACTAATCCCAGGGTGCATAGGGTATCTTGGAAGTTGGAATAGAAATTAGAGAGAATGGCAGCAGAGCAGGGAACGGGCCGGACAGTGCATGGGCTGAAGTGTGATGAGGTGTCCCTGCCCACAGTGGTGCCCACGCCATGAAGGCTGCTGACCAGAACGCTCAGGTCTCCAGAGCAGTGTCAGGTAAACACTACTAGATTTGTGTTTGTCAAGCTTCCGTTTTCTGTTCTTTATCTATTACACCTTCATTTTATCTAATCTTTTTCTATTCTGGGTATAGTGCAGTTGATTGTTTCTGCTTTTAAGCAGAACACTAAATGGAATTAACGTGCTTGGCAATTTATACATGTCAGTGAACACACACACGCACTTATCCATCTTTACCTATCTACTGATTTCAGGTTTCTCCCAAACCCCTAGCCTGGGCAAGCATAATGCAACTGATGTGGGAAACACAGTGCTGCCGTGAGCGCTTATTGGCCCTATTGGACCCCAACTGGTATCATAACTAGAATCTAACTTCCCCAGTGCAAGCCTCGTGAGGTACCCTGGGACACCGTGGTAGACTTTGGGGTCAGCATTGCTGTTACTGTCTTGGGGTGCCTTTGGCCCAGTGTGGGACCAGGATTGCTTTGTCCCGCAGCCTGGAGTTCTCTGTGGGAGCTGCCTCTCTCATCTTCTGTGGCCACACAAGGTCCCCGCTGGCACACAGCACTTCCTCCCTGCAGAGAGTGAATCCAGAGTCCTTCCAACAAAAAAGTGAAATCTGCCCCCCCTCTTCCTCTGAGGCAGCTTTGCTTTAGTCCTGGCCAGACTTCCCTCAGCGTGATTTTCAGAGGCTGCGTGTGGTCGTGTTTTCTCTGCTGTTCCTCCACATTGGCCTCGTCCATTCAGGGGCTCTGGCACGTGGCTCCCCAGTAGCACATTTAGGGCCACAGGAATTTATTCAGGACTGCAAGTCTAGGGATGCTGCCTCAACATCAGAAAACCTGTCTGTTTCTAAACAAACAACTTTGACAAATTCCATGGAGGATGAGTTAGAGAAAGGTAAGGAAAATAAAATCCAGATTTAAAAATATAGTCATTTCTCAGAGAAAGGCAAGTACTGTATGATCTCACTTATATGCAGAATCGAAAAAAAAAAACCCGAACTTGTAGATAAAGAGAACAGATTTTGGTTGCCAGAGGCAGGGGTTGGGGGTGGATGAAGGGGATCAACAGGTACAAAATTCTAGTTATAAGACAAGTCCTGGGATGTAATGTATAACGAGGTGACTCTAGGTAACAAATACTGTACTGTATACTTGAGAGTTGCTAAGAGAATAGCTCTTAAAAGCTCTCATCATGAGGAAAAAGTAGCTATGCATGGTGATGGATGTTAACCAGACATATTGTGGTAATCGTTTTGCAATATATACATATATCAAATCATTATGTTGTACACCTGAAACTAATACAGGGTCAGTTACATCTCAAAAAATTGTCATTCTTCTAACTATTAGTGCATTAAAAATAAATATATTTGTAAATATCCATGAATATTTTGGGAGTGTAGTCCAAATAGAGAAGATCATTACAGGAATACGCAGCTAGTTTTTTCAAAATTAAATGCTAGACTTGTTTTTACTAATTTATATTTATCCTAGTCTATATGATAAATAATGTATTTAATAAATTAATATCAATTAATTTAGGAAATTAGCTTAGTAACATCTAACATTGCCTTAGCAACTATTGATCAAGTCTACTTTTGGTGTGAAAGTAGACCATTTTTGAACACTAGGTTTTGAGTCTTATAAAGTAACAATACTCAATATTAAATTTCAGGTACCACAAGTGTTTTGCATAACACAGTTAGATGTACTTGTTTCACTAGAGTGTAAAGATGTTTTGTTTCTTGATGTACTTTACTTTTCCCAGAATATGATTTAGTCAACATAATTGTTTATATGGAAGTAGGGGTATATTTTGCAAAGCATGTAAAAGACTGAAAACTCGATTTCATATGGCAAACAGTTTTGATTTCATTTTTAGAATGCTATATTCTGCTTTCTTTTTTAGTCTTCCTTATAAAGAGTTTTTTGGCGGTGTAAGTGGACTGACAGTGGAACAGTTCAGAAAGATCAATGGTTTTCCTAATGCCTTCTGGGGATGGGGAGGAGAAGACGATGACCTCTGGAATAGGTATGTTGAGGTACAAATTGCTTAATAATGGAATTTCTATAAATTTCCTTTCTTTAAGTAAACTATACTTTTCTATTCCAGGAAAGGATTCTTTGGGGTGGAAAATTTTTGAGGTTCCTAAATCCTGCGTTGTGTTTCTCCCTTTTTTATTGAGAGTAGTACTCTTTTGAAATTACTGACAGCGTGTACATTAGAGCATTCTTTTGCATTTTAAATTGAACTCACATAATCTATTTTTATGTTAGATTTTATTTCTTTTTTTTTTTTTTTTTTTTTTTTTTTTGTGGTACGCAGGCCTCTTACTGTTGTGGCCTCTCCCGTCATGGAGCACAGGCTCACGGGCCCAGCCACTCCAAGGCATGTGGGATCTTCCCGGACCGGGGCACGAACCCGTGTCCCCTGCATCGGCAGGCGGACTCTCAACCACTGCGCTACCAGGGAAGCCCCAGATTTTATTTCTTAATGTATTTTCATTTCTGTATGTTGTGTTGTAGGGTTCACTATGCTGGATATAATGTAACAAGACCAGAGGGGGACCTGGGAAAATACAAGTCTATTCCTCATCACCATCGAGGTGAAGTCCAGTTCTTAGGACGGTAAGTTTAATATCATCTTTAGATATCAAGGTTTCAAAATTATTTAATTATGAAAGATTTTTTAAAAATGCATTGCACTCCCCACAAAAAACTTCTGAAGGGGATTTTCTGTCGATATCATTTTTGTTTATAAAAGTAGAGCATTTTGTGCTTGTTTTGAAGAGATATACATATACATATACCTACATACACACACACATATATGTATTCATGTAATATTAAAGAGCCCAGTTAATTATTTATGTAAAAATGTTTCCTTAACATAAAGCGTAATGCATTTTATTTCTTAAGGATACCTAATGTGTAAGAGTGCAAAATAACTTATTTTCAGGTAGCATTTTAAGACTAGTAAAAATGTTAATTTAGAATAATGGTCTAGAAAGATTTTTAATTATGCGTAAGAACCAAAAATTGTAAAGAGCTTTAAGTGCTTTAATGATAAGAATGACCTTGAGCGTATTCCTCATCAATTTTTCTTTTCAAACATGTTTCTGTTACTTTTAATTTTTTTCTCTAATACTATAGGTATAAATTACTAAGATACTCAAAAGAGCGCCAGTACATCGATGGGTTGAACAATTTAGTATATACGCCAAAAATACTGGTTGATAGGTTGTATACAAATATATCTGTAAACCTCATGCCAGAGTTAGCTCCAATTGAAGACTATTAAAAGAAGTAGCTCTCATGGCAAGATAGACCACAATGCTGGATCGGGAACTTGGAGTGCACTCTTAATGGAGGTCAGTGAATGGATGTGTCACAGTGCCCTGGGTGGTGAGAAGAAGAGCCTGTGTTCTCAGTGTTTACTTGTGGGATTGTATACAGTCACCCTTCTTCCACCCACCCATCCTCTATCCTGAGACACACCCCATGGCGAGCACTGCAGAGACCAGATGCTGTTGCTTAAGTCTGGCAGTCAAGAGAGCTCCCTACAAAGAGAAAATTTTTATACTAAAATCTATAGTTTAATTCAAGAGAATGCTTTATTTCCATTTAAACATATTTTGTACATATGTGATATAAATTAATGTGTTCAAATTGTTGAGAAACAAGATGTGTTGGCAGTTTTGCATGTAATGGGTTATGCCTTTATGGGACTTTTATAAACATTTTTTTATTTGCATGGAATAAAACAATGTAAATTTATGTCACTAAACAAAGGTTAACCTTGTGTGAAATGAAGGAACTGTCAATAATTGACAGCCAACTAATACAGTACACTGTTATACTAGTTTTGAGCTTTATACCGTCAGCTTTTTGTGTGGACGAAGTCACAGCTTCCTTAGGGTTTTAAAGGGTAAGAAGAAGGGACTTAGCTTTTCTTCCTACAGAGGATTACCTCTTTTTTTCCCCTTGCTTGTAATCTCATCGGATTTTGCTAAATCACAACCATATTGTTTGTGTATATTGCATGAGTATTACCAAGAAAATCTTAAAAGTTATGATGTGACATGATATAAAGGACCTCTTTATGTTAAACGTCTCTCATGTACCTCTGGTGTAAGTGTCAGGGATTTTGTGCCTCAGAAAATGTTCCCAAGGTTGCGTGTGGTTGTACACTGTATTTTTTTGAATTCATAGTGAGCAGCGCTTTTATTATTTCTAGTTCAGAAGAGCCAAAAAAAAATCTTCATTTAAAAAAAGCAAAACAGTTTTGTAAAAGATTGAGTTATGGAAAACCCAGTAGTACTTAAAATATACAAATGAATTATACTATTAGGTAAGAAATTAAATGTTCTATTTTTATGAAGATAAATGCTTAGTAGATAGAAACAAATTTTAAGTTTGATTATTAGACTCATAGGATTTCAAGTTTGGAAGGGATCCTTTTTAATGTTGGCCAGTTTCATTCAAACTACATGTATTTTTTTCACTTTTAAGATATCACATCTCTGGTGTTAATTTCCTCACAAAAGCATAAATTAATAGAATTATATTAAAATACATTATCAGTTATTTAAATGCATTGGTGTTAATAAGACAGTTCTCTAAAAACAGGTTTCTCTACCTGACATCACGTATATTACTTACTCTTAAATTTGGATGGCATTTTCATAGCAAAACCAAACAGTATCTTTACTTTGAAAATTATCAACTATGGTTAACCAAAGATTCTTTAAAATATCTTAAGATATTTTCACAAATTTAAAACAAAAAATTAAATATCTATAAAGTGAATCTTCAACAACATGAGGAACAATAGAAATGGATTATTCATCTAACACAGAAATATGGTTATTTATCTCTCAGGTTGTAAATTTAATTTTGAAGTTGGCATTTTCTATGGCAAATATTAGTAACACAAATGACCACAAACCAAATCATAAAATAACTGAAATTCTTACACTTTGAGAAAACTGGTAGCTCTCGGTTATGATACCAAGCAGAATTTTTCTGCATTTATTTCTTAGAAATATTTCCAAAATATTTGTTTTTCATTTCTTTGCTGATAACTCAGAATAATGAAAAATCAAACTTTCTGAAAAGCAAGGTATTTGTTCTTAAATTGTGTATCTATTCACTTTCTGTCATAGCCAATGTAATTTTTTAATTTGATGAAATGAAAGAAAGTAGGTTGGGAAAGTTAACATTTGTTGATCACTAACAAGATACTAGGGGCATAGGAGCATAATTAACCCAATAATACTTAAATATTTTAGTCATGGGGAAAATTAGGGCTGTTTCTGAGTCTTATTAGGAAAACATTTTTCTCTTTAATATGGAGCTGCCCACATTTTGGTATCTTCTCGTTTTGATACACATTTTTATAGTTTCAAGAGAACTCCGTTCTACTAGTATTTGTCTTATTTTCTTGGATTAAGTCTAGTAGTAATTTTTGTTTTAGGAGTGGGCCATGAATATTCTGCTATTTTCCATTTTGAATACGGTGTGTCATCCTTTGAAAGCCATCTCAGTAGTTTGCTTTTTGTCTTTTGTTTGTTTTTATTTTCTTTTTAAGTGCAGACCTCAAATTGATTGTTGCCTATAAATAGTAACTTATATGTTTGCATATAAGTGACATAGCTTTGCCCAGTTATCTTCATTGTATAAAAATAACTGTATTCCACAAAAATTAACAAATAGATTGCAAATGCAAACTATCTTTATAGTTTGGTTGATTTATTAGTGAACACGTATTGATTACCTACTCTATCAGTTGCAATGCTAGGTATGTCTACAGAAAAAATATTTCATTTCTAAACAAATCAAATCAACCAAGTTGAAACCTTTCTAAAATTATGAAAACATCCTCTGATAACTTATGTGTTGTATTTCTTAGTCTCAAAGTCAAGAAACTTATATATGTGGACATAGTTATGAGCTCCTTATGGCCCTACTGGGAAACTTATATAGTGCCTTTCAACTAGAGAAAGTAGTAATGATTAATGGGCCTGTTTGTAGAAAAGAAAAGGAAAAAGTGTACACATTTGCTGTAACATTATATCTCATTCACAGTGGAGATGGTCATTTAAGTCTTTGCCAAAACTGGGGTTTAATGAATATTTTTTTAAGTCTAATTATAAATTTCTGTTTGTATTTTGTGAAAAGGTGTTCAGCAAGAAAACCTTATTTGCAATATTATGTAAATACAAAAGTATGTATTAAAGCTTGCTTATTCTCCTTTCCCAGCCAAGATGTTGATACCCATTTTAAAACAAAATGGGAAAATATCCAATACAATATTCTTCTTCTTTTGGAAGCTCTGTACACGTGAAAGCAGACTTTGTGTCATTTTATTTGGCCTTTGCTTATCTCTGTTGTATTTCGTTGTGTACTTTTCAGACAAATACTGGTACTCTAGATTTATTATCTTTTATTTGCAAATATGCCAGTGAGAGAACTAAAATGGTCATAGTGTTTATCAGAAAAAGGAAGTGTACTTAAGATTATTTTATTTATTAAAATCTGAAAGGCTTCTATATAAATGCACTGAAATAAATGCTAGTAATTTCTTGTACTCTCATTTTTTTTCTTTTTTTTTTTGCTTCTCATGGAAATGTTTGTACTTTTTTATCATTGTCTTTTATGAAATATAATGTTCTAAAGACCTGGTGTGATGATGTAATTATTTTCTCTCGGGAACTTTTTTTGGATTATCTGGGGTTTTGTTGTGTGTGTGTTCCTGAATTCCAGGTGAATTGCTGGTGAATACCTTGGTTGCACTAGGATTACACCATGAGTATGAGGTGATCACATGTGCCTTTGCAACAGTGTCTGTTAAATACATTTAGAGATCACCTCATAGCTTGGACCTCAGAGGAGACACCGTGACACTTAAATGTTTTCATCAATGCAGTTAGTAATCTACTGTATCAAAATGAATATTTAAGAAGTCATTTTTAGCATAACTTTCTTCTCCCTGCACAACTTCAGTAAACTAAGCTGGTGTGTTGTGGGCAATTCCCTTCTTGTTTTTCAGGTATTAGGAGTCTGAATATCTTTAAGGCAAACAGTCAAATCTCAAAAATACCTCAAGACTAGATTTGCGTTTGGGACTAGATGGTGAGATTATGACTTTTATCAACTTTAATTATTTGTGTGATGAATTCTCAGTATTATTAATCTGTATGCGTAGTATGAGCTACCAGAATATTGTCCACTATATATCACAAATAAAGCCAATCATTAAGTCATAATCATGTAGTCATGCAAAGCCATAAAATGGAGTTCTCTTAGTCTGCCCCAGGTTCCTACCTATGGTATTAATGTATCTTCTGATGAATCATGCCAACTTAATTTAATGGTTTTATAATTTTTTTGTTGTCTTTATTTTTTTCTTTCAGTTTTATTGAGATATAATTGACATACAGCACTGTCTGAGTTTAAGGTGTACAGCATAATGATATGATTAAACACCCATCATTTCATAAAGATGCAAAAGAAAAAAAAAGTTTTTCCTTGTATGGATTTAAGGCTGTGGAGATATCCTGGACCAAAATTGTTTTACTTAGAAAAGGCGTTTATTAAGGAGTACTCTACTGCTATTGATTTAAGTGACTTCAGAAAAGATAGTGCTATATCACTCAAAATTATACTACAATTAAAAGAAAAATATATGGGTTGAAAAATAAAACTTGTATTTTTCTCAGCACATTCCTACAACATATTTTGGTGGGCCTGAATTCCATTGCTAATTTAATCTTCCCAACTCCATTAGTTGAAGTCTGTGCTCTGGAGGATCTCCAAGAAGCATCAGACATTACCTACCCTCAAGGAGTTTACTGTCCTCTGTGTGTAAAACTGAGAGTGGAAACACCTGAAAACCCACATCCTATCAAATGAGGTGCTCCTTTGTGCCCTCTGCAAACTCAGTTTTATATTTCACTCATGCAATATTAAAGAACCAACAGAGCATCTTGAAGGAGCAGATTTTCTCCACGTGCAGAATATTTCTTAGCTGGAAACACTACACTTCAGAAGGGTGGTTGAGATCAGTGCTTTTCTGCAACAGACCTTGAGTATTTGCAGTTAATTCTCAGTAGAACTGTGTGGAAGGTGGTAGTTATAAGCAAAGATTCTGGAGTCAGACTGATCTGAGTTTGAATTCACAGATTCCCTGTTATTGGCTGTGAAATTACAGCAAAATTTTAAACTGTGGTCCTCAATTTCTTGGTCTCTCAATGGAGGACGATAGGAACTACCTGAGGATTGTTCAGATGATTAAAGCAGCGAATTCTAATAGAGCACTTAGCACAGTGCTGGACTCTTGAGCAGAAGCTTGGCTTATATTAAGTCAGTTTTCAGCTTTAGAGTGACAAGTTTTTCTTTCATGCCAATTGTCTTGTGTCATATTTTAAGAATGATACCACAAAATAAATGTTGTCACAAGGCACAGATACTGTGATGAAAGAGTTTGAGAGCAGATCCGAAAACACCTGCTTGATTTATCAAGGAGAAGGTGTTAATTTACCTCTGGGACATCATTTCCATCTGAGGTGGAATATTTTAAAGCATATTTAGTTAATTTCCAAGGATTCAACTTCTTTTACACAGTCCTTCCTCCCCTTCTTCCATTCCTTCACCTGCTCTTCTCCTTTCTTCTTCTACCACCACCATTGTTAGAATCAGGAAACATCATGGTGGCTGTTAGTTTCCCTGGAGTCTTAGCGAAATCCCATGAGTGCTTTCGTTCAGGCAGAACAGGGTCACTATGGGTAACCAGATTTGCCCCACATTATTCCATTATCCCTTGACCTTGTATAAATGTCATTTTGTATAGGATAATTATGCAGTCTTTCAGCCTGTCTAGCAGCTTCTGGCAGGCTGGTCTCTAGTCTCTCCAACCCCAATATTTTAGGGCATTTATTAAGCACCTGCTGTGTCTCAGGCACTGGGCTGTTCTGGTGGCATGAGAGTGACTTAAGACCCGATTCCTTCCCCCAAGGAGGCTACAGCCAAGTAAGGGAGATGCTCGCCAAGGGCTTCTCATGGAAGCCAACCTCACCTCTTTTCCTCTATCTTATAACCTACTTGGAAACCCAACAGAAAAAGGGGCAAAAGTCTCAGGCCACGTAAACGAGGGGAGTTCCCAGAGTTCCACCCACAGGCTCAACACCACGGAGGAGATGGGGGTGGGGAGTGGGTGGGGCGATAGGGTTTGGCCACCACTGCTCCTCAGTGGGAGTGGGAAAGGCCCTGGCTATTCTTAGGGTGCCCTTCTGGAGAATAGACAGTATGGTTGAACGGTGCCTGCTGGTCTGCACCCTTCTAGGTTCTCAGGATGTGGAGAGCAGGCATTTCTTGAGGGGCTTTTTCTCTTTGGGTCAGTTATGGACATTTCTGGTTGCTGACCTCTCTAGCACCCAGGCTGGGATATCAAAGAGGCAAGAAAAGAACTCCCGGGACTCATGGCTGGGTTGTTCCTCGAGTCTCTGTGTCCTTGGGCAGTTGGTCTGCCTTACCCCACCTTTCGGAATCTTCTGGTAGGCTTCTGGTATTTGCATCTGCACAGAGGAAGTCCAGACAGGAAGGGTCTTGACTCCTGTCAAGGCCCCAACTTCCATGCAGGGCTCCGACCCCCCTGCAGTGTCGGCCCCAGGCAGGACCCCCATCCCATGCTGCTACTCTGTGGGGAGGCCTAGAATAGCAGAGCTTCTCTGCCTTTCAAGACAATGAGGCAAAATCCACTCAGTAGGCTTTAGTTGTAGTTTTGAGTAAAGGAACCCTTTTTTCTTTTGGCCCTGGGCCTAGGCAGTGGCAACTTTATAAGAGTCTCACGCTATACCAACTGAGCTAGCCAGGCCCCCAATGGGACATTTTGAATCGACTGATTTTATGGTAGACATTCTCGGTGACTGAGTTCTTGAAATCAATCCAGGCATGCAGATCCTGAAACTGAATATTTGAACGAGGTTACTTCCGGGAGCTGGTAGTCTTAGTGCTTCCCAGCAAACTGGTCCATTCCATGGTGCCATTTCTCACACGTCTATATGAGAGGGAAAAACCCTGGTAAAACCCCAGGGACTTGAAGGGCTCAGATGAGAACTATTTGCCTACCTGGATCCACCCTTTCCATTCATCCCTTTGGCAAATATTCACTGAGCACTGACTATGTGCTAGGGACTGTCCTCCACATACTTGGAAATATATTCCAGGGTATTTTCCAAATCACTCTCCTGAGGAAGGCTGTCGAGTCATGTCCACTAAGCTCAGCGTGAGTCCTCACTTGGGCAGCTGCCAGGGCTTGTTCCAGCCCCAGTGTTCTCTCCCAAGCCCACCGTTGCATTCCTGCCCTATACGCAGTTTCCCAACCTTCAGCCTCCCGGGGAGTGACATTAGTGGCAGCGGCAGTGGGTGGGTGACTGCTGAGCCCCTGGGGAAGCTCCACATCTCAGTGTTTGTTTCAGCAGCTGCAGGTAACCCCTCTCTCCTTGCTGGCTGACAGTGATTCCGGAACAGACCTTCAGCATTTGCACTGAGTGCCAAAGATGAATTACCATCTGCCGTGGCTTTAAATTAACTGGGGCAGTCCTAACCCACAGAGAATGGGAAGCTAGGAAAATGGAATTGATTCTGAGCTTATTTCCATTTTGAAAGGCAGGAAAAAGTCATGGGGCTGAAGCAGGGACAGGAGTGTTGTGTTCTCTGAAATGAGAAGTAAAAGGAAGGAATGGTCATAAGACTGAGGGTTTGGGTGAGAAAAGTTCTTAGAAGTGTCACCTTCGTGAACAAAATACAGGTTAAGGCATAAACACCCTAAATTTCCTTGTTTGGCAGGTGCTATCCAAATGTTTCAGGAGGTATTTTAATATTAGTGAGTTTTGTTCTCTGCCTGTATGGGTACACACAATGCTGACTTCCAAGGTATGAGATTGAAAACTGGCTTGATGACTTCAAGCTCACTGTGGCTAAAATTGAACTCACCCATCGCTGACTACAAATCTGCCCTCTGCCCATATTCCCGAGCTCAGTGACTGGGTGGTCCGTTCAGTCTGCTGGCCAGGACCGATTGATGCCTAAAACTTCATGGACTCCTCTAATTCTCTCCCCATTCGCAGCAAAGCTATCACCACTATTTTCTGATTTTTTGTTCTCAACAGCTCTATAGACATTGAGGAAGAGGGTGGGAAAGCAGCTGCTGGCATTCGGGAACTGGCCTCAAGTTTATCACAGGCTAGTTTGGGCCATCATCGCTCTGTCGGATACAACAGTCTCACAGACATCAAACAATGTCGGTCTAAGACCATGACAAAGCAAGAAAAAAAAGGAATCGCTGAAACCCACAAAATCCCAAACCTCCCTTTTCACTGAAAGGAGTAACTATTTCTGCTTTACCAGTCACAGCTTTGTGTCTGCTCTGGTCTGCCTTCCCTACAGATGAACTGTTGAGATCTCAGTCATAGAATTGTCCCCACTTTCTGATGGCGTCCAGTCTAGAGAGTAGAGTCCCACTTTCTTAGACTCTACCCCAGGCCACCCAAGCAAAGCCCAAACCCTGTGATAGGGTCTGTCTAATACTGTCTTAGTGAGAGTGTTGTGTGTTCTCTCTTGCCGGGATGAGTAGTAAGTCCAACTGGTTCAGCTACACACGTGTTCCTGGTGGATTTGGACTGGAGAGTACTGACACACTGTCTTCTCTCCATTTGTTGAATCTTGTTTTCATCACCGGCCTATAAAGCTACAACAACAACGTCATGGCTGTGTTTCCAGGTTCCTGGGTTCTTCCTCTCTGTCTCCTCTTTCTTGCTGCTATGAGATATTTCCTTCCCACCCACACCAGCACAATACATGAGACTTTCTGTTGATCAAAAACGGGACATAGAATATGACATATTGACAACATCAACTCCTAACTATAACGCACTCAGATGAACACTGATATCACTTCTGTGGTATTCTTACCAAAAACAATAATTTCAGTCCAATCCTGAAAAAATGCCAGGTGAGTCCAGACTGAGGGTGGTTCTCCAAAATAACGGATATCAGTACTGTTCAAAAGTGTCAATGTCATGAAAGACAAGTGTTATGAGTTAAATTGTGTCCCCCTCAAAATATATGTTTAAGTCCTAACCTCCAGTACCTCAGAATGTGATTTTATTTTGAAATGGGGTCATGGGAGATGTAATTGGTTAAAATGAGGTCACACTTGTCACAAAAAGACAAATACTGTTTGATTCTACTTATATGAGGATCTAAAGTAGTCAGACTCATAGACACAGAAGACAGAATGGTAGTCCCCAGGGGCCATGTGGAGGGGGCAAAGGGGAGTTGTTTAATGGGTATAGAGTTTCAGATTTGCAAGATGAAAAAGTTCTGGAGATCTGTTTCACAATAATGTGAAAATACTTAGCACTACAAACTGAACACTTAAAAATGGTTAAGATGATAAATTTTATGTGTTTTTTTACCACAATAAAATGTATATTTAAAAAATAAAAGAGATTATAATCCAGTAAGAAGGCAGCCATAGGAAGGCAGAGACACATGGTTCTCTCTCTCAGTTCTGGAGGGTAGAAGCCCCAAATCAAGGTGACATCAGGGCCATCAGCCTCCACTCCAGCCTCATTTCCCACCACTCCCAGCCCTACTGTGACAGAGATGGTTGTTGACCAACACAGATTAGTGCTTTTTTCCAGACTGTAGAGTTGTTCTGGGAAATGACTCTCAGCTGGGGACCATATTGCTCAGTGCATCTGAATGGGACCGTGTAACTAGTTCTGGCCTGTGAAATGTCAGGGAGAATCATGTGTGACACTTCAGTGCAGAGGTAGCTAATACCATAATTTCTTCCTGCAGCCTGCTGACTAGGTGTCCCTTGAAGCCACAAAATAAATCAAACTGGGGCCCTGAGTCACCATGTGGAGGAAAGCCACCTCCATGTGGAGGGTCACCAGAACATGAACTTCTGCACTGGACTTCACACTCATGAGAAATAAACTTTGTGTTCAGGCACAGAGATTTGGGGTTGTTTGTTACAGTAGCACAACCTAGTGCACCTCAATACCCACTACGATCCAATATTCTAATCCCCCATCTGTTCTCTCAATTTATCAAGCTCTTTCCCTTGGCCTGCTCTTGCAATCTCTGCTCTCCTTACTTAGAATACGTCCTCCTTTTCTACCCGATAAATGGCTAAGAGTCAAATTTCAAACAAGTGCAACTTATTCCGAGTCCCTCTCTGACTTCTCCAGGCTGTTTGCTATCCCTCTTTCCCACCCTCCTGCCAAGGTATGGTGCCTTGGGCCACAGCCCTTGTCAAATCACGTTGACATAGTTATCTTCTTAAAAGAATGTGAGCGCTTTTTACGCAGGCACTGGATCTTATTTAGGTTCAAAGCATCTAAAGGAATGCTTGGCATACAGCAATCTCTCAGTACATGAATTTCGGGTTAGTCCAAGTGAGTTGGGGG
Source organism: Delphinus delphis (assembly GCF_949987515.2). Lineage (NCBI taxonomy): Eukaryota > Metazoa > Chordata > Mammalia > Artiodactyla > Delphinidae > Delphinus > Delphinus delphis. Next base: position 46,422,554 of record NC_082695.1, on the reverse strand, counting down.
TGCGAGGGTTCTCTGATCACATCCCCAAGTCAGCTGCCTGTGGGCTCTGGTCATTTTGAACCAGATTAGAGGGCTTGAGTCACTGTAAGTCTGTCCCGGTGGAGCTGGGCTACTCTTGAAATCAGCGAAGCACTTAAAGGAAATGCACATAATAAAGAAGAGGACCCTTAGAATTTGCCTTTTGCTATTCACCAAAGGTGAGAGGAAAAGAAAGCTCTCTCATTTTCAGAATGTGTGTTTTTAATAGCTGCGGACGAGGTCGAATATGTGCTTAGCTTGGAAAACATTGGAAATTTGGATTTCCCCCAGAGTTCAGCTGGAGATGTTCTTTGAGTTCCTTTGCATTTCTGTCAAACTTGGTTTCTTTTTTTTATTCGAGAGGACAACAGGGGAATAAAAAAAAGCAAGATCAAATGGTGAGATGGGAAGTGCTTTAATAGGAATGTTTTATTGTCTCTGCCCGAGTTTCTAACATAGCCTATAAAGTGAAAGCCCTGCTTTAATAAAAATGGAATGCTGTTGGTTACACGAAGTCCTGTCCCTCATCCTGCAGGTCCACCGAAGCAGGTGCCCCTCACTCCTTGGGGCCGCTGATGAGGGCCGTGGTGGAGTAGGTGCAGGGGCTGAGCAGGGCCATGATGGTATAGTGGCGGTGGCCAGACTCGTTGGCTGTGAACACCACCTAGGAGGGAACACAGACCGGATTGCTTTTCAGCAGAGCCTCCAAATGTGAGTCACAGACAGAGGGACCACTCCAAGTCCAAAGACATTAGTTTTACTTTCTTATTTTGTTTTCTGGAGCAGTGTGAGCAAAAGGCAAAACTCCAAATATGCTGGCCAGCTAAGCCGCTGGAGCCTTGCGCAGCCCTTTCCACCAGATTCTTTACTCCCGCCTGTATAATCAGGTCTCTCTCTTTTTTTGGGAGATTCACACTAAAAATCAGGGTGGCCCTAACCTGACCGAGGGAAATCACAGAGCTCCTAATTGCTCACGTAATTAGTTGATCTTTAACGCTGACCGACATGTCTGGATTCTATTTCCACAGCAGCCATCTGTTTAACACGACTTAAGGAATTATTACAGACAAGGAGATTGGGCCCATGGATAACTTTGAGGTTCCCACTACCTCATAGGCAGAGGAGTAGAGTGTGAAACAAGGGTTACAATTGTGGCTTTATTTTTATTATTATTATTTTTTCTAGCGTGACTTCTCACAGGAAGAAAGCTGAGGCACACCTTGAGGCTAAACCCAGCCCGGGCCCTGGTGGTAAATATTACTGCTCTTCCCCTTACTGGCCCCGTGACCTTGGCAAGTTATTTAACTTCCCTGGGCCTTACTTTCTTCACCTGTAAAATAAGGATAATAATAGGAATGGCTCCAATGGGTTGTTTACAAAGATTACATAGGTTAAATATAGAAAACAGTGGTAGTATATGCTTGAGAACTGTTATCTATTGTGTTGCTATTATTATTATGAATTTACTGTCTCTGTATGCATTGTCCGAAATCACTTATCCAAACCTCTGGAAGCCAGATGTGTTTTGGAATGAAAAAATTGTCAGATTTTAGAGAAGTAAAATGATGCACTTATTTTTTGCTGTGTGACACCCTAAGTGGGGTCTGGAGGGTTGCCTAATAATCCAACATATTAATATTTCTTCAGCAGACAAACAATAGGATTCAGTGGAAGGAATGAAATCTCTAAAGAGCATCTTGTAAGTTCAGGTCATGTTACTAAATGAGTTATCATCAAAGAGAGAAAAAGTTTGCTTTTCAGAGTTTTGTGGATTTTTGATTGTAGAAATGGGAAAGGGAAGCTGTGCTAGTACAGTACGTTCCTTCCGACTTTTCCAAGGGGTGCAAAGTGCAAACGGTGCATTTTCTGGGATTGAAAACAAACAAAAAATTGAAAACAACACAAGCATCCATCCACTCACCTCTGCCTATTCATGGAAAGGGGAAAAGCCAAGTGACTTCCAGTAGGATTTGGTGTCTAATTCTACTTGTATATTCCTTCTACAAGTTTTTCATCTGTTGTGAGCCCATGGAGCTCCCCAAATTCACTGGTTTTCCTAGAAGGTGCAAAAGTCCACGTTAAGTTAGGCATTGAGGGAATAAATGCCATTTTGAGGTGACACCACACACACACACACACACACACACACACATGCACACACATAAGTGCAGTTTGTTTATGTGATTATATATATATGTGTATATATATATATATTTTTTTTTTTTCTCAACTAGGTCAGGACAGGGAAAATTCTAGTAACTGTAAAATTAACTGACAGGAAATTTGTCAGGAATATTTCAAAAAGCTCATTGTAGATTTTTTCTCTTATGAGGTTTCACTTCAAAAAAGTCATTACGCATAAATACACTACCTTGTGTCATAAATACGCTACCATGTGTAAAATAGATAGCTGGTGGGAACCTGCTGTATAGCACAGGGAGCTCAGCTCGGTGCTCTGTGGTGACCTAGATGGCTGGGATGGGGGGTGGGAGGGAGGTCCAAGAGGGAGGCGATATATGTATACGTATAGCTGATTCACTTCATTGTACAGCAGAAACTAACACAACATTGTAAACCAATTTTGCTCCAATAAAAAAAAAGAAAAAAAAAAACCACACTGACGTTTTCTAGAGAGGTACACTTTTAACGTGGGATCCTTCATTGCATTCATTATCATCTATTTACACTCCTGTAAACTGATGCTCCCAGAGTAACCAAACTTTAAAGCATTAATATAAACACGATACCTCTTTTAATTGCAATAGACACATTCTTAAGTCATTCAGTCCAACAGGACCCATTACTAATAAACAAAAAACACATTTTTGGCCGCTTCCCCATACAGTACAAAGTAAGGAGGAGAGTAAACGGCTTCCCCAGCAAGGGGCCTTGTCCCCTCAGTGTTTTGAGGGGGAAATTGTAGATGAAAACCTGGTTCCAGGCCAATGGCAGGAGATAGAGGAACATCTAGAAACTCAGGGAAGTGTTTGAACTGGGCTAACTTGGGGCTTGTGGGTGAGGCGTGGGAAGGTCAAAGAAGCTCTAACCATCATGGTGGGGGAGGAGGGACAGCCCAGGCCACTCAGGAAGGCAGTTACTGAAGCTGTGACCTCCCTGGGGCCCATCTGGCACCCAGGTAGCCTGCAGCAGAGCCAGCCTGACTGACGGGTCCATAGTCCCCGGGAACCACCAAGGGCAGATTGAGCTGACAGCTGCTAATTTGGAGGACTTAAATGATGTGCAGTTTCAGGAAAATTTGTTTTTATTAACTTGTTGGATAATTTGATGTGACGGGATTTTGTTCATACGTAGAACACTGAGAGTAGTTCTTGCTGTCAGTTGAAAAGACTGTTTGACGTTTTATTGCAATGGGTTTCCTTTCCCAAAAGCTAAAAATCTTTTCAACGTACTTCTGTGTCTACATGTTCCAATTTAGGTTTTAGCAGACTAATTGCCAGACAGTTAACATTAAAAAAAAAAAAAGTCATTACGATTCAGGGTTGGTGTTTGGGCGAAGGTTCGTAACTACCCCTGGAAGTGGCCATAAGCTTCTCTGACTGGGGTTCCCTTGGGGAACCTGGGGGCCTCACTTCTCTCCCCTGTTGTGTGAGGGTATCTTCCAGAGGCGGTATCATTTGTACACATGATGGGAACCCCAAAATACAAGGAGAAACCCATATCTGACTTTTTCATTGTTTATATGATTAAGCTCCTTGGTAACTCTTTGCCGTCAACAAATACTAGGTAACTCCTTTTTGTTTTTAAACTAGGCAATTTCTGTTTCCATGTAAGTACCTGCTCAATGGCTGGTGTTAGAAATCACTCTCCATTAGATAGCAAAAACTAAGACAGGTAAAAATGGAAGTTGTCTTTATTGACTCTTTCTTCCTTGCCAGGAAGAAAATATTGGATTTCCCTTTTTTGTCTTATCATCAGAAAAAAAATTCCCACAAACATCTGAATGTTGTTTTTTTTTTTTTCCTTTTTATTTATTTATTTATTTATTTTCATCTGAATGTTTTTGGCATCCGTTCTGTCTCATGCTTAGAATATTCTCTTAACTTGGCATTTCCACAGTGTTCTTGGCATTTTATAGAAACATAAGTGAACTAACAAATAAAAACTGAGTGGAAACCACACTAAAGAAAATGACCTTCCCAATGATGGATGAAGAATCATCATGTGTAAAAAAAAAAAAGAAAAAGTTCTATTTCAAGAATCATCATGTGATTCTTGGGATTCATTGAAAACCCACAGAAACTCTCTTCTCAGGGGACAGAAACACTTAGCAGTATCGCTTGGTACTGAATGTTTCTTCGTTGTTCATTCTTTTCGTTGGTTGGTTTAGATTTTACTAATGTGCATTTTCTTTGAAACTCTTGCTAGTGGAGGTGGAAGAACTCTGTGAAAGTTATAGAGCGTCTGGTGAAGATGAGAAGTCATTTGGGCTCCCAGCGGTGGGGCATGGTGACGCTGATCTGTGGCTGTGCTTGCTGTCACGTGTCTTTCTCTTCTGTGTCTTTTCTTATGGAGCTCGATAGCCCCAGCCTCACAGAGTAGATGCTCCACCAGGGTTTGCTAGACAACAGCTCTGGACTCTGGATGATCCAGATACACTACAGACAGTCACCTCCTCCATGCAGCCCCTCGATTCCATTCCTTTCATTAATAAATCAACACAAATTCTACATCTTTCCTAACATTCAAAGACAAGGAGTGTTATGCAAGGGCATCAAGGCATCTGGAATTCCTGAAATTATATACACGTTTTTGTATGTGTGTATATGTGTATTTTTCTGGGCATGGAGTTCATAGTTTTCATCACCCTTTTCATGTGGTTCATGACCCCAAAATGTGGTGAAGTGTAGGGGGGAGTAGGAAGCTGCCCGGAATGCTGTTCAGGATCCTGGTCACTTGCAGCTGAACAAGGCAAGAGGGCATCCTTCTCAGAATCCACCTTCCCTCTGCCCACATTTTCAGTTTACTTGGTGGACCTTTAGTGAATGATGTTGTTAGGGACCCTTTGACCGAAACCGCCCGCCTTGGCCAGGTACGACAATAACTGCTTGCATGAGTTGTCTCACAACAGGAGGTCCCGATAAGGAACACGGCACTGCCTCAGAAAACTAATCGGGAGAACCCGAGAGGGGCCAAAAGGAGGGAGGAGCCCATAGGTCCTGCCGACCTCCCAGAAACCCTCGAGCTAGAATCCATCTTGGCAGAGAGATGTGCCTGCCACCAGGAAGGATCCTGAGTCAGGCCAAATATGGGCACAAGCAAGATGATTGGCCAGAGACAGCCGGAAACTAGCCCCATCACCATAAGCCCTGAGACTGCGAGCCACGTGGCAGAGCAGTCCTCCTGGGTTCCCTTACCCTGCTGCTCTCCACCCGGGCGCCCGTTCCCAGTAAAGTCTCTGCTTTGTCAGCACGTGCGTCTCCTCGGACAATTCATTTCCGAGTGTTAGATGAGAGCCCACTCTCGGGCCCTGGAAGGGGCCCCCCTTCTGGTAACAATGTGAGCCCCTCTCTCTAACAAGTGGCGGGGGAACGGGAAGGTATAACCAAGTCCTCCATCTGGGTTCTCCGGGCAGCTCACCCCGAGGCAAACGGCTCCCAGGTCTCGTCAGCAGCCTTTTTGAACACTTGCACGCCCACGTTCACAGCAGGAATGCCCTGGACCACATCTAGGACTTTGACCATCAGAGGACACTTGGATTCACCAGAGCCCTGGGCAGAGAGAAAACAAGTGACAAGTCAACAAATTTGGTCAGAGTGACAGGATGCGTCCTTTGTGACCTTCGATTTGGAGGAGGCAGAAAGGACACGCGAATCCCATTTCCAGCTACGGAAGTGTTGATGGTTAATGAGCTTCCCTCACTCAGTGTAGCAAAGACGTGATTGTCTCCAAAGAAGGAATGGTTTCTGCCTCTGGACATGCTGTGCTCCAGCGGGGGGCGTGTATAATGAACTTGAAGGGAGCAAATAGGCCCTCTGAGAACAGTTGCTTCAGTAAGCCTCGTCATCTGAGTGGAATTACTGCAAAGATGTACTGTGCCATGGGACTAAATAGTTTTTCCTGAGAGCATTTTACTCAGTTGTTGCTGTAGTGATTCCCTCTTACTAGTCGCTGTAAAATAATGTCAGATGATTTCATGACCCTTTTTAGAGTTTTAGTTAATTCTCCTAGGGGATTTAAGAATTTTTTTTCTTTTTCTTTTTGGCTGTACTGCATAGCTTGGGGGATCTTAGTTCCCCAACCAGGGGTCAACCCGGGGCCCGCAGCAGTGAAAGGGCTGGGGCCTAACCACTGGGCCACCAGGGAATTCTCAGGATTTAAGAGTTAGATATCTGACTAGAACATTGTCTGCCAAGCCTTTCAGAGGTTAATCACTACATACTTTTTGATTAGCTAAAGGGAAATCAACTTTACCAAATGTCAAGCTTCTGAAAACTCAATAGTAACAGCTTCTGGAATATCGGATCTTTATTTCTACCATTTATCTGAGGAAATTGAGGCACCACTGCAAAGCCATAAAGGAGAGCGCCCAGGATCCAAGCCCCAGTTCAGTGAGCTCTGCAGAATTTCATTGTTTTTGAAGTTTGAATCAATGATGTTTAAAAATAGATGCTGGGTGCCCTGGCCCTACTAACAAAAGCTGGTTGGCAAAGCAGGAAGGAGTCCCTTCTACTTCGTCCACAGGAGACACATGAAAGGATTTCAAAGAGTCGAACACTCACCACAGGGCTAGCCTCAGACACAAATACCAGTCCAGCGAGGCAAGGGAGGAACAGACGGGAAGAAGCCATTCTGCCGAGGACTGGTGGGTCTCTGAGAAGGGCTGCTCCCAGCTTCGGGCTTTTATACTCACTTCTCCCCAGCCAGCCTCCTGAGCCCTGCCAACCTGACTCCAAACCTGCTGATTCTGACTGCTGACTTAGTCAACAAAGGGAGAATAAGTAACCCACACAAATATGAAACTTGCCTAGACAGATTAGAGCGTCAGAACATTAGCTCTATGAAATATTCTTAACAGGTCATTTGACCAGCTAGCTCACCAAAACAAAACAATCAAAACAAACAAAAATACCCTTCTCCATGCATGGCTGGATGCAGCAACATTCCTGGAGATTTTATTCCTCCCTACCTATTATTTCTATGCATGTTTTCCATTTTCTATACATTTTATCATTCATTTTAAATGATCGATGCAAACTGTAATAACTTATTTCACATGGAATGACATTTGGCTACACAGGCTTAAATATAGTGCACCAGAAAGCATCGTTGCACTCGAGCTATATCCATGAGTCAACGAGGAGAAACCTTTGGCAGTGCTTACATTTGAAAAACCTATGTTTCAGCCAAACTAAGTCATTTGGAAGCTTAACTTAGGAATTTCTCCATGATTTTTGTGTTCTTCTGAGACAAGGTTCTCGACCCAAGGAATAATGACACATTTCAAACTGGCATCCACGAGCCTGAAATACAAAGAACAAGATATTTTTTATGGCCTCTCCTGCACTGAATGTGCAGAAACAAGGCTACCCAGCTGGCTTTTGTCAGAATCAAAGTTTCCGGAAGGAAGTAGAAATGGCTGTGAGAATTAGAAGCCATGGTTGACAAAAGGTTCTCTTTCTCCTGACCAGTTTACAAGTCCAGCAATTATAATCATTTGATGATTCATTGATCAAGTACCAGCTCTTGTGTGTATGTGTGTGCACATAAGTGCATGTGGCTTTGTTATGGGTTAAGACAGGTTTTGTCCTGATAAAGACGTATATGTAGAAGATGCAAAGAAGATAGACAAAAATTTTGGACAATCACATGTCAAGGGTGAGTCCAGTTTGGAGCACAGAGAGTTGGGGGAGCATTCCTTTAGGTGACAGCTTGGAAGAAACTGGACAAGAGGTGGTGAAGGATAAGGGCTTTCAGGGAGTAGTGTAAGGGACAGGAAGACATTCCAGGAATACGGAAATGTGCAGGGGAGGAAACTGACCACAGAAAAACAACAAAGGAGCAAATCCAGTTCAGAGCATAGCTAGGAATGGTATCTCATAGCCTTAGAGTCTGACTCTGAAGTAGCACTGGAAAGAGTTTTGAATTTGAAGTTTGATGACCTGAGTCCTAATTCTCTTGCCCGGTTTGCAGGGTGACCTTCTGTGAATTATGTAATATCTCAGATACCCAGCTCATGCATTTGTAAAACAGAAATACGTACTTTTCTACTTCAAAGAACTATTCTAATAACTTTTTACATGAGATAATACAAAAGCGCTTGATAACCTGTAAGCCACTATTCTGGTATAAAGTATAATTATAATTTAGTTCAACATCTCTGCTAAGGAGAAAATCCTTTCTCTTATATCTTTCATATATTGTCATCTACTATTCTCTGGACTATTTCCCAATGCTCAGAGCTTGGGTGGAGAGTCTGTTTTCTGACTGTGAATTCTAAACATTCGAACGTGCTCTCATGTCCCAAGTCAATCTTCCATCTATGCATCTTTGCGCTACTTTCTGTTAAAACCAAGAAATGTGTCCCATAGACATCATGACCTGGCAACCCTGGGCTGCCACCAGCCCATAGACATGTTATGTTTGGCCTGAGGAATCTGTCTTTAAAGTTTTTTTTGAAATAGTTGTTAAAATTAAAAATTGAGACATATTGCATGAAAATGTGGATTTCTGGCTTCTCTTGAGAAAGCAGAAAAGGATGTAGCATTAGGCCTATTCTCACATGTGACGGTAATCTTCAGGCTGTCATTCTCAGACATCACAACAACCAGGCCTCTCCTTCGACTCTGAGGCTAGGTAGCATCTCTAGTGGCACTCTCACACTTGAGCTCTTTTCTCTCCTTATACATGTCTCATTTCTCTCATCTATGTTCCTGCCTGGCCTCCTGGAAATTTGAGTTTGAAATTGCTGGTCTCCTGACAGCCATTTGAGTGATGAGTGACAGCTTATTTCCTATTTGCCAAATAGACATTCCAACTTCTTTGAATGATTCCTTTTCAGACACGTTTCCCAGAATCCTTATCACCCAGAACTTCCTCCTCTGATACACTCCCATCGGTGGTCAGTGCTTCTTTTCAAATGTGATGCTGTGAACTGGATACGTGCTCCAGGTAGAATCAGGCCAGTACACGGGACTTTGAGACAGTAACCTTCTTTGGAAGATGCTCTACTGCAAATGATGCATCCTGAACGCATGTGTAACTGTAATAGCTGCGACCACATTCCCCGCAACATAACACTACCCGTCATGACCTCTTGGTCGCGATGATCAAAAATCACCATATATTATCCATCATCTCTGCTTTTTTCATTTATGAATCTTATTTTCAACTTTATTGAGGTATAATTGACAAACGAAATTTTAAGATATTTAAAGTGTACATAGTGGTGATTTGATATATGTATACATTGTGAAAGGATTCCCACTATCTAGTTAATGAACACACCCATCACTTCACATATTTATCTTTTTTTTTTTTAGTGAGAACATTTAAGTTCTACTCTCTTAGCAGACTTCAATTATATAAGACAGTGTTATCAACTATAGTCACCATGTTTTACGTTAGGTCTTCAGACCTTATCTATCTTACAGCTGTGAGTTTGTACTCTTTTACCAAACTCTCCTATTTCTTCCACCCCTCAGCCCCTGGCAACCACTTTTTATTCTCTGTTTCTATGAGTTTAACTTTTTTAGATTCTACATATGAGTGAGGTCATACAATATTTGTCTTTCTCTGTCTGGCTTATCTCACTTAACACCATGCCCTCGAGGTCCATCCATGTTGTTGTAAATGGCAGGATTCCCTTCTTTCTCATGGCTGAATAATATTCCATTGTGTACATACATACCACAGATTCTTTATCCATTCACCCCTAGACAGAGACTGAGGCTGTTTCCATATCTAGGCTGTTGTGAATAATGCTGAACACGGGAGTGCAGGTATCTCTTGGAGAGCCATTTCTCATGTCCTTTGGATATATAGCCAGAAGTGGGATTGCTGGATTGTATGCTAGGTCTATTTTACATTTTTTGAGGAAACTCCATACTGTTTCCATAGTTGCTGTACCAATTTACATTCCATCCGCAGTGCGACAGTGCACAAAGATTCCCTTTTCTTTACATCCTTGCAAACATTTATTATCTCTTTTCTTCTTTATGATAGCCATTCTAACAGGTGTGAGGTGATATCCTCCTGCGGTTACCATTTATGAATTTTCACCTAAATACAGGAACTTATATTTATGCCTGATCTATCTCCTCATGTTAGTTACACCCCCACTCCATCCATTTACACCCCCTAATAGTAGATTCCGTTATTCACTGCAGTAGCACACCCTCCAAGCCTCATGCCCTTGGCCACTTTGACTTGCTTGTCTTCTGAACTATCATTGACCTGGAAATCATTAGCAGAATTTGAACTTGAACAAGATAAGGAAGTAGAGGGAAAGTGAGAGTACAGGGAGCATCCCGAATCTGATTGTGGGATCATCAATAACTTACAGAGATAGAGACGATTTTTAATATAAAAAGAAGAGAAAATTCTGCCAGAGACCTAAGAGCAAATGTAGATAAATGTGAAGTAAAAGTAAGAGAGCCTCAGGAGAAGAAGCTTATGGTGTTTTAGGTGAGAGAAGAGCAAAGCTGAGGAGGAAGGAAGAAATGAAGAGAGTGGGAATGCATTCTTGGTCAAAGGAATGCTGGTATGGAACAAATGGCAGTGACAAATACAAGAAAAGTCCAATGTTTCTTACCTGACAAGCAATTTGTGATGAAAGAGGGTTATAAGGATAAACATAAACTCCCAAAGATAAGAGGGCCTGCCTTTCCGTGTTTATCTGAGTTTGTGAAAGCTCTTTTAGAAAGATGGTTACATGAGGTCCACCAAGAGGGATGAATTAAGGTCAAGGGTCACCACATTCCTGGAGCCTTAAGTGGTTGCTGTAGAAACAGTGTTCTGTAGGGCGGATATCAACAGCAGTAGGATCAAGCGCCAGAAAACAAAGGTGCAGCAGTGAAACATTTCTGCTATAAATGTATGTCTTTTCTTAGCCATGTACTGTTTTTCTTCACATTCTGAGCATGGGGCTGAAGCCTAGATGTTTAGCTGAGGTAAAAAAGAGACTCATTTGATGATGCTATTCCTCCTTTTACTACAGAAATATGTGGTAGTTAATGAACAGCTCAGGACTGCTCTCTGTTTAAAGTTCTTCTGCCATCTCCCTTCTAAGGGACAAGTTTATCTATTAATTTTTAAAAATATCATAGATAAATTCTTTCTTCTTCATTTATTTTCTGAGGGTGCATGTCAACTGCTAGCCAGTGATCTGTTGACCCTGAAATGCCCACTAATATTCTTGTGAGTAAGCTGATTAGCCAGAGTGGAGAGTTGGTTGACCAGGAGTTTGGACTGGGTCTCATGAAGGAGGGGGATGGGTAGGGGGGGAAGACAGTGTTTTGGGGCCCTGGATCTTTGCAGGCTGAAGAATTCAATTTCGTCAGCTCCCCTTGAGGTGACTAAGCCCTGAGGATTCCATTAATAGTAAGATAATCGTAAAAGCTTCATTTTAAAACCATAATACCAATTTAATTAATAGTCAGATGGTTGCTGAGTAAGCAAGGAATTAGAGCAAAGGGACTTGACTAATTTTTTGAGACTATTTCATCCAGCCTACGGGAGAGCCTAGAAAATTTCCTTACTTCACAACAGACTACAGTTTTCTTGTGCTCGGAATGCTTGTTTCTGTCTTATCTAGTGTGTCTTTCCTCCGGGGATGGCTGAATAAATATGGAAAAAGCCTTTTCCTTTGTTTCCCATTCTTTTATTGCCCATGCAGGCAACCATATAAATGGAATCATACAGTATGTAGCCTTTTGATTAGCCTTTTGTAGCCTTCTTTGTGTTAATATAATTCTTTTTCTTCATCCATGTTGCTGCATGTTTCATTAATTTTCCTGTTAATTTATGAGTAGTACTCATTTGAATGGATATACCACAATGTGTTTATCCATTCAGCATTTGGTGGATACTTCAGTTTCCAGTTTTTGATGATTATCTCATGTTCTTAAAAAGATGGAGAATGTATCTGAGAACTGTAGGTAGTATATATAGACTGGAATGAATTGCCTAAAGAACTTAGAAACTGTGATGTGAGAAACACATTATAAAACCAGCATGTAATGTAGAAAAGCAGAGACATGCCAAGTCATCTTAATAGGGATTCTTAACCTGGGGTCCACAAACTGTTGGTGTCTGTGGGTAAAATTCGGAAAACCTGTGATATTGGATGGGAAAAAATTACATCTTTATTTATACAAATCCCTGACTGAAATTCAGCATTTCCTTAAATTATAAATGTAGACAACAAACCAAAAGTAGTTATTAGCAGTACCTGTGACTTTGTCACCAGTAGAAATCACATATATTTTCATATACATCTACTGGGTGGATATCTTTTAAAATATTCTTTATGCTCATCACTACTTTGAAGTTATGGTAGTTATTAGACCCAGTGCTAGATTTTGTAATTAATAAAGATGCACACATATTATATCACAATTTGAAAAATATTTTAAAGTGTCATTTCAGTGTTATTGAGTTCCTTTGTACTGTATTTAATTTTACATACAATGAGGTTAAGAACTCTGAGGAAAGAGATGGAATGGACCCCAGGCCAGCATGGCATGGCTGTAATCTCATGGAATCTACTAGCATATACAAAGTGAGAAAATGGAAGTTATCCCTGAGATTCGTTAGCAGTTGAAGGAAGTAAAAGGGAAGTTGTGGGCTTCTCTGGTGACACAGTGGTTGAGAGTCCGCCTGCCGAGGCAGGGGACACGGGTTCGTGCCCCAGTCTGGGAAGATCCCACATGCCGCAGAGTGGCTGGGCCCCTGAGCCATGGCCGCTGAGCCTGCGCATCCGGAGCCTGTGCTCCGCAAAGGGAGAGGCCGCAACAGTGAGAGGCCCGCATACCACAAAAAAAAAAAAAAAAAAAAAAAAAAAAGGAAGTTGTAATATTTGTTGTTTGGCATGAAGATTTATAGTTTTACAAACAGGATTTTCCCTGGTGTAGGGAAGAGTGTCACAAAGACTTCCCACAGAAGTACAGAAATTATCCGTCATTCTGGCCTGTGGGGCTGATAGGTTTTTTATGGGATGTCACTACACTGAATTCTCATTTATATTTCAGTCTTTGTGAGCTTGGTCGCGAGAGTCCATCTCTGAGATTTCAGATGAAACGGTGGTTCTGAGCCTGCACAGTTGACTTTGGACATTGGTCAGCCCATATGAATTGGCAAATTCACCCAGGAAATGCCCCCTAGGGAGATGGCCAGCTGGGGTCCACCAGGAGACACCGATCTTAGCAAAAGCCCCTCTTACAATGTCAACAATAGTAGTCGGGCTGGTGTGGTGTCACCTAGAAGGAAGGGACGGATACAACAGACAGTGCTAAGCAGGCAGAGACCAGAGGAATAGGGTGTTGAAGATGTAGTGGTAGATGGTTCTCCAGTATTTAGAACCTGAGAAGATTAGACAGGTGCTCCTCAACAGAAAGACAGAAGGCAGTGAACTAAAACAACAGCCAAGTAAACCGAAGTTCTCATTTATGGAAAGAGCAGTCATTTGAATATTTAAAGGCAGAGGCCAGGGAGAAATGCAAGTTTAACACAAGTCAGATGTCCTAGCAGCAGCCATGTTTTCCCAAAACAAGGTCCTTAGTGTCCTGGAAGAGGCCATCCTGGACCACTGGGCCGTGAGAATGTAACAATGGGGGAATTCTTAGGTCGATCTGCTTCATCACTTAAAGATGCAGAAGTATGATTGATTTTTCCAGTTGACTTGACCTCGAGACCTACTACACGAGCAAAAGGGGTTAACCTACAAATCGTCTTGCTCTCCTGCATCCCTACAGGTGCAAACTCCTCTCTCTTCTCTTCCTTTTCAGCTTTTCTGTTCACTCGTGCTCACTGCCACTTAGATCACACCCCTGCCCGTTCCTTCCACTGAGTTCCAGAAAACTTCAATCCTCCTGTGCCCAAACTCCACTTAGCTGGTGTCCCAAGTGCTCTGTCTACCTCTTCATCTTAACTGAAATCTGGTCTCTCCAGTGACTGCATTTCCCTTGAGCTTTCTTTAGTGGTACCAAATTTCCCATCTACCAAGAAACCCTGGAGCCCTCATCACTCCCATTGGGGATGTGTTTCCTTCCCTCCCAGCCTGTGTCCCATGGTCAGTCTTCAGTGTCTCTCTCACCAGGCACCCTAGATACCTCTTCTCCTTAATCTTCTGCCATTTCTCCATTCGAGTGTCCCCTCACCATCTGATTGGAGGACACCTACGGAAGGTGGCAATGTGCTAAGCTTGCTTCAGGGAAAAGTGACAGAATTATCTTGATCATGTCCTCAAAAAATTCATTTAATTTTTGTGTAACCCTCATTTCAGCTCTATTATTCTTATATCCATATTCAAATCTTACTGATTCCTTGTTTCCATTTCTAGGTATTTTTAATTTAGTGTTAAACTTTTAACCTTCATTTCTACTATGAGCTATTCCGTGACCCTCCTGCTTTCATCCCCCCATTCAGGAGAGAGTTCATGATTTTTTCTAAACCACCCCCCCCATTTTTCACCTTTCTAGACTAATGTTCCCACTTTGATCTTGATCTTATCAATTTGTCTTCTTCTAAGATTATCCATTACCTACTCTTCTCCCCACCTCTTTCCTTCCTTTATGCCTGAAAACTAACTCACGTCACCCAATGTGACACCTCCCTCCCATCCTTCCGTTCCCATCACCACTAAAGAGTAGTCACTTCTCCCTTCTTATCACGCGCGGCAGTGATGACAGTCTGGTTTCCCTGCTACTTCCCTCTTACAAGATAGTTTTTACTCCAAAGGTTCTTGTCATCTCTAAACCCAGAGGTATCCCAGCAGCCTTTCATCTTGATCCTTTCCTCTACAGCTGCTCTATATCCTCTGAGTAAGAACATCCAGCTCCATTTTCTGGCCTGACTCATCTGTCCCCTGATCTCCTGCCTCTCTGGGCATCCCAATAAGGCCTCCAACAACATGACTAAATGTGAGCCCCATATCGCCTATCACCTCCCTCCTTCTCCCCTCCCCCATCACTCTTTCTCCAAGTGACATTACTCTGCTCGGTTGGTTAGGACTAAGACCTCAGGAGTTACTTTTGAATTCTCCCCCTCTTTGGCACCAAACTTCAAAAAGTAATAGCACTTCTATGTCCCAAATATTTCCTCCATGTCTTACTTTCTGTTTCCACAGCTGCCAACTGAATTCAAACCTTCATTGCTCATCACATAGTCTTTTGCAAGTATGTCTTAATTAGTCTCCTTCCTGCTAATCTATTTTCCATATAATCTTTTCTATAAGCTACTGCCAAATTAATCTTCGTAATGCATACCTCTGATTACATCACATCTCTCTTCAAAAGTTTTCTCTCACTCCCCATGGCCAGCTAAATAAAGTCGAATGTCCTTTGCCTGACATTCAGAGATGGCCAAGACTCGGTTCTACTCCATCTCTGTTGACAGCAATGGTTCTTCAAACACTAGCTGGGCCTTGGACAGATCCTGTGACATTCTACCCCTGGGCCCTCACCCCTTTCTCATCCTGTTAACTGCCCAAAGGAGCAAACAGAGCTACCCAGAGTCTTCTTAGTGTGTGAAAGGCAACCCGCTAGGGAGAGGTGAGACTTGAGGCAGAGGTTTCAGAGAGGAGGTGGTCTCAGTAACCCAGGGAAGTGATGATGAAGATAATGGTAATGGAGAGAAAAGGCCAGGTGAGCAATAGTGATGGAGGTAGAAATAAGAGATTCTGCTGACATCACGAACGGAAAATGGGTGAGAGGAAAGAGCCAAGGTCTACTCAAGTACTTTAGCTTGGGAGGCTGTTTAGAAGATAAACTCATTGGCTTATTCAGTTAGAAATATGAAAGAAAGTGAATCTAGCTTTGGACATGTTGAGGTTGAAGGGTTGATATCCAGGCATCCAAGCCCTGATAACAGTTGGAAATGATACCCTGGGAGATGGAGCTTGGGAGAAATCAGGTTGGAGATGGAGATTCAGGGTCCCGAGCCTGAGGGGTGGATCCAGCATTTGGAAGTCACCGATAGACTTTAACAGTAAGAAGTCTGAGGATAGAACTCTGGGGTAAAGTAACATTTAGTTGATGATAAGAACAAGAGAAGCCTGAAACCTAGATTTTTCCGAGGCAGAAGTTACCTTTCTTCTTTCCCTCAAACATGTATGCCATTTGTCAGAGCTGTGTATTCACAACTTCTCTTTCCTGGAGCGTTAGTGCCTTGAGAACAGAGGCAATGCCTTCTGATTTTTTTGTGTGTCCTAGTCTTTAGTTATGGTAGGGCCTGGTACACAGGAAACACCCCAAAAATGCTGACCAAATAATTCAGTAAATGAAGGAAGAGTCACCTCCAGTTGCAGGTAGGTTTTGCTTTCTCTCTCAGTGAACCAAAACTTGCATTGCCCTTCACACCCAACTTTTGGCATTTCTGATGGCAGATCAACAATCTAACTGTCATTTTCCTATGTTCTTTTTTAAAAACATGTTTTAAATTGAAGTATACTTGCTGTACCATATTATATGTTACAGCTGTATAATATGTTACAGGTGAATTCACAATTTTTAAAGGTTAGACTCCATTTATAGTTATTGTAAAATATTGGCTATATTCCCCATATTGTACAATATATCCTTGTAGCCTATTTTATACCTCATAGTTTGTACCTCTTAATCCCGTTCCCCTGTATTGCCCCTCTCCCTTTCCCTCTCCCCACTGGTAACCACTAGTTTGTTCTCTGTATCTGTGAGTCTGCTTCTTTTTTGTTATATTCACTAGTTTGTTGTATTTTTTAGATTCCACATATAAATGGTATCATACAGTAGTTGTCTTTCTCTGACTTATTTCACTTAGCATAATACCTTCCAAGTCCATCTATGTTGCTGCAAATGGCAAAATTTCGTTCCTTTTTAAGGCTGAGTAATATTCCATTGTATGTATGTATCACATCTTCTTCATCTGTTGATGGACACTTAGGTTACTTCTATTATCTTGGTGATTGTAAATAATGCTGCTATGAACATTGGGGTGCATGTATCTTTCTGAATTAATGTTTTTGGTTTATTTTCAGATAGATACCCAGGAGTGGAATTGCTGGGTCATATGGTAGTTCTCTCTTTTCAGTTTTTGGAGAAACCTCCATACTGTTTTCCACAGGGGCTGCACCAACATTGTTCCATGTTCTTGATTACACATGCCAGATGGAGCCAGACTGAGTCTGAGCTTCAGTGCTCCTCGTTTTAGCCCCTGACCAGTACCTTTGTTTTCCTGCCCACTCACCTGTGCTCACCTGCCGTCTTCATCCTGATTATTTTCCATGGGCCTCTATCTGTCTTCTGCATTTGTCTGAGGATTCATTTCTTCATTCATTGATTCCAGACTCAAATCCCAAACTCCTTTACTATGGTTCAGCAGGACGAGCAGAAAGCTTTTGCCCTGACATTTCATTGCTTCCAAAATGTGCATTCTAGAAGACGATTTCACCTAACTTACTTAGCCCAGAACAGATCTGGAAACTGGAACAAACGCTTTATTCTGAGTTTTTGAATGAATCTGTTGTGTCTTTGGGGTCCAAGGAGCAATTTCTCCTTCCTTATCACACATCTTAGATCAGTGGTTCTTAAAGTGTTGGCTCCAGACCAACAGTATCAACATTCCCTAAGAACTTAGTAGGAAGTGTAAATTCTAGAGTTCCACCCCAGAAATACTGAATCTGAAACTCTGGGGGTGGGGCCCAACAATCTGTGTTTTAACAACGCCTCCAGGGGATTCTGATGTGCCTGAAAGTCTGAAAACCATTGTCTTGGATCAACTCATGCACAGGAGTGAGGTTGGGCCATGGAGTCCAGAGACTGGTTTCTTTAACAGCTCCACCACCTCCTAGCTGGGTAACCTTGGCCAAGTTACTTAACCTCCTGGATCCTTAGTTTTATTTTATTTATTTATTTATTTTTAAAATAGTAATCTTTTATTTATTTTTATATTTATTTTTGGCTGTGTTGGGTCTTCGTTTCTGTGCAAGGGCTTTCTCTAGTTGTGGCAAGCGGGGGCCACTCTTCATTGCGGTGCGCGGCCCTCTTCACTATCGTGGCCTCTCTTGTTGCGGAGCACAGGCTCCAGCCGCGCAGGCTCAGTAGCTGTGGCTCACGGGCCTAGTTGCTCCGCGGCATGTGGGATCCTCCCAGATCAGGGCTCGAACCCGTGTCCCCTGCATTAGCAGGCAGATTCTCAACCACTGCACCACCAGGGAAGCCCCTTAGTTTTATTTTTAATATAAGAGTCAAATTTTGGGGTCAGTTGGTCACAAATTTGAGTCATAGTATTCTTGGGCTCTGTGAACACCTACAAAGACAATACAAATCCTCAATGGGTTCAGTTAACCAGAGTTCAGGGCTGACTAGACACGTTAAAAGGGCTAGGCTGGCTAGTGACCAGGTACATGGCTACCTTCCCCTAACCTTGCTCAGAAACAAATCCATTTGACCAGGTGTCTATGAAGCAAATAAGAACTTCCTTGCCTCCATACCCAAGTTCTCTGTTGAGAGTGGCTAAGCAAATGATCTATGACATGTGGCTACTATTGAATTAGGGAGTCTTTAACCTGTAAAGAAAGAACTATTTGCAGATATTAGTAGCTTGGAAGGGCTGATGCATGAACAGTGACCAACCCGGATTTTGACAGGCAAAAGGGTTACCCAGATAGTGGTTCAGTGCTGCCGTGTGTTATTTACTTATGAATTCAGTGGAGGAGGTTGCTCATCATGTTCTCCATTTCAAGAGTTTAAACTACAAGGTCACTCTGAAAATGAGCTGATTCTTCTAGAGAAAGAAACCATGTCATCAGCTGCCTGTATAGTCAATGCAACTCCCTTGGAACACACTCAGCTTCTATTCTTTTAATGCATATTCATGCCAACACTGTAATTCTTCAGTTGGGACAAATGTTCTCATAAAAGACAAAATAAATTTATCCATAGCTTTATCTGAGTCATGTTTAACCCCACTTAGCCTTCTCCCCACTGCTTAGTTCTGAGAACAGCTCCAAAGTCATCATGAAGACAAGGGCTGCTGCTGGCTGGTTAGAATAGAGCAGTGTTCCTAGTTGCACAGTGGCAGGCAGCTCACAGCGTTCCCAATCTCTTATCCCCATTCTTGGGGGCCTTGTGGGGCTCAAGGCAGCTCCCGAGACAGGTAAGCGCCCGCCTGGCTCCATGCCCATACATCGCCAGAGTCCTTCTCTGACTTGGCCTCCACCTAGAGACCTCAAGGGCTATAGACATGGCACCTGTACTTAGAACCCCAAACTGAGGACTCTGTCCATTTTTTAAGGTCACAAATTTGAGTAAGTGGGACACATCTGCTCATATTTGGTTTTTGAAATCTCTTTGTTATCAGGGCCAGTTGAGGGCATACGGATTTAAAAACCTGGCTGGGGCATGTGTGAAGGAGACAGTTTGAATTTTTGTGCCACCGCTTTTTTAAAGCCTTCTAAGCATCTCCCCACTTTCTTATACTGGGGCCATCTCCAAACCTGCCCACACCGACCCTGGCTGTGAGGGCTGCTCGGCAAAGAAATACTATTTTATTTGAGAGGCAACGTAGCATAGTAGACAATGCATGAACTTTGGAGTCCGAAAATCTTGGTTTGAGTCCGACTTTGCTGCATACGAGGTGATTTACCCGGGTTTTCTTACCCTTGAGGCTTAATGTCTTTATCTGCTAAACAGTGATAAGAATAGCATAATCTGCCTGTTAGGGAGGGTTGAATGCAATAATGGGTAAGAAGCACAGCATGGTGACTGACACATAGTAATTCATAAATGCTGGTCTAGTCGGTAGAGGTGGATGGGGTCTGGGGTTGGCTGGCCTGCCTTGATTTTGTTTAAGCAATTTAAACTTTGGCTCTGTTTGTTGCAAGTCCATGGCTGTCCGTTTCCAGTTCCCCTCTTTTAGGCTACGAATCACTATATCATACCTCAACTGAAAACCTGTTGCCTTTTTGCCCAAATGCAAACGTTGACATCATAAAATATGGAAGTCCTGTCAGAATTTGGATATTTATTAACTTAGTAGTTGCCTCTTGGATTATGAATCATGTAGAAATGTGAGTAATAATCATGACATTCGAGTGATGTCCATTTATTTCAGTGGGCTTCACTATGTGACATGGATATCATGCCAGATAGTTTGTAAAAGTCAAGGTCATAAATTAGGTCAAAGGAATGGGAGGAGCTCTGCTGCCTCTGTGGTTGCTGGGAAATATGAGGAAGCTTCGTGGTCCCCTCCTCCTGGCCATGCGAGAATGGGGCTCTGTTCTTTTTTATTTTTTTATTTTAATCTTTATTTATTTTTTTTTTTCGGTACGTGGGCCTCTCACTGTTGTGGCCTCTCCCGTTGAGGAGCACAGGCTCCGGACGCACAGGCTCAGCGGCCATGGCTCACGGGCCCAGCCTCTCCGCGGCATGTGGAATCTTCCCAGACCGGGGCACAAACACGTGTCCCCTGCATCGGCAGGCGGACTCTCAACCACTGCGCCACCAGGGAAGCCCTATTTGTTTTTAATTTTTAAACTTTTAATTTTTTGGCCGAGCAGCATGTGGCATCTTAGTTCCCCAATCAGGGATTGAACCTGTGCCCTCTGCAGTGGAAACACGGAGTCCTAACCGCTGGACTGCCAGGGAATTCCAGGATGGGGCTCTAAATTATCTGCCCCGGGGAGGGGGATGGGTTGGAGCTGGACCTTGTTGTTGATTGTCAGCTAAAATAGAAGTGTTTCAATCACGTTTCTAGATTGTGTATGATTGCAGCTCCCTGCAAACAGGTCAAGGGTGATAACTGCATCAGTAATATTTAAATTTTGCCCTGAGCTTTGGGCTTCTGTGCATTCAGAAGTGCTTCTTTGGCAGGTTCAAAAAATATTCATTCAGAGGCACTAACTGCAGCAGGTTGAGATCATAAATGGGGACTCGGGACCCTGGGCTCCGGTGAGCAGCATGTTGCCTGACTGAACTGGGGGAGGCTTCAGCGTTTGGTGTGTGGCTCAGGTGTTCCAACCCCTTCTAATATGATGTAGAAATTCTTTTTCTAAGGTAAAAAAAATGTCTTGGACCTGAACTTGTAATACCTACCTATTTAGGAAAAAAACCCTATGACATACAGTTAATAAAAGGTCAGCAGTGCCTTGAAATGACTTTGTATTTTATAAATCAAGTGTGTGTGTGTGTGTGTGTGTGTGTGTGTGTGTGTGTGTGTGTGTGTGTGTGTGTTTGAAAAATAGCCATCTATTTCTGGATGAAATATCAACGTCAATCCCCTTTAATGGTTGGGCTGGCAGGCCCTATCTATTGTCATTACCTATGAGGCCCCTGAATCTGCAGATGGTCCTGCAGGGGGAACTCTCGAGCATCCTTCTGCCAAAGCCTTCATCTAGGACAGGTGCTGGCGGTAGCCAGTGCAATGAGTGAGTCAACACACGTCTTGCGGAGAGGGTCTTTACCTGCAGTACTAGCTCTTAGCTGCAAGGGACGTTTCAAGCATAATCTTGTCCTCAAGCAACTGAAACCTCTTGCTAGGAGAGAGAGGAAACAGATTTACACGCTTGAAATCATGTAATCAAGGGCTTGGC
This sequence comes from Delphinus delphis, assembly GCF_949987515.2. Classification (NCBI taxonomy): domain Eukaryota; kingdom Metazoa; phylum Chordata; class Mammalia; order Artiodactyla; family Delphinidae; genus Delphinus; species Delphinus delphis. Next base: position 46,400,791 of record NC_082695.1, on the reverse strand, counting down.
TGGCAATGCTGACTGAAATTGCCCATAAGCTTGGGGGAAAGACAGGTGCCATTGTGGGGTTGTGGCTGTGACGAAGACTGTGGAGGGGAGTATTTTTTGCGGGGGGAGGAGAGAAGAAAGACAGGCTTTCGATCCTGACGTTTCCATGAATCTTTGCCGATCTAGACCCCATCTTCACTATCCCGGCTTTCCTTCCTCTCCCTCCTCACTTTCCCCCTCCTCTCTCACACCCACCTCTTGTCCATCCTGCTAGCTCAGTGTCTCTGTTTTGTGGCTGGCTACTACCTCTAGCAGAGAGTCAGGGCAGGTAACTCTCCCACACAAGGGTATATTGAGTCAGCCACCATGTGCTTCCGGCTTTAGCTGGGGACCAGATTAAGGTGGGATCCTGGGGAGAGGGACATGGGGGACCATCCTGGCCCAAAGTCCCCAGGCTGTCTGCTCAGTGTTTAGGACCCTCAGGCATAATTGCTCTGGAAACCACTCTGGTTCTTTCTTATTAGTTATTTCCTGGTTTTGCCCTACAGTTTTTGCACTGGATGCTTTTAAATCAGAGATTAAGATCCAAACTTCGGAGGCAGCCAGCCTGTGTTCTGACCTGGACTCATGGGAGGGGGCTGCACTGCACCTGCTTCCTCCAGCTTGGCCTCCTTGCTTCTTCTGGGGCTGTAAGCACAGGTCTGTGACTTTCTGAAGAGGAATGGGCTTGAGAGTTGGGAGCTCTTGGGGAATATGGGAACTCCTTGGGGCCCTGGTACCACGTTCGGTTGGCTTCTTGGCTTAGACTTGACATTCAAAGCCATCAACCTCTCTTTGCTTGTTCTTTCAATTTAGAACTTGGGCTTTCTGGGAAAGCAGTATAAAAAAATGGTGCAAATGAGGTTGGGGGATTACCTGGGGATTTCAACAATGGTTGATTCCCTTTAAGAAGGATAATCTGGACTTGAATGTATAAGGGTTGCAATTTCAGGGCTTACACAGGCTGCGGGGGCCAAATTGGGCCAGTGAAAGCCAGTAACTACGAGGGAAATGATGTCTACACAAGGGAGACATGTCTCGCCATTACGACTCAGGAAAATTGGTCTTCTCATCGCTGTTTCCTCTTAGCTCTAGGGCTGGAGCCGCTGGATCAGCAGGAAAGCAGGGCTGAGAGGCACTCAGAACATACACCTCTTCTCAAAAAAGACAGGACAGACTCTCATTCAGTGCTGTCTTGCTGGGGTGACATTGTGGCTGTGAACCTTCTTAGGTATTCATATCTCTACTTCCCTCTGGGATTTCTCTCATTTGTTAGCAAGAGTCATTATGCTTTGTTCTTGCAGAGAAAATCTCCTTAGGCAATCACACTGTATTGTTAAGTTGTTCCCAGCATTTTGATGTCTCCTTCTGTCCCAAGTAGAAGATGAGGTGGGGAAGTATTTACATAAGGGTAGCATGGAGTCGAGGAAAGAACATGGGTTGTGGGTCAGACAGACCTGTGTTCAAATCCTGCCTTTACCACCCTCTGGGTGAGTGGAGGGGATTGAGGGGGCTTGGGGAGGATCGAAGGAAACTAGGTATGGAAAGCACTGTCTTAACCAAGAACCTGCTCTCAGTGCATGTCTGTTGTTTTCCTTTTTTCCTCTTGAACAGCTTCTAGTTACACCTAGTTTCACTGTATTGTCTTCCTTCAGCCAGACCTTAATTGTAGAAACCTAGACTTCCTGGCCTGGAAGGCACCTTTGTAGTCCCCAGTACAAATTCCCACTTTACAGATTAAACAATGGAGGTTCAATGAGATGCTTGTGGCAGGGTGCATAGAGTAACATCCAGCAGGCATCTATGGAGGGCTTGTGGTGAGCTAGGCAATGTGCAGCGAATCCTTATGACAGCCTTGTGAGAGAGTTACTTTTTTTAATCTACATTTTATAGATGAGAAATGGAGAAAAATGTGGGCAGTTGACCTATACCAGATCACTCAAGGCCATACAAATCTTCAGTGAGGAAACCAGAGCCGATACTGAAATAGGCTCCACCTTTTTCCTGCGCAAGGATTCTTTCCAACACCCTGAATGGGACAGTCTACCTCAAGGTTACGATGTGTTCTCTGAGATCAAGAAAGGCTTTTAACTAAATCCACAAGAGCATTATCTATAGGGAAACACCTAGGAATGTTTTTTTTAAAAATAGAGTATTTTTAGAGCAGTTTTAGGTTTACAAAAAAATGAGTACAGGGAATGAGTACAGAGTACAGAGAATCCCACACATGCCCCTCAAACTCCCCCCCCCCCCACAATTTCCCCTATTAGTAACATCTTGCATTAGCAGGGCACATTTGTTACAACTGATGGGTACAATCTGGTACATTATTATGAACTAATTGTTTACATTAGGAGTCACTCTTTGTGTTGTACATTCTATGGTTTTGACAAATGCAGCGACATGTATCCACCACTGCAGTGTCACACAGAATAGTTTCACTGCCCTAAAAATCCTCCGTGCTCTGCCTATTCATCCCTCTTCCCCCCAGGCCTGAGTAACCCCTGATCTTTTAACTGTCTCCGTAGTTTTGCCTTCTCCTGAATGCCATATAGCGGGAACCATACGATACACAGCTTTTCAGATTGGCTTCTTTCACTTAGTAATATGTGTTTAAATTTCCTCCATGTCTTTTCATGACTTGATAGTTCATTTCGCTTTATGGCTGAATGACGTTCCTTTGTCTGGATGTACCACAGTTGGTTTAGCCATTCACCTACTGGAGGACATCTTGGTTGCTTCCGCATTTGGGCAATTATGAATAAAGCTGCTATACACATCCGTGTGCAGGATTTTGTGTGGTAGAAATGGTTTCTGATTGGCAGCTAGAATGATTGGCTGAGCTTTAAGAATAATCTCAACTTCTCCAATTACATTTATTTATTTTAATCTGGTTTACTTCATCTAATAACACACAGGGATTCCTCGGTTCCCCAAGCACGTGTTTTCTTATTTAAAGAGGAACAATCCATATCATATAACTAACAGAACTCTGAAGCCTGGGAACCTCCCACACCCTAAGTTCACACAATGTCCCCGGGGCCCCCAGATTTGATTAGACTTAGGGGAACTTATCACTCTCAGAATCAATCAGCAACCATGGAGTCTTAACCAATACGAGGTTCACATAGAGGGTTCTGGAATGTTGCAGTCAATTCATGACTAAACTGGGGTCTAAGCTTGGTCACAGGCATGATTCTTCGGGACTTAACAACCCTATTGTTCCTTCTTCTAAAGTTGACTCAGGAAAGAACAGTTTCTCAACAGCTAATGCTCTCCAGAGTATAACTCAGGTTTAGGAGAGCAGATGTGAGAACCATTAGACCACACGTAGACCAAGGGGGAAGTACCCGAATTTTAATGTTGTCCTGTTACTATTTAGGCAAAGGGGCTGTGGAGACTGTCACACGTTTCCCAATCACCCTGCTGACTCAGCCCCGTCCCTTCCTTTTACTTGTGGACTGAGACTCGCAAAATTCTCATGTTCTGTTTGCTTCTATTTTTACACACCCATTTCTTTCCCTCTCACCTTTATTTGTTTCCATAAAAAACAGCCCTGTAGAAAATCCTCTGGATAGCCATGCTAGTGATGGCACTATGTTTTGTTTCAAGCCATTAGGCTTTTCATTTTATTATTACTTTCCATTCTTTTTGGTAACCTTAGTCAAAACTTTAAATGAAAATAAAAATATGTTCCTGCAGTCATTTGGGAATGAATTTTTTGGGTGATGGAATTAAAATACCCCTTTCTTCAGTTGCTAATGTTGGAAATGAGGTGAGAGGAGGGAAAAATAAAATGAGGTGGACCCTGTTTTTTCATATCAAAGATGCCTTATTTTTCTTTTTTTAATTTTTATTGGCATTCAGTTGACTTACAATGTTGTGTTAGTTTCAGGTGTACAGCAGAGTGAATCAGTTATACATATATATATCCATTCTTTTTCAGATTCTTTTCCCATATAGATTATTACAGAATATTGAGTAACGTTCCCTGTGCTCTACAGTAGGTCCTTATTAGTAATCTATTTTATTTATAGTAGTGTGTACATGTTAATCTCAATCTCCTAATTTATCACTTCCCCCCACGTTTCTTCTTTGGTAACCGTAAGTTTGATTTTGAGATCTGTGAGACTGTTTCTGTTTCATAAATAAGTTCATTTGTATCATTTTTTTTAAAGATTCCACATATAAGTGATATAATATGATATTTGTCTTTCTCTGTCTGACTTACTTCACTTAGTAGGATAATCTCTAGGTCCATCCCTGTTGTTGCAAATGGCATTATCTCATTCTTTTTATGGCTGAGTAATATTCCATTGTATATATGTACCACATCTTCTTTATCCATTCCTCTGTCGATGGACATTTAGGTTTCTTCCGTGTCTTGGCTGTTGTAAACAGCACCGAGGCAGACTCTATTTAGTGTTACTGATAAAAGAGCCCTGGGGACACGCATATTTTCTAATAAACCACATGTGAAAGTGCACTCATATATGTGTCCACATTTATAAGCCTGGGTGTCCAGGTACAGCTTAACACTTGGAAATAAATACATAAAGGACCCCAATTAGAGGTGGAGTAGAGGGAGGGGACGGGGTTGTGGCCAGTGGGAAGTGGGCCCAGGTGAAGGGGCAGCACTCAGAATGGCCTGATACTGATTCCTGGGGCCGAGAGGCCGCATATAACCCTTGGCAAACCTACCTGCCCAAGCTGCCACCCTATGTCAGGAACAGGTTCAATACAGGTGACGGGAAAATGCTTGATGGCCTGGGCCTGTTCTCTGCATAGATAAGGACGTCAGAATAGCGAGTGTCCAAATGTATTTAATGTCAGAGCTGAAGCCAAGACTGAGGTCCTCAACCAAGAAGGGTGATTAACAAAATTCAGGCCTCAAGATCCTGTTTACTTTGTATTGTGAAGTACATGTATGCACAAACTCAAGGCCAATTGGATGCCTTACTTATAATTTATAAATAATGGCTGAAATTAGTGTTTAACTTTGCAATAGGTGGCAGTGAAATTCTCACCTGTGCCTACAGTGAAAATTTGATTACATTCTCTATATCGATAACGACAGCCTCTAGCACAAAGTAGGATAAGAATTATTTATTGAATGCAGTATCCATTGATAGGTATCAGTATTGCTGCAATAATTACTGCAGAAGACCACCATGCAAACAAATACTTGATTAGAGTTGATACAGAAGAATGTCTAAGACTTTAATGAATTTGATATTATTCCTCTTGGGGCATTGATTTCTTCTTGGTACTATACCTGATCTTCAAAGTTCCTTCTTTTCTGGTGGACGTACATTCAACTCTAAGGAATCACATAGGGGAAAGTATACTGTAAATCTAGAAAAATCCCACAAGGCTTTCCCACACACAATCCTCTGGGCCAAACCCCATGGTCTCCATTTACCCTTTTGCTGCCTGTGGATGGAGGAGTGAGACAGGTTCAGTGGGTGTGGGGTGGCCCAGCCTGGAAGTATCAGGCCCAGGGCATGAGGTTACCTGGGGTGCAAGGATGCTCTGGGCAAGAGCTGGAAGTATTCAGAAGGAGAACAAAGGTCAACATGTGTTAACACCCCTAAGGCCTATGACCGATGTAAAAGACTAGCTGGCCAGCAAATCTTTTGGCAAGAGAAAGCAGCAAAGCCAGGAGTCAGCAGAATCTGACCAGAAGAATGAGAGGAAAGCCTGGAGGCCCAGAGCAGGCCACTGGGGCCTTTGTGTGTGGCCCGTCGTAGGCTTGCTCGGATGTCCTAGTTCAGTCTGTGAAGGGCAGTGGATTCCTTGCAAAACTGGGAATGTTCAGATGGTATCAAGCTTGGGGGTGAGTCTGTGTGGAATGGGACACCTGAAGAAGGGTGGCCGGAGCACACATGCTTCTCTGCTCACCTGCAAGGGGTCAGACGTAGGTGAATGCAGGTTGTCTCAACACCGCTCTGGGCCCAGCTTCTCTGCCACTTGCTTGGCTTTCCCTGAGGGCTGTCACCCACCCACTGGCTGTCCCCATCGTGTCTTCAGACAACAGAAACCTGAGCAGAAGAAGGGCATGTCTGCTGCTTGGGAGGAAAAGCCTTCCCATGACTTTCCCTCTGAGCCTGTTGGCCAGGATGGAGCCGCAAGCTCAGGACCTGGCCACAAGGCAGGGCAGTAAAGCTGGTGTCTGGCATTTTCGGCTTTTATCAGCCAGGAAAGAAGCCGGTCCAAGGAGTGGCAATTGTAATTCTGCAGACAGTGCCGGCTGCAGCGTTTTCACGCCCTGGGGTCTTTTAGGTCTCTTTCAGAAGATATAAAGTTCAGCCACATGGCTAATTCACATCTCAGCCAACCCATTTGATTGTTGAGAGAGGAGTTATAGATGCACCCAAATTATTCTTGAGAAGCCTAAACGTGAGCCAAACAGGAAGCCGGTGTTTCCTACCCTCTTGTTTCCCATATCCTGCTGCTGTTTGTGGAGTAATTGGAGACAGCAGGACCAGGTCGAGAACTCTCTGCTAAGGAAGAGTGAAGGTTTTTGCGGAAGTGTTGGTATCAGGAATGGAACATGTGTGGGTCATGCACTATATTGCTCGTCAGAGAATCTGTCACACGCCAGCTACCACGTGACAGATATTCCATCTACAACATGATTTTTAGTATCAGATCCGCCCTCCGTGTCAGCTTTTGTCCTGGCTTTCTCTGAATTCCACCGATTTCATTTGACGCTGCTCTGTGCGCATGTGTCTAGTAAGCTTCAAGCTATTCCGTAGCAGGATGGAAATGTATACACAGTGTACTGGATTGTTCAATGGCCACATTTTTGCTTGAGGAACAGAATCCCCTATGTGTTCCAGCGTCCCCTTCCCTCTGTGGTCTGAGTGAGAGTTGGCCAACAGAGACACCTGCATGAGATTTGAGAGGCAGCCGGGGAGTCGTGGCTGGTTTGCTCTGAGGCTCTTTGCAGGCTGATATGGTGGCAGACGGATGGGTGGTGTCCAGTGGCTTCAGCCTGTCCTTGCTGCCTCCCTCCGGTGTGCAGCTCTTCTTCCTGATTGTTGGCCCAGCTGAACGACAATCTGGCACCAGCCACGTGGCTGGGGATCTGCAGTGCCCCTCTTCACCACACAAGCAACCCTACTGCTGTTCTCCTCACTGACCGACCAGCACTTGGCCAGCTCTGGTCAGCCCACCCAGCCAGCGCTTCACGAGGCCTGGACAAGGCGTTTTCTCTGATTCTCTCACTTTTCCTTCCAGTTTCTTGCTTTCCGAGCTCCTCCCACAGTAGGGTCAGGTCCACTCCCTAGGCTAAATCTTATCCCACAGCACCCATGGCAACTCTCCTCTCATAACACAGCCTGGATGAGACACATGCTACTCAAACATGCACAAAGCTGGCCTTCATTTATTTTTCTCTAAGCCATGTTTGGTGCCCCCATCTCTCCCCAGGATAAGAGGATGTGGGATGCTACTTAAACTTGCCAAATTAAGGAAATCCTGTCTCTTATAGTTTAAAACACTCATTTTCTGGGTTAACTTAAACTCTTTTGTATCTCCCTCCCTCCTCTTTCTCCTGGGTGCCCTGTCCCTGGGCACGAGGGAAAACACCCATACTCCTGGTGGGATGGCCCTCTCTCAGCATGTTGATCTCCATGGTGGTATAGCCAGGCTGTCCCTGGAGGCCCTGTACTGCTCTCCCTTGAGATGTGGCTAATTCCATATGGTCCTTCGGGCCAATGTGCTGGAATCTTCTGCTGGATTCCAAGGCCCCTGACATCGTGGGTTTTTTTGTTTTTTTTGGCTGCAACATGTGGCCTGTGGGATGCTAGTTCCCCAGCCAGGGATTGAACCCACGCCCCCTGCATTGGAAGCGTGGAGTCTTAACCACTGGACTGCCAGGGAAGTCCCCCAAGGCCCCTGACATTTGCCTGGCCTCTCTGTCCTTGTTTCCTGACCCCAGCTCTCCACTGGCTCACCCATGCTCTTAGCATCTCCACATGCCCCCACTTGGACACTCCTGGTTTCCTGAATTCCACGCCTAGGCTGTGTGGGAATCAGGGCACTATCAGAAGCATTTAGGGAGTGTCTAGAAGTTTAGGGAGAATCCACTAGCAGGGAAGAGGTTTCCAGTTTCCAGAATGTTGAAGAGTAGATGCAGTGGGGATGGAGACATGCCTGGGAAAGCGGGGACTTGAGATACATGTTTCTGAGGTAGGTTCCTGGAGCTGACAGACTCGAGGACATTCCCCAGGAGTGGGGATGGAGTGAAATGACCCTGAAACGGAGCCCACAGGAAACTTACCTCGTGCTCATGCTGGGGAGAGGCTTCAAGGAGAGCAGGCAGGAAGCCCCAGGATTTGGGGGAAGAGCAGAAAGAAGCTCAGGAGAGTGGAACAATCGTGGACTTTGTAAGTTAACGTCCTGAGTTTAAATCCTGGGTCTAAGGTCGAGGTAGATTCTTGCTTTGAGCCTCTCTTTCCCCAGGTGTTAAATGGGGGCCATGACGTCCCTTCCGCAGGATGACTTGTGAAATAGTCAGCAGGTACTTGGTGCTCTGCAATCCATCATTAGCTACATTCATGACGCATCATTAACCGGCAACAGCCAGAAAGGAAAACAGTAAAAATGCACCACTGTATCTCCTTGCACTCCCCCTGGGTTTCTAGAATCCAGAGGGTGTATATGTTGTCGTACTCACTCCCATTTCTGGCCTCTTTGTTCTCTTATTAAAGCAAAGGGTCCATCTTATAATTTATGGTACCTTAAATCCAGGAGAGATATTAATTTACTGCCACTCCATACACGTACGACGGAACTGGACACAGTTTGACGTTCATTTTATCTCGTTTTGCCCCTAGAGGGCGTGCCCATCTGCTATGGCGGCCCCGTCCCTCCCTCTCCCAGTGGAAATTAAGAAATAATTGGATTTTAGTGATAAAAATAGAGCTGGGGGGCTTCCCTGGTGGCGCCGTGGTTGAGAGTCCGCCTGCCGATGCAGGGGACACGGGTTCGCGCCCCGGTCCGGGAAGATCCCACGTGCTGCGGGGCGGCTGGGCCCGTGAGCCATGGTCGCTGAGCCTGCGCGTCCGGAGCCTGTCCTCCGCAACAGGAGAGGCCACAACAGTGAGAGGCCCGCATACCGCAAAAAAAAAAAAAAAAAAAAAAAAAAAAATATATATATATATATATATATAGAGCTGAAACTTTGACATGGAAAAGTTAAGGTGGTTTTGAATGGTCGCTCATTAAAATGCAAAGTTTCAAAAACAGAACACTCCCGAAGTTCACACAGCAGAGTCTGCTGCCATTATTTCATTAAGTATCTGCGTCACCGCAGGAGACCATAAGCTCCTCGCCAGCGAGGACCGTGTTGTAAGGATCTTTGTATGTCCAGGACTTAGTCTAGTGCCAGGCCCGGTAAATGTCTTTCTAATGAATGATTGAAAAATTGAACCTGGAGAAGAGACAGGTCCATGTGAATTCATGATGCCTGTCAAATTAATAAAAGACTAAGGAAAATCATAAGAAAAATAGATGCTTCCATTATAAAGAGTATAAGAAGGGATTAGCTTGAACCAGTTCCATGAGGGATTCCAGTGAGACTTAGGGAAGAACTTCCTGACACAGAAGCTGTGAATGGGAGTGGATAACAAAGAACAATGGAGCCCACCCACACCCACTTTCCTACTTTCATTGGTCAGGAGGTGCCTCTGAATGGGAGGCTAGGTCTAGCTGACCTCCCAAGCTCATTTCAGCCCTGAGACTGTGAATGTGTTTTCCTCACTTATTGCAAATCATTGCTCTTTTCTTCACTGCTGAAATCGAGTCTTGACAATTTTTTTGGAGTCTTCAGAGCATTTCAACCCTGATCTTAACTATCGTGGGCTGGTGGGGATTTCTGTGGATGTAGAAAGCTGAGACGTTGCAGAGGCTGAGTAATGGGCACAAGACCTCCCAGCGGTTCAGTGACTAAGCGAGCTGGGGACTCTCCCCACAGCCCAGACTCTGGTCTCTTTCAAAGACTATATGCATTTTATAAGCCAAACAAACAAAGAAGACTTATTTTGCAGTGAAGGAAAAAAACTCAAAGCAAACCGACAACAATTTTGCCTGACCTTTAAAACCCCTGTAAGCCTCAGGGTTGTTGGCTGTATTTTGTAATAACTCTGATCTTTTTTGACTAAAAAAAAAAATGCTGATCAGCCTGGGGATGCCAACCTCCCTTTGTTACCCTGTTGCTAAGTGATAGCTCAAGAGGATTAACCCTCATAGATCACAGATGCATGGAAATTTCTGCCTTGTGCTTTTGTTTGTAATGATGAAAAATAGAGTATTTGAGGGGAAAAACCCCTTTCCTGCGTCTTTGGCTCTTGAATTGTTTTTAAAGAGCCCCTCTCTGTCCCAAAAAACCCAAAGATGGGAAGGTGCAATAAACAGATTTCTGCAGTCCTGAAGTGCCCCTTACTTGACTTTCTCTTCTTCCTGTCATCATTTCTTTAGCTTGGGCTAAACCTCTGATGACGCAGAAGGCATGAAATGGATCATCTAGCTTTATTTACATATTGTGTAACTGCACTAACCATCAGCTTACTCATCCATAAAATGGGAGAAAAAATAGGATGTATCTCTAGAGGATAAAAATAGATTAGTATGAGAACTGCTTAATTAACATCGTGTCTGCCCAAAGAAAGTACCCGGTAAATACTGGGTACTGTTATTACTACCACCGCCATTGTCATGTATCAGTGTCTCTCTGTGGCTTCAGAGTACTGTTATTCCAAAGTGAAATGCGCATGTATTTTCTTCTCTTAAAGACTGACTGCAGTTACAAGTTTTGATCGGAGTGTGGACCACCCAGGGGCGAAGGTCACCGCATGTGAAAGCTTTGCCCAGCAGCCTGTACACGGGGCCACACCCTTTGGTTTGCTCATATGAAAAGTGGGCCATTAAGCCCGCAGTAGCTGACACACACTGTCACGAAGTTTGGATGGAGCCGTGGAAATACCGATTCCATGTTCCCTTGTATTCTTGCAATTACTGAAAGTAATTTAGAAATAGCACCATTTTTTAACTTTAAAGTATCTCATTAATCTACAGGTGGCACTGCACAGAGCTGACTTTTAATTTATAATGTTTGCATGATAAACAACACTGTGACGAACATCCTTCTACACACATCTGGGCCTCATTGTAAGATTATCTCCTGAGGTGAAATCTCAGAAACTTAGCTGCTGAATCCGATTATCTTTTGATGGGTCACTGGCAGTGTCACAGGAAATGCCTGGTAGCAGAGGTTACTCATCCCCGTTACCAGGGTGTTAGAGCTGGAGGGGGGGAGACCTGGAGAATTTGTTTCCCTCTGCGTTCCTTTTACTTCTTTTATATTTCTCTGCTGCTTTTTTCTAACCCCCTGATTTATACTTATGACCAAACATTACTGGAGACACACACACACATAGAGAGAGAGAGAGAGAGAGAGAGAGAGAGAGAAAGAAAGAAAGAAAGAAAGAGAGACAGAGACAGAGAGACAGAAGTGAAGAGAGAGAATATTCCTCTTGATCATTGCCTTTATTTCCTTTTCAACTGAGCTATTGTCTGTGGCTAGGGTAGGTGGATCCCTAAGCCAGTTTTCCTAATTTTTAAGAATTTAAATCCTGCTTTAGCAATAATGAGGTGGATTATATCAATACTACCCTTTCTGAGAATTCTCTAGATTATTCCTGTTCATTTGCAAGGGAAACTCCCGGATGAAAAAGCTCATATCTTAGAAAAGCAACAATCCCCATTTATCTCTTTAACCACCGATTTAGCTGCTTTCAAAGAATTGGAAGAGTGCTTTGTTTGTCTCTTTTTCCTTCTGTGTCCACTTTTAACTAAATGCTTCTTTCCAGTGTCTCCGTTTCAAATTCGCAGAGAAAGGAATTAACTGGACCAGTTACTCACCATCATGGCTTTGTGAGCAGATCTTTGAATCCATCTTATCTTTTCGGCTTCTAGACACCCTATAGGTGGCTACTCTCAGGCTAAGCATCCCTCTGTCATCTAATCAGCTTTCAGTTCTGTGTGTGTGTGTGTGTGCGTGTGTGTGTGTGTGTGTATTGACAGTCTATTTGAGCTGCTATAACAGAACACCATAGACTGGGAGGCTTATAAACAAATTATAAGAACAAGTTAATTTCTCACAGATCTGGAGGCTTGGACGTCCAAGATCAAGGTGCCAGCATATTCAGTGTCTGGTGAGAGCCCCCTTCCTGGTTCACAGACTGAGTCTTCACATGGTGGAAGGGTTGAGGGAGCTCTCTGGGGTCTCAAGGGCACTAATCCCATTCATGAGGGCTTCGTCCTCATGACCTAATCACCTCCCAAAGCCCCCACCTCCTAAAACCATTACATTGGGAGTTAGTTAGAATTTTGGGAGGACACAAACATTTGGTCTATAGCTGGTGTGTATCACACGGAGTGGAAAGACTCCTCTGATGTTCTGGAGTTTTGAGTGAGGTGTATAGCATTCAGTGAGCTTGTATGGGTGCTCTTACTCAAGCTTTCTCTTAGGTTGTCAAACCAGGGGGGAGAATTGCCAAGCATTTTGTAAAAAGGAGCTCCTGAAAACATCTAAACATTTACCCCGTGACCGGCAATTGCAATCCTAGTTATTTGCCCCAGAGAAATGAAAACATACGGCTGCAAACACCTGAACAAGAATGTTCATAGTAACTTTATTCCTGATAACACAAAATTGGAAAACAGCCCAGGTGTCCATCAAAATGAGAATGGATAACCAACTTTGACATGATTATATGATAGACCACTACTGCCGACGAAATGTATTACTGATACACATAACACAGGTGAATCTCAAAAACATTATTCTGAATGAAAAAAGACTTATCCCCCAAAGTACAAAATATACGACTCCAATTTACATGAAGTTATAAAGAGGCAAAACTAAAAAAATTTTAAAAATAATAGAAAAAGTTGTTGCCTCTGGGTTGGGAGTGGGGCCTCGGTAGGAGGAGGCATTAGTATTTTTGTTGTGATAATGTCTACATCTTGAAAGGGGTTTGAGTTGCACAGGTGTAGGCATTTGTCAAAACTTAGCAAATGCGCACTTAAAATTGGTACATTACATTGTCTGTAATTTTAACTCAGAGGGAAAAAAATGTAAACAAATCTTGAGCTCTAAAGATATGCACGCTGAGAAATTTAGGGGGAAGTGTGCTTATGGCTATAATTTACTTTGAAATTGATTAAAAAATAAGATGGATTGATGGATGGATAGAGAAATGGGTAGGTAGATAGATATGTGATAAAGAAAGAATTAGTAAAATATTAATGGTGGAATTTGGTGATGGGAATATGGGTATTCTCTGAAAATTCTTTCAAATTCTCTGCCTGTTTGAAGTTTCCCAATAGAATGTTGGCTAAATACCTGGTGAGGCAAGGAATGCCATTCAATTAATTTCAATAGTACTCAGTTTAATTTAAGGTCAATGCAACAACAACAGAAAACAATTGAGTACCTGTAATCTATAAAGCAGTGTGTTATGTACTAAGGATACAAGAATAAACAAAGACAAAGTACCTGGCTCAGGAAGCTTACAGTTTCATAAGGGAGACCAAAGAAAACCCAGACTGTCATGGGGACAAACACAGGTCAATGATTTTCTGGAATAGTCTAACTGCAAGTACTTTCATTATTTTTAAATGTTTACGGATTCATTAGGTAAATAACTCAGTGTTATTTGGATTGCTTAACTTTGTAAGACTTTGTATATGAATATATTCACAAATCAGGAAAGAAAATCTTTTGTTAAGTGCAATCTCCCGATTTTATTTAGGAAAACATTTTTGCTATAATTACATCTGGCCTCTCTGTTGGTTCAGTGACCTTGTTGACATAACATTTAAACTTTACCCCAAGGAAAGAGGCACAGGAATACATGGAAAAATCAATGAACATCAGAGAAGAAAAGGTTACTGTTTAAGGTTCCCATGGGTTGGAGTTATTTTTAACTCCCCCCCCCCCCCCCCCCCCCCCCCCCCCCCGCCCTCTTGCTTTAGTATTTCCCACCTGCAGACCATCCCCCACTACAACCTGGGGGCTCTTTCTAAACCCTGATCATAAGATTGTCCTGCTCAGAAATGTCACGTGACTCTCGGTTGCATAGAGTCTGGTCCCTTCACCTTCGATCTGTACGTACCCTCCATCCATACCTTCTGCTGCGTCCTCTGCATGTCATTTCCCAAACACTAGCTACCCGCAGCCCTGTGAGGTGAGCCTCTGATCCAGCTGATCCCTGTTTACTTAATCTTCACTTTTCATGAAAAGCCCGGCTCTCTAAGAAGTCTCCTTAGGTATTCCCATCTCCACAACCTCAAAGGGGAATTAATCTCGCCCAGCAGCCTCGGCGTTTTCTATCTTTGATGTCTTGTTTAGTACAAGCCGTCTTGGTTTTGGAATAAGGTGTTTGTGACTACCACCTGCACTATTGTGTGGGCCCCTGAAGGGCAAAGGCTGGGTCTTACTCACCTTTGAATAAACTTTAAGGCACTAAACAGTGCTCTGCCCACAGTGAGAAGACAGCAAATGGTGGTTTAATTAAATCTCGTTTTGCAGAAAAAGTCATCTTTTCTTAAAATTAGCCCACACCGGGCTAAGTCCGTTATTTGTAAATCCATGGGCCAATCCATCCTCCAAAGTGCAGCATTTTTTTTTTTTTTTTTTTTTTTGCGGTACGCAGGCCTCTCACTGTTGTGGCCTCTCCCGTTGTGGAGCAACAGGCTCCGGACGCGCAGGCTCAGCGGCCATGGCTCACGGGCACAGCCGCTCCGCGCCATGTGGAATCTTCCCGGACCGGGGCACGAACCCGTGTCCCCTGCATCGGCAGGCGGACTCTCAACCACTGCGCCACCAGGGAAGCCCCAAAGTGCAGCATTTTTAATAGGACCGAAGCCTCCTGACTTATCTTCGGAAAAGACACTGCGTATTTCGACACCAAAGGAGCCTACAGGTTTCATCAGACTTCCATAATCTGGACCTCGTTTCCCAGGTAATCCTGAAGCAGATCACACTTTATCTGGGAGGAGCACAGTTAGCAAAGGCAGGTATTGGTCTTTGTGAGTTTGCATTGCTAATGAATTTATTAAACTGCTTAATTTTTTCCCTCTTAGTTTTGATACTGATCGACTTTTGATTACTTTGCTGCATGCATAGTGCCATCTTGTGGCCACAATGCATATAACACTCACTTACTCCAACGGTACTTTGGCAGTGGTTTTTGAGCATGTACTTGCTTAGGTCATTGTGCTTCTGTTATTCCATCTATTTCTGTGGTCCAGAGGATCTCCAAATGGAGAAGCGTGTGAATTACTACTAGGTGAACGTACACATAATTCACTGCTAAGCCCACTCAGCTTGGGCTTCATCTACCAAGAGTATATTTAGAAGCAATTATGATGTTTGTATTTTGTGCGTTTTCTTATTTTTTTATAGCAGTACTCCAAGGGCTGTTTTTCCCTCCTCACCCCAGTAGTTTTCCTCTGATAAAGAGCCCGTGTAAAACTGGGGCGATGGTAGGTGTGGTCCTTAGAGGGGTTGGGAATGACAAAGCTCGAGATTACTCCAGCAGGGTCCAACTCAAGAGTGTTGTGAAACCAAACTTTCTGCTGGATAGAAGCTGAGAGCAGTAGATGAGGGGAAGTGGGACATCTGGGTTCCATCCCAATGTCAGCCTTGAGTAAAAGGACAGAACAATAAAACAAGTCTTTAATACAGTGAGTAGAATGTCTTGACAATCTAAGCAACCGGAATATAGAAAGGAACTCTGAAATAAACACATATGTTGAGTCATTGCAAATAATTCCCATTCTCCACTAAAACCTTCATAGTTCTCTTTACATTCTCAGAGTTTATTGATAAGACTACAATGAGAACAAATGGGCTTGGGATGCAGCAAGTTAGAGGTTGGAAGTAAAATGAAGGATGGACAGATGAGACACATCATAGATCACGCGTAGGTTTAGTAAATCTACTTTGAAAATTTTGTTGGATTTTCAAAATTCACAATTGTCCTGTTTGAGCGTATCATGAGAAGACAGATTCCTGCCTTCAGTGATCTGAATTCCTAGTGAGGTTGGGGATAAGATCAATATACACAAAATAGTTTCTTTTTCTTTAATCTGCATTTTGCCTTTTTTTTCCCCAACAAAGTACCCATAATACAATAAAACATTTTGGTAAAATAACACTTTAAAAGTGAGAAAATTGGAGTGACAGAAAGAAGGGGTTGAACCCAGGCAGTACATCTTCTAAGAAAATAAATTAAGTGGACATTCTGGTTAGCAAATGACAACTTTTTAAGATTTAAAATATTGATAATTTCTGCTAGTCAGAGATAGGGGGCTGTACCAATGGTTTGTTACAAAACAAACATTAAACTAAGTCTACAAAATGTACAAATATTTATTAGCAGTCAGGTCAAGAAAGTCATACAACCTGATTTTGTAACTCACGGCATTTCTACTCTGCCCTAGTCCCTTCTGACTAGCAGTTGATGAAAGGTAGATGGAATCATGTTCAGATGACAGGACGAGACAGCATTGTGGTTGACCAGATGGCAGGAATCTCCTGGGAGTGGAAGGACGCAGGACTGGTGAGACTCCAGTGCTACAGTGGAGCCATCCGACTCTTGGGACCCCCATATTTTCATGCCTCGTTCATGGATCTGCATGTTGGGGGGTGGTGTACCCAATGCCTCAACAATCGCCAGTCTCAAAACCACTCATTTCACCAATTAACAAACTTCTATCCCTTATGCTAGTTAGCAAATCTTCCGATGTGGATTTTTTAAAATATATTTTAAAATTGAAGTATAGTTGAGTTACAGTGTTGTGTTAATTACTGCTGTACAGCAAAGTGATTCAGTCATACATATGTATACATTCTTTTTTTGTATTCTTTTCCATTATGGTTTATCATAGGGTGGTGAATGTAGTTCCGATGTGGATTTTTTTTTTTTTTTTTCTTGCGGTACTCGGGCCTCTCACTGTTGTGGCCTCTGCCGTTGCAGAGCACAGGCTCCGGACACGCAGGCTCAGCGGCCATGGCTCACGGGCCCAGCTGCTCCGTGGCATGTGGGATCTTCCCGGACCGGGGCACGAACCCGTGTCCTCTGCATCGGCAGGCGGACTCTCAACCACTGCGCCACCAGGGAAGCCCCCGATGTGGATTTTGATAATGATATTTGAAGGGCTAAGTAACCACCCCCGGAGTGTCAATTTCTGATCAGAATCCTTCAAACACTAAGCACACCTCGGAAATAAATTAGAACTAAGTTGTACACGTTTATCACACACCTTACACTGAAGTGAAAATGAAGTGAATTATCTCGTAGATATTATAACAGAAGTCATGATGAAGAAGAAGATCAACATATCTTATTTTAAGGTCTTTGTATCAGCATTTTTTTAAACTAGTAGGGAAGATAGGGGGAGAATAATTTGTAGTGACCTAAATTTAGAATACAAAAGAAACCAGGAGGACTTCCCTGGTGGCGCAGTGGTTGAGAGTCCGCCTGCCGATGCAGGCGACACGGGTTCGTGCCCTGGTCCGGGAAGATCCCACATGCCGCAGAGCGGCTGGGCCCGTGAGCCATGGCCGCTGAGCCTGCGCGTCCGGAGCCTGTGCTCCGCAACGGGAGAGGCCACAACAGTGAGAAGCCCACGTACCGCAAAAAAAGAAAAAGAAAAAAAAAAAAGAAAACCAGGAAAGGCCACTGAGCTAGGTAGAGAAGCCTCAGAAGCAAGTAAGAAAAAAAAATTAATCCTTGGAATGAGTTCCACGGGAGAGGACCATTATGCTTCCCCTCGCTTAGCTGAAGAGTCATTTGTGGTGCATGGATTGCAGAAACCTCTGAGGAAGCAGAAAAGCTTGTATGTAGCCTGCGTCCAATGCTGCTGAGCTGGGGTATTTGGTGCTGTCAACGATCTTAGGTCCCCAGGTTTGGAATCTGTACAACCAGGTGTGCTTTGCTTTGATTGCCTTTGAGGTTTTCTTTAAAGTTTCAGTAGATACTCTGCAGTGTCTTCGTTCAAGCTACTTTCAAGTCAGGTTTAAATTTTATTACTGTTTCAAGCAATGTGCATTAATTATTAACCAAATAGTTGGATGAAGAAACTCTGGGCTTTCATGGGAAAAAATAGTACAGCTCTTCAAGCTAAGTCTGTTTGTTTACTAGGTGTTACAGGCTGAGTCCTGTTCCCTCAAAATTCAGCTGTTGAAACCCTAATCCCTAGTACCTCGGAACGTGACTGTGTTTGGAGCTAAGGTCTTGACAGAGGTGAAGTTAAAACAAGGTCATCAGGATGGACCCTAATTCAATATGACCAGTGTCCTTATGCAAGGAGGAAATTTGGACATAGAGACTTAGTGACGTAGCAAGATCCACAACGTGTAAGTTCGAGGTTTATGTACATTGTGAGGCAGTAGAATATTTGAAGGCAGACTACATAAATTAAAGATGCACACTGTAATTTCTAAAACTATGGTGCCAAAAACCTTTCCACAATGACACAAATGGTCTATATTTGTGCTGTTCAGTTGGTAGCCACTTGCCACATACAGTGTAGCCCTAGAATCTAAGGGCAAGTAGAAATCTTAAAAGAGAAAAAACGGAATTTTTCCTAATGCGAAAAGGGAAAGAAATTTCCACCCCCACCCCCTCTTTACTTTAGAAAACTGGTAATTGTTCATTCTTTCTCTGCCCTTTCAGATGGTATATCAATCTTTTGAGAACTAAATAAGCCTTTTGCCAGCTTTACAGGCAGGAATGTCTTTCTCAAGGACTTGGGAGCCATCTCTTTGAACATCAAGGAAGAAAGCACCCCTATCTCTCCTTCTCCATGGGTGCCTGGCTCCAAATCGTAACTAGCTACCTGTCATAGATATTAAAAGTTTTATTTCTTTCGATAAGGGCAATCAACAAACACAATGGCCACCTCAATTACCAGGGGAATTTAAGATGAGCTATGTATGAAAATGGTTCTGGCACGCCTTGCTTGAGAACTAGTTATCGTTTATCTTGTGAACAAGTACGTAATCAGTTGTGCGCCTGGTAAGAGATTTTCTTCTGTCTTTGCAATTTCTTTACGGGTTGCCTATGATGCACATCGCATTCTGGCTTAATGTTTATTCAATAATAAATCTGTTTTCTTTCTCTTCTACCTTTGTGAGAGTTTTTCTGGGTTGGCAGGAGATTTTGTTTTTAATTAGATTTCCACAAGAGCAACCAGTTAAAAAAATAAACATGAGGAGGTATAGTTAAAAGGTCAGTAGAAGAGCTACAGTGGAATTCTAGAACACACAACACACAAAGAAACGCAGAAAATAAGGAGCAGAGAAATGAAAGAACAGATGGGACCAAGAAAAAAACAAACACCAAGATGGTAGGTTTAAACTCATCCATGTGAATAACTGCTGTAAGTAAATTAAAACTTCCCATGAGAAAGCAAGACCTATCTATACGATAATTACAAGAAACACACATTGGAAATATAAAGGCATAGACAGGTTGAGAATAAAAGGGTCAAAAAAGATATACCATGCAGACTGTAAGCCTAAGAAAGCTGGAGTGGTGAGTGTTAGGCAAAGCAGATTTCAAGACAAAAAATATAACCAGAGATGAAGACATGCTATGATGAGTCATTTCTTTGGAAAGACACAATAATTCTAAATGTATTTGTATCTAATAACACAGATATAACAATTTTTCAAGGTACAAGAAGTAAACAGAGGAAGAATTAAAGAAGAAACAGACAAAACCACAATCAATTGGAGATGGTAACTTTCCTCTCTCAGCAATTAATGGAAAAAGTAGACAAAATAATCAATAGCGATATAGAGGATTTGAACTACACTAATATGGTGAAACCAAGAGATTTCTGTATGTTAAAGAAGTAAGATTTAATTATCTGACAGCTATTATGTGAAACACCTCACTTCTAGAGGATACTTGATAAGCAACGTCTTACTGTATAAATTTCGATGTAGTGGTGACTGGAGTATGTCTGTAGCGATTCAGGAAATCAATCAAGAGTTGCTCCCATGTGCCACTTGGGGTGGGAGCCCTGTGGTCACAGAATAGTCTTCACGCTTTAGGATGTCATGATGCACCCGTGTTGTGAAATACTTATTAATGTCACACTATAGCATAGGCAGAAACTCTGACCTTTTCTCTTGTAAACTATAATAATAAACTATAACAGCCTCTCCACACTGGTTCAATGATTTCATCTCTTGGGGTCAGATGTGCAAGCCTTCTTCAGCCAAATCCACAGGTTCCTCCAGTGTTAATTTCTGGGCAGACAGCAAAACTCAGTCCCTTAGAACAAGGTTACTAGACTGGACAAATAGAAATACAGAACTCCCAGTTAAACCTGAATTTCAGATAATAGATAATTTTTTACTATGGTACATAACTTACACTAAAAAACTATTCATTATTGGTTTGAAACTCACATTTAACTGGGCCTTCTGTTTTCTACCCTACTTAGGAAGGGAAATATATTCTTGCAAGGAGGCTGGCTGAGCAGGATATAAGCAGTTCGAATTAAGATGCCAAAGTCCCATAAACACCTGCCTTCAGAGTGCTGTCTCCTCCCTGACGACCAGCTATACTCCTTGTACGCTACGATGGGGGCAATAAGAATATGAGGGCAATAAGAAGATGATGGCAATAAGAAGATGGGGACAGTAAGAAGATATGGGCAATCCACCAGAGGGCAGACAGCAGAAGCAAGAAGAACTACAATCCTGCAGCCTGTGGAACAAAAACCACATTCACAGAAAGATAGACAAGATGAAAAGACAGAGGGCTATGTACCAGATGAAGGAACAAGATAAAACCCCAGAAAAACAATGAAATGAAGTGGAGACAGGCAACCTTCCAGAAAAAGAATTTAGAATAATGATAGTGAAGATGATCCAGTACCTCGGAAAAGACTGGAGGTAAAGATCGAGAAGATGCAAGAAATGTTTAACAAAGACCTAGAAGAATTAAAGAACAAACAAACAGAGATGAACAATACAATAACTGAAATGAAAACTACACTACAAGGAACCAATAGCAGAATAACTGAGGCAGAAGAATGGATAAGTGACCTGGAAGACAGAATGGTGGAATTCACTGCTGTGGAACAGAATAAAGAAAAAAGAATGAAAAGAAATGAAGACAGCCTAAGAGACCTCTGGGACAACATTAAATGCAACAACATTGGCATTATAGGGGCCCCAGAAAGAGAAGAGAGAGAGAAAGGACCTGAGAAAATATTTGAAGAGATTATAGTCAAAAATGTCCCTAACATGGGAAAGGAAATAGCCACCCAAGTCCAGGAAGTGCAGAGAGTCCCATACAGGATAAACCCAAGGAGAAACACGCTGAGACACATAGTAATCAAATTGGCAAAAATTAAAGACAAAGAAAAATTATTGAAAGCAGCAAGGGAAAAATGACAAATAACATACAAGGGAACTCCCATAAGGTTAACAGCTGATTTCTCAGCTGAAATTCTACAAGGCAGAAGAGAGTGGCATGATATACTTAAAGTGATGAAAGGAAAGAACCTGCAACCAAGATTACTCTATCTGGCAAGAAACCCATTCAGATTCGATGGAGAAATCAAAAGCTTTACAGACAAGCAAAAGCTAAGAGAATTCAGCACCACCAAACCAGCTCTACAACAAATGCTAAAGGAACTTCTCTAACTGGGAAACACAAGAGAAGAAAAGGACCTACTAACAAACCCAAAACAATTAAGAAATGGTCATAGGAACATACATATCGATAATTACCTTAAATGTGAATGGATTAAATGGTCCAATCAAAAGATACAGGCTTGCTGAATGGATACAAAAAACAAGACCCATATATATGCTGTATACAAAAGGCCCACTTCAGACCTAGAGACACATACAGACTGAAAGTGAGGGGATGGAAGAAGATATTCCATGCAAATGGAAATCAAAAGAAAGCTGGAGTAGCAATACTCATATCAGATAAAATAGACTTTAAAATAAAGAATGTTACAAGAGACAAGGAAGGACACTACATAAAGATCAAGGGATCAATCCAAAAAGAAGATATAATAATTATAAATATATATGCACCCAGCATAGGAACACCTCAATACATAAGGCAACTGCTAACAGCTATAAAAGAGGAAATTGACAGTAACACAATAATAGTGGGGGACTTTAACACCTCACTTACACCAATGGACAGATCTTCCAAACAGAAAATTAATAAGGAAACACAAGCTTTAAATGACACAATAGACCAGATAGATTTAATTGATTATTTATAGGACATTCCATCCTAAAACAGCAGATTACACTTTCTTCTCAAGCGCGCATGGAACATTCTCCAGGATAGATCACATCGTGGACCACAAATCAAGCATCAGTAAATTTAGGAAAATTGAAATCATATCAAGCTTCTTTTCTGACCACAACGCTATGAGATTAGAAATCAATTACAGGGAAAATAAAGTAAAAAAACACAAACACATGGAGGCTAAACAATACGTCACTAAATAACCAAGAGATCACTGAAGAAATCAAAGAGGAAATCAAAAAATACCTGGAGACAAATGACAATGAAAACACGATGATCCAAAACCTATGGGATGCAGCAAAAGCAGTTCTAAGAGGGAAGTTTATAGCTATACAAGCCTACCTCAGGAAACAAGAAAAATCTCAAATAATCTAACCTTACACCTAAAGAAACTAGAGAAAACATAAACAAAACCCAAAGTTAGCAGAAGGAAAGAAATCATAAAGATCAGATCAGAAATAAATGAAATAGAAACAAAGAAAACAATAGCAAAGATCAATAAAACTAATAGCTGGTTCTTTGAGAAGATAAACAAAATAGATAAACCATTAGCCAGACTCATCAAGAAAAAGAGGGATAGGACTCAAATCAATAAAATTAGAAATGAAAAAGAAGTTACAACAGACACTGCAGAAATACAAAGCATCCTAAGAGACTACTACAAGCAACTCTATGCCAATAAAATGGACAACCTGGAAGAAATGGACAAATTCTTAGAAAGGTCTAACCTTCCAAGACTGAACCAGGAAGAAGTAGAAAATATGAACAGTGCAATTACATGTAATGAAATTGAAACTGTGATTAAAAATCTTCCAACAAACAAAAGTCCAGGACCAGATGGCTTCACAGGTGAATTCTATCAAACATTTAGAGAAGAGTTAACACTATTCTTCTCAAACTCTTCCAAAGAATTGCAGAGGAAGGAACACTCCCAAACTCATTCTTTGAGGCCACCATCACCATGATACCAAAACCAAAGATACTACAAAAAAAAGAAAATTACAGACCAATATCACTGATGAATATAGATGGCAAAATCCTCAACAAAATACTAGCCAACAGAGTCCAACAACACATTAAAAGAATCATACACCATGCTCAAGTGGGATTTATCTCAGGGATGCAAGGATTCTTCAATATATGCAAATCAATCAATGTGATACACCATATTAAAAAATTGAAGAATAAAAACCATATGATCATCTCAATAGATGCAGAAAAAAACTTTTGACAAAATTCAACACCCATTTATGATAAAAACTCTCCAGAAAGTGGATATAGAGGGAACCTACCTCAACATAATAAAGGCCATATATGAAAAACCCACAGCAAACATCATTCTCAATGGTGTAAAACTGAAAGCATTTCCTCTAAGATCAGGAACAAGACAAGGATGTCCACTCTCACCACTATTAGTCAACATGGTTTTGGAAGTCCTAGCTACGGCAATCAGAGAAGAAAAAGAAAGAAAAGGAATACAAGTTGGAAAAGAAGAAGTAAAACTCAGTGTTTGCAGATGACATGATACTCTACGTAGAGAATCCTAAAGATGCCACCAGAACACTACTAGAGCTAATCAATGAATTTGGTAAAGTTGCAGGGTACAAAATTAATGCACAGAAATCTCTTGCATTCCTATATACAAATGATGAAAAATCTGAAAGAGAAATTAAGGAAACACTCCCACTTACCACTGTAACAAAAAGAATAAAATACCTAGGAATAAACTTATCTATGGAGACAAAAGAGCTGTATGCAGAAAACTATAAGACACTGATGAAAGAAATTAAAGATGATACCAACAGGTGGAGAGATATACCATGTTCTTGGATTGGAAGAATCAATATTGTGAAAATGACTATACTACCCAAAGCAACCTACAGATTCAATGCAATCCCTACCAAATTACCAACGGCATTTTTTATAGAACTAGAACAAAAAATCTTAAAATTTGTATGGAGACACAAAAGACCCCGTATAGCCAAAGCAGTATTGAGGGAAAAAAATGGACCTGGAGGAATCAGACTCCCTGACTTCAGACTATACTACAAAGCTACAGTAATCAAGACAATATGGTACTGGCACAAAAACAGAAATATAGATCAATGGAACAAGATAGAAAGCCCAGAGATAAACCCACGCACCTATGGTCAACTAATCTATGACAAAGGAGGCAAGGATATACAATAGAGGAAAGACAGTCTCTTCAATAAGTGGTGCTGGGAAAACTGGACAGCTACATGTAAAAGAATGAAATTAGAACACTCCCTAACACCATACACAAAAATAAACTCAAAATGGATTAGAGACCTAAATGTAAGAGCGGACACTGTAAAACTCTTAGAGGAAAACATAGGCAGAAAACTCTTTGACATAAATCACAGCAAGATCTTTTCTGATTCACCTCCTAGAGTAATGGAAATAAAAGCAAAAATAAACAAATGGGACCTAATGAAACTTCAAAGCTTTTGCACAGCAAAGGAAACCATAAACAAGATGAAAAGACAACCCTCAGAATGGGAGAAAATGTTTGCAAATGAATCAACGGACAAAGAATTAATCTCCAAAATATATAAACAACTCATGCAGCTCAATATTAAAAAAACAAACAACCCAATCAAAAAATGGGCAGAAGACCTAGATAGACATTTCTCCAAAGAAGACATACAGATGGCCAAGAAGCATATGGAAAGCTGCTCAACATCACTAATTATTAGAGAAATGCAAATCAAAACTACAATGAGTTATCACCTCACACCAGTTAGAATGGGCATCATCAGAAAATGTACAAACAACAAATGCTGGAGAAGATGTGGAGAAAAGGGAACCCTCTTGCAGTGTTGGTGGGAATGTAAATTGATACAGCCACTATGGAGAACAGTATGGAGGTTCCTTACAAAACTAAAAATAGAATTACCATATGACCCAGCAATCCCACTACTGGGCATATGCCCAGAGAAAACCATAATTCAAAAAGACACATGCACCCCAATGTTCATTGCAGCACTATTTACAATAGCCAGATCATGGAAGCAACCTAAATGCCCATCGACAGACGAATGGAGAAAGAAGATGTGGTATATATATACAGTGGACTATTACTCACCCATAAAAATGAATGAAACTGGGTCATTTGTAGAGACGTGGATGGATCTAGAGACTGTCATACAGAGTGAAGTAAGTCAGAAAGAGAAAAACAAATATCGTATATTAACGCAGATATATGGAACCTAGAAAAATCGTACAGATGAACCGGTTTGCAGGGCAGAAATTGAGACACCAATGTAGAGAACAAACGTATGGACACTAAGGAGGGAAAGCAGCGTGGGGTGGTGGTGGTGGGATGAACTGGGAGTTTGGGATTGACATGTGTACACTGATGTGTATAAAACTGATGACTAATAAGAACCTGCTGTATAAAAAAATAAATAAAATAAAATTCAAAAAAAAATAGACCTTATTTAACAAGGGAAAAAAAAAGAAGATATGGGCAGTAAGAAGATGGGGGCAATAAGAAGATACGGGCAAGAGGCTGCAGAGAAGGTCGCCTTTTTATTTAAATATTTTGATGATACACATACAATTACAACGTTTCTTCCATAGGACAAATGTAAAAACTAATACAATCACCCTTTCAGGAACAAAGAAAATCATTTAGGAAATGTGGTGACTTTATATATAGGAGACATGTTAGGTTTTTTAAGCCTGTCTGAGGAGGAAATTTAAGACCAAGTTTTGTCTGGAGTACATAGGTCACATTCACATTTTCACACAGTAGTGATATTCTTGTTGCAGACTTGGCAAAAAATAACTACTAAGTCTATAATGAAAGAAAAGCAAAAACAATTAGTACGTAGAGAATAAAAAATTTATAGCATGGAACAGTGACCTTCATTTTGGCCACAGGCTTATGGTGTCTAAAAATATTTGCCTTTTATTCATACACGTCAGTGGGAGTAAAAAAGTATAAACCTTTTGCATAACACATTTTTAAAAGTGTGCCACAAAATGAATTTTTAGAGATTCATTTTCCTAGTAAATATATTAAAAATTCATGAAATCATAGCCTTTGAAATTTATGGAAATTATTTTGTTGTGGAGGATATTTATATAATTGATTACTGATATGCACTTATACTTTGAAATCTGAAATGGATCATTTCTTCAGGGAGCAATAAAAATACTCTATTTATTTGGCCAAAACACCCAAAACACTTTTCAGAAAGAAAGGCAAGATGTACAAATTCAGGTCAGCTACACAATATTTAATATTCCATGTAGTAAGCCATGACCAGCTAGTCAAGGACTTTGAGATATGGAATAAGTCATAATTTCAAACTCATAATTATAGAAATTATAGGGTCTTTCAGTATTTTTTGCAAGTATAGATAAAAGAGAGTAGCTTCTAAAATTCAGTTTAATTCTACAAATATTGATTTGGCACCCATGGTAGGCACTGAGGATTTATAGCAGTGAAAAGGATTCTTACCACCATGTATATAGTTAATTTAGACGTACTAAATTAGAAGATAATGTATCCTGAGTTTTTTAATAGTATATTATTCCTATAAAAATAAAGTGATTTTATATTTATGAATTTTGCCCTGAATTATTCTACTGAATTTGAAGTATTTAATATTTTCATGATTATTGAGTGACAAAGGGAAGGTATAATGCTATTTTTGAGGTCATACAACACATGCACACACACAGAATCACACGCACACACACACACACACACACAGTTATGTGCACAGAAACACACAATGTGTGTTCTTACCATGTCAGTGTTCCAAAATTCAATTAACCTTACGTGGATTGAAGGGCCTCTAATTTTAAGGAAATCAAACAAGCAAAACGGGTCACTCAAACTGTGCGTGTATCTTTGGATAAATAAGTTGTTGATAATCTGCTAGGTGCAGGAACGTATGGAATATAGAACAGCAATGTTAAATGTTAACATGGTAGGCAAAGAGGCCCACTCAGTTTCATGGGGGGCTCTGTCGGATGGCTCATGAACTGGACACTTTGTTAATTTGATAAAATTCTTAGAAGCCAGATTTATTCTCTATTTAACTTGCTTTGTGAGTATTGTTTGGCCATAAGTCGCTCAAAGGCACCTAAGTCACAGCATCATCATTATGCCCCCTCAGTAAGTCCTGGGGCATTTCTGAATTGCACTCCTAGAAGCTGAGACAGTGAGGTTCTCTGCATATTAGTGACTGAGAAAAATTTGAAGCCCGAGGTATATGTGCCTCTTACATCTGTAAGGCTCATGAAAAGCCAGGTCCTTTGAAAACATGAAATGAGTCACTGCTAGCTAAACTCTGGGGCAGTGTCTGGTTAGGAGAACTGCTGGACTGTGCTAGGCTTGGAGACCCTGGTGGAAGATGTGGTTATTGTATAATTAGAATGACTAGACTCCTTGAAGCCTGAGTCTGGCGGAGGGCCCGGGACTCCAGCTCCAGAAACCACAGTCTTTTTGGCCATTACAGAGGTTTCGGAAGGAATCTGGTAATTAGATTGCAGAGTGGAAGCTGGTGTTAGCACTCTTTCCATCACTGTCACGTTCTGTCCTACGGCTACACTGTGTGCAGCCAGAGGGGGCTGCACACGGGAGCTGGGGGTGAGGAAGCGCTCTCTTTCCCGCACCATAACATAGTGTGCGTCGGGAAGATGCAGGGTGCCCTCCAGGGGGCCAGGTGAGCCCCCGTGAGGCTGGATGACTCTCTCGGTAACCATGATGCCACCCTCGCTAGCGTACTGCTGCTCTCCCAAGAGGGACGCCGGGGCATAGACCCGCTCTGTCACCATCAGGCCTTCGGACTGTCTGGGGTCCAGGACCACAGTGCTCAGTGGCACTGTGGAGCCCGTGGTATAGGAAGTTTCTGTCACTATCACGTTACCAGAAGCCAATGGATCTGAAAGTGGTGCAGCTACCTTTTGAGCCTGCCTAGAAGACACAGATTTTTCAGTGACTATTTCCTGAGTGACTTTCTCTGTGTTTGCTTCATGCAAGGGTTTTGGAACTTGAAAGCTGCTACCGGAGGGATAAGTATTCTCGGAATTAACCCTGGTTTGCTCATAGAATGAATGTGAAGCTGCCTTCACGTCTGTTTCTCTCATAGGTTTTGGCCTCTGCTCGATTTCCATATCCATCTCTATTTTTTGACCCCAGCAAACTTCAGCGAGTGTCTTGAATTTCCATCCTAAGTCATCTAAGAAGCCGTCATCTAGCTCTCCTTCAATAAAACTGCAACAGCCAATGGAACCCTGGAGAGAGTCAGTTTCTTCCTGAGAGTAAACCAGAAGGCAGTCTTTGGCTGTGTGAATGTCATCTTCCTCGGCATAAGAGGCAGCTTTCTAAAACGGAAAGAAGAACAGGCATACAATGAGTGATGCACTTCCTTTAAGAACAAGCCTCTAGATCCCTGCTCAAAATGTTTAACCTCTGTCTTGTAGTTAGACAAGAAACACCAGAGAAGCACAAATTGAAGGACATCCTACAACAGGACTGGCCTGTATTCTTAAAAAATATTCATATCATGAAAGATGAGAAAGGCAGAGGGCATTGTTTCAGGTTAAAGGAGACAGAAGTGTCATGACAACTAAATGGAAAGCAGGGCCCTAGACGGGAAAAACAGTGGCTATAAAAGACATTTTGGGGATAACTGGCTAAACTGAAATATGCAATGTGTCACTGTTCAATCTCTGTACTGTGGTAATGTAAGAGGATGTGCGTGTGCATGTGTGGGTGTGTCTGTGTGAGAGAGAAAGAGTGACAGAGAGACGGAGGGAGGGAGGGAGAAAAGGCAAAAAGCAAATGTGGCAAAATGTTAATATTTGGGTAATCTGGGTGAAGACTATATAGGAGTTCAAACTTCCTATTATTCTTGCAAAATTTCTGATGAGTTTGAAGTGATTTCCAAATTAAAAGCTGAGCACACATACATAATCAAGACTGGTTCACGCAGGATTAGAGCAGAGAGGGAAAAAGATACTGAAATAAAACAGGACACCAGAGTGGAGCCCAGCAGTGAGATGGGAAATGGATGAGAAGTGCTCTTCCTTGACACTGACCAAATCACCATTTCCCCGTCTACTTGGGGGCGGGCAGATGGTATGAAAGAAGGGAGAATGGGAGGGAGCAGAAAGTGGGAAAGCACTCAGGTAATTTGCAGCCATGCAGATGGGAGGGGACAGAAATAAACTGGCCTCTGTGGAAGCCCATCCCCTCACTCCTCTCAAGGGTCCTTCAGGCCCCTAGCAATCTGACTCTGCCCATCCCATTCCCAGGCATGACCCTGTTCTCAAGAGAAGCTTCTAATTTCTAATCCCAGGCATGAGCTTCTGACTGCATCCCATCATCTTTCCTGAAACTTTCCTTCTAATTTTTTATGAACCACCTCAATAGTGAACCAAGTACTTGCCTTCAAAAGAAAACACTTAAAGGGACATAACGGATTGTGTTTTTTAGGTCACATAGTCTCTCCCCTCCCACCCTACCCGGCGCATCCCTAGCAAGTCTGCTCCTGCAGGGGGACAGCACTTTCTGACCCACTGACATCAGCCTGGTCATGTGACTCGCTTTGGCCAATGAAACGTGAGTGGGAAAAGGCAGTGGCTTTGGGGGTCATTGCCAGGTTTGGCATTGCTCTGTTCCCTGCGCCCCAAGGACGCCAGCTTCCTGGGCACAAGCTGTGCTCTCAGTACACATCTTGGAATGTGGACCACATGGGGCAGAGCAGAGCTGCATCGAGGGGCAAAAGCACGAATGTGGGAAATATGCCCTGGCGAGAAGCAAGATCGTGGGGTCATTTGTTGTCACCACATAATTGAGCTGACTGACTGACCCAGTGGGTCACACCTCTCCCTTCTCATTGCCTGTAAGCATTCTCTTAATGAAAGGAACGATGTCCCATTTAGATCCAAGAAAATGATTACCCTGATAACATCACGTTCACATAGAAATGTCCGCCCCCCTTTCCCCGCCAATACATAAAAAACACCACTTACTTCAGTGAAATAACTTCTTAAGAATTCCTCATTCACTGCCACCGCAGCTGCTCGAGCTCCGGCCACTTCTCTAGAAGCCACCGTGGCTCTCGTGGTCCTAAGGGTTTCCGTGGTCATCAAGGCTCCTGCTGTCCCTGTAACCTGGGTGGCCCCCCCTGAGACGAAGCTCCTGTATTCCTCCCATCGGCCGTCCACCTCGGACATCTCATGCTGCCCTTTGATAAAGGAAGCGGAGCTGCTTCCTTTCACGGTAGCAGCCTTGGTGGTCACAGCCCCTGCTCCGCCGCCTACAGCTGCACAGTCTCTGTGGTCTGCCTCTAGAAGAGGCAGCACTGCCTGTGAGAGCAAATACAGCCGAGTCACGGACG
Organism: Delphinus delphis; assembly: GCF_949987515.2. NCBI lineage: Eukaryota > Metazoa > Chordata > Mammalia > Artiodactyla > Delphinidae > Delphinus > Delphinus delphis. The sequence continues at coordinate 46,370,016 of NC_082695.1, read as the reverse complement.
GTCAGTACGGTTGGTAGAAGGACCTGAGCTAAGTGAGCGTATGCAGGGAATAAGATATTTCCGCAGAGGCAAATTAGGAAAACTGTGCTTGAATGACTTCTGCCGGCCCTATGCATCGCGTGGAATGGAAATGTAGAAGCACCTGGCTGTGGAAGACAGCCATTTAATACCGGGACAAACATTTCTACCTAAATCCCTACACACGCTTCCTCTCTTTAACCTTTGTTCTACATTCTCGGTGTCACTGCCTGATGCTTCTTCTACATTCTCTGTAACTTAGGACCTGTCAGGGTAGAGCAAAACCACCTCAGCTCTGTCCTGGCAACAAATGCAAAGTAAGTTGTTATTCGAGCCCTGTGTTTAACGAAGGCATGCGAATGAAATCTGTAGTAACCACTTTACTCTCTCATGACCTCAGGTGTTAGAAACACTTCCCAAGGCCCCTTTAAAGCAGAAAAGAAGACGTGTTCTGTTGACATCTGATTATCTGACCTTGTCTTCAGGTGGTGCCCCTTCGTTGTTCCAAGGATGCAGCATCTCTATGGTACCAGGGATGGGGGTAAAGCCTTTGGCACCCTTCCCACAACGGCACTTCAGCAGTAGAAGTGGTACAACTGGACAGAAACAAAATTGAGTACAGATTTTCAAATTTATGTTGCATAATTTTGGAATTTGCGTTATCACTTCCTGAGTTCAGTCTTCACTTATTTACAGCCCTATTTTTCTGTTCTTCCCCTGATCTAACGTCACCAAGCCTGTTTCGGGTGAGTTATACCAAAGCCTAAAGGCAGGATGAGGGAGTCATGGATTCAGAGTTCTTGGTCATCACAAAGACTGTGGTCAACAAGTGGAATACCGAGACTGGATTCGATACTATCCAAATCATCAAAACCAACTTAAAGGCTGAAATTTTTGTGTTTTTTTAAACCACTTTAATTTTTAATATGAGAAAATTCACCATCTAAAATATATATATGTGTTAAAAAAGAAATCAGAAGTCCCTAAGGGTAGAAAAGCTTTAATATATTCAAATATTCTAGAACATTAGAACTTCTGTAATACTTCACCACTTTACCCTAGAGTAGAATTTGGCAGAAGGCATGACTCACTGAGGTTCCAGTTAACCTTTGAATTACCTAAGTACTATTTTCTAAAGTGATTCCACATTAAAAACCCTTAGAATATATATAACATTTTATCTAGAAGTTAATAAAATTTCAGAGCTCCCTCCTTCAATTTTATTCTACCTCCAGGATGAAGTAAAGGCCAATGTTGGCCCCTTAATCAACAGAGTAAAGAATTAACCACATCTGCAAGCAGCCCACCCCAAATTAGCTTTTATTGACGCTCCCATGTGGCAGCTTCCAAGGAAGAGCTGACTACTCCCTAGGCTCCTTTTTATATAATAGTCCCTATAGTTACTATGCGTAATGAAAAGACTGAAATCAGCCAGGGGTAATTCAACAGATGTTTATCAAGTGTCTGCCATGTGCGAGGCACCATGTTAGGTGCTGGGAAATCTGAGATGAGAAGGCAATGCAAGGAATCTCCAGGTAAAAGATGTAGTCCTACCTACCTATAAACTTGGTAAGCTGAGACAAGTCATTTATCATCATGTCTGTATTTTTACCCATTGAATGGAGATGATGGTATAAAAGTGCACTATAAACTGTTGAGTGCTGTGCATTCAATTGAACATCTACTAATGGCTTTGACAAGCTCGTCTTCTGACACTGTAATAACTGAGGCTGCCCTGGAGGCGTTTCTCTGCCCATGAGCAGGGGTCAAGTGGACTGGTTCCACACGACCCCAGGCTGTAGTCTTCTGTTCTTCAGTGAAAGGAAACCCAAGGTCGTTGGAGGGCATGCAGGGAGGGGAGGGCTGGTTGTCACTGTTGGGAAACATACAAGTGCTCAGGGGGTCTGGCTCCTGTTGGGGCAGGTGAAGAGGCAAGCCAAGCAGAGGGTCTGGGGAGGTGGAGCTCTGACAAGATGAATGTGAAAAGCAAGGATCGATGGGAAAAAGATGAGTTTGTAAAATAACCTTGTAACCATAATCTAAACGCATGCAACAAATCTTTTCTGACAGCTTTCTATGCACAAGGTGCTGTTCGCAGCACTGGGTATGGAAGAGCAGACGACATCCCTCCCTCACGTAGAGCTTATCAAAATGGAGACACCAAAAAGGTTTAAGTTAAAAGGGTGTTGAAGAGCATGTACAATAACCTTGGTTATTTAAATCAGAAGATGATACATTCTTATAAAACAAAATTCGGAAGAGCACTTCAATAACTTTTGGTGAATTTATCAATGATCAATCCTTGCTTCCCTACTCACCCTCAATAGCATTCTAGTGTGTGTGATTATAGAAAAACAAAAGAAATCAATGACTACCGTAGTAACAAAATACTAAAAAAAAAAAAAACCCTAAAAAGGTACTAACATTACTAAAAGAGCTAAAGTGTAGCTTTTAAAATACTAACATTACTAAAAGAGCTAAAATGTAGCTTTTAAAATACTTACGTAGCAAGAGCAGAAGGGCAAACATTGTAAGCGCGATTGCTGCAGGTCCGAGGCCAACGTAGGAGTCAATCCACATTTCTACACAGCCACCGCCTTCCACACACTTGCAGACGGTGAGTTTAAGGACTTGCTTTTCAGGGCAACTGAAGCCTTTACTATCTGCAATCAGCAAGTGAATGTCACTCCTCCCAAGCGTTGGTTCCTTTTGTTGCAGTAGCATGCTGGTACCTGCAAGGACAAGATAAAAAAGGAAATAAAAATGAGTGATTGCCAAGGAAGGGCAAGATTACATTACAGAAACATTCTTTTTTAAGATTTATTGAGATATAGGGGCTTCCATAGTGGCACAGTGGGTTAAGAGTCTGCCTGCCAGTGCAGGGGACATGGGTTTGAGCCCTGGTCTGGGAGGATCCCACACGCTGCGGAGCAACTAAGCCTGTGTGCCACAACTACTGAGCCTGCACTCTAGAGCCCATGAGCCATAACTAATGAGCCCTCTTGCCACCACTACTGAAGCCAGCGTGCCTAGAGCCCGTGCTCCGAAACAAGAGAAGCCACCGCAATGAGAAGCCCGCGCACTGCAACGAAGAGTAGACCCGCTCACCACAACTAGAGAAAGCCCGTGCACAGCAACGAAGACCCCACACAGCCAAAAATAAATAAATTTAAAAAATTTATTGAGGTATAGTTGATTATATGTTTTAGGTGTACAACACAGGGATTCACAAGTTTTAAAGGTTATACTCCATTTATAGTTATTATAAAATATTGGCTATATTCCCTGTGGTGTACAATATATCCTTGTAGCTTATTTATTTTAACATAGTAGACTGTACCTCTTAATCCCCTACCCCTATCTTGTTCTTCCCCACTTCCCTCTCCCCAGTGGTAACCACTAGTTTGTTCTCTACATCTGTGAGTCTACAGAAACATTCTTTAATAGCTAAAATTGTTAGCTCCAGTTAGAAGCTTTATTATTTCATAACTTCTCTATTGAATTCACTGTGTGCTTGATGAAATTAGTCCACATATGCAGGTGAATAGCAAAGGATCAGATCTGGACATACCATCCTTTTATGATGACTAATGTTAACAAATGTGTGTGGTTTACCAGATGTTAGGAACTCTTCCATTACTGGGATACAGTGACAGACAAGTGGAGAGTTAAATGACATTTCCATCGAATGACCTTTATTTTACTATTTCTTTTTTTTAATATGTATTTATTTATTTATTTTGGCTGTGCTGGGTCTTAGTTGCAGCACCAGGATTTTGTTGCAGCATGCGGGCTCTTAGTTGCGGCATGTGGGATCTAGTTCCGGGGCTAGGGATTGAACCCTGGCCCCCTGCATTGGGAGTGCGGAGTCTTACCCACTGGGCCAACAGGGAAGTCCCTATATTTTACTATTTCTTAAAAGAACTTTATTGGGGCTTCCCTGGTGGCGCAGTGGTTGGGAGTCCGCCTGCCGATGCAGGGGACGCGGGTTCGTGCCCCGGTCCAGGAGGATCCCACATGCCGCGAAGTGGCTGGGCCCATGAGCCATGGCTGCTGGGCCTGCGCGTCCGGAGCCTGTGCTCCGCAACGGGAGAGGCCACAACAGTGAGAGGCCCGCGTACCGCAAAAAAAAAAAAGAACTTTATTAAGGCAATTTTCAAACAGACGTAATCCAGGAAAGAGCATAATTAACTCCCATGGTACCCATCTCCAGCTTTAATAATTTTCAACAATGGGCCAATCTTGTTTCATCCAGTCCCACCCATTTTGTTCCCAACACTGTGTATTTGAAATTTTTCAAATTTCACGGTATATATGAAAACCTGAAAGACTATTACAATGAATATTGATAAACCCTTCATAAATTGTTTACATTTTACAACAATACTTTCTCTCTACATGCACACTTATTTCCCCCTGAACTATTTCAAGGTAAGTTGCAGATCTCATGACGTTCTTCAGCATAAATCTTCTAAGACCAAAGGATATTAACCCTCTCAGGAAATTCATTCTTGATATAATAATATATTTAATATATAACCCATAGTCAAACTTTTCAACTGTTGTAAAAATGCCCTTTACAGTTCTTGCTCTTACTCTCTCTGGCTTTTGTTTTTTGTTTTTTTTTATGATCCTGGATCCAATCAAAGATTATGCCCTGCATTTAGCTGTCACCTTAGTCTCTATTAATAATCTATAACAGTCCTAACTTTCTTTTGGCCTTTCAGGACTTTGACCTTTTTGAAGTCCACTTATTTTAAAGGATTTTCCACAGTTTGAATTTGTCTGACTGTTTCCTCATGATTGGATTCAGGCTACACGTTTTTGGCAAGAGTATTACACAGAAAGTGTTGTGCAAATGACCTTTTATCTTATTTTTTTAAAAATCTGACTGATGATTATTTAAGAAATTTTCTTTCAACATGAATAAAAATAATAACCAGTTTTCCCATGAGTAAAAATAATGATCAGTTAGAATAGTTTAAAACTTTTTCTGATATATGTATAACATTTATTAAAAAATAATTCACTTGCAAGGCAAAGATGGATGAATACAAAGATAAAAAATGAGGTGTTTGGGAGGTTTTTTTGTTTTATTTACTTATTTTTGGAAGTAAGAGACATCCTCTTCTCATTTTAAGGTCCATATTTTATGGAATTTGATCTCCAAAGCTAGAAATATACTTATTAAATCATCCCCAAAGCTCTGGAGAAGTGAGGAAAGCATCTAGTCATTCATTTAAGCAATATGAGCTTATTAAAAGAAATATAGGAAAACATGGCCTGGAAGAATATAACTAAATTCATGATTGGCTCTGAGTGGAAAGATGGAAAGGGGAGGAAAGGCCCAAAGGGGACTTCTACTTTGTCAGTGATCGTTAAAAAAAAAAGGCCTGATTCAAATACGACAAATTGTTAATATTCTTTCAATTCTAGGTGGGAGGTACAAAGGTATTCTTTCAATTCTAGGTGGGAGGTACAAAGGTATCTGCCTTATTAGTCTCTGTAATTTTCTGTACTTAAGATATTTCCCAAATAAATAAAATAGTTAGGAGCTATTTATTATCATGATAGTTGGTCAATCATCTCATTATACAGCCAAGGAGAAAAAAGCCTGGGTTACAGAACCCTATCTCTCTCAATTGTCTAGATGTATACAGTATAAGCTCAGTGACTTCCTGTTATAACACTCTAACATGTATGTGTATCCTAAAGAGTTTTATGTTTCTAAGGCTAGGAAAAAATTCAAGAGCCTATCAAATTCAAACATCTTTATCTTTAGACAGAAAATCCACTGTGTATCTGGAAAGGCAACAGAGCATAAAGGTAGTGAGTAGAGACTCCACAGCTAGAGTGCTTGGGTTCAAATACTAATTCCAGCTCTTCAACTAGCTGTAACTTTGAGAATGTTAAACTTTCTGCACCTTTGTTTCCTCATCTGTAAAATGTTGATGACGGTAATGCCAAACTTCTAGGGTTGTTAATATTAGTAAAGTGCTTAGACCAGTGCCTGGCATTTCCTAAACATCACGTTTCTTAGATAAAAATAAGTAAGTCTTGGAATCCCAACAAGTTCAATGCAAAACACATTTACTATCTTAGTCAAAGAAAGGCAAACTCCAATCAAGCAGTCAGCCTAGGTGGGAGTCCCAGACTTCTGTGAGTACAGAATGAGATAATGTGGGTCAGGGGACCAACCCCGACGTGAGTCTTGAGGCCTGTGACTTAATTACCATAAGAAGAATCATCTGGATGTCTGCATCCCAGGGCTCATGCTAGTTGAAAACTTGATCTTAAGTAACCTCAATGAATCAAGATGGTGATTGTCACCCCTTACTGGGGAGACCACTTGAGTTAACCAACAACATAACTATCTTTTGCAAGTGAGTACATAAACCCTAAGAAGATTCGGAATTAAGTATAGGAATATTTAAACAAACTAAAGATTTAGTTTTAATATTTTTGCATTGTAAAGAAATTATTTGCATTTGTTATTATATTTATACACTTGTAATATTTTAAGGACAATTAGCCCTATTAACGTGACAGCTATGTAACTCCAGTTCAAAATGTGTAATTATGTTACTAATTTAGATTTATGGTTTTAGGTTGAAATATCACTGGTTTGTTCAGTATTGGACCACTGAAGAGGATGTCAGGTTTGATGTATTTATAAGTTAAATTTACTGGTATTTTAGAGTATAGGAATCACAAGAAAGTTTTATTTGTTAATTCAGATCATTGAAATACATAAAAAGGAAGCCAAATATACTAAATTTATAAATATATTGAAATGTTAAAGGTGTTTAGTTTGTAAATTGGACCAAACATGATTCAAAGCCTCTTAAAATGACTGTAAAATTTGCTAAGCCTAAGAAAACAATAAACTTAAAAGTTAAGAAAAATTGGGGTATTACATTTAAAACTTTTCTGAAACGAGCACTACCTGTTTAAAACAAAAAGAGTCTTCTGGATAGATTTTTCTACATTTGAAACCACCTTGAAGGAAGCCAATAGAGCACGTCAATAAGGGGATATGTCCCAAGATACGGATTTATGCACATGTCCTTCGGGCATGGGGGGCAAGGGGACAGACAGACTCCTTTCCATGTTTTGTCCATCACTTACCAGCTTTGTGACTTCAAACGAGCTCTCTAACTCTAGTTAAGCCAAAGTTTCCTCAGCTGTAATCAGGGAATAAGGTTATGGGGTAAGAAGTAAACATGATAATGCATATGAAGGGATAGCAGAGTGCCTGGCACATGGTATATGTTCCGTAAGAGTTATTTTTAATGGAATCATCGTTACCATACATCAAGATTTTTAGAAGGCACCTACTCTGATTGCTGTGCTTAGAGAGGCAACGTATTCCTCAGCTTACGAGACAACTACTTCAAGAGCGATTTGGAGAATACCCAGTGCAGGGGACATGGGAAAAAGATGAGTTTGTAAAATAGTTCCTTTTTGCCTATTTGTAGCCAAATACTTTAAAGATATTAGATATCTATTTCCCTTCACTCTCTCCAAATAGGGTATTTATTATTAGGCAGATCAAAGACACTATGCCTGAGTTTCAGACCCTCATTTTATAAACTCAGTTGTATTGGAAATGTAATTCATGCCAAGAAAAAAGCCTGTATTATAAGGATTTTAGATTTCTATCATGTTTAAACATATAGTCCAGTGGTTTTGCTTACTTTCTCGGCTTACTATTTTCCACCTTTCTGCCATTCCAGCTGGTTTGTCAATGACAGAGAAACTGAAAGGCCAGCTGTTTTGGGGTCCGTCCAGGTCCTCTGCGGTCACGTTCACGTATTGCACATCATCACAGACAGTCTGCACAGGGTCGACCAGCGTGGGACAATTGTCATTGATGTCTTCAACCGTGATACTAATAGTGCCAGTGATGGTTTTTCTAGGATATTCTTAAAAATAAGAAAAAGATAATGTATATTTTGGTTATACTGCTCATATGGACATAGTTTGAATTTTCTTGCCAATTTGGTAAGGAGAAGGTAGTAACCAAATTAGGATGCTTTCTATCTTAGATATGTTTTCATATTCAGATCAAGTAATATCTTTTAATCCACTAAATAAGTAGAAATGTGAAGGTTTACCCATTTGGCATTCCTACAAGATCAAAACAAAGGTCTCTGATGCTGGAAAATAAAATCTAAATGCATATAACCAAGAAAAAAATGTCTATTTAATAACTTACCTTCTGTCACAGCCAAAATCTTTGCAGTGTATGTACCATTTTGGACATATCTGGATTCATAATCAGGAATTTTTACAAGTCTAATTTCAGAGGTGGCAGAATCCACAGAGATCCAATTGTCTATATCTTCAAATTTGGCATATCTGTTAGAAAGCAGACAAAGTTAATTTTGAGCTCTGGATAAATTGAGACTATCTACAACTAATATCTACAACTCTTTTAAGCTTAATTTCTGCTTTCTTATATATGTTCTTATTACAGGCATTAGTTTGGAATGGTTTTTAATTTCTTGAAACTATCCTAAAAGCCCCTCTGTTTACTGTGTATCACACCTACTTTGGACCCTTCCTTACTTCTGTAACATACCCAAGACATATGTGCAAGGGCGACGCCCTTGCCTACTCACCCGGGAGGTTTACGAGTTGCTCTTCAGTCTGTCTTACAGCTTTCAATCTAGTTTTCCTTAAATTTGGAGTTAACCTTGGAGGATAACTTAGTCACCCAACAAGAACTCGTGGAGAAAAGCAGTTTTACATTCTATTATTTATTGGCATATTATCAATATTTAAAAGTATCAATTTAAAAAATCAATGACTGCCTTAAATGGAAGTACTTTAAATTTTGGGATATTGTTGATTGTTCAGAGCAATAGGCTTCTTTCAGTTAGAAATGGTTAAAAGTGAAAACAATGCTGATAAGGTGATTTCTGGGTTTATTCCTTCAAAGCAAAGGAGAATTAGTGCAAAAAGAGACAGCTTTGGGAAGGCAAGGAGAACATTCATAGTACATTTTCAGAAATATATGTAATTTAATACCATCGAGTTTAAAATGTATCCAAATACAAACCAAACATATGAGAATTTGATTCAACCAATCATATTAATGATTTATTTTCTATTAAGCGGCTGTTTAGGCATACAAAAATGAGTGGCTAATATATGGCAATATTTGTTTATAGTGACTATTTAATATACACTCGAACTAAACTTTCCTGTCTTTTAATATTTATACCAGTAAATGATGATACATTTGGATTTTCACAAATATTTCTGAATTTCATGGCTGGAATTTTAAAGCTTGAACTTAGCTGCTGTCAATGTTTTCCCAAATAATGCTTATACCAAAGACGAAGTTAAAGTAATAAGAATCACATTTCACAATGGAATGTTTTGTGTGGTCTCATTTAAGGGATTTTCTGTTTTCTACTGTGAAAACTAGACACCATTCAAAGTAGGATGCAGCTCACATGTCATGTCAAATACCATAACAACTGATGCATATGAATAATCAGTAAAAGAGTAAATTATGACAAAGTTAAGAGAGTGATTCTTCTGCTGTCCTTATCAACATTTCTAGATTAGGTGAATACTGGAAAATTATTTCACTTAGCTGTGCCTCTCATTCCTTATCTGTAAAACAGTAGGTTTGAGTTAATCTTTAAGATCATTCTTATTCTAAAATTCTGTAAGTGTATGCTAAAAATAAAATACTTCTGAGGAGTAAAGAAACATGGTTCATTATTTTTCAAGGAAGAACATATGATCTTTTGATACAGTCATAACTCTTACTAAAAACAGCAACCAAAATTAAATAGTTAGATGGAAACAGAAGTTTCAATAGAGAGTCACAATATTATTGGAGGATAATTAATTAGAGCATCTAAGCCTCTCGGGACAGCGTGAGGAATCATAAGGAACACTCATTCTCAATTCTGGGGATTTAGGTGGGGACTGCCTCCTTAAGGTTAGAGCCATGGAAATAAAAAGTAGACTATAAAAGTCGAGAGAAGCTAGACTGGTTCCTGAAGTTAAGGTGGGCAAAAAGGGGTCCCCAAGACATTGCAGAAAACACAATGGAAGCTGTTCGTTAACATAATTTTGGAAAAAGGTCACTTGCTACTATTGGCCGATGAATTCCATGAAAAGGAGATTCACTAAAACGAAAGAGATTGTTGAAGAGCTTCCTCCATATTCTCATTCGTGCTATGGTTGGCCACGCATCTAAATACAATGTTTCATGAGTACTGGCACCCAGGGACATAGGCCTAAGGAGAGTGAAGCAACCGACAACTCTGGCACCGACAGCAGGAAAACATAGAAGCTGTTGTGTCTCGGGTGGCAGGTGGGGATTCTTAAATTCAACCAAATAACTACAGCTAGGTAGAACTTCATAAATAATAGCTCTGTAGAGAGTCATCTTTTGATGGTATGGCTCTGAGATCTAAGATGTAAATTCACTTTGAAAATGTGAATGGATCTTGCAAACCTAGGTGTCGCTACAGAGTGGACACAATCCAGCACCTTCCAGCACAGGAGCGGCATTTAGTAGGTTCTCAATAAGTATATTCTGAGTAAAGGTCACCATGACCAAGACAAGCATTACAAAAGTTTCATCAATCCCTAGCTCAAATAGCCTGGTTTAAATGAAGATCAATTTCCAAGGCTTATGAGCAAATGAAACTGGATTCCCCATTATTAAAATATATTATGCAGCTATTTTTATTTCTCTTAACCAACCTTGTATAAAGTGGATTTTGCAGTAAATTTTATTTGCTATTTTCTTATCTCTAATACTCCTTTAAGACAGATTTTAGAAAGTGTCTTTCTGAACTTTCTCTTTGTTGCTTTTTAGCCTTCTCTACCCAGAACTGTTTTGAGGTGAGCAACCCAGCCTCTGCCTCATACTCGGGTAGTGGAGGGAAAGGGATCCTGGGAAAACTCCTCTTTGCCTCTCAGTGACATGTACAACTCTAGGAAATTTAATCTATAGACCTTTGGGGGATTATAATGGCGGGGTTCGAAGGAGTGAAGTGTTAAAATTTCATTACGATTTTTGAAAATAGGCATTCAAAGTCATTTAAAATGATGAAACAATATTCATAACTATCTCTTACTTTACACGGGCTACTTGTCCAGTGTCGCCATCAAAAGCTTGAAATTTTCCCATTATTTGGCTTTGGCTTGATTTTTCCACACTCTCGCTAGTGTGAAATTGGATTATGCTGCTTTTAAAATAAATGCCTTCTTTCACATTTTTCACTTTGACTTTGATCGGAATGGGTGTAGGCTTATATTTATTCTTAACTGATTTGTGAAAAGCTGCTTTGTTAGTGACAATAATGTTGACGTCAAGATTCTTCATTTCTTCATAATCTACTTCCTAGAAAGGCAAAATCAAAGGGAATGCTTTTAAAAGGGACAAAAACTAGAACACACATGTGTGGTTTTAGTGTCAGATTATAATAATTTAAAACATGAAAAATACAGCAGTACTGAGTAGTCCAACTCTTATATTGGTACCATGCCATTAAAAAGTCTGTCAATTTTGATGTTCATAAATGTTAAGGATGTTTAGGAAGCATCCCCAATTTATTTAAGGTCAAAATCATTTAAAACGTATACATTTTTATTTTTAGCAATCTGAAGTGATTTTTTTTCTTAATAAAAAAAAGTTAATGGACATCCAATATAATATTCCTTAAAATGTGCTCCAGGGGTTTGTTCTGGTGAAAAGGGCTACATAAGTAGGCACTGCCAGCTCTCTCCCATGGCATATAAAACTGAGACCTCCTGTAGAAAAAACAACTATTTAGCTTTGTTAAGCCTAGGGATTTTCAAATTTGTTTAAACGGAGAATCTAACCCCCTCCTTTTTAGCATAATGTCTATTAATATCTGGTTTGCTATTAATGCCATAAAAGATTAATCCTCCTCTAAATACTTTGATCTTTGTGAATTGTGGTATTTATTAAGTACCTTTGATATAATCAGCTTATCACTCTATGCATATTTTATGTTCCAATTTGTCCATTTTCTTTTTGAAAACATTTCTATAGTATTCTACTATTTAGATACACTTAATTTACTTAGCCATTCTGTTATTAGGCATTTCGACTATTTGCAGTTAATACTGCTCTGAACGTTTTTATACAAATTATTTTTCCCCTGTTGAGCTGCAGAGGGAAGAAGCACCCAGTCAAAGTTTATGTAGGTCCTGTTGCTTTTTATTTCTAGTGGTCCTGACCATTTAGATGTACTGACTGACCATTTTTGCTGTTTCTTCAGTATATCATTAAATAGATTACATGTATTTACATGAATTACTGCAATGTTCACTTTTGTTTTTGGATGATTTATTATGAAATCCGTTTTCCTCTCTAGAGAGTTCTGGATATATAACTTCTGCCCCCTTTATTATATGGGCCACTGTGGCATTGGGACAATAATAACACAACACAAATTGACTACAGAAAAATACACTCTTTGTGACTGTAGAATCCTTGTGAAAGTTATTGTCTTTTTAAGTTGCTCTTGCACTTCACACACTTATTTTGATGGTATGATGTATGTCGGATGAGAAATAAAATCTTTCAGCCATATGACATTAGTATTCAAAGACCATGGAAGAACAAGACAATGGTAAAAAAAAAATGAGCTAGGTACTGGCGACATAAAAAATGTTTCATAGTGTTTGTTATAAATAGCCATCGTGCTCCAAAGAGAATGGAAAATTTTTCAGCATCAAGCGCAATGTATGAGGGCATATACCTCTAGTTTTGCAACTGTTAGCATATTTTATCACTCCCATTTTTGCTATCTTCAATAGCATTAAAGATACTAAACTTATTTGTTAACGCAGCTGAGGCTTTTTCTCATGGGATGATTTACTATCTCTGTTTCTACAGTTTAAAGTATCTATTCTTCTCCTGTTTCTTTTTTAGACTGCTTTATTGAGGTATGATTTACCTACAATGAAATTTACCCTTTTTAAGTGTAAAACATGAGGATGTTTCATAAGCCTATATGGTTTTGCAAATATCAAGACTGTTGGTTTTAGAACACTTCCATCACTCCCCAAAAGTTCCTTTTTGCCTATTTGTAGCCAAATCACAACCCACCCTAAGCAACCACAGATCTGTTTTCTATAGAAGCGCTTTTTGCCTTTCCTAGAAATTTCACACAAATAGAATCATACAGTACATAGTATTTTGTGTCTGTATAAAGTAGAATGTTTTTGAGGTTCATCCACATTGTAGCATGTATCAGTACTTCATTTCTTTTTATTGCTCAAGAGCATTCCATTGTATCAATAGACCACATTTTATCTGCTCACCAGTTGGTGGACATTTGGACTGTTACCAGTTTTTCATTATTAGGAATACAAGCCACTATGAACACTTGCATGCAAGTTTTTTGGTTTTTTTGTAGATGTATGTTTTTATTTTTCTTGGGTGGATACCTAGGACTAAATTGTTAGGTCACTGGATAACTACTCAATGTTTAACTTTTTATAAAACTGCCAAACTGGCTCTACCATTTAATGTTTCCACTGGCAATATATAGGAGTTCCAGTTCTATATTCTTGCTGATACTTGGTGTTGTCAGTCTTCCTTTGATTGTAGCTTATTCTAGCAGGTGTGCAGTGGTAGCTCACATAGTCTTAATTTGCATCTTCCCTAATGACTAATGATGTTGAGTATCCTTTATGCACACATTTGCTATTTGTATATCTTCTTTATCTATCTTCCTTGTCCATTTATTTGAATGAAATCTGATTACCGCCTTTATACTTCGGAAGTGATTCTTTATACAATTGGAAAAGTAAATTTGTAATTTTCTTAATCTGTTGCTGTCATTTTAATACTAAATTTACTATTTTTTTTCATGCCCCTTTGATAACCCCTTTTTGTGCTACCATGGTGCATTGAGGGTATTTCTATTATTCATCACTAAGTGATTGTTTCTCCTTATGTGTATTACTGGCTTTTTATCTCAGGCATCTAGCATGGTTGCACCTATAATCTGTGACTAAAAAGTATGCTTAGTTCTGTATAAGCAGGTAAATCTATTTCATCTCTGATGCCATTATCCATGTATTCAGTAATCATAAAATGTGTCTTCCCTTCAAACATGAGCTAATCTTTTTCTATTTTCCTTTGCTTTACAAAAAGTCATCTAAATGCATACAGTAGCCTATTGATAAATGGTATCAATAATTATTACTATGAAACCTCAAGTTAATTTTTCCCTATTTGGTTATACATTATCATCATTCCTCTTCCTGCTATTAGGGTTTACATACTATGCCATATATTAAGTTTTTGTAAAAATGTGGAAACCTCTGGAATCAATTTTTGTCTGTGACTTAATGAAACAGTATTTTGAAAGCTGTAGCTTTGCTTTTTATTTTAAAATCTGATAAGGTAATTCTACCATAAACCATTTAAACATACACTGATATTCTTCTTTACTTATTCTGTTAGATAGATCCATCTAAGTTTTGTTTAAGAAATTCTGTGGGAGTAAGGGTTTTAATTGTTTAAGACCCATGTGCTTAATAACACCATTAAATTTTTGTTCCTTGATTCAATTAAGCACACTTATAACACTGTGTTTCAAAATGTGACCCTCCTACTACTGACATTAGAAACACAAACAGTGTAACCACTTACTAACCACAGAAATAGGGCTAGTAGGGGTGGCTCCTATCTCTACAACTGTGGTGCCAGTTAACTGATTATGAAAAGTACTTGTAAATATGTGGAGCTCAAAATAGATCAGTTCCCTCCTCTGGACCAGCTTCTCCCATTCCAGTCTTGAACACTAAGTACTTACCTTAATAAGGGTCACGATTCCTTCATTAGTTTGAGTATCAGTTTCTATGTGGAAATAACCCCCTTCATTTCCTGATGCAAAAGTAAAATTGGCTAACCAATTATCGGAGCCTACTTCATCTGCATCGAACACTTTTATGCGTAAAACTTCTACATTGGCTTTGTTTTCTTCAACTATTCCTTCATACTGCAAAACATGAACAGGCAATTTTTATTCTGAGGTAACACAAACCTAGGTGATATATTTTTAGTTTATGACTAAAATATACATAGGCATGTTTGTTATAAAAATAATAGTTACCACTTTATTTTCGACTACAGGTATATTGTCATTGACGTCCAAAATATGAATCTGAACTTGAGCTTGTTTTACTGGCTTGTCTGTTACTTGTCCATTGCCATCTCTTGCTTCTACCGTCAAAGTATAACTGCTGTGTTCCTACAGGGAAGTAAAAAATATCCAGCTGGGGTGAAAATGAATGGCTCTATCTTTCTGGTTTTAGTTCACTTTATCATCAAGGGAATGAACCACAGTATGTTTTATTCATAAATAAGTTTCATGATCTGCTGTTAATCCTATGAAGATGCTGTTTATTTGCCATCAGAGCTTTTCCCTAATGCAGTTGTTGATAGTGAATTCTTAATTATGCCATTGGTGATATTTATCAGGAGATGAATCTCTCCTTAAAATAGTCTGAGCACAAAAGAGTGCATTCAAAATGTAGTTTGCACTATACTGGAAGTGATGGGACTCTAGGACTTGGTTTTTTCTATCCCACACATCATTTTCAGCTAAAAGTTAAGCCAGGAAAACTTAATCCCCCAAGAACACTTGACCAGTGAAGGCAAAACTTGGTGAACTTTGTCCATACATCCCGGGAGATTAGATTCTTGGAGAACGTGTCCTAGAGAATAACGTTTCAGATATTACTCCAAAGGGAAACCTCTCTTCCACGTGGTCCCCTTCTGATGGCTCCATTCAGTGTGGGTGTTGTTTAAGGAGCCGGGCAGCCAGTGCCAATGCCTGGGGACCCTGTGCTCAGTGAGAGGCAGGACAGCAGAGGCTTTGGAACCAGCTGGCTGAGTTCCAATTCTGACTTACTAGCTGGGTTGGACACACATTATCCCTTTGCTCCTTGGTTTCCTTCTATGTAAAATGGGGGTAATTGTATCTGCTTCACAGGGTTTACAGGTGAAGTTAATTTGAGTTATTCCACATAAAAGGCTTGTAATAGCACCAGGCATGTGGTGAGTGCCCAATAAGCGACAGCCAGTATTTTCTGGTTAAACTGTCCAGAGACAGAAGCTCATTTAAAAAAAATCACACTACTAATTCAAAATAGTACTTTTCCATTCTCATTTTATGCAAAAAGGTAGAGTAGAATTTTAGGAGTAATAATATGCTTTAATTTTACAAAGACCTTGAGAGGAATGTTGAGCACCATCCTCTCCATCTCTGGCCAGAGTCCTCATTTTTCCAAGTAATACAAAACACCCTGACGGTGCCTGGATGATGATTTATATTTGATGATAATACATTGTTCTTTGGATCATCCACATTTTACTCTGCATGCTGTTAAGACCTTTATGTCTGTAGCATTTAAAAAAACTCCCTTTTTCAACTAAAATGTTCCCTTTGACTTAGAAACAAAAAATGAAATGTTTGAGAAAGCACCCTTTTTAGGAAACTGACTCAAATTTTCCTCCAATTTGGGATTTACAGTAACTCTTACCTTTACAAATACTTCTATTACCCTAAATAGGATTCCTATTTCAAACTGTTTTCCTCCCTCTGCATATGTATTAGTAGTACAAAAGATTCCTGACGTTTCATTATAGAGACACAAATTAAGGAACATTGCTTTGGAACTCTCTAGCAAACAGATCCTGACTGGAGAGGCCCTAGGACACTGCTTACGTAATTTTAAAGTTTTTAGCAGCCACATTTAAAAAAGTGAGAAGAGGGAATTCCCTGGCGGTCCAGTGGTTAGGACTTGGTGCTTCACTGCCGGGGCCCGTGCTCAATCCCTGGTCGGGGAACTAAGATTCTGCAAGCCGAGTGGCGTGGCCAAAGACATAAATAAATAAACATAAAAAAAGTAAAAAGAAACAGGTAATACTAATTTTAAACAAATATATTTCATTTAACCCGTGGCATCCAAAATATAATCAATTCAACATGTGATCAACAAAAATATTATTAAGGTGATACTTTACACATTCTTTTTTTTCATACTAAGTCTTCCCAATCTGGTGTATATTTTCCACTTACAGCACATCTCAATTTGGACTAGTCACATTTCAAGTGGTCAATGGCCACATATGGCTGATGGCTACCATATTAGACAGCACATCCCTAGAGGAGGATTATTCCGAGTTATCCTATGAGTAAGTAACATAGACCAAAGTCAGAAAATTAGCAAAGCATTAGAGAGAGAATAACTGGAAAGACAGAGGAGAGCTGAAAAGATGAATAACATAAAATATTAATTTACCTCTCTGTCCAAGGTAATAGTGGTTGTATAAACCTCTCCTGTATCTTTATTTAGGTAAAACAATGGAGAACTAGCAGGCTCCTGAGATACGATTCTATAAGAAATTTTAGAATTCAGAGTGTTGGGCTCATCTGCATCTGTTGCGGTGATTTTCATCACAAGGGTATCTGGCATCAGAAACAAAGGTGTCCAAGATGAAACTCAACTTTTAGCATACTTAATGTATGTTATTATTTTATTTATAATATCAACTTGTTCCAAAAAGGATTCCAGGTATTTATCAAAATCAGTTTACCAAGATCAAAACATTTAATTGTTTGAGGAAATAAGTGTGAATGGAGGTAGGAATAGGAAAAATAAGGTGAGGGTGAGGCTGAGGTTAGTACATACAATTTTTAGGATGAAGTCCTGAACATTTGCTATAGGAGGGTCACAAATTTGTTTATAATAGACCTAATAACCCATACAAAGAAAGGAGAATGAACAGATACAAATGCATGCTTATTAAAGTATAAGCAATTCAGGAGAAGCATAGTTATTCTTTACATTCTGATCAAAGAGAAATCTCTCCTGCGTTTAACACTTGCATTGAAGTCTGACAGTTGAAATAATATGTCAAAGGTCAGCAAACTACTGCCAGTGAGCCAAAGCCAGCCAGCCACCAGCTTTTGTGAATAAAATTTTATTGGAACACACCATGCTTACATGTTATCTATGGCTGCTTTCCTGATACAGACTAAAATTGAATAGTTGCTATAGAGACCTAACCTATCACATCAATCTACCACATCTGTTTGAGGGTAAAAAATTTATAACAAAAAAGCAGTTCCAAACCTAGAGCAATACGTTTATTATTATTTGTCCTGTGGGTAATACCCAGCCTCCACTAAGACAGAGCTTTCAGTGTTCAGTCACACAATGGGGATAAATTGGCCTTGGATATTCATTCATAAAAAAAAATAACCTCTTACTTGCTGCACTCAGCTCTTCAACAGACCCAACAAAGACGTCCTGTGTGAACACTGGCTCATTGTCATTGATGTCAAGAACTTTAATTCGGAGTTCTATTGGTTTCTCTAAGTTGTTTCCTTTCTCATCCAAAGCATAACCCATTAGCTGAAATCACGACATAAATAATAGAAGGGATGAGATTTAAGCTGAGGTCATTCAAGTACCATAGTTTCAAAACAATAATAAAACATAATTATTACCCAAGAAGAACTACAAACTAATAAATGTAAAATTGTTCTTCTTACCAGAAAAAATGGTGTTTCTTCTCGATCTAGAATGGTGGTAACGTTCAGTAATCCGGTGTCTTTATTAAAGACAAACACACCAAAAGGTGGCTCTGTGATCCCTTTTCCAGTGTATTTGTATGTAATTTTTAGGTCTTTTTCTTCTGCAATATCAGAATGTATCTAACATAAAAATAAGAAAGGAATGCCTCAAGTTAAACTCTCTATAACTTATAGGTAATTGTTTTTAATGGAAAATTTCGCTCTGAAGCTGTCAGATGTTGATGGGTGGAGGGTGGGCGGTGCACAAGTGCTCCAGAAAAGAGGTACTGGTGTCAGAGGACCTGGTTCTGGTCCTGTCTCAGCCACTCACCAGGTAGTGATGCTGAGGCAGTTACCTACCCTCCTGTGTCTCAGTGTTCTTATCTGTAACCTGAAGAGACACTACTGCCTACCTCTCAGGGTTGTTATGAAATTAAGGTATCATTAGGGGGGTACATCTTGGTGGGGATGGATTTTAAATTTAGCACATAAGGTAAAAATTGCAGAGTCAAAATCACCTTCATAACTCCGTTCGATTATCAGGACAGTATGAATAAGGCATCCTTCCATAGAAGGGTTAAAATAGTCAAGTGTTTGCCTGCTTGGAATGCTTCAGCAAATCAGGGTTTCTAACCCGCTGGGTCTTCTGTAGTTAACACTTTCGTCCTATATAAACAGCTTTATTTGTATCTCCAATTCGTTTGTTTGTTTGCCATTTCTGTATCTCTCACTCTTCATTAGTAAGTGTGTCTCTGTGGCCTCCTACTGGATCCACAATTTCTTTTCTTCAGGCATCGTTGAAGCCATCACCACCCACCTGCCTGGCCAATTCTTGTCCTGAAATCTCAGGATTAGCTAAACATTCTTCCCAGAGGATTCTCAACGTGCACTGGGGCTGGGGGTTGTTGCTGAGAATGATCAATGCGGCTCCAATCTCCTGCTACAGCTGCTCTGCTCCAAGAGTGGAACGGTGATCCTGGGGCAGCCCATGATCACTTTTCACTGAGCTTCTCTCTCTGTTTGTCTTTCTTGTTCTCTGTGTTTCTGTTTGTCTGTCTCTCTTTTTTTGCCAAGTACATGCATATACACACACAACACATGTATATGTGCATATACATATATACTTCAGTATTTATAGAGAATATTCTAGATCTCTATGTGCTAATTATATAATTTCACTTACGTTAAAAATAAAACCAAACTGTGTGTGGACATAACAGCTGGTTTGTATATATATGTATGCATGTAAGAGTATGTAAGTATATACATATTTATGTATTTCACAAGATCTGGAAGATACTAAACTGTTGACAGTATTACTCCTAGACAGAGAATTTGGAAAGTTGGGGAAATACAAGATCTTTTGCTTTTTATGTACATTTTACTCTGAACAACTTTTTTTTTTCACTTTTTTCCAGCTTTATTGAAATATAATTGACATAACATTGTGTAGGTTTAAAGTGTACAATGTGATCGTTTGATACACATTATGTATTGTGAAATATTTACCACAATAAGATGAACAACTTTTATAATTAAAATTAGTAAGAAGAATAGCTAACACTTATCGAACCCCAAAGAATCAATGCATTTTACGGAAAGAATGTGTGAAAGAATGTGTGAATGACTCAGATATCTCATCAAACCAAACCAAACCAAACCAAACCAAACCGAAAAGCTTAACTCCTTATATACATACCATTATGTAAAACCGTAATTAAACATTTAGATTTTAGAAGGCTTCTATGAAAACAACATGCTGTTGGAAAAAGGAAAGTGTTGTCTTCTGTTCTGCAGCTGCTCTTTCTTTTAAGGAGCTCATCATGTATAATGTTTATAAGATGGGAAAGATGAAGGTACAACTTGCATATGAACAACTATTCATTCACACAAATGTTTACTGAACACCTACTGGATGTTGGCACTGCTCAGGGCACTAAGCCCTTGCCCTGGGGGAGCTTACACTCTACTGAGGGAACCAGACAACAAGCAAGCAATTTATGACCTAATGTCCTGGAGGCGAATGAGCTAGAAACTGAGCAGAACGAGTGAGGGGACTGAGACCGGTGAGGCCGGGAAGGGAATTCTTTCAGGAGGTAACTCTTGGCTAGAGGCTTGATGCTGTGAGATACTGCAAATATCTGTGGGGAGGGGGTTCTAGGCAGAGGCAACAGCAAGTGCTAAGGGTGGGAGGCTGGAATGGCTTGTGTCAACTTAGGGAGGTGGCAGAGTGGGGGCTGGGGGCTGACAGGAGCTAAGGTCAGAGAGGAGGTCAAGGCCAATGAATCCCAAGAGCTCTTGTAGGCCGAGGAGAGGAGTTTACTCCTTCCGCTGCAGTGGGCAGCTGTTGAAAGGGTCTCACCAAGGGGATGCTTTGATTTGTCTTTTCAAAAGATCACTCTGGGGCTTCCCTGTTGGAGCAGTGGTTAAGAATCAACCTGCCAATGCAGGGGACCCGGGTTCGAGCCCTGGTCTGGGAAGATCCCACATGCCATGGAGCAACTAAGCCCGTGCGCCACAACTACTGAGCCTGCAATCTAGAGCCCGTGAGCTGCAACTACTGAACCCATGTGCCACAACTACTGAGCCTGCGAGCCTAGAGCCCGTGCTCCACAACAAGGGAAGCCACTGCAATGAGAAGCCCGCACATCACAAGGAAGAGCAGCCCCCGCTCACAACAACTAGAGAAAGCCCGCGTGCAGCAACGAAGACCCAATGCAGCCAAAAATAAATAAAGAAAATAAATAAATTTATAAAAAAACCAAACCAAAACAAAAAACCCCCAAAAGATCACTCTGGCCGCTTTCTGGAGAATGGACTGTGGTGGGGGGAGGCAGAGGCAAGAGTGAAGGCAGGGAGATGAAGTTGGGGCGCTTTTGGTAGCACAGGTCAGAGCTGACAATGACTCGGACAAGGAGGGTGGCAGTGGGGAGAAGTGGACAGATCTGGAATACATTTTTGGCACAGAACTGACAGTACTTGCTACATTTTTGAAATATTGGATAGAATTATAGTGCCGTTTACTGAAATGGGTAAAACTTATGGAGAACAGCTTTTGGGAAAAATCAGGGGTTCAGACTTGCACATGATAAGTCTGAGATACATATTAATAGAATTACCATAAAATTTATCCAAAAAAATGGGCATTTTGAGAGTGGAAGGGGAGTTATTAATGATTAGGCTAGGACAATGGCTACAAACTCAGACTGTTTCAGGCAGGATGTGTGGTCGGTCACCCTACCACCTATTAGATATCAGTTCTTTTCATTTTGAAAACTACTTTCATGTGTAGGGTGGCAGAATACGCAACTCTGGTATAAGAATTATTTCAAGCCGAAAGCAATTGAGAAGAATCAGATGCAAGAAAGCTCTCTGCCCTCCCCCTATTTGCCTAAGAGCAGGACATAAAGTTGTAAAGGTGCCTTTCCCCCACTCTCTAAGAGGAAGGACAAAGGTTAACCACAGGAGTTAGATCCTTATCAGCCTGGAGACAGGACCAGAGGAATCCACAAAACAAACCTGACTAACTAGATTTTTCTATTATTAGTTGCTCATATATCTGCCTTCCCACAGTTTGCTGCTCCTGGAGATTCAAGGTCCTTTTCGTCTCGTCACTTCTCTAAAAATTTATTGTTCTTTTGCTAAGTAGCTATATAAACCCAAATCCTAACCAAACCTTTAAGTTACTCACCTCTGGGTGCTACATGCGCGACAGACATGTTACTAAGCTTGTTTGTTTTTGTCTTGTTAATCTGTTTTTTTGTCAGTCCAACTTCCAGGGCTACAGACAGAGAAACTAGGAGGGTGGTAGGAAAAAGAACATTGCCCCGCCCCCAACACGTGATACTATCTCCTTTTGAGCATTGTAACACTCTGTTAAACAAAGATTCAACTAGCGCCAGATTCAACTCTTAGTTGAATCAAAGCCCTACATTATATATATATATATATATATGTTCACCAATAATGCTGCATCTTCCAGAATGGGAAAGAGGCTCTTCCAGGTGATATGTGGAATATTAAAACCTCAGTAAGTACATCATATAATTTTCCTAAAATTTTAAAGTGAGCATGAAAGTCCGCAGACCACACTTTAGCAATACGCATGCATTATCCTGTTCCCCTTGAGAAGGTACCTTGGCAATCGGATTCTTCCTGGACAGATCCTCTCCTTCCCGAAGAGCCACAGGGGCAGTAATCCAAGCACGCTTTTGCCTCACTGAGTGAGTATGTTTAGGAAGCAGCTTATTTTCATTTCTTGAGTGTAAGGCCTAAAACAACAAAATAATGCCCCCAAATGATTAAGTACCCTAAGACATTAGTATGGCATCCTGAAATTTACTAAAAGTTGAAAAGGGGCTGTGCAAATTTAACGGTATAAATTTCATATTTTTTTAACAGGCTTCATTTTCAAAGAGGAAATATATACACTCTGGCAAACACTATATACCTGAAGAGCTTGTTTCCAAACCAGCAAAGCAGTTTTTTATCGGTCAGAAGAGATCTCCCAGAGAGAAGAGTTAAAAAGGTGAGAGTAATTGAGTGATCTTACAAATGGGCAAATTAAAATTAACGTACCAAATCATGAGTTTTCTTCTTACTGACTGAAAATGAAGTTTTATTTTTCTGTGGTGCCTTATAATATAAAAATGAATTACTAATGTTTTAAGACTACATGTCAGTAACCTGTTGATGTCAATTTAACTAAAACTAGTGCAAGTGTCAGTTAATGGATTTATTGTTTTAAGAATGACGTTAAGGGATTAAATCACCCACCTTTGGTTTATCAAAAACTTTAGGTAGAAAACTATTCTATAAATTTTCAGTTGTGCTTTAATAGATGAATATATATTTTATCCAAGGAAAATTTTAATACAGCTGACCTAGTATTTTAAGATCAGAAATGATTTTTACACTAGGTTTACAGTTTTAGTCATTTTGTTGCTGTATATAACATGTATTTTATTTCAAAATATTTACACTGGTTATCATTAGGTCACTGATTTTTTTCTTTGTTTATAGTGGAAAAATTCTTCTATAATTGAAAAAATTAAATTATGTATCAAAACATTAAAATAACATTAAAGTTTATAATGTAAAACATCCTCCTACTTTTTCCACTCATACTTTGGAGCATTCACTGTTAACAGCTTGATAAATATCTTTTTTTTTTTGATAAATATCTTTTATGATCTTTTCTTATGACCATACATCTGCACATGTAAAAAGGTCTCTTTTTCTATAAAAATGGAATTATACTGTACATCTCATTGTGGCCCTTGATTTTTTTTTTAAGGGTGATTCATTATTTATTTAATTTTATTTTTGGCTGCATTGGGTCTTCGTTGCTGCGCTTGGGCTTTCTCTAGTTGTGGCTAGTGGGGGCTACTCTTGGTTGCAGTGCGCAGGCTTCTCATTGTGGTGGCTTCTCTTGTTGTGGAGCACGGGCTCTAGGAGTGCAGGCTTCAGTAGTTGTGGCACGCAGGCTCAGGAGTTGTGGCTCACAGGCTCTAGAGCGCAGGCTTAGTTTGTGGCACACGGGCTTAGTTGTTCCGCAGCATGTGGGATCTTCCCAGAGCAGGTCTCGAACCCGTGTCCGCTGCATTGGCAGGTGGATTCTTAACCACTGCGCCACCAGGGAAGTCCTGCCCCTTGATTCTTCATTCAGTACCTCATCGTGGACATTCTTCCATGTACCATAAATTGTTTTACCATTCTCTCAT
Source organism: Delphinus delphis (assembly GCF_949987515.2). Lineage (NCBI taxonomy): Eukaryota > Metazoa > Chordata > Mammalia > Artiodactyla > Delphinidae > Delphinus > Delphinus delphis. Next base: position 46,345,673 of record NC_082695.1, on the reverse strand, counting down.
TGATGGACACTTAGATTGTCAAAATATGCTGCACAGACACGCCTGGATAGAAGTTCCTGTGCGTGTGTTTGAGTGGGAATGGCTGAGTCTGAGGTGACAGGGATAGAGTAGAATAATCAAGTAGTTAGCTCAGAAATCCCACTAGGGGAATGTAGATAGAGAGAGAACTTTAGGGGACTTTGGGAGACCCCAGTACGTTAATGATCATTCAAGAAAGCAATGGAAAAATCCTGAAACAAGCTTGCTTGCCTCAAAGCAGAGCAAGTCACTTAGCATCAAAGCCTGATCGGCTCGCTTAGCAATAAAACCATGCAAAACAGAAGCACGAGACATGCCCCCAAACAATCAAACACTAGTGGAAAATAAGGCCTACAACCTGCCCAGTGACGTCAGCAAGGTAATGACCCCTAGGACATGCTCTCTGCACACAAAAAACAGTAATTTATGGAAAGGTGACATTTCAAAGTGAAAGACCCTCGTTGTACTGAGACCTGAAATAATTTTTCCATAGTGCCATGACGGTCCTGGATGCACCATACAGGGTCAAAAACTCCCCCGCCCAGCATGTAGGAGGAGTTAATGATTGAAGACTCAAAGAATGAAAAAGAAGGTGGTCTTCTCCCCCTCCCTCCTCTTCCTTTGAAAAAGTAGCCCACTAAGTACTTGGAGAAGTGCAATGCTTGCCTGCTCCCTTGGAAGCCTCACAAGTGTCCTAGTCTAATAAATCACTTCTAACTTATCACTTTGCCTCTCTCTGAATTCTTTCTGCACTGAGACATAAAGGACTGGAGCTCCCTGGAGCCCCCTGAAACGCTACCTAGCAGTTTCAGCAGGAGTGTGTGTTTTCAATCTGGGAAAGGCACAACTGTCTTCCATAAAATTAAGCCCCTGAGTCCAAAAGACAGGAATAATCCCCTCGGTTCCTTACCTCTAAATGGAGTCCATTTCCAAAGTTAAAGCAGATCTGGAAAATAAAATTATTTGTTGTTTAATACGATTTATCACTCAATTCAGCTTAAGTACTTTGTTAATGAATAACCTAGCAATTAGGATATTATAGACATTAAAAAAGGGGGGGTATTTAACCACTACTATCTGTCTTTGCCAAAAGGAAACAAATTTTAATTTTCCCCTTTGCTTCCCACCATGACCAGGGCCAGAGAGAGGAATCCATATTCTTTTATATGCATACTCCCTCCCCCAGGAAGCTCAGAACACAACTCATATCTGAAAAACAAAGACACAAACTCTCCTTTTGAAATCTTAGCCACTCTCTGGTCCTTCCCTCCTTACCCTGTGGTTTTCACCTCATGTTCTCAGGGACCCACTTACCTTTCCTCAAGGCCTTTAGTGGGAGATGGAGCCCCCCTCCCCCTCCCCCGCTAACTCCCATCATGCCCCATGTTCGGGTCACACATGACTGCCCATATTCAGACTTCATTCCTCAGCTTCCTCGGGCCTACCAACTCTTTTCTTTGGTTCTTATCAAGCACTCTGGACTTATATTGCACAACATTATACAGAACTAAATAGTTATGTTTACTCTAAATCTGCACAACAAACCCCCTTCCTGCCTTTTGACTTTTGCAGCACTTTGTTTATAGTCCATTAATCTCCTCTTGGCTTCCCTCTTCTCTCGGTTTAATCTGAACCAGCACTTCTAACAGCGTAGCCACATGTGGCTATTTACACTTAAATTAATTGAAATTGATAAATTTGCTCAATTGCCACAAGAGGCAAGTGGCTTAAGAACACTTCCACCATTGCCAGCCTTTCCAAAGATATTGCCAATGACTCAGGGATCCTCAATCTCTTGATCTTCTAATATTCCTGCCTCACTTTTTCCCCCAACTCTGTAAGCCTAACTATGATTCTTTTTGACCCTGTACTGACATTGCTAGAGAGGGCCAGAGAGATTGAATGGACCCGTCACACATCCATGCTCCCTCCACAGGGGTGATGTTTGTTTCTAGGGTGACTATGTATGTTTCCGTTTGCCCAGGCAAGTCCTGTTGTGCAGGCATTCCATCTGTCAGCACCCCTTTCATTCTCAAAAGTGTGCTCACTCAGACCATAAATTATACAACGGCCTTATCTTTGCTTCTTGTATTGCATCCCTATCATACCATCCCAAACTTCCAGGCAATACCCCAATCACATTGACCACACTTCTGAACCCACTCTTAGTGATCCCACATTTTATTTGACTGAGATTGTATCTTCCATCACCCTCTCCTTCCCTTCTTTCTCCAAGGAAGAGGTGTCCTGATGCCTTTCCAAGGTTAACCATCATCTGTGTGCTTTATTTTCAACTTTTCCACTTATTCTCCCACATTGATCTTCTCAAGAAACTTGTTCCTTTCACTAATCTTTTATCTTCATTTGCTGCTGGCTCATCAAACATGTTTATTTCCTTCCCATTGGTTGGTCAAACAAAGTTAGATCTTCCCCATCTTAAAATCACACAAACAAACCTCTTCCTTGTTTCTGTTAACATTTAATCTACTGCTCCATATCCTCCTTCTACTACAATTCCAACCTGAAATAGTTGTCTATATTTATTGCCTTTACTTCCTCACCTGCTATTTATGTATTAATTCTTTGTAATCTGTCTTAAGTTTGGATTTTTCTCAGTCTTGTCTGCCCTTTTTCATGTGCATCTCAGGTCACACGGATCCATGAAGCCTTGGTTGGTAAATCATGGAAAGCAGGGCTTTCTCTACAATTTTTCAGTCTCTTTTGCTTACTCACATCCCTTTGAAGGCTTCTTGCAGGGTCTGTTCTAAACATGGATCTTTCACCTTCCTTTCTTTCCTCTACCTCGTAGCACGTGTTCTTGTTTCCACCCTTGCAAAGAGATACTTAAGGACGGTGGATGTTCAGCCTCTAATATGAGTTCCTCTGGGGCAGATGAACCACCATGGCTAATTTTCTATTTTATGGTCAGATATATTATTTCTTCCTTATCCTCTATTACTAGTTTACCAGCTAGCAATGGCCAGAGGTATATATCTCCAACCAAAGTCGTGCTCCCCAAATTTATGTACTTTCAGAGGTGGCATGGTATAAAAAAACAAGTGAAAGCAATGCTGAATGGATCACTCCTCTCTGCATGTTTCTCTGGTGGGTATTTTTGAAGGGAAAGACTAGGGACTAGATCCAGGATTCCTCATTGTCACATCATCAGGGACATTCTTAAAAAGTGATATATTTCTTGCCCAGCCTCCTAACTACTGGTTTCTTTTCTCTGTATGGGCCACACTGAGGAGTTGGCTGGATAAAATATTTACCACTTTTATTCTTCCCTAGAATCTTATTGGGCCTAGCAAAGGTGTGATATTAAATATGTGTTATTTTAAGTAAATGTTATCATTCTGACCAAGTATCATGTGCCCCAGGATGTAAGCAAAAGGGGCCAATTTAGAGTCTTCTAGTCAAACATAAACTCTTTATAAGACTATCTTCATTTTTTATTGGAATGTACTTTTTAGATGTGACTTGTTAAGAAAACTACATGACTATAAACAGTGCTTCTTAAGTTTTAATGTGTATTTTGTTCACTGGGGATCTTGTTATTGATAAAATGAAGATTTCAATTCAGTATGCCTGGAGTTCAGCTTTATACTCTGTATTTCTAACTGGCTCTCAGATGATGCCAAGGCTGCAGGTTCTTGGACCACACTTTAAGTAGCAAAGTTGTAGAACTGTGATATGCAATATCATTTGTTTGTTGAGGGATACAGACAACAAAGTCCACCTATTCATCATTATCTCGGTAGTTAACACAAGAAACTTTGTCACTCTTGATTGCTAATATCTTGAAAGCAGAGAATCTTCTATTTCATGAATTTACTTATTTTTAATCTTTAAAAACTTTTAAATTGCAGTTATAGTCAGCCCTCCATATCTGCAAACGCGGAACCCGCGGATGCAGAACCCACAGATACGGAGTAAGACGCGCCTCGCCATTTTCTATAAGGGACTTGAGAATCCATGTATTTTGGTTTCTGGGGAGGGGGGGAATCCTGTAATCAACCCCCGGCGATTACGGAGAGATGACTGTATATACAAAAGCAGAGTAAACAGTACAATGAGCATCCACATAGCCTGCACCCAGTTTCAACAATTGCGTAGCACACACTTTTTTTTTCTTTGCCCCATTGCTTCTGAAGGGGTTTTATCCCATTTACATTTTACTATTGTTAATGCTTTAGTTATAGCAGCATTTGATTTTTGAGAATTTCCCTAAATTTTTTTTTTAATTGAAGCACATTTGACATACAGTATTTGTTTCAGCACACATTTCTTTTTAAATAAATTTTTAATTCAGGGATATATTTAGATTTACACAAATATTGCACAGAGGGTACCAAGAGTGCCTTTACTCGTTTCCCACTAAAGCTAACGTTTTATTTTTATTTATTTTTTTATTTAAAAATTTTTTTAATTAATTAATTTATGGCTGCGTTGGGTCTTCGTTGCTGTGTGCAGGCCTTCTCTAGTCGTGGCAAATGGGGTGTACTCTTCGTTGCGGTGCACGGGCTTCTCATTGTGGTGACTTCTCTTGCTGCAGAGCACAGGCTCTAGGCGCGCGGGCTTCAGTAGTTGTAGCACGCAGGCTCAGTAGTTGTGGCTTGTGGGATCTGAGCACAGGCTCAGTAGTTGTGGTGCATAGGCTTAGTTGCTCTGCGGCATGTGGGATCTTCCCAGACCAGGGCTCGAACCTGTGTCCGCTGCATTGGCAGGTGGACTCTTAACCACTGCGCCACCAGGGAAGTCCCTAAAGCTAACATTTTAAATACCTGTGGTACGTTTGTCAAAACTAAGATATCAAAATTGGTATATTTAGATAATGCGCAGTTAACTAAATTACTACGCTTTATTCAGATTTTACTGTTGTACTAATGTCCTTTCTCTGTTCCAGGATCCAATCTAGGATCCCACATTGTATGAAGTTGTTATGTTTCCTTAATTTCCTCTGGTCTGTGACCATTTCCCAGGCTTTCCTTGTTTATGACCTTGACAGTTTTGAGGAGTACTGGCCAATTATCCTGCAGACTGTCCTCTCATTTGGATTTATCTGTTGTTTTTCTTATGTTTAGAACCGGGTGATGTGCTTTTGCAAAGAACACCACAGAGCGGTGGTGAAGTGCCCTTTTCCTCACAGCATATCAGGGGTACATGATACCCACCTGACAATATTTGTTAAAGTAGCCTTTGTAGGTTTCTCCACTGTAAAGTTGCTGTTTTTCCCTTCACCTGCTGTATTCTTTAGAAATGTATCATTAAGTCTAGCTCACCCTTGGAGTAGGGATGCCGGGAGGAGAGAGGTTAAGCTCCACTTCCAGGGGGGGCATCTCTATATATTATTTGGAATTCTTTAGTAAGAAAGATTTGTCTGTTCTTCCCTTATTTATTTGTTTATTAATTCAATCATTTTTATCAGCTTGGATTCATGCATATTGATTTTATTCTGTGGGTTATAATCCAATACTATTTAATTTATTTTATTGTTTAAATAGTTCCAGCTTTGGCCGTTGAAAGATCTTTATGGTTAGATTCTGTGTCCCTTTGACATGTCCCCATGTTTTGTTTTTTGAGCTCTTTCTTACTGTCTAGTATTACAAGATGCTCCAGGCTCATCTTGTATTTTCCCTGTCCTGGCTTTAGAATCAACCATTTCATCAAGGAGCCCTGACTTCTAATACTGAATGGTATTTAGAAGCCAAGATCTGGGTGTGTAGGTGTAGCACACACATTATAAAATTGTTTCCAGTCTCCTCAGCCACTTTAAAGGGGAGGGAATAAGGATAGAGCTTTTCTTATTAACTTTGTTGTTACCAGAGGCAGTGTTTTAATTATTCTTCAGTAGCAAAAGGTTCATCTAAACTTAATTAACTCCCAAAGGTCCCATCTTCAAACACTATCCCATATGAATTTTCGGGGGACACAAACATGCAGTCTGTAACAACGTGTAAGGGAATTTGGCCAATGAGATATCAGGAGAATCTGGAAAAAGATACTTGTCTATCATAAGAAGAAAAACATATTCATAGCCTCTCTTTTTACCTGCTTCTGGAGACTGCTGAGCAAGGATGTGACATTTGGAATCGCAATGGCCATCTGTGACCATGAGTAGAAAGCTAATAAAATGGCAGAGAAGACAAACTGAAACCGTAACATCTTTGAGTTACAAAACTGGTCAAATCTGGAGCCACCCCATCTCCTGACCATTTGTTATGCGATATTAAACATTCCTTTTAATTAACCTTTTAGTTGGGTTTTGGTGCTTACATTTGAAAGCAGCCTAACGTGTACCATTGTTCAGTTATTATACAAATTAAAAGAAATAATACATAAATGTATTTATTGCAATGACTGGCACATAGCAGGCACTCAGTGAATACAATTATGACGGTAGTTCCTCATTTCTAAGACTTGCATTTTCCTCAGCTTAAAATTTCTGAAATCTGGATTTATCCATGCCTTCAATTTCCCAAGCTCCTGCGATGTTCCTGTCCTCTTGGATTCTTACATGTTGGGGAGACAGACAAAAGTAGGGTGTGATAAAAGTTGTAAAGAAAATTAAAGCAGGGCCAAAGTAGTAGAGAGATTTAAGACTGTGGGGAGGCTCTCAAAAGAGGTTACATCTGCATAGAGACGGGAATGGGGTGAGGGAGCAAGCCAGGTAGAGCCCTGCAAAAGGAATAGCCAGACCAGGAGGTGGGAATGAGAGCGCTGTGGTCAAGGTGGTGGTGGTAGAGGGGAGGGATCCAGTGAAGACGGTGTCAGGGTGCCGCTTATGTTTCTTGATCTCGTTGCTGGTTACACAGTATGTTCGGTTTGTGAAAATTCAGTAATTCAGTACACTTCACTAAAAAGTTACCAAAATTGATGTGCACCTTAAAGCTGAGGGTTTTTGGCATCTGCCTAATAGTCCTGCTGTTTCCATTTTACAGCATCTATTGCAATAGCCTGTTTTCACAGACACTTAATAAAGACATGATAGACTGAAATATTTGCTCCACATTCATGGTACAAACAACCCAAGAGAGTTGTACCAACATTTTGTCAGTTGTGGAACTGTTTGTTTATTTGACTAAGGAAATAGTTGAGATCTTAACTACTCCTTCCTAAAGTAAATGATTTGGATGTTTCTTTAGGAATGTGTATCTCACAGCACACATTCTTAATTTAGGACAGTAGTTCTCAGTTGGGGGAGATTTTTGCACACAAATTCCCCCACCCCTTTCCTGTGACATCCTGTGGTCACCTGGGATATTTGGTAAAGTGTGGAGACATTTTTGCTTATCAAACCAGACTGCGTGTGTTGGGGGCGGGGGGAAGCAAGTGCTACTGGCATGTACTGGGTAGAGACCAGAGAAGCTGCTCAACATCCTACAATGCACAGGACAGCCCCTCCCCCAACAAAGCATTATCTGGCTCTAAATGCAAAGAGCCAAGGTTAAGAAACCCTAACTCAGACCATGTTTCTCTGATTGCAAGTTACTGTAATAACTAGGGCCCGAAGGTCATGCAAGTTCTGGAGGACCATGGATTTATGTAAATTTCCAAACTGGTAGCATATTGCAGACAATATAAATGGAGTAATTGACACACTCTGTCTTCTGTCCTCCATTCCCACTCCTTCCCACTTCCCTTTGAACATTTTCAGTTCTGTAAGTTTGAGTGACGTCCTGTGGGGATGTTGTAAAAGGATTTCAAGCACTGGAAGGACGTCTGGACAAGGTGACCATTATGGTTTCTCCTAACTATGAAATCTGTCATTCTTTTTTCTCACAAGGAAGTTAGTGATAGAAAAATATCATGTGTGACATGCCTTTAAGACTGAAGAAGAAACGTAAGTTTCTAGTCTCTGTAGTCAAAGAAGTAGTATTTTTAGATGAACCAGAAAAATCCTTCAAAACCTTTCCCAATTTACTGAAGTTCAGAAAAAATTTAAAAATTTTCTACCGTTAGATCCCATGCATCCTGTAAAAACTGGCCTTTTTGGTAACTGGAAAGAAAATAATTTTTTTTTTTTTGGCAGAGCCATGAGGGAAGGTCAAATATCACTGAAAAAAATACAATCAATCAATGACTCTTTGTTCCCAAGGTCAGCACCTTTAGAAAAGACATCCAACTCTGAAGTCACCTCGATCAGTTTAACAAACAGAATCCTGGAGGACTTACAAGTCAGTGATGACAGTTCTTCCTGGCTAATAGGCTGTCGGCCGGAAGTAGAGGATTTTGAAGCTTTCTTTTGTGATTCTATGAGTCCAAGGTTAGGTGACCCCTTAAACTTTAATATCTCAGACCAATCGATAACTTACTGAAGATGAGACGTAGAGGGGTACAAAGTAGTTTAAAATATTGTTTTAACTTTGAGGCATTATAATGGCTTATTGTTTCCATTCAGCCAGAAAGAACTTTAGCCTACTTTAGCAGGGCGGTCAAGGGATGATCTTCGGTACCCAAATAGAGGTGACCTAACACATGCCCGCTGCTGTTCTTCAACCTCATGCCCACCCCCGACAATCACAGAAAAGCCTGTTACTTCCCTTTCCTACCCACCCTTCCAACAACGCAGAATGTTTTCAAATTCTGTTTCTCCATTTCACTGTACAGAATGCAGAATCAGAAATTGCTCTTAAGGTCCCTGGCTTACACCCAACCCATTCTTAAAGCGTTTCCAGCTTTGGCTAAAATAATTTAAAGGAAACAAAACGAGATAAAATAAAGGTCATGGATGCCACTTGTTTATTTCCTCTGATTACATATCCTGAATTTTCTAATTGTATAGACAGAACTGGTCCTCAGTAGACTCTGTATCCACAAGAAGGTCTGATAAACCTGATGTTAGACTTATGTTAGAATTTCACCTATCATACTATTTTCCTCTGGTCTTTTTTTTTGAAGGAGGAGAGGTGGTCTATAAAATTTCTTATTTTATGGCTAAACATTATACCATATTTAGAAATTCCCAACTTAAAAAAATCCAACTTACAAATGACCCACACATAAGTACAATTCCTAGGGCAGCCTCACTCAACAGCTAGTTTAAACATACGTTTGTTTTCATGGCTGCTGTTTAAAAAAACTCAACCACCAAGAAAAGCAATATTTTGAACTTTAATTTTTCAACTCTGAATTTGAATTTTAGATAGGAAAATTATATACTTTAAGCCTGACAAAAATTCTATAATTGATCATAAATTCTATAAATTGATCATAATCTTTTGCCTGCTCTTTAGATGTTTGGGCTAATCTTAATGTAATAAATATGATTTGGGGTGAGTCATATTGACGTTAACTTTAAAGGGGGAGATATTTTCCTTGGAAACATTTATTGGTGCCAAGAATTTTAAAATGCTTGAGTTAGCAATGCTGTGCTACACTTGAGTTGTTAGAGCACGTTGTGAACTGTCCTTTCAAGTTGCCTTTTGTGTAGTCATGGACAGCTCCTATTTTTAACTTGGCATAGACAAATAAACAGAAGACCCAAAAAAGTCAACATTATTTTATTTAGTCAATTTCCTTGGCCCCTAAAACATTAAAAAAAAATCAGAGTTGCTAATAAATAGCTAAAAGTAGGCTTTTTCATATTTAATCTTCTTTTTCAATTCCCAATTATTTTCTAATAGGGATGTTAATAAACAGTGGTTCTCAAACTTGAGTGGCACGTGAATCATCTTGTTGAAACACAAGACTTCTGAGTTTCTGATTCAGTAGGGCTGGGGTGGGGTATAAAAATCTGTATTTCTAACAAGTTTCCGGGTAATGCTGATGCTGCTGGTCCTGAGACCCCACTTTTGAAAACAATTGTGTAAAATCACACAGTAGCAAAGGAAAGGGAAGGGGAGCCTGCATAACTCATAGACTGGAGAATTAGCCCTTAATTACAGAGATGTGTGAAACGATACATTCCAAATAAGGAAATTCAGCAACTGAGTTATTCCCATCGCAAGAAGATTTTCCACTTTACAAGTAGTAATCAACTACAATAAAATTGCTTTAAACAGTGTTCATACCTCTTCTTCTAGCTGAAGATTTACTGATCCTGAGCATTTATCATTTTTGAAATACTTTACCATTTTATTGGTGTTTTCTGTAATTGCTACAAATGCTTTTGGAATCAGGCAAAATACAAGCAAATCTGTAAAATATATCTTTTCAGATACATCTACATAATACATAATTTCTTAAACAAAAATGATGGGCTGTTTCCACCCTTTTGCTGCAATATATTTCTGAAAATTACACTAAAAAATAGAATGAAGAAAACCAGATTTCTTCCCCCGCCCCCCCCAAGAAGCTTAAGAAAACCAAGAACTTCAAATTGTCCTTTTTCATCACTAGATGGCACTATCCTGTCAGTAAGTCAAACTGCAGGAACTACCAGAAACTGACCAACAATTGACTCCAAGGTCCAAAGTGGAAAACAGGCATTTTCAATTGGCTTCAAATAAGTGGACTGGCAAAACTGAACAGTGAGAGAAATCAATGGTTTTAGAAAGTTGTTTAGAATACTTCTGCAGGACTGTGCAATTAGGCAAATTTCAATTTACATTTCTTCTGCTTTTTTTTCCTTTCTAGGATGATTCTATCTTGTAATGAAACTGAACCAATTATCTAGTTCCAGAAGTTCAGGCCTTATGTATGACTAACTATAGAAAACTGCTTGTAAAGGAGGTCACAGTGATGCCTTTGGATTGACAGAGAGGCATTTGGTGTCGGGGGACTTGGGTTCTACCCAGATTCATCCATTAATAACATTCAGTAAATCCAGTTACTGGCACACAGTGGGTACTCAAAAAATGTCAAATTAGTTTCCCTACATTCTCCTTTCCCCCACTGTAGGCTTCATGATAGTGGGACAGCTCACAAGCACCTAGAAGGCTGTTTGGCATATAGCGAAAGCACGTCTAGTAATTGCCGAATGTGTTAAAGGTCAAACAAAAACTTACCAACCACACTATCTGAGTGTTAAACGTTTCTTCTAAACAAATGAAATCCAGATTATTATTCCACCTTTTTCCAAACATAGAAAGATACATTAGCTTTTAGGTTTTTAAAGGATTCTTCTGTGTCCAAGGCATTGAGCTAGTATAGATAAATGGTACATAGATCCTGTTCTAAAGAAGTTTAGCAGGAGAGATAAAGTGTACATAAGTTACTATAACAGAGGTAGAAGAAATTCATTGTGTGCACGGCAGTTGCAAAAGCAGTTCTGGGGAGCTCAGAAAAGGCAGAAATGACCTCCTTCTAGAGAAATCCGGAGAGGTTTAGGTGTGGGAGCAGATGGGAGGCGGAAGGAAATGATCTGCTTTAAAGACCGCACCGGCCAGAACTTGCAGAGGGAGGGCAAAGAACAGGAAGGCGTGCAATCTGACACCTAGACCGTGTGTCGGTAGTGAGTAGAAAATAAGGACAAAAAGTTGTGCTAAGGATCTTCACTGATCCTATAAGGATCAGCTTCTGATGAGGGATACTATGCCCCCAGAGCTTCGGAGAGATTTTTTTGGCAGTGCTCCACGGCGAGAGGCAGGAGACAGTTTGAAGGTTAAATAAGCCAGAGCAGATGTGATGAGGGCCCGTAATAGGGTAATGGCACTGGGATGGGTGGGTGGAGGCAACAGTCTTCATGGGGACGACGTTAGAGCTTGGCAGTGCCCTGCGTGTGGAGGATAGGGGAAGGGATCAGAGATTGAGTAGTTAGAAGGATGCATTCTCAGAGCACGAACTGTAGAAATGTTAAGCTAGAATCCTGAGGAAACGCTCTGCGTAGGGAAGAGGCAGCAGGCTCGAGAGTAGGGCGATGCGGCTCAAGGCGCAGGGCTTACTGCGCGGTCCTAGGGGCGCGCCCCTCAGCCACCGCTGTTACCGGCCACGCTCTGCCTCCCCCATGTACCTCCTGGGCCTCCTGGTGATCTGAGTACAGCATATCCTCCGGTGCCGGATGGGAAAACCACCGCAGCCTCCCGGAGGTGAAAGGACCCCCAGCAGAGTACTATGGAAGCAAAGGAAGGAGATATTTGAAAGAAGAGCCGATCCACAGTGTTAGAACAAGAATGACGATTGGGCTAGGCGTCCTGCCCCATTTCCCAGTTAGCACTTTTGGGGTGTAAGGAGAGTGGATCTCCAACATGAGGGAGTTTATGGGCCACTTATTTGTGTATTTTTAGTTTGTATCGTAGGGAACTTGAAAGCGTAGTGGGATGGAGGTATTTTAGAATAGGGGAAATGGGACCTCTTTCTTCTCGTCTCCACCCAAATCTGCCTTCTCATTCCCTCAGCCAGGCAGCACCTGCTAGGCTGATGAAAGGAATTCCCACGAAGGTGCGATTTTGAGGTAAGACCTAGAAAAGTGTTTGGCACAGAGTAGGTGCTCAATAATACTTGCTGAATAAATGAATGTATCAAGGCTTAATCAACTGAGAGGATATTTGCATTTTAAAAAGACAGAGGTAAGTAAGATGAATCCCTGATTAGAATCTCTCACTATTTGCCTATCGCCATTTCTCAGCGGGGGAGCAATTGGCATTTCTGATAGGAAAAGTCTTCCTGAGTGGCCAATTTTTTCTTGAAGGTTCTGTTCGTTGCTGGAGGTTTAGCCACGCTGCATTTCGAGTACTAAATGCCAGTAGCATCCTGCACCTTGTGACAATCAAAACGCCCCTTTCACATCCTTCCCCCCATCCCCACCCCGGGCCCCGACATTTTCTTGAGAACCCTTGTTCCCAAACCAACCCTCCTGCCAGGCTGCACCCTCCCTCCACAGGACTGTCTGGGCTTTTCTGCCGTCTTTGATCACAGCATCCCAAATTCTGGAAGTTTTTTTTTTTTTTTTAATAATGAGGCAAAATTGTACCCAGTCGACTACCATCTCTTCTTTCTCCACCCCTTCCTGACCTACTCAACTAACATTCATCTTTTCATTTTATGATTTGAACACCTCCCTAAAAGCACTCACTTGTCAATTAAGCCTTCTGTGGCTTCCCTTGGTATCAAGAAGGCTGCAGACATCTTTCAGCATGTCGTTCTGCTCTGCATACTGTGTTCCAGCTACATGGACTCTTCCTGTTTTTTCAAGGAACCATGCATCCTTGTCTTCAGGCCTTTGCATATGCTCTTCTCTCTACCTAGAACATTCTTCCCCCTCTTTCTCTTCATATCATCTCATTAATTTATAATTACTCTCAGGTCTTAGCTGGGATGTTCAGTGCTGGAGCTCCTTCTGTAGGCTCCATGGCACTGTGTGTTCTTTTATCATTACTCTTCTTACCATCACCCATTTGGAATTTAGCCATTTACTTGTTTACTAGACTGTAAGCACCATGAGGGCAGAACCCATCTGACTTTTTACTGGTCTCCCAATGTCTAGCACACGGTTTAGAACTGAGCAGGGAATCACTAAATAGTGGTCATATGGGGTTAGTTCCTACCTAGTTTATTTTCTTGTGGGCATCATTCATCTTACCATTAGACTATGGTACAAATCCTGGTGTTCCAGCTTCCTTCACCCTAATCATCAAGCTTTGCATATGATAAAAATCTCAGTAAATTTTAAAATAATTAGAAGTAAACAAAAAGAGTGCAATGTCATATGTGGTATACATCTGAAACTTTAAGGTAAACTTAACTGAGAAAACAATCTTGCATCATATGGGGACTGTATGTTTGAAAAGTGTTATCAGCTGTTAAAATCTGTGGCACAATGAAAGACAGAAAAAAAGCTGTGATTGAGAAATGCTAAAATTGATCTAAAGCTCATTTATAATTTCAATTAAGCTTTCTGACTTTTACTGCAATTTGGCGGTTTTAAAAATATGAACCCCTATTCAGTGTGTAATTTCTTTTCCATATAAATATTTGTATGCTTCATTCATGAATAAACTATTTTGCAAAATTTAGATTGGTAATTCTCTCACACCTATCTAATTATTAGATTAACTGGGACGTTTCTATCGATATACATTTCTGGACTTTAACCTTGAGATTTTAATTTAGCTCATCAGGTATTTCTAATGATCAGGGAGAATGTAAATGAAATTAATGCTCATGTCTTTTTGTAAAGTACTTTCCGCTAAGTTTATAATTAAAGAAACTTCTGTTAAGAGTTGCCATTTCCCCATTACCTATTAATTTTTTAGAAACAAAAACAAATGTGAAATCATACATTTCTAAAACCCCTGAATATAACTGATTATTCTTATAAGTTTCAATATTTACCATCTCACTTATACTTGAGTTTATTCTAAAATCTGTTATCCACTTGCATATTAGAACCTTAAGCATAACTCCAAAGTTGTTGATACTTTATAGATAGTTGAACCTACTTGTTATGGGTTGAATTGTGTCTCTCAAAAGAAGATATATTGAAGTCCTAACCCCCAGTACCTCTGAATGTGACCTTACTTGGAAACAGGGTCTTTGCAGATTTAACCAAGTTTGATGTCATTAGTGTGAGCCCTGATCCAACAGGACCAGTGTTTTTATGGAAAAGGGAAATCTGGACACAGACTCAGACATGCACAGAGGGAAGTCGATATGAAGAGACAGGAAGAATGCCACGTGAAGACAGAGGACTGGAGTGTGTACCGACAAGGCAAGGAATCCTAGAGATTGGTGGTCAACCACCCAACCCCAGGAAGAGGCAAGGAAGGAAACCTGTAGGTTTCAGCCCACACCTTAATTTCAGACTTCTGGCATCTAGAACTGTGAGAAAATAAATTTCTGTTTTAAGCCACCCAGGTTTTGGTACTTCGTTATAGCAGCCCTAACAAACTAACATATGAGTAGACACAACCGCTCACAGTATAATTTGCTCCCACTTAATCTTTAAAATGTAGTTTGATTTTGAAGGACAAGCTTAATTAGTCAAAGGCAAAACTGAGGCAACCACCAGAAAATCTCTTCAAGTGCCCTCTTTAGCAGGGTGTTGAAGCCTGTGGACCTCTTCTCAGAATAATGTTTTTAAATTTATAAAATAAAAAACATCGAATTATGAATGAACTCAATTACATTGAAATAGTTATCAGAATTTTTTAAAAAACACCAATTTGTGATGCAGTCATGTCATGTACTTCATTATCAACACATTAAGTAATAAAATATAGCAGAAAGTCTATTAATGATGAGAAAAATGGTATTTTAAGATACCTATAGTATTATGTGAAAATATCTGTGCATTCTATTGTCTAAAGTCACAAGTACTGCTATGCTATTGCAGTGTCTTTCCTACACATAATTTAAAGAAATGTTAAATTTCAGTTAAACATTAGTGAGAACAGGTATGTAATTTATTCCCAGCCATGTCTAAGGACCTTCTGAATTCTATCTATGGACCATCTGGGAGTCGGTAATTGCCAGGTAAGGAACTCTTGGTGAGGAAAGGTTCTCTGACTTTATTTACAATATTACCTCTATTTCCCATTTTGATAGAGTTGGCTCTATCTGTGTGATAGCTATGTGGGTGCCACTCAACATCTCGCTTCTGGTTTATCTCCGTGAACTTCAGAGGAAACCTAGAGACCACATATCAGACTCCCAGCAGCTAACGTTCTGAATGTGATTTAGGTTCAACAACCAGCATCTACGTGAGATGTGAAAGAAGGAAGTGAAGCAGAAGCTACGTGTCTGCTGTTCTTGCTGGCAAGCATAGATGTGGATGGAGCTGGGTTTCTGCAGCTATCTTACTCTGGGTTCTAGTGTTCATCTAGTAGATTCTGTACTAGATTCATGGGTACCAAGATGCAGAGCCCTGGTACATTTCGTTGGTATGCATCCTAGCAAATGTGGCATGGTTCCGGAGCTGGCAGCAACAGTAGCACCCTGATCATGGCCATTTCCACACTGCCGGGTGGCAGTGTTGGTTCCTGATCACAGGAGAGGCAGCAGCTCCCTAAGGGCTTAGGCTCTGCGGGATGGATGGCTCTGAAGTCACTGACAGCTCAAAATGGAGTGTTTCCTCAGTCCTCGCCACACGGATGCAATCAACACAATGCCCTGAAATAAATATCTTCCTGCTTTAACTAGCTAGAGTGAATCCTGTGATCTACAACTGAACTCTGACCCGTACGCACTACAATTTCTATTACCTTCTATAAAAGAGCTGTGTCCTGGAGAAGTACTTCTGTCAGCATAGCTGCTTTCAAATATTCTTCACTAAAATCTATACTTCCAACTTCAAACACATCAGTGCGCAAAATGCCCACTGTTCTTTGACCAAAAATAAACATACTCAAAATACATATCGTGCAAGTATTGCAGAAAATACAAAGAAGTGTCCAAGAATTTTGCTTATTCAGTTAGTTAGAATCACTTTTCAAAGGAGCAGTCAATCGCTGCTCAATAAAGTAAAAATACTGAATTGATAAAGTAAAAATTATGCCTAAATTATATACCTATTTCTCTGTAAATGTACTTGAATTGGCCTGCTTGTTATATCACTTGAGAACAAAGGCAATTTCTTTTCTAGGATTTTATATTTAACCCTCAAACTAAGCTAGGTGCTATGCTAGTTTTGTAATCTCCTTAGTCTGGAAGTACCATGATGAGGGAACTAGTTGCTTTGCTACTCTGGAGGCCAAAAAGGAAACCACAAATTATCTTTGAAAAGTTTTATTAACAAAATAAACTTGAATTGAAAATTACCTCAATGATTTAGGCAAAATGAAATGGATAAAAAGCATGAAAATTAACTGGTGTGCCAAAGGTCCGCAGGTCCTAAATAGCACGCAAGTGAGAGTTCACTGAAATCCCTAGATTTCATTAGTCATGTTTCTTCCTGTGTGAGATATAGGAAAAAAAAATATTTTCCCTCTTTCATTGTAATTCTGGGATAGAGAGAAGGCAATCTTTCGGAAGTTAGCGCTTTCAATACAGAGAATGTACTTGTAGTTTTTATTTTCACCATTATATAAGAAAGCAGTATGATTTTGTACCTAATCTCTGTGAACATACCTGTTCAGTTAAGTCTCTGGAAGGTGAATGCACGCCTATATGAACAGGATAACTGTCATTTTATCAAAACCCATCTAGCAAACCCTTATAAAGCAGATACATTTCTTAATTATGTACAATTCCTTTAACAAACAAAACAAACATATTTAAAACCCCATCTGAATGTAGAAGCCAGGCATAAGAAATGCAGATCGAGAGATGGAACACTGTTTGCCAGTTCCTTTAAGAACCTCTGAAAATCCCGTTTGACTGTGGCGCTGCATATCGATTTTGTGTAATCTTTTAAAAGGAAAAAAATCTTAAAACTATTACATATGTTCATTACCTTTAATACTAGGCGACTGTTTTAAAACACCAACTTTGGGAACTTTAAGTTCAGACTATATGTGGGTGATTTCAAAAGTAACGTGGCTTTAACCAAAAAATTACACTTTGTAAAATACATTAAAGAAACTATTTGGGGCCCCTTCCTGCAGTCTAGGAATACAGGTGTTTCCCCAGGTCACTGCCGCGCCCGGGTGGCGGGAGCCCCGGGGAGGAGGCGCGGCCGCTGCTCCCACCGCCTCCATGTTGCCGTCTGAGGAGACTCCGGACAAAGCTCTCGACCTCCAGGAAAGGTCCCCGCTCCAGGGCTCACTACACCCGCGGATCGCAGATACAGAAACGCGCCAGGGCTTGCGCGTGGCGGTAAGAAAAACGGAACTTCAGCCAGCTTCCCACGCCCGCTCCTTCCCAGCGGAGCCGCAGGGTCCGCGCTCGCCGCCGCCTGCTCGGCCCTTTCCCACCTCGGGGCACAAAGAGGGAGCGCCGGGCGGGCCGATGCTTGCCCGGCGGAAGCGGGCAGGTCGGGGCGCGGGCCGGGCGCCCGCGGCTGCCCAGGCCCGCCCGAGGCTCCGCGCCCCTGCTCCCCGCACTTACCAGGAGAAGCAGCAGCGAACCCCCCGCGCCCAGCGCCATCCCGTCGCAGGCTCCGTCTCGGGCCGCCAGCACCACTCGGCGCCGCCGGCTCCCCGCGTCCCCGCGCGCGCGCGCGCGCGCGCGCGCCCGCTCCTCCCCGGCGCCCCCGCCCCGAGGGTCCCCTCCCCCGCGGCGGCCGCGCGGCCCTGCCCAAAGGCGCGGTTCCAGGTGTGGCCTCCGCGAGAAAATGGAACCCGGAACCGGGAGCCCGGAGCCCGGCCGAGCTGCTCGCGCTGAGGTGGGACCTGCGTGGAGGAGGGAGGCGCACGGTGGACTCCCGCCCCGCGCCGCACACGCACCTGGAGCCGTGACGTCCCCGGCATGGGGACTTGGAGTGGCAGGCCCCGCCCCGTCGTCCTCCCCTCCCCGACCCGCTCTTGCCGGAGTGTGGCCGGGCTCTGCAGCCGAGGCCCGCGGCGGCCAGTGAGCCGGCCCGGCCGCCCGAGGCCGCCGGAAGGTTCAGTGCGTTGTAACTGTACGCGAGGCCCAGGTGGCGCGGAGGAGAAAGACGAGTGACGCCCGGACCCGCGTCCTCAACCGCGGCCGGGTGCGTGTGGCCCGCTCTCCGGGAGCGAAGATTCTGGAGCAGGATTTCGGGTGGTTATCTCCGCGAAGGCTTCTCACCTCTTCCCCTGGCCCCTTCAGTGCTTTCCACAGGTATGCCGCTTGTCTGGCTCAGGGGAAGCCGTTATTAGAAGAATCACACATGATCCAAATGGACAGTTCTTCGGCCCCTTGTTAACTAGCTTCGACTGGCAGAAAACTCTAGAGGGCTTCAGGGAAACATATACGCTTCCATATGATTTACAGAATCTCTTACACAAAGTGTCACTAGAGGTCAGAATCCTGTCTGCAATAGTTACTTAGCTGTGTGACCTGGACAACCACTCTGTGCCTCAGTTTCCAGATCTGTCAAATGGGATTAATGGCATCCAACAAATAGGACTGTTGTGAAGATTAAATCAGAAAATCTGTATGATGGGTTCTGTAGTGTCTAGCACATCCGGGTTCAACAAATGGTGGTGGTGTTATTATTTTTGCAAGTGTAAATATTAAGTTGGATTCTTCTCGAAAAAAACAGAAACTCTAGAATCAGCAACAGATTAGGAAACTTCTAAGAAAGGCTAATTATTGACAATGAAGTATTGGAAGAGCCTATAAATGTATAAACGGTTGATTTGCTACTAGAACCAGACATTTGGCATCAGAGTTGGCCAAAATAGTAGAGTTCCTTTTGTAGTTAGAAGTGCCTTCCTCTCCCTCCCCCAGTATCTCCTACCCTTCTTTCCCCAGTTCTAATCTTGCCACTTTTCCAGATCCAGTACAATGGCCATCTCTGCCTTAGTCCTTTTCTTCCTAAGCTGCCAGGGACCTCTTTGAGCTGAGAACCACATTTTCCTCTGTTTAGGGAGTAAATGCACAGTGACTTTTCTCATAGTGTTACTTAAGTATCAGTGGCTAAACTGAGGACAAAGTATCTAGGAGGAGTGTCTGCTTAGTTTCCCACTGTTTCCAGTGACTAGAACAGTGCTGAGTCCCATGATGGACTCTCAATAAACGTTGGTTACATAGCTGAGTCAGGAGGGAAGAATGTCTTCTAGTTTCCACTCCTTTCTCTTGAGTTAGGTGTGGTTGGTAGCACCGTTGGTGATAATTCTCATTCCCCATCACTGCTGGGAAAGCTACTAATTAAACAAGGCAGGCTTTACCAAAACACTCACAAATCATCCCTGGAATCCTACCTAAAATTAGTGCTCTTGCAACTGACTCCTATAGGCAAGTATTTATGCCTCATTATCTAGAGTTTGATCTCTGTTTAGTAATGAAGATAATTGTAGCTTCCGGAATGAGAAAAGCTAATGCAGATTTTATTTCTGTTGGATTATTTACTCTCCCCTGGAGGCTGTCAAAGGCAATTTCAGGAAAGTATTCCTCTATAAGACTTTTATTGTAAGGCTTTGAGAGAAGATGTCAATACGTGTACAATCCAATGCCATAGTATGTCATTCTTGAATTAGTTCCTTCTGAAACTTATGACTCAGTGAGTTGAAGGGACTTGTTGGAAGTCACATCATACACAGCTAGTTCTCTAGCTCCTGACTTTTTTCTGCTGGCATGAGAGTCAATCTATTTCATAAATCTCTTTGCACAAGAACAAATGCCATTCCCAATGAAGTGCTGATTGCTTTAAAGTAAATTGAAGTGTTAACAAGATGTGAAAGGTTTAACTTGCAGGTTTTTCCCCCTAAATTGTTGAACATTATGGTAAATGTACTTTTAAGACACGTACTTATAATGCATCAGTTAAAAAAACATACTTTGTGCAAATAATTAGCTTTAATATCTAGATATATTCAAAATATCTATCTGGGTTATGTTTCCCAGCATACTTTGTTTCACATGTACACACAGGTGATTAGCTTATTAGAATCATCTCTTAGTATTATCTAAAACAAAAATGTTAAAAAAAAGTTTTCATAAAGACCAACAAAAACTGGTTATGACAGTCAAGAAGCTTTCTCATAGAATGTTGATTAATAAAGGGCATGTGAAACAGGGAATATAGCCAATATTTTATAATAACTATAAATGGAGCATAACCTTTAAAATTGTGAATCACTATATGGCACACCTGTAACTTGTATAATATTGTACATAAACTATATCTCAATTTAAAAAACGAAAAAAATAAAGGGTATGTGGATACAGGAAAAACTATGACACGTATCTAGGTCAAGGGAGAAGGGCGAAAAGAGGAGGAGTTTGTTTTCTGGTTTAGTTCCACTCATTTGTTCAACATTTAGTTTGTCTCTGTTCACCAAATATTTAATTTGCATTTTACTGTCAATACAAAGATAAGTAATCCAAGAAACAAAAATAGATGCTTATGAAATAGTATAGCTATACCTAACATAGACTGTTATAAGTGCAGTGGTAGAACTGTTTGCACGGTATAAAGCAAACGTAGGGAAGAGAGTACCTAACTCATGCTTTGGACCGTGAGGTTGGGGTGGAGTGGTGTGGTGAGCTGATTCTTAAAGGATGAATAGTTGTGAAGGAGACATTGAACCTGTGAGGACTGAGTAACTCAAAGCATAAAGGCTGTTGGTGAAGAGTCAGGGGTTTCAGATTTATCTGAGAAAAAAGCATTTTTTTTTTCATAACGTTGACACAAACAGGAAAGTCAGAAGTAAAGACTTTTGTGTGTGTGTGAAAATTGAATTTGAGATATTAGAGCAATATCCAATGAGAAAAGTCCAGCAAGTAGTTTGAAATGAGAACATATTTGCAGGTAGATTTAGGAGGCAGAAAGTCACCTAATTTTCTTTCTTTTCGACTATTCTTTCTCAATACATTTCTTATTCTCTGCCAACCTGTTAAGTGTTTATGCCTTTTGAGTCCTTTCTATCTTTTCTTCTTACTTGGTACCTAGCACGACTCTGTAGCCACTCCCATTGTGCAGATCCATCAGTTTTCTCTTCTGAGCTTCTAACATGGGACATTACCATTTGGACATTTCATAGGGACATCGAACTACCATAATACTTTTGTAAGGATATCAAATTCAGCATACTGACAAAAAAGATTTCCCTATCCCTCTATACCTCTCCAGCTCAAGCTTGCTACTTCCTCATATGCCTTGTCAACTTGGTCACCCAAGCCAGGAACCTGAGAGTCATCCTCAATTCTCCTTTTTGCATTCTCTCCAATTATTGTACTTAACTTTCCTTTCATTCTCTGTGGCTGTGTTCAAAGTGACTCACACAACCTACATAGCAGCAGTCACACTGTGGTTTATGGTTAGTTCATTCCTGTCTGCTACTTCGATTGTTTTCCTTTCTCAAGATTGTTACTTCTTTAAGAGCAGAGGCCATATCATATTCATAGTGGGCCCAGCCCCTCGTGTCCAGCACATATTAGATGATCAATAAAGATTTGTTAGACACATGTAGAGCACAGACGTACGGACACCAAGAGGGGAAAGTGGAGTGAAGTGGGGTGGTGGGGTGATGAATCGGGAGATTGGGATTGACATATATACACTAATATGTGTAAAATAGATAACTAATAAGAACCTGCTGTATAAAAAATAAATTAATTAAATTTTAAGAAAAGATAAAGCTACTTTACCTTAAAGGAAAAAAAAAAAAAAAAGGTTTGTTGAACCAAGCCCACATGGAAGGAACTAATTACAAGTGGAAAAGGAGAGTTATAGGGGGAAGGTGTTTGAAATATCCACTCTGGATGGATTAATAGTGGATCTGGTCAGAAAATGTTGGTCCGGGATCGTGTGTGTGTGTGTGTGTGTGTGTGTGTGTGTGTGTGTGTGTGTGTGAGATGCACACGCATACATGTGCACACACACACATGCACGTGTGTTGGTGGGTGTTTGTCTGTTTCCCCCAACGATACTGCAGCCCAAGAGCTGGAGAGGGGTAGCGGATGGTGGGTGTGAGTCAGAGTTTCACAGTGGCCTGGCTGATAATTAAGAGGTCAAAGTGTCTGGGATATAGTATCTCGGGAGTTGAATGTGGCAGGAAGGACATGGACAAGGCAAAGCTGGAGGAGTTCAGGGTCAGGTTGAGAAGAGAGTGTATCACACTAGGAGTGGAGAAATGGGAGAGGATCATCCTTCCCCTTTGTCCTGGAGAAGGAATCATGGTCTTTTTCCATAGAGGCCAAGGCAAGAGGGACATCACAGACACTAGGTGTCAGGATGTTGAAATTTTCATGGATTCTCCAGTTAGCTGGGCCAAGAGCGGCCTCTGCCTTAGGCAGTAAGAGAACAGCACTGGCTGATTTGTGGGGTGGGGCCTCTAACAACAGGGTGGGAAAAGCTTTGCTACCTTTCTGAGCTAGAACTTACAGAGTAATAATCAAACCCAGTAGACTGCCAGCCCCGTGGTCTAGCACAAAGAAGCCAGCTTATCTTTGGTGAACAGTCATCGCCAACACCCTGCCTGATAGAGAGCCGCACGCAGTGAGTCACAGGCTCTAGCTGAGCTGTTTCCCAGAGGCTCCTCCTCGTGAGTCTGTAGATGAGGACCGACTCCTCAGATGCAAAGTCCCGAACCAAAATAATGAAATTGTCAGCAGTGTTCACAGACCAGAGAATTAGAGGAAGACACTACAGTTGCAAAATGAGATTTGGCTCAGCAAAGAAAACAGAATTGTCTATCCTTGGGTCTAAGTAGAGTGCTGAACCAACATCGTCAGAGATTCTTTTTCGAAATAAATCATACACTAGTTTTACAAGGTGATGAGGCTATAATAATGCTGAATTGAGGTGTGTACAAAGCAACGATTGTCTAGAAAACCTCAGCAAGGTCTTCATGGCCCATCAGAATGCCTCTCCCTCCTACTGACTAAGGTCTGAAATCCTTGAGCTGAAGGTTCCCTTGGCTGATACATGCATATTCCTGGGAGGGTGGCATGCTAATCTCTTATCAGTTATTTACATCACAACATGACACCACAGATACACCAAGCATGCTCCACCTCAGAGTCCTTGTACTCTCTGTTCCTTTTCCTGAGAAGGTTCTGCTCCAGACATGTACCAGGTTTCCTCACTCTTCACTTTTTTCCCCTCAAATATTACCTTATCAGTGAGATCTTCTCTGACCACCCATATAAAAATTATAATTGTTCCCACCCCCAGGGCTCCCCATCGCCCTTTCCCACTTCATTTTTCTTCTTGGCACATCACAATTTAAAAGACTGTGCATTTACTTATTATCTGTCACCATTCATTAGAATGTAAACTTCATGAGGGCTGGTGTTTTTCTCTATGAATTGCTATGTATTCAGCACCTAAACAGTGCCTGATCCATTGTAGGTCTTCATTATATACTAGTGGAACATGTGAATGAAAGAATAGTGAATATATTGGGTTGGCCAAAAAGTGCCTTTGGTTTTTTAGTAAAAATAAAACACGTTTTTCATTTTCACCAAGAACTTTATTGAACAACGTATTCACCCTTCTGCCATTTTTCAGGCAACTTCATAATTCCATCTTCCCAAAACTTTTTATCTTTTTGAGCAAAGAACTGTTCCAGGTGCCTTTTACAGTCTTCTAGGGAATTGAAATTTTTTCCATTAAGAGAATTTTGTAAAGACTGAAATAAATGGAAATCCGAAGGTGCAATGTCTGGTGAATATGGCGGATGAATCAGAACTTCCCAGCCAAGCTGTAACAGTTTTTGCCTGGTCATCAAAGAAGCATGTGGTCTTGAGTTATTCTGAAGGAAGATTATGCATTTTCTGTTGACTAATTCTAGACGCTTTTCATTGAGTGCTGCTTTCAATTGGTGTAAGTGGGAGCAGTACTTGTTGGAACTAATCGTTTGCTTTTCTGGAAGGAGCTCATAATAGAGGACTCCTTTCCAATCCCACCGTACACACAACATCACCTTCTTTGGATGAAGACCGGCCTTTGGTGTGGTTAGTGGTGGTTTATTTTACTTGCCCCACCATCTCTTCTGTTCCACGTTATTGTACAGTATCCACTTTTCATCGCCCGTCACAGATTGTTTTAAAAATGGAACGTCTTCATCAAGTTTAAGTAGAGAATCACATGTGGAAGTATGGTCAAGAAGGTTTTTTCGCTTAACTTATATGGCACCCAAACGTCAAAGCGATGAACATAACGAAGCTGGTGCAAATGATTTTCAGTGCTTGATTCGGATATTTTGAGTATGTCGGCTATCTCCCGCGTGGTATAACGTTGATTTTCTCAATTAATATCTTGATTTGATCACTATCAACTTCAACTGGTCTACCCAACCGTAGAGCATCATCCAGTGAGAAATCTCCAGCTCAAAACTTCACAAACCACTTTTGACACATTCGATCAGTCACAGCACCTTCTCCATATACTGCACAAATCTTTTGCGTTTTTGATTGCGTTTTTATCTTTCTTGAAATAATAAAGCATAATATGCCAAAAATGTTGCTTTTTTTCTTCCACCTTCAATAATGAAATGGCTACACAAAAATTCACCAATTTTGATGTCTTTTTAAATTTTTTATTTTAATTTTTTAATTAATTATTTATTTATTTATTTTGCTGTACGCGGGCCTCTCACTGTTGTGGCCTCTCCCGTTGCGGAGCACAGGCTCTGGACGCGCAGGCTCAGCGGCCATGGCTCACGGGCCCAGCCGCTCCGCGGCACGTGGGATCCTCCCGGACTGGGGCATGAACCCGTGTCCCCTGCATCAGCAGGCAGACTCTCAACCACTGCGCCACCAGGGAAGCCCCTTTTTTTAATTTTTTTAACGTCTTTATTGGAGTATAATTGCTTCACAATGGTGTGTTAGTTTCTGCCGTATAACAAAGTGAATCAAAAAATATGGAACGCTTCACGAATTTGCGTGTCATCCTTGCGCAGGGGCCATGCTAATCTTCTCTGTATTGTTACAATTTTAGTATATATGCTGCCAAAGCGAGCACAAGTGTTTTTTTAAATGCACGCTGATATGACAGCTGTCACACACAATCTAACAAAATTGTTTCAATGAAGTTAAAGACAACTAAGTGCTACTAGAGCCATCTTAGGGAAAAAAACCGAGCAAACCTTTTGGCCAACCCAATATTTTCAAGGTTATTTTGGAGGATAGGTGTGTGTGTGTGTAAAATGAGGGTAAAGGGGAAAAGAGAAGAGAGCATTATATTCCTGGAAGGACATGAGTAAATGTCACCAAACTGAGGTGTGGGTGTGCTGGGAGGCCTGCTTCACTGTGGGCAAAATCCCCCTACCTCACAATTTTATCACAGGTGGGCCTGCCAAGGCTTCCCGAACAGTATAAAGTTTGAGGCGTTTAGAGGCCAGTGGAGAACATTTCTGTGTTCTTTCTCCTTTTCAAGACGCCCTTCCTTACAGGGGGAGCAAAGTGCGAAACCAGAAACCATAAACAATATGGAAAATCCCTTTTCCCTCTGGAGGTGAACAAAGTTAGCATTCATTACAGTGTTGATTTTATCTCTCCACCTACGTTTTCTGAAAAAAATTTCAGAATAAATCTCTAGCTTTGATTTCACCCTAGGGTTTGTTTATAGGAATTCTTGGAAAGATAAGGGAAGTAGCAGTGGCTGGGGAAGAGAGGAGGAGAGTTTGGTTGCTAATAGCAGCCCTGGACTGTGTGACAGGACTTGTAGGGCTTACGGGCAGCACAAGAGTGTTTACCGAGAGTGTCAGACAGAAACCATCATGCTGACCCAAATGTGACTAATGAGCCTAGGGAGATCCACCAGAAAACCCCTCAGAAGACAGAAAAGAATACCGGTTTCTCGGCGGTTACTTCATTCATTTGCACGTAGACAAGTGACATTCTTGCATATCAGGAAAAAGTGATATAGAAGCGATGCAATGGTTTTGGAGAGCAAAGGTGGAAGTAAAATACTGGCTTTAAAGACCTTTTCAAAATGATCTGACTGATGATTATAAATACTGTAGTAGAGAGAAGCAAAATTTCAAAATAAATAACAATTTCCATGTTAAAGAAAAAACAAGGATTCAAAGAAATTAACTGATTTTAATTTACTTTCAAAACTAACGTTGTTGGTGGTTTTTAAAAAACTTTTGTACCATGCAAGTCGATGCAGTAGCTTATTAATTATCAAGTTCTGAAATTTGTGATTGATTTACTTGTTAAAATCATTAGAGCACATTTAAAGTTATTCCTTAATGATGTTACTTACTTGCATTTTTGACATCCCCCTTGGGTGGAGAAAGGGTTGATTCCAGCGGGGGAGGCAAATGGAGCCTGAGGGTGAGCTTGTCCATGGGAGGGTGTGAGCTTGTGAATGTCGTTTGTCACACGTACTACACAGAAGAAATATTGGGAACTACTACCCTGCTGAGCAAAAGTTATGATATTGTTATTCTTGAATCCCAAATTTGACATTACAAATGCAAATTACTTCTATAACTTTACTTTTATAGTATAAGCAATTGAAAATCTTTTAATATGATAAATAATAATTTAATTAACTCAGTTACATCTGTACACACCCAGGAAATAGGAGAGTTGAAGCAGTCTTTCAGATATCATAAGAAAGAAAATCAAAATGTCCCTGGTAGGGTTTCCCTGGTGGAGCAGTGGTTGAGAGTCCGCCTGCCGATGCAGGGGACATGGGTTCGTGCCCCGGTCCGGGAGGATCCCACATGCCGCGGAGTGGCTGGGCCCGTGAGCCATGGCCTCTGAGCCTGCGCGTCAGGAGCCTGTGCTCCACAACGGGAAAGGCCACAACAGTGAGAGGCCCGCGTACCGCAAAAAAAAAAAAAAAAAAAAAAAAAAAGTCCCAGGTATGTGAGCATTTCAGGAAAGTGTTCTTAAATCCGTTTTGCTTGAACTGTACTTTTTTTTTTTTTTTTTTTTGCGGTGGACCTAGTTTGAGTTTCATCACCTCCTCTAGTTCCCATTTAGAAATTTTATTAGACAGAAATATGTTCAAACATTATCAAACGAGTTAAGCAAAACTGTGATACAAAAAAGGCAGTGGGAAAAAAATTGCTCCTGATACTTTAGTTTTAACGATCACAGTAACCCTTACCAGCTGGTCTGAGGACATTTGTGGTTAAAGATTTTTTTTAAATCATAGTGTTTATTATGAACATTACTATATGCCTTGAAAGCAGACCTCTTATTTTACAAGGAAATTGTCTGCTAATTTGCTATAACATTTTTTTAGGTGGACCTCTCTTAACTTCTACTGAAACAATGTCTGAATGATTCATACCTTTGGAGAGAGTCACACCCATTTCACGCAGACTCAGCTACAATAAAGGTAAGTCAGCCAACAAAGACTTCTTGTGACTAACTCTCCTGTGGGTATGAAAGAAGAAGAGAGTGTATCCTTGTACTTCTTGCTTAACTTTAGGATTAGAACATTCATCTGAAGTAATCAGTAAATTTATGACAACAAGTTAAGCAGAGCAGTATTACAGGGAAAACTTGTTGAACAAAGAAAAATCCATGTGAAGGGTCATATGGAAGAATTGTTTTATGGTTCATAAAAGTGCCATTGTGAGTTTCCATTGTTTGGACCTTGGAATTTTCAATAATAGGAATCTCAAGTCCGTAGAGTATGGTTTATTGTCCTTTATAACTCGGATTTTCACTTTAGAAGTATGAATAAGCCATCTAAAACCAAAAATTTTGTTTAAATCAGAGGACAAGTTTTATTCTAGGCTTCAGGAATAAAAAGATGATGGAATTTCTATGGAACATTTTATTTACTTTTATTTCTTAGAGACTAGATGCATTAGGTCAATTGGTCAGAATGTGAAACCTGAATCTCAGGTGTGATCCGTGGTCCTATATGGACAGATAGGTGCCACATATGTGATTTGACAGGAAAGTGTCCGTGCACTAAACACTCCACCTCCTGACCTATGACCTAATGATAATGAAATTTCACTTTGTTTTTTGAGACTGCAGATATTTGAGTATTAAAGGTGTATACTCCAAGGAGGAGAATAAGTCATTTTCTGTGATTTATACTTTGCTGTGAATTAATTTATCAATTAAAAAACTTATCAACTAGTTATGGTCAGATTTTTAAAGGAAGTAGGAAGTAGTGATTATGAAAACATTAAGCGTATCCTATTCTAGAAATAAGGTAATAAAATATGCAAAGGTAAAGACAATTTAACTTCCTTCTATTTTATGTTGGATCCACTAGCTTTTGTAAATAAAACTTCTTTTCACTTGGCACCATAAATCCTATAGAAACTGGATGTAAATTGTGGTCATTTTCTTTGTACAGTAATTAATGTTCTACTAGCATTCCCTAACATGCGTATCCTACTGGAGGTTGGGTCAGTAGCATCATTCCTTTTATGCTAATTTGGAAGTAACTATTTTTTTTGCCCAGAGCCACCTAGCTGCCCTATTTTACTTGGTGGAAATGACATAGTTAGAACTCTTAGGGTAAGAAAGCCTCCCATTCTGTCCTTTTCCAAGGGAGCTCAACTGAAATATTGCAGTCAGCTGGTCAAATTCTCATTACTTGTTTGGCTACAAGTCACAATTTGATTTGAATGAATTCATCTCTATTTGCTTGTGTATTCAGAGGAATTTCCAGTGCAGAGTAGAGTAGACAGGACAAGTTCTGTGGTTAGGCAAAAGATTAGTGAAAAAGAAATATTACAGTGACAGTTTGGAATCACAAGAATAGAATTGGCCTAGTTAATTCCTAACTCTACCTTTGATGGACAAGTTACTTTTCTTTTTAAAATTTATTTATTTATTCATTTATTTTTGACTGCATTGGGTCTTTGTTGCTGCACGCGGGCTTTCTCTAGTTGCGGCGAGCACGGGCTACTCTTCGTTGCGGTGCACGGACTTCTCATTGCAGTGGCTTCTCTGTTGTGGAGCACGGGCCCTAGGGCGCACAGGCTTCAATAGTTGTGGCTCACAGGCTCTAGAGCACAGGCTCAGTAGTTGTGGCGCACGGGCTTAGTTGCTCCGCGGCATGTGGGATCTTCCCGGACCAGGGCTCAAACCTGTGTCCCCTGCATTGACAGGCGGATTCCTAACCACTGCACCACCAGGGAAGCCCTGGACAAATTACTTTTCAGCCTGTTTGAGCATCTGTAAAACAGGACTTAGGATCGGATAATATAGATGTTTTGAGTTTGTATGGTTTCAGTAGTTTTGTATGTCACCACTCAACTTTTTGAGTTCATTTTAAAGATTGAAAAAATAGTAATAATTATTTTTATTTCAAATCTTTATGAGTGCTGTGTCCCAAGTGCATTCTTGTAACTTCTTTACAGAAACCTCATGAGGTAGGGAATGTTATTATCTCTATAACAATAATCCAGAGAGGTGCAAAGAGGTAAGTAACTTGCCAAAGACACACAACTAGTAAATGGTGAAGCTGGGATTTGAACTCAAGTACTTTGTCTCCAAAGCCTGAACTCTTAACCATTAATTTAAAACACACAGTTGAAAAACAAAACAAAACAAAAATTTCAAGTTTATCTTTTGTTAGTCATTAAAATATAATACACAGTTATTTTTTATTTTGTTTTGTTTTTTTGTTTTGTTTTGTTTTTTGCGGTACGCGGGCCTCTCACTGTTGTGGCCTTTCCCGTTGTGGAGCACAGGCTCCGGACGTGCAGGCTCAGCGGCCATGGCTCATGGGCCCAGCTGCTCCGCGGCATGTGGGATCCTCCCGGACCGGGGCACGAACCCGTATCCCCTGCATCGGCAGGCGGACTCTCAATCACTGTGCCACCAGGGAAGCCCAATATACAGTTATTTTTGATTGACTAACAGATGGAATGAAATTTAAAAATTTTCTCTTAGGTCCTCCAGTAGTAAGTTTTCATTTTATGCAAACTAGCAGGTTTTCTTTGCCTGACAGCTCACAGTTTCCTATCAAAATATTCAATAACACCTCCTGATTTGTTCTTTCAGTGGAGACATCTTTCCCTAGCTAGAGTTGGCAAAGGTGGCAATAGCATGCATTGGCTTGTTCTGGAGGCCCTGGGAGAGTGTTGCATAGAGAAGGTCTTGGATCATCCTGACAGCATATGCCTTTGTTGTTGGTTTGCAATTCAAAAGAATATTCAAAGACCAGCACAAAGAGGACAGTTCCAGGGTCCAAGAAAATGTGTATAGAAAGAGTGGCTAGTTAGAAAATCAACTTAGATTTCAAACATTAGCAGCCATAAAATATCTTCTGAGGAAGAATCCATAGCAGATTATAACAGTTGAGAGGAAAAGGGAAGATGAAGAAAAATATTGTCAAAATTTATTAGACTAAGGGTTTACTATACATTAAATTTTTTTTGACATACAAAAAGTTGTACATAATTAATGTATGCAACTTGCTGAGTTTGGAGATAAGTATAAACCTATGAAACCATTACCACAATCTATACCATAAACCTATTTATCACCTTTAAAAGTTTCCTCCTGCCCTTCTGTTTGTTACTGTTATTTTGTGTGTGACAAGAACACCTGACATAAGACTTACCTCTTAGCAAAATTTTAAGTATACAATACAGTATTTTTAAGTATAGGCTCTATGCTATACATTAGTCTCTAGGACTTATTCGTCAGTTACAACCGAAACTTTGTACCTTTGACTAATAGCTCCATTTCTTATTTCACATGTTTTTACTAATCAAAAGTTGTGGGTGTCAGCCCTGGATGAGAATAATTAAAAGTTTGGTCAAGCAAGGCCTCTTCATTGTGTCTTACCTGAAGAAATTTAGGTGGAAAATTTAGGTGATTCTTTTCTTTTTAATCATACATCTAGAGAGTAGACTCCTTGTATTGTGTGTGTGTATATATATATATATATATATATATAAACTTTGTTTCTGCAGTACCACTGAGCATTAGTGTCTGGTCCATGGGTTGGATGATGGCAAGATACTGCTTCAGCTATACCAAGCTACATAGTTACCGGAGGCAAATATGTATGCATATGTGTGCATGTGTGTGTGTGTGTGTGTGTGTGTGTGTGTGTGTGTGTGTGTGTCTCCTCCTAGTTAGGACCATACAACCTTATTATCAATACCAGTCAGTAGGACATGGAAGCCATGACTAAGTTAATCTCACATTTTCTGTTTAAATACTCATTTTTGGCTTAGTAACAATGCCTCCTTGCAGGTGTAGAAACCATACCATTATGTCATTTAAATAAATCCAAGATTACCTGATTCTGTATTGCTTTATAATTAAGAAACTTCTTTGCAATCTTCTCTTGATTATGAAAGAATATAAATACTTTCTCTGCCTTCTAAGGAAATGAGGACGTATTCTTTCAATATCAGTGTTTGGCTTTTATCATAATTTGATGTTCTGTTTTCATACAAAATTTACTGTTGCTAATTTAATAAAAATTCAGCTCACAGAAAACATAAGGAACCATTTAAAGTTATTATTTTAAAAAAACAAAACAAAAACCCAGTTCATAGATACAGAGAACAGACTGGTGGTTGCCAGAGGTAAGGGGTTGAGAGATGGGCAAAATGGGTGAAGGGGATCAAAAGGTACAAACTTCCAGCTATAAAATACATAAGTCCTGGGGATGTAATGTACAGCAGGATCACTATAGTTAATAATACTGAACTGCATATTTGAAAGTTGCTAAAATCTTAAAAGTCCTCATTGGAAGAAAAGACATTTTTTTGTAACTATGTGTGGTGACAGATGTTAACTAGACTTATTGTAGTGATCATTTTGCAATATATATAAATATCAAATAAAAAATTTTAAATATAAAGTTATTTTTTATATCTAGACACATGTCACATAACCTCTTCTAAATAGTGGGCTGTCAAAGTAAGTCTCAGGAGTTTACCGGAAAAGCGATTCCATGACTTCCAGGTAGCTTGTTTCTGTTATTAAATGTGGAGGAGAACTGCTCACTGTGACCTGAAAAATAAACCCAAATATTTTTCAAAACAGCAACAAATCATGTATTTACATTCTTTCATCTATCCCTACCTTTTTATCTTTCTATCTCTACCTTTCAATTGTATATATGTATACATATATATGCCTACATTGTACTGCTTCTTTAATCTTTAGAATTATATCTAGATTTATAATCTTTTTATTGTATAACTTTCATTGTTTTCTTTCCAATTTTTCATGTTCTACTCAAGTCAGAGCTGAAAATAAACAGATTATTCTGAGAGAGTAATAAGTATTATTATTGCTGAATAATATAATTCAGCAATATAATAATATTATTATAATATAATAAATATTATATATTTATTATTATAAATATTTTAGAAGTATATTATAAATAATAATAATTATATATTTATTATAATAAATATATTGAAATATATTATAAATTATAATAATACAATTAGATTTGTGTCACTTGTATGACTTTGAGGAAGTTACTTTGCTCCTCTGGGTCTCTGTTTTTGTGACTGTAATCTCAGGGCTACGGTAAAAAATAAATTAGAATATAAGTTTCTTGGCCATCTGGTAGCCCTCACCAATGTCACGCTTCTTCCTGCTCTGGTAACTGCACCCTTTGCACTTTTAGACCATCACTATCTTGAGTTTTAACTACACCTGCATTGTGCTTAGATTTTTTTTTTTTTTTGCATTTGTAAAAAAAAAAAAAAAGTCCGTGTATAAAAGAAAAAGAAAGCAAAGACACCAACCTGGAATGGCCTATGTCTTGTCATGGAGGGAATTGTAGTGCACTCTGGATCAGGCAAAGCAGAAGAAAGCTCAGTGTTCTTTGTGGAAAACGTGTTGTTTCTGGCACCTGGAATTTAAATAATTGTCTTCTTTTCTCATCAGTTATCCCCCTTACATAAAAATGATCTCAGACTGTGCTGTTGAGCAAGTCTTAATCACGGATTCAGAATTACTCTTTGTAGACTCAGTAAAGGAGTTGAGAAAATACTGGATTGCTAATAACAAGAAGGAAAGATCCGTAATTTTTACTTAATTGCTAGTTGTTTCTTATTTGCTAGTTGCAGTGAAGCTAGTCAGTTGAATGTACTCCTTTACACTCTTACTTGATTTCTGAAAATTAAGATAGGAGAAACTGATCTTGCTGGTTTTATTCGTTCAACTTTCTGTGAAGAAGAGGAACTGGTGATTTTTTTGGAATTTACCTGCGTAGCTTTCATTTTCCTGAGATTGATTTGGAAGCCTGAGTTAAGCGATCCACCTTTCTTCACTCAGCATTCACTCTAATCCAGTTTCTGCTCCCCGTACCCCAGGTCCAGGTTGAATTGTCTGCATTTAAGAATGAGGAGGGTCAACCAAAGCAAGATCTGAGTTCTGAAGGGAGTTGTTTTGTGGCATCCCTTTAAAGGAAGACATAAAAATAACAGGCATTTACTGGGAGACAAACTCACCGCAGGGGCTGATGGCTGTCCCCAAGGTCATGGTACATTTTTGTCACCATGTTAGGCTGGAAACCTTACTTTCTCTTTACTTCAACTTCTCTCTGAGTCTTCATAGAATGTCAATTTTTTTGCCTGAGAGACCATTCCAAATTACCAAACAAATAATAAATGAGTTAAATCATCCAGTTAATAAGCCTGCCCTGACCTCGTCCAGCACCTTATCCAGCACCATTTCTACCCAAAGAAGAGATCCTGAGTCCCCCAGTACTTCCTTCCTGCCTGGGAGGACGCAGAAAAAGTATCAGCTAGAAAAACAATGTAGAATACTGATAAAAATGCATGTGCAATCTCTTTTTTACATCATATTTCTTAACAGTTATTAACTGCAGAGAGTAGTTCAGCTTTTGCTAAATGGTTAAGGAAGTACTCATAAATTTGTTGCAAAACAGTTTTATTATAACAATGTTTGACTGTTAAAGTTTTAGTATATACTGTTTAAAAATTATAATACATTAAGTCAAAAGACAGTTTTTAAAAAGTTTTTCTGTTGAAAACAATTTTTATTTTTAGTGAAAAAATACAGATACATTTTTGCTTTGAATTTCATTTACATGGCAAATCAATTTTAGGTCCTCCTAGACAAGATTGATCTATTTTTATTTTAAAACTCCTTTAATTTCAATTTTTCCCTTATTAGTCTTTACTACTATGTCATAGTTTCCTCTGCAGTTTGACAACGAAGCAAAATTCTCATTTCATAAGTTGGATTTTAAGAGGCAATGTTAAAATACTTTGAGGATCCTGAAAACACATTTGAACTTGGAACAAGGGTTATTCTGATTATTAATTTAATTCTCATGCATAAACAAGAGTCACAAGTCAACTCTGTGTTCTAGACCTCAGAGCAAGACCCCTCTATTGAGAAGAGGCCCCAGTGGTAACAGCAAGGTGACTTCCTCAGGACCTGGCAGGCTGCTCCAAAGGGTCTAGCTCCCCTCACTTCAAGATGGGCACCCTGCAGGCCTTGTTGCCACAGCCGCCTAGTCTTGGAAGAACAGATTGTCTGTGCCTCTCGGGCTGTCTTAGCACATGCCTTCCTGGTGGTCATGGCACCAGGAAGAGGGAAGAATGCTAGATGTAAGGACGTTTAGGGGGTTTCTTCCCCCCCAGGAACCCTCAGGACTGTACACTTCTGGGTTAAAAAAAAAAAAAACAACACTTTATTACTTTGCATTCCATCTAAAAAACAAATATAGGTTTTGAATATGGCAAAAGCCAGAAAGGATTATTTTATATACAATTAGAGATAATAGAGCATAGAGCCAGACGATGACCTTGTATAGACTTAGTTAAGGACAAAAAAGTTGATAAGAGGTAGGGTGCTCTCTATGGGCTAAAGGCTGAAGACCTTGAATGATCAGAAATGATTTGAAGAACTGCGTTGCCATCAGGGTAATGCCCCTGAAATGACATATTTTAAGCCCTCGCTTACCTAACATTGTTACGCTCAAGAATTAAATTGCGGTAGCAGCTTAATTTAAAAGGAGTGAGACTTAATAAAATAGAGTTACTGATAATTCCTTTCTGTATCGCTTTTTGACCAGAAACACTGTGTATAATACACATTCACAAATTTCACTATGTGTTATTCTAGTCAGAGGCCTCTTTTGCTTATGAGAAAAGCCATGTTTTGTGTTCCCATGAAGTCTGTAGACACAGTTAACAAGATAAACATCACTATAAGTGATATGTAAGTTACAGCTACCTACTGACATTTAAAAAATAAAGAGTAATTTTCAAAGACTATTAACACAGGATTACTGTTACTGAGAAGTGTGTAGGGAGGAGCTTAATGTAAAATATTTTCTTTAGGTAGATCCTTTCAAGGTGATTTAATAAAACACAAAATATTTATACCATATTAAACTTTCCTAAGTTTTCTATGATACTTCTATTTCAAAATTGTCTTATTGTGAGAATATAAGGAATATAGATGCAGCGAGTTTAATGCATAAACCAATACCATTAGCTTGAGCAAAAGATGTACACAGGGTCTCCCAGCACCAAGAAGATAGCAAAAATTCAACTGCAACTACCTCCTTTTTTCCAAGCAGCTCAAAATACTTTAGCAAAGACCTTATGACCATATCATTATTAATGATATAAGAAAAGGTGAAAGATTCAACAACTGGGGCTCTTGACTCCAAGCACTTAATCCACTAAAACACATGGCATTTGAAGTTTAAAAATTATTAGGAAAATTTCCCACTGAATATGATCTCAAGATTTCTTTTGTAAAACATTAAGATTTACTAGGACTTGAATAGTATTTGAGAAGTAAGAGTGACAACACATCCAGTTTGGGGATATAAACTAGACAATTTAGACTGTAATCATGATCAGTTTATAAGAGTAGCAAATAAGTGCCAAATCAGACCAATACTGTGAGATTTGCTATGCTATTTTGAATAATTTGGTTCAAATATCCATATTTGGCCAGTATATAATTCCAGTTCATTCTGGTCACATCAGAAGGGAACAAGGATCTTCTGTACAGATTTTACGACCTGACCCTTGTAGCTCTGCCAGACCATGTAGGTGGCCAGGAACACTGGAAATGGGACAAATCACTCTTTCCGTCACTATTACATTTTATGTGAGAAGTGGATCAAAGACTGCAGTGGAAGGCTGCACGTAGGAACCAGCAGCTGAGCTAGTCTCCATTACCAAATAGCTACCATGCTGCAAAGGGTCAAGGATGGAAATGGCTGGCTGGAGGACAGAGCCAGAAGCAGACACAGCAGACGCTCCCTGGCTGCCTGGCAAAATCTGGTACCTAACAGATTCTGACTGCTGGACTTGTACGGATTGGCCACGGGATTCAATCCCAGAGCCACTCTCTTTGGTGGGTGGCTGAGAGTTTTTGGCTTCATCATCCATCCCAAGGCTTATCTCTGCAAGTTTTTTAAATTTGGAACTGAGTGAGTCCAAGCAGCTGTCATCAAACTCATCAGCAATAAAACTGCAACAACCCAGGGAGCCGACGGGAGAACCAGGGGCACCTTTTCCTTCGTTATCATAGATCAGCAAGCAATCGTTTGCTTCCTGGCCATCGTCTTCCTCGGCACAGGCAAATGCTTTCTAAAGGTGGAGAAAAGTGGAAAAAAATGAATCGTAAGAGACACTCAGTGGAAGAATGTAATATTATACCATTCTTAGAACTCAAGGTTTGATCAAGAATGCGTGATTTAGGTAATCCATAGGAGGGCATCCTCTGTATCAGCAGTCTTGTGAGAGCCTGACCCGTAAATAGGGCCTATGCCACACCTCGGAATATTCCAAGAATCCTCATCCTAAACAAACCCTTCCTGCCAGTCTCTCCTCACACACAGTGTCAGCCTTCATCTGCTCTACCAGGCTAGATGCCAGCACTTGCCATTTCTGATACCGAAACTGTAGGTGAGATCCGTTCTAAAGATGCACCAACCAAGAGGCAAGCAACCTGCCTCCCAAAGTCCTCTCTGTTCTTGCACCCTTGTCCCATTTTGATTCTGTGCTTCCCGACACTTCACCTAATCTTGGACCACAGCCCTCGTTCCCCCTTTTATGTTTGGGTCATTAATTCAATGGTTCTTCAACATTTTTGGACATGGACTCCTTGACAATGTGAAGAATACTCCAACCCTCTCAGAAAAATGTTCGCAGATGTATTCTGACATACTTCATGGTATTGGAAATAGAAAATAAGCTGCTTTGTATTCCTAAAGAGGATGCTGCTGATCTGAAATGCAAAAGGTTTTGCTTTCTGTTGTTATTCCAGTTGGAGGAATGAGGAGCCATATTCTCTCATCTTATGTCTACCGGCCCCTCCTCCCTTTTGACCAGTAGCCGGATTTTGGCAGCCATCTTAGGTTATCTGTATTATTTTACAAGGAGCCTCTACTTTTTTTGCTTGTATTTCACCAAGCTGCAAACAAACGAACTGTAAAACTGAAGTAGAGTCAAGTAGAAAGATCTCTAATGTAAACAAGATAACAAAGCCACAAAGTTTTCCACCAAATTACCTGAGAAAAGTAGGAGTCTAGGAAGTTCATGTTTATTGCCCCTTCACCATAGTCCATGTTGGTTCCTTCCATGGAATGCCTTGTTCTCATCGTTCCGGACCGTCCTGCGGAACAGTTGCTAAGTCCAGCGGCTGCTCCGAATGCTGCAGCGGCTCCAGATCCTGCAGCTGCTCCAAGCCTGGTGGTCACTTCCATTCCCGAAGCTCCTTCCATCACCGTCCCTCCAGTGCATGTATTTGTAAAAACTTCTAAAAACAGGAGAAAATTCGATAACATCTCATGCTGTGATTTGTTTTGTTTTGTTGTGTTTTCCTGGTCTTTGATATCCGTGAGCAGTTGCCAAGTAAAGCAAGTATGTGGGAGAAAATGCAATTTTATGACTCGAGGTGATAAGAACATCCCGCAGTCTGTTATGTGAGAGTAACAGAGGAGGTGAGGACGTAACAGAGGATATTAGCAGATGAAATAGCTCTGAAAACATGCTAACTGAAAAAATATACAAAGGAAATAGATTTTCAGTGACAACGGCCAGAAATGAAAAAGTAAAAACAGAATATTCAGCACACAGCAATGGAAAGCTTCTAATGTAATGCTTGTTTGTTTTCAGGAAAAAAAGAAATTATAATTAAGCTGTCATATTGGCTCAATATGGAAACCAAAGAGGAAACATACATAATGTAATCATGCAAATTAGCAGATGCTAATTTGGTGTCTTGGTGCTTAATGAAAATTTAATAAGCTGTGACTATTTTGCTTGTTACTTTTACATTGCATTTTCATGGAAAGCTATTTTTTCTAGAGAATTCTGAATATAGTTTTTGCTATGTAATTATAATGGGAGAAGCAGGTAAGGATTAAGGATTAAGGTAGCTGATAAAGACAGTTACCTTTTTGGGGGAGATCTTATGCGGACTTTTCAGGCTGGACATTTAAAAACAATCTATTGCTAAGCATGGAATTAAGAAAAAATTGAATATTAGGCATTAGGTCTTATGGTTCTAGTTTACACCTTAGTTGTAGCGTTGAGATAAGATGAATAAAATAGTCATTTGGTAAACCAAAGAAATAAATAATTTCACCTATATGACAAATAAGCGATCCTTGTCCCATTATGATTAAATATAAGAATTGGTAATTGAACTCAAATCAGGATCCTGTTAGCTCTGGGGAAGGAATAAGGGCAACAAGACCTAGGATGTGCACACATGAGGCTTTAACTGCAAATATTACTATTGTTGATAGGCAAAGTTGGGTGGTGAGTGCATAGTGTTTGTTATATTTTCCTTTACATTTTTCTATATGTGTGAAATCTTTGCTAATTAAAAAATTAATAATTGACTCCCTGAGAGTTCTACTTCAGTTTATTAAAGTTTGGAAAAGTATAACAAATCTTCAGCTAGTAAAAAATGGTGACATCAGTGGACAATGAACTTATTGAAGCCAGAGCTAGGTCACAGAATTGACTGATATACTAACAGTAAACCATTTCATTGAAACCCTATTTCAGGGGTAACATCTCTCAGTATGTGCACAAATATGCAAATTATTAAGAAAAGAATTTAGAACATTTCTTATCTTTCAACATCTCTTATTTAACCCATTATTGCTTTCAAAAATAAATTTTATGTTCACTTACCAGAATTTTCCATGTAATCAACTCGATTGGCAGTTATAGGTGGCACATAGATATTTGCGATTTCCTACAAACCACATGCAAAAAATAAATACATTTAAAAATTACCCAGATTTCACCAATATAAGTAAGATATGCAAATGGAGACATTACAAGAATTCCAAATTCTTCCAGGAGTAACCATTTTTATGATTTGACATCTGAAGAGCTAAGATCCTAAAAGGCTCCATTCATTTTAGTACTGACTCTCATGGGTCCTTGAGGGTCAGGAGTATCATTTTTATACCCCATTACCTCTTTATCTATATGAATATAAATCGAATTTTGTTCTGTATGATTGAAATAAATGTTTTACAAAGTGTATCCTCACCTTGTCTTCAGGTTGGGCTCCTTCGATTCCCCACGGACGAATTGCTCCTTCTGAACCATCAGGCACTGGCATGAATCCACCCGACACTCCCCCGATAGGACCGGTCCCAAAGTAACAGGTCAACAGCAGAAGGGGGGCCACTAGTATATAGGAAAACAAAATATCAGAACATTTGAATCACTTGGAAACAATTTGACATGGCAATTGCCAGAAACATTACAAAGAAAATACAATATTTTGTAACGCTTATGGATAATCTAATAGAAAGCAAAATTCGTTTCTACAAAATAAAATTTAGTAAATTAAGCATACTAAAATTTCACATGATTATGAAACTGAAGGAGACAGATCAGATTATTCTTGAGACACGTATATTGTTTTCTTAAAATAGGCACTGTTCGATGAATGATAAAGGTGGCCATTCAGTTCCTCAATCATTTTCCGTAATATATATTTTTTTATTATTGCATTTATTTGTACATGTTGAGGCTATGTATATGGTGTCAAGGGAATACACACCTGAAGAGTCAAGATTTTAGGTGGGCATTATAGTGATTTGGTAATCTGGTCTCCAATGATCTCTTAGAGAATAGCCATTAACTTGCAAACTCCCTCAGCAACTAGAGTGATGATCTAATATCATTGCACTTTTAATTGTGACTTAGGAATTCGTAGCTTGGAGGGGCCTTCCTGCCTGGGTAATTACCATTCTTTCTGTGTGTATCAGTCACATCTTAGCAATAAAGATTAACATCATTCTCAGGCTAATGGGCCAAGAGAGAAAGGAGGCACTTCTCAGTCTAGGTAGTCAGTGACCCCACCTCCACCTTTGGCCTGCGGAGGCCACCTGAATCCTAATGTTTGAATTCTGTTCACTTACTGGCAGATTAGTGAGAGATTTAAGAGTATATAGCCTCTGGAGTCAGACTTCTAGGGTTTGAGTTTTGGTTCCACCATTCACCAGCTGGACAAATTATGTCGTCTTTTCTTGCCTCCATTAACTGATCCAAAGAATGGGAGAATATATAGTATCTACCTCATAGATTGTTGTGAGGATTAAATGAGTTAATATAGATAAAGGATGGTAGTGAGTGCCATGAGGACTTGCCAGTATTGTTTGGATGGGCTACATCAGTTGTACAAATTAGGTCAGTTTTATATATTTTATATACACATAAATGAAAAAAATTAGGCCAAGTATATAAAATAAAATAAGTTGGACATAATACATTTTCTCAAAATTTAACATAATGTTCATATAAGTGATACTTCTAAAGGTTTTCTTTGCTTATTGCCATTCTTAATTCTATGACTTTGTTAAATGTGTGGGAAGGGTCAAATATTATAAATGGACAAATTAGTTTTGAAAAGTAATGAATATATATCTGTATGGTCAGTATTTTTAGGTGGCCATAGTAGTCTTTTAGAAATCTTGTTTATCATGTGTGTGCAATATGTATTAGGTTTTTACATATGCGTCCAGAGAAAGTTCTGTCCTGCACAAAATTCAAGATACGACATTTTGCAAATGGTGATATTTCACATGAAGCAAATGTGATTGTGGGAATAACGGAGTATATGTCCTCTGACTGTCCTGAGCCACAATCCCAAATGTACAGTAGCCTAGAGGATATATGCACACCTCAAAATTCAACATTTCAAAATCAGGCTTATCATTGCCACCCTACTTATCTGTGCTTCCTCTGATATTTTCAATTTCAGTTAATGGTTTCAGTAGCAGCCAAATTCAGTGGTGCCTATGGACTTTTGTTCCACTCTTCCTATCTATTTGTCTCCAGATCCTCTCCATGTACCCGCATCGTGCCTTGCACATCAATCCTTTCCTTTCCAGTCTTATGCCATGGCTCAAAACCTGGCCTCCATCATCCCTTGTGAACTATTACAATAACCTCCTAACTGTTCTTTCCTTTTTACTTTACAGTACACACTGTGCCAATGTTATCTTTCTAAAATACAAATATGATCGTGTTAGTCTTTTATTCAAATACTCTCAACAACCTTCCTTTCCATGTGTGTGTAAGCTCTTTCAAACTAGGCCCAAAGCGTTCTCCAGTTTCATCTCCTTCACTCTCCACAATTTCCCCTTGCTTTAACCTCCCAAGGCTGTGTGCTTCCTAAAACCTGCCAAGCATTTTCTGGCTTTGGCTCACGCTGTTACCCTTTGGAAACACCTTTCCCTCTTTTTGTACTTGCTATAGCCTACTCATTTTCCAAGGCTCAAATGGATGATTCCCCTGAGTCTGTGAAACCTCTGCAATATTCCTTAGTGTTCACTTTTATTTTATATTATATTATTATATATGTTACAGCTTTATCATGGTATATGTTTTCCATAGAGTTAGAGATGAATAAATCTACTACTACATGAAAACCAGAATCAAGTTCCCTTTCTTGGGAACTTGATTGATCTTGATTGAACTTGGTTGATTGAACTTGATTGATCTATATAAAGACTCATATATAGGTACTTGAAAAATTTTTGGTTTTGAAATTGACTAATCATGACATTGGAAAACTGAAACTCTGAGTGTCAGTTTCAGCTATTAAATGAAATGATGCATGATAACTTTAGAATAGTAAACACTTAAGGGGAAAGAGGAAGGAGAATATATGGCATGTGTAGGAGGCCACTAAATGTATGGATAGCAATTTATTTCTTTTTTTTTAAAGAGATCTGAATAAATATGGCAAATATTAATGTCTGTTAAGTCTGAGTGATGGTTATATGTTATGTGATTATATGTGTGCAAATATTAATATCTGTTAAGTCTGAGTTGTGGTTATATTTGTGCTTGTCATGGCAATTTTCTGTTCTTCTTTGTGGTTTAAAAATATCTCATAAATTAAAAAAAATTAAATTAAGAGGTTGAATAATCATTTTAACTCTAAATGTCTATGATTCTGTAATAAATCAGGGAAGTGACTGTGAATTTATCAAGGATTTCTTTTATTTACACTATAAGAATTTGCCATGAAGTTCTTTTAAATAGAGACTTGTTACATTCAAAATACTAATTGAGTCACACGATTTTAAGTGTAACTTTTTGAAACCTACCTATTAAAAAAATAAATTTTAGTTTTATTGAAAAATAATACATGTATGTAATTTCCCTCAATGTGTTCAATAAACTTAATATATTAAGTATGAGAGCCTTACAGGAGTATATTTTCAGGTAGAAAGCTATTCTGAGGAAATTCTAGATTAAGCAATAACTTCTCAGGTCTGTGATATATTTATGTGCATCGTAAAGCTCAAGGCTTATGATATCTTATATATTTTCCCTAAATTTATTTGGTCAGGGTTCTATTTTATTTTAGAATTTCATGAGCTTTGTATACAAAAAAGACATTTTAGA
The DNA here is from genome assembly GCF_949987515.2 of Delphinus delphis. Classification (NCBI taxonomy): domain Eukaryota; kingdom Metazoa; phylum Chordata; class Mammalia; order Artiodactyla; family Delphinidae; genus Delphinus; species Delphinus delphis. The sequence goes on along the minus strand of NC_082695.1, from coordinate 46,302,459 downwards.
AAGTGCCACACTCATGGATAAAGTCATTATTTTGACCATGAACATCATGGCCAGTGTGTAGACTATTCATGCTTCAATTTTTTCCTTCTTGAGTCTCTCGTGTCGTTTTCTATATGTCTAACATATACGACTTGCTTCTCTGTATTATAAATACAGATTGTTGGCAGGTGACGTGTTAGCTTTAAACATTTCTGATTTTTCCTGAAAATGCCATTTCCGATACTTCCTGAAAATACCATTTCCCCCCAGCTTTGCCTGTAAAACGACTGCGGAGATGCATTGTCCATGCAGCGGGAAGGCCTCTGCATGTGCTGACACCCAGTGCAAGCAGGATGATGCTGCGGCATACTCACACAGCAGCAGCAAAAGACCGAGGAACAGTAGGCCGATGGCGGCAGGCCCCAGCCTCCCAGGCGTCTCAACGGGCTGAGGGGTTGTGGTCGTGGACAAAGTTTTACAGATGTTATTGTTGTCACACAGACAGACTTCCAGAGTCAAGTCCTCCGGGGTCTTACACCATGTGCGCTTGTCGTCCGTGACGACCAGGGAGATTCTGTACACACCGGGAGATACCGGCTGCAGAGTTGTTAGGGTTGCAGAGGTGTCTGAAGGGAAACAACCAAACGAATCAGCAGTAGAACAAAGCGTATCTTGCTCCTTGTTCTGAAAACTATGTTTTGTTTTTTTTTTCTTTTTGGTGAACAGAACCAGAGTTGCCATAGACATCACTGTCACAAATAGTAGGGTGAGGCTTGAGCAGATACGAGGGCTTTCGGAGATCAGTGGGTGTATGGGGCTGTACTTCCTCCTGTCCTCCTGTCTGCCCCAGATGGGCCCATTATTCTCCCCCGTGAAAACTCAGTCCTATATTTTTCCTGCGGTATGCGGGCCTCTCACTGTTGTGGCCTCTCCCATTGCGGAGCACAGGCTCCGGACGCGCAGGCTCAGCGGCCATGGCTCACGGGCCCAGCCGCTCCGCAGCATGTGGGATCCTCCCGGACCAGGGCACGAACCCGCGTCCCCTGCATTGGCAGGTGGACTCTCAAACACTGCGCCACCAGGGAAGCCCCTCAGTCCTATCTTGATTTTCCCCCCAAAGAGGAGGGGAGATGGGCATCATTTAAATCCCAGACCTCCTTCTTCTGGGACTTAACCACTCTTCTGTACGTCTGCACCAACCCCTGGACCCCTGGTGTAGACATCTGAATGTAGCCCTTCCGCCTCACTCCATGCTTTGGTGCCTGACTTATCAAGACTGAGTTTCTGCTTTGGCTGCTGCTACTTCAGCTGCTCCTGTCAGTACTTGTCCCATGAGCCTAATGCCAGTTGTATGGGATTCCCTGCGGTGAAGGCCTGTTGCTTCTGTGACTCATGAGCAATGATCATTCTCCATTCTTCATTGCTATGCTATCCCTTCCTAAGTGGGCTCCAGCAGCAGCTCTCATAAGCTGTAGGGTTGTATCCCTTGAATCATTCTTGACCCCATCATGCCCCTTGACATTGTGCCCGATCCACCTAGTCCAACCACTGCTACCTTGCCTACCCTCACCCACACAGGTGTGTCTAGTGCCAGGTCCTGTCTCTCTATGATGTTCCTTTTGTAGCCTTTTCACTGGACATGTGTCTGGTAAACCCATTCGGCTACATGCACAGTTTGGAGCTAGATCCCTACACCAGGATCAGCAAGACCCCAGGAAAGAAGGCCACGGAGGACAAGATGCCTTTGGTGACTCTAGCAATGGCAGATCCCTATGACTAGGGTACCACAGAGTAAGCACATTCATGAACGGAAGCAAGATTAGTTCAGAAAAGAGCTAGAGATAAGTGAGTTCATTTACAGAGGATTTGAAGTGGCCTGCTGGTCATTATAAAATCCTAAAAGGGAGAAGATTCTTATTGTCTAATGGCTTTTTCTGTGAGACTCCTGGAAAACAGAGGAAATGTGAAATTAGCATGATAAAGGTTAAGAGAAAAGAAAGGATGGATTAGCTCTTGCCCATTGGCTAATAGGGTTTACAAATTTCAGTCCACCATGCTCTCAAGATTCCTGACTAGTGACCCACTAGTGACAACCTTGAGCAGGCTGACCCCTCCAGCGCTTCATGTCTGTTGACAGCCTGCAGACATGAAGGCTGTATTTAGAAGCCTAAACAGCTCTGCAGTAAAATAGGTGCCTGACGCTAATCTTTTTATTTTTTTGGGGTGCCGTGGAGGTACAGATAAAAATATAAAGATATCCAAAAATTGGAGTCCACATGAAAAGCAGAAAATATTAAATAGTGCTAATATTATATCATCCCTTTTCTTTCCTGAAGAGAGAAGAAATTCATGAGGCTAGGGCCTCATCTTCATTACAAAGAATTTTAAAAACTACTCTTGGAAAGGAACTGCTCCCAAATGAACTCTCTCTTAACCTTCTGGAAATATAAAGAAGCAGCAACTTTCATTTGTGGAAGCAGCTTTACAAGTAAATACTCACCATTAAGTTTTGTGATCGTCCACACTGGCACGTTTATAATTTGATTGTCCTGTGAAAATGTGTAGGGGCCAGTATAGTCATCGCCCAGTGATATAGCTGTGACAACCACGGAGGGTGATGAACTACAGGTTGTTTTCTTTTTCGGGACAATTGTTGGACACTTGTCATTAAAACCAGGTAGTCGGACAAATATGGTGCCTGTAGCAGTTTCACCTGTTTTTTCTATAAGAGTGACATTTTAGAGTTAGAGAAATGTACACAAGTTGTACAAAAAATAACTAAACCTTTAAAATTTCTCTCACATGCAGCCAGATTAGTGTATCTACTCATGAGAAATTGTATTCGTTACTCCCACAGGTAAAAGGATGTCACCCAATTTCCACACCTTGTTGAGAGCAAATTTAAATTTATCAACTTGGCAGATGTCTTGATTAGAAGCATGGCTATTAATTTAATATGCTTGGAACCAAGACCTATAAGGTGATAAATTAACTGATTACAAATGAAATCAACATAAAAATAATAGTTTTCTTAAATGTATCCTACTGCACGAGCCCAGACTGTGTGAAAGATTTTTGCTTCTAAAGCTTGAACCAAAGTATTTGGAATAAACTATGATTTATTTTTATTACCCAAAATATAAAGTTTATTGAAGAAAAATTTTTTAATGTTGACAATCAAAAACCATAAAATAAAAATCTCTCAGTGGTGGCATTATGAATTATTTCTGTTGTTTCCCTTAGTGCTTTTTTCTCTTTTCCCAGATAACATGATTTTGGGTGTTTATTCTTTTGTTTTATTTTTATGTTTGCTGATCGCCTTGAGCATAAATTAATTTTACACTTAGGGAAACACACATAGTCAGTAAATATTATTTTAAAAACATTTCAAAAGATTTTTATTGTTCAATGATATAAGTGCTTGAGGTCTCTATAAGTAACTCACTCTGTGTGTAAGTAACTCACAAAGGCACCTCACATTGGAGCTGAGCTTCCCTGATAAGCTTTCTGTCTCAATCTTTATCCACCTTCTCAAACCCAGAAATTCCTGCCCCAACAGCCAACAATAGGACCAACAAAGAATTCACTGGTCCAACAAACTCCAGTGAGAAGCTGGGATGCTCAGTCTTCTCCTGGATTTACCCACCTCAGACTTGAGACCCAGGGCCCCTAAGATAATTAACTTCATCTAATGATAAAGGTAATGTGTTAATAATCACTATCATCTATTCATCAAGAAATGCCAGTTGGAGTAACATTTCTCTAAAAATGAAATATTTTTTCTTACCATCTGTGGCCAGAACCTCAGCTGTGATTGTCTTGTTAACTATGACAGCAACATCCCGAACAGTATTTTTGACAAATTTGATTTGAGCAGTGTTTGAATCAATAGTTAGCAAACCACCGTCATTACGTCTCAAGGTGTATCTGTTTTGTAATAGAAAACAACAATAGGTTTTTTTTCCAAACATGGAATGTTACCTATTTAATGAAAATGACTCATTAATATTTATTTATACTTAGTATAAGACTATGAAATATACTTTTATAAAAGCAGCAGAAGCTTAACATATTAGCACAGACAAGCAGTATTTCATAATCCTTAAGTATATGTTAGCCTGGTTTTTCAATTTTCTGCTCTGCTCAGTAAAATAACTGTGTCCTTGTTCTTTTTTTTAATGAAGATTATTATTATTGTTTTATTTTAAAATTTCTTTTTGGCTGCATTGTGTCTTTGTTGCTGCATGGGCTTTCTCTAGTTGGGGCGAGCGGGGGCTACTCTTTGTTGCGGTGCGCGGGCTTCTCGTTGTGGTGGCTTCTCTTGTGGAGCACAGGCTCTAGGTGCGTGGGCTTCAGTAGTTGCAGCACGTGGGCTCAGTAATTGTGGCACATGGGCCCTAGGGCATGCAGAATACAATAGTTGTGGCACATGGGCTTTGTTGCTCCGTGGCATGTGGGATCTTCCCGGACCAGGGATCGAACCCATGTCCCCTGCATTGGCAGGTGGATTCTTAACCACTGCACCACCACGGAAGTCCCTGTGTCCTTGTTCTTTATACTGCAGCAGCTACTTTGCATGGTGCTCTACTATTTTAGGCATATGTGTCTTGTATGTGCTGTTCTATCTGACTGCATCACGGTCTTCTGGTGAAATTCAACTCTTTTTTAAGGCTCAACTGAAAGTCTCCATGAAACTTTTTCCTGATCTCTCTAGACAGGCTAAGTCATTCTTTTCTTAGTTTCCACTTTAACTTGTGCTTATGCTACCTTTGCTCATAGCACGCCTCTTCTTGAGTTACATGGTTCCTTGAGTTGGCTGCTTTGTATCCCTTTGTATCCTTGGCACAGAATAGTTTAGTTGTTATATTGTAATAGTTTATAAATTAAAACTAGTCAAGGTAAACAACAAGGTCCTACTGTATAGCACAGGGAATTTGTTCAATATCCTGTGATAAACCATAATGGAAAAGAATATGAAGAAGATTATATATGTATAACTGAGTTGCTTTGCTGTACAGCAGAAATTAACACAACATTGTAAATCAACTAAACTTCAATAAAATAAAAAAAATTCAAGGAATACTAAAATATTAAAATAAAATCTCACTTGACAAATAAGGCAGGTTTGCCAGTGTCTTCATCAATGGCTTGATATGATCCCACGATATAACTGATCAGGTTTTTACCGCTTATGCCTTTTTGGACAGTAAATGTCTTGGAAGCAGGACGGAATACAATTCCTTCCCTCATATTTATTACTTTGATTATGAGTGAGGTTGACTGGACTGTGTATTGAGAGATAATTGATTTGTGAAATTCAGCTTTGTTCTTGACGGCGATACCAAGTTGCAAAGTTTGTAGTTCTTCATAATCTAGAGACTAGAGTAAAAATAAAATTAAAAGGAAAGAGGCGTTACAAAAATATGATCTGGAAAGAGGACAAGAGAGTTCTATGTTACGTGCTATGAATGAATCCTTTATTTCTATACAGCAAAACGGTTTCACAGATCTTCACAATGCTGTGATGAGACTCCTTTAGAATTTGTAACTCATGAAACCTCAGTTTGGTAATGGATACTTACAAAGCAGAGTACTTCTTTTTAGACTAACAAAACATCTTTATAGTTTCTTCAGGCTGTGTGGTACAGTGGAAAGAATCACAAATCTTCTATGGTAACATGGTTTGAACCCTGCTTCTGCTACTTAATAGCTATGTGACTCAGGGCACAATTTTTACTATCTCTGATCCTCAACTTTTTGCTTCTGGTAAAAAACCCTTACCTCATCAGATTGTTGTAAGGACTGAACTAATTAAGGCCCATAATACGTTCCTGTAAATGGCAGCTACGTCCATTCACAGAATAGTTATTGGATTCCTGTGCAATAATATCCTTTCTGGCTTTAAAAATTCCCTGTTGGCAAAGATAAAGTATCCTAATAATCTTGGTTGGCAAACAGGCCTCTGCAAAACGATGAGTGGGTGGCCCACCGACTCTTCATAGAACCATTTTCAGATAGTCCTGTGTGTTACCTATTTGTTTGACTCTGTTATTGAGTGGCCCAAATCAAGGCCTGAGGTATCCCAGGATAGCTTTTTCCATTCACTAGTAAATTTTTTAAGGGTGATGGGACAAGGAAATGTTCATTTCGGTTACATTTGTGTATAACTGAAAATAATTATGGTATGAGAACCAGATTTGAGTTTTAACTTTGCAATGACTGGTTTTGTGGGCTCAAGTGTTTCCTAGTGGAGAAGAAGAGAAGGATGCTTAAATAGGTAATTATAATATAAGGGGTAATTGACAAAAGAGATTACAGAGTCTATGTGTGAAAGCGAGTGAAGACTTGTACTTGAGAAAGTCAGGAAAGGCTTCCGAGAGGTTTTCATGTGAGCAGAGTGATACAGGTTGAAGAGGAGTTATTCAGGCAGAGTGAAAGCACTTGCAAATACCAGTTACAGAAGGTGATAGGGAGATGACTGCTGAGAGGCCTTGGATGCAATTCTGAGGGGGCTGAAGGTCATCTCAAAGGCCAGCAGGAGGTCATCACCCTGGCTGCATATTAAGAGTCCCCTGAGGAGCCTTTAAGAACCGCTTGCTGCCTGGCCTTCCCTGCAGACCAACTGAACCAGTAGTTCCTAACTTGCCGCAGGCTGGGAGAAGCTGCAGGTCATTCACATGGACAATCTTGATTGAGGGCCATTTTCACAGCCAATGGAGAACAAGTAAAGTTTTTAAAGAGGAGAGGAGCTGGTCCAAATTGGCTTTAAGAAAAATGTGGTCGAAGGAGAATGAAGGGAAGTATACACAGGAGGTAGGTACGTCAATCAGGAACAGAGGGGGCAAGGCTGAGAAGAACACAGGCTGTGAGAAGGAAGACCAGGGCTAGACTTTAAGGGCGGTTTCTAGGGCAGAATTTGATGTCTGGCTCTAGGTGGTGAGAAAATGCCACGGCTGAAGGACAAGGCCCAGGTTTCTAGTTTGGGAGACTGGATGACACCAACACAGAAGACTGGGAATATCTCATTCCTAGGCATTGTTGGGAGTTTATAACAAAACCCTTGCAACTGAGGATGGCTGTAACCCACTCTGAAAAGCAGAGTAATAGCAACCACTTATGTGGCTTCCAACAATCTAGAATTCCAGGGATCTCCCTGTTAAGGCATATTATGGATCTGTCATTCTACTGGAGTCACAGAATTAAAGAGAGAAGCTCCCATATAGTCCAATGTTCTATGGCAAGGAATGTCCTGAAATAGTGGTAATATTTTTCTAGTCTATACAATACCCAGGCATAAATAGCCTTATGTTATTTCAGATGAAGGGTCTATTGTAGCCAAGCCTGTTAAATGGAAGTGTTACTCAATTATTTATTTTTTATTTTTCAGATTTAGTTTTTACATTTCCATTTTCTAGAAAAAGTCACATTGTTTTTCCCTCTGAGGACCGTAGCTAATCCATTTAAAGTAAGTTGACAAATTCACAAGCAGCTATTCCATGTATTCTTGTCTGTTCCCGAGTTTAAGTCAGGAAGTGTGTTTTACTTTCTTGCGCATAAAACAGGCACACCGATAAATATATGTATATTAGTGTGTTTGTGTTTCTATAGAAAGTGTGATAGCTTGGAAGGAAACAAATCAACATGTTAAGAGAATTTCCTTAGGTAATGGGGCTATGTGTGTCTTCAAAATTCTATCTACTTTTATGTGTTTTTTATGTTTTCTATAAAGAAGTGGTATTATTATTCATAAGTGAATAAAGTTTATTTATGACAGTTTTGGTTAAAATATAGTAATAGTTTTGGTTAATACAGAACATTTTTCCCACTGGAGGGAAATCAGACCTTACCTTAACAACCTTCAAGATGCCTTCATTAGTTGTGAGATCAGTTTGTATTTCAAACCAGTTCCCATCATTTCCAGAGGTAAAGAAATACTCTGCAAGCCAATTATCTGTGAATTCTTCATCCAAATCTATTACTTGAAATCGAAGCAAGTCAGAACTTAAAGTGTTTTCCTTGATACTTGCTGAATACTAAAAAAATAAAAAAAAAATTTTTAAAAAAGCAAAATTTAAGACTTACTGGCAGGTTTTATCTAAATGAATTATATTCATTCTGAATGGCATTAGTCATTAATTCTCTAATTATATATTGCCTCCTTGCTGGTTACTGAATTCTCATATTTTACAATAGCTTATTTTAAAAGAAAAGCGCAGAGAGCTTAAATAAAAGCCAGCAAGCAGGCAAATCCTGGATTAGGATGGCAAGGTATAACATAAAAAAAATATATAATTATTTTTCAAGGAATGAAAGGCACACCTGCAATTCTGTGAAGCTTGGGATATTATCGTTGACATCTTTCACTTTAATGCTACATTCACATTGTGCCGCAAGTCCTTCTCCATCTTTGTCTGTACCACTCACAACCAGATGATACTCGCTAACTTGCTAAATTTGGAGGAAAAATAAAGAAAAATGATTAATCTCTAGTGCCAGAGATACGAATGACAACTACTTGCTTCCCATGGGAAGGAGGTGAAAATATTCAAGTTCGTGGTTCATTCTCTAGAAGGACCACACGCACTTCATTGCCCATCATAGAGGAGGTATGTGGGGCTCTGGGTGGTTAGGTGGAAGTCTTTATGAGGCTAGTACAGGTTTTCTCTGAGCTTCTTAGGGCAGGATAGTACACTTAGAGCAAAAAGGGATAATGAGGATGGTGGGATGTTTATCGGAGGGAAACTCACTTACAGAGCTTCCCTGCTGGTCTGTTTGGAAACTCACTTGTATAAAAGTTATACAGAGTCTGATGGGGTAGCGTGCATTGATGGAGATGTGGTGGTAGGACAATGGAGCAGAGAGAGGAACGGGATTCTTTAGTATTCCGGAAGTAGGAGTAAATTTGAAAGAAGGAGAAAAAGCATGACACCAGAGAAGGCTTTACTCCAGATAGAAATTTCTCCCTCCATCTAAGAAATTTCCTTCTCCTCCATCATATGAGGGATTAACCCCAGTTCAGTCTCTGTCGTACATGCAATGCCTTCCCTTAACTCCCCCGCTTTAACTCCCACAGGTATGCTGATACTTGTTTCCTTAGGTACAGTTGATTGCGCAGGTCTCAAGTACACATCCCACCCCAGCAGAATCACACTAGGATGCAAGGAGTTTCCCTAGATTGGGCCACGTGAGTCCTGGGAACCTCTATTCCTTCCTCCTTTCATTCTCAGGTAGAAAGGAGTCACCTCTCTTAGCATTCTTACAACAGAATCCTGAGTTATTGAACGCTCCCCAGTGCCTTGCTTTACCTCTCGATCAAGTGAACTGGTCAAAGTGTGGACTTCTCCGGTGTGTCTGCTTATGAGGAACATGGGTGTGCCTGCAGGTTCCTGAGAGATAATTTTGAAGGCAATTATAGAGTTCAAGTGGTTTGGCTCATCTGCATCTGTGGCATTTAGGATCATCACCAGTGAGTCTAGGAATACAGAAGAAGTTTATTAAAGAATATGTAAAGATTGACATTATGTTCACATGAAATGTTCGGCACAATTTCAAACTGATCTTTGTCATTTAAGATCTTAAAACTAGAGGGCTTCGCTGGTGGCACAGTGGTTGGGAATATGCCTGCCAATGAAGGGGACATGGGTTCGAGCCCTGGTCTGGGAAGATCCCACCTGCTGCGGTGCAACAAAGTCCGTGCCCACAACTACTGAGCCTGCCCCTTAGAGCCCACAAGCCACAACTACTGAAGCCCGCACGCCTAGAACCCGTGCTCCGCAAGAGAGAAAGCACCGCAAGGAGAAGCCCACGCACCGCAAGCTGCTCTCCGCAACTAGAGAAAGCCCGTGTGCAGAAACAAAGACCCAGCACGGCCAAAATTAAATAAATAAATAAATAAAATAAATCTATTTAAAAAATTAAAAAAAAAATCTTAAAACTATCTGTGTGGGGCTTCCCTGGCGGCGCAGTGGTTGAGAATCTGCCTGCCAATGCAGGGGACACGGGTTCGACCCCTGGTCCAGGAAGATCCCACATGCTGCGGAGCAATTAGGCCCGTGAGCCACAACTACTGAGCCTGCGCGTCTGGAGCCTGTGCTCCGCAACTAGAGAGGCTGCGATAGTGAGAGGCCCGCGCACCGCGATGAAGAGTGGCCCCCGCTTGCTGCAACTAGAGAAAACCCTCGCACAGAAACGAAGACCCAGCACAGCCAAAAATAAATTAATTAAAAAAAAAACAAAAAAACTATCTGTGTGCTAAAAAAATATTACATGTCACTTGCAATATCTCTTACTGTCTCTGTCAATCAGGTGAGCTGCGCTGCCTTCCGTAAAAATCCTCCACTTCTCACTAAGCCTTGGTTGGTTGTGTTGAGGTTGGGACTATTTTCTCTTTATTTTTTCCCTTGCTGGTTGGACTTATAATTCTCCCTTCCCCCCCATTATCCAAGTAATGAGTGTATCTCTGTCCCTTATAATCTAAAAAAGCCCAACTGATGCATCCAGGTTGCCTAAAGCCACCTCCTTAGCTTTGTGACTAGGATAAGCTTTGACTTGATAACAATCACAACTTGGAAATATAGTACACTGGCAGTGGACAAGTAGCTCAACCACAAATATTAGAAAGGAAGACTCAGGTTATCTCGACGAATTTTTCTTCAAAACTACTGATGAAACTAGGAGGATAAATTAGCTTGTAAAAATGATGTACTATAGTGATACTTGTATCTGAAAAAAAAAATTAAAAATGGTAGTTAAGACTTACTCGAAGCACTATTTTCTTCAATTTCACCCGTAAGCACACTTTGTGAGAACACTGGAGCATTGTCATTTATATCTAAAATTTTGACTGTTATTATAAGTGGTTTCTCTACTTCTTGTCCCAGGACACTGAGAGCACGACAGGTAATCTAGAAAAGGAGGGGAAATGTTAATTAACATTCTACAAACTTTAGTTTGCCTATTATTAAAACTTGTAGAGACAAGGCCTCTCCTGGCATGTACAGTGCTTTTCTGCAAAGAGGAAAAGTATTTCCCCAGAGAGGAGACAAAGCAGGAAAAAGTGCTGACTCTGGGCGTACCAGTTGGGCAAATTGCCCCTTCCTGCAGGCTGTTACGTGTCTCCTGGCAGCATGAAGCTCTTGGCAAACAGCGTGCTGGAGTTGAGCGCTCATGCACCCTCCTGGGGTATTCCTTCAGGGGCACAACCATAAGGGGAGGCTCTTTGTTTTATTTTATTTTTTAATTTTTTGGCCATGCTGCGAGGCATGCAAGATCTTAGTTCCCCAACCAGGGATCGAACCTGCGCCCCCTGCAGAGGAAGCGCAGAGTCTTAACCGCTGGACTGCCAGGGAAGTCCAGGGGAGGCTCTTTGTAGAGGGACTAATATTGTTATTTGTCGGTGGATGGATTCATGCACTGATCTCTCTTCTAAATTAACCCCCTAAAGCCACTGTGCACCAGGGGAAGGGTGGCCGATATCGAAGACACAAACTTACTTGGAAGCTTGGGGTTACCTCACGATCAACTATGGCTGTTATGTTAATTTCTCCAGTGTATTTGTCAATAATGAAGATTCCCAAAGGGGGCTGATCCACTCCTATTCCAGAAATGTGGTAGGTAATATTCTGGGTTGCTTTGAAGTCTGAAGTAATCTGTAGCCCAAAATACCGAAAATGTTAAGGTGATCATCACTCAGGCCTATTCCTTCCCCTCCTCTCCTCCATACTCTCAAGTCAGCTATTCATTTTATTCACACTTTCTTGACACTGTGCTGTTTCCTTTTTTGCCTTGATAGATAGTAGGAGTGTGAAATAAACTCAAATTTTTGCTTCTGTTGACCACTATGGACCAATGTGTCGTTAATCATTCTGGCTTTAGAATATTTGCCCAGATTGTGGTCACCATGGTGATGTTAAAAGGTTGAGAGAAAGTCAAGGACACTTAATATTGACAAGGCTACTTCTGGATGCTCCCTTCCTTCGCAGGTAACATTAAAAAAACAAAAAAGACATTTATTTTAGTTTAAAAAGGAGGAGCTGGAGAAAAAAAGGGGAAGGGATTATATAGTAAGTGTTAATATTAGAATGCATTGCTTTTATTATTATTTTTTAAACTTTTTAATAGGGAAAACTTCAAATATATTATAAAGTTAGAAGAATATAATGAGCCTGATATATCTCATCACCCAGCTTCAACAATTCTGAATACATGGCCAATCCAATGTTGACTGTCAACCATCTTTAATTATCTTATTGCTGTGTATTGGTATGGTATGATTTCAAATCCACTTAAAAAAAAAAATCTAAGAATACAGTTGTTTTGTTCTAAGAGTGAAGTTGCTTATGTTGAGAAAGCTGTGTCAGGATGTTGTCATGGACATCCGTGGCTGTCAATAAACACTCAGTAGCTCAGCTATTGGAGAGCAATGTTGGGGGCTTATTGATACGAACATGTGGAGCAGCCATAATGGCTGGGGGACATTTAAGCTTTAAATATCAAGAGATTATGAGGACCTCTTGAGAGTGTTCAGTCTGGGCAAGGCAACTCTTTGCTGACCTAAATAGCTCTCTTGAAGACCTTGGGGCATTATTAGCTCCTGCCTGGGCAAGGCAGCTCTTTGCCTGGCAGTGGTGAAAACCACGATCTTGCTTGCCAGTACCACCGCCTCTGTTCCCTAGTAACGTGCTCTAGTGATAAGGGGCTTGTGTTTTTGCACTGGACATCAGCTTGTGGTTGACTAAACTGGCTCTCCCAAGAACCAACTTGTAGAAAAGTACAACTCAACTACATTTGTACTCTATTCCTTTAACCTCTCCCTTGCCTGGAACAATAGTGTGATTAATCTACTTGTGGTTAGGAGTACGGTATTTATTGGTTTATTGAGAGACATTATCTTATATGTTATTGGCTTGTGAAATTATTATAACTCCTGCAGTGAACCCGTGTTAAATAAATTACTGATAAAAATCTTATTCTCTGAGCATAATTTGCTGCCCCAAACAAAGCACTTTCTATATAATTTTTCTATTTGTTTGCTAGAATCTGAATCCAAAAAGGTGTAGCCATTGAAATTGATTGAAATGTCTCTTAATTATGTTTTATTACTCTAGAAGCTATAGCTCCTTCATCTTTCTCTCTTTTAAATTGTTATTACTATTATTACTGTGTTTTTTGTTTTGTTGAAGATACCAGGTTATTTGTTCTGTGGACTCTTCAGTCTGCATTTTGCTAATTGGAATTGCCATATTATTTTAATTTACATCTAGTACATTTATTCTGAAAATGTTACTTCTGCTCATAAGACTTACTGTGGCAATTGGATTTCTTTTTGAGTTGTCTTCTTCTTCTCTGCAGGGTCTTGCAAATTTCACCCATTCACGTTTGTATCTCCTTTTGCCTTGTACCGCTGTCTCATATTCTCCATGTTGTCCTTTTGTCTTATGTAAAAAGGGATTCCATTTTATTATGCACATTGTTGGAAATTTTTGCTTTGAGTATTAATTATAGACACCTAGGTTGAGGAGCCTCCTATGTTTCAAGATCTCTCAGACTGTTAAATATCTAATTTTCTCTCCCTCACACTGTCAAGCAAAGAAGAAACATTAAATAACTAGAATAGCTACAGAGCTGTATGATTTTTAATATTAGCATTTAATTATATTTTATATTTTCTATATATATTCCACAACGTCTAACTATTCTGTGCATAAAAGACAGGTTTAATGAAAACCTGTTAATTTATTTAAGATAAGAAGAATGCATGAGATAAGTTACAATAATGACACTTATTCTTGCTAGTATTTAAATATGATTAGGTTAGCAATTAGAATTTTAATTATATTTTCACAATTAAATTATTAAATAATTTAAAACATTAAATATTTATTTTTCCTGAGTACAATTTTAATTTTTTAACTAAACTGTTACTTTAATTACAAAAAACTTTTTCATACTTTACCTCTATTCTCAATTCTCCATGAACCAAAAGGACCACCTGTAGACATTTAAATAAAGTCAAATTAAATGTGAATTCTTCAAATAAGTAATTATATAAGATAATAATCCTGGTTTTTACATTCTGCTGTTCATATTGTAGTTTGTTTCTATTTCAAAAGAAGTGGATTTGGAGATGCAGTATTCGAAGGGCAAAATCCTTCCAAAAAAAAGAAAATACTCTTCGTATAAACAAGTTCTTTCAGTTCTTTAATCTGACTACAGCATTTCAATGATACACAGGAGAATCTATTGGACTTTTCAAAATTCTAACAGTTGTTGCAGCAACCCGACATTTCTTACCTGGTTGCTCTATAAACACTTCCCGGGAGCTATGGAAGCTATTGCTTTGGGAAACAATGATGAGCATCATTGTGATAAGCTTCAGAAAGTGCCATAGGAGATTATTAAAAGCCATGACCTACGCTACTGACTTGTACAAAGGCAGTGCTGTATTAGTTAGTTGCAATTGCAAGGTAAGGCATATAGTCATATAAGAGTGGAGAGAGTGGAAAGGAACTAGTCTAATTTAGAGAATGAAACGTAAAAGATCGGGATATGCTATTCCAACCACTAGTGTTGTTTTCTGTGGGACATGGATCTGCGCATCTCTGCCTTACTAGTTCAATTTAAATTTGAGCTTAATATTCATACTGATCTGAAAAAAACTAAAAATAAAGGTAAAATGAAGCCAGGTGGGCCAGGGTCTTCACTTTCTCAAGGGCGTACAGGACCTTCATCTGTGTCATTTTCCCCCTGGAATGCATTCTTCTTTCCCTTCACACACTTAAATATTCCTCATCCTTTAAGATGATTTCAAGTTCCAACAGTCTCCATGAAACTGTCCTTACTGATGTCTCCTTTTCTCAGTTTGTACAACACATATTCTATAACATGCAGTTTCGCTCGTAATGGTTTACCATGATTTATTATTTCTTATGGCTTTATGTGCATTGTGATATCAAGCCAAGAGAATTGCAAACTTCCCAAATCATTGCTTCTGTATTATTTTTCTTCTTGCAATTCGTACAATACCTGTCCCTCAGCAGATGTTTTGTGACTCACGGATTACCTAATCTGAAGAGAATCTGTTAGGGAAAAGATTGTGAAAAATAAATCAGAAGAAAAAAATCACTTTTTTTGTGCCAGTTGCTATTCATAGAGCTTTATGTTTACTCTCTCACTTAGTATGGCAGTCGTCTGAAGGAGATTCTATTATTGTAATCCTTATTTCATGGATGAAGAAATGGAGACATGAGAGGATGAGTACTTTGCCCCAACTAACAGCCCCAGGAGAGCCAGGATTTGAACCCCTGCAACCTGACTCTAAAGCGTGCACATCACCACTACACTAGATTCTAACCAAAGTCAATGTAAATAAATAGAAAAAAAACTAGTCATAGAAAGAAAGTTATATGATAGTCAGTTTAGATTTCTTCCTGGCAAAGGCTGCAGTTATTCCTGAAACAATGTAGATTTATTACATTGTTTATTTTGGAAGGTTATAATAAAGAGGCAGGTCCCAGTCTGAACCAAAGGAATAATCATACCAGACATAGAATGCCAGGACCCTTCCATTCTAAAAATTTCAGTAAAATCTTTATTTCAAAGGGTGTTTTTTAAAATTGTCATGAAAAAGAACCATTACTTGTGGTTCTAACAGGTCTCAAAATGATTTTACAGCTTTGCTGCTCTTTATTAAACAATATCCTGAGTTACTTGGGAGAAAAGACCAGAGCAATGTAGTCATTGTACTACTTTCTCAGTTCATAAGAACAACTCAGCCACACGTGAGAGGAGGGATGGACCAGGCACAATCTCTTTTACAGGAAAACCAGAAAGAGTCATCCAGAAAATATGAATCATGTTTGTACTAGCCCCACGGAGAATGATTCTTCTAGTAGACATTAAGACATGATTTCTGTTTTCCTGGGAAGCAAAGGAAGGACAAACCCTGAACTATGGAAAATGAGCATTGCAGACAGGTGTTTCTTACTTGTTCAATCATTTCAATGAATCAGAGCCCTTAGAGAAGTCACTCAGCCAGACCTTTACTGTTTCCCATCCTCTCTTTTAAAGTCAGGCCAACAAGAATGTTCTCCAATTTTAGGGAATATTGTGAAAATGGGATTTTTTTGTATTTCTAGGAATATGGGGCACTTCTGAATAATGCAGTGTTCTTTATATGTGTATTGAGACATATAATCATAGGCTTACATTATTTCGAATAGTGTTTTAAAGAATCTTTCCTATTTTAGTTAATTAATACTTATATGTGGCTACTTAGATGTTTTAGTTACTTTGTTCATATAAGTATTTTGAATATGTAATAAATATTTCAATAGCTTCTTGACAATGTAAATCAACTGAGTTTTCTTTTTTTGTGGCCTAGAGTCTAGGAAATACCAATGTGGAGAAAACACTCCATATCTTGAGAATTTCTTTACTTTTCTTTCTTCCCTTTGTTTCCTGGTTATTTTTATAATTTTTTGTTGTTGTTGTTTGTTTTGTTTTGTTTTGTTTTTGCGGTACGTGGGCCTCTCACTGTTGTGGCCTCTCCCGTTGCGGAGCACAGGCTCCGGACGTGCAGGCTCAGCGGCCATGGCTCATGGGCCCAGCCGCTCCGCGGCATGTGGGATCTTCCCGGACCGGGGCACGAACCCGTGTCCCCTGCATCGGCAGGCAGACTCTCAACCACTGCACCACCAGGGAAGCCCTATTTTTATAATTTTGACTACATGGTTTTTAAAGCATTGATATGGTCTAAATACCTTGGCATACGTAAGAATTAGAAATATTTTATTAAAAGCAAATGAGATTATTAGGTTAAAAAGCATATGACATAAAGTGATTTGATATTCACATGCCCTATTTGCTAATTAAAATGTATGTAGTTATATCATTAAGATTCCTATTGAGTATGGTAGGTCCACAATAAATATATTTTGAGGATATGGGTGACTGGATTTTTAAATATCATATACAATAACAATTGCTTTTTACTGAGTTGGCCAAGGTTTTGTTTAGAGTAATCTGATACTTTAGTGTGGGGAAGGACAGACTATTAGACTGTGCATTGGATCCACGGAGCTAGTCCTAGCCAGGCTAGGGCATGGCCACTCTTCTCAGAATGGGATAAGAGTGGATCACACCCACTCCCCTCTGGGAAATTTATAGAATGAATTGGGTAATTCAAAGAAATCATTACAAATTTTAAACTTGATTTTTTAAAATTATTAATTATTTTTGGAAAAATTCATGAAATATATATACATAGGTTGGTGATATTATTTTTATAATTGGTTAAGTACAAAGATTATTTATGTGTCAGATCATAGAGGTCATTCAATACATGTTGGAATAAATTTCAT
Organism: Delphinus delphis; assembly: GCF_949987515.2. Classification (NCBI taxonomy): domain Eukaryota; kingdom Metazoa; phylum Chordata; class Mammalia; order Artiodactyla; family Delphinidae; genus Delphinus; species Delphinus delphis. The sequence continues at coordinate 46,285,120 of NC_082695.1, read as the reverse complement.
ATGTACAATTCAGAAGAAATGAGTGATTTATATTTTATGATACCTCATAGCTTTATATATAGAGAGACTTTTTAAAATTAAAATTTAAAAACCTGGAAGTATTTTAATAAGCTTTGTATTAATCAAGGCAAATTCTTTAATTGAAAAAAATGATACATGTTTAATTACTTAAAAATTAATTTAGGACAGTTCAATTTTTAATAACTGATGTTTAGAGTAAGCTCAATTTAGAAAGTTAAGCCTTGTGTCATGATAGAGGTGAAAACAAATACCCATGGCTGTTTTCAAGAGCTCATTTTAAATACTGTGTAGGATGCAGTCAAATGTAGCAATAGAAAATTGGACACTGGATCCTGAATCCCTGAATTAAAATCCCAGTCTCACCAGGTACCAGCTGAATAACTTGGGAACATTACTTAATTTTTCAGTTTCCTCATCTGTAAAATAGAAATAATAATTCTACTTTATAGGTTTGTTGTGAGGATTAAATGAATTAACACGTCTAAAGCATATAGATGATCCCTAGCCTACAGTAACTGCTTAATAAGTGTTAATTACTTTTGTCCAGACTTTTAAAAAAAGGTGTAAAAGAGCCACTGTGATATTAAGTGACCTTTTATTATTATTATTCATGTCAAGGCACGTAAGGACTTTCTCTTTCTTGAGCATCAGAAAAAGATAAGAGGGCTTCCCTGGTGGCGCAGTGGTTGAGAGTCGGCCTGCCGATGCAGGGGACACGGGTTCGTGCCCTGGTGCGGGAAGATCCCGCATGCCGCGGAGCGGCTGGGCCCGTGAGCCATGGCCGCTGAGCCTGCGCGTCCGGAGCCTGTGCTCCACAAATGGGAGAGGCCACAATAGTGAGAGGCCCGCGTACCGCAAAAAAAAAAAAAAAAAAGAAAAAGAAAAAGATAAGAACCAGAGCTCCACCATACAATTGAGTAGGTTGCTCCTTGCACAGCTCCAGGGGGCACTGTTCACATTGTAGTTTATGTGAATGCACTTCCTGGCATTGTGCAGTGTAGAGCCTGGCCAACTGTGCAGTGGCCATGCAAGAAAAATGTGCATGTTATACAAATTCAATTATTCATAGTATAATTAGGGATAGTAGCCAATTGCCTATGTAATTCTTGTGGTGAACTTTCCAAAGCAAGCCCTCACCTTAGGCTATCAGAATGACTCTTTTTTTTTTTTTTTTTTTTTTTTGCGGTACGCGGGCCTCTCACTGCTGTGGCCTCTCCCGCTGCGGAGCACAGGCTCCAGACGCGCAGGCCCAGAGGCCATGGCTCACGGGCCTAGCCGCTCCGCGGCATGTGGGATCTTCCCGGACCGGGGCATGAACCCGTGTACCCCGCATCGGCAGACGGACTCTCAACCACTGCGCCACCAGGGAAGCTCCAGAATGACTCTTAACAGGAAAGGAAGAGACAAAGGCTAAGAAGTTTATGAGGAACGTCATGGACATTGAGTGTTCTAAGTGAAAACCGGTTTCGGGTATTAAGCAAGTGGGAGCGGTAATAGGTGGAAGTAATGACATCTTTCCTAAGTTTTGCTCAAGTCAGGCAGGGCTGGCTGGAATTTCTTGGCAAGGTTATTCTGATTTTAGAATCTTAACTTTCGGAAGGGCTCAGGAGGAAATTAATTTTCATATATTTATTAGTACTGGAAATTGGATTGCTTCATCAATCAAGATTCATCTTTATTACTAAAATATTACAAATAATAGGAATTAGAGTCTTACAAAGCACTTTATGTTTTCCAGAGCACTTTCCTGTGCACTTTGCTCCTTTATTCTTACTGTGGTCATTCTCATTAGTCAGGGGGATATGATTATTCTTATTTGACAGCTAAGGAAGCAAGGCCTGGAATGAGTCAGTGGTACAGGCATAGAATGGAGTCTGTGACTTAGCTTTCATATATTACCTCTCTAGGCAACACTTGTATGGTCATAGGTTGGTGTCATTAACTCAAAACCTCCAAACAGGTCTTCCAACTTTCAGACCCCACCCTTTAATAACAAAAGATTTGCTTTCCCACTCCACAGTGCTTTTAAAAACATTGTTTTTTCCCATCACCAAGCTATTTCGAAACTCTGGGTGGCTCCCCACTTCTAAAAGGGTTTCATTACCCTTCACAGAATGCACTTTTCAGTCTGACCCTCATCTGCCTTTTTAACTTCATGTCCAGATTCTCCAATGCAGACTATCATTCCAGCCAAATCAGTGTGTCCATTTCCTCTAGGCAAGTGCCGTAATTGCGCCTGCCTTTGCATGTGCTGGGCTGACAACCGAAGATATCTCCCTGTGGCCCATCTATACTTATCAAAAAGCAGCTCAAATCTCACCTGGTCCATGGAGCCTGGTTTGCCTACCTCACCTCTGACTGACACTGCCTTCCACTAATAGCATTAAGAGTAGACCAGCACCATCCAGTTGAAATATAATAACCACAAATGTGAGCTGCATATATAATTTTAAATTTTCTATTATTCATATTAAAAAGGTTAAAAAGGTGAAATTAATTTTATTAATATATTTTAAACTAATATGTCCAAAATATTGCCATTTCAATATGTAATCAACATAAAAATTATTAATGATAAATTTTACATTTTTTTTTCATACTGAATCTTCAAAACATGGTGTATGCTTTATACTTAACAGCACATTTCAATGCAGATCAACCACATTTCAAGTGGTTGATAGCCACATGTGGCTACTGGTTACCATATTGGAAAGAGCAGGTCCAGACCTCTCAGTTTAACAATTATGTATGAAGTTATATTGTTGTTTAAATAGCTTGTGTGTTTGTGTATGTGTGCCTGTAAAATTTTCCTGAGAGGAGCAAAATGTTCTAACCCCTCATAGCTTCTTCCATGACTAGCATTATAGAGGCACTGTGAGGGGAAGTTATAGTTGAGAGAGACCTCATTCAATCATTCATTTATCCATTCTTCAGACAATTGTGCATCCACTGTAAGACAGATATTATGGTGGGCATTGGGGATAAAAAGAAGAATAAAACAGCCCTCAGTATAAGGATCTTACAGTCACTCCAGAACCAGAATGGTAACTGAGAGTGGTACATGTCAAAGCAGGGAAAGAAGCTCCTCTAAGCATGTGGCCATCACACTCTGTGACAACACTATTCTGACATTCCCTTCCACATATCCCCTAGCTTCCCAGGTTGGTCATTGGCTTGGACAGATGGGTTATGAGGCTACCTGCAGTTCATTTAGTTCAGAAAGGACCATCTGGAAAAGTGGGGAAGTCATTACAATTGTCACATTTCTTTTTACAATGTTCCTGGGTCAATTAAATTCATTAGATTGCCAAAACAATTAGTTATCCTGTCATAATAGAAACAGACTCAAACAGAAGGGTGTGATACCAATTTTTCTGCTTGACCATTGCCATGAGAAGGAAGGCTGGGAAACTGGCTCACAGGCAGTCTATTCTAATTTTAAACATATTTAATTTTTAGAATGTTCTTCCTTGAGAACTATCTCCCTATAACTTCTTGAAGTTCAATTATCTCAATTTTTTTAGATGAGGAAATGAGGGAAACTGATGTGTAGGCCAACCCAATTTATTATTGATAAAACGAGGAATCAGTATTAGGAATTTAAAAAATATTCATTAGGGTATATTTCACTATTTTGATATCTTTGTGTAACTGATAATATTGTGACAAGTTTTCTTCTTTACTAAAACAACACATTTAAGGAAAAAATTAGTCTGTAACATCCAGGCTAGTGCTTTGCTCTCCAGATTCCACTTCTCTTTTATGTAATATTATATAAAACTTTCCCAATCCACAAAAGTATTACTCTTCTGAAAAACTGGCTTATAAGATATTCTGTCTTCTTTTGTACCCAAAGGTTGGATGTCTTTTGCACATAAAGGCTAAACATAAAACGCTGTTTTCTTAATAACCCTCCCAACTTCTCTAGAGTCAAACATTGCTTTGATTCTAATTCCATGGTCTTTGACTACTTACATGTCAGGTATCAAGACCAGGCATGTACAGTTCTTAGCCATATCCTTAAGAGATATAAAACCTTGGAAAATAGAGCTCGTTCTCTTTTATGTGTTTTAGTTTGTGTATTAGAATAAAAGCATGAATAAAAAGATGAATAAAAGCATTACTTTGAAGAAAGTGAAGGTGTTGTGGAAAATAGACTTGAGACCAGGATTATTTAATTCTTTAGTTAATTATTTACCTAAAGAAATGCTAAATGGCAACTTTCAAATTCCTTTCTATCATCTGCCTTATTTTCTTATGTGAAAATACAACATTAAAAAAAGCAACAAAAGGGGGAAATTGGTAATCTTTACAGTTTCATTTTAAAATGTTTATTTCCACTGAACTCTTTTTAGAATTTATAATAGGGATTCAGCAGTCAAATATAGCATTCTCTAACAAGGAAGGAAACAGGGAAAGTTTGCAATTATTAGAAAAAAATAGGACTTACCATTAAAATGGCCAGAGCCCCTGTGGTTCTGAAAAGGAGCCAAGCCATTGTCTCTGATTTCCTTGGTGAACAAATCCAAGGGAGCTGCTGCTTTAGTCCTTCCAACAGCCTGCATGCGATGTCTAAGGAAAGCCCTCTCAGCGTCTCTGCTGTCTTCAGGACAGCAAGAGTCTTCAGGAGTCTGCAGATAGCCTGTTATGCAGGTCCTCCCCACCCTAAACCAGAAACGCTTGCATCACTCTTGCTCCCAGGTAAAAACTTAGACACACCTCAATTCCTGAAGCAATGAAATCCTCTGTTGGAAGCTGAAAGAAAAGTTCACAGGCTTCACAGGCTGGTTTTTACAGTTTTAATAGGAAGGTACCAGATGATAAACTAATCATGGTGTGGAAGTGAAAAAGTTAAGCTTGACTACACTGAAAAAAGATCTAGTTGGCTGCTTCTCATGGTGCCAATTAAAACTGAAAAATAAAACAAAGCCTACAAAATTCCCCCAAATCTAACTTGTGGAAGAGCATTTATTTTTAGCCTGAGTGTATGTGAGTAGATTTAAAGTTAAGCAAAATATATTTTAGGTGTTAAGCAATAATATGGCTTTCAATTTTATTGAAAGAAACTACAAATCTGAAGAAGAAAACCATCACATCAAGCAGTTATTAATACAAGTTTTGAATGAAAACAATTGGAAATAAAATTGGACTAAACGCATATGGTGCCTTGGATATTTGAAATATATAAGCTGTGCATTGCAAAATCAGATCCCTGATAATACTCAGATGACACCTTTCTATTGTGTTTCTTTTTAAAAAATTAATTTGCCTAGTGAAGTAGGTTAACTCTGTGCACTTTTAATTACATTTCCTCTAGAGCAGATACCCTGCTCACTGCTGTTTACTTGTGCACTTCTAAACTCCTGGACTCCAACTCAAGTTATGGGATGGGGAAAAGCTACTAAAGCACCTTTTTAGTTTGCTTATAACACTAGAGTTAAGAGCACTCTTAACATTCCAGAATATTTTTTTAAATGTTTGGTAGAAAAACAATATTATAAGTATCTGTGCATCAGGTTTTGGAAGCTTTTTAGTACCAGGGAAACCATTTAATCAGAATATTTTAGACAGAAAGGATTTTATAGTCTAGGAGTTGGAAAAAACACCTTATAGATAAAAATCTTGTGGGATTTTTTTTTGTCTTTTTAAAAATTGTGGTAAAATATACATAACAAAATTTACTATTTTAACTATTTTTAAGTTTCAGCTGAGTGGCATTAAGTATATTCACTAGTCTGTGACTGGACTAGTTAACAAATGTAAGGGGATAGAAGCTGGGATGAGCTTTATTGAACTTAGTGATTTGTATAATGCAGAATTCGGCAATTGAAGTGTTGGTTGCTTCTGAATTTAGTATCTGAATTTGTTTAACATTGGTGAGAGTTTTGGGTTTATATGTATGTATACTGGGGCTTTTTTCTTATAGCATAATGAAAAATACATACATATGGTCAAAGACTAGAATGAACCACCTTAATATACTAGAACTTATTTTTTGAATGAAGTGATTATGGATGTATTTTATTTCTTCATTATGGTTGTATGTATTTTCTTAATTTTGGTAATGAGAATGTATTAGTTTTATAATTTAAAAAGAAACTTCTTTAAAAATAATGTGAGTACAGAAAGCTTTTATGAATAACATTCTAAACTTTGGGGCAGGGAAAAAGAGAAAAACATAATGAACTTTCAATTCCTTCCTTTTTCCATAATTTAATATCTTGCAATTTCTTCAAAGCATTATTGTGCTAAAGACAAAAGAAATTTAAAAAGTGATAGCAGTGAATTATGATATTCCTAGGAATACCCATAAGTTGCATTTTGGACTAAATTCTAGATATGACTCAATTTTTTTTTCTGATTTACCTTTCCTAAAGCTTCAGTTCTTTGGCAATTATATAAATATTTATTTATTTATTTATTTGGATGCACTGGGTCTTAGTTGTGGCACGTGGGGTCTTTGTTGCTGCATGCGGGCTCTTAGTTGCGGCATGAGGAATCTAGTTCCCTGACCAGGGATCAAACTTGAGCCCCCTGTATTGGGAACGTGGAGTATTAACCACTGGACCACCGGGGAAGTCCCTTCTTTGACAATTTTAATTAATTAGACTTTAAAATGTTGATTATCACTTCACTCTTTCCTCACCTGAACACAGGTTAAGGACTTAACTGGTATTTCATTTTTGTATTTTGAAATACCATCTAAGGATTCTTGGTTAGGTGGTGTAAATAGGGTATGGGCACCCTTAGAGGAGAGTAATGTACCAGACTTGGCCTGATTCAGGCTGGCTCCATTTACTCTTCCCTGTTAAGGAGGGTTTCAGAAAGCAAGGACGGATCCCATTGTGCATTCTGTAGGCAGACAGGACTCCCCTAATCTTCCTTCTATGTGCTCTTGACAGTGTTTTAAGCCAACACTGCTTTTTCTTTGCAGGATTGGGAACCTCAGTAAGGTTGGGGCCACATTTACATGGTGATAAGAAGGTGGCCTGGAGGTTACTCCTGCTGGGGAGTGCATTGCATTGTGTCTTCTGGACTAAGCAGTGTTCTCACTTGCTATTTTTGTTTATGTTTATGTTTGTGAAAAGGAAAGAAGGGAGGATTTTCCAATAGTTTTTGTTGAGTGGTTATGTTATTACTCTCCAGATAATGGCTTTGGAAACATAAGCCCAACTTGAAACTGGCTTTTACTCAAGAAGCTGAAATAAAAATGAGGATCATAACAATAATAATCATAATCGTTAAAAAGGAGCTTCATTGTATGTGTGTATTGTGCTTCGTTTGATGCATCATATTAAAAATGTAAGAATTGGACAATAGATACAATACATCGTAGGTGTAAGAAGAGACCATTCTTCAATCTGCTGGAAATTGAACCATGGCATAAGAAGTGAAACAATAAAAATGAGTGTTTATTTAAGAGGCAGTGGCTTCAGAGGTTTCCATGATGTTTCTAATGCTCATTATCTACAGCAGTTCTATTATTCACCAAGTAGAGGATGTTAATAAGACTGCTTTCACTGGCAGGCCTTCACTGGTTTTTGTTTGTTTTGACTGGAAACATGTATATACTATATCTTATATGTCAGACATCACTACTTCTTCATATTTAATTGTTCTTGAATGTCCACAACTTCATTAATTAAGGTATGAGTTCCACAAATCATACATTAACAAAATGATACATACATCCTGAAATGGCCTGCCAATGTAGTGATACATCACTTTTTGTTATTTGAGATAATGGAAATCATACACTTCTTTCATTAGGATCATCACTTGAAGGCATCCAGAAATGTCAGAGAATGCAATAATTGTGCATTTGCAGAGAACAGTCTGCAACTTTAAAAATCAGTGAAAATAGAGCTATTGATCTAATTTTCTATTAGAGAGTATGCAGCATGGTCACCATGGTTCTGTAATTCCTGGAATTCTTTCTTTCAAAAGATTTGTGCAATTTTTTTTTTATCATATATTGATTCAAGCCCAAATTTCAGAAGGGTAAATATGGGTGAATGAACATTTAAAAATTTTTTACTTATGCCGTGGATTAGGGTCAACATCTTTTGGCTTTGTTTAGTCTGATTAGGCAATTGCTTATTTGTGGGAATATTTTTATAAGGTAATAAAGAGTGTGAATGGAGGAATTTTCCAAATGAGCCTCATGTTCACTTCAACAATGTGTTTCTTTAGGAAATTTTTCTTTGGTTCTTGTGGTTGGTTGGAGATAAACTTGACCAGATGGAATCTACTTACAAAATCTATTTTGAATCCATCTAGTTCCCTCCTTCTCTGGGCATCCACACTCACCAGATTCCTGGCATCTCTTAGGCAGCCTAGGCAATGGGCCTAGGACTGAGCTCCTGTTCCGTTCTCACCTCTCACCCAATCCTCCTCTCACTCAGCAACCTGACTGCTATTTTTGAAAGAATCGTGGCTTCCAATGTACTTAGAACAGAATCAAAACTGCCTGTTGTGGCTTCCAGGGAACTGCCTGGTCCATTCCCTGTGTTCCTCTCCAGCCACTTCACACACTCCTTCCTTCTCACATGCACCTTCTTTTGTTCTTCAAAAACCACCGGCTCTTTCCTGCCTCAGGTCTTCACTCGGTTTCTCTCCTGCCTGGTTGGCTGCTTCTCATTCATCAGTTGGTAGCTTATGAGACCTTCTCAGAGGGGTCCTTTCTTCCTACTCCCTAACGTGGGCACTGTTGTCCCCATTATTTTATCTGTCATCCCCATTTGCTGCCTGTATAGGGCTTAGTACCATGTGTCCGTTGTTATTTCTTAGTTGGAGTGCTTATATTGCCTTTCTCCACTTGACTGTGCCCTCTATCCAGGAGGTATCATGTCTATTTCATTTAGTAGCTTATTCCCAGCAATTTGCAGGGTGAATAAATGAATATATCTTTAAAAATTTTGTGCAAGTATATCTGCTGGATCAAAGGGCACATGTAGTACAGTTTTTAATAGGTCGTCATCCCAGAAGGCTATACCAGTTTACATTTCCACTGATAGTGTACGAAATTGTCCTTCCTCCCTCCCCTCCCCCAGGCATAATGTTTATTATAGGTAATTCTTTTCTGCTTCTTATATGAGAAAATAGTACTTATATAAAAATATATTTTAGTTCTACTAAGAGATTTAAATGTTCATTTAAATGCTAATAATTTATCAGATTATAATAAATGGAAATAAAGTTAAGATTCTGAGCATAGCAATCTAAGAAACTGGACCCAGAACTAAGTAAATTCTGGATCTTGGTTAGATCCAAAAGACCTAGCATCCCTCCTGGATCTAACCTCATCCTGGCCTTTTCACCATCTCAGGTGATATAATAATAAGATTTGAGAGAGAGGAACCAAGATGGCAGAGTAGAAGGACGTGCTCTCACTCCCTCTTGCAAGAACACCAGAATCACAACTGCCTGCTGGACAATCATCGACAGGAAGACACTGGAACTCACCAAAAAAGACCCAACATCCAAAGACAAAGGAGAAGCCAAAATGAGACAGTAGGAGGGGCGCAATCACAGTAAAATCAAATCCCATAAGTGCTGGGTGGCTGACTCACAGACTGGAGAACACTTATATCACAGAAGTCCACCCACTGGAGTGAAGGTTCTGAGTCCCAGGTCAGGCTTCCCAACCTGGGGGTCTGGCAACGGGAGGAGGAATTCCTAGAGAATCAGACTTTGAAGCCCAGTGGGAATTGATTGCAGGACTTTAAAAGGACTGGAGGAAACAGAGACTCCACTCGTGGAGGGCACACACATAAAGTACTGTGTGCATTGGGACCCAGGGAAAGGAGCAGTTACCTCAGGGGAGACTGAACCAGATCTACCTGCTAGTGTTGGAGGGTCTCCTGCAGAGGTGGGGGGGTGGCTGTGGCTCACCATGGGGATAAGGACACTGGCAGCAGAAGTTCTGGGAATTACTCCTTGGCATGAGCCCTCCCAGAGCCTGTCATTAGACCCACCAAAGAGCCCAGGTAGGCACCAGTGTTGGGTTGCCTCAGGCCAAACAACCAACAGGGAGGGAACCCAGCCCCACCCATCAACAGTCACGTGCATTAAAGTTATACTGAGCTCTGCCCACCAGAGCAACAGTCAGCTCTACCCATCACCAGTCCCTCCCATCAGGAAACTTCCACAAGCCTCTTAGATAGACTCATGCACCAGAGAGCAGACAGCAGAAGCAAGAAGAACTACAATCCTGCAGCCTGTGGAACAAAAACCACATTCACAGAAAGATAGACAAGATGAAAAGGCAGAGGGCTATGTACCAGATGAAGGAACAAGATAAAACCCCAGAAGAACAACTAAGTGAAGTGGAGACAGGCAACCTTCCAAAAAAAAATTCAGAATAATGATAGTGAAGATGATCCAGGATCTTGGAAAAAGAATGGAGAGAAAGATTGAGAAGATGCAAGAAATGTTTAACAAAACCTAGAAGAATTAAAGAACAAACAAACAGAGATGAACAATACAATAACTGAAATGAAAAATACACTACAAGGGATCAATAGCAGAATAACTGAGGGAGAAGAACGGATAAGTGACCTGGAAGACAGAATGGTGGAATTCACTGCTGCACAACAGAATAAAAAAAAAAAGAATGAAAAGAAATGAAGACAGCCTAAGAGACCTCTGGCACAACATTAAACACAACAACATTTGCATTATAGGGGTCCCAGAAGGAGAAGAGAGAGAGAAAGGATCAGAGAAAATATTTAAGAGATTATAGTTGAAGACTTCCCTAACATGTGAAAGGAAATAGCCACCCAAGTCCAGGAAGTGCAGCGAATTCCATACAGGATAAACCCAAGGAGAAACATGCTGAGACACATAGTAATCAAATTGGCAAAAATTAAAGACAAAGAAAAATTATTAAAAGCAACAAGGGAAAAATGACAAATAACATAAAAGGGAACTCCCATAAGGTTAACAGCTGATTTCTCAGCATAAACTCTACAAGCCAGAAGGGAGTGGCATGATATACTTAAAGTGATGGCATGATAAACTTAAAGTGATGCAAGTACTAAAACAAGAGTACTCCACCCAGCAAGGATCTCATTCAGATTCGATGGAGAAATCGAAAGCAAAGGCTAAGAGAATTCAGCACCACCAAACCAACTCTACAACAAATGCTAATGGAACTTCTCTAAGTGAGAATCAAAAGAGAGGAAAAGGACCTACAAAAACAAACCCAAAACAATTAAGAAAATGGTCATAGGAACATACATATCGATAATTACCTAAACGTGAATGGATGAAATGGTCCAACCAAAAGACACAGGCTTGCTGAATGGATACAAAAACAAGACCCATATATATGCTGTCTACAAGAGACCCACTTCAGACATGGGGACACATACAGACTGAAGGTGAGGGGATGGAAAAAGATATTCCATGCAACTGGAAATCAAAAGAAAGCTGGAGTAGATATACTCATGTCAGATAAAATAGACATTAAAATAAAGAATGTTACAAGAGACAAGGAAGGACACTGCATAATGATCAAGGGATCAATCCAAGAAGAATTAATAACAATTATAAATATATATGCACCCAACATAGGAGCACCTCAATACATAAGGCAACTGCTAACAGCTATAAAAGTGGAAATCGACAGTAACACTATAATAGTGGGGGACCTTAACGCCTCACTTACACCAATGGACAGATCATCCAAAATGAAAATAAAGAAGGAAACAGAAGCTTTAAATGACACAATAGACCAGATAGATTTAATTGATATTTATTGGACATTCCATCTAAAAACAGCAGATTACACTTTCTTCTCAAGTGTGCACAGAACATTCTCCAGGATAGATCACATCTTGGGTCACAAGTCAAGCCTCAGTAAATTTAAGAAAATGGAAACCATATCAAGCATCTTTTCTGACCACAACGCTATGAGATTAGAAATCAATTACAGGGGAAAAAAGTAAAAAACACAAACACATGGAGGCTAAACAATACGTTACTAAATAAGCAAGAGATCTCTGAAGAAATCAAAGAGGAAATCAAAAAATACCTAGGGACAAATGACAATGAAATCACGACGATCCAAAACATATGGGATGTAGTAAAAGCAGTTCTAAGAGGGAAGTTTATAGCTATACAAGCCTACCTCAAGAAACAAAAAAATCTCAAATAAAAAATCTAACCTTACACCTAAAAGAACTAGAGAAAGAAGAAAAAACAAAACCCAAAGTTAGCAGAAGGAAAGAAATCATAAAGATCAGAGCAGAAGTAATTGAAATAGAAACAAAGAAAACAATAGCAAAGATCAATAAAACTAAAAGCTGGTTCTTTGAGAACATAAACAAAATTGATAAACCATTAGCCAGACTCATGAAGAAAAAGAGGGAGAGGATTCAAATCAATAAAATTAGAAATGAAAAAGGAGAATTTCAACAGACACCACAGAAATACAAAGCCTAAGAGACTACTACAAGCAACTTTATGCCAATAAAATGGACAACCTGGAAGAAATGGACAAATTCTTAGAAAGGTATCACCTTCCAAGACTGAACCAGGAAGAAAAAGAAAATATGAACAGACCAATCACAAGTAATGAAATTGAAACTGTGACTAAAAATCTTCCAACAAACAAAAGTCCAGGACCAGATGGCTTCACAGGTGAATTCTACCAAACATTTAGAGAAGAGCTAATACCCATCCTTCTCAAACTCTTCCAAAGAATTGCAGAGGAAGGAACACTCCCAAACTCATTCTATGAGGCCACTGTCACCGTGATACAAAAACCAGACAAAGATACTACAAAAAAAGAAAATTACAGACCAATATCACTGATGAATCTAGATGCAAAAATCCTCAACAAAATACTAGCAAACAGAATCCAACAACACATTAAAAGGATCATACACCATGACAAGTTGGTTTTAACCCAGGGATGCAAGGATTCTTCAATATATGCAAATCAATCATTGTGATACACCATATTAACAAATTGTAGAAGAAAAACCATATAATCATCTGAATAGATGCAGAAAAAGCCTTTGACAAAACTCAACACCAATTTATGATAAAAACTCTCCAGAAAGTGGGCATAGAGGAAACCTACCTCAACATAATAAAGACCATATATGACAAACCCACAGCAAACATCAATCTTAATGGTGAAAAATAGAAAGCATTTCCTCTAAGATCAGGAACAAGACAAGGATGTTCACTCTCACCACTATTATTCAACATAGTTTTGGAAGTCCTAGCCATGGCAATCAGAGAATAAAAAGAAATAAAAGTAATGCAAATTGGAAAAGAAGTAGTAAAACTGTCACTGTTTGCAGGTGACATACTATACATAGAGAATCCTAAAGATACTGCCAGAAAACTACTAGAGCTAATCAATGAATTTGGTAAAGTTGCAGGATACAAAATTAATGCACAGAAATCTCTTGCATTCCTATACACTAATGATGAAAGACCTGAAAGAGAAATTAAGGAAACACTCCCACTTACCACTGCAACAAAAAGAATAAAATATCTGGGAATAAACCTACCTAGGGAGACAAAAGACCTGTATGCAGAAAACTATAAGACACTGATGAAAGAAATTAAAGATGATACCAACAGATGGAGAGACATACCATGGTCTTGGATTGGAAGAATCAATATTGTGAAAATGGCTCTACTACCCAAAGCAATCTACAGATTCAGTGCAATCCCTGTGAAATTGCCAATGGCATTTTTTATGAAACTAGGACAAAAACTCTCAAAATTTGTATGGAAGCACAAAAGACCCCGAATAGCCAAAGCAGTCTTTAGGGAAAAAAAACGGAGCTGGAGGAATCAGACTCCCTGACTTCAGACTATACTACAAAGCTACAGTAATTAAGACAATATGGTACTGGCACAAAAACAGAAACATAGATCAGTGGAAAAAGATAGAAAGCACAGAGGTAAATTCATGCACCTATGGTCAACTAATCTATGACAAAAGAGGCAAGGATACACAATAGAGAAAAGACAGTGTCTTCAATAAGTGGTGCTGGGAAACTGGACGCCTACTTGTAAAAGAATGAAATTAGAACACTCCCTAACACCGTACACAAAAATAAACTCAAAATGGATTCGAGACCTAAACGTAAGACCAGACACTATAAAACTCTTAGAGGAAAACATAGGAAGAACACTCTTTGACACAAATGACAGCAAGATCTTTTTTGATCCACCTCCTAGAGTAATGGAAATCAAAACAAAAATAAACAAATGGGACCTAATGAAACTTCAAAGCTTTTGCACAGCAAAGGAAACCATAAACAAGACGAAAAGACAACCCTCAGAATGGGAGAAAATATTTGCAAACGAATCAATGGACAAAGAACTAATCTCCAAAATATATAAACAGCTCATGCAGCTCAGTATTAAAGAAACAAACAACCCAATCCAAAAATTGCAAAAGTCCTAAATAGACATTTCTCCAAAGAAGACATACAAATGGCCAAGAAGCACATGAAAAGCTGCTCAACATCACTAATTATTAGAGAAATGCAAATCAAAACTACAATGAGGTATCACCTCACACCAGTTAGGATGGGCATCATCAGAAAATGTACAAACAACAAATGCTGGAGAGGATGTGGAGAAAAGGGAACCCTCTTGCCCTGTTGGTGGGAATGTAAATTGATACAGCCACTATGGAGAACAGTATGGAGGTTCCTTAAAAAACTAAAAATAGAATTACCATATGACCCAGCAATCCCACTCCTAGGCGTATATCCAGAGAAAACCATAATTCAAAAAGACACATGCACCCCAATGTTCATTGCAGCTCTATTTACAATAGCCAGGTCATGTAAGCAACCTAAATGCCCATCAACAGATGAATGGATAAAGAAGATGTGGTACATATATACAATGGAATATTACTCAGCCATAAAAAGGAATGAAATTGAATCATTTGTTGAGACGTGGGTGGATCTAGAGACTGTCATACAGAGTGAAGTAAGTCAGAAAGAGACAAACAAATATCATATATTAATGCACGTATGTGGAACCTAGAAAAATGGTACAGTTGAGCCGTTTTGCAGGGCAGAATTTGAGACACAGATGTAGAGAACAAACATGGATAACAAGGGGTGAAAACCGCGGGGGCGGGGTGGGGATGGTGGTGTGCTGAATTGGGCGATTGGAATTGACATGGATACACTCATGTGTATAAAATTTATGACTAACAAGAACCTGCTGTATAAAACAAAACAAAACAATACAAAACAAAAGAAACTAATACTAAACTTTCTCTGGGTTATTTGCCTGAAAATATGTTAATATAAATGTTTCAGAATTACATGAAATTCCTAAAAATCTTATATGTTCTGGTATAATGTTATAAGTCATAATTCTTTTATTACTTTATAATGTATATCTCAGAAATAACTAAATTTCCTTGTCAATTGCATTATTATGAACTTTCATCAAATCTTTAACCGTGGTCACTTTTAAGTCTTTTGTCATTTACAGACAGTTCTGGGTGTACTCTGATGATTTTGCAAAAGTGTTCCTATAAAAGGGTTTCATCTTCAAGGAATTCATGGAAAAAACTGACAAGTACAGATTTCTGGTAACTGACTGCACTGCTGATCTGAATGAATAAGCATTTTCAGAACTCTAATGGAAAACTGATGAATTCATAAAAGTGCTAACAAAAGATCAAGGTGAAAAAAAATTCATTACATGGGACTGAGTGAACTGACGAGGATGATTATAATTTTTGTGACTTTCTGTTTGAATAAAAAAAAAGTTTAAAACAAAGACTCATTACGTTGGTTAATAAATGACATGTCAAACTTGAAAACAGTGAAAAAAATTTTTAAAAAAGATTTGAAAAGATAAGAATCAAATATGCAAAGTCAAATATTAATTTCCTATACTCTGTAGTTCTTGTTACATCCCTTTATTTGTATATATATATTCCTTTTGATGATAAAGAGGTGTGCTGAATTTCACAGGAGTCCTTGAATATTTTTAAGTATCATGGGAGCCATTACTTATGTTTTCCTAGTAGTCAAATTGTACCAGTATTATTATAGGTAATTCCTAAGGAAAGAAAACAAAACTTTTTATTATTTTAAAAATTTAAATCTCAACCCATCACTCCACCCATGGGAAGAAAACCACACACCATGAGGCGTGGCTGCCAGTGGAATGGATACACTGCATCGTACACAGCAGCATCTATGCTCCCTGGTCTGCCTTAGGTGCCAATCTGTAGATGAGATCTGCAAACAGCATGGAACATTTTAAAAAATGATCTCCAAGGATTACAGGAGTATTTGTTGTTAAGAACTAGTTCTAGCATGGAAAGGAAGGATGCTTCTGAAAAATGAGCCGTCTGTCATTCTTTATTCTTCTGGGTCAAAGACTGATGTGTTTAATCTTTTCTACCAAAGACTCATGTGTTATTGGCTTTTTACATGAGGCATCATACGCTGATACTTTTATGATTAATAAGTTGCAAGTAAGTTTCAAACCTGTAAAACTTGCGCAACTTATTGTCTTGGGCATTTTACCATTGGGGTCCTGACTAGGAGCTACAAAGCCTCCTGAAAAGCTTAATGAGAGGAAACAAATTTTAAGTGTATTTTCTTGCTTTTGTTTTTCAGGGGCACAGTAACTCCTGTATCATGTGGATCTGTTTTGTATTCACATAGTACTTAGGAAGGCACTGAACTTCCCGTTCAAACATATGAACGTGTTTCTTCTACAGTTTTGGACATGTCTAGTTGGCCTTCCTTTGAATAAACACCCTTATTCTATTTGCTGACATTAAGAAAACGATCAGAATCCATTACCTACCTGAATAGGGAATAAATCCATGTCTTACAGCAAAATGTAGCTTATAGAATTTTGTTCTACATTATTTCACATTAACTTTTTTGAACATCATTTCAATTTACTTTTCTTTATTGAAACTTCTGAACATTCCTATGGATTCATTTAGGCTGAACGTTTCTCAAAGCACATCTTTACAGTATGATTTTATTTTTTTGATCCAGTGCCGGCACAGCTGCAGCGTATTTGGTCTTTTTCTGGAAGGATACACCTAAAGAGAGATTAAAGGTAGAGAAAACTCCACCTCTAGTCTCCCTTGTTCGCACAGCATGTGCATGAGTCGGTTTGGGCTTCGTTTTTGATGTCTTAGGCACACGGCTAATTTTATGGATGTTTGCGCATGTTGATTAACTTGTTCAACATGCTGACTTAATGTTAATCTTCAATTCTCCACGTGAAGTCAGGATTGACAAATTCTCAAGGCACCTTTTTATTCCTTTAGACTTTGAAGTGATGCAGTTTATACTGATTTGGGTAAGTCAGCCTGAGTTTTAGGGAAGCATTTTGAGCTTATGAAATTTATCTCCAGTTACTCCAAGTTTCACTATATGAAGCTCCTCAGTGGTCAGTGGTTCTGTTGAGGCTTTCCATTTTGGGGGCTACATTTTGATCATTTATATTTTGCAAGGAAATTATCCATATCTTCTAGAGTTTTCAAATTTATTATCACACATTTGCATGTAGCACTTTTCTTAGAAATTTTAAGGTGGATTTTTATATAATAAATCAGTAACTTTTTTACCCTAGTAATAAGAGTCTAGAAAGTGAAATGAGAAAAAGAATTCATATAGTCTCATACAGACTATATATATACATATATAAAATAGAATACTACTGAGCCATAAAAATGAATGAAAATTTGCCATTTGCAACAACATGGATGGACTTGGGGTTATTTTTTTTCAATAAATTTATTTATTTTTTATTTTTTTGGCTGTATTGGGTCTCTGTAGCTGTGTGAGGGCTTTCTCTAGTTGCGGCGAGTGGAGGCAGCTCTTCCTTGCGGTGCGAAAGCTTCTCATTGTGGTGGCTTCTCTTATTGCAGAGCATGGGCGCTAGGTGTGCAGGCTCAGTAGTTGTGGTGTATGGGCTTAGTTGCTCCATAGTATGTGGGGTGTTCCTGGACCAGGGTTCCAACCCGTGTCCCCTGCATTGGTGGGCGGATTCTTTACCACTGTACCAGCAGGGAAGCCTGGACTTGGGGTATCATGCAAAATGAAATAAGTCAGACAGAGAAGACAAATACTGTATGATATCACCTATATGTGGAATCTAAACACTACAACAAACTAGTGAACATAATGAAACAGACTCACACTTGTGGTTACCAGTGGAGAGAGGGAAGTGGGGAGGGGCAACAGAAGGGTAGGGGATTAAGAGGTACAAACTACTAGGTATAAAATAAGCTAAAAGGATATATTGTACAACACAGGGAATAGAGCCAATATTTTATAATAACTATAAATGGAGTATAACCTTTAAAAACCGTGAATTACTACTGTACATTGGTAACATATAATATTGTACATCAACTATACTTCAATTAAAAAATATATATGTATTAGATATTAAATTGGCTAATTAGCAATACCCTTCAGTGTCAAAAGACAAAGCAGTTTGCTTGTGAAGCTGCTTCCAGCTGTGCTCAATTGGTCACAGACTGTCACAGGAAGAGGTGGGCTGGGAGGTGCAGAACTGAAAGCAGAATCAGCCCAATTCCTTCCCTTCATCAAGGTTTACTCTCCACAAATTTAGCACCACAGAGGCACTGAAAAGACACATGTGAAATACAAATCTGAGCGTTTGCTTTCCTTGCTTAAATCCTTCAGTGTCTCCTCAACTGCTGTAAGATAAACTGCCAGCCCTTTACCGTGGACACAGGGTTTTCCATGATTTGTTCCAATGGACGTCTAGGTCTCATGGCCACCATTTCCCACATGTACTTGATGCTCTTTATGCCTGTGTCACACCAGGCTGCACACTGCTGGTGGTTGCCCCACCACCTTGTGATCACCACCTTGCTACATGCTTCCCTAACAATGAGCTGAGGATTCATCCTCTCCAGATACCATCTCTGATCTCCCAAACTAGCCTGTGCTCTGGGTCTGCATGTCCATATGTAGCACATAGGTAGAGATTTCTTAAAGATTATCCTGAAATGTTTGCTTAAGAGTTGATCCCTCTTACTAGTCTGTAGCATCCCCAAGGGTGGGACTGTGTCTGGTTCCTCTTTGTAGCCCCAGTGCCTCGCCTGTTCATGCCAGATACTCAATAAATATTTTTGAAATGAAATGAAGTCAGTGGATTGAAAGTGTGAACAAAATGTGGGTTAGGAATCATGCCGCTGAGTGGTCCATTGAAAGAACAGATCTGGGAATCCTGGGAGAAAACCTAAGATCAGGGTCAGAGTTACCAGGTCAGACTGTAAGATGTGGGCATCTTTCGGTATCTGGAAAAGTTCTTGTGCTAGCACTCAGAAATCCAAGTCAGGTCTAAGGGAGAAGCAGTCAGAATAAAAGTCAAGAGTTTGGCATTTAGGACTCGTATGAGAAAAACAACAACGACAAAAATGGGAATGGAGTACAAATTAGGAACAAGAATCAGAACAGGCAACTAGTCAGTTCAACAAGCTCCAAACCAGGAAATGACTGTCTATCCTAGAACAAGTATTATCTCTGCTCTGTCTTGTGCAGGCTTCCTGGTGAGGTTAGAGATCAGGTTGGGCCAGTGTGACTAGTTCCAGAGTGTGGCAGGCTCCTTAGGGCTAGTGAGCACAGCACTGGCTCCTGCTTGCCTTTCAGGGTGCACCCCTCTTCCAATCTGCTGTCTGGATGCAGCTTGCTCTCTCCATTCCTGATTCCTAGCCCCTCCCCCTCCCTCTCAACACTTTTCTTCCTGCTGCTTCAGGAGGAAAGCCGTCCTCACCATATCCATCCATTCTGTCTTTTCTTTCTATTAGTTTTCCCTTTTCCACGCTACCTGGGGGCAGAATGTAGATCTGAAATTTGTATTACTCTATTTATCAGAGGAAATTTTACGCTCCGTATTTTCACTAGAAAATGTAAGTGCCCCCTCTTCCAAACTTTTTTTCACTCTTAAAGAAGATCCAACTAATAAAATTGCTTGGTATCCATTTAGACTTAATTAAAACCCATTCTGCTAGAGCTTGAAGAAAAGCAAGCTACTGTGTGTATTGGTGGGGGGGGGGGATTGAGCGTGTGCGAGTGGACGCACTAAGTCTGATGCCCCCTCTCTAGTCCATTAAGAAGGGCAGCACACAGAAAGGGGCGCGGTAACACAAAATCTGAAGTAATTCTGAAGTTTCTTTCAGAAAACTTATCCCTCAAGGAACAACAGTTCATTTCTCTCCATGAAGCTTCATTCCTAATTTTCTCAGTTGACCATAAAATATCCTGGAAATTGTGTACCTGGGGTTTTACTCCCAAAGAGGGATCCTCTGAAACTGGTTTCTTCTTGAACAAAATACCTGGAATGCCTCAGGTCATTCTCATTTTAGGAAAGACTTGATATAGTGAGAGCAGATGAGATCTGGGCAATTTCATACACAGAGACATATGTTGTCCAAGAAACTCACATTTTGGAGGGGATGCTTGCGAAGCCCAGAGAGGTATGGGACTTGCCTATCACTGCATGGTTCGTCTACGGTGGAGACTGGGCACCAGTCCCATCCCCGGTGTCCAGGTTAGGATGACAAGTCACTACTGGGCAGGAATTACGGGCACGTGTCTCATCATCTACAAAGTGCAAGCTATCTCATACTCCAGAAGTTGAAGATCAAAGCAAAGAGAGGCAGAAGTGGGGTCTGCTAGGTTCAATTTAAATGAATGAAGATAGGATATACCTATAACCTACATGGAGCCTCCCTTTCCTCCATATACGTAAACGGTCTTCCCTTAGTAACAATTATAATAGGCCTTTGGTAAATGAGGATCACTGTGTACTAATTTTTACA
This sequence comes from Delphinus delphis, assembly GCF_949987515.2. Lineage (NCBI taxonomy): Eukaryota > Metazoa > Chordata > Mammalia > Artiodactyla > Delphinidae > Delphinus > Delphinus delphis. Next base: position 46,264,266 of record NC_082695.1, on the reverse strand, counting down.
GACTCTTCTATAGTCCTCCAGGGATTTGATAACTTTCTTATTTTCCCAGTGCTCTCCAGGAAGAGGTATTCTGTATAAAAGATTTACTGACTGCTTATTTTCATATGATGTGGATAATATTAAAGGCACTGAATTATCTCTTACCTGCACAGCTTTTGCTCTGCTCCAAGAGACACTGTCCTCTGTCACTCTAACTTCCCATTCCTACCACTAAAGGCCTTCCTATTCCTCTTTCAACTTATTCCTAAAGTTCAAGCATTTGAGACTCTGAGGAAACTTAAGATGATCTAGTCTAGAGGTGTTCAAACTTTTTTTAACCATGGTCAAAAATATAGTTATGTCAACAACCAATACACACATATGCAAGCGCATACTCTTACTATGTGTGATATACTCTGCTATTTCCTTTTCTTTTATGTTCTATCTAATTCCATTAAAAATATTTCCCTATATAGGCTTGCTAAATTGACTTCATGACTCATTATTGGGGGGTGTGACCCACAGTATAAAAACATTGATTTAATCCAATTCTCTAATTTCACAAATAAGCAAAGTACGGTGAAGAAACTTAAGTGACTTGTCCAAGAATTGAACCCAAATATGAATAGAATTCTCAGTCTAGTTATGCAGAGCTGCAAGCCTTGGAACGTAGACGTTTAATATCTCTTCATGATTTTTCTTTTAAAAGCATAGATCCTCCCATAATCTACAGCTACTAGAAGAGACAATTTTGATAACAATGTTGAGAATTGATTGAATAAGGGTAATTCAATCAAGTATATTTTCCATGTATATTGAATATATTTATTTATTCAGATTATAAAAGTTAATTTTTTAAAATTTAATTTTATTTATTTACTTTTATACAGCAGGTTCTTATTAGTTATTTATTTAATACATATTAGTGTATATATGTCAATCCCAATCTCCCAGTTCATCCCCCCACCCCCCACCCACTTTCCCCCTTTGGTGTCCATAAGTTTGTTGTCTACATCTGTGTCTTTATTTCTGCCTTGCAAACTGGTTCATCTGTACCATTTTTCTAGATTCCACATATATGCGTTAATATGCGATACTTGTTTTTCTCTTTCTGACTTACTTCACTCCGTATGACAATCTCTAGATCCATCCACGTCTCTACAAAGACCCAATTTCGTTCCTTTTTATGGCTGAGTAATATTCCATTCTATATATGTACCACATCTTCTTTATTCCTCTGTCGACCAACATTTAGGTTGCTTTCATGACCTGGCTATTGTAAATAGTGCTGCAATGAACATCGGGGTGCATTTCGAATTCTGGTTTTCTCCGGATATACACCTAGGAGTGGGATTGCTGGGTCATATGGTAATTCTATTTTTAGTTTTTTAAGGAACCTCCATACTGTTCTCCATAGTGGCTGTATCAATTTACATTCCCACCAACAGTGCAAGAGGGTTCCCTTTTCTCCACACCCTCGCCGGCATTTATTGTTTGTAGATATTCTGATGATGCCCATTCTAACTGGTGTGAGGTGATACCTCATGGTAGTTTTGATTTGCATTTCTCTAATAATTAGTGATGTTAAGCAGCTTTTCATGTGCTTTTTGGCGATCTTGAGACACAAAGATGAATGAGACTGTGGTAGAGTCTTGGATCAAGGTGTATCTATAGTCATGGAAAGAAATGAACTAATTCAATTCATGCTATGAAAGATTTTAGATGACTAACTGGTCATATGAGATTGTCAGGTATTTAATGGATGCCTACAAGGGTGACTGTATTTTCTAAAACTCAACTTAGTCTAATAAGAATGAGTACATAAGGGGATAACAGATCGATGATTTTAAGTTAAGACTGAGAGAGCTGGTGATCAGTGTGAACCCATCCTGGAAATCCAGGAGGTATGGTTACTACTAATTATTGTACCCGACACTTAAAATCAACAGTTGATCCAGATTTCAAAACTCCTTATAAACCAATTTTCATTTTGCACAGATTTTCCAGTTGACAACGTGATGGATGTTTCCTAAGTAATCATTGCTAATCAGTCTATCATGGAGCTTAGTGGTTTTAATTTCAGGTATCATTTCTCAGCCCTTTTTTTCCTGCTAGGCTACATATTTTTCTGTCTTAGCTGAGGATGCTTCACAAGTACTTTGCCAAAACATGCAGTGAGCTGAACACACCCTTACCTTCGGAGAAAGGACATCCCTTTCGATTCTAGGGAAACCATAATTGCTAAGCCAGTGGAATTTTCTGTGGTCTTTTCTCCCCTTCCTCCTTCTCTCTCTAGGGAAGGGAAAAGTGTGGAGGGAGGAGTCTGGTGTCCTCCTGACCTGCTGCTGGGTACTCCTTTCTGAGGTAGCCTGTGGTACAGGGCAGAAAGGAACTGTGACTTGGAGAGAGACTGGGAGAGGCCAGAGTTAATGGAGGGTAGGTGTCCTGTTCCCTCTTGTTCTGGTAGAGAATAGCTTCTCTTTCAGATTCTCATGCTTGCTTCCTCTCAGCAGAAAATGAGGCTCCCCTGAGAAAATCTGAAGATTGAGAGAGGAAGGCATTAACTCCTTAAAATAGTTGACTACCAGAATATGGTAAAGGATTTAACTTTCTTTTTTTCCATTTCTTTAGATAATCAGTTGGTTTTCACTGATAAATTTTGTGAAATTGGAATGGGTGGAAAAGTGTTAAGGTTCCAGTTAACTGTTTTAGTGCTTGCTGTGTGATTTGGTCTAAAAGTACTAGTCGATATCGGTAGTTAGTTGGAAGCATCTTGATTCTAACCATTCTGTGAAGATTATACTCTGTATGAATAGATAACAGCCATCAGAAACAGTTAATGAATCTTGTTAGCTTGTGATATTTGTCTAGGGTTTGCACTCCAGCTTGTAATTGTTGTGAAAAGGATAAGTGTATAAGCCAAATTTCCCTGATGGGTCCAGGTCTTCCATCCTCTCCATTCAAGAGTTGAACATTTAATCTTAATTTTTCAGTGTCATTTGTCACAGTATCTTCTCTCCTCCCAGTATGTCAGTGCAGGTGAAGCAGAAGATGTAAATTCTCTAAGTTAAGGGAGGCTGGGTGAGGGGAGGAAACATTGGTTTCAAACTGTGGAAATGTAAAATAACAAGGAACAGGCTAGAACCTGATTGAAATCCACCAATTGTGAAAGGTTAGTCAGGGTTTAATGTATTCTGGACACTGTAAAAATCTCAAATATTTTGAAATTAAGACCACAGGTAAGTAATAAGTGCCATCCCAGGATGGGATTTACCATCATCATGTCAGATCATGTCCTATTTTTGCTGGGAATATTTTTTCCCTCTAAAGCACATATTTAAATCTAAGGATTCTTTCTGTTGGATGGTTAATCTAGTTTTATCAGTGAGGCCACAGGTGGTACCTGGGTGTGCCAGTGTGGCATTGTGGTGCAGACTTCCTCATGACTTTTTTGGGGGAGAGATGCTTTTCAGGGCTTAAATTGTTAGATGATAATTTGGTATTTTAAAAGAAAATTGTAGCTCAATACTTTGGTTCTAGGATTATACCTACATAGATCAGGGCTGAACACATTATACAAAGACAGCAGAGCCTGTATTGTCTTCAGTCTAAAAACTGAGTAAGTTTTGTGGCCATCAAAAGTAACCTGTGACAACTTAAGCCTTGATAGCACGGGATATCTATCTAAATATTCCTCTAGAGTGCTGGCATCCTTACAAATGAATATGAGCTTCATAGTAATAGGAAACATCTATTGGATACTCGGACTCAATCTCAGAACTGGAAGGGAACTGGAACTCCAGAAATGTAAAAAATATAGCTATGATTATTGCACTGAAGTGTATAAGGTGTTTTCACTAACATCCTGGACTACCTTGTTAATAATGTGTTATAATATACAGATTTTAAAATATCTGCATAGTCTTTGACCCAGAAATTTCAATTCAAAAGGAAATAATGCAAAGTGCATGCAAAGCTATACACATGAAGATATAAATCATGTCACTATTTACAATATAAAAGAAGCGGAAGAAACCTCAATGTTCATTCATGGAATGAAATATCCCCTAAAATACTTTTAAAGAATTTTAAATATAAATAGTAGGCACAAACTTTTGTTTATAATAATCTCAACTTTAAAATTATATGCAATGAATAAGGTTGTAGAGAGAGGGTGTAGAGAATAAGTACTAACTACAGATTTGGTTTTCTTAGGCATTAGCTGTCAGCCAAAGGGTAGAGTTATGATAGCATTAACTGAAAGGAAAACTATCATGGTGTGAGCAGTAGATGTCTCTGGGTAATGGAACATGATTTCCATTTTCTTTTTATTTATTTTTTTTGAATTTTATTTAATTTTTTAAAACAGCAGGTTCTTATTAGTCATCAATTTTATACACATCAGTGTATACATGTCAAATCCAATCTCCCAATTCATCACACCGCCACCCCCATCCCCCCGCCATTTTTGACCCCTGGTGTCCATACGTTTGTTCTCTACATCTGTGTCTCAATTTCTGCCCTGCAAACCAGTCATCTGTACCATTTTTCTGGGTTCCACAAATATACGTTAATATATGATATTTGTTTTTCTCTTCTGACTTACTTCACTCTGAATGACACTCTGTAGATCCATCCATGTCTCTACAAAGGACCCAATTTCGTTCCTTTTTATGGCTGAGTAATATTCCATTCTATATATGTACCACAACTTCTTTATCCATTTGTCTGTCGATGGGCATTTAAGTTGCTTCCATGACCTGGCTATTGTAAATAGTGCTGCAAGGAACATTGGGGTGCATGTCTTTATGAATTATGGTTTTCTCTGGGTAAATGCCCAGTAGTGGGATTGCTGGATCATATGGTAATTCTATTTTTAGTTTTTAAAGGAATCTCCATACTGTTCTCCATAGTTGCTGTATCAATTTACATTCCCACCAACAGGGCAAGAGGGTTCCCTTTTCTCCACAACCTCTCCAGCATTTGTTGTTTGTACATTTTCTGATGATGCCCATTTTAACTGGTGTGAGGTGATAACTCATTGTAGTTTTGATTTGCATTTCTCTAATAATTAGTGATGTTGAGCACCTTTTCATGTGCTTCTTAGCCATCTGTATGCCTTCTTTGGACATTTGGAGAAATGTCTATTTAGGTCTTCAGTCCTTTTTTGGATTGGGTTGTTTTTTTTTTAATGTTGACCTGCATGAGCTGTTTATATATTTGGGAGATTAATTCTTTGTCTGTTGATTCATTTGCAAATATTTTCTCCTATTCTGAGGGTTGTCTCTTCGTCTTGTTTGTAGTTTCCTATGCTGTGCAAAAGCTTTTAAGTTTCATTAAGTCCCATTTGTTTATTTTTGTTTTTATTTCCATTACTTTAGGAGGCGGATCAAAAAAATCTTGCTGTGATTTATGTCAAAGAGTGTTCTTCCTATGTTTTCCTCTAAGAGTTTTATAGTGTCCAGTCTTACATTTAGGTCTCTAATCCATTTTGAGTTTATTTTGCTGTATGGTGTTAGGGAGTGTTCTAATTTCATTCTTTTACATGTAGCTGTCCAGTTTTCCCAGCACCACTTATTGAAGAGACTGTCTTTTCTCTATTGTATATCCTTGCCTCCTTTGTCATAGATTAGTTGACCATAGGTGCATGGGTTTATCTGTGGGCTTTCTATCTTGTTCCATTGATCTATATTTCTGTTTTTGTGCCAGTACCATATTGTCTTGATTACTGTAGTTTTGTAGTATAGTCTGAAGTCAGGGAGTCCGGTTCCTCTAGCTCCGTTTTTTTTCCCTCAAGACTGCTTCAGCTATTCAGGGTGTTTCGTGTCTCCATACAAATGTTAAGATTTTTTGTTCTAGTTCTGTAAAAAATGCCACTCGTAATTTGATATGGATTACATTGAATCTGTAGATTGCTTTGTGTAGTATAGTCATTTTCACAATATTGATTCTTCCAATCCAAGAATATGGTATATCTCTCCAACTGTTAGTATCATCTTTAATTTCTTTCATCAGTGTCTTATAGTTTTCTGCATACAGCTCTTTTGTCTCCCTAGGTGGGTTTATGGCTAGATATTTTATGTGTTTTGTTGCAATGGTAAATGGGAGTGTTTCCTTAATTTCTCTTTCAGATCTTTCATCATTAGTGTACAGGAATGCAAAGGATTTCTGTGCATTAATTTTGTATCCTGCAACTTTACCAAATTCATTGATTAGCTTTAGTAGTTTTCTTGTGGCATCTTTAGGATTCTCTATGTAGAGTATCATATCATCTGCAAACAGTGACAGTTTTACTTCTTCTTTTCCAATTTGCATTCCTTTTATTTCTTTTTCTTCCCTGATTGCCATGGCTAGGACTCCCAAAACTATGTTGAATAATAGTGGTGAGAGTGGACATCCTTGTCTTTTTCCTGATCTTAGAGGAAATGCTTTTAGTTTTTCACCATTGAGAATGATGTTTGCTGTGGATTTGTCATATATGGCCTTTATTATGTTGAGGTAGGTTCCCTCTGGAGAGTTTTCATCATAAAAGGGTGTTGAATTTTGTCAAAAGCTTTTTCTGCATCTATTCAGATGATCATATGGTTTTTATTCTTCAATTTGTTAATATGTTGTATCACAATGATTGATTTGTGTATATTGAAGAATCCTTGCATCCCTGGGATAAATCCCACTTGAGCATGGTGTATGATCCTTTTAATGTGTTGTTGGATTCTGTTTGGTTGTATTGTGTTGAGCATTTTTGCATCTATATTCATCAGTGATATTGGTCTGTAATTTTCTTTTTTTGTAGTATCTTTGTCTGGTTTTGGTATCACGGTGACGGTGGCCTCATAGAATGAGTTTGGGAGTGTTCTTTCCTCTGCAATTTTTTGGAAGAGTTTGAGAAGGATGGGTGTTAACTCTTCTCTAAATGTTTGATAGGATTCACCTGTGAAGCCATCTGGTCCTGGACTTTTGTTTGTTGGAAGATGTTTAATCACAGCTTCAATTTCATTACTTGTGATTGGTCTGTTCATATTTTCTGTTTCTTCCTGGTTCAGTCTTGGAAGATCCTACCTTTCTAAGAATTTGTCCATTTCTTCCAGGTGGTCCATTTTATTGGCATAGAGTTGCTTGTAGTAGTCTCTTAGGATGCCTTGTAATTCTGTGCTGTCTGTTGTAACTTCTCTGTTTTCATTTCTAATTTTAATGATTTGAGTCCTCTCCCTCTTTTTCTTGATGAGTCTGGCTAATGATTTATCAATTTTGTTTATGTTCTCAAAGAACCACCTTTTAGTTTTATTGATCTTGTATTGTTTTCTTTGTTTTGATTTCATTTATTTCTGTTCTGATCTTTATGATTTCTTTCCTTCTGCTACCTTTGAGTTTTTTTCATTCTTCTTCCTCTAGTTCCTAGGTGTAAGGTTAGATTGTTTGAGATTTTTCTTGTTTCTTGAGGTAGGCTTGTATAGCTATTAACTTCCCTCTTAGAACTGCTTTTGCTGCATCCCATAGGTTTTGGATCATCGTGTTTTCATTGTCATTTGTCTCTAGGTATTTTTTGATTTCCTCTTTGATTTCTTCAGTGATCTCTTGGTTATTTAGTATTGTATTTATTAGCCTCAATGTGTTTCTGTTTTTTACATTTTTTTCCCTGTAATTGATTTCTAATCTCACAGCATTGTGGTCTGAAAAGATGCTTGATATGATTTCAATTTTCTTCAATTTACTGAGGCTTGAATTGTGACCCAAGATGTGATCTATCCTGGGAATGTTCTGTGAGCACTTGAGAAGAAAGTGTAATCTGCTGTTTTTGGATGGAATGTCCTATAAATATCAATTAAATCTATCTGGTCTATTGTGCCATTTAAAGCTTGTGTTCCTTATCAATTTTCTGTTTGGATGATCTGTCCATTGGTGTAAGTGAGGTGTTAATGTCCCCCACTATTAATGCATTAGTATCAATTTCCTCTTGTATAGCTGTTAGCAGTTGCCTTAGGTATTGAGGTGCTTCTATGTTGGGTGCATCTTGGATTGACTCCTTCATCATTATGTAGTGTCCTTCCTTGTCTCTTGTACCATTCTTTATTTTAAAGCCTATATTATCTGATATGAGTATTGCTACTCCAGCTTTCTTTTGATTTCCATTTGCATGGAGTATCTTTTTGCACCCCCCCCCCCACTTTCAGTCTGTTTGTTTCCCTAGGTCTAAAGTGGGTTTCTTGTAGATAGCATATATATGGGTCTTTTTTTTGTATCGATTTTGTGAGCCTGTGTCTTTTGGTTGGAGCATTTAATCCATTCATGTTTAAGGTAATTATCAATATGTATATTACTATTACCATTTTCTTAATTGTTTTCAGTTTGTTTTTGTAGGTCTTTTCCTTCTCTTGTGTTTCCTGCCTAGAGAAGGTCCTTTAGCATTTGTTGTAGAGCTGTTTTGGTGGTGCTGAATTCTCTTAGCTTTTGCTTGTCCATAAAGCTTTGGATTTCCCCATTGAATCTGAATGAGATCCTTGCCAGGTAGAATAATGTTGGTTGTAGGTTCTTCCCTTTCATCACTTTAATTATGTCATGCCACTCCCTCTGGCTTGTAGAGGTTTTGCTGAGAAATCAGCTGTTAACCTTATGGGAGTTCCTTTGTATGTTATTTGTTGTTCTTCCCTTGCTGCTTTCAATAATTTTTCTTTGTCTTTAATTTTTGCTAATTTGATTACTATGTGTCTCAGCATGTTTCTCCTTGGGTTTATCTTGTATGGGACTCTCTGCGCTTCCTGGACTTGGGTGGCTGTTTCCTTTCACATGTTAGGGAAGTTTTTTACTATAATCTCTTCAAATATTTTCTTGGGTCCTTTTTCTCTCTCTTCTTCTGGGACCCCTATAATGTGAATGTTGTTGCATTTAATGTTGTCCCAGAGGTCTCTTAGGCTGTCTTCATTTCTTTTCATTGTTTTTTCTTTATTCTGTTCTGTAGAAGTGAATTCCACCATTCTATCTTCCACGTCACTTATCCGTTCTTCTGCCACAGTTACTATGCTATTGATTCCCTCTAGTGTATTTTTCATTTCAGTTATTGTATTGTTCATCTATGTTTGTTTGTTCTTTAATTCTTCTAGGTCTTTGTTAAACATTTCTTGCATCTTCTCGATCTTTGCCTCCATTCTTTTTCTGAGATACTGGATCATCTTCACTCTCATTATTCTGAATTCTTTTTCTGGAAGATTGCCTATCTCCACTTCATTTAGTTGGTTTTCTGGGGTTTTATCTTTTTCCTTCATCTGGTACATAACCTTCTGCCTTTTCATCTTGTCTGTCTTTCTGTGAATGTGGTTTTTGTTCCACAGGCTGCAGGATTGTAGTTCTTCTTGCTTCTGCTGTCTGTCCTCTGGTGAATGAGGCTATCTAAGAGGCTTGTCTCTTTTTATATTTTCTAAATTTTCTACAGTAAGCACACATTAATTTTTTTTTTTTTTTTGTGGTACGCGGGCCTCTCACTGCTGTGGCCTCTCCTGTTGTGGAGCACAGGCTCCGGACACGCAGGCTTAGCGGCCATTGCTCACAGGCCTAGCTGCTCCGCGACATGTGGGATCTTCCCAGACCGGGGCACGAACCCGTGTCCCCTGCATTGGCAGGCGGACTCTCAACCATTGCACCACCAGGGAAGCCCCACACATTAATTTTATGCTAGGAATATAATCAGTGGTGCACCAATAGCAAAAAAAGTCTTAAAATCCTAACACTGATTTTTCTGTTGATTTCATTTCTATTCCTTGTAAAAGTAGAAAGCATATTATTCTTGAGGTGAAAGCCTGGATCTTAGTGTTCATGTTCTGCTCCTTCAGCAGATGATCTTCCAGGAGGGTTATCCAGTTTTAACGGCATTTACTGGCTTGGTGTTTTTAGGTTAGAGTGCCATCTTTGGGACATAACTGGCATAACTGGTTGCCACCATTTGCTGATTATGTGAAATGCACAATTCAAATATGATTTTGTGACATGGGCAGTTAATTATTCAGTTAGCCCAGGGATCAGGACGTGTAGATGAAACTCAAAGCAGTCCCTCACTGCTTTGTTTCATTGAGAGAACTTCCTCTGATCTCCTCACCAACAGCCTCATCCTCCTCCTATCTACTCCAGAGCAAACTTCACAAGTGATTTTGAAGTCACTGTTCTCCTGGTTCTCTTTACCTTCCAGGTTAAAGTTAAAATATCCTTAGAATTTCGTAATATTTAGGCCTCAGACTTCTTGTTTATAGAACCATCCTCCTTCATTCCCCAGCCTTACTATGCTAAGAGATTAGCCAGTTTCCCTCTCTTTCTCTCTCTCTCTCTCTCTCTCTGTGTGTGTGTGTGTGTCTCTCCCCCATTCTGTTCTATTGACCTGGAATGCCATTCCTGTTTCTTCATTTGGCTATTTCCTGCAGTCCTGCCAGACTCAGCTGAAAGGTCACTTCTTCAGAGAAGCCTTTCTCAACTCCATTCAGCTGGGCACCCCTCTCTTCTCCCATAGCCCTCTCATTCACACCCCTCATGAAACACTTGTCATACTGTATTTTAACTCTTATTTCTTCCTGCATCTGACTGTGAGGTTCTTGATGGCAAGGACCTTAATTCAACCTCTCCGTTCCCAGCACTCAGCTCACAGGTAATAGTGAAATACTAAAAACATTTTTTTTTTTTTGCAGTACACAGGCCTCTCACTGTTGTGGCCTCTCCCGTTGCGGAGCACAGGCTCCGGACGCGCAGGCTCAGCGGCCATGGCTTACGGGCCCAGCCGCTCCGCGGCATGTGGGATCTTCCCAGACCGGGGCATGAACTCGTGTTCCCTGCATCGGCAGGCAGACTCTCAACCACTGCGCCACGAGGGAAGCCCTAAAAACATTTTTAATGAATGAATGAATGAGCATTGAAACGAGGTCACAGGGGCTCCCATATCATTTTTCTTTTTCTCACTTTTCTTCATCTTTAAAAGGAAGATCATAGGGTGGATTGAATGAGAAAATATTTGAAAAGTAATTAGCATAATGCTTGGTGCATGATAATAAATATTTATTTTTTCACTCTTTTATTGACAGTTCCTATCTAGCTTCAGGTTCCCCACACCTGGTGGCTCATGCCTTACTCATACAAAAGTCTCCACCTCCACCTCCTTGTTAAATAGATAAGACTTCCCAGTCAAGCAATACTTATGCTGATCACATGCAAACACTGCGACTTTTGTACTAACACCTCATCATCACTCACCACACATACTCACTGCCTCCTATTAAACACACATTCAGCATCTCTGTTACCTTTAACTCAGTCATCTTACTCATCACAGGGAAACTCAGCTCTATGGATTTCTAACCAAGGCGTGGTCTTTTTAAGAAAAAATTTTTCAATACTTAAGGTTGATCCTTTATGCCAATGACAGTAAATACAGATAGCCCTCAATTTTCATTTTTTCCCCTCAACTCACTTTTTCCACATTGTATATTGGTACCACTGCATTACCTTTCTTATGCACAATTCAAACTGCTTATGAGCTAATGAAAAAGCACTTTGTGCCAGCATGTGATACCCACTTGCCAACAGTTCAGTACCAATCACCATCTTTAGCTGCAAAAAAGGATTTATTCGTATAATTATTGGAATGGTTTTATTGCCTTTTCCTTTATTATTTTTTTCTGCATTCAATTTCACTTAATTTTGTTATTTTTTAAAATGATACAACACAATCTTTTGCTTATTCACTTTCTTAACAATCCACAAAAGCACTGGCAGATCTCCAACAGTAATTCTTTCCTAGTATGAACTCTATTTTTTCACTTACTTTTATTTCAAATAAGCTGAAATAGAATTTAAAGAAGTTTTCACAAATTAATTTTTATTATCTGTATTTATTATTTAGTCCATGTTTAAAAGATTGCAACAACCATTTACACATGGACACATGGTAACATTCAAGAAAAAAGTAAAAAATTGTATATCATATTTAGTGACAGTAACTGGCTTTTTGGGAATGGGATTTTTTCCATGTAATATGTTTAATAAGTGTAATATTTAGGATTCATTTATTTGGTTTTCATGGTTGTTTTTGAAATATATTATGATGGAAAGTAAATGAATTGTATCTTACTATTGGGAACTTTATTTTGCCCTCTACTGTACGATTTTCTGGGGTTTTTTTGTTTTGTTTTTTTGTTTTTTGTTTTTTGTTTTTTTTTTGAATACTGAGCTTATATATAAGAAATAGAGGAAATGGTTTTGAAAGAAAATAAAAACTATCAACCAGTCAATGGTTATAATGAAAAGTATTTATCAGCAGTCTCAAATTTCCAGAAGTTTTAACTTTTTTCTGAAGTATTTATCCTGTGTAAAATATCACACTAGAAAAGGCAAAGCATTAGATTAATGCTATTTTTGAATGGCTCAAAGTTATGCATTTATATATTCAATTTAATTTTATTTTTAATCAAAATTCCATTGTTTGCTATTTTTTCTAAACTTGAGTGTATCAGAAGTGCCAAGATAAGTTTAAAAAAAAAAGGTAATGGGTGGTGACTGCACTTACCAGATATCAAAACATACTAAAAACAATGTAGTACATCTGTAACAATAGTCAGAATTATCAGCATACTTAATAATATGTCAGTGTAATAAAGGACAGACTAGAAATGTGTCTAAGCATATATGGTAATTTATAATAATCATTTAATGGTTCATTCTTTTATTCAATCAACTTATATTTATTGATTGTCAGAAGCTGCATAAATGATGGGTATACATCAGGTAATCATAGTTCTTACTAGATTATTAAAAATTAAAGAATTGTTTAAATCAATTATTATTAAGTTTGCGTTTAAGCAAGTTCTATCAGGAACTGTTGGTGGCAGGCGCTTGCCCAGCTAAGCCTGCGCAGGGCCACCTAGGTAGCTCCCAGCTCAGCAGGCAGCCTCCAGGTCCCGACCCCTGCGCCCACGGCCCTAGGCAAAGACAAGGGCTCACCTGAGGCTTGGCAGCTGGCACGGCTGTCGGGTTAGGTCATGGTGGAGTCTGATTTTTGTGATGCTTCCCTTCACTGTTAGCTGTTGAGGAAGTGTCCCTCCCTGTGTCTCAGATGAAGAGCCATTTGTGAGTACCAGCATCTGTGCTACCAGTGTGAAACCTAGTTGGTCCATTCATTGATTGCTCAGTTGAGCGCTCAATTCATCCATTTGCCAATCAAGACTTCTGGATGGAATCTGCCTCACCTGTTTCTTTCCAAGGAAAGCACGGTAAAGGCTTCAGCCGTAAGTTGCCTCTTTCTATGTGCCCGGAGACGACCCTCACCATTTCCCTGTGCAGCCCTGCATGGTGTGGGGCCCTCTCCTCTCCAGAACTGCACAGAGCAAGGCACTGGAAATACAATAAACCAGCAGCCATTGATGGTGCCTTCACAGAGCTGATAATTTTGGTGGGAAAAACTAAGGAAGAAGCAAAATTTGTGACCCTGAACCAAGATGGTGGAGTAAAAGCATGTGCTCTCACTCCCTCTTGTGAGAACACCAGAATCACAACTAGCTGCTGGACAATCATCAACAGGAAGACACTGGAGCTCACCAAAAAAGATACCCCACATCCAAAGACAAACGAGAAGCTACAATAAGAAGGTAAGAGGGGCACAATCACAGTAAAATCAAATCCCATAACTGTTGGGTGGGTTACTCAGATACTGGAGAACACATATAACACAGAAGTCCACCCACTGGAGTGAAGTTCTGAGCTCCACGTCAGGCTTCCCAACCTAGGGGTCTGGCAATGGGAGGAGGAATTCCTAGAGAATCAGATTTTGAAGTCTAGTGTGAGTTGATAGCAGGACTTCAACAGGACTGGAGGAAACAGAGACTCCACTCTTGGAAGGCACACACAAAGTAGTGTGTGCATCGGGACCCAGGAGAAGGAGCAGTGACCCCAGGGGAGACTGAACCAGACTTACCTGCTAGTATTGGAGGGTCCCCTGCAGAGACAGGAGGTGGCTGTGGCTCACCGTGGGGACAAGGACACTGGCAGCAGAAGTTCTGGGAAGTACTCCTCGGCATCAGCCCTCCCAGAGTCTGCCATTACTCCACCAAAGAGCCCAGGTAAGCCCCAGTGTTGGGTTGCCTCAGGCCAAACAACCAACAGGGAGGGAACCCAGCCCCAACCATCAGCAGTCAAATGGATTAAAGTTTACTGAGCTCTGTCCACCAGAGCAACAGTCAGCTCTAGCCACCACCAGTCCTTCCCATCAGGAAACTTGCACAAGCCTCTTAGCCTCATCCAACAGAGGGCAGACAGCAGAAGCAAGAAGAACTACAGTCCTGCAGCCTGTGGAACAAAAACCACATTCACAGAAAGATAGACATGATGAAAAGGCAAAGGGCTATGTACCAGATGAAGGAACAAGATACAACCCCAGAAAAACAACTAAATGAAGTGGAGATAGGCAATCTTCCAGAAAAAAGAATTCAGAATAATGATAGTGAAGATGATCCAGGACCTCGGAAAAACAATGGAGGCAAAGATTGAGAGGATGTAAGAAATGTTTAACAAAGACCTAGAAGAATTAAAGAGCAAATAAACAGAGATGAACAATACAATAACTGAAATGAAAAGTACACTAGAAGGAATCAACATCCGAATAACTGAGGCAGAAGAACGGATAAGTGACCTGGAAGACAGAATGGTGGAATTCACTGCTGAGGAACAGAATAAAGAAAAAAAAAATAAAAAGAAATGAAGACAGCATAAGAAACCTCTGAGACAACATTAAACGTAACAACATTTGCATTATAGGGGTCCCAGAAGGAGAAGAGAGAGTGAAAGGACCCGAGAAAATATTTGAAGAAATTATAGTCGAAAACTTCCCTAACTTGTGAAAGGAAATAGCCACCCAAGTTGAGGAAGCGCAGAGAGTCCCATACAGGATAAACCCAAGGAGAAACACGTCAAGACACAGAGTAATTAAATTGCCAAAAATTAAAGACAAAGAAAAACTATTGAAAGCAGCAAGGGAAAAACAAGTAACATACAAGGGAATTCCCATAAGGTTAACAGCTGATTTCTCAGCATAAACTCTAAAAGCCAGAAGGGAGTGGCATGATATACTTAAAGTTATGAAAGGGAAGAACCTACAACAAAGAGTGCTCTACCTGGCAAGGATCTCATTCAGATTCGATGGAGAAATCAAAAACTTTACAGACAAGCAAAAGCTAAGACAATTCAGCACCACCAAACCAGCTCTACAACAAATGCTTAAGGAAATTCTCTAAGTGGGAAACACAAGAGAAGAAAAGGACCTACAAAAACAAAAACAAAACAATTAAGAAAATGGTCATAGGAACATACATATCAATAATTACCTCAAACGTGAATGGATTAAATGGTCCAACCAAAAGACACAGGCTTGCTGAATGCACACAAAAAGAAGACCCATATATATGCTGTCAATAAGAGACCCACTTCAGACCTAGGGACACATAAGACTGAAAGTCAGGGGATGGAAAAAGATACTCCATGCAAATGGAAATCTGAAGAAAGCTGGAGTAGCAATACTCATATCAGATAAAATAGACTTTAAAATAAAGAATGTTACAAGAGACAAGGAAGGACACTACATAATGATCAAGGGGTCAATCCAATAAGAAGATATAACAATTATAAATATATATGCGCCCAACATAGGAGCACCTCAATACATAAGGCAACTGCTAAAAGCTATAAAAGAGGAAATCGACAGTAACACAGTAATAGTGGGGGACTTTAACACCTCACTTACACCAGTGGACAGATCTTCCAAACAGAAAATTAATAAAGAAACAGAAGCATTAAACGACACAAAGACCAGATAGATTTAATTGATATTTAAAGGACATTCCATCCAAAAACAACAGATTACACTTTCTTCTCAAGTGTGCACAGAACATTCTCCAGGATAGATCACATCTTGGGTCACAAGTCAAGCCTCAGTAAATTTAAGAAAATGGAAATCAAATCAAGCATCTTTTCTGACCACAATGCTATGAGATTAGAAATCAATTACAGGGAAAAAAAACGTAAAAAACGCAAACAAATGAAGGCTAAACAATACGTTACTAAATAACCAAGAGATCACTGAAGAAATCAAAGAGGAAATCAAAAAATACCTAGAGACAAATGACAATGAAAACACAATGATCCAACGCCTATGGGATGCAGTAAAAGCAGTTCTAAGAGGGAAGTTTATAGCTATACAAGCCTACCTCAAGAAACAAGAAAAGTATCAAATAAACAATCTAACCTTACACCTAAAGGAACTAGAGAAAGAAGAAAAAACTAAACTCAAAGGTAGCAGAAGGAAAGAAATCATAAAGATCAGAGCGGAAATAAATGAAATAGAAACAAAGAAAACAATAGCAAAGATCAATAAAACTAAAAGCTGGTTCTTTGAGAAGATAAGCAAAATTGATAAACCATTAGCCAGACTCATCAAGAAAAAGAGGGAGATGACTCAAATCAATAAAATTAGATATGAAAAAGGAGAAGTTAAAACAGACACCACAGAAATACAAAGCATCCTAAGAGACTACTACAAGCAACTTTATGCCAATACAATGGACAACGTGGAAGATATGGACACATTCTTAGAAAGGTATAACCTCCAAGACTGAACCAGGAAGAAATAGAAGATATGAACAGACCAATCACAAGTAATGAAATTGAAGCTGTGATTAAAAATCTTCCAACATGGGGCTTCCCTGGTGGCGCGGTGGTTGGGAGTCCGCCTGCCGATGCAGGGGACACGGGTTCGTGCCCCGGTCCAGAAGGATCCCACATGCCACGGAGCAGCTGGGCCCGTGAGCCATGGCTGCTGAGCCTGCACGTCCGGAGCCTATGCTCCGCAACGGGAGAGGCCACGGTAGTGGGAGGTCCGTGTA
Organism: Delphinus delphis; assembly: GCF_949987515.2. NCBI lineage: Eukaryota > Metazoa > Chordata > Mammalia > Artiodactyla > Delphinidae > Delphinus > Delphinus delphis. The sequence continues at coordinate 46,247,386 of NC_082695.1, read as the reverse complement.
CGGCAAAAAAAAAAAAAAAAAAAATCTTCCAACAAACATAAGTCCAGGACCAGATGGCTTTACAGGTGAATTCTATCAAACATTTAGAGAAGAGCTAACACCCACCCTTCTCAAACTCTTCCAAAAAATTTCAGAGGAAGGAACACTCCCAAACTCATTCTATGAGGCCACCATCACCGTGATACCAAAACCAGACAAAGATACTACAAAAAAAGAAAATTACAGACCAATATCACTGATGAATATAGATGCAAAAATCCTCAACAAATACTAGCAAACAGAATCCAACAACACATTAAAAGAATCATACACCGTGATCAAGTGGGATTTATCTTAGGGATGCAAGGATTCTTCAACATATGCAAACCAATGAATGTGATACACTATACTAACAAATTGAAGAATAAAACCCATATGATCATCTGAATAGATGCAGAAAAAGCTTTTGACAAAATTCAACACCCTTTTATTATAAAAACGCTCCAGAAAGTGGGCATAGAGGGAACATAACTCAACATAATAAAGGCCATGTATGACAAACCCAAAGCAAACATCAATCTCAATGGTGAAAAACTGAAAGCATTTCCTCTAAGATCAGGAAAAAGACAAGGATGTCCACTCTCACCACTATTATTCTACATAGTTTTGGAAGTCCTAGCCACAGCAATCAGAGAAGAAAAAGAAATAAAAGTAATGCAAATTGGACAAGAAAAAGTGAAACTGTCACTGTTTGCAGATGACATGATACTATACATAGAGAATCCTAAAGATGCCACCAGAAAACTACTAGAGCTAATCAATGAATTTGGTAAAGTAGCAGGATACATAATTAATGCACAGAAATCTCTTGCATTCCTATACATTATTGATGAAAAATCTGAAAGAGAAATTAAGGAAACTCTCCCATTTACCATTGCAACAAAAAGAGTAAAATAACTAGGAATAAACCTACCTAGGGAGACAAAACACCTGTATGCAAAAAAGTATAAGACACTGATGAAAGGAATTAAAGATGATACCAACAGATGGAGAGATATACCATGGTCTTGGATTGGATGAATCAATATTGTGAAAATGACTATACTACCCAAAGCAATCTACAGATTCATTGCAATCACTATCAAATTACCAGTGGCATTTTTTACAGAACTAGAAAAAAAAATCTTAAAATTTGTATGGAGACACAAAAGACCCCGAATAGCCAAAACTGTCTTGATGGAAAAAAACGGAGCTGGAGGAATCAGATTCCCTGACTTCAGACTATACTACAAAGCTACAGTAATCAAGACAATATGGTACTGGCACAAAAACAGAAACATAGATCAATGGAACAATATAGAAAGCCAGAGATAAACCCACATACCTATGGTCAACTAATCTTGACAAAGGAGGCAAGGATATACAATAGAGAAAAGACAGTCTCTTCAATAAGTGGTGCTGGGAAAACCGGACAGCTTCTTGCAAAAGAATGAAATTAGAACACTCCCTAACACCATACACAAAAATAAACTCAAAGTGGATTGGAGACCTAAATGTAAGACCAGACACTATAAAACTGTTAGAGGAAAACATAGACAGAACACTGTATGACTTAAATCACAGCAGGAGCTTTTTTGATCCACCTCTTAAAGTAATGGAAATCAAAACAAAAATAAACAAATGGGACCTAATGAAACTTCAAAGCTTTTGCACAGCAAAGGAAACCATAAACAAGACGAAAAGACAACCCTCAGAATGGGAGAAAATATTTGCAAATGAAGAAACTGACAAAGGATTAATCTCCAAAATTTACAAGCAGCTCATGCAGGTCAATATCAAAAAAAACAAACAAACAACCCAATCCAAAAATGGGCAGAAGACCTAAATAGACATTTCTCCAAAGAAGATATACAGATTGCCAACAAACACATGAAAGAATGCTCAACATCATTAATCATTAGAGAAATGTAAATCAAAACTACAATGAGATAACATCTCACACTGTTCAGAATGGCCATCATCAAAAAATCTGCAAACAATAAATGCTGGAGAAAGTGTGGAGCAAGGGGGACCCTCTTGCACTGTCGATGGGAATGTAAATTGATGCAGCCACTATGCAGAAGAGTATGGAGGTTCCTTAAAAAACTAAAAATAGAACTACCATACGACCCAGCAATCCCACTACTGGGCATATACCCTGAGAAAACCATAATTCAAAGAGTCATGTACCACAATGTTCATTGCACCTCTATTTACAAAAGCCAGGATATGGAAACAACCTAAGTGTCCATCAACAGATGAATGGATAAGGAAGATGTTGCACATATATACAATGGAATATTACTCAGCCATAAAAAGAAATGAAATTGAGTTATTTGTAGTGAGGTGGATGGACCTAGAGTCTGTCATACAGAGTGAAGTTAGTCAGAAAGAGAAAAACAAATACCATATGCTAACACATATATATGGAATCTAAAAAAAAAAATAAAAAAATGAAAGGTCATGAAGGACCTAGGGGCAAGACGGGAATAAAGATACAGACCTACTAGAGAATGGACTTGAGGATACGGAGAGGGGGAAGAGTAAGCTGAGACAAAGTGAGAGGGTGGCATGGACATATATACACTACCAAATGTAAAATAGATAGGTAGTGGGAAGCAGCTGCATAGCACAGGGAGATCAGCTCGGTGCTTTGTGACCACCTAGAGGGGTGGGATAGGGAGGGTGGGAGGGAGATGCAAGAGGGAAGAGATATGGGGATATATGTATACGTATAGCTCATTCACTTTGTTATACAGCAACAACTAACACAACAATGTAAAGCAATTGTAGTCGAATAAAGATGTTTTAAAAAAAAAAAAAAAGAAATAGGTCACCTAAATGTTCCCTTCCTGGACTGTAGGAATGCCTTGATAATTCCAGAAAGGGTTTGTCGTAATGGCTTGGTTTTCTTCATTTTTCTTTAACCATTTCTTACCGGAAAAAATTCTTATGATTCAAATATTTTATAATTAGTTATAGTGTAATCTTGACATAGCTAACATTCCTCCACCTTGAAACAAACTCGCAAGGAAATAACTGTTTAAAAGAAATGGGCTTGATCAACTTTACTTCCCTACAAATGTAGAACCCATTTGCACTGGGAATTTTGGCAACAATCTGCCTGATTTAAGTATAAGTAAAAGAAAATTGAAAAATAATTTTATTTCTGATTATACATTTTAGAATTATTCCAGCATTTTTTCTGAATTAGATTATGTCTCTGATGTCATTTAAGTTGAATTCAACCAGATTACACCCTGCTTCTCTATGCCATTTGTTCCCTCAAGCATGGAGAGTCCTTTGAAGTCACCAGAGGCTGAACTCATAGAACTCTCTTTGCTGGAAGGGGTTTTAAAATGGAGTGAATCCCATGTAGAAAGTCCAACAACTGACACAGGAGGCAAGGTTTCAAGTTTGTATTTCTTTCCCAGGCCTTTAAATTCTACTTACCATTAAAATGATCAAAAGGCAAATATTCCTGAAAAAGAGCCAATCCATTCCTCCAGTTCTCTCTTGCACAGGAACCCCAGTGAGATTTGATTTTAGTCTTAATCCTCTGGGTCCTGAATTTGGCTCTTCAGCAAGATGTGCTTCGAGATGCCCTTCTAGGAGGGCCTGGGAGATAACTCTGCTGTTGTCTGGGCAGAGGAATGAAGATGTTCTATAATGGCTCTGTTTCCCCACCCCAAGCTCCTGGGCTGGTCTGGAAGGCTGGCATTGCTTGGGCTCTGGGTCAGAGGATAGACACACCTTGATTCTCATTGCAATGAAACCCTTTGTTGGACACCAAAGACAAATCTTACAGAGTGAGGACAAGATTTACAGGGAAGATACCCAATGAATAATAAATTACTCACAACATGAAAAATAATTTAAATGTTAGGGCCTGTCACCATGCTGAATAAAATTAGTAGACTTCTTACTGCCAGCATTGTAAAAGCAAAATTACATATACTGACACACACACACACATGTCCACTACAGAACCAACTTCAAGGACTGACACTCTGAGCAGAGGACCTTGTGAAAAGGCACCAAGCCTAAGTATGGTGTAGGGAGAAAGAATAATGAAACTCTCATCTCTTAATTCTGGTGATTCCTGCTTCCCTCCGTAAGAAGTCCTATAGTTGAGCTGCATTCTTCAATTTTAAAGATCTTCTAAAAATAAGGTTAAGACAAAGAAACTCTGATTTCACTAGTATATTTGTTTCCACATTTTAGCAACTTTATTTCCTCTATATACAGTCAAACCAGTGTGGTATAACATTAACTGAATTGTTTTAAGGTAACCACAATACAGTTCACTCCTCATGGCATTTCCACTGATAAAAAAGTACATAATATGGATGAGGAACACCTTTAAACCCTCAGAAATATATTTATTGAGAAGAAGCTGAAATTGGAAACCTGAGAATTTAAGGGGAAAAGACCAGAGCAGCATCTGTATATTTCTGAAAATCATTTTCCCTTTTTCATTTTTCTCTTCTCCTTTGTTTGTCTGGGTTTAGTATATGCATAGTTTTCTCATGAAAAGATTTCAAGCTGGCAGCAACACTCACAAACATAAAAAAGAAAGTGTAGTTAAATGTTCTCTAATTGCTAATAGGTATTGGTTGGAGAATTTTAAAGGGAGACCGCATCTTGCCTTCACTACCCCATCCCTGCAATTCAGAAACAAGGCAGGTCTATCCCTAGTCAGGGAATGTATTCCAAATAACACTTAGTTCCTCTAGAACCTTAGTTTAGCATTTTTGCAAGCATAGGAAAGAATCTAGGCAATTGGAGGGCTGGCATAGTATTCTAAAATGAAGAGAAATGAATTATATGTTAAAGATATTTATGGGACAGAGAGCAAGAAATTATACTTAAGCAATGGGAAAAAAAATGAATTGTTATGAGGAGGCAGTATTTGGACATATCTGCCTAAGCCAAACCATATATTTGGGGATATCTGCCCAATTCAAAAATGTATACGCTGACCTGATAAATCAAGTATATGGTCCACGTTTTAAAATACATTTTTGGGTGGTCCTCCAGATTGTCTAGAACTAATACATATACATTCATGGAGTGGATATTAACCCACTATTTCATTGTATGCTAGATTAGTCTTTAAACCAAGAGTTATGGAAACCTATGCTTGAGTAAATAAGCATTTAAAACATTCCCTTGTAACTGTTTATAGCCAACTGAGCTTCCATCCTTCTTTGTTTTCATGAATTTTTCTCCAGAGGTTTGAAATGTGACAACTGTATCTACTATAAAAATTTTCTTTTATAGATAGGTCAGAAAAGCATTAAATTATTTTTACTCTTTGAGATATATCCTCTATCAATGGTGCCAGTGAGCTTTGGGCTTTGGAATGCACAGCATTTTCCCTTTGTTTTTGTATATATCGAAGGTACAAATGGTGCTACTGCTTGAGATGATTGCCAAGAGAAAGGGTGAAGTGAGGGGGTTCTCTCCAATCCAGCCTCCCAAGGACCTTTTCATTGGCTATAACTGCACTGTGGCCTTGTTTTTATTTTTAAAAAATTTTATATATTTATTTTTTTAGCATCTTTATTGGAGTATAACTGCTTTACAATGGTGTGTTAGTTTCTGCTTTATAACAAAGTGAATCAGCTCTACATACACATATATCCCCATATCTCTTCCCTCTTGAGTTTCCCTCCCTCCCATTGTACGAAACATTTGACTTAGTTTCGAATAAAGAAGGATGATGAGAATTTGCACTGTATCAATGAGTGGGGACATTCCTTGGCTAACTGAGTATTTTTCTATCCCTAGAAACACACCACTAACAGCTCTGGAGATGGTTTGTGTCTTGTGGAAATGTAATGTGCAATACTGCTTAAGATTTGAATTACAGAAACATAGGAGGAGAAAATAAAGTGTCCCAAATAAATGGAATTTCAGGCTTAAAAAATGTATGGCTGACACCCTCTTTCTGTGTGCTACCCAGTTTACCATGGCCCATGTACATAAAATTCTTTCTGGTGTCTGCCTCAAAAGGAGAATATGAGAGGATGGTAGAGAGCATACAGGAGCTTCACTGTTTCCAGTACTATGCACTGGGCCAAGAGGCAGGAATAAATGTGGGAGATCTTTGATTGCAATGGGAGTCACTGCAGAAAAGTAGAGAATGGGAGAAGCCAGCAGGGATTTATAGTCCATAGTGGATTTATGGTTCTGAACAATGGGTGAGTCAGACCTTAAGAAGGAACTAGGGGATCAGGGAGAAGTCTGTAGCTATCACGATGGTATTATTTCCATAACAACTTCCAAGCAAGCTCTGAGGCAACCTCTAATAGTGTATTATACTAACATCATAATATGGAAAATTGTCCATTGTTTAGCCAGTTAAAGAAATTTGTTTTTGTTTTATTTTAGTTAATGTTAAATTAGAATAATTTAATTTGCCTAAGAGAATTAATGAAACAGGTCTAGATCCCTATTGTTATTGTTTTTCACAAGGGGAAAATTATACTTTTCCCTTGCTGTGTCATATGGAGATATTTTACAAGGGTTTACCCCCCCTTGTTTATATCATGCTTGGTTGATTTCTTCTGAAATATAAAATTTTCTATCTATCTAAATTGCTATTCATTGGGTGAATTTCAAAGAAAAGAAACAACAATCAGTAGAAATAAGGGCTATATCATTTAGATGATTCCTCCAGATTTCCCCATTTATAACTCCTGATTTCAGTGCTCCCCAGAATTTGCTGGAGATTACTCTCATGAGCAGATTTAAAAGATTCTGCAATAACTCCTATGACCTTATTTGGACTTACTTTTTTGGGAGAGTTGAGGAGATTATCTCAAAGTAGAATCCTCAAAGAATTTTAGTTAGTGAAAATCCTTTTCTAGGCAAAGCACATGGTTTCGAGCTTAGATAGATAAACAGCAACTACTTCTGTTTCTCTTGTGAGGTACCAGCCATGAATGACACAGAACATGAAATATTAATGCTTAAAGATACCGTAGAGATTATTTATCCAATCTGTACCCTCTTCCTTCTCTTGTCTCGATGTTACAGTATAGCCCAGAGAGGCTGAAAAGTTTATTAGTACTATGAAGAGGGCAAGAATTCTACCTCCTGATTTATAGTCAATTTATATATATACCAAGCCACTTTTCAGTATTGGATAGATATGTGAAGGCAAAATGGAAAAGAGTGGACAGTTGAACGTTATTATTAAAAAATAAAACCTTTCTATACTGGAGAGTTGACCAAACTATTGAGTTTAACAGCTGACTCTGCAAGCGGAAATTTTCAATTGAAGTTTGCCCTATTATTTATGTTTGAAATCAAACCAGTTTGATTTCATTTGCTCATATGAAAGTGTACATTGAATTTCAGGGGTGCTCTTGATATTTAATTATTGTTCTTGTGTTTCTGTAATATTGTCTCATCCTGCTTCCAAAGTTGTAGGACATTTTCATTCCAAACGTCATACCCACCTAACACATAGTAAGCACTTTAACACATATTAAAAAAAAATAATGCCACAGAGAACAGCTAATTCAATACATTCCAGTACAAATTCTTTTTGAAAAAAAAAAGAAAAAGAAATCTCTACAGGCAAAGATATTATGAAAATGGTGTCAGGACAAAGTTTTACATCAAATTTTCACAGTTTAGGGTTACTGGTGGATATTCTTTAAGTATCTAAGGGCAGCTTAATCTCTTGAAAACAGGTGTTAGAGGAAAGAAAATTTTAAAAATATTTATGGTCCCAAACTATGTCAAATGCTACAGGCAAGGAGGTTCTAGAGTTGACTCAAGCAAAAGGGTTTTCATTAGCATGGGCCTGGAGGGATGGAAAATAGGTAAACAAAGCTGCCTCGGTCTTGACCTAGAGTAGTTACTGTGAATACATGTCTGTTCACCTTGAGATGATGGCATTGAAGATAAACAACCTGTCTCCTCATTAAATCAGTTTATGTATGGCAATAAGGGTGCTGGCAAACCAGGTTATTTAGTGGGTGTTAGAAATCATGGAATTAAACATCAGTTTCCTAAAGAGTTATGCTAATAACATAAGGATGATGTTAGTTTACACCCTAAAATCATACTTACCCACAGACAGAAGGGCCTTGTTGGTTCTCTGGGACTTCATGCCCTTGGTGTGGGATGTATTCCAAATAAGGGCAGAATGAGTAGCGTGGCTTCTAGCTCTGTATTAATTAAAGTGCATTACTTACATACTTACTGCATACTTACTACATACTCATTCCCTAAAATGTCACTGTAGTTCACCCTCGACTCCTGATCATGACAGCAGTGGCAGCGGTTCCACAATGTGGTAATTTCTTAGATGTCACTCTGGCTACTTTGATGACACTGGCAGTGTCCTTCTCTGGCAAAGTTGTAAGGTATATATATATGTGTGTATAGTGTATATATAGTTTGCTTTCGGTGTAGTTATGCATCTAGCAGACTCTGAATGGGATCTGGGCTCAGGTTGTTTTGGAAGAAATCCAGATATAGGAAGGTCAAAAGCTAGGCAGTGTTTTTAGAAATATATTTCTTGGGCCACTTGCAAAATCGTATGGTCCAGTACATAACAAGAGCAGATTTCTTGGCCCCAGATTTACTGAATCAGAATCTCTGGAGGCGGGAACTAGAATTATTTATTCTCAACAAGCTTTCTAGGTAATTCTAGAGTTGCAGGCTGAAGTTTAAGAGCTACTGAGCCAGGGTAATTAACCTGGGCCTATGGGTAACCCGAAACGGCAGCAGGTAAACATGGACATTTTTCTAACATGGTAAGATTAGCGCCTCTTCATGGGAGGGAAGCGGTACTGGCTATTAGTGTTTCTTTTTATGTGTAAAGCTTGCTTCCTTTTTCCTTTTTCCCATTGTGTTACTGAGGTCTTAATTATAGATTTATAAATTTCTTATGTAAGGGAAATTAACTTCTGTCATATGCATTGCAATTATTTTTACTTATTTTTTTCTCTTTTAAGTTTGTTTTGGATTTTTTAAAAATTTTGCAATTGAGAATGATTATATTTTTACATAGAATAGGCTGTTAGAAACCATCCTGCTATCTCTTAGTACCCTATTGCTGCTGTAATAAGTTATCACAAACAGTGACTGAAAACTACACAAATTCATAATCTTACATCTCTGATGGTCAGAAGTTCAAAATGAGTCTCATGGGGCTAAAATAATGGTGTCAGCAGGGCTGCAATTCTAGAGGCTCTGGAGAAGAATTGTTTCCTTGCCTCTTCCAGCTTCTAGTGGATGCCTTCAATTCTTTGGTTCATGGCCCCCTTCCAGCAATCCTATCATCTTCGCCTCTTTTCTCATATCTCCTTTATATCAGTATATGCACACAATTTCCCTGGGGCGTGTACAAGGAGCAGAATTTCTGGGTCATAAGTTAATTTTCTTTAACTTGTTTTCCCAAGTGACTATACTGACCTGGGCTGAGTTCCCATCATCAGTTTCGGAGAGTTTGCTTTGCTCGCCCACACAGAAAGCAAAAGCATTGTCAGACTCTTAAACTTTATCCAATTTGCAGGGTGGGTACCTGTTATCTCCTATGAATTTCTCTGATTGTTGTTGAGTTTAATATCTTTGCCTATGTTTAGTGTCCGTTTGGATTTTTTTCTTTTGTTAAAGGCATATTGAAGATTTTTTCCCCATTTTTAATCAGGTTGTGCCTCTTAAAAAATTGATTTGTTGTTCTTTACATTACACGTCTTGTGTGTCATCGTTGGATATATGTATTGCAAGTATTTTTCACTCATTCTGTGGCTTGGCTTTTTACTTTTTAAGAAGATATAATGTATAGAAATTTTTATTTTTGAAATTGTCAAGTTTATCAGTCTTATGGTTAGTGCTCTTGTGTCTTAAGAAAGCTTTTCACACACTTATAAAATATTGCCTTTCAAAGTTAAGTTCCTAAATCATCTGGAGATGATTTTTGTAAATGTTATGGGATCGATTTCATCTTTATTTTTTATATGTGTACCTTAATGTCCAGACACTTCATTAAAAAGAGACTGCTTTCTGCACTGCTTTCTGTAGTACCAATTATAATAAATCTGAGAGTGTGCATAAAATATATAATATACAGACAAAAATTTAAATAAATAAAATATTGAAAAATAATAGTGTGCATAAAAGTGTGTATCTGTTTTTAAGCTCTGTCTCTCCCTCTTTTTCCTTTTGCCTATTCATCTATTCTTATGTTAGTGCTAAGCTGTTTTAATTGCATAACTTTGTTCTATTCAAGAGTGTTTTGGCTGTTCTTGGCCAATAGCATTTCCTGTATATTTTAGAACCAAGTGTTTCACAAACAAGCTGCAATTTTGATTAGGCTTGTATAATATTTTAACAGAAATTAGAAAGAATTGTCAAAATTTCAATTTTGAGTCATTTATTGGAGTACCACAAACAAGGAGATTTCTTTATATTTTTAGGTTTTATTTAATGAAGTTTTATTTTTTCATTGTTAAGGTCTTACAGAGACCTTTTAAAGGTTATTCCTTGGTAGTAGTATAATAATATAATGATATATTTTCTTTAATTACAATTTCTAACGTCTTCTTGCATATAGAAGTGCAGTTGATTTTGGCATTCTGCCATTTGTATCCAGCAATTTTGCTAAACCCTTATTTTTAATTTGAATGATATATCTGAAGAGTCTTTTGGATTTTTAACTACACAATCATTTAATCTGACAATAATGATAGTTTTGTTTCTTTTTTTCCAATCATCCCCATAACCTTTCCCCCCTACTTTTGTACCATCAGCAAAATATTAAACAAAACTTTGATAGTGAACATCACTATTTTATTTCTCTATTTCACAGAGAAATCTTTTAATTTTGTACCATTAAGTATGATATTTATTTGGGGGATTTTATAGATAGTCTGTATAAAGTTAAGAAAGTCTTCTCTACTCATAATTTACTACGAGCATATGTTTTACTAAACATGTCCTATATGTTGGGAAGATTATATAATTTTTCTCACTTAATTTGTTTCTGTGGTGTATTACATGGATTGAATTTTCTAATGTTAACCCAGCCTTGTGTTTTCAGTTATAAACCCAGATTTGGTCATCATCATTTTGATATAGTACTAGATTTAGTTTGTGAATGTTCTGTTTAGGAATTTTCCACCTAAATTCATGAGTGAAATTGGCATATAGTTTTCCTGTCTTACGCTAATCTTGTTGAATTTTTTGGTCAAAGTTATGCTAGCCTTCTTAAATGAGTTGAGGATTGTGATGTTTTATTCTCTTATCTAGAAGAGTTGTATTAGATTGAAATTATTTCCTCCCTGAGTGTTTGGTTCTTAAGACAGTTTGAGTAAATTGTACTTTTTACTATGAATTTCTCCATTTTATTTAAATCTTCTAATTGATTTGCAACGTGTTGTTTATAATAGCCTCTTACTATTTTCCTAATATCTGTGGAATCTATAGTTAAGTCCTATTTTAAAGAATTCTTGATATTTTAAATCTGTGCATTCTCTTTTGTTTTGATCTAGTATAGTATACTAGGTATATGAACTTTATTGGATTTTTATTTGATAGTACATGCCTGATGATTTCAATATATGAAGTGTTTTAAGGTGCTTTTCTGCATTCTGTTGTTTCTGCTGGTTTTTACTCATGAAGTTTAGTTGGATTGTCCCTGGGTTACCTTGAATGTGCTATAGTATTCTCTTTCTTCCTTCCTCATGTCTATGGGGTCAGGAAGTAAAGATGACATCTTTAAGGAGTCTGTCTTTCAGCTTTGACTCACCTACTGACCAGTGATATGGAACGGATTTCCTATAAGAATGTTCTCTGACAATTCTATAACTTGCCTACATCACTGAATCTTGAAAGACTGTGTCATTTACTTTTAGAGAAATCTGCCCTCCACAGGAGATCTGGAGGAATATTAACTACCTCTAGAACTTCCTAGTTTTGGTCCACATTTCAGTGTACTTAGCAGACATTGCGTGTGTGTGTGTGTTTGCTTTTTGAAGGTGGATTGTTATGTTCAACTATTATTTTATTTATTGTTATTTTATTTCATAAAGTTGAGTAGAGTAAAAATATCTTGACTCAACTATCATTAATTGGAAATCTTCATTGTCTTCATTTTTATCACATCTGTTAGTTTTTATTGTATAGAAGTTAAAATATCTTTTTATTTTATTTATTTAAGGTGTCTTATCTCTAATTAGAGCATCTTGTTTGTCAAGCGTGTAGAATTATCTATTTACAGTTAAGATCAATGTGCTATGCCAGTGTGGCATATTGAAATGAATAAAGATTTAGATATGGTTCAAATTCCAGGAATTTCACTAACTGGGTTTGTTTCCATGAGTGAGTTAATTTATTTCTTTAAATAGCAAATTCCTTATCTATTTTCTTCCCTGGAAGATTTTGGGGCATTAAATTAGATACATTTTAATAGAAAAAACTAGCATACAGTGCATTCTCTTTGAGTAGTATTCTTTCTTTCATAATTTATAGAGTGTATATATCTTTAACAGACTTGCCATTTATTAAAACCTCTGGCATTAGGTGTAGATATAAGTTATTTTTTCTATATACTAGTATTCAGCTTTTACTGTTAGTCATTAAATATGATTTTCTTATTGTTTGCTACTGTAGTTTATAACAAATTAATTTCTGACAATTTTGCATCTGTGTTTAAAATTTTATTCTATTTAATTGATTTTAATCCTCATTTTGGTTTTAATAATTTTTAAAATACATTATATATCTTAAAAAATATGGCTTATTATCCTTACTTTGCAAATAAGAATGTTTTAGAAGGAAAGCTTTTGGGTTGTTAGTGATGAGTGTTGCAAAGAGAAGTCCAGCCAGTCACCCAAATGGGACATATTAATTTCTTAACTTGCCCTGAGTTCCCCATTGCATGGTTTACATCTGAGTTTTCTAGGCTCACATTTATTTTTGTCTTTATATTGAAAAGAGTTAAGTTTTCCTGGTTACTGATGCTCAATAATCATGTTTATAGATGATTTATAAAGTAAATGTTAATTTATGAGTTTGCAGTGGGGGAGATTTTTCCATGGTGGAATAACTGTAAAGTTAATATTTTCTCTCCAGATGCCCTCTACTTGCCCTAGCCAGCAAGGTACCAACCCCCAAATTGTTTATTGATCATGAATAGAGAGCAAAGATGTATAGATATTTTGACATGCCCTTCATCTAAGCTGCAGGGCTGTCTAGTAAAATATTCTTCCCCTGTGAGAAGGAATGTGAAAAGGTCTGAACTTACATATATTTGATTTCATCTATCAGGTGATAGTTGTTATGATTTGTTTATCTCATAGGGTCCTGGAAGCACTTTTCTATTGCTACCATGATCGTTGTCATTTGAAGAAAGCTACATTCTCGTTCCAATATTTTTGGACTCATTTTTCAAATATTTGAAAAATATTTAGTTATATTTGGAAATAAACTATTTTTCTGTAGTTAACTGTTTAATTCTAACTACATACTAGTAAGGTCTAAATTTTTATATATCTAGTCTTTTTTAAGACATTTGGTAAAGGTACATTTTACAGTCTAAGAAAATTAAATTATATTGTCCCTCATTTTAAAGAGGCATCATTATGCCAAAGAGTAACTTCGAAAGGGAAGTTCTATTGGGAATGGCTGGAATTTGAGAAGCACTATGATGTAATCTAGGGGCTCAGTGCTCACATAGAACGCCAAGGCAAGAATGGATTTTAGAAGAACTGAGGCATGAATGGATTGCATTTATTCATGTATCCAGCAAATAATTTTTCAGTTTCTGCTTGTCACTACGTTGACCTCTCTGCATCATACATGAATTCAAAATTTTTTATTTAATTTCTTCCATATTCAAATCATGACAATAGAATTTTTGAGGTACCTTTTTCGATTTTTGCAATAATATGTCTTAGAAACAGTGAACTGTATTGTTGTTGTTAGAAATAAGCTGTTAAAGTGTTTGGGCTATGTATACAAAAAATAATGACTTTGACTCATAGCCCTTGTTTTTTGGCACTAAATAGACATTAAACCCAATTATCTATCAAGGTCACTCCTAAATGTGTAACAGTAAAGCTAAGTCATGTGTTATAGGAGAACGATTATATGTCTAAACACTTTACAGGGAGAAGAATCTAATTAATATAAATGATATAATATCATAAAGGTACAAATTTATGACAAGGGGAACCCGAAGACATTCTTATTTTATACCATTGGGTTTCGTTATCCAATCTATCGATCCATTCTTATTTACAGTGGAATGTTCAAGAAAGGCCTGTCAAATCAGAAAATTCTGAGGTTCCATGTCACATATTTCATCAGAGAATGCTCTGTAGAGCATACCAGTGGTTGTAACAAATCCTTTCGGTACCGTCTCCATATTTTGCCCTTATCACTTCAGTGTCCACATGCCCGATTTCTAACGGCCAGCTCCCGTGTTTCTTCCTTTCGTTGGCGCCATAGCCACTTTACCCACCTGTGCAGCAAGCACGGGGAATTCTATGCCCAGGGACGGTCCTTAATTACCAACTGATGGTAGCCGTTGTCTGAATACAGAATCACCTTCATTTCTGGGACGATTTAGCTCTATGGTGCAAGTACCTTACCAGCTCCTAGGAAGGGTTTTCCCTTCCCAGGAGGGCTGAGCTTCAGTTGTCCATGGTGGTCACCGGCTTTTAATGGCTGCTTCCCCTTCCCTCTTTCATCTCCCCATTTACTACCAGTGGTTTCTTCACCTCCATCCTTTCCCGCCAGATTGCGCTCACATCCTGTCTCAGAGTCTATTTCTCCGTGAATCCAACTGAACATGTGATCAAAACCACCTGAGAAGCCTGGGTGAGTAATTTATCAAGCAGAAACTGGCATACATTTTGAAAGAGATATCTATTAATTGGAATGCAGCAAAGTATTTTCCTTTGAAAAATGTGACCAGTTACATTCTGGGTCCAACCAGATATGAACTTTGATAAGAATTGGAGCCTGATATTTTGAGCAATTGCGGAAAAGTTCTTGAGGCAGGGGCTTTCCTCCCTAGGTTTTATATAATGAGGATGGCTGGGACCACACAGGCACAGAGCAGACCGGGATATCCCAAGTTTGGCATAATTAAGCTTTGTTTGTAAAATTTGGAAAAGTAAGTCTCCCAGAGTCAGCTGGAGTTTGTCTTATTTGAACACAAGTACATGCCCAGAAACTGGCATCTGTTTCAAACTTTTTAGTCAATTTAATATTCTCCATTTGTATTTATTATGCTTGAGTTCTTTCAAGTGAGATTTTTATATATTATAAAAAGAATGAGATCTTTTATGTTTTATTTTTTGGCCACAGCGTGTGGCATGTGGGATCTTAGTTCCCCCAATCAGGGATTGAACTCACGCCCCCTGCATCGGAAGGCGAAGTCTTAACCACTGGACCGCCAAGGAAGTCCCTATAGTAAGATTTTAGTTTAATCTATTGTTCAGTGCCCTTTTTCCAATTTCTTTTTGCATGTTGCTATTAAACTATCTAGGGCTTTTGGTTTATTTTTGTCACTTGTTTTGCTACCAAACTGTATGGTCAAACCAGGTAATAGGACTCTCTCATAAGAGAGCTAGCAACCAGTAATCTTTTAAAAATACAATTCTGAGCAGAGCACTCCTCTGCCCAAGCTTTCCAGTGGCTCTCCATTTCACTGAGAATGTCAGAATTCTTACAATGACTTGCAAGGTTGAACTCCATCTCATCCCTTGTTACTTCTCGGACTTCATTTCTTATTGCTTTCCTTCTTTCACTGCTACATGCAGGTCTCCTTCTTCTCCCTTGAATACCCCAAGCAAATGCCTACCTCAGAATTTTTGCAGTTTTGTAGTCCCCTCTCCTGAAGTGCCCTGTACCCAGATAGCCACATGGCTTGTTCCTGAATGTTCTTCAGGCGTCTGCTCAAATATTGCCTTATAACTAACTCTGCCTCAATTACCTTATATAAAAGAGTATCCCTCCCACCCTGCACTCCCTAGCCTAAGTTGCCCTGCTTTTTCTCTTGACCATTTATTGCCATCTAACATATTATACACTTACTTGTTCATTGTCAGAACCCCCGCCCCATCTTGAACGTAAACTCCATGAGGAGCTTTGTTCACTACCATATCATCACTGCTTGGCAAAACTATTAGGCATTTAATAACCATCTGTGGAATGAATCAATGAATGAATCAATGAATTAACAATTTGGACAAGGAAAGAATTTATGAGGAAATAATACTTAATGATACCTAAATGATGAAAGGATGCAACCATATGAAAATGAGGAGGGAAATGTTCCATGCAGAGTGAATACCAGTTGCAAAGGCCAAAGTATTTCCTCAATCCATTTCCCCTCACGTTCTCTATTATAACTATTATAGTCCAAGCCACCATTGTCTTCCCACCACCATCCTTTATGCCAGATCAGGCAGGTCCCTGTAGGCTGTTCTAAGACATGCAATGAAAATCCATTGAAATTCTTAAAATCGGGGATTGACTTAATCTAACTTATATTTTAGAAGGCCACATAGGCTCATCTGTAGAAAATTGTTTAAATGAGTCCAGTATGGAAGTAGAGAGGCTACTTAAGAGGCAGTTCTGGTAGGGTGGCAAATGGGGATGGAAACTATTTAATGGGTTGAGATATATTCTGGTTATAAAATCAACAGGGCTTACTAATGGATTAAATGTGAGGGGTGAGGGAAAGGATAAAAGTCAAAGGACTACTTAGATTCTGGGTTGAGCACTGGGTCAATGTAGTCATATTTACTGGGATGAGGGATATTAGAGGATAAATTATAAGCTTTAATCCCAAACAGTTAAAAAGGGGCTTGGATGAGTTATCATAGAGATAATGTAGAGTGTTAACAGGAGAGGTCTTGGGACAAACTTTAGGGGAACACTACCATTTAAAGATTGGGTAGTTGGGGAATAAACAAAAAATAATAAGAGAGAGAGTGGCCAATGAAATATAATCAATATCCCTAGAGGATGGTGTTATAAAAGCCACGAAAGAAGAATGTTTCAAGGAAGAGAGAACAGTCACTGTTTTCAGATTCTTTACAACAAATAAGAAAGGACAGAACAGAAAAGTAGGCCTTGTATTTGGTGTTGTATAGGTCTTAGACAAATTTGACAAGGACCATTCTAATGGGCTGATGGGTGAATGTTGTAGTCTCATGGGACATGGTAAAGATAGGAAAGCACGTGTACATGAGTCTTAGGAAATTTGGTGAAATAAACAAAGAAAAAATGAGACAGTAGCCACAGGGAAGGGTGCTGATGGAAATGTTCTGGGGTGGGGAGAGAGCGAGAGAGGGAGATACAGAGAGATAGGCAGAGGCAGAGGGAGAGGGAGAGAGAGAGAGAGAGAGAGAGAGAGAGCGAGAATAGGAAAGAGAGTGTTAAGGAAGGAGCAAAGTCCTTGAGCTTAAATGGGGAATTGTCTTTTTATATGAGTAGGACACTAACTCCATTGCAATACGGTGGGGGAATAATATGGGTGTAACGGGTGTCTGTGCAGGTTTGGCAGAAGAAGATGACTTTTATTTTCTCAGTGAACAATAGGATTAGGTCATCAACTGAGAATAAGGAGGGAAGAGGAGGTGTGGGAAGGTTGAGGACAGAGACAGTATGGAATAGTAATCTGGTGTAATGAGATGAGAAGTCTCTCACAGAATCATCTGGGATTAGGGAAGCATGTGATGTTAACCTGAGATCCGAAATCGAGTATTTAAAATGAAAAAAGTCAACTCACTTGAATAATTTGTTTAGCTGTTTGTGTGCAGACCGAAATGCGGGGGTAAAGGATTTGGGATATGAAAGGGGGAGCAGGGCAAGGAGGTAGAAGGTATGCTTCAAGAGGTGACAGTTGGACTCATGAAGTTTGATTAGACAAGGAGGGAGGTGAAGCTGACAGATACTGAAAAAGCGGTGGGAGTCCAAAGAATGGAAGCTTTGCTGAAGTGGAGGAATTGCAACAATCGGAATTCATAAGCAAGTGAGATGGAAGGATAGGAGGAAGTGAAACTGAGGCATCCAAGGTCCTGCCATGCTGGGTTATGACAAAGAAGCAAGTGACTGGGGTGGCTGGGGGAATGGAGGCGTAAGAGCTGAGAATATGGGATGCTGAGTGCCTCGTCCATGGAGGTGGAGAGGCCACAGAAGACTGTGAGCCAGAATACAAGAGTCTTTAGTAAAAGTGGGGACATTATTAAGAGGTCAGGAAATGGCACAAGGAGAAGAGTGGGGGGGGGGATATAAGCAGATCGCATGTGTCTGAAAAGGGGAAGGTTTTGTGCACGACGAAGATGATAATGTTCTGAAGGTGGCATTGGAGAGCACAAAGGAGATGCACCCCAATAAAGAGGAAAGTGTTTGATTTTAAAAGCAAATAAGAAGAAAAGCCATTTAAAAGAAATAAAGTGCTGGTGTAAACAAAAATTAGAATATGAAAGAGAAAAATATGAAAGCATAAAGATGCTAAAAGTATCAAATAAAAGCTTAAAATGCACGTTATTGATCATTTACTTATTGCATGAGGCTGCTTAACGCTGTGTTCTGACATTTACTAAGCAGTACTCTGGAGAGCAGGCTCGCCAGTAAACATGAGAAAAAACGATTTAGGAAACAGAAAATGAAAAACCTTAACAGTGTGAAAATAAAATAATGATCTCTATGGACTGAAAATAATAACTAGATTTGATAATCTCTAATTATTCCTTATATTCTAAGACCCATCCCCACCTTGCAATTCAGAAAAGGTAATGAAGGCATATTAAGCATTTTATTGCTGTAAACATAACTCTTTAGAAATTACAGACCAACTTAAAGTAGCCAACAGATGACCAAGCAAGGAACTAACACCCAAATAATCCAAGAGTTTTTATACTGAAACTTGAAGGAAAGCACCTTGTTGTAAACATCACCCAAGATGAATATTAAAGTCTAATACTCATAAAATAGCGAAAGAAAAATAGGTTAGACTAAGTACAGCTTGATGACAGTGTTTAGTAATTCAAATATAACTAGGTGGAGGAATATAGACACCTAAACAATAGATTATTCATTGTTTTAAAATTATTTGATGGAGAACAGGTTGATCCATTTATGCTTTTGTCCTAACATGAATTGAATAATCTGGAACTGGAAGACAGATTCTGTTTCATGGATACTAATAATCTATATGGACCGGTGTATTCTAGTGCAGTGTGAAATAGGTCTTACAAACACCAGAAGTCCCCTCAAAGGTTGGAATTGATTAAATAGGCATGGGGAAATGTGGCAATACTTTCAAAAGTTTGTTTTGGGCTTCAAATGTCTTTCTGAAAAAGCCAGGACCATTTTAGCCGAGATTATAACACCTTTAAACTCTTGCTAAAGTTGAAGACTGTCATATGTGTTATACACTGGCTGACATCCAAATGTTGGTATAAATTCAGAAATGAATTGTGTCTATAACTAGAAACATCCAGTCAGAGTGAATATGTAATTTTTGAAGCGATATAATTAAAATTCTGTCAGAACATTATACATTGAATGAACATTATGAGGCTAAAAACTTTATATACAAATGTAGAACAGATGTCCAAATGAAGCCCTAGAAATAACCTGAAATAGATACTTTTTCCGTAAATTTTTCAGAGCAAATACATTTACATCAGTCAACATACAGAGAGGCTAATAATATGTAGTAGATGTATTTGGAATTCAATGTCAAAATTAGCTCAAGATGGTATTTTGGTTGATATTAAATAATAAAGTATTTATAATACACTAATTTTTGCCTCTAAGGACTACCTCTTTGGAAAGGGAGATGTTTTATAAATATTAAACGCTTTGTTTTCAAACTATATACACATAACGATTAAATTCCTCTTTTTTCCTTCTCTTTTGTTAGGAGCAAGTTGATCTGAGACTCAGCTTTCATTATGGGTTTGAATTATAACTATTCACTTATAAAATAATTTTCATACCTTTACGTCTATGGAATGACGTAAAGTATGTGAGTTAGAGTAAAGCGTCTAAAGAGAAGAATTAAATTCTTCCTAAAGGTTGTTCATTAAAAACAATTACATGCCTTTAAATGACTGTTAGAATGGTTGCTGTCTTAAAAAGGTAATTTTAAAATTT
Organism: Delphinus delphis; assembly: GCF_949987515.2. Lineage (NCBI taxonomy): Eukaryota > Metazoa > Chordata > Mammalia > Artiodactyla > Delphinidae > Delphinus > Delphinus delphis. The sequence continues at coordinate 46,227,223 of NC_082695.1, read as the reverse complement.
AGGGATAAAGAGTTAGAACATCAATGTGTAAACATGAAAAAAAGAGTCTGATTTGAAAGTATCTTCCTAGAAAGACTGATGACTAATACTGCCATTTTTTTTTTCCCTTGTATCTCCCATGGTTTTATGTAACTAATGGATCTTAATAACGATAGTTATTAAGGATGGTTGCTCTGGCATTTGTCAGACAATCTAAAAAACATTTCTGGAAGATATCAGGAGTCTTAAGAAAACACTTCTGATGATATGTCATATCAAAATGACAAATACTAACAATGAATTAATAATTATTTCTGGGCTTCCCTGGTGGCGCAGTGGTTGAGAGTCCGCCTTCCGATGCAGGGGACACGGGTACACGCCCCGAGCCGGGAGGATCCCACATGCCGGGGAGCGGCTGGGCCCGTGAGCCCTGGCTGCTGAGCCTGCGCGTCCGGAGCCTGTGCTCCGCAACGGGAGAGGCCACAACAGTGAGAGGGCCGCGTATCGCAAAAAAAAAAAAAAAAAATATTATTATTATTATTTTTATTTCTTCAAACTCCTGGACCCAGGCATACTCAAGTATATTTCAATAAGTAGCTTTTGACTTTATTTCTGTAAAGATTACCCATTATTAATGGAACCTCCAAATGGGAGAAAGAAATTAAAAAAAGACTCCCTGTGAATGATTCTATTTACACCTCTGCATTTTGGCATGCTACAGACTATCAAAATTTTACATAGTGTACAGAGTTAAAATAAGATGTGTATTGTGGCTTTGAAAATATTGACATCATCTGCTATAACATAGAGGGAAATAGCTCTGGGTAAAATAATTCACTCGCCATCCCCCTTTGACAAGTGTTGGAAGTCCAATAACTATTCTTTGATCTTGTAACACTCTGGGAAATTTGAGTGACTGGGGGGACTAATCCTTAAAATATTTTTGCCATATCCAGTTTCACATTAGTGAGCAAATATTAGCATTGAATTTAGAAAAGAGAAAAAAATTCCTCTACCATACAATAGTAAATTTACCTCTAAGAATGCTTTGATTCTATTTAGAGATTTTAATCAGGTAACACTATGTAGCAAATTCATAGAAATGACTCATCATAAATAGGACATTATTAAATTCTGAAGTTAGAAAAGTATACTATATAATTTAGAAACTATCTATAAATTGGAGCATATATAATCCAAGAGCTTATTGACAAATCAAATCAGGAAAGTAAAATTTAGGTTAGTGAGAAAATTCGGTTAGGAGGTGGGATAGAGTAAGGAAATTGGATTGTCTAGTACAATTTCATTCCCATTAACACAATGTCATAAACTCTGTTAAAAGTTCCTAGCTGATCTCTTCAAAATAGCAGCAGAGGGTTATTTTAAAAAGTACTAAACTCAATTAAAACTAATAGTACGGTATTATTTAGTGAACAATTCTAACTTCCCCCATTAAATATTTTACATGTGCTAAAAACTCTTTTTTAGATCCCCTTAAAAAATTTCCCCAAAGCGTAACTATACTGCAGGCTTTTTTTCACAGCTCAGTGTAAGTCAATTATTTTATCTTAGGAGAGGTGTAATAAAGAGCTGTATATAAATGAATAACACTTACTAAAAACACAATCTGAAAATACAATGCGATTCCCGTCTACTTCTTTGGAAGGTAATTTACCATGTCAGGTGTGACTTGCTTCAGCCTGAGAAGTATACTTGGCAGGTTTTCCTTTATTAAGTCAGAGTCACAGTGGTAAAGGGAAAAATGCGTGTGATATCCTGCAACTTCACCAGTATGCAATATGCGTCAATATTGCATCTACCACTAGACACAAACTAGAATCAGAGAAGTCCTTGACTCCATAGGAATTATAGCTGAAGCCCCATCTCAAGATCTAGACTCAGACGATGCCAGTTCACTCCCAATCAATCTCACTATGTTGCCACCCTCTTATGGAATTTCCCTCCCAGGAAACATTTCCTAATTTGAAGTTTGTTTCATCTGGTGCAGTTATTAAGGTGGGAGTGCTTGGTGGCTTGTGGACTTGGCAGAGTAGCCATTTTTTTTCTTTAATGGTTAACCCTGGTCTAAATATGTGATTGGATTTTTATTTATATTATCTGCAAAATTGACAAGGCATTTGGGGCATATTTCAAATTCTTCCCACATACTTGAGCGCATATTGCATGTTTAGCTTTATTTAAATATCGCCTGAGCTACATGGCAATTCAAACCAGAGCAAGGAGAGCGATGCCAATTGCCATCTTAAGGCCAGTGCTTTTACATGACCAAGTTTTATTTATTCCATGTGCTGGAGATAGACTACAGGCCACACAAAAGCCAAGAAGACCCTACAGGCCATCCAGGCACAAAGAAGACCCTGCCTCAAGTTTTAGTTCACGGTCATGATTCTGTTAGTATAACTATAAGAAAAAAGTCTACAAATGCTCGGGAGAGCTCTTGCCCAACAGCACTATTTCCATCTATTTTTCTCACTGAGGTGTCTCACCTTGTTCCACAATTTTCTTAGCACCTGGTTGTGCGTCATAAATCACACTTAGTTTTTGGGTGGTGGGAATTAAACCTAAATCACAATCACTGAGCAAAAGCGTGCTGGGGTCCTGGCTACTTGGTATATTGTCCTGTACTGTACGTTGTGATTCGACTTCGGGCTGTGATAGGGGGGGCAGATCCTAGGGTATTGCTAAAGTGATGCTCAGAGGAGCCCCTCAAGTGGCCAATGGTGGATGTGCCCCCGATGCTGCTACTCAGGCCCCCGCCCCCTCCCAGGCTGCTCAGCCCAATGCCAGCACCACTGCCCACCAGGCCACTGCTGCCTATGCCACTGCCTCCACCTAGCCCAGCTGGGCCACTAATGCCAGTCATGCCGGAGCCTGAAACTACCTTCTCTGTCACAACCACATTGTGGGTGTTTGATAAATTGGGGTGCACACTCAGATTGCCCACTAGGCCGGAAGTTGGCTGGATTACTCTTTCTGTCACTACTACATTTGAAGACTCTCTAGGATCAGGGGTGGTCAAAGTGGAGGGCAGGCTTGAACCAGGTGTTATTACCCTTTCTGTCACTATAACATTTGACCCATCTCTGAAGTCAGGCATCTCTAACATCCCATGCAGATTGGCACCAGAGATTGGGCCGACCACCTTCTCTGTCACCACCACGTTTGATGCATGTCGGTTATCGTGAACGTGGACAGAGGGCCTCAGAGTCCCCAAGGTGGTGTAAGACTCAGTTAAAGTGACATTACCATAGCCCAGAGGATCAGGAATAGGATGCTGTACCCCAGGTCCCGAGGGGTAGTTACTGTCAGAAATGGTGGTGGTGGTGCCGAAATGTGGGGAGGTGTGTGGGTGTCCACTACCAATGGGCTCTGTTCCCTGCAGAGGGCAGATCGGTTCAGTGCTGTCAGGTGGCCAAGAGGGATCAGGGTCTAGATATGGTTCCACTCCTTTTCCCAGGCTGATATCTGCCAGCTTCTTAAATTTAGGCCCCAGTGTATCCAAAAAGCTGTCATCCAAGTCTTCTCCAATGAAGCTACAACAACCCACAGAGCCCGCAGGGGAACCTACACCTTCAATATCATATATGAGCAAACAGTCATTGGATGGGCGTGCTTCGTCTTCATCTGCATAAGCATACGCTTTCTGAATTTGTAGAAGAAAGAGAAAATGAAATGATGAATACATTTTTAACAGTAATAGAGGTCTTTATCATTATTTTTTTCCAGAGCTTTACCAAAAAAAATATATAAAACAAAATTCTAACATCTTCTAGAGACTCTTTAGAAGTTATTATGTAATTACTTGAAAGAATTTGGTTAGGAATTATTTTAACTGTAATTTGGATAATACATTTTGATATTTATTTAGATGGACTTCTTCATCTTAGTGCACTTGGGACACAAAAGCACAAAAGGAATCACGTGAATGATTCTGCAACCAAGTTAGAAGGAGGTATACTTAAAAACATTGAACTTAAAGTATACCAAAATTGTGTATTTTTTTGGATTTGTTTAAATTAGGTAGTTCATAGTTGATTTGGGTTCATTCAGAATTGTGCTTTTCTTCCTTCAGATGAAGTGAATATGGTGGTTCCATGAAGATTTATTTCAGTGTGGCTTTTTAAGCAAAATAACAGGAAAATTTGACTCTGGGTCTATGCCACTTTTGGATTCAGAATTGAAGGTGACCAAAGACAGTTCTTAAAAATAGAATCTCCTCCAATTCAAAGTGAAAGCTCACAGACGTGTGTACTTTTATTGCATCTCTTTTGTTTGTAATGTTGGATTGCAAACTTACAGGTTAAGCAGAAATACCTTTATTAGCAAACCAACTCATTGTGCCATTTCAATTCAAAAATAGTTTTTGAGTCCTTACTGTTCGGCAGACACTCTCTTAGGAAGTTGGCAATAAAGTAATGAACAAAACCGGATAAAGTCCCTCTCTCACAGGGCTTACAGTTCAGTAGGAACAGAACTGTAGGAATTTGTTAGGAGGTGCAGAGTAAAGGAGTAGAGAGGGATAGGGTTGCTCTTTCAGACAGAGAGTTCAGGGACAGCATCTCATAAAGTGATGGTTGTTCAGAGACTAAAGTCACGGGGACAGTAAAGCAGAGAGAGTGTTCTGGGCAGAAGGAGATACAAGTGCAAAAGTTGTGAGGCAGAAATGGAACGTTTCATGAAAATGATATTCATTTGTAGGGACATGGATAGGAAGTATACCTATGGATTTCAGCAACTGTCCCCTTATTATTTGCTGCTATTTGGAAGGCTTTTACTACTAGTTCAGTTCAAAATATCAGCCACCCTCTCATTAGGAGAGTTAATGACTGTATTTTAGGCCCGTGTGTAGAAGGACATAAATGTATCAGAGACAGTATCAGAGGTAGGAAATATCTGAAGGTTTAAGTATCACATGGGGTAGAACCACGGGAAATTCTGTCTCTACCTGAAGATGGCAAAATTAATTCTCTCTGGTTCTTAGAATGTCCTGGAAATGTACTACGGCTCTTGGACCCACCCTTATTGCATGTTTACTCTGTGCTTGGAACTGAGCCAGGTACTGGCAACATAATGTAGAGCCCATGCAGACGAGGCACTAAAAACGGTGGTGGACATGTAACCAACAGATTTTAGCAATGGTATGTTCTATAAAATGTACAAACAAAGTACTACAGAGATACACATAAAGAAACATCAACGCTATTTTGGATGAGAGGATTCACAGTAAAAACTTCAGAAAGGCAGGGGTGTTTGAACCGGATAGAAAGATGAGTGTGGGTTTGTGAGAGAGAAGATCAGGTAAAAGCATTCCAAGATGAGCACAGCATAAGCAAAGACATGGAGGGCAGTAGACCAGTCTGAACAAGGCAAAGGGGCTTGGCAAGCAGGGTGGCTGGTAAGGAATAATTGGAGATGTCAGGGTGTGAGGGAAGAGGTCAATTGGTTAATTGCTGTGTGAAGGAGATGGACTTCACGCCACAGACAAAACAGAGCTGGGAGCCACTGGTTGTTTTAAAGTGGGGGAGTAAAGTGCTCAAGTCAGAGTTTGAGAAATACTATTCAGCAGGAATATAGATTGTCAGGTGTAAAGACCAGAGGCTGGGAACCTAGTTAGGAAACACGCACCAAAGCCCTGTTGGGAAATAGTGGGGGCCTGGGGTAGAGATCTGGGTGCAGGATGGAAAGGAAGGCATGGGGATAGAGAGCTTACCTGGCAGAAGTAACTTTCCATGAAGTTCATATTCAGCCCTCCTTCTCTACAGTCCCTCACAGAACTTCTTAATGTTCCAGAATATTCTTGACATATCTTAGGTTGTCCTGATGTTTTAACTCCATCCACCAGTTCCAATGCTGTCGTTCTTTCTCCTCCTCCAAGATCTTGCATTTTTCTGCCATGATACTCATTTGTGTAAACCCCTAAAAGTGTTGATCAAATTAAATTTTACTTTCTCCTGTAAACTGTTTTTTCTCTAGCGTATTGTAAACTAAAAATTAGTAACTTACTGTAATGTATAGTTTCTCCATTTAAGTACACAGTTGTGAGTGAGCAAAGAAATAAAATGAAGGTAATACAGGACTTCCCTGGTGGCACAGTGGTTAGGAATCTGCCTGCCAATGCAGGGGACACAGATTCGATCCCTGGTCCAGGAAGGAGCAACTAAGCCAGTGCGCCACAACTACTGAGCCCGCATTCCACAACTACTGAAGCCCACATGCCTAGAGCCTGTGCTCTGCAACAAGAGAAGCCACCAAAATGAGAAGCCCGGGCACCGCAACAAAGAGTAGCCCCTGCTCGCCACAACTAAAGCCCACGCACAGCAACGAAGACCCAATGCGCCAAAAATAAATAAATAAATAAAAATGAAGGTAATACATAAAGAAAGGAGATGCAAATATGATATTGAGTTCAAAATAATATTATTAATCAATTTGTTAATTCAGTAATTATTTGAGATACTACTATATGTTGTGCTGGGATCGGGGGCTCCACAGAGGTTATAAAACGCTATCTATGCCTTAGAGAGTTTGATTTCAAATTGGGGGAAAATACCCAAATTCTAAAACTTAAGAAAAAAAACAGTATAAGAATACTCAATGTATTATTAGAAGCACAGGGCCTCCAGGGCATTCAGAGAAGAGGCCATGGCTATGGTGAGGGGATGGGTTTGCATGAAGACTCTGGGATTTGCACTTGATTGTGAGGGGTGAGTAGAAGCCTGTTACAAAATTCCAGGCAGGTGAGATAAAAGGATGGCCCAGACTATGGAAGTGCCATGGACAGAGAAAGTGTTGACAATGGGGTAGGTGTCCTATGGCTTTCATATTTTGAAGATCTTGAGTTTAGGTATAGTGTTTCATACTTCTTGCTCTGGTGCCTCTCACTGTGCTTTGTTCAAGGTTTGTAGACTTAATGAGAGAATAAATGCATAAATAAATCCTGGTGGATTTGAGGATTTGACAAGTCTTGAGAACTGACTGAGTGTCAATGAATAGGGAGATAAGGGAGTCAAAAATGAGTTTCTGCTTTTTAGGTGGAGGGTGTTGGGGTCATTAACAATAATGGACACCTCAGGGGGAGAAATAAGTTTACAGACTAGCATCTCCAGTCTTCTGAATGTGGTCCAGTTCTATAAGTCATAAACATTCCCATGTCTTTTACATTTTGAAGAGTTCAAAGTGGAAAAGTCATGATCACAAGTTTGAAAAAGACTGAATGAAAAATAAGAGAATCAATAATATTTATTTACCTTGAAATAAGGCAAGACAGTACAATTATTTTCAAAGATATGAGTTTTTAAAATTTATTCCTCTTTTTCTTAGACTGATTTTGTGAATTGTGGAGGCAGATGCTAGCCTCAATAAATGAGCATACGTCTATTTAATAGGGCTGTACTTTAATTCAAATTGCTCTATTAGACAAAAAAATCTCAGCCAAAATTGACTTCTGGTTACAATTCAGTACTTCTCTCCTATTTATAGAAATCCTAATCAGGTCATCTCTTGTGTACTCTCTGATGATTGAAGAAGATTTAAAAAAATGCAACCTAAAAGAATAATAAGTATTGTAGGTTTTTCTTTATCATTTAATTTGCAAATTAGTCATTTAAAAAAGAATGATGGGAACAATTGTAAAGATAAGACAATTGAGAAATGGTAAGGTATGCAAAGACAGAGAATAGAGTTCCTCGCTAGTCATTTGAACTATGAAAACTTAAAAAAAATTTTTCTTACCTGAGTTGTCAATGCACTCAATAGTATCTGCATTATTGGGTGGTATTTGTGGTGCACCGATATTGGTCAAATCCTAAAGGACAGGAAACATTTTCCCATTTGTAATGATTCTTTTCTTTCAATAATTATACACTGGGTTTGTTCTCAAATTACCTCAGATTTTCTAAAAGGATACTGAAAGTAATCTGAACCTCATTTAGAAAGGCTTCCCCGGTTACTGTCATCTAATTTTGATGTACCTTTCTCTTCGTTTTCCCCATCGGCTATCCCAGAACAAATAACAACCTAGACTGTTAGTGAGCACTTACCACAAGTTTGGGCTGCGGTCCTTCCACCGCCCATGAATGCATTGCTCCATCCGTACATTCGGTAACAGGCTTAAAGCTGGCCCTATAACCAGGGACACCTCCACAGTCACAAAACATCAACAAAAGTGGGACCACTGATGGTGAAAAGATAGGAATATTGCAATTAGCAGTGGGACCATATTAAAACAAAACAACCTGCTTTTATGATTAAATTTGAACCCCTAATATAACTCCATTTGATTCTAACATTATTATGAAAGTTTCAGAAAACAAGCTGAATAATGGTGAGATACCAAAATCAATGTGAGCCTCAGACCGCAATCAATTTTTACTTGTTATATAGTATTCAGATTACAGATCATATTATACTATTAAAGCAGATGAGTCTTTTCCCTGTCATTACTTAGGAAAATATTAAAGGAAAAATATTCCTCAGAGACTGTAGCATCTGGCTCATCGCCACTCTAATTTCTATCATCATCCAAGGCAACGTTAAAGACCACCTGAAGAATCCATTGGATATTATACCCTCATGTCTAGATCCTTGACTAGGTCCACTCTAGTGACCATACAATGTGGTCTATCTCTAAATGCTTCCATGCATGGTACTTCCTTTTCATTATCTAAGTATTGTTGTGAAGTAAGTTTTATTATTTCACAGTTGGCCAAAGCAAGGCTCAGAAAACTTGGGTAAACTTTGAAGGACTCAGACAATTGAATTTAGAAGCTGGAGTTTAATTTTTCATCTATTTTGCTCTCCTTTCCTTAGGCTGTGCAGCTTTGGCACAGCATGAAATCCCTTCAAGGTCTAGCCCCTGCCTATCTTTCTAGACTCGACTCTCACCATGCTCTCAAGTACATCCTTTATTTCTTCTATGCTGGAGTTCTTTATTTCAGTTACTTGCACTCTCATTCTTTTGGGATTTTGCACATGGATTTTTTTTCTTCTTATATTCTGTTCCCCTTTTCTTGTCCACTAGGCTACCTCCTATTCATCTGTTAAAACCCAACTCAGAGTTTACTTTCTCTATGTAGCCTTTTCTGATTGTTTCAGTCAGTTATTTCTGACTGTCTTCTTCACTCAAATAGCAATTTGAACCTGTCTGTTATGGTACTTTCCTATTACATTGAGATTCAAAGCAAAAAAGTTTTTATCCTCCACTGCACTCTAAGGGGTCAAGTTGTTTGATGTTTTTTTTCATGTCATAAATCCAACACCAAACATAGAAATTTCTTGATAATTGCACAAAATAAGGATTTGTAAAATATATGTCATCAAAGGATCAGAAAACTTGTTTCCTCTCCACAATTTTTTAGGGGCCACATAAAAACAGGACTGTTAAAGTACTTACATCCTAGGATCAAGAATCCCATGATGAGTAGTCCAATGCCAGCAGGACCAAAATATACATTATCCTCTTTTATTGTACGAAAAGCAGTGGTGCGACCTACACCAAAAGTATTTGCGCTAACAGTGCCAACGTTTTTGTTGTTATCAATGGTAACATCTGAGGAAGTAAGGCCATTTGTGCTAGTACTGGTATTATTATCATTAGATGATGCACCGTCTTCCCTGGAATCACTTTCAAGTTTAATAATAATTGTACCAGTAGAAGTTTTTTGAAGAGCATCTGTAACAAGGTTTAAAATGAAAGAAATATTTTATACATTTAGCGTAATAATTGTTGGACAATACAAAACTATTTTCTCTTTGCATCAGTACTTATTTCAATGTGTTTATTCCCACCAATCCAGTAACTCCGCATATTGTCTCTTGTCTGTGACTCAGTTTTTAAATCAAACCATTATGAATAAATATTAGTGCTTGAGAAAAACTGTCCTATGTGTTGAGAAACATACACAGTAAGCACCACATTATGTATTGGTCAGCAGTGTGTCATAAGCCACTGTGGAGACATTTCTAGACCATGTGTTGCACACCTCTCCATGTATTAGACTAGATTTTGCTTGCTGTTTTACTGTCTTTCATCTTCAGTTCTTGTCTTTTTTCCTTTGATGGGCTGACAAAACCAACAGACTTTGGGCAGATTGGTCAGTCATTTGTATAAAAATCTCCTACTGATAAAGTAGCATATCCTCAAACTCACAACCAACAGTTCAAACAACTCATAGGAGAGGGAATTTGGCACTGTTGGGGGAGGGGAATCTTCATATCAATAAAATGAAGCACTTTTGTTTCACAAGCAGATACTCCAAATTTGCTTTTTTCTTATCCTTCAAAGTTTCAGTAAATTATTGTGTTTGTTGACGAAACACAGGAGGAGAGACATCTGTGATTTGTTTCAACTTAATGGTTCCACAATTGCTGTTGGCTTCAGCAAGTTACTATTATTGTTGTTATTATTTCTACTATATAGATGTAAGCGCTGTTGTTAGACTTTGTCCATTGATGTCACTCTAGAATCCGGCACAATGACTGACGTTTGGTTAGAATTCGATACTTATTTTCTGGATAAATGAATAAAGATATCCCTGGAAGTACATAACAGAGATAGCTTTACATACAGTCTATCTGATATCAAAGCCCAAGCCCTTTCAGCCCAGCTATGCTGATTCTATTGTTACTGTTTTGTTGGAATACAACAATTCTATTGTACTGTTACTGTTTTTGTTATTTTTATTATTATCATCAGATCTAATGTTTATCCCCAGAAGGTGGTATTTTTTAATGACAAAGGGAATGCTCCCTATTTGCCATCAGCCTACAGTTTAGTAAATTAAAGTTCCAATTTCTCTTTCATGTGTCCAATTAAGCTTGATGTTGGATGTAAGAAAAGGAGGAAACTAGCAATTGCTTAAGACAATTTCAGCACTGAAATAAACTTTATATGTAGATGGAATAAACATTTCGATTTGTAATAAACATTTTAAAAACTACATTTATTTTGACTGATTGTGGAGAAGACCAGCATAATTTGGTAAAAATTCTGAATTGTTGAATGACTTTAAAGAAATGCTGTTTTATTTCTTTTAAACTTGTGAAGCAAGTGGAAATTGTCAATCCCTTCTTAGGACAATTGAAAGAAAAAGAGGAAGAAAGGGAGAGAAGGAGGAAGAAGGGAGGAAGAGAAACTGAAGTAGCAAATATTGCTTAGAATTAGCCTCGAGGAACTTCCCTCCTAGTGATTAGCCTAATTTAATTTTGTTGGTTTTGAAAAGTAATATAAGCATGCTAATTCCAAATTGTTTACACAAAATTGTACATCAACTTTCCAAGGATCATGTAAAGTTAAGTTAACTTGGCTTTGGGTCTGTTTGAAAATAATTTTACAGTAAAATTAAAAATTTTCTATTACTGACATTAATACGAACTAACATTTATTATATATATATATATATATATATATATATTTTTTTTTTTTTTTTTTTTTTTTTTTTTTTTTGCGGTACGTGGGCCTCTCACTGTTGTGGCCTCTCCCGTTGCGGAGCACAGGCTCCGGATGCGCAGGCTCAGCGGCCATGGCTCATGGGTCTAGCCGCTCCGCGGCATGTGGGATCTTCCCGGACCGGGGCACGAACTCGTGTCCCCTACATCGGCAGGAGGACTCTCAACCACTGCGCCACCAGGGAAGCCCAACTAACGTTTATTGAATGTCAGCACTCGTCTAGTGCTTTATATGTAGTAACTCCTTAAGTACTTCTAAATCCATAATGTTATTGGCCCATTTTATGGAAGAGAAAACTGAGGGATAGATGGGTTAAATAACTTCTCTAAAATCTTAGAGCTAGTAAGTGATGGTACGAGATACCAATCCAGTCTAACTCCAGAGCTCACGGTCTTAACCCTAAATTATAATGCCTCTTGTATCATTCAGGATTTGATTGTATAATACCCAATATGATAACTTTTGTTGGAAAAGGGTTACTTCAAAAGACAGTAATTAAAATTTTAGTTTCTGAATGTATATATAACTTCCAGTAGACGGGAAAAAATTAAATTGATTTCTTACCATCTATAGATAGAATTGTTCCTTCGTATTTCCCCCCAAGTATTTCATATTGTTGAACAGTAACTTTATTTCTCAAAATAATGATGCCCGTTTTTGAGCCAATAGCGATTAGGCCTGCTGGATTACTTCCCATTTCATATCTGTATTTGAAAGACAATGGTACAAATTAATGTTAGCTATCTAAAGTCAGGGGGTAGAGAAAGAGAGATTTTGATTTTAAACCATGTTTCCAGCCAGTAATTGTAACTCCTGGATATAATTTTCAATTATTGGAGACTTTATTTTGGGGGGGGGGCAGTTTCAGCCCCCATCCATTCAGAAATGGATGAAGATTTAAATTTAAGAAAAAAGAATTACTGAGCAGCCACTTGTGATGGAATGTCTATTACATCTAGCCCACTTAGATGTACGAATAACCCTCTGACGCCTGCAGTCTCATTTTCATTTGATTTTGGTAGCATCAGAACTGTCCTGGACAGCCCAGATGCTGCAACTTCCTGGGCTGCTGCTAATTCTAAACTATTCTCTTACCAAAGAAGTTACTTCTTCAGCAGCTTGGCTTTCATCCCTTCCCTATTTCCACTCCCCTCTCCACATACACAGTGAATATACAGGACTTCTTGTGGATTCCAAACTCTGTCCTTGTCTCATGCCTCTATCCTATTCTCTATTCTCTTTCCCTTCTCATCTTTGACTTTGAAGTTTTCCTTCTCATTTATATGTTCGTTAGACAAACATTGGTTAGATAGCTCTCTGTGTCAGGCATTGTGCTAAACTCAGGAAATAGAACTTGGAAAGCAGTCAGATAGGGGTGTGGTCTTCCCTCAGTGAACTCACATCTGTGGAGTACAAGAGAGCTTATCAGTAATGGCGGTGCAGTGTGATAAGAGCTATAACTGAAATACTCACATGGAGTGAGAGGAACACACAGAAAGAACTTTTAAAACTCATTTGTGAGGTCTTTCCACTCCACCATTATTCCTGATCACAAGCACATTTGCAAAATACGTGTGCACATATACACACAGATTTTTATTGATCAAGTAGAAACACTCGGATACGTAGAGTTAAAAAAAAAAACTACACAGCTTAATTTTTCCTCAGTGTAACCAATTTTTCATATCAAGGTTATCGTTGACCAATATTACGTGCTGATTAAAGAGAGAAAGTATCTGAAATGCGTTAACTAAATCTAATTGATTTCAATCTGGGCAAATTTGCAATGGTAAAATCAATCCATCAAATTTTCCAAGGGGAATAACCATGATATGTAGTAATCAGCTAACTGGTCAATAAAATATATAAACACAGGAGCATCAAACTTTCCAGATAAAATATTTTCACATTTTAAACCTTCACATTTTTCCATCTTACATTTTGTGCAAATTTTTATATTTTCTTAAGTTAAACAGTCTAAATTAGGTAACAATTCCCCAATTAGTACGTTTTATGATTGAATTTCAAAAATAGTGACAAATATTTTAATTCAGATACTTTCCAAAAAGAACATATTTACTTAAGTTCAATATGTGGTGAAAATTAGTTGGAAAATGTCAGTCTTACCTAACAGTGGTTGAAGGTAGACCTGTGTCCAGATCAGTAGCTATAAAGTCTCCCAATTGATAGTTTTGTCCCATCTCACGAGTTACTACGAATGTCTTTGAACCTGGACGGAATACTGAGCCTTCAACTACGTTTAACACAGTCACAGAGACTGCAGTTGCTGTGAGTTTATATTGAGACTTAATTGATTGATGAAATTCAACTTTATTTCTAACACCAAGACTAAGTTGAAGATTCTTCGTAGCTTCATAATCTAGGGCCTAGAAAATACATATTGAAATAGTTTTACTATAAGGGGAAAAAACATTCTAGAGGAAAGAGATATTCTTTGATAATAGGCAAAAAAATTCTTACATCTTTTTCTTTAATTAAATATAAATACATATAAATACACACTCTATTCTTACTTTATATTCAATTCAATACAAACACATGAAAATACAGTAAGAAAAAGTCCAATTGTCTTGGATCTTTTGTTGAAAAAGTTGAAAATGTATGAGTTCTAATTGTCCACCAAACTAAAAAACTTAAAATAATACAGGTGGTCAAATCCATGCATTTTGTAATGCAAACAAAGAGAGTTTATGTTAGATGCTATCATTTCAGGTTTCTCAGAAAATAGCTCTATTTATTAGGAAGAATGGGCCAAGTATATCATAGGTTCAATCATTTGACTGATTTTATCCATAAAGAACTATGTACAAGAAATTTTACAATGTATATGTGACTTCTTTCAATAAATCAAATAATAGAATGTATATAAATAATAAAAAGAAATCCATATTTTATTCAACATATCCTGGAAAAATTCACTTTATATTATAAAATTATCAAGTAGTCATTTTCATTATGAAAGACGGTGTCAAAATCCACTACTCATAAAATCCACAACTATGCATTATGCCTATAAATACCAACTATATTTTTTTAAATTTTCATATAACAGTAGTTTAGATGACCATCGATTCACACACTGAGCTCTCTACTTAGCTAAAATGTTCAGTGTTTGCTCTAATATTAGCTTTATTTGCAACTCCAAGAATGGCTATAAAATTATGTATACATATACATCACACACACATATTACATATATATATATAATCCTAACAAAAGAATTAATATATGATGTCATGTCTGGGAGAAAAATGAACATTATTCCCATTTTACAGACAGAGATATTGAGGCCAGATAGATCAATTAATTTTCCAAAGTAATATCGTAGTTTGGGGTGAAATAGATTAGGACTCAGTTTCCCCAGCAGGGAAACCTAGATAGTGTAGTGGAAAGAATGTGAACTTAATAGCTAGAGAAGCCTAGGTTTGAATGTCAGCTGTCCCACTTACTAGTGATGAGAACAGAGCAGGTTACAAACTCTCTCTGAACCTCAGTGTATTTATTTATAACGTGGGCATATAACCTATATTACAGGGATGCTGTAGAGAATAAACTAAATCATCCGCACACTGCCTCAGTGAATGGAAGCTGTAGGCATGGTGACACTTTATGAAGACATATGAGACAAATGATCACACATTCCTATGGGGACAGAATTCCTTAGGAGTTTATTTCCCAGAGCAATTCTGAAGGAAGAAAACAGTTAAAAAGAGATTACATTTTACCATGAGGAATACATATTGCATGCATCATGTACAATCCATGCACAGCTATTGCAGATTTTAAAAAATAGACTGACAAGTCTTGTAGCACAGGGTGAAATCTTCACTATCAGCTCCCTAGGAGTCAGACATTTTTCCCCCTCGAATCTCAGAGAAAATTCTACTGCAGGTAAATGTGGTGGATCGGTAATGTAGAGGGGACACAGGAGAACTGTGTTGACTTGGGCCAAATCTCTATGACTTGGACCAAGTCTCTAGTATACTTATGTCTGTAATAAGCCTGGGTCAGCTGCAGAAGTGAGATGAGAATGTGATAATCCTACAATTACAGTAATTTAATTTTAATTCTGTGAAAACACACTGGATGAACTAACAACTTATAATTTATGTGATGAATGTTATTAATGAATAATAATTGATGTACAGTGTTGACAGGGACACTTTTTTTTAGGCAATGTTTAATCTGCTTCAAAAACTATTCTTCAAATGTGTAAAACAAAACCTTAAGGATTAATCGTACTTTGTTGTAAGCATAAAATAAGATTTGTGTTTAAAAATGTATGATCTGTGAGGGAATATTGTATTGCTAGAAAAGAGTTTCAAGTAAAAGTTCAATGCCTGTCTTTATGAAATTATATAAGCAGAAAAACTCTCTATAAAAAAGCTCTATATCATGTATAATTCTAAAACACAGTAATTTTTATTCTTTCACCCACTCAAGTTTGTGAAATGTTAACCTCATTTTAAGATTAACACTTTGAAAAAAACCAAGAAAACAAAATATTTAGGATAATTATTCCATACCTTAATAACCTTTAACGTTCCCACATTTGTTCTTTCATTCATTTCTATTTCAAACCAATTTCCCTCATTTCCAGAGATAAAGAAAATGACTGCCATCCAGTTAGCTGAGAACTCCTCATCCAAATCAATTATTCTAATCTGGAGCAAATTTGAATTTAGAACATTTTCTTCAATACTTATGGAATACTGAAACAAGAAGTAAAAAATTTTAGCACAAACTATGTGAGAAATAGAACTATATTAGTTTTATATAGAATGTTTATAGTTATTCATGATATAGGAAAGAGATCTATGTTTGTGGTCTCACTTTTCATTGTTCACATAGGGTTTTTTTCATATGTATTACGTAGACAAACATGAGATGAAATATTTGTGTACATTTGGGTTGTGTGTGACTAAAGATAACATGTACGTATATAAATAGAATTGTTTGAACAAATTTTAGAAGGTAATGAACCTAAAGTTGTTGTTAAATTCAAGGACTAATACTTACTGATGACTGTTCCATGTATGGGAAGTTATCATTGACATCGAGGATTTTAATGCTGCATTCACACTCTGCTGCCATACCATCTGCCCCACCATCGCGGTCTGAGCCTCTTACAACTAGAGAGTACTGGCCATATTGCTAAAAATACACACAACAAACAAT
The DNA here is from genome assembly GCF_949987515.2 of Delphinus delphis. Classification (NCBI taxonomy): domain Eukaryota; kingdom Metazoa; phylum Chordata; class Mammalia; order Artiodactyla; family Delphinidae; genus Delphinus; species Delphinus delphis. The sequence goes on along the minus strand of NC_082695.1, from coordinate 46,210,578 downwards.
ACCACAGTTGATGTAGACAGTTTTTATTTTGTCTCATACAAGGATCTTTTAAAATGTTGGATCAACATTTACATAAATCTATGATGAAGATAGAGGTAACACAGAATATTGAAAATTCGAAAATCTCACATGAATCAATATGAAGTTGCCACTTCTATTCCCAAAAATTCTTATTCAGCATCATTTAAACGAAGCAAAAATTTTAAAAGACATCATTCCTTATTATATGTTGAAAAAGTTCATAAAGGGTGAAGAAGAACAAAATGATCAGGAGGGGAGAGATTAAGATTTACTAAGAATTTATGGAATTAAAATTCTGTACCCCAAATTATCAACCCCTGAAGAATAAAGAGATAGCAAATGGTTTGCATTTTTTGGGGGGTGGCAGTACAGTTATTGATGATCTGTTTTCTTGATTCTACACAAAGGTACTTAAATTTTTAGAAGCTGGTAAAAGCCATGAAGCCTTTCCCAGACACATGCATATATGCATCCTCACTCAAAGTTGTGGATATAATTTTAGAGGATTCATAGTTAGAGACGTCTTGAGGGTTCTCCACAAATGCCAGGTTAAGACTATCTGCTCTGAGAAAAAGGGAGAGGGCTCAAATCAATAAGATTGGAAATGAAAAAGGAGAAGCTATAAAGGACACCACAGAAATACAAAGGATCATTAGAGAAAACTACAAGCAACAGTATGCCAATAAAATGGACAACCTGGAAGAAATGGACAAATTCTTAGAAAGGTACAATCTCCCAAGACTGAACCAGGAAGAAATAGAAAATATGAACAGACCAATCAGAAGTACTAAAATTGAAACTTTGATTAAAAAACTCCCAACGAACAAAAGTCTAGGACCAGATGCCTTTGCAGGCAAGTTCTATCAAACATTTAGAGAAGAGTTAACATGGATTTCTTCTTCTGAAACTATTCCAAAAAATTGCAGAGGAAGGAATACTCCCAAACTCACTCTATGAGGCCACCATCACCCTGATACCAAAATCAGACACAATTTCCACAAAAAAAGAAAACTACAGGCCGATATCACTGATGAAAATAGATGCAAAAATCCTCAACAAAATACTAGCAAACAGAATCCAACAATACATTAAAAGGATCATACACCGTGATCAAGTGGGATTTGTCCCAGTGATGCAAGGATTTTTCAATATCCGCAAATCAATCATTGTGATACACCACATCAACAAACTGAAGAATAAAAACCATATGATCATCTTAATAGATGCAGAAAAATCTTTTGACAAAATTCAACATCCATTTATGATAAAAACTCCCCAGAAAGTGAGCATAGACGGAACCAACCTCAACATAATAAAGGCCATATATAACAAACTCACAGCCAACACCGTTCTCAATGGTGAAAAACTGAAACCATTTCCACTAAGATGAGGAACAAGACAAGGTTGCCCAATCTCACCACGGTTATTCAACATAGTTTTGGAAGTTTTAGCCACAGCAATCAGAGAAGAAAAAGATATAAAAGGAATCCAAATTGGAAAAGAAGAAGTAAAGCTGTCACTGTTTGCAGATGACATGATACTATACATAGAGAATCCTAAAGATGCTACCAGAAAACAACTAGAGCTAATCAATAAATTTGGTAGAGTAGCAGGATACAAAATTAATGCACAGAAATCTCTTGCATTCCTATACACTAATGATGAAAAATCTGAAAGTGAAATTAAGAAAACACTCCCATTTACCATTGCAAATATCTAGGAATAAAATATATAGGAATAAACCTACCTAAGGAGACAAAAGACCTGTATGCAGAAAATTAAAAGACACTGATGAAAGAAATTAAAATAGATGGAGAGATATACCATGTTCTTGGATTGGAAGAATCAGCATTGTGAAAATGACTATACTACCCAAAGCAATCTACAGATTCAATGCAATCCCTATCAAACTACCACTGGCATTTTTCACAGAACTAGAACAAAACATTTCACAATGTGTATGGAAACACAAAAGACCCCGAATAGCCAAAGCAATCTTGAGAAAGAAAAACAGAGCTGGAGGAATCAGACTCCCTGACTTCAGACTATACTACAAAGCTACAGTAATCAAGACAGTATGGTACTGGCACAAAAACAGAAATATAGATCAATGGAACAGGATAGAAAGCTCAGAGATAAACCCACATGCATATGGTTACCTTATCTTTGATAAAGGAGGCAAGAATATACAATGGAGAAAAAACAGCCTCTTTAATAAGCGGTGCTGGGAAAACTGGACAGCCACATGTAAAAGAATGAAATTAGAATACTCCCTAATACCATACACAAAAATAAACTCAAAATGGATTAAAGACCTAAATGTAAGGCCCGACACCATCAAACTCTTAGAGAACATAGGCAGAACACTCTATGACATATATCACAGCAAAATCCTTTTGACCCACATCCTAGAGAAATGGAAATAAAAACAAAAATAAACAAATGAGACCTAATGAAACCTCAAAGCTTTTGCACAGCAAAGGAAACCATAAATAAGACGAAAAGACAACCTTCAGAAAGGGAGAAAATATTTGCAAATGAAGCAACTGACAAAGGATTAATCTCCAAAACATACAAGCAACTCATGCAGCTCAATATCAAAAAAACAAACAATCCAATCCAAAAATGGGCAGAAGACCTAAATAGACATTTCTCCAAAGAAGATATACAGATTTCCGAAAGGCACATGAAAAGATGCTCAACATCGCTAATTATTAGAGAAAGGCAAATCAAAACTACAGTGAGATATCACCTCACACCAGCCAGAATGGCCATCATCAAAAATCTACAAACAGTAAATGCTGGAGAGGGTGTGGAGTAAAGGGAACCCTCTTACACTGTTGGTGGGAATGTAAATTGGTACAGCCACTCTGGAGAAAAGTATGGAGGTTCCTTTAGAAACTAAAAATAGAGCTACCATATGATCAGCAATCCTACTTCTGGGCATATATCTGGAGAAAAACATGGTTCGAAAGCATACATGCACCCCAATGTTCATTGCAGTACTGTTTACAATAGATGAAAGCAACCTAAATGTCCATCGACAGATGAATGGATAAAGAAGATGTGTTACATACATACAATGGATATTAGCCATTAAAAAGAGTGAAATACTGCCAGTTGCAAGAACATGGATGTACCTGAAGATTATCATACTAAGTGAAGTAAGTCAGACAGAGAAAGACAATATCATATGATATCACTTATATACAGAATCTAAAAAAAAAAAGATACAAATGGACTTACTTACAAAGTGGAAACAGACTCACAAACTTAGAGAATGAACTTACGGTTACCAGTGGGGGAAGGGTGGGGGGATAGATAGATTGTGAGCTTGGGACTGACATGTACACACTGCTATGTTGAAAATAGATAACCAGCAAGGACCTACTGTATAGCACAGGGAACTCTGCTCAATATTATGTAACAACCTAAATGGGAAAGTAATTTGAAAAAGAATAGATACATGTATATGTATAACTGAATCACCTTGCTATATACCTGAAGCTATCACAACACTATTAATAACTATACTCCAATAAAAAGTTTAAAAAATAAAATAGTTAACCAACAAGAACATACTGTATAGCACAGGAAACACTGCTCAATATTCTGTAATAACCTAAATGGGAAAAGAATTTGAAAAAGAATAGATACATTTATACGTATAACTGAATCACTTTGCTGCACACCTGAAACTAACATAACATTGTTAATCAACTATAATCCAAAAAAAAAAAAATTAGAAAGAATAAAATATCTGCTCTGGTGGCTTGCCAGTGATTGCAGAGTTCCTTTACTTTTTAGAGCTCTTCACCATTACAACTCTTTTCATGTTAAAGGAAACCCACTGGGCCCTTTAAGAAAGTTTGAGAGAGAAATACCTAAATAGTCAATTTCTTCTTATGGTAATTTTCAAACAAGTGAAAAAGGACATAATGGTAACCTAGAAACTGATGGCATTTGGATCAATAAAGAGTGTTAAAATAATCTGATTTATCCTAAATCTAGGAATCATTAGCAGGGAGATGTCATTTTAAAATAACTATAATACTTAAAATGAAATTTAATTAAATATCAAATAGAAAATAAAACTTCCTCATTTATAACTCTAAAATATATGCACATCAGTTATATTCTATCCACATTAAAAAACGTAATGGAAAAAGTTGATATTTTAAAATTAAAACAAGGGACCACATGACATTATAGAAACCATGCAATGCTGGTTCTAATTTGGTAACAATCAGTAATTATGTTTTTATTTGTAAATGAAAAGACTGGCCTGGATATTACTTAATTCCTATCCATCATTCTGATTCTGTGATTCATTTCCCAAAGTACTCAGTGGGCTGTCAGTAGGTGAGATATAGGAAGAGAAAAAAAAAAGGGTTCTCTTAAATGCGCCTAGGATATGCTGGCTCAAAGAAAGATAAACAAACAAATAAACAAAACAAAAAGGAAAGGTAAAAAAGTTTCTTAGCCTGTAAAAATTCTTGGAGCTTCTACCGTGTTCACACTCATTGCGACTCACCAAGATGGGAGACATAATAGCAATTGTTTCTTAAATTTATTTCATTATAGGACATACTTTAAAAGAAAAAAAAAAAAGGAGCTTCTGCCTTTACCTTGTGTGTATTTTTATGTACTCTCAGAATGTAGTTTTCTTACATTGAGACAAACGCTAAGTAAGATTAAATGAAAAATGAGTATAAAATCTATTTGAGGGATTCCTATTTTTTTCACCTCACAGATATTTATGTCATTACCATTATGTGAAAAGGTTATGTAATTAAAATTTTAAAGTACTGTTTTCTTTTTTTTTTTTCTTAGAACTCTTTCTTTTAGAATCATTTCCTTTGAGACTACAGCTCACTCAAAGAAAAAAGAATTACCTCTCTGTCCAGAAAAGTATTCATTGTTCGAATTTCTGCAGTGTATCTGTTGATAATAAACATTGGTGAATCAGAAGGTTCTTGTCTTACGATCTTGAAGGCTATTTTTGAGTTCAAATTATTTGGTTCATCTGCATCAGTAGCATTGAGCATCATCACCAGTGTATCTAGAAATTAGGAGAAATTGATTGCAAATGGACAGTTTGAATTTTTGTTGTAGTATAATATATATTGTTTTTCCCACAAGGTGTTAGGGTTAGTGGGTCCATATAATGGGCACTCTATCATTTTCCCTTTCTACTGCTTCGACATACCAATATCTTAGCTCCTTTCTATACCTTTGTCTTGATGAAAAGATCACATTTTACCAGGGACCTTAGACATTACTGATAGCTAGAAAACAAAGAAACATTTTCTTCTGCCTTTTCATTTCTTATTCTAGTATAATTCTTTTTTAAAAAGGCTGCTATGGTGAAACAAAATGATATAAGGCCAGACCAACTCATTCCCAACTATAGCACTTTCTAGCTATGTGATCTTGGCCTCAGTTTCCACATCTATAAACAGGGATGATAATAGTACCATCCTCATTGAGTTAATGAAAGAATTAAACATCTATATGAAGAAAATTATGTGAAGTTCCTATTGAATAGTGCACATTCAATAAATATATATTATTGTTGTATTTTGCGTGGTCTCTAGTAAAATGCTAAGTAACTAGTAGGTTTAAAAAAATGCTTGTTTAATTACATACTTTGTCCTATCCCTCACTTTTTCCAGTAATCTTATTAGCAGTTTTGATGAAGAACACTGGAGAATGTGAAAAGCTTCCAGCATTCATAAACTAGACTTCTCTACAATCAACTCTGTTCCAAGCACAATTGGCCTGTCTGTAGACACCAACTACCAGCTCCCATTTCTCTCTCCCTCAATCTCTGTGTGTGTATTCATTTCAGCATCATTTTTTAAATGTTTTCAGAGGCATTTAATTCATTAATTATGGTGCGTTCATACAATGAAATCTCATGAAATTGTTAAAAGGAATGAAGAAACATGTATTTCCTAATATGGAAATATGTTCAAAATATATTTCGATAAAAACTCACATTGTGGATAAGTATGTAAAATATGGTCACATTTGTTTCTTCTTTGGAAACACGTTTATATATATTTACATGATTATAGAAAGTATGTACCTAAGTAACTAGTGATGGTACTTGCCCCTGAAAAACGGTGCTAGGGAGAGCAAAGAACGCATTTCTATTGTGTTTTTACTCATATTTTGTGAATTTTTACAACAAACATTCTTTTTTTTTTTTAAACATCTTTATCGGAGTATAATTGCTTTACAGTGTTGTGTTAGTTTCTGCTGTATAACAAAGTGAATCAGCTATAGGCATATGTATATCCCCATATCCCCTCCCTCTTGTGTCTCTCTCCCATTTCCCTTATCCCATCCCTGTAGGTGGTTGCAAAGCACTGAGATGATCTCCCTGTGCCATGCAGCTGCTTCCCACTAGCTATCTATTTTACATTTGGTAGTGTATATATTATCAATGCTACTCTCTCACTTCGTCCCAGCTTACCCTTCCCCCGCCCGTGTCCTCATTCTCTATGTCTGTGTCTTCATTCCTGTTCTTCCCCTAGGTTAATCAGAACCTTTTTTTTTTTAAGATTCTATATATATGTGTTAGCATGCAGTATTTGATTTTCTCTTTCTTACTTCACTCTGTATGACAGACTCTAGGTCCATCCACCTCACTACAAATAACTCAGTTTTGTTTCTTTTTATGGTTGAGTAATATTCCATTGTATACATGTGCCACATCTTCTTTATCCATTCATCTGTTGATGAACACTTAGGTTGCTTCCATGTCCTGGCTGTTGTAAATAGTGCTGCAATGAACATTGTGGTACATGACACTTTTTGAATTATGGTTTTCTCAGGGTATATTCCCAGTAGTGGGATTGCTGGGTCATATGGTAGTTCTATTTTTAGTTTTTTAAGGAACCTCCATACTGTTCTCCATAGTGGCTATATCAGTTTACATTCCCACCAACAATGCAAGAGGGTTTCCTTTTCTCCACACACTCTCAGCATTTATTATTTGTAGATTTTTTATAATGGCCATTCTGACTGGTGTGAGGTGATACCTCATTGTAGTTTTGATTTGCAATTCTCTGTGATTAGTGAGGTTGAATATCTTTTCATGTGTTTGTTGGCAATCTGTATACCTTCTTTGGAGAAATGTCTATTTAGGTCTTCTGCCCATTTTTGGGTTAGGTTGTTTGTTTTTTTGATATTGAGCTGCATGAGCTGCTTGTATATTTTGGAGATTAACCCTTTGTCAGTTGCTTCATTTGCAAATATTTTCTCCCATTCTGAGGGTTGTCTTTTTGTCTTGTTTATGGTTTCCTTTGCTGTGCAAAAGCTTTGAAGTTTCATTAGGTCCCATTTGTTTATTTTTGTTTTTATTTCCATTTCTCTAGGAGGTGGGTCAAAAAGGATCTTGCGGTGATTTATGTCATAGAGTATTCTGCCTATGTTTTCCTCTAAGAGTATTATAGTGTCTGGATTTACATTTAGGTCTTTAATCCATTTCGAGTTTATTATTGTGTATGGTGTAATGGAGTGCTCTAATTTCATTCTTTTCCATGTAGCTGTCCAGTGTTCCCAGCACCATTTATTGAAGAGGCTGTCTTTTCTCCATTGCATATCCTTGCCTCCTTTATCAAAGATAAGGTGATCATATGTGTGTGGGATTATCTCTGGGCTTTCTATCCTGTTCCATTGATCTATATTTCTGTTTTTGTGCCAGTACCATACTGTCTTGATTACTATAGCTTCGTAGTATAGTCTGAAGTCTGGGAGCCTGATTCCCCCAGCTCCAGTTTTCTCTTTCAAGATTGTTTTGGCTATTCGGGGTCTTTTGTGTTTGCATACAAACTGTGCAATTTTTTGTTCTAGTTCTGTGAAAAATGCCATTGGTAGTTTGATAGGGATTGCATTGAATCTGTAGATTGCTTTGGGTAGTATAGTCATTTTCACAATAGTGATTCTTCCAATCCAGAAGCATGGTATATCGCTCCATCTGTTTATTTTATCTTTGATTTCTTTCATCACTGTTTTATAGTTTTCTGAATACAGGTCTTTTGCCTCCTTAGGTAAGTTTATTCCTAGGTATTTTATTCTTTTTGTTGAAATGGTAAATGGGATTGTTTCCTTAATTTCTCTTTCTGATCTTCCATTGTTAGTGTATAGGAATGCAAGAGATTTCTGTGCATTAATTTTGTATCCTGCTACTTTACCAAATTCATTGATTAGCTCTAGTAGTTTTCTGGTAGCATCTTTAGGATTCTCTATGTATAGTATCATGTCATCTGCAAACAGTAACAGTTTTACTTCTTTTCCAATTTGGATTCCTTTTATTTCTTTTTCTTCTCTGATTGCTGTGGCTAAAACTTCCAAAACTATGTTGAATAACCGTGGTGAGATTGGGCAACCTTGTCTTGTTCCTGATCTTAGGGGAAATGGTTTCAGTTTTTCACCATTGAGAACGATGCTGACTATGGGTTTGTCATATATGGCCTTAATTATGTTGAGGTAGGTTCCCTCTATGCCTAATTTCTAGAGAGCTTTTATCATAAACGGGTGTTGAATTTTGTCAAAAGCTTTCTCTGCATCTATTGAGATGATCATATTGTTTTTCTCTTTCAATTTGTTAATATGGTGTATCACACTGATTGATTTGCGGATATTGAAAAATCCTTGCATCACTGGGACAAATCCCACTTGATCACGGTGTATGATCCTTTTAATGTATTGTTGGATTCTGTTTGCTCGTTATTTTGCTGAGGATTTTTGCATCTATGTTCATCAGTGATATTGGCCTGTAGTTTTCTTTCTTTGTGACATCTTTGTCTGGTTTTGGTATCACGGTGATGGTGGCCTCATAGAATGAGTTTGGGAGTGTTCCTCTCTCTGCTATATTTTGGAAGAGTTTGAGAAGGATAGGTGTTAGCTCTTCTCTAAATGTTTGATAGAATTCGCCTGTGAAGCCATCTGGTCCTGGGTTTTTGTTTGTTGGAAGATTTTTTTTTTTTTTTTTTTTTTTTTTTGCGGTACGCGGGCCTCTCACTGTTGTGGCCTCTCCCGTTGCGGAGAACAGGCTCCGGATGCACAGGCTCCGGATGCACAGGCTCAGCGGCCATGGCTCACGGGCCCAGCCACTCCACGGCATGTGGGATCTTCCCGGACTGGGGCACAAACCCTTGTCCCCTGCATCGGCAGGCAGACTCTCAACCACTGCGCCACCAGGGAAGCCCTGGAAGATTTTTAATCACAGTTTCAATTTCAGTGCTTGTGATTGGACTGTTCATATTTTCTATTTCTTCCTGGTTCAGTCTCGGAAGGTTGTGCTTTTCTAAAGATTTGTCCATTTCTTCCAGGTTGTCCGTTTTATTGGCCTATAGTTGCTTGTAGTAATCTCTCATGATCCTTTGTATTTCTGCAGTGTCAGTTGTTACTTCTCCCTTTTCATTTCTAATTCTGATGATTTGAGTCTTCTCCCTTTTTTTCTTGATGAGTCTGGCTAATGGTTTATCATTCTTGTAGCAGCATTTTTTAAAGTTTAAACTGTAGGTATAGTATTTTAACGAATAGAATTAAAATGTAAGAATTATTTGAACTTACAAGAAGTTATACCACTTAACAGTTAAAAGTAACTATGGTATGTTGAAGTTTTGAATTCAAATGAGACATTATCTCTGCTGTTTTTTTAAATATATCTAGGACAATCTTCAATGGTACACTAAGCAGTTAATATACTATCCCACCCAAGTGACTGAATATTTGGCAGTTAAAATATTTCCTTTTACAGTAATCCATAAGGAAGCAATTGCACGTTTAGAATTTTAAAGCCCTTGTGTAAATACTGGTTCTAGTTTCTAGATTTTCTGGTGCCCCTGTACTATCATTCCTTGAGATGGTCAGCTTTAAATATATTGTACATGGAGGACCAAAGAGGATTAGGTTTGTAATACATTTCCAATACATACTATCAGTGACTTGAGTAAAAACAAACAAAACCCATATTTATTAAATCATATATAAGAAGGGGCAACAATGCTTGTTTTGCATTTATTTGTTGTCAAAGAAAAGCTCTTTAAGATTATGGCTACCAAATAGCTAGTCTGGAAGTGATTTCTATGAGTGACTTTAGAGTCGTTAAAATTAAAAAAAAAAAAAAAAAGGCAGTATAAATAGAAATGGATGAGATTCCCCTTCAAAGTAGTCAGGTTGGGAGGCTAAATTCTCCCAGTGCCTCTGTCACCATTGTGCAAAGTACTTTTGGATTTTTTCCTTAGGAATCTACTACAGAGCTGGTGTGTGAGAAAATGCTTCCTATTACTTTAGAGTTGCTCCTTGTGTATGACAGTTGGAGCTGCTTCCACAGTTGAGGGTAAAGCCATTATGGAGATTTCCTCATGCCTTCCTGTTCTACATGCTTTTCCAACCTTATCTTTTACATTCATGATGTAGTACCTTGACAGAGTTTAGCCTCTAGTTGTCTGGCTGTTAAGAATGATCTGGAAGCTAAAATAGTCTTGTTTACTTAATAAAGTAGACTACTTACTGGCATTAGAATTTTCTTCTATTTGTCCTAGAAACGTAGACATAGAAAATACCGGAGGGTTGTCATTTATATCCAAAACCCTGACTCTGAGCTCGAGAACTCTCTCTAAATCTTGACCCAGTGAATCCACAGCCCGACAATAGATCTAGGAGAGAAAAGAGGAATAATTACATGGTGCAACACGTATTTATTAAGTTCTTGCTTTCTCTGAGCATTATGCTAGGCATTGTGGGAAACTAAAAGAACAGTAAGACATATTATTTCCTACTTGAAGGTAGATACAAGTAGTACTTATAATCAATAAGGGGAGGCAAACACTAACTCAAAATCCCATTTGAGAAAAGGTAACATGATAAGTTACACGAAGGAAGAACAAAATTACTGAGACTTCATAGGAGGATGTAATGATTGAGAGATCTTCCAAGAAAATTTCAACAGGTGGAGCAGGGAATTGGCAGGGTGTTTCAAGCAAAGGGATTTACGTGAGGAAGGAAACGGAATGGTGAAAACTCGTTGTTGGAATTAGGAATAGGGGTTATGGGACTTGAGAATGTGACAAAGGAGAGTCACACGGGGGCTTCAGAGAAATATAGCATTCATGGGATAGGTGTGGCTATGTGGGTGTTTATATTATTATTTGGTGTATGTAAGTGTAATGTATACTATTTTGCCTATGTGATATACTTCATATAAAATGCATTGTGCATCAGGAAAAGCTAATAGGCTGGCATGTTGATTTAGAGTTTTCAGGGAAACATTGTGGGAGACAAGGCAGGAATACAGACTTGGAACAGAAGACTAAGGAATTAAAGTAGTTTGAGGCATACGGAAAAGCAGTATGAGTGAAAGCCTGCAAGCATAGATTACTATTTGGAGGCATTTTGGAAAATTATGGGGTTTGAATAGAAGAGGTTACAAGATCAAAGAAAGTTTTAAAAATGTCTTTAGTTTTATTTTTCAAGTATTAACAAGTGTTGACCCTAATGATAGATGGAAATGGATTAGCAGCCAATGGAGCAAGCAGAAGAAAGATGAAAAAACAAAGTTGATTGATTAAGGTTCTTGGACAGGTAATTATGGGAAAATAGATAGCTTTTGGGATAAGCAGCTGAGAGAAAGAAGAAAATCGATCCCATTTTTGGATTTAATTCAGAACATTTCTGAACTGGAGGAGAGAGAATTAATTGTGGGAGTTTGTGATGAAGGGCCTCAGACTTTTTAATGAAGTTGGTCACATGTCAGCTTCATAAAGTGGAAATGAGGCGGAGGGTTTGAAGTTTTGTCACAGCAACTGTAAAGAATAGAGTGAGATTCGTTAAGGGTGAATTAAAGTATCTCCAAGGCACATCCTGAGTTCAAGTTCACATTGAGCAATGTGATTTTATCATAAAGTATGTTCACTCAGGAAAGACTCCATCAGGAGCTTCAGAATCATCATTTGGCACTGGAGTTAGGAGGAACCGATATTCTCAACTGAATTAAAGTAAAAGAAGTTAGGTGCTTGCCATTCCAAACAAACACTTTAGCTTGACACCGGGGACTGACCAGAGGTTAGCATTTTTGCTAAGGCAGTTAAGCAAACACTCCTTTCTCTCTTAATCTTTTGTTTCTTTTGGGTCATAAGATGCTCATGAAATAAGGGACAACCAAAAATGCCTAATATTGAGACTCTTGAAATCAAATCAAGTATGATCTGAGCTTAAGATAGTCCAAAAATAATATAGGCCTGAACATACATATTCACCCACTTACGATGAAAAAAGGGGTGACCTCTCGATCAACTATGGATGTTATATTAATTTCACCAGTTTTTTGATTAATAACAAAGATTCCGTAAGGTGGTTGATCAATTCCTACTCCAGAGATGCGGTATGTAACTTGCTGGTTTGCAGCACAATCTGAGTGAATCTGCAGAAAGAGCACAGGTGAAAACATACATTACAGGGAGCAAATCAAGAGTGCTATGTCAAGAGTGCAATTCTCAACTATCTTGAGAATTGTTGAATGTGAGTATCTGTTATCTTTTGAGAAATGCTGGAAATAGAGAATTATTTTCCTAGATAAGAGGAATAATAACAGCTTTATATTTTCAATGGTAAATGACAATGTAATAAAAGAAATTCAATTTCTGTTTCTATCAAATTAGAAAAAAGTAAAATATCACCCTAATAAATCTAAATCTATGCAGTCATCTTTCATGCATTCATTCATTCAACATTTACAATGGATCGTATTATTTTTAGTCTCTGTGCTAACGTTGAGGCTAGAGTAGAGAGCTCCTTGCAGTCTTAAGGAGTTTACCAATATTATTACATAACTTTGATTTTTTGATTAAAAAAATTTTTAATGCAAAGTTTTAGAAGAAAGTTTAAAGTAGATTTATGTAGGCGACAAGAGTTATCTGACTGTGTAGAAGATTTTAATTTTGAAAATGACGAGGATGTGAAACCAGGGCTCTCTTGGAAATAAAAAATTGTATGACTGTAAGCAATCTTATGGGGAAATCTCTGTGTAAATTTGTGTATATATGTTTGTATGTGTGAATCTGTGTGTGGGGATATGTTTCCGTGTGTGTGTGTGCACACATGTGTGTGAGCACGTGTGTGCAAAAGGAAGAAAAGGGAAAATAAAAGGAAAAGAGCATATGAAACAGGGTACATTGTGAATGTCCATAACAAAGCCAAAAGTAGGAATTCAATTCTAAGAAATTAGGAGGCAGAAGTAGCACACATTGAGATAGTTCCTGTGAATGTGCTGAGCATTAAATTCATTGTATAAATCACTATATTTTTTTCATCTAGAGTTTGGGGTGACATATGATCATGTATATTAATTTCACCAGTGTGGTGAGTCAATGTTTAACTGTTTACCCGAGTGCCTAAATTTCTTAATTTATACTTTTAATGGCTTCAATTTTCGTAATCTGAATGGCTATAGTTTTGTTCTGTATCATAATTTCTCAGTGAGATGTGTTCATAAAATATTTAAAAGATAGGTTCTTTTGAAAATTTAACTCCATCCATTCTGATTTTCGATTTTATGCTTTGGGGTTGATACTTACTTTGGCGATTGGGTTCCTCTTTGAGTTGTCCTCACCTTCACGGCAGGCTGCAGCGAACTTGATCCACTCACGTTTTTGCCTCCTGATGGAACGCCACTGGATGGTGCCATTTTTACTGTTATAATCTCTGACCTTGGGTGGGCAGGATAAAGTAATAGTATCTATTAACTTTTATTCATAATTCACATTCCACTGGAGCTTTTGGAGGATGGGGTAATTATAATGTCAGAAAGAGAGGATGTTTCATTGGGAAAATTGGTAATTTTGATAATCTATTAATTTTAGCATCACATTAACTTTACTTATAAGGATGAATTGTCTTTGGAAAATATGTTGCTTCTCCCAAACCATTTTTCTTATTTTTAATTTGGAAAAAATTAATTTGCTATATGTTACCTGGATTTGAAATTCACTGTTAACTTCCAACACCACCTATAAAAAATAAGATAACCATAATTAATTTTTAACTGAATGCTTTGTAATTCATGCTATCTCACTGCTTAAAAAAAATTAAGCAATAGTCTTGTGAGTCATTAGCAGGTGAATCTAGTTTTATCTCTCAAGTTCTGATGACTATGCTAAGGATTCCTTTATGTTTGGTTTTTACCTTTCAATTTTACTCTTCTTTTCATTACTTTTATTGTTAACCTCTTTTTCATTCTTAGCCTATGCAGATACTTGTAATCATATGAGCTAGGACATTTGAAGCTAGAACCCAGGGAGAATGAGAGTTGGGAACTCAGGACCTCTTAGTAAATCTTGTGCCTGAAGAGCTGGAGATACTCGGATGCTATTTAGTGATTCAACAGCATGTTATGATACTAAAATATTTGATGATAGTTTTGGGATCTGACTAGCCAAGGATGGAAACAGAAAACAAAATTTGGAGTAAAGAAAGGATATAAAGGAGAAAATATCAGGAAAGCTTTGGAATATTTGCTTTTTCACTGTCCAATTCTAGATGGAAGATTTTCTAGTATTCTTGAAAATCTTAAGGTGATAAATCTTTAATTTGCTTTGAAATATGAGAATAAAAAGTTCTAAAATAAAAACAATTTTCTTTATGTAAAAATGAGTTCATATTTGATATTTTATTGTTGGCACTAAACAAAACAGATGATATAAATGCATCCTTCCATAGCAATGAAAATAAATTACAAGACTGTAGGGACAAATTGCTGTATAAGCAACTTTCATTAGTTTTTTCTCCTGCATTAAACAATTTCCCGGTCAAACAAGTGAGCTAGTCAAACAGAGCTCTGCCTAGTTTCAACTCTGGCCTTGATCTTTACATATGATTTCTAGTGAAAATCATACATATAATTTAAATTATTTTTCTCTAGAAACAAAGGCATTTCTAAAAACACACACACATATATTAAGTCTAATATATCAATATGCTTAGGACATTGTAAAATATCTATCTAAAAATTAGGTGTGGATTTGAAGGGTTTGTCTATATTTATTAAATTTAATTTAGAATCATTAAAGATAGTGTAAATTCTTAGCTTTTATTTTTCCCTAAATAAGAAGTTTTGAACTTTATCTGTTTTTTTTTTCAGAATTGCTAATTATGAAAACTGTTATCACAGTTAGATTTTATCTGGACTGCTGATAAAAGAAATTATAGTTTGCATTTTAAAAAATACGAATAATAGTAATTTCAAAATATAGTAAATTACTTTTTACAGTTAGTTTCAATTTCACCATTAAAGAAAAATAAAATTTTAGTCTCCAAGTACATATTTTTAAAAATTGCCATAATTGATAATTCAGGAAAATATGTGTTTATGGTTAATATGAGTGTGTAAAGAGATAATGTTTTTATTATAGGAATTATACACTCCTGGTATCTATTTAATGTTAATCATTACCATTAATCACCATTACAGTTCACTGAATGATAACTAAGTACTAGGCAATGTGTTTAGAGAAATCCGTGCATTCAATCTTCATTAGTACATGTGGTCAATACTATAATTGTCTCCATTTTACAGATGAAGAAATTGAGGTTTGGATATTAATTTAGGGCTAAATACAATCCAGAACAATTCAGCCTAAATTTATTCTTGAGGTGTGGGTTTTACAATAAAGTATAAGAGCCTATTCCAAGTAAATTACTAAGTAAAATATACTACAAAGAATTGACATTATTACAACTTTGAGAATTCAAAATAATTCTGATTTTAATCTAATCTCATAATATCCTTGTGAATTAGGAAGGCTTATATAAAATAATAACAACAACAATAATAGTAATACTATGGGGTAGGGGAGGGGGTAGAAAAATAAATGGCCCAAATCATCCAAGTTACTTTGGACAAGTAACTGAAATGTTATTGTAGAGTCCTTCTTGGGCACAGAATTGAAGTGATGTTAATGCAAATGTGTATTTGTTGCTACCTCTGAACTCTTGAACACTTTTTGCTCTTGTTTGTAGGAGTGGGACGACTGGGGTGTGGGTGTATCTAATTTGTCTGTTTGGAAGCCATTTCTTCATAGCTACAGAGTTGTGTATGCATCTGTTACCTGTCTTGTACTTCCGTTACCACACTGAAGTGTCAGTGCCTGCTGTTTGTTTTGGAGAACTATGCCAGATGACTAAGAAACCTTGCAACTTTAGGGAGCTGGGTCATTCTTTTTCCCATGAGTAGCAACTTAGGCAGAAGACCAAACAGGTTTCACCACAGTGTCAGGCTCTCAACTGGATTAGTAATTAAAAAACTGCCAAGACTGCTTAAAAATGTGTTTTGTTGACATAACTTTATTGTGATTTGCTCCGAGTCCAGAAAAAACTCTGAAACAATGTCACTCTTGGACTTTCAAAGGCAAAACCATGAGATAAAAGGAGGACTTGGTAGAGTCAGAAAACAGTGTACTTCCTCAATTCTCTGAGCTTTAGTTTTCTCATTTGTGAAATGGTGGGGGTAGACTAAATTATATACAGTTACCTTTTCAATTCTGACATCAAATCCCTGTGTGCAGTAGGAAAATATGGAAGTTTTTTGATCACAGTAAAGGCATGATAAAATTGTGGGTTTAAAAGATTACTCTGCCAACAATTGGTGGGAGTGGTGGGAAGAGTCAGTGATTACAGGCCACCAGCAGCTGAGTGTTTTGCATGAAATCAGGCCAGAGGTGAGAAGCTGAACAGGAGCAGTGGCCATGGGAACAGACAGGGCAAGATCAAGGGGGAGATACTGCATGGTTGAAATTGACAGGGCTTGAGAACCAATGGGATGTGGGAGTCAAGAGAGGGAAGAAACTCAGGTGGTGGCAGTTTTAAATGGGCAGATCAGGAGCAAGGCCATAGCAGAATTTAGCTGGTTAGAACACATCAAGTTTGAGATGCTAGAGAAAGGCCTGGGCAAAGATGCTTAGCAGTTTGAAATATGACTTGGCACCATGAACAATGGTGGTCCAAGACTGATATATGGAGGAATATCTTCGCAGGTAGGTTAGTTGAAATCATGTGAGAATTTGAAATCCCTCAAGAATACAACAAAGAAACAGCCTGTGGGTGAGAATGAAACTAGGGGATTCCCTACATTTATATAACTGGGAACAATGACAAGAAATGAGAAACAAAAAGAGAAAAAAGAAGAAGTGGCTGAAAAAAAATAGGAAGAAAATATCATTGGATATCAAGGATGTCAAAGGAAGGGAAAAGTGAAAGACAGATGGGTGTGAACTGTATCAGATATGAAATAGTTGAGCAGAGTGAATCCTGAGGAAATCTGAGATTTTCTGTGACCTTGAACTAGATGCTTTCAGTTGGATGGAACAGGCCCTTTCTGACTGAAAGAAACTGGGGAATAAGATGGAGGGGAAAAGGACATAAACCATTTTTTTTTCTTTTGCCTGTGCTGCGAGGCATGTGAGATCTTAGTTCCCTGACTAGGGATCGAACCCATGCCCCCTGCAGTGGAATCATGGAGTCCTAGCCACTGGACAGTCAGGGAATTCCCGAGGGCATAAAGATAGTCACTTTTCTAAGAAGTTTGGTGATTAAAAAAAACCCAACAAAAATATGTGATGGTAGAATTAGACGTAGTGTCCAAGGAAATATTTTGGGAGAGGGAGATGGGTTTTTGAAGGACGAGAAAGAGGAGAGAAAGAAATTTTCATTTGAAAGCGGAGAGGTTCAGAATGAAAGTCCTTGGAGATGTCATGATGGGGAGAACGGGAGGGAATAGGCAGAAAGAAAGGACTTTGAAGACAGAGAGTAGGGAAGAGAGGAGGATGGAGATGAAAATCACTTGATTGGAGAGAGAAATTGAAGGACACTATCCTGAATGATCTAGACCTTGTCCCTAGAACAAAGATAGGTTATTTGGGGGCAATTAGGGGACTAGTTTCAATTCTGAAATGAGTTGGGAATATGTTCTCTGGAGACTGTGACAGAGAATCACTTAGAGATGAAGACAGCGTTGTCAAGCTGAGTACATCTCAACTCTCTTGACCTCTGCCTATGGGTGTTGCGGTGAGTCGCTTAGCCATTCGGTGCCTCAGTTTCCTCAACTGTATATGAGACTAAAGCCCTTTCCAATTAAGACATTCTAAGAAAGCAGTGCATAATTCACTTACAGCGCATCCTCAATGAGTCCTCCCTGAATCATTATTTTAGGAGCCAATCCACGTACTTTTTTAAAAAGCCACAAGACACAAAATTGCATGCTAATTTCAATGACTCTCTAATTATACTCATTTTTAGTTATTTCTTTTGATATTGAGGTTTACATTTCTTTGCATATAATAAAAATGGTCTTGAAAGTAGTAAGTGATTTTTATAAGGAAAACCTCTTGCATTTAATAATTGTAAGGTAGTCTTCCACAGTCTCTTGACAGTTTTTTAAGCATCAAATTCTGATGTGTTTAACTGTTATATACATCACAAGGATGAACCTGAGATAAAGTTAAAATATAATAATTTGCTTCTTTTAAAAAAAACCTCCTGTTTTGTCTTTCCTTTGTATTACTTGGACAATAGCTATCAGTCTGGAGTTGACAGCACCTTGATAGCTCATTCCTCATATTTGTTTATTGGTTTATTTATTTATTTGACAAATACGTATCAAATGTGTATCCATACTTGGGTGTGGACCCAAGACTGGATTAAGACTTTCAAAGGGCTTAAGCCCTGAAACTATTATGGTAAGCCTTAGATTAAATGTAAATGTAATAGTGCATCGTAAAAATACATGTTAGGGAAATTCAGCGTGATTATTTTCATGTTTAATGCCCTGATGATTTTTTGGAGTGTGTTGGGGGAGAAAAAGATAAACTAGCCCCAAATTCCCTTTTGATGCCTCTACTTTGTGAATTAGACATCTACTGAGCAAGCTTGCACTGGTGCAAGGCACTGTGAAGGATACCAATGTGAATCAGAACAGAACCTGCCCTCCAATAACTTACAGTCAAGTCGTTTTATGAGCAGCAGGCAGCCATTAATTTCTGAAGATGTGGTTTTTCATTAGACAAGGTTGTGCCCTGTGCTCATAGACCAACTGAGAGTAGGGATGAGCAGCCAGTGGCATTTAAACCACTTTGACTTGCCTAAGTCCATTAAAGGACCTTGCATGCCAAGCATAGCCAGCAAGGGTGACATGACCCAGTGTTCTGTAAGGGTGTTCCCTCACTGAGGGAAGCCTAGTGAGTCTAACTGCAGTAGTGAGCATGCATCCTGCTTCTGTGATAGGCAATGCCTGTTAGGACACAGGGAACCTCAGCAACAGTGTCCTTGAAGAATGTGTAGTGGGGAAAAGAGTTATCAGAAATTAAGTGCTCTGGGTATAGACAGAGTGTTATTTTTCTAGATTCATGAGCCTTGTTAAGTAGGTAAATCTTGTCCTTTAGGGGCCATGCCTTCAGATTTATCCAGTTAGCATTTCCTAGTTCTTTAGGGTTTTTATTACCTAAATCAGACACAGCAAAATGTTTTACTCTGTGGCAACTCAAACCAATTAAATGATGACAAATTTGTACTCCCTATTTTCATAAAAGTGAAAGAACATGGTGATCCTAAATCTGCTGTGAAATTCCAAAGCTTTTAAGAGCATCATCATTTTGCTTAAATACAATTTATAAACTTAACAGGTGAACTGAAATGCTGCTTCCATTTTCTATAAAATATTTTACTTGGGGCTTCCCTGGTGGTGCAGTGGTTGAGAATCTGCCTGCCAATGCAGGGGACACGGGTTCGAGCCCTGGTCTGGGAAGATCCTACATGCCGCGGAGCAAATGGGCCCGTGAGCCACAACTACTGAGCCTGCGCGTCTGGAGCCTGTGCTCCGCAACGGGAGAGGCCGCGATAGTGAGAGGCCCACGCATCACGATGAAGAGTGGCCCCCACTCACCACAACTAGAGAAAGCCCTCGCACAGAAACGAAGACCCAACACAGCCAAAAATAAATAAATAAATGAATAAAATTAAAAAAAATATTGTACTGAAGTTCTAATGTCTATAATATGTATCACTGTAATATGTGCACAAGAAAGCATAAAGAATCCTCTCTTTTGCTTCTCTTCTGTTTAGTCTGTACTAGTTTGTTAGTCCTTCTCTTGCTTTAGGCATCAGTGAACACAATTATGGAAATTTAAGATGACTAGTTCACATTAAGTTGATGAATTATGTAATAAAGTATATATTACATTCTGTGTATTTTAGCCCTGGTCCTGAGAAATACTCTAAAAACACCTGCTTTATCCTTAATAATTTCAGCTAAGTTCAAATTGTGGAGTTAGCTTATCAGGTGGTCAGAAGGGTTTTTTTTTAAAGGAATTATTAACCATGGAAAGAAGAGAAGCTAGGCTGGTATGATGAACTGAAAAACTGATCAATCCTGGTAATAGATAAAGATAGGTTTATTTGTTCTTTGAGTGTAAGCTGCAGAAGTTGGCTTTTATAGAAAAAGACACCTTGAGATTTGTATTGATCTGAGGTGACTGATGGGACCACGTAAAGTCACAAGTAAGTTTTAGAAATCAATAGAACTATAAAAATTCTACTGGTTCTACTTTGCTTTCCCACAGTCACCATGCCATATCTTATACCACTGTTACAGCCATTCACAGAGATTTCTTATATTTGATGCAAAGGTAACATTGTTTTCTGGTCTAGAATTCATTCAACCCACCCATCAGCCCCCTGCCAGCCACACACACTAATCTCATGGAAACGAAAAAGAAAGAAAAATAAATGTAGCATCAACATCATTTACTTGGCTTGCAGTGTTATAACAGCTGCAAACTATTGTCTGTCCAGCCAACTTGTCTAAATAATGGAATAGTCCTGTGACAATCTTGGTCTCTATAAGAGCAGGTTCTTCAGCTTTATTCTGCCTGATCTAACCCATTAATTTGAACAAGATCTAAAACTTAAAGGTACATTGAGCAGACTACACAACATACTTGTAAATACATGGTTGCCCAGCTCTCAGTGGGTTTGCATTAAAGATACTACCAGCTTAAATGTCTTAAAGGTCTTCAAAATTGTCCAAATATGCTCCCTAATGTAGATTTTCACTTACCAACTTTGAGCAGAGAAGAATATAAAGACTTTACATAGATTTCTTTCTTTTCTTTTAATTGGTAAAAGCAAACATTCAGAATAAGGCAAGCAGAAAAGTAAGAGGAAGAGTTTGCTATAGTGATGGTTAATTTTCAGAAAAAAAGTATTTTAAAGCAAAAATATATTGGATAGCTCCAAAGGACATTTATCCAAATCATCTGGTAGTAAAATCAGTAGTAAAATCAGTAGTAAAAATTAATTGTGATTTTCTAAACCTCAGAAAGTGAAATGTTTTACAAAAAATGTTACGATAACATGAAATGAAACATCTCAATTCTTTATAAATTCTTTGAGAAATAATTTTCGTAAGATGTATGAGAAACTTATGATTGATTCCAAAGCAAAATACGGCAACAAACAAACCTATATATAAACAAACAAAAACTATCCAGACTCAGAAACTAAAGTACAGGGCTTCCCTGGTGGTGCAGTGGTTAAGAATCCGCCTGCCAATGCAGGGGACACGGGTTCGAGCCCTGGCCCGGGAAGATCCCACATGCTGCGGAGCAACTAAGCCCTGTGCACTACAACTACTGAGCCTGCGCTCTAAGAGCCCGCGAGCCACAGCTACTGAAGCCCATATGCCTAGAGTCCGTGCTCCACAGCAGGAGAAGCCACCGCAATGAGAAGCCCACAAGCGGCAAGGAAGAGTAGCCCCTGCTCGCCGCAACTAAAGAAAGCCCACGTGCAGCAACAAAGACCCAATGCAGCCAAAAATAAATAAATAAGTTTTTTAAAAAGAAAGAAAATAAAGTACAAATGCCCAGAAATCTCTCTACAAAGAAAGTTCAATGACGATACATGATTCTGATAAAATGATATATTGTACTGAAGAACGACTAGTTACAATTGGCTGTTTAAAGGAATTTTATAGGATGTAATTAGTTAGAAATAATCATAAAAATAGTAAAAGAAGGCATCTTATAGATTCAATGAAAGTATATAAGCATCTGAATAAACTTTAATCAACTGATGCTGTAATAGGCCTTAATTGGATCAAGTTTATATGAAATTAAAAATAAAAGTATTTTATTATTGCATAATTAACAAGCACTCCTATGTTCAAATGATGTACTCTGTGGTGCTCATTAATCCCTGCTGTGTCCCAAATTATGATATCGTCTCATCCTCAGGATCACATCCATGGAATAAGGCTAATGTTTGAAGGGCAGTTTGGAACTACAGCTACAGCTTACTGATGCTCATTTATAACTAAATTCACTGGCTATGGCCTCTCAATGAAAAGTGAATTCAAGTTAACCAGCATATGTTGAATCAAAGATCTAACTTGTTATTATAGAAACCCAACAATCCAGTTCAAAAATTAAGCAAGTAGAGACACATATGCACCACAGCACTACATCTTGCCAAAATGTAGGACAATTTACCTGACACTCATCTCTTTGGATTATATTAACCTTATTGTGATAAAGACTACGATTTTCAGTTTTTCAACATAAGTGAAATTGAGGCAACACACTGGTGTTTCCCTTAGAATTATCTCTAAAGAGAAGACTAGTAACATGTAGGGGGCAATGATAAAGCATTCTGTTACATTTCTCTGATCATAAAATGTACAACTTTTATGTCACAGTCATTACTGACCTTCCAGTAGTAAGAACCAGTATCATAATAATTATACTTACTCCTTTATTATAGCCATTCCTTCACCTACTATGTCATTTATAAATCTCCTGTACTGCCATTCTTTTTGAAATTAAAAAATGTTGTTTTAAATGAAGTTATAGTTTATCACTGTGGGGCTTCTGATATTAGTGATATGGACCCCCAACCACATATGGAACCGTTGAGATTGTTTGGATGGTGAAGCCAGTCACAAACAGCTATGATTTTAATTTGTATGGATCCTAATTTTATGCTTTAAAATTTAGAGTGAATCTACTAGCAAAGATACCAAAAGTATGGGAAAATGTCTAGGTTAAAAATCAAGATACACCTGTGAGATTGGTTTTCAAAGCCTACCTGCAAAAGAGAATTTGAACAACAAAATGCTATTAAGTAGTGATATGACTTTCCCAAATTCAGTGTTTTCCTGGCATGACTTAGCAATGACTTCGATGTCAGAGATGTGATATGATGAGTTAACACTGATGCGTTAATATGATCTTGAGTCTTCAATTAAGGAGAGAAACACTATTTAAAAATCTAATTCATAAAATCACCTTATCATTAACATAAACCTTTAACGGGTTTAGGTTGGAAGTAACATAAAAAAACATTTAAAGTCCTCACTTGTTTACAGTGAAATGATGATGGAAAGTTTTTAACAGGATCCACTTACCAGGAAAATGAACAGCACTGCAGCTGTTCTGAAGAAGGGCCAGTTCATTGCTGCTGGGTTCTCTTACATCCAAGACCAAGGGAGTTTTGTTTGTTCTTCTCTGTTCTTTTTCCTCCCCCCACTCAGCTGGTGTCTGCTTAAAATAATTTCTCAGTAGATGTTCTTATGTGCAGGCTTTGAGGTGTTTCTTTCTTCTCTGGGAGCAGGTCTGAATGTGCGTATAACCTGTCTAGATCCCCACCCTAAAAACTTGGGCTGGTCTCATTGCAGCGCTTAACAAGATCATCATTGCTCTCGGGTAAAAGCTTGGGGACACACCCTCTTCTAGCTGAAAGGCAGCTCTTTGTGAGGCATGGAAGATTCATTCCTTTATTGAAGGTTTCCAGTGGTAGGCATTTAAAATGATCAGAAGTGTGGAGAGTTGTACAACTGATAGGAGCTTTTCACCCTGTGCTTTATTTACAGGTTGTTTAGCTTCTTCCCATGCTAAAAAGGCAAGTGGAGTCTGGAAGTTTATATTATTCAAAGAGGATTATCTGGCCCATGCTCCTTGCCAGATCTTCAGATCACAGTAGAACATTATAAACTTTCCATTTCAGTGGTCTTTAGGAAACAGTCATTTTCTAAGCTATTTTTTAAGAGACAGAAAATTTGCTAATGTAAAAGTGAGGATTATTTTTTAAAGCATTAGTTCATACAAGCAAAACTGTGATACTTATAATGTTCCTTGCATAAATCACAATCCCTTTTAAGTGACCAGCCTAAGTCCAGGGAAGTCTCTGTGTTCTCTCTAAATGAATATCTTCCTTCCCCAATTATTTTTCTCTCTTTAAGTTTCTGTCCTCTTCAAATGCAGTAAAACAAAATTTAAAATATCACTAAACCAGCTTAAAAGTAAACAATCAAATCCACCAATTAAAGTCCTGTTGATAATTTTAAAAATGGAAACACAGAAAGCTGTTCTTCAGGTGAGGTGGGTTAAAAGTCAATGACGATTCCCGAGCCCAGAGCCAAGAATCTATATAGTGAACCAATTAGAGCACAGGGAATACACTGGAGAAAAGGCTGCCCACACATGCAAACAGGAAACTGAATGCAGCCCTGAAGTCTGTGAAAATAAATAATGACTCTCACAGGGAAGCCTTTGGAAGTGTTCTGGGGGTAACCTCCTGTTCACCTGGCAATGTCTCATATAAATATTGTGAGTGGCAGGAAGTCTATGGAGATTGAAATGGCAGTCTGGAAAAAGAGATCTATCTGATAAGATGTTGATTATGGTCAAAAGGTGTTAAAAATTGTCCCAGAAAGGAAGGATATCTCTGAGGGTCAGAGGTTCTCTAGAATGCTGTCATTTCACTGCAGGTATGTGGCAAAGAAGGTTCCTCCACACTGACTTGAAATTTCATGCTATTCATCATGGAGTTTAGAGGGAAGGAGGTAGGCTCCCTGTATTTACTTGAAGTGCATAAGAATGCTTATGATAGGGATTGATTGATGTGAATTAATAAAATAAAAGGAGATGATCAGGCCAAATTTCTTATTCATCAAGTAAGATAGAACGTAAGTATCGACCTATGACTTAGTCTGAGTAATGTATTAGTAGTAGGACCGTCTGACCATGAATGACTGAAGACTCACTGGGCACTGGAGGCGAAAGGACTTGCTCCTGCAAGCTTTCCACCGGCCAGTGAATGTTTTATCCACCTTGAATTCTGGGCGTGGTGCTAAGATGTACACAGGGCCTCTTCATCCATGGAATGACTCTTCCCCACACCCAGTTCTGACTCCACCCCTAACTCAAGGCCTTGTTCCACGGTACCAACCAACTAGAGCA
This sequence comes from Delphinus delphis, assembly GCF_949987515.2. Lineage (NCBI taxonomy): Eukaryota > Metazoa > Chordata > Mammalia > Artiodactyla > Delphinidae > Delphinus > Delphinus delphis. Next base: position 46,185,259 of record NC_082695.1, on the reverse strand, counting down.
TCCTAAGGCAGCAAAGTCTCCAGCAGCTTTCTGGAGAGGAGGTGTGGCAGAACTCCGATGCTGCAGAGCAGTGGCTATGTTAATTGTCACATGAGAACTAGTGACATTAAGCAAGAGATGGGGAAGGGAGTTTATGAACCACCATCCCTCCTCCTTCATCTCTTTCTCTGCCTTTTTCTTTCCTACTCATCTTAATGTCCTTAGAACAGTATCGTTCAATAGACAACTTCCTGAAATGTGGAAACATTCTCTATCTGTGCATCCACTATGGTAGCCACTAACCATATGTGGCTATTGAACATTGGAAATGTAACTAATAGGACTAAGGAACTGAATTTTTAAGTTAAATTTAAATAGCCACATGTGGCCAGTGGTTACCATATTGCCCAGTGCAGAGAGGTTAGAGCATCACTGCTTTTATTATCTTCCATCTTATTCTAAGCCTTAATTCCTGTTCTTTATAAAGTCAGCTCCTTCTAATTAAATCTACCCTATTCTTTTGCTCAGTTGTGGGAACTCTAGCCTTCTACTTTTCCAGTCAGCACATTTGATTCCTTTTCCTTTATGCATTTCTGTTATCTCAGTTGCCAAGTCCCTTATTTTTGATTCCTTGCTGATCCTATTGCTTAATGCCAAACTTTAAAACATAGGTAGGCAACAGCACACACCTCTCTCATTTCTATGGTCATGTTTTCTCAGGTATTTCTTCCAGGCCCCTTATCTGTAACCTCACACCCCACTGTGGCATAAGTGCTGTATAAGGTTGCTTCTTCTCTCTGGTCTCACTGTACCCTATTTCTACTATGAACAATGTTCATTATGTGCACCTCCACTTACATACCAACAGTTCTCACTTTATGGGAATTTTATGAAATTTGGGGTGATTTTTCTGTTTTTTTTTTTTTTCTGGTGTTTTCTGGTAAGCTGACAGATTTTCTCACAAGGATCAAAATTCTTCTGGGAGATAATTTTGCTCTCTCATAAGGCACAGCACACCCTAGAATGTCAACCCAAGTGTCTACATTTCTATAGTTTTTTCACAGCTTGGGATACTGTAATACCCTCTTGAAAGACAAAATAATCAGCATCTTTCACAGGAGGTGATGGATTCTACTGATCTAGAATTTCTTAAGCCTTATTAAAGTGACTATTCTATCTCCCTTCATTTACACAGCACCCATAGCATGGACTCATATATTCCAGAGAAAAACTTTGGAATATGTTTTTATGTTATATGTGAGCCTCTGGTGTCGTATATGTATCTAAATTACCTTAATCAGCTCTAGAAATTGTTTAAAAAATAGGTGAAAGATTTTTTTAAAATGTTAAAAGTGGAGAATTGAGATAAATGTTAAGGATAATAGGAACAGAAACGTTTGTATTTCCCTCTATATTAATGTTCCTATGAGATGTATTGATTCCAGGTTTTTTTTTAAAAATAAATTTATTTATTTTGTTTATTTTTATTTTGGCTGTGTTTGGTCTTTGTTGCTGCACGTGGGCTTTCTCTTGTGGTGAGCAGGGGCTACTCTTCTTTGCGGTGTGTGGGCTTCTCATTGCGGTGGCTTCTCTTTTTGCTGAGCGCGGGCTGTAGGCGCGCGGGCTTCAGTAGTTGTGGCAATGTGGACTCAGTAGTTGTGGCTCGTGGGCTCTAGAGCACAGGCTCAGTAATTGTGGCGCACGGGCTTAGTTGCTCCGCAGTATGTGGGATCTTCCTGGACCAGGGCTCGAACCCACGTCCCCTGCACTGGCAGGCAGATTCTTAATCACTGTGCCACCAGGGAAGTCCCTTGATTCTAGGTCTTGCTCACATTGTTTAAAGTCAGACTATTCCTCAATGAGTCACAAAAAAGTCTGGGGGATGGAGGCTGCTTTAGATTAACTGAGACTTTGTGTATAACAATCAAATGCAATGGCTGATACTTAATGGGATTCCTGGTTTGAACAAAACAGCTACAGAAATAACTTTGGGAACTAAAAATAGAACTACCATATGACCCAGCAATCCCACTACTGGGCATATACCCTGAGAAAACCATAACTCAAAAAGAGACATGTACCAAAATGTTCATTGCAGCACTATTTACAATTGCCAGGACATGGAAGCAACCTAAGTGTCCATCGACAGATGAATGGATAAAGAAGATGTGGCACATATATACAATGGAATATTACTCGGCCATAAAAAGAAATGAAATTGAATTATTTATAGTGAGGTGGATGGACCTAGAGTCTGTCACACAGAGTGAAGTAAGTCAGAAAGAGAAAATCAAATACCGTATGCTAACACACACATATGGAATCTAAAAAACAAAAAAAAAGTTCTGAAGAACCTAGGACCAGGATAGGAATAAAGACGCAAACGCAGAGAATGGACTTGAGGACGTGGGGAGGGGCAAGGGTAAGCTGGGGCGAAGTGAGAGAGTGGCATGGACATATATACACTACCAAATGTAAAATAGATAGCTAGTGGGAAGAAGCCACATAGCACAGGGAGATCAGCTCGGTGTTTTGTGACCACCTAGAGGGGTGGGATAGGGAGGGTGGGAGGGAGGGAGAAAAAAGAGGGAAGAGATATGGGGATATATGTATATGTATAGCTGATTCACTTTGTTATAAAGCAGAAACTAACACACCATTGTAAAGCAATTATACTCCAATAAAGATGTTAAAAAAAAGAGAAAGAAATAACTTTGGGGCTCTTTGGGAAATTTTAAATATAGACTGTTGGGGAATTATTATAACTTTTATTAGTACTAACCTGACTTGAACAAAACACCTATAGAAATAACTTTGGGGGTATTTGAGAACATTTAAATATAGACTGTTCGGGAATTATTATAAATTTTATTAGTACTATGTCCTATTTATTAATGATTTATTAATATCATTTATTGTATCAATTTATATTTATGATGATATTTATTATAATTATATAAAATTATACAATTGATTATGATTGGCTAATTATAATTCTATTTATTAATATTTTTATTGATATGTCTTTATTTTTAAAGATACATGCTAAATTATGTAGGAACAAAATCTCATGATGACAGAAATATTTTTAATGGTAATTGAGCAATAAAATAGCTGAAGTAAATATGGCAAAACGTTAACTGTTAAAGCTAAATGATAGCATATGGTTTTCTCTTTGTTTTCTGTATATTTGAGAATTTTTATAATAAATTTAAAAATAATGAACTAAAGTAGGTGTTGGCAAATTATAGCCATGGGCCAAATCTGGCTCATTGCCTTCTTTGTTATTTTATTGGAACACAACCATACTCACTGGCTTATGTATTGTCTGTGGCTACTTTCCCTTTACAACAGCAGAGCTGAGTAGTTATGACAGAGACCAAGTAGCCTGCCAAGCCTAAAATAATTACTTATCTTGCCCTTTACAGAAAAAGTTTGCTAACTCCTGCATCAAATGAATAGTTTGTAATACAAAATATGATTCATTAGTACATTAGTTGATTTTAGGAGAATTCAGAAAATTGATCTAGAGAGTGTGCACAGAAATCAGGAAGCAATTAATTATTGAAGAAAAGATACATCTTGATAATCAAATTATATTTTTAGTTTTATATTTGCAGAAAGACTTTATTTAATTGACTAGAATAATCTATAGTCTAACTCTTCTTCCTTTCCTTTAAATCGGATATAAGGAAAACTTTTTCATTTTTCTCTAGTCAGTTCTAAATGAGAGTCCAACATCATCACATCTTATGTGTTTTTCTCTATATAGAAAGAATATTCATTAGCGGGGAAAATCTCATGTGATTTTGAAAACACTGGACTTTACTTAAATATTTTATGATTAAATGAAGATGATTTTTATTGTCGGTTTTTAAAAAAATATATTTAAAAATATTTCTAATTGAACATCCACTGCATGCTCAGTACTATGCTTGGTGCTATGTAATGTTCAAAATAATTTTGAACCCTATTCTTAAAAAGGTTACCCCATAGTTGCAAACATCCTGAAACAAAAGTATTACTACTCCTTTCTGGAAGACTGTCCGATTCACACACATATGTGTATCAGCTACCACCCCAGGGTACTCTTTGAATTTCATGTGCAAGTTCAGTCCTCCCTTTTACCTATAATAAATTGTCATCAATTCAGTTCTACAATATTTTTTTCTGTGGCCTTCTCTGTGCCTATACTAGGCACGGGAGTTGCAAAGATGGATGCAACATGGTCCTTGCCCTTAAGTGGCTCCAAGCTAGCTGGGATGAGAAAGAAAACACACTTTTTCCCAACTTGCTAAATAGAAACATGCACAAGGTGCTTTGGGAATCCTACACATTTATGATACAATAGAATTGATCCCTAAAATGCTTGATTTCTTCTTTTCTTTGTAGCTTACCTAACTCAACTCCTGATATACTTTAAATTTGTATCTGTGCCTTTCTGTCTTCATTTTTGCTGTCATAGATCCCCTCCTGGCCCTCTTCAGCTGACATTGCCGGGCCACACCGCTAATTGCGCCTCTGCGTTCTTCTCTTTAGTTTTGTATTCCTCTTCCAGAATATTGTTTCTGAAACATTGCTTTCCTTATGTCATGCCTCTTCTTGGGTAACTACAGTAATCATATTTCCTCCCAAATCAAAACGTCTTAATATTGCAACCTCTCAGAGGCAAATTTATGTCTACAACTTATTTACTGTATCTGGTGCAAACAAAATGCAATCACCCTCTAACATTTCAAGATTTTCCACCATTGCCTTTCATTTTTGAAGACTCTGCTTTTGATGATGATGATACTGTCATGTTTCAGGGTAATATATTCATTGATAGCTGTCTAGAATATTTTCCATTTAGGGGTGACCATATAGCCTATGAGATGATAAAAATTTACTTCATCATTTTCAGAAAGTGTTATTTGACTACAGTTTAAAAACTTCAGTTCCACCAACATTCTTTTTTCGGGAGCACAGGCTCTGGACACGCAGGCTCAGCGGCCATGGCTCACGGGCCCAGCCGCTCCGTGGCATGTGGGATCCTCCTGGACTGGGGAACGAACCCGCGACCCCTGCATCCTCAGGCGGACTCTCAACCTCTGCGCCACCAGGGAAACCCCTCCACCAACATTCTTGAGCCCTACTAGGGACTGTACTAGTTTTTAGGAGAGGTAAAAATGGGTAATATGAAGAACTTAGGGGTAAGACAGGAATAAAGACACAGACCTACTAGAGAACGGACTTGAGGATATGGGGAGGGGGAAGGATGAGCTGTGACAAAGCGAGAGAGAGGCATGGACATATATACACTACCAAACATAAGGTAGATAGCTAGTGGGAAGCAGCCGCATAGCACAGGGAGATCAGCTGGGTGCTTTGTGACCGCCTGGAGGGGTGGGATAGGGAGTGTGGGAGGGAGGGAGACGCAAGAGAGAAGAGATATGGGAACATATGTATATGTATAACTGATTCATTTTGTTATAAAGCAGAAACTAACACACCATTGTAAAGCAATTATACCCCAATAAAAATGTAAAAAAAAAAAGGGTAATAGAAGTTTCTGTCTTGATGAACTGGTTTGCAAGGCAGAAATAGAGACACAGATATAGAGAACAAACGTATGGACACCAAGCGAGGGAAGGGGACTGGGATACATTGGGAGATTGGGATTGACATATATACACTAATATGTATAAAATAGACAACTAATGAGAACCTGCTATATAGCACAGGGAACTCCACTTCACTATACAGTAGAAACTAACACAACATTGTAAAACAACTATACCCCAATTATAAAAAATAAATAAAGCAAAGCTGAAATACTGAAAAAGAAAAAAGGAGGGTCCTGTCTTTAAGAAGGCTATAATCTTGACTGGCTCTCAAAGGGGTGATGAGTTTTGTCTCTATTACAAGGCACATTGATGTATGTGTGATAGGAAATGCATACAGTGAGTGTTCTGAGTCCTACAAAAGGGAAATAATTTCCACATTAAGGGAATTGGAGAACACTTCATGGAAGAGGTAGCTTTTGAAATTTTTAGGATAACTACATTCTCAACAAATGGAGATATAGATGGGAACGAAGGCAGAAAGGGATATGTATTTTTCAGGGCAAAAAGGAGTCAGTTGGACCTAAGTATATTTTTTATGTTGTTGAAGGTAGCAGGGCTGATGAGTTGGCAGAATGTGGAGGACTTTGAATGCCCTGCTGAGGAATATGCATGGTATTATATGACAGACAAAGAACTGTGGGCTTTTTTTTTTTTTTTTTACATCTTTATTAGAGTATAATTGCTTTATAATGGTGTGTTAGTTTCTGCTTTATAACAAAGTGAATCAGTTATACATATACATATGTTCCCATATCTCTTCCCTCTTGCGTCTCCCTCCCTCCCACACTCCCTATCCCACCCCTCCAGGCGGTCACAAAGCACCCAGCTCATCTCCCTGTGCTATGCGGCTGCTTCCCACTAGCTATCTACCTTATGTTTGGTAGTGTGTATATGTCCATGCCTCTCTCTCACTTTGTCACAGCATACCATTCCCCCTCCCCATATCCTCAAGTCCATTCTCTAGTAGGTCTGTGTCTTTATTTCTGTCTTACCCCTAGGTTCTTCACGACATTTTTTTTCTTAAATTACATATATATGTGTTAGCATACGATATTTGTCTTTCTCTTTCTGACTTACTTCACTCTGTATGACAGATACTACGTCTATCCACCTCATTACAAATAGCTCAATTTTGTTTCTTTTTTATGGCTGAGTAATATTCCATTGTATATATGTGCCACATCTTCTTTATCCATTCATCCAATGATGGACACTTAGGTTGTTTCCATCTCCAGGCTATTGTAAATAGAGCTGCAATGAACATTTTGGTACATGACTCTTTTTGAATTATGGTTTTCTCAGGGTATATGCCCAGTAGTGGGATTGCTGGGTCATATGGTAGTTCTATTTGTAGTTTTTAAGGAACCTCCATACTGTTCTCCATAGTGGCTGTACCAATTCACATTCCCACCAGCAGTGCAAGAGTGTTCCCTTTTCTCCACACCCTCTCCAGCATTTATTTCTAGATTTTTTGATGATGGCCATTCTGAATGGTGTGAGATGATATCTCATTATAGTTTTGATTTGCGTTTCTCTAATGACTAATGATGTTGAGCATTCTTTCATGTGTTTGTTGGCAGTCTGTATATCTTCTTTGGAGAAATGTCTATTTAGGTCTTCTGCCCATTTTTGGATTGAGTTGTTTGTTTTTTTGTTATTGAGCTGCATGAGCTGCTTATAAATTTTGGAGATTAATCCTTTGTCAGTTGCTTCATTTGCAAATATTTTCTCCCATTCTGAGGGTTGTCTTTTGGTCTTGTTTACGATTTCCTTTGCTGTGCAAAAGCTTTGAGGTTTCATTAGGTCCCATTGTTTATTTCTGTTTTTATTTCTGTTTCTCCAGGAGGTGGGTCAAAAAGGATTTTGCTGTGATTTATGTCATAGAGTGTTCTGCCTATGTTTTCCTCCGAGAGTTTTAGAGTGTCTGCCCTTACATTTAGGTCTTTAATCCATTTTGAGTTTATTTTTGTGTATGGTGTTAGGGAGTGATCTAATCTCATATTTTTACATGTACCTGTCCAGTTTTCCCAGCACCACTTATTGAAGAGGCTGTCTTTCTCCACTGTACATTCCTGCCTCCTTTATCAAAGATAAGGTGACCATATGTGCGTGGGTTTATCTGTGGGCTTTCTATCTTGTTCCATTGATCTATTTCTCTGTTTTTGTGCCATACTTTTGTACCATACTGTCTTGATTACTGTAGCTTTGTGGTATAGTCTGATGTCAGGGAGCCTGATTCCTCCAGCTCCGTTTTTCATTCTCAAGACTGCTTTGGCTATTTGGGGTCTTTTGTGTTTCCATACAAATTGCGAAATTTTTTTGTCCTAGTTCTGTGAAAAATGCCAGTGGTAGTTTGATAGGGATTGCATTGAATCTATAGATTGCTTTGGGTAGTAGAGTCATTTTCACCATGTTGATTCTTCCAATCCAAGAACATGGTATATCTCTCCATCTATTTGTATCATCTTTAATTTCTTTCATCAGTGTCTTATAATTTTCTGCATACAGGTCTTTTTTCTCTTTAGGTAGGTTTATTCCTAGATATTTTATTCTTTATGTTGCAATGGTAAATGGGAGTGTTTTCTTGATTTCACTTTCAGATTTTTCATCATTAGTGTATAGGAATGCAAGAGATTTCTGTGCATTAGTTTTGTTTCCTGCTACTTTACCAAATTTATTGATTAGCTCTAGTAGTTTTCTGGTAGCATCTTTAGGATTCTCTATGTATAGTATCATGTCATCTGCAAACAGTGACAGCTTTACTTCTTCTTTTCCGATTTGGATTCCTTTTATTTCCTTTTCTTCTCTGATTGCTGTGGCTAAAACTTCCAAAACTATGTTGAATAATAGTGGTGAGAGTGGACAACCTTGTCTTGTTCCTGATCTTAGTGGAAATGGTTTCAGTTTTTCACCATTGAGAACGATGTTGGCTGTGGGTTTGTCTTATAGGGCCTTTATTATGTTGAGGAAAGTTTCCTCTACGCCTACTTTCTGCAGGGATTTTATCATAAATGGGTGTTGAATTTTGTCAAAAGCTTTCTCTGCATCTATTGAGATGATCATGTGGTTTTTCTCCTTCAATTTGTTAATATGGTTTATCACATTGATTGATTTGCGTATATTGAAGAATCCATGCATTCCTGGAATAAACCCCACTTGATCATGGTGTATGATCCTTTTAATGTGCTGTTGGATTCTGTTAGCTAGTATTTTGTTGAGGATTTTTGCATCTATGTTCATCAGTGTTATTGGCCTGTAGTTTTCTTTCTTTGTCACATCCTTGTCTGGTTTTGGTATCAAGGTGATGGTGGCCTCGTAGAAAGAGTTTGGGAGTGTTCCTCCCTCTGCTATACTTTGGAAGAGTTTGAGAAGGATAGGTGTTAGCTCTTCTCTAAATGTTTGATAGAATTCGCCTGTGAAGCCATCTGGTCCTGGGCTTTTGTTTGTTGGAAGATTTTTAATCACAGTTTCAATTTCAGTGCTTGTGATTGGACTGTTCATATTATCTATTTTTTCCTGATTCAGTCTTGGCAGGTTGTGCATTTCTAAGAATTTGTCCATTTCTTCCAGGTTGTCCATTTTATTGGCATAGAGTTGCTTGTAGTAATCTCTCATGATCTCTTTTATTTCTGCAGTGTCAGTTGTTACTTCTCCTTTTTCATTTCTAATTCTATTGATTTGAGTCTTCTCCCTTTTTTTCTTGATGAGTCTGGCTGATGGTTTATCAATTTTGTTTATCTTCTCAAAGAACCAGCTTTTAGTTTTATTGTTCTTTGCTACCGTTTCCTTCATTTCTTTTTCATTTATTTCTGATCTGATTTTTATGATTTCTTTCCTTCTGGTAAGTTTGGGGGTTTTTTGTTCTTCTTTCTCTAATTGCTTTAGGTGCAAGGTTAGGTTGTTTATTCGAGATGTTTCCTGTTTCTTAAGGTAGGATTGTATTGCCATAAACTTCCCTCTTAGAACTGCTTTTGCTGCATCCCATAGATTATGGGTCATCGTGTCTCCACTGTCATTTGTTTCTAGGTATTTTTTGATTTCCTCTTTGATTTCTTCAGTGATCACTTCATTATTAAGTAGTGTATTGTTTAGCCTCCATGTGTTTGTATTTTTTAGAGACCTTTTCCTGTAATTGATATCTAGTCTCATAGCGTTGTGATCGGAAAAGATACTTGATATGATTTCAATTTTCTTAAATTTACCAAGGCTTGATTTGTGACCCAAGATATGATCTATCCTGGAGAATGTTCCATGAGCACTTGAGAAAAATGTGTATTCTGTTGTTTTTGGATGGAATGTCCTATAAATATCAATTAAGTCCATCTTGTTTAATGTATCATTTAAAGGTTGTGTTTCCTTATTTATTTTCATTTTGGATGATCTGTCCATTGGTGAAAGTGGGGTGTTAAAGTCCCCTACTATGAATGTGTTATGGTAGATTTCCCCTTTTATGGCTGTTAGTATTTGCCTTATGTATTGAGGTGCTCCTATGTTGGGTGCATAAATATTTACAATTGTTATATCTTCTTCTTGGATCGATCCCTTGATCATTATGTAGTGTCCTTCTTTGTCTCTTCTAATAGTCTTTATTTTAAAGTCTATTTTTTTCTGAAATAAGAATTGCTACTCCAGCTTTCTTTTGGTTTCCATTTGCATGGAATATCTTTTTCCATCCCCTTACTTTCAGTCTGTATGTGTCTCTAGGTCTGAAGTGGGTCTCTTGTAGACAGTATATATATGGTTCTTGTTTTTGTATCCATTCAGCCAATCTGTGTCTTTTGGTGGGAACATTTAGTCCATTTACATTTAAGGTAATTATCGATATGTATGTTCCTATTCCCATTTTCTTATGTGTTTGGGTCTGTTATTGTAGGTCTTTTCCTTCTCTTGCGTTTCTTGCCTAGAGAAGATCCTTTAGCATTTGTTGTAAAGCTGGCTTGGTGGTTCTGAACTCTCTCAGCTTTTGCTTGTCTGTAAAGGTTTTAATTTCTCCAACAAATCTGAATGAGATCCTTGCTGGATAGAGTAATCTTGGTTGCAGGTTGTTCTCCTTCATCACTTTAAATATGTCCTGCCAGTCCCTTCTGGTTTGCAGAGTTTCTGCTGAAACATCAGCTGTTAACCTTATGGGGATTCCCTGTGTGTTATTTATTGTTTTTCCCTTGCTGCTTTTAATATGTTTTCTTTGTATTTAATTTTTTTTTTTTTTTTTTTTTTTTTTTTCGGTATGCGGGCCTCTCACTGTTGTGGCCTCTCCCGTTGCGGAGCACAGGCTCCGGACGCGCAGGCTCAGCGGCCATGGCTCATGGGCCCAGCCGCTCCGCGGCACGTGGGATCCTCCCGGACCAGGGCACGAACCCGTGTCCCCTGCATTGACAGGCGGACTCCCAACCACTGCGCCACCAGGGAAGCCCTGTATTTAATTTTTGACAGTTTGATTAATATGTGTCTTGGCGTGTTTCTCTTTGGATTTATCCTGTATGGGACTCTCTGTGCTTCCTGGACTTGATTAACTATTTCCTTTCCCATATTAGGGAAGTTTTCAACTATACTCTCTTCAAATATTTTCTCAGTCCCTTTCTTTTTCTCTTCTTCTTCTGGGACTCCTATAATTCGAATGTTGGTGCATTTAATGTTGTCCCAGAGGTCTCTGAAACTGTCCTCAGTTCTTTTCATTCTTTTTTCTTTATTCTGCTCTGCAGTAGTTATTTCCATTATTTTATCTTCCAGGTCACTTATCCGTTCTTCTGCCTCAGCTATTCTGCTATTGATCCCTTCTAGTATATTTTTAATTTCATTTATTGTGTTGTTCATCGTTGTTTGTTTCATGTTTAGTTCTTCTAGTTCCGTGTTAAATGTTTCTTGCATTTTCTCTATTCTATTTCCAAGATTTTGGATCATCTTTACTATCATTATTCTGAATTCTTTTTCAGGTAGACTGCCTATTTCCTCTTCATTTGTTAGGTCTGGTGGGTTTTTATCTTGCTCCTTCATCTGCTGTGTGTTTTTCTGTTTTCTCATTTTGCTTATCTTGCTGTGTTTGGGGTCTCCTTTTTGCAGGCTGCAGGTTTGTAGTTCCCATTGTTTTTGGTGTCTGTCCCCAGTGACTGATGTTGCTTCAGTGGGTTGCGTAGGTTTCCTGGTGGAGGGGACTAGTGCCTGTGTTCTGGTGGATGAGGCTGGATCTTGTCTTTCTGGTGGGCAGGTCCATGTCTGGTGGTGTGTTTTGGGGTGTCTGTGGACTTATTATGATTTTAGGCAGCCTCTCTGCTAATGGGTGGGGTTGTGTTCCTGTCTTGCTAGTTGTTTGGCATAGGGTGTCCAGCACTGTAGCTTCCTGGTCGTTGACTGAAGCTGGGTGCTGGTGTTGAGACGGAGATCTCTGGGAGATTTTTGCTGTTTGATATTATGTGGAGCTGGGAGGTCTCTTGTGGTCCAGTGTTCTGAAGTTGGCTCTCCCACCTCAGAGGCACAGCACTGACTCCTGGCTGCAGCACCAAGAGCCTTTCATCCACACAGCTCAGAATAAAAGGGAGAAAAAGTAAAAAGAAAGAATTAGTAGAAGTAGAAAAAAGAAAGAAAGAAAGAAAGGAGGGAGGGAGGGAGGGAGGGAGGAATGAAGGAAGGAAGGAGGGAAGGAAGGAAAAAAGAAAGAAAGAAAGAAGATAAAGTAAAATAAAGTAAGATAAAATATAATAAAGTTATTAAAATAAAAATAATTATTACGAAAAAAATTTAAAAAAACAAACCAAAAAAACGGACGGATAGAACCCTAGGACAGATGGTGGAAGCAAAGCTATACAGACAAAATCTCACAGAGAAGCATACACATACACACTCACAAAAAGAAGAAAAGGGGAAAAAATCATAAATCTTGCTCTCAAAGTCCACCTCCTCAATTTGGGATGATTCGTTGTCTATTCATGTAGCCCACAGATGCAGGGTCCATCAAGTTGATTGTGGAGCTTTAATCCGCTGCTTCTGAGGCTGCTGGGAGAGATTTCCCTTTCTCTTCTTTGTTCTCACAGCTCCCAGGGGCTCAGCTTTGGATTTGGCCCCGCCTCTGCGTGTAGGTCGCCGGAGGGCGTCTGTTCTTCGCTCAGACAGGACGGGGTTAAAGGACCCGCTGATTCGGGGGCTCTGGCTCACTCAGGCCGTGGGGAGGGAGGCATACGGATGCGGGGTGAGCCTGCAGCGGCGGAGGCCGGCGTGACGCTGCACCAGCCTGAGGCGCGCCGTGCGTTCTCCCAGGGAAATTGTCCCCGGATCCCGGGACCCTGGCAGTGGCGGGCTGCACAGGCTCCCCGGAAGGGTGGTGTGGATAGTGACCTGTGCTCGCACACAGGCTTCTTGGTGGCGGCAGCAGCAGCCTTAGCGTCTCCTGCCCGTCTCTGGGGTCCGCGCTTTTAGCCGCGGCTCGCGCCCGTCTCTGGAGTTCCTTTAAGCAGCACTCTTAATCCCCTCTCCTCGCGCACCAGGAAACAAAGAGGGAAGAAAAAGTCTCTTGCCTCTTCGACAGGTCCAGACTTTTCCCCGGACTCCCTCCCGGCTAGCCGTGGTGCACTAACCCCCTGCAGGTTGTGTTCACCACGCCAACCCCAGTCCTCTCCCTGTGCTCCGACCGAAGCCCAAGCCTCAGCTCCCAGCCCCGCCCGCCCCGGCAGGTGAGCAGACAAGCCTCTCGGACTGGTGAGTGCCGGGTCGGCCCTGATCCTCTGTACGGGAATCTCTCCGCTTTGCCCTCCGCACCCCTGTTGCTATGCTCTCCTCCGCGGCTCCGAAGCTTTCCCCCTCTGCCACCCGCAGTCTCCGCCAGCGAAGGGGCTTCCTAGTGTGTGGAAACCTTACCTACTTCACAGCTCCCTCCTACTGGTGCAGGTGCCGTCCCTATCCTTTTGTCTCTGTTGTTTCTTTTGCCCTACCCAGGTACGTGGGGACTTTCTTGCTTTTTGGGAGGTCTGAAATCTTCTGCCAGAGTTCAGTAGGTGTTCTGTAGGAGCTGTTCCACGTGTAGATGTATTTCTGGTGTATCTGTGGGGAGGAAGGTGATCTCCGCGTCTTACTCTTCTGCCATCTTCCCCTCGTCCCCCCACTGTAAGCTTTTGAACAGATATTTACCTAGTCAAAGCTGTGCTTAAGGAATTTGTCTTGGAAGCTTTGTGGTTAATGGATAGAGAAGAGACACTAGAGACAACGATAAACTTGGAGGCCACCATAATGGTTTAGGTAATGAACCTGAAATAGTGTGGTTTCAGTGGGAAGGGAAAAAGAGATATATGATGGAGGTAAAATGGACAGTACCGAATGATAGACTTAATGGAGGTGGACGAATAAGGTATTGGGGACTGGAGGGGAACACTTCCCTCCTTTTGAAATTGGGTGCAATGGAAGAAACAGGAATCTACCTGAGGTTTAGTGTAAGAACTGATCAGTTTTTAACATTTTGTTTGTGTTCTGTTTTTTTTCCTTTTCTGCTTAAAAAGATTCAAACCTTTATCCAGACTTAAAATTTGTTAATATTTTGCCACATTAACTCTCTCTATATGTACAAATACACTTTTTTGGTATATTTTGTATAATTTGTGTATTTGAATATTTTCAATAATTTTAAAGTTGCATATATCATGACACTTCATTTCTACAGTATATATCTCCTAATAACAAAGACTTCTGCTGTATAATCAGTTTCAGTGTCCTTGATGCAAAAAGCATCAAAAAGAATAATGATATTAATGAGCTATGACACATTGAATAAAAAAGAATACATGAGTTCACAGTGTTCCTCAGAAGGGATGGTGGTGATGAAAAGCAAGCTCTTCTTTAGAGAAGGCTGTCAGCTAATAAATATAGAAAAAATAGTAGATTAGAAAATTTTAATGTTGCACCCAGCAATGTAATAAGTGATTCAGGTAAAGATCATCAATGGGTATTCATATTATTGAGTGAAGCTTTGTTGGGAAACCAGGTATTTACATGGTCTCCATATATCACATCATCTCACCAATGGGTAAAACTAAGCATTGCCCCAAATGGGACAAGCTGAAAACATGCACCTCCTTGCATGATGAAATCAAAATTATATAATGTCACCAATGTAATATTCTTGCCCAAAGTGTTTAACCTGAATCTTCAAATGAGAAAACAATCAGAAAAAAATCTCAATTTTGGAATGTTCTATAATAAAATGACCTGAATTTTTCAAAAATGTCAATGTTATGATACACAAAATATAGTGGGAGATTGTGCTAGATTAAAGGAGACTAAAGGGACATCAAAACTGCACACAGTATTCGATTCTTAATTGGATCATAGAATATCCAATGGCAATGAAGAATAGCAATAAAGGGCATTTATGAGACCAATGAAAAAAATTTGAATTGTGGCATTTAAAGTCTAGAAAATATCATGTTTTTACTGTCCAGTTTTCTAAATATTTTTAGCACCAATATACACAAGACAGAAAGCAGGAGTAGCATTATATATTATTGATAAAATTTAAATAAAGACATTTTTAAAGGAGACAATAATTAAATATGGTGAAGATGTCTTTATCATGAATATTTTTGCATCAAATAAAATAGCATAACATGCTCAAAGGAAAAAATGCAAAGGAAAGAGATAGAACTAAGAGATTTTAATTTATATCTTTAGTCACTGACAGATTATAAAAATATTCTGAAAATAAGTTAGACAAAGACAGCAAAAACAAAAAGCAACCCAACAACAAAACCAAATGGAACAATATTATTCACTGATAAAGTTGCTGAAGTTTGAAATAATATATTGACATATGAATTTGGGGAGCACATTAAAAGAATAAGTCACAACCAATTGAAATTCTATCTAGTACAGTAAGGTGATTGTAAGTTAGAAGCATCTATTACAATATTTAACCATCGTAACAACTCAAAAAAATAACTTCCATAGGTGCTTTAAAAAGCTTGATGTAATTCATCAGCTGTTTTTAACTGAAAGAATGAAATATAAAGAAATGGAATGATCATTAGCCTTATAAAAATGATGTATCATACAAAAATCTGCCATTATGCTTAGTGTTAAATGGTAAACACATTTTTTTTAATCAGGAAAATGATCCCACTATTATATAATATTTTCTGGAAGTAATAGCCAAATATAAATATTGGAAGGGAGTTAAAATTATGGTTATTCATAAAACATACATTTTTCTACATGGGAATTCCAAGAGAATCGATTAAAAGTTAATGCAAACAATATGAAAATTTATTAAGGTGGCTGATTACCTAATTAATAACAAAATTCAATAATCTAAACAATTATTTAGAAATACACTAGTTTATAGTAGCAACTATAAATGCACTACCTCATAATGAAGCAGAGAAGAAATGTGTAGAATCTGTATGATTAAAACGTTAAAGTTTTCCTGAGGGACATAGAGAGGACATGAACCAATAGAAAGACATACTTGTTTTTGTGCAGAAAAGCAATATGACAGAAAGACCCCCCAAACTTCTTTTTTGTGGAATTTGACAAAATAATTTCAATTCATATCAAGTAACAAATAATTAAGAATAGAAATTTAAATTCTAGTATATGAAAAGTATAGTAATGAGAGAAGTCAAGCCTTACAAAGTATTAAATATGATGCTACAGTAATTAACACATTTTGGAACTGGAAAATGAATAAAAAGATCAATGAAATAGATTAAGAATTTCAGGTATAGATTTAATGTATAATTAAAGAAAGATCTCTGGTCTGAAATACAGATGGCGTCTCAGACCACTAAGAAAATGTACATAATTCAAAAGATGGTATTGAGGCAGGTGGCCAGCCACTTAGAACAAAATTAACCTGCTCCTTATACCAGAAAAAATTCCAGATGGAGAAAAGATTTAAATGTAAAGGAAGCCAGTCATAGAAAAAAAGAACTGAGTAAAAATTTAAATACCTTGAAGTAGGGGATATTGATCTAAATCCCATAGAGTTAAGGATTGATGAATTTTAGCAACATAAAAATTAAAACATGAATATAGCAAATAAGCAAAGAAAAAAGAGGGATAAGCTGGAAAAAATTTGTTTACATGTGTAACAAAGTTCAGCTCCCATAATAAGTAGTGAGCTCTTGCAAATCTGTAAGAAAAAGTTGACAACCCAAAAGAAAAACCAGCAAAGGACATAAGTAGATCTTTCACTTAAAAGGACATAAAATGATTCATAGGCAGAAGTTGCTCAATCTTAGTCATTATTAGATATATAAATAATAGCAACAACAACAAAAACAAGTAAAAATATGTCACCAATCAGATTAAACATTTGATAACAAAAACATTAGATAATACCTGTTGCTGGGGAGGAAGTAGGAAAATGGGAAATCATCTCCTTGACTGAAAGTGGAAGTTCCAGTTGGTAAAATGTTTTGGGAAGGTGATTTGACCATAGCTAACAAAAATTTAAATATACATTCACCTTGATGCAACAATTTCTATTCTCTGAATTCAGCCCATTCAATGCATTATTTTGTGAGTCTTGGTCCTACGTTCCTTTTCCCTATCTGGAGTCTCTAGATTGGTCTCATGCAATAAAAACCTACAGGTAGATCTACAGAGTCCAGGCCTGTTCTACTCTGAACTCCAGACCTATACATCCAAAAGCCTGCTTAACGTCTCCTCTTGGAAATTTCAGATGCAGCTCAAACACATCATGTTGAAAACTCGTGTTCTCTTTCTCACATTGACCAGTGTCCACTTCCCAGGCAATAAGACCACCATCTATCTCTATCTAGTTGTTCAAGACTGAAGCCCAAGAGATGTTATTGACACCTTTTTCTTTTTTTTTTTTTTGCGGTACGCGGACCTCTCACTGTTTTGTCCTCTCCCACTGTGGAGCACAGGCTCCGGACGCGCAGGCTCAGCGGCCATGGCCCACGGGCCCAGCCGCTCCGCGGCATGTGGGAACTTCCCGGACCGGGGCACGAACCCGTGTCCCCTGCATCGGCAGGCGGACTCTCAACCACTGCACCACCAGGGAAGCCCGACACCTTTTTCTTTTTAACCTTCCATTTCCAATCTGTCACCAAATTCTTTTGATTTTACATCTCTCAAATTCATTCCCTTCTCTCCATCTTGACCATCACTGTCTTTCTTAGGCAAGTTATTATGGTCCCTCACCTGGATTATTATTGTTGCAACTTCCTAACAGATCTGCATCCATTCCGGCCAGCCTCCAATCTGTTTACTACTGATACATGAGTGCTGGAAAAGACATTTTCAAGAGCAAAAATCCAAGGCTATAAATATGTTTTTAAACCATTCAATGGCTTTTAGCATAAAAGGGAACACAAATTTTTAGTTTAGGCTAGAAGGTACTGGATTATCTGACACTTGTCCACTTTTCAGTTTCACCTTTTACCACATTCTATTCATAAGGAGTTTGCAGGGCTCTTATTCAGCTTCTCCCTTACAGGTCTCATAGTTGCAAGTTTACATGTATTTGTGTGATTGTTACTCTCTGTCCTCACCACTAGGAACCTTTTTTTTTTGGTCAAAATTGTATTCCTGGAACCTAGCGCATAAAAGTACGCAAATTTTTTTTTTTTTGCGCTACGCGGGCCTCTCACTGTTGTGGCCTCTCCCGTTGCAGAGCACAGGCTCTGAACGCGCAGGCTCAGCGGCCATGGCTCACGGGCCCAGCCGCTCCGCGGCACGTGGGATCCTCCCGGACCGGGGCACGAACCCGTGTCCCCTTTATCGGCAGGCAGACTCTCAACCACTGCGCCACCAGGGAAGCCCCTCAAATATTTTTGAATTAATAAATACATGAATGAAAGCAAAAGGTACTTCCAAGAAGAAACAATGTGTGTTTCAAACTTTGTTGAAAGATCTATGAGGATAATGGTAAATTCTAAGAAGCAGCCGGCAAATTTGAAAATAGATGATTATTGGTGAATTCCAGAGGTGAAGGCAGGTATTGACAAGAGAATCCAAAAAGACTATGGAGTATGTTCTGGAAAGGGAAGAAGGGAATGAGGAACAGATCACATGAGTGATTAATTTTGGAGAAATGCAGGGTATAAGGGTATGGAGGTCTCATGAGATCAAAGACATATGTATTAGAAGCAAATGAATGAGATTCATGGAAGAATAATAAGTTGTGGTCCTAAAACTTTCCTAGAATTTAAATGTTAGAAGTGGAACAATTTCACAAGGCTTAGCGTGTGGCATGCGTAAGAACTGGTGTTTATGATGATATGAATTGTATTCTAGATACTATGTACATGTTTCTTAAGAAATTAAAATCTCCTTAAAGCTGGGGAGCATATCTTCTTCCCTCTGCTTCCTTAGTGTTGCCTGGGGTCCCATAAATACTCAATAAACATTTTAAGTTAAATTGAATTAAAGCCCTATTTTAAAGAAATTCTGCCACCCTAAGTTCTTACAGCATTTTTCTAAACTCATCCCACAGTTACTTCCATCACAACATCTTGAAAAGAAATTAGTATCTGTTGTAACCATTTTCTCATCACTTGATCTCAAGCAGTGATTTTTTTTTTTCATTTTCATGCCATTGGGGAGTTCCAAAATAAATTTGCTGTTGCAGTCAGTGAGCAGTGCATATTTTTTGGCAACTATAACAAAATTAACAACAAGAAACATGGGAACCGGTTTTTAAAACATGTGTCTGGTTCTTGGGAGGGTTTTTCAACTCAAGCAACTGCAAACATCATCAAAATTCCATTATATAATCCACTAGTTAGTATGAAATGCTGATGACCAACCCCTGAACTGCACATCCAAGCAGTCAAACTAGTATGAGTCACAGAACTGTGGACTTAGAGTCAGTGAGAAGAACACCCAGAAAAATCTGCATTGATTGTGAACTAAGAATAAGAGAAATGCCCAGTTCTATCAGAAATCATGTGTCAATATTATATCACCAACTCTTTTCTTGGACTAATCACATCAAGGAGTAACTGCAAGATCTTATGAAAGTTTTTACCATCAAACATATTTACTTCCATTCAGAGGTGTTAAGTTTGATTCCTTGCAAATTAAATAAAGAGTATATAGAAAACTGTGTCTCAAAATGTTCTTAAAATGTTGATTCTCAGGCCTTATTTTATATTCACTAAATCCATATTTCTAGAGAGTGGGAGCCAGACAATTATATTTTTAGTTAGTGTCCAAAGTGGACTGGATGTACCTTAAAGTTCAAGAACCTCTGACATAGAAGCTTAGCTAACAAGATTTTATTCCTAAACTGACTTGGTGCATATATCACAACTGTTACACAAATGAGTACAGACACAATGATCCTGGGGGTATTCTATGATTTAAGTTGTTATTGCCAGTTTCTGACATTTTCAGCAATGGAGAACAATCTGAGTGTTTCTGTTAATGAGGGGAAATTGCTTGACATAGAGGCAAAGAAGACAAACTTTGGAGTCAGACAAGTTGAGATCAAATCCTGGATCTTCCACTGCGTGACTTTGGCCAAATCAATCACTTTCCAAGAGTCTCAGTTTTCTCATTTGAAAAATGAAGATAATGATGTCTGTATAATAGGCAAGAGTTTATGGGAATTAAATGAGGGCATGAGAAATCATGGTGAATTAGGCAGTTCCATAGAGGTGAAACAAAGTCTGTGAAGGGACTTGGTGAGGGATAAAACCAGAAATATAAGCAGAAGCCAGGTGCTGAATGGTCTTGTAAGAAGTCGTCTGAGCCTGACGATGGATAGTTTTCCAAATTCCAGAACGTTGCTTCCTGGTCTTTATTTTGTTAATGATACCCAGGTAGTTCTTCCCTCTCCTTGAATAATCTCGGCCCCATTTCACCCAAACCTCAACTATCTAAAAATTCTGAAGAAGGTGATAAGGACACGGCTTCAAGAATCCTTGAGAACACCGGAGGGAAAGGAGGTAGTGCTAACCTTGCCGCCAGCAGGAGGGGTTGCTGGTGATAACCTGAGCAGTCTCAGTGGAGGCTGCCAGGGAGCAGGGAGAGTCATACTCACTGGCACCGAAGCATCAACCAGTATTCACTGAGCACACACTGGGCAAGGATCTGAGGATACGAAGATAAGTGAGGTCTGTGTGCTGTTAACTAACACAGTCTAATGGGAGAATATATGCAGGTAAAAATGAATTACAATGTCACATGACAACTTCTGTAATAGAGGTTTGTACAAGATTCTCTAGGAGAAGAGTAAAGAGCAAACACTAATCTGCTTTAAAGAGTGAGAAGGGTCTTAATAAAGGAGTCAGCATTTGAGATGAATCCTGATGGGATGTGGAGGATGTCTGTAGATGGAGAGGGATGGGATGTGGGGTTGGGGGAAGTGCAGCATCCTACAGGGAGTAGATTGTGCTAAAGTCAGTGAGCCAAAGCCTGGAGAGTTGAAAGAGACAGAATTTGGCAAGTAATTGGTCTTTGGTCTTTGGGTTAGCTCTACTCTAACTGGCTGTGCTTTGTTTTACTCGAAGTGGAAACAAGGGTGAACTTCCTTTTTCTGCTATAGAGTGGGTTGCAAAGGTCCCCACAGGCGTGGCCTTCCCTCAACCATTGCCTCATCGGGACACACCATGGCAGGTGTCTTTGCAGCCATCACTCACTTGTTCGCATCAGCCCACATGAGAATTATTTTTCTGAAGGCCAAGCACTACTCTTCTGGTGTTTGTTCAACAGTTGGTTTAAGTTACTAATCTGTGAAGCATCTTAAGATGCCCTGTGATAAGTTGCTTCTCCTCACCACAAGTTGAGGATGAGACTCTGGATGGGAAAGTTTCATGCCCATTTTATTTATACAACCAGAATCTAAAACAACTCTCTTAAATACTGGATATTCCTCTTCAAATATTTGTTTAACAATTTATTACTGTTGTTTATCTGTTTTGTATCTTCCTTCTGGAGGATGGATGATCTCAGCCTCTGTGTGTGTGTACATGTGTGTTGGTGTGTATGTCTTTGCTGTAAACTCCTCACACTATACTAAAGATTCTCCTCTCATTGTCTTTTGTTTATTGTCAAGACTTTTAGAGTTAGAAAAAGTCTCATATTAGAGCTAGATATTATTAGGGCTAGATATTACATTGTGAAATCTCCACAGGCTTTTCTTCCTAATTCTAGAAACAGGGGCTTTTGGGCACTGAATATGACCTTACTTTTAAAGCCTGCTAGGGCCGGGGTTCCTCCATGACAGGATGTTTCATAAAAAGCAGTTTGACTTCAGCAGTTAGTTCTTCTTTAAAGAGAGCATTTCTCAGAGGCCTTCTTTTTTGTGAGGCAGGGGGTACAAATAGGACCACATCCCCAGCGTGGTGTGGTCCATGAGCCAGCAGGCATTCCACCTGCTCCTCAAAATGCCCCTCTTCCACCTATGCTCAGGTCCTAACTCATACTTGGTATATGAACACCCATCGGGCTTCCCTGGTGGCGCAGTGGTTGAGAGTCCGCCTGCCGAGGCAGGGGACACAGGTTCGTGCCCCGGTCCAGGAAGATCCCACGTGCCGCGGAGAGGCTGGGCCCGTGAGCCATGGCCGCTGAGCCTGCGCTTCCGGAGCCTGTGCTCCACAACGGGAGAGGCCGCAACAGTGAGAGGCCCGCGTACCGCAAAAAACAAAACAAAACAAAACAAAACACCCATCAACTATTAAAACAAAAAAAAATTTCTGTCAGTGGAATATTTTGGGAAAGTGATGGATAATGAATTTATAGACACCAATTAATGAAATTCAATAATTTATTCATGCAATAAATTGGGATTGTGTTTTGATTATGTATCAGATGCTATGCTAGGTGTTGGAGATCCAACATATCCATAAGAAGGTCACAGTTCAAAGAGCATTATGCCCTTGTGGAGAAAATGACAGTATTTCTTTATTAATATATTTATATTATCTATTTTCCTTAGGTCAGTGTAGCCCAATCTGTAAGCCAGGAACTTGGCAGGCTGAAATTATTGCAAGGAGCCTCTGATATCCTACAGTTTCCCATCATTGTCTGTAGACTAAATAGATAGATCCAAATTTATATATTATCCATTTATTATTTAAACAGTGATAATTCCAAAAATTAGTTTGAATTTTCAAATATTTATCAAATAGTTCATATATTTATGAAAATTATCCTATTTGTAAAATTAATAAAATACAAATAAAATTAATTAACTATAACTATAGTAATTGAGTATTTTCTTGACAGATTTAACTAATGGTATTACTATCCAGTAAAAAGCTTTTATATAAATGCAAACTATACAAATATTTAAAAGGAGAGCTGTATACCTTAAAAACAGAAACTGCTAAGAACCACTGACCACTAAACTGTTAACATGAGCCTAAGCCATGTTTATTTTAAAACAAATAATGAGTAATTCCTTAATATTCTTTTTTTCACCTGCAAGGAATTTTCCAAGAGTCTTTGAGAATTTAATATTATTCTTTCATTTATTCCACTAGTATTTATTGAGTGCCTACAACCAGGTACTCAATATTGTATCTAGCACAGAATTTTGCATAAAACCCTGACAAATATTGGGGCGATTAACCATTTAGGAAGATATACTGATAAATTACTTTTTTGCAATGAGTTTACTTTTCTCATTAATTTACATAAAGTTGTTAATGTTTCAAATAAAATGTTATTGACCCTGATAAATAATATGGTCTTCAAGTATGAATGCAGGAAAAAATGGATGCAGCAAAAATTTTTTCTTTATTGCAAAACTGGAAAGATGCTTAGATTTCCTCGAAGTTGCTCTTTGACCTGATACTTGAATTACCCTCTTAAACCACATGTTTGATGCAAAAATGTTAAATAGTTTTAAATTTTCCAAAGTTCAAAAATTAATAAATTTATTGAAATAATCACTAGTAATATTGTTTTAAGACTTCTCTGGTGGTGCAGTGGTTAAGAATCCTCCTGCCAATGCAGGGGACACGGGTTCAAGCCCTGGTCCAGGAAGATCCCACATGCTGAGGAGCAACTAAGCCCACGCACCACAACTACTGAGCCTGCGAGCCACAACTACTGAGCCCGTGTGCCTAGAGCCCATGCTCTGCAGCAAGAGAAGCCACAGCAATGAGAAGGCCGCGCACTGCAAGGAAGAGTAGCCCCACTCACCACAACCAGAGAAAGCCTGTGCATAGCAACGAAGACCCAATGCAGCCAAGAGAAAAAAAATATATTGTTTTATATTTACAATTAGTAATAGAATATAAGCACTGAAAATAAAAACTGAATATAAAACAAATTCTGGTAGTGTGATTATCTGCCATATGTATTTTACTGCAATAGAGGTAGCAGACCAAAAGACTTTCAAAGTTAATGAAAGTACTTGAAAACCTCCTTAACTCCTAAATTTAAAGTGTATTTTAAATGAAACATTCACTACTTTTGCACGCATTATGAAATGAATCATTCACCATCTTTTAAGACATCTTTCTTTTTAGGGATCTTATATATAGTTTATTTAACTGTCTTTGTGCTTTATTTTATTATTTATTTATACTTCATTCCTTTATTTATCTATTTTTATTGAGGTATAATTGACATATAATATTATGTTAGTTTCAGGTGTACAACATGATTCAATATTTGTATATATCAAGAAGTGATCACCACAGTAAGTTTAGTTAACATCCCTCATTCATTTTTATTGCTGAATAATATTCCATTATATGGTATACCACATTGTATTTATCTATTCATCAGTTGATGAACAGTGGGTTGCTTCAACTTTTTTGACTATTATGAATAATGCTTCTATGAATAGTTGTATACAAGTTTTTTTTTGTTTGGGAGTTTTTTTTTAGTTTATTTAATTGTCTTTGAATTTCAGGATGTTGTGGCACTTAAAATTAAAGATTATCAAAACTTGCTGAAAGATAAGTGGATGCTTCAGTAGTCTGGATTATGTCTACAACCAGCCAATACTTGACAGCAATGAACAAATGAGTAGATTGTGACAGTTTATCCATCTTTTCAACCTAACTGTGTAGATACTGAATTAAGAGCCTGTTGCTTACTAGGGGCTATTAATACATCAAGACAGTATTTGCAGGATCCAGCCAGGTAATGACCTTCCTGTACTTTGACAGTTGATAAATTGTAAGGTTGATACACTACTACAGTTTCCCAGACCCCCACCTGAAAGTAGTATTGGGACAAAGTGGTGATGTATGGTCATAGAATTCTCTAAGTTGGGGTGAATATTTGATTTAAATAGTACTTTGATTTCAAAATGATTTTGAAATTAGAGACACTACTAGAACCTGAATGGACTTTCTTTTACTGTCTAACTCCATTTTGGCCCTTCAGAGATACCTCCCAGCTCTGACCATAACCGTAAATGTGATCTCACACTCAGCCCGTGTTAGATGCACATGTTGAACTTGAATCACACTTGTGGATTTGACCATTATCCCATGTCCATTGCTGTCTTTTAGCTTACCACCTGCCACAGGTGCTTTGTATTAATACTTTGCTAAATTAATAAGTCTAATAAATTTATGTTCTCAGCAAGAACATGTTAAACTTTTTTTTCTGGTGGGTGTGACCAACTAGTATAACTTCACAGACATACTCGTTATTCTCGGTACCAACTTAAATTACTCACATAGAACTTAGTTTTGAAGACAAAGTATTTCAAATACTTCAAAGGCATGGAAACATACAGAAGACAAACTGAATTTTAAAAGTCCTATTTAAAATTTTGTGATATTAAACATGAGTTTCCCTTGGCAATATTTGAGGAAAATTGTGGTTATTTTTTAAGCCCTCCTACCACTCATTTTTAAGTAAGTCATACCTTGAGCAAGGGTGACATATTTCTGGGTGGCAGAGTTC
This sequence comes from Delphinus delphis, assembly GCF_949987515.2. Lineage (NCBI taxonomy): Eukaryota > Metazoa > Chordata > Mammalia > Artiodactyla > Delphinidae > Delphinus > Delphinus delphis. The sequence goes on along the minus strand of NC_082695.1, from coordinate 46,159,850 downwards.
TTTTCCACGAAGTGGAAATGTTATGTTACATTAAACAAAATGAGGCTCCTTCTAGTTCTAACAGTTTGTGATTCTAGGAAATAAGTATTTTTATAATTACATTTTCTTGTAAATTTAAGAGAAAGGGAACTTCAGAATTGCATTAGGTGAAGCTGCAAGGTTAATTCTCATCATAATACATAATTCTGATGATTTTTTGTGTGGTAAACTTTTCTATCTTATGTGATTATAAATGATTACTTTTTTATACCCGAGTGCTTAGCATACAATATGAACTCAATATATATATATATTTTTGAACTCAATATATTTTTGGAATAATCAAATTTTTGCAAACAACCATAATTATTGCCTGGTCTACCACTTCAGCTCACAAAAGACACGCGAGGGCCTGAGATGGCAAAACAGACTTGTCCAAGGTCAGCTCATGTCTTTCACGCCTTTAGTGCTTTTCTTTCTACACTGGCGTAGACTCTCAATGTAAGATTTCATAAATTTAACCATTTTTATTAAGACAGAAAAAAAACCCACTGAGATATAAGATTGAAACTATTACAACCTATCCTGACAATCAGGATGATGGATAAAGATACTACTCAGGCATTCCTAGAATTAAAGGAACCAAAAGAGTTATATTATCCTCACAATTATAAAAAGAATGAAAATTTTAGGTAATAATTGATAAAATTGTTATTGATAGAATAACAATAAAACTTTGTTATTGGTTTTTTTCTGTTGAGTGAAAGAAGTTGGTCTTTGTTAAGTTTTCCAAGGCTTATAATTTTAAGATTGCCTGGACACTAGTACATAGTTACGGCTTTGTAGAGGTGGGGTTTTTTAGTTGTTTTTCAATTGACAATGGTGGCATTAACGTAAGTGTTTTCCCCTTTTTGTTTAAAAGAATAGAAAGATGCACTAGTAAATTACTGTTTCAAGTCTTTTACATTCTATTCATAATATCAATCAGTCCCAAGATCTAGAAATGGAATTTATTAAAAGTGCTTTATATTTAACTAGAAACATTATATTAATTATTAACATCAATTTATTGCATTATGAATTTCACCCTGCAGGGAGTAAGATTATTGTAAAGTAAGTGGATGGAACCAGAATCACATTGATGTTAACCTATAAAAACCTTTAAATTATCCATCAACAACAATATACTTTGTTTTGTGAGCATAACCCTACGTAGTGACTTAAAGTTACACATGTCTAAGGTAGGAGGGCAGGGCACTTGTCCCAGAGTATGGCAGACTGGTTTCAAATCCTAGTCTGGTCATTTCCAATCCCTGTGACCCTGGGAAAGTTAGTTCACTTCTCTGTGTCTCAGTTTCCTTATTGGTAAAGTAGGGCTAATACCAGGGTCTACCTCATAGCATTAGAAGAATTTCATGATTTAATATACATGCCAAGCACAGAGTAAGTACTGAATAAGTGTCAGTTATCATCATTATAACACAGAAATGTACAGAATATAATAAAGAGTACACACCTGCCATGTAAGTTTCCAGTTTTTTAAGAGGTGTGATTGAATTGATGTAAGTTAATTCTGTGCGTGATGATAGACTTGGTATACCGTGTTATTTCCTCTGGTGTATTGTATTAATTTATGTATTCTTCAGTATATGTGTGTATGTACTGGATCAGTATATAAAATATTTTTTGTGATGGGTTATGCTTGAAGGATTGAAAGTGGCTGTCTAGAGCATCTGAATTCCTCCTCAACTGCTAAAAGTTACTTGGGTGCTGTCTAAGGTTTTTTTCCCATCTAGTGAACAACGAGCAGTAAGATTGGCTCTTGGGATGGGGAGTGGTGAAGATAATGGTGTAAGTAGCTTGGGAGAGCAGGGATCGCATCCAGGTGTAGACTGGGCGGGGGACAGAGGCGGTGGGTGGAGAGGTACAACTGGGTGGAGGAGGGGAAGCCCAGAGCGTGCAGCAACTTGTGCTCAGAATCTGGGTTGGGCTGTAGAAAGGGTGGAGAGGCTCTGCTGAGATTAAACATGTTCGGCTCTTGAAAGGAGGCAGGTTGAGAGAAGGGAGAAAAGAAACTTTTAAGTCAGCTAACGCTTGCATGGCGTGAAATGTGGTTCTCTTGCACACTTTCTGGGAGATGATAGAGGGGTAGTTGTGAGAGGGGTGAAGTGGTGAAAGGAGTTGAGGGAAGAGATAAGGAAAGGTTGGAGTCAGTTGAGTTAAGAATCCTGTCGCTAGAATCCTTATGACTCAAGGTGATGTGTTTTAGGCACTGCTTGTAAGCCAATTAAGAGCTAATGGGACTAAATTGTACCAGAGGCAGTATATAAGAACAAAACGCTGCTGCTGCATTCATAAAGTCCAAAACTGGGTTTCTGTAGCTGACGAGGAACTTTGTCCGGTTGTCATGTTCGTAGTGAATTGAAGAAGCACAAAGGGCAATGATGTGCTTTTCGGTACAATCTGTTCAGGGACTTTTCTGAGGAGACAGTGAACCACCCAGGAAATATGCCAAAGGTTATAGTTATACTAAAACTGATAAACGAATGATAGAGAGGCAATAAAGAACAGACTGTGGGAAAAAGGGGTGGATAAGTAGTTCTGGTTCTTTTCATTGTAATTGATCTTTTGTCAGACAGCGTCCCTATCTACTAATACTTGCCCCTCGATCGCAAATAGACTCCCCTCCGAACCCCCAAGCATTTCCGAGATTTCTTGGAGGATTTCATCAAAGCGTTCATGAGCACATCTGGTGATGCCAAGTGCACCACTGCCCTTGCCCAGACAGTGCCTCCTCTCCCGCTAAAAAGAATTGGATCCCATGATGCAGTGGTCTGGGGAGAGGAAAAGAGAATGTCACCCTCTTTTATTATGGAAGGACATCAAATTAATGATGCGTTGTAGCATCTTTCAAAGGTGAAAGTTTCTGTACCACTGTCTCCTTAAATCTCAGGCATGGGCAGGGCAGGAAGAACTCTGAGTGACACACACTGTCCTGTTCTCAAGTGTGCTTCACTCTCCCAGGACAAGGCTTTGCTGGGCCACGCTATGCTTGTCTGCTTCCAGTACATGAAGTCTCTGTCTCTCCTCCTGACCTCATGTTGATTATCACTGTATCTTTTGTAAATGACTCCACTTGATTATTTTTTAAATGTTTCAAAGGATGCTAAAGGGAGATAAATAAAATGATACATATTTTTTCATGTTAGAGCTTTTAAAGCATTTTTTCATAGAAAGCTCTTTTAGAATTTGGTAATTTCAGTGAATAAATATATAACTACATTAACTGTGTTCTCCCCTTTTGTGGCTCTTCCTCAAAGGCAAGGGCTGCTGACATGGGGGAGACATGGACTGAAGTACAAGGAAAGCTCCCTTCCTGCCACCCAGTTGTGTGCCTCTGGGTTCATTATGTGTGGACAGGCTCATCAGAAATTTAGGCATGCATGAGGGACTGATGAGCTACCTGGGAGAGACGCTCACCTGCGAAGACAGTCAGGAAGACAAGTTTGGTCTAGGAAACAAAGCATTGGTTGTCTGAGAAGTAGAAACAATCATGAATACACCATGTTGTTCATGTATCAGTCTGCCTCTTGACCTCAGTGCATACCTGTTTCCATTGGAAAAGGAGGGTTTGAATGTAAAACTGAAATGATATCGTCAGTAAAACCTATAAACACTAATTACTGGCAACACTAAAACATGGCTCCCAATAGGAAAGGAAAGTCTAATAACTCTTCTTTGCAGAACCCATTGTAGCTTCTACATTTTGAGGATTCCAGGAGGAGACAATGATATATCACAGAAGGTGATGATAATAATGTAAAAGTGGCTTATCTCTGAGAGCTGTAGCCCCCTGGAGCAAACGTCATTGGAAGAGGCCAGCGAGGAAAGGAAGAAAATGGTAGATGTCATATGGAATGTTCGGGTGGACATGTTCATGAACATGTATGAGACATCTTGGGAATTCTGGGTGTTCTAGACATAGCTGGGGTGCAGGATAGATTTTGTAGGGAAAGGAGGTCCTCTCATAACAGCTGGAAACAAGAACCAACAAAACAGGTGCAGCAAAGGTACATTCTGTACGGGTATTCAGGTCCTTTAGCCTGTTAGATCAGTCATTTAAAAGGGTAAGTTAGTTGAATGGGGTTCAAATAGCTTCTGTAGGTCAATAAATACCAACACATGCATCTCCTATAAGGAAGAATACATAGGGTGTCTGAGAAAGACAGCTCTTTATGCAAACAGTCATAGGGTCCCGATGTAACAGAGCTAGTGCTGGAAACTGCACCAAAATTCTTCTGGGTTGTCTGCAGTCCCATCCTGAGGAAAATGAGTTGAGAGTGGAGTGACAACTGGGAATCTTAACCATTAGTATAATACCCAATGAGCTGCCTAGACAGCCCCTGTACCTGTGCTTCCACGAGGTTGCATTTCTATAAACCAGTGAGCAGGGCAGGCCACTGGCTAGAAGAGTATTATTCTTTACTTGGTATCTCAAGTCTTCATATCTGACCCAAATCTTCCTCTCTTCCCTCATCACTTCCAGCTTCCAGCATGTTCCCCACTGAACTACATATACTTTCTCCAAATGCTAAGCCCTTTCATTCCTCTATGACAGTGCTCATGTAGTTTCATCCTGTTGGGATGTCTTTCCCCCAGCCCTCACCTCATTTCTCAGTCTGGCAAATTATTTCTTATTTTTTTAAATGCATCTCAAATGGCTTCTCCTCTTTGCAACCTTCCTTGACTCCCTAGGAAGAACTAGTGTGTTCTAATATCATTTCTATTATAATACAGGTGTATCTCGGGGTTCGGTTACAGACTACGGCAATAAAGCAATTCAAGGAATTTTTTTGTTTCTTGGTGCATAAAAGAGTTATCACTATAGTGATACTGTAGTCTATTAAAGTGTGCAATAGCACTATGTCTAAAAAAGCAATGTACCTACCTTAATAAAAAAATACTAAAATTTACTAACTGTCATCTGAGCCTTCATTGAGTCATAATCTTTTTTCTGGTGGAGGGTCTTGCCTCAGTGTTGATGCTCAGGGTGATTGCTCAGGGCGGTAGTTGCTGAAGGTTGGGGTGGCCGTGGCAATTTCTTAAAATAAGACAACAAATGAAGTTTGCCTCATCGACTGACTCTTCCTTTCACGAACGATTTCTCTGTAGCATGCAATGCTATTTGAAGGCATTTTACCTACAGTAGAACTTCTTTCAAAATTGCAGTCAGTCTTTTCAAACCCTGCCACTGCTTTAACAACTAAGTGTATGGAATATTCTAAATCCTTTGTTGGCATTTCAGCAATCTTCACAAAGAGTAGATTCAGGGTACCAATTTCTTTGCTAATCCATAAAAAGCAACTTTTCATCCATTAAAGTTTTATCATGAGATTACAGCAATTCAGCCACACCTTCAGGCTCCATTTCTTTTTTCTTTTTCTTTTTTTTTTTTTTTTTGCGGTACGCGGGCCTCTCACTGCCGTGGCCTCTCCCGTTGCGGAGCACAGGCTCCGGACGCGCAGGCTCAGCGGCCATGGCTCACGGGCCCAGCCGCTCTGCAGCATGTGGGATCTTCCCGGACCGGGGCACGAACCCGTGTCCCCTGCATCGGCAGGCGGACTCTCAACCACTGCGCCACCAGGGAAGCCCAGGCTCCACTTCTAATTCTCACAATATCTGCAATTACTTCCTGCAATGAAGTCTTGAACCTCTCAAAGTCATTCATGAGAGTTGGAATCAACTTCTCCCAATCTCCTGTTAATGCTGATGTTTTGACCTCTTCCCATGAATCATGAATGTTCTTAATGACATCTAGAATAATGAATCCTTTTCAGAATGCTTTCCATTGACTTTGTCCAGATCCATTAGAGGAACCACTATCTATGGCAGCCTTATGAAATGTATTTCTTCCATAATAGGACTTGAAAGTCGAAATTACTCCTTTATCCATGGGCTGCAGAATGAATGTTGTTTTAGTAGGCATGAGAACAACATTAATCTCATGTCACATCTCCATCTGAGCTCTTAAGTGATCAGGTGCATCGTCAGTGAGCAGTAATATGTTGAGAGGAATCCTTTTTCTGAGCAGTAGTTCTCAACAGTGGGCTTATCATATTCAGTAAAGTGTTGTAAACAGATGTGCTGTCATTCAGGCTTTGTTGTTGCATTATAGAGCACAGGCAGAGAGAATTTAGCATAATTTTTAAAGGCCCTAAGATTTTCAGAATGGTAAATGAGCATTGGCTTCAACTTCAAGTCACCAACTGCTTTAGCTCCTAACAAGACAGTCACTCTGCCCTTTGAAGCTTGGAAGCCAGGCATTGACATCTCCTCTCTAGCTCTGAAAGTCCTAAATGGCATCTTCTTCCAATATAAGGCTGTTTCATCTACATTAAAAATCTGTTGTTTAGTGTAGCCACCTTCATTCATTATCTTAGCTGGATCTTCTGGATAACTTGCTGCAGGTTCTACATCAGCACTTGCTTCTTCACCTTGTACTTTGATGTTATGGAAAAGGTTTCTTTCCTTAAACTTCAAGTAAACTTTCCTTAAACTTCAAGAACCAACTTCTGTTAGCTTCATATTTTTCTTCTGCAGCTTCCTTACCTTTCTCAGCCTTCATAGAACTGAGGAGAGTTAGGGCTTTGCTCTGGATCAGGCTTTGACTTAAGGGAATATTATGACTGGTTTGATCTTCTAGCCGGGCCACTTAAATTTTCTTTGTATTAGCAACAAGCCTGTTTCACTTTCGTATCATTTGTGTGTTCACTGGACTGGCACTTTTAATTTCCTTCAAGAACTTTTCCTTTGCATTCACAGCTTGGCTAACTGTTTGGGGCAAGAAGCCTTAGCTTTTGGCCTATCTCAGCTTTTGATTTGACACGCCTTCCTCACTAAGCTTATTTCTAGCTTTTGACTTAAAGTGAGAGACATGAGACTCTTCCTTTAACTTGAAGAGTTAGAGGCCATTGTAGGGTTATTAACTGGTCTAATTTCAATATTGTTGTGTCTCGGGGAATAGGGAGGCCTAAGGAGAGGGACAGAAACAGAAAACGGCAGTTGGTAGAGCAGTCAAACCACACACAACTTTTATCAATTAAGTTCATCATCTTATATGGGCGTGGTTCATGGTGCCCTAAAACAATTACAATAGTAATATCAAAGATCACTCAACACAGATCACAGTAACAAATAAAATAATAGTAATGAAAAAGCTTGAAATATTGTGAAAATCACCAAATGTGACACAGAGACACGGAGTGAGAAAATGCTGTTGGAAAAATAGCGCCCATATGCTTGTTTGACTCGGGGTTGCCAGAAACCGCAACTGTGTAGAAAATGCAGTATCTGCGAAGTATAATAGTGAAGTGCAATAAAATGAGGCATGCATGTACCTATCACATTCTGCTATGTAATTTCCTGTTAATCTGTCTGCTTCCATACTAGACTGTTAACTCATAAGAGCAGGGTCTGAAGAGAAGGGGTTGACCGAGTATTGATGGTGTCACTGGAGTGTCACTGGAGTCCCTGGATCCAAGTAAAATCAACCCCTAGATTTTTTAGTATTATATGAGCCAAGAAATTTGCATTAAGCTAATTTGAGTATCATAACCAAAGGTTTCCTACCTATTAGGTTTAGGAATTCAAGGTGGAGATTACAGTCAGGAATCTGATAGACTGTAGATTGGCAGCCAGTAATGAGGAGACAGAAATTTTCCTTGGGATCACAGCTTGAACAGGAAGAAAGTTTGCTTTCAGGACTTGTGCTTTTGCCATACAAATTTCCCTTAAAATGCTCCAACTGACCCTACATTTGCTGCCACACACATATATACACACTCACATGTATGTACATAGATACACGGGATGGAAGAAATTAAGACAAGAGGAAACTAGGAACCCTTTAAAATTTTGTTTACTTATTTAGAAGTGGTAAAGTTTAAAAACATAATCTCAATCTGGAAGATTATAAAATATGTGGATGAACATTGCTTATGAAGAACATAGCATTTCAAATATAGACTATCTTTTGCAGCTTAAAAAGCATAAGTTTTGCCATAATTCAAAGAGAGACATGTACCACAATGTTCACTGCAGCTCTATTTACAATAGTCAAGACACGGAAGCAACCTAAGTGTCCATCAACAGATGAATGGATAAAGAAGATGTGGCACATATGTACAATGGAATATTAGCCATAAAACGAAACGAAATTGAGTTATTTGTAGTGAGGTGGATGGACCTAGAGACTGTCATACAGAGTGAAGTAAGTCAGAAAGAGAGAAACAAATATCGTATACTAACACATATATATGGAATCTAAAAAAAAAAAAAAAAAAAAGAAATGGTTCTGAAGAACCTAGGGGCAGGACAGGAATAAAGATGCAGACGCAGAGAATGGACTTGAGGACACTGGGAGGGGGAAGTGTAACCTGGGACGAAGTGAGAGAGTAGCATTGACATATATACACTACCAAATATAAAATAGATAGCTAGTGGGAAGCAGCTGCAAAGCACAGGGAGATCAGCTCAGTGCTCTGTGACCACCTAGAAGGGTGGGATAGGGAGGGTAGGAGGCAGACGTGAGAGGGAGGGGATATGGGGATATATGTATATGTATAGCTGATTCACTTTGTTATACAGCAGAAGCTAACGCACCATTGTAAAGCAATATACTCCAATAAATATGTTAAAAAATAAAATAAAAAGCATAAATTTTGGACAATTAAACTAGAGCCAGGAAATCTTGCAACCGTAAGGACGTTTGACGTCATTAGATCAAGTCCTACTCTCTCATCTTCTAGAAGAAGCAGACCCAGAGAAGTGAAATAACTGACTCATTTTCTCCCTAAAATTTGAGAGAATACCAGGCTTCCTCTCTTTCAAGTGCTCTATACATTATACAAAAGAACGATTCAGAAGAACGTTAACCCCAGGAGATGATGTGTGGCTAGACACTTAACTTGTTAAAAAATTGTTTAAACGAATTCATTAATAACAATTTAATAATGAGGTTTTTCCTTTTTCAGGCAAACCACCTCTGTCTGCAAGCCCCTAATCTTTGAAGCTGATGTCATAAAGGTCAATACTTTATTCTATCAACATGGCCTTTCATAACATTCCCAAAGAGTGAACACTAGACTGGCAATGCTTTGAACAGTCATTAGACATCACTATGTAAGGTATGAGGATACCATTCTCCCCAGAAGGTGACATATACCATCCAAGCACTTGACATAAGTTATTTTGGTAAGTTATCTCAGCTGAACTCTGAGTAACACCACTAGGTTTAACCAAAGAGATTTAAATTGCAGGATTTAAGCTCCATGAGAACAGGAAACTTGTGTTCTTTTTGAACTATTTTATACGCAACATCCAAACCAGAATTGGCATAAAATGGAGACCCAGTAAATGTTTGCTGAAGTGACGCATCTGGTATTCAAGCCAAATTCCAAGTGGCTATGAAGCCCTTGTTCATTCCAGGATGCCCTATTGACTCCCAGGCTCTAGCGTGAAGAGAGTTAACTGACTATGGGGCAAGAGAATTTGGGCTCCAGCTGCTGTCTCTGGGAAGACCTCTTGTAAAATCTTAACAGGGAAAACTAGTATGTACCTTTAGCCAAGTAAACAGAAATTTATCATCAAATCCTGCTGCCAAGGCATCATACTCTACAATACATGAATAGACCAAAAATATCAAAACAAAAAACTCTACCACCCTGCCACTTTGATAGATAATGATATTAATGTGTCATCAAGGTAAAAATCATGCTAGATTCAAGGCTGCATTTTCTTAGCTCTTATTAGCTCTGAAACTTGGACATATTCAGTTCTTTGACACAGCTGGATCATAGTTACACTCAAGTAGCAAATAAGATCTTTGTATATCTTCCAGAATAATCTAGCTGTTTCTTGTTGATGACAAGAAAAGCCCACAGGAAAGGGTCACGTGTCCTTCTGAAGCACAAATGGTACTACTGTGGAATGGTATATGAAGCTGTAGATAACTACTCTAGGTTTTATTGTATATAGAGCCATAGGGTTTCAAAGTACAGTAGAAATAATCTATAGGAGGGTCAGGGAGAGATTATACTAGTGAACAAATAATCTACCATTAAAATCATATGGTTATCAGAGGCCAGGTATCGTTGTCATTGAATAAAGAGCTCAGGTTTATCGTTTCTTCTTCTAGAAAATATTTGTTTCTAGTTCTTAGAATAATATCAGAAATCAAGTAGCAATTCCACGATAAATATGGAAGAGTACTTGGAGAATTTCATTGCGATTATTCTTCTACTCTCAGGCGGTACAGACTTTATTGTAGTGCTGAGTTTCATTTGGATACATAACATGTAAGCTTTTAAGAATATGGAGAAAATCTGGAGGAGAATCATAAAAAATTATTCATGTTGGAAAGTAGGCTTAATGTAATGAACCGTATTTATTCAGTCTAGAAAGCTAGAGCTTGAGGAAGGGTAGTTATTTTCATGTCTGTTCATTCAGCAAAGAGTTGTCATTTTCTACCATCTGCTAGGCACTATTTTAGGCATTTGGGATACAGGAGTAAATAAATAAATAGTCCCAAAAAATCCCTGAGTTATCGGAGCTTCCAGTCTTGTGGGTGGAGAAGATAAGTATAACAAAATAATAAGTAAATTATGTGGCACGTAAGAAAGTGTTAAGTGCTGTAGAAAAATTAGACCGGGGAAGAGAAATTTAAGAGTAGGGATTTGCCACTGTTACACAGGTGAGTGGTGGAAAGGGAGTTATCCATGCAGATTTCTGGAGGATGAACAACTCAGGTGGAGGAAATATGCAAGGCAAATATCTTAAAGCAGAAATACCTTACACAGAGTTGAAGGGGAGGAGATAATGAGTGGGACCGATGATGTAGGGCCATCTTAAAAGCATCATAAGGAATTTAACTTTTACTCTGTTATATGAAAAAGTACTGCAGGGTTGGTTGGGTTTTTTTGTAAATATCTTTTTTAGTTTTTATTACAAAAATTCAAACAATAAAACATATACAAAGTAAAAAATAGTAGCTCTGAAATGAGAGAAGCGGGTCAAAAAGTACAAACTTCCAGTTATTAAAGTCCTGGGGATGTAATGTACAGCTTGGTGACTGTAGTTAATTATATTGTATACTGCAGGGTTTTAAAGAGAGCACTGATGTGATCTGACTTCCATTTTCAAAGGACTCCTCTCATTGTAATGTGGAAAATAGACTTTAGAGAGGGAGAGGAGAAACCGTCATACCAGCTAGAAGGCTATTACAGTAACCCAGGTAAAAGATCTTGGTTGCCAGTATTAGTATTGTAGCAGTGGAGGTGGAAGGAAGTTGTCCTGGATAAATTTTTAAAGTAGAGTAGGGATTTGTAGACAGGTTGGATATGGGGTATGAAAGAAAGAGAGGAGTAAAAGATATCAAAATTTTTGGTCCAAATGACTTGAAGTGTGGAGTTGCAATTTACTGAGATGGGGATAAACTATGGCTATAGTAGGTCTGGGGCAGAGTGAAGGGGCCAAAGAGGGAATCAGTTTGAAGACGTTAAGTTTGAGATGTCTGCTGGATATTAAGAAGAGCTGTTGAATAAGCATTTGGAGAAATACATTTGGAGTTCAGGAAAGAGGTTTGGGCTGTAGATATAAATTCGGTAGTCATTGGCATCTGCATGGTTTTTAAGGCCATGAGACAAGAAGATGTAATCAATGGAGTGTAGCAAGAAAAGAGAAGAGAACCAAGGACTGAGTCTTGTGGAATTCCAACAATGAGAGCTGAAGGAGAAGAAGCAGAGCCAATAAAAGTAATCTGTGAAGTGGTGAATAGTAAGAGGAGAAGAAAAGAGAGTGTGGTATACTGGAACTCAAGTGAGGAAGATGTACCAGAGAAAAGATAATCAACTGTATTGAATGAGGCTGATAGGTCACAGTATATGAACGATGAGAAATTGACCATCAGTTGGATCCAATTTCTGAGAAATAGTGGGAGTGGCAGCCTGATTAAAATGGGTTTAAGAAAGAATAGTAGGGGCTTCCCTGGTGGCGCAGTGGTTGGGAGTCCGCCTGCCGATGCAGGGGACACGGGTTCGTGCCCCGGTCCGGGAGGATCCCGCATGCCGCGGAGCGGCTGGGCCCGTGAACCATGGCCGCTGGGCCTGCGCGTCCGGAGCCTGTGCTCCACAGCAGGAGAGGCCACAGCAGTGAGGGGCCCGCGTACCGCAAAAAAAAAAAAAAAAAAAGAGAATAGGAGTAGATGAAATGGCAAAGTTGAGTATGGACCTCTTGCCAAGAGTTGCGTTATAAACGATGAAAAGGGAAATGAGGTAGCTCAAGGAGAAGTGGGATCAAGAGATGTTTTTGTATGTTTGTTTAAAATTTTTTTTTGATGGGAGAAGTGGAGATACATTTGTATTGTGATTGGAATGATCTGGTAGAAAAGAAAAATGAAAGGCCAGAGGGCTTTTTTGTATCCATTGAGGACTGAACCAAAGAGCATGCATTTCACTATATTAAAGGATATTTAAGGTGAATATTAGGAAGAACTTCATGATCAGAACATAGTATCACAGGAAGTTATTAAAATTTATCCTCTTACATTTAAAAATATTAACATAAATAGTAACATAATAGATGGTCATGAAGTATTCCCAGCACTAGAGATCCTGGGGAGACGGGATGAGTAAACTCCTGTCTTTAGTTTTCAGCAAGTTATTATAGGACAGTGGCTAAGAGTATGGACCCTGGAGCTGGTTGGGTTGAATCCTGGCTCTACCACTTATTAGCTGTGTGGACTTGGACGGGTCACTTAAACTCTCTTTGCTGAAGTTTGCACATTTGTAAAATGGAGTAATAATAGTATGTACCTTATATGTCGGTTATGAGAATTAAATATAGTTAAAGGAATGTCTTAGGGCTTCCCTGGTGGCGCAGTGGTTGAGAGTCCGCCTGTCAATGCAGGGCACACAGGTTTGTGCCCCGGTCCGGGAAGATCCCACATGCCACGGAGCGGCTGGGTCCATGAGCCATGGCCGCTGAGCCTGCGCGTCCGGAGCCTGTGCTCCGCAACGGGGAGGCCACAACAGTGAGAGGCCCGCGTACCACACACACAAAAAAAACTTAAAAAAAAAAAGTAAAGGCTATGACCATGTGGAAGATAGAAATGTTTTCAAACTTCTGCTTTTATTCCTACATCCACACACATTACTGATTCTCTGTAGCTCTTTTCACTTGCAGTGGCCTTCATCCCAAATCCTGCCTCTAAAATTCTACTCTCATCCTCTACATGGCAAAAGCCCACCCAAATCTGTCATCACCACCATTTTCAAAAAGTGTTTATCAACCCTCAAGTGGAGCACTTTGCCAGTTACCAGGGCAGAAACCACTCCCGAGGTGAGTGGATTGTCTGACTCATCACCTTGGAAACGGAGGGGGGGAGGGGTGGGCCGCGGGGGCGCCGGGGCGGGTGGGGGGCAGGGGTCCTAATGAAGGTGGGTTTAGAGACGAACTGGAGGCTCTAAAACCTCACCAGTATGCCCTCATTGTTCTGTGAAAACCCCTCCATCTTTCTCTGGAATATCAATTCAGCTCGTGGGGATTTTTCTCCTTTCTTTTTTCTGAGCACACAATCTATGCTGTTCTCCTAAAGCAAAGCAATCCCCGATAGAGGAAGCTTGGACCAGGCCTCTCTGGAGGGCTTGGATACTTTTCCCAGGTCAAACCAGACAGTAATTAATCCTGGACTTTTATATTCAGAGGGTAAGAAACTGTTCTGTGCCCTAATACTGTCAGGGTTTTTTTGTTTTGTTTTTAAAACCATGGCACGAATATATTTACCTTCTAAAAAGGAGCTAACTCAAAGACATGCTCATTTAGAACAGCGTAAAATTTGATAATATCGAAAGAAGATGTTATTTTGGAAGGGTAGAGATGAAAGACTTAAAAAAAGACTAAGAAAAGAATTATAATTTGCTCTTTGAGAAAACTGTTTCGTACAGGATACAACATGTGTCATTTGGGATTTTAAAAACTTGGCAATAAAGGTTGTAAATTTCAGAATTTAATTTCTAAAGAAAAAGCAACAACAGAATTGCATATTCTTCTATGTGAAAACTACTTTGTTGACTTAATCTACAGAAGTAGATCTTCATTAAAAACTACACACACACCAAGTGAAACCTGCTTATTCAGTGACGCTGCTCACCAAAGGAATTATCCTTTGACTTTGTTTTTAGTTGGGTGTGGAAAGGTAATTTTCCCTCTTGGGTGGAAGCTTAGGGAGGAGCCCATGTGAACACGCCTGTGAACACAAAATAATTAGGAAAGATTCATCCTGAATCAGTCGGTTCCCATGAACAAGCTGGGATTTTTAAATCTGCCCTGATCCAAATTACTTAAAATATAGACTTGGGAGTGGGTAAGCAAGTGAACAAGAAAAAAGACTAAATCAGGGACAGCTAAATGTTTAAGTGTTTTGAGATCATTAGGATAGATAGATCAAAATGAACATTCATAAGAAATATAATTAGTTAGAGCCTTTATTACTTTTCTTATTAATCATTATTTTAAAAGAATGAGAAAAATATTAGCATTATAGTTTCTGTCTCACAAATTTGGCTTTGTTAAAGTATAGATAGATAAAATTCTAGAAAGTTAGATATTCTCAATACTTAGAATAGATAATTCTTTTTTTCCTAAGGAAAGAAACTTATTTCACTTTTCTATTTATACAGTGCAAAGTCAAGTTAATAAGCATATGAGGTAGTTTTCTTCAAGAGATTAAAAATAACTTATTAGAGAATATAACTTTCTTTTTCAACTTTTACAGTTAAAGAATTTTAATGGGAATATTAGAGTATGTAATAACTATTTTATACAATATTTGCTTGAAAGTTGGGATCAACATAAATTGTTATAGATAGTTGCCTAAAATGTGCATGGGACACTTGTTTTCAATGTTATGAGTAAGAGGTCAAATTCTACCCATCAGGCTTGTTGGTACAACTACAAATAGCTTTGGAGGGAAAAAAGGCACAACCCAAGCATTGTTAGTTAATTCACAAGTGCAATTAGTTACAAGGGTTTCACCCATAATTCTTTATAGTTACAAAGGTTTCACCCATAATTCTTTAAAGTCTTAGTGTATTATTCCAACTAATAATAACAGAGGTTAATGCTGAAAAGCTGATCTGATTATAGTATAATTCTGAGTGCTTCTTTTCTTGTAATAACGATTACTTGCTTCGATCATGAAAATATGCTGTGTGCGCATATATTGAAAACAAAATCTCACAGGATTTTTTCTTCTTGAGAAAAATTCTACCGGCTCAAATGTATTTTCAGAATTTTGTATCTCTCTGCTTTATTAAAACATAGTCATAGTTAGACTTCCAGAATGACTTTATAGTGCTATAAAATAATCTCTGTTGGAAAAATCACAGGTTTCTGTATTCAAAGTTTGGCAGATAAAGAAAAAGTTACTTTAAAATGTTCTGATTACAGGCTACTGAGCCCATTGGAAATCATTGTTGACTTGAGATAGAGGCTTCTGCTCTTGTAACCAAGCAAATGACACGTCACTGAAATAATCTCAGCTCTCTTTTTGTCACTTGAAAAATATGGAGATAGCCACCAATCAACACCCACTTCTTTAACAGGAATATTGTGTTCATAATGATAATAGTTGAGAAAGATTTTGAACTGGAAATATACGGTGCAAATATAAAAACATTAGGTTGTCAACATTCTGCGACTTAATACAGCAGTTTTTACCTTAATATTTAGGTATAGTCTCTATAATTTTACAACCTGAATGTTTTCCCTTTAATTTTCCAGGAATTATTAAATGAGTAAAGTTTACCTTTTATTGGAAAGAAAAAATAACCTTAAATGCCATTTTTGATTAAAATGATCTTTTAGTCGAGCTGATCAATTTTTATTCATTACCTCATGTCTGCATATTTCTACATGCCATAATTATATTGTGTAAACAATTTTACATGATAATATTTTTATTGAATATGGTTTTTCTTTTTTAAAGGTATTACCATACTCTATCTTGTCTTATCAGAATGCTTTAAACTGTTTCATTAAGTCAATATATTTTGGGATTTTGACTTTTTTTCTCCTTGATTTTGTTTTTACTGTTGCAGATACCACATTAACATCCTCATGAATTTCTTTTTGCTGTCTCAAATGGTTTCCTTAAGATAACTTATTCTTAGTTTTCTCTTCCCCTCATGCATACCATACCTTATAAAGCTGTTAAACTGAGAGGTAGTATTTTATTTTATTTTTCAAGTCCGCCCTCAATTAGTATATTAGTTTCTTGAAGGAAGGGAATACATGTTGATGATATTTATATTCTAGGCCCCTACCATAGGTGCTTGATAAACATCTATTGAATAAATAAATGAACTTCCAGAAATGGAATAATTATGATATGGATTTTCTTCATGATTCTTGAATACATTGTTCCCAAAAGCATTGTATAATTTATAAAGCTACTAACAGTGTTTTCTTGGGTCAATTTCACCACAACATAGCCATCAGTATCATTGAACATATCTTTGGCATTCTTATAGGTGTAGTATATCATCTCCAGGTTGTTACAATTTATGTCTCTTTGATTATAAGCAAGGATATTTTCCAAGTACTTTGGGGGTACTAATTTTAAAATACCTTTACTTAGCCATTATTTGTTTATTTATTCATCTTATTTAACATTGCCTCAACATTTGTTATTTGAAGCATATTTTATATCTATTTCTTCTCTTTAATGCTAAAATAATATTTTGGTTCAGTGATTTCTTTAATCATTTTAAAGTAAAATTTTTTTTTTTTTTTTTTGCGGTACGCGGGCCTCTCACAGCTGTGGTCTCTCCTTTGTGGAGCACAGGCTCCAGACGCGCAGGCTCAGCGGCCATGGCTCACGGGCCCAGCCGCTCCGCGGCATGTGGGATCTTCCCGGACCGGGGCACGAGCCTGTGTCCCCTGCATCGGCAGGCGGACTCTCAACCAGTGCGCCACCAGGGAAGCCCCTTAAAGTAAAATTTTAAAGTGATTATGTGAAGATAACACTATTGAAAGTGACTTGAAATTTGGCCTAGTTTCTATACAATTAAATTTAGTGATCCTTTAGCAAAGCCACTCCCACAATTTTGAAATGAGTTACTTCGCTGAAGATCCCAACATTATAGTACAAAATAAATTTTACAGAATGAGAAATTTTAAACCTTAGGCCGAGGTTCTACTTCAGTTATGCTCACCCCAAAGTACTGCTTTCCTGAATGTGCGCTTTAACCCATTTATTCACTCTCTCATCCGTCAGCCACTTGAACTGCAGTACAGGGCTACATGATGCATAAAATACTTGACATGCCCTAAATTTCTGTGTCCATTCAACATTTGTTAACTTACAGACCTTTTTCTAGTCTCTCAGGTTACACTTCCTTCCCCCAAGGAATTTTGAATCTGTATTGTTTTCTCTACATGAGGTTCCATTCCTTCTCATTTTTTCCTTCAACGTACTACCTAATTTTAAAGACCCAGATCATCCTATGCCATTTCCATAAATTTCCCAACTTTCTCCGTCAGAATTCATCTCTTCCTGTTGTATCTCTCAGATAACTTTGTTTCCAGCTCTATTTTAAAGCACGTGTTGTATTCTGGTTTTTGTTATAGTCATAAGATGGTATAATGGTTAAAAGCGTAGTCTGCGATTAGACTTCCTGGCTTTGAATGCCATTTCTACATCACTGTTACCTTGGGCAAGTTTCTTCATGTCTCTGTGCCTTGGTCTCCTCATCTGCAGTAGGGGACAATAATAGAACATACTCCTGTGTTGTTAATGAGGATTAAGTGAGATAATGTGTGTGAAGTGCATACACGAAAGACTCAAAGAATGTTAGCTGTTATCTTTCTCCTTAGTTTGTGAGTTGCTAGAAAAGGGGGTTCTGTTTTATTGCTCTTTGAATCTCTAATAATTATCACAGTAAAAATCAGGCAGTAATAACTAGGTAAATAACATTTTAATCTAGAACAAGTTTTCTAAGAGGTCCTTAATCTGCTTTGGAAAGCACCAAAGCATTCTGGATATATATCTGTAAAGGAACAGATAATCAGACTGATTAAAAGTAAAAGTATTAGGAAGAAAAATGAAATTACTGGGTTGGCCAAAAAGTTCATTTAGGTTTTTCCATAAGATGGTATGATAAACCCGAACGAACTTTTGGGCCAACCCAATACTTAAAAAACTATATGTCCTTGAAACTGCAGCTTCATTCGATGTGACTGAATTGAAGAACAGATCCCTCAACTGTTTTTCAAAGTCTTTGTTGATGGGTAAATTTGGCTTGCTGGGTAGATTTCTGAAAAATCAATTTATTTTCATTTACCAAAAAGGTGTTACATATCAAAGTGGAATCTGAGACCCAAATACATCATTTACAGCTGGAATTATCAAGATCTGGGTGCAAGACTCCTCAACCACCGTTAAGGGTACATATCTAAATCCCTCTGATCACCCATCAGAAAGGTTAAAATAAAAAGATGGAAAATATTGTCAAAAATGTAGAGCAGTTGGAACTCTCACACATTATAGTTGCAATGTAAATTGGTAGAAACACTTTGGAAAATTGTTTGGTACTATCTATTAAAACAAATGAACAAGTGCCTACCCTATGGCTTAGCAAGTCCACTTCCTTGATATATACCTATCACAAATGAATGAATATATGCACTGAAAGACACATATATGAGAATGTTTATCACAGTACTATTCATAACATCCCCAAACTAAAACTGCTCAAATGTTCATCAATAGTAGAATAGATAATATATTACAGTATGTTCATATAATGAAATACTGTACAGCAATGAGAATAACCAATCCAATCCATAACTACCCCCAAATATATGAATGAATCATACAGACATAATGTTGGTTGGAAGCCAGATACAAGAAGAGAACATACAGCATTATTTCATTTATTCAAGGTAAATAAACAGAAGCTTAAAAACACAAAACAGGCAAAACTATGCTGTTAGAATTCAGGCTGGTAGTTACATTAGAAGTTGGTGATGGAAGGCCTTCTGTTAATGCTCTAGATCATGATCAGAGAGCTAGTTACATGAGATGTAATACTTATCTGATAAAAATTCACTGAGCCATACGCTCGTGATAGGTGCAGTTTTCAGAGGCACCATAAGTATACCATATTTATATTGTATGTTAATTTAAAAAGTAATTAAATCGTCCCTATGAATCTGGATAGAGCTTTTTATAAACTTGTTTTTGTTAAGAACTATTTGAATCCCTTTAAAGCAGGCAGCAAAATACATTGTGTAGTCCCTTTCCTAAGCCCAGGACTTCTTGCTTTCATGGTCCAGAGCCATCTACATTTATGCTTCTTTGACTGGAAATGCAACTCTAAGGCTACCTTCCTAGAGTTTGAAGAAAAAAAATAGCCTTTTCCCTAACCTTTAGTGTTCTAACTCAGTCACAGGAAAATCTGACAATAAGCTCCAGTATTTACCCACCCATCTAAAGACTTGGGACCTTTTTGTAAATGGAATTCTTTTGACACCACAGGCGTATCCAAAGAGGTCAAGCGTCCTGGGCTGCATAAGGAATAACTAATACCTACTGTTATCTCCCAGTTGCGGAAACTAAGAGTTTATGTTCTATTCTTGCGTTCTCATTTCCTTACTGGAGGTCCATAGAGGAGAGTCAGTATTCCAGTGGGAAATCTGAAAATGGGTGGAGGCTACGGATGCCTCACCTCTGATGTGACTGGCTTGTTCTACTGGTGGGCAGAGGAGGAGGGAGGTATATGCTTAGGGTGACTCTGCCCTGCCTCTCCTTTCTGTGTTCACTTTGGCAAAGAACTGCCTGTATACCTTCATTTTGCAAGAAGGATCAGGCAACAAGAAAACGTGTCTCAAATGCAAAGTACCTAAGATTTTCCAGGTAGCTAATACAGAATAATAACACAAATTCCTTCTTGCTAACTTAGTTTTTTATTGTGTGCCTTTAGTTGAGCACCAGAAATGAGCTTGATGCTGTCCACAATTCACTGACTATCACATTCCATGAGATTATGAAGAGCTTAAGATACAATTAGTGTCATCTCTGCTTTCAATGGTAATTAAATTATGTATTTGTTGCTGTCCCATGCTTGATGGAAAAATCAGCTTGTTGGCAGAACCAGTGTTTTCACTCTACTTGGTTTAGGGCAAAACTGACTTCTTGTACAGCAGTCACATATTTCTTCTGTGTGGCTCAGATGTTTACATCTTCTCCACTTGGCAGATGATCTAACCAGCCCTTCCTTCCACTCATGGCAAAATCTTACTGCTTCTTCTCCATGTTATCTTCCTAAGTTATTTCCTCCTTATTACTGCAATCAACAAGAATTTTTTATCTGGCCTCTAGATCATTTCTCTTTTTCTTTCTCTCTCTCTCTCTGTCATTCCCAAGCATTATAATATTGATTGTCTTTTTTTTTTCTTGCCTGTGTCCTCTAATTTCCTCCAAGGCAATTGTTAATTACATATATGAATGCTTTGCTTCTCGTAGTTCAACTTTCATTTCTCTCTTATCTCTTTAAAGTTCCCCATACTAGAATCATGCCTATTTCCATGCCATGAAAATCATGCCATGTCTTCTATTATATCACTCATGCTTAAGTGATCTCATTTGGTTTAAAATAACCTTCTCATTTCTTTTCTTAAATCTTTTCTTCATTAAGCTCTGTTTAGCAAAGTATAGAAAAAGGAGCCCACTTCTTCATTTGTATCTATAATATGCTTGCCGGGTATACTCTATAGTATTAGCTGAGGAGTTTAGGCCAAATATTGTAAGAATTTTTAACTTGCTAGTCCCAACTATGTAAAAAATCAGATTTATTGGATGAGTTATGTTGGAAATTTTTGGTTTTCAGTTTATAGGTAAACTGCATAGAACTTTCCTTTTCCCCATTTTCCATTTTTCCTCTACTCAGTGACATCTGGATAAGTCATCACTCTAACCATTGCCCATCACCACCCAGAGTCGGTGCCGTTATTGCCTCTGTGACCTCAAGTCCCAGGCCTAGTGCTTTTCCCAAACCTTTGGAAAATCCCTAAGTCCACTATACTCACAGAGTCAGAAACTGCAGAGAAAAGGGACAGAGGTGAAAAAAGGGGAAAAAAATGAAACAAATGGAAGGAAGAATAATGATATGAAGAAGAGTAGAGGAAGAAGTGGAAAGAAGGAAAAATGAAAATGCAATAGGAATAGAGAGGAAAGCTCTGGGTGGGGAAAATCTAAAGGAAAAAAAAAAATTGCTGAGATTGCATTTACTGCCTTCCAGTACTGCTTTTTCTTTGCTAAACCACATGGTCATATATGGGTTAGCTGGCTTGCCTGTTACCATCTGCAAAGATGCATCATGTCTTTGTACCCGTGGCACAAAAGACTTCATTATTTTTCTAAGAAACATTTGATTATATGACAGTCTAATTTATACATGATGAATAGGTCTTAAAATTTAGATAGGAGATTGCTGACACACACAGTAGAATTTAGACATAGAGTAACAAATGACTGGAAATCAACCAACCAATTATTATGAATGGAGAAACACATCTCATTTTCTGTGAAAAAAATACCTAGACCAGAGGAACTCCATTGATGAATGACATGGCAAAGGATTAATGGCTGCTATTACTGAGAAAATGCCGGTTCTCTTTTCAGGAGTTGTATGAGTGTGGAGTGTGGGAAAAGTTAGGTACAACCCAGTTGGGGATGAATGGAAAGATTTGGGGATAATAAGATTCTTACTAATGAATCCTAGGTTTCAATTGTTCCTACAGGCTAACATTTCCCTTGAGGTGACTGTGATCTCTGACAGAGTTTTGTTTTGTTTTGTTTTGTTTTGTTATGTTTTTCGGTACGCGGGCCTCTCACTGTTGTGGCCTCTCCCGCTGCGGAGCACAGGCTCCGGACGCGCAGGCTCAGCGGCCATGGCTCACGGGCCCAGCCTCTCCGCGGCATGCGGGATCCTCCCGGCCCGGGGCACGAGTCCGTGTCCCCTGCATCGGCAGGCGGACTCTCAACCACTGCGCCACCAGGGAAGCCCTCTGACAGAGTATTTAATCAGGGATGGCAGTGATTATCTTGGCCATACTAATGAACTCTTTCTTCCTATAAGAGTCCCTAATGGCAAAGTATGGTCAGGAAACTTGCCTTTTGATATTAATGATAACAGCCACAACCATCTATATAGAGAATTATAACTTCAAAATTATATCATCGGGACTTCTCTGGCAGTGCAGTGATTAAGACTTCGCCTTCCAATGCAGGGGGTGCAGGTTTGATCCCTGGTGGGGGAGCTAAGATTCCACATGCCTTGAGGCCAAAAAACCAAAACATAAAACAGAAGCAATATTGTAACAAATTCAATAAAGACTTTAAAAATTGTCCACATTAAAAAAAAGTATATCATCAAATAATGTTTTATTGGCAGGCATGAAACTTTGTGGGTTTTCATTTAAAACTGTGAATTGAATTGAATAACTACTTTAAAACCCAATGTTTAAATTAGAATTTATCTCCTGATTTATGGGGCCATTCCTGGTTTTAAGAATCATTGTCATAATATTCATCATGATTATTTTTCTCATATTTCAAGAAATGTAAAGAAAGTATTGGCATTAAAATTATTTTCTTCTGATAAGAAAATGATTCAAAGTTGGAAATTGGAATATTGAAATGTATGTTTGCCACCTTGTCACTTTACTAACATTAGTATGAAAATTAATGTAATGAATCAGGGAACAGAAATTTTTATAGATATAAAATCCTTGACAAATATATTTTAATTTGAGTAACACATATATTTAGTCTTATATATATTTATATATTATATATATAGCATATGCTTATAAATATGTAAGAATATACTTGTAAGTATAGACTATAACTAGGGGTCCTTTAGAAATCCCATCAGTATGACGATTACAGTGACGTTGTTTTCATGATTACTAATGGTTTGTAATATTACCAGCCATTTTAACCAGCAACTGTAATAATACTTCATAAATAAGAAGAGCTTGGTGCAAAGGTTGAGGACAGATTTTGCTTAGGATGTTGCCACCTTCAGGAAATTTTACCTTATGATAATCTGTATCTGTGATATTGGGGAACATATTCCTGTTTAAGGAGCGTTAAAAATTCTCTGTTTTCAAATTATGATTTTCCTTTACCCGATAACAGAGTGTTGAATAGTACTGTTGCTATCAAAAAATTCTATTTTGGAAAGCATCTGAAATGGCCTGTGTTATTCCATTAAGAAAAAGGATATCATTTTTATGAATAAAGATATGATGTGAATTTTATATAGTTTAAAATATTATCCCTGACTTAGCAAAATACATACATCAGTACAGTACAATTTATAAATAACTAAATAATATTCCTGCTTTAAAGGGATTAAATGATAAAACAATTGACTTGTAATTTCTTATGCCTTTAATCATGTAGCTATTAATATAGTTATGCTTCATTAATTCCATAAGATGTGCTGAAGAAAATTGTGCTGTTATTTAAAAAATCATCTTTCATTTGATATTGGATTGAAATATTACTAATTATTTTGAAATTTGTTCGTGGTCACAGCTCACTGAAAATGTAAATTTACCTAAATCTAAGGATTTATAGAATTTTGCAATTTCCAATAAACTCCTCAAATTTCCTCAATTCTCACCATGTCCTGAAGACTAAAATCACTGATGAATAATAATTAAAAGGCATTTCTTTAAACATCTTTCTAGGTATAGGGACACATATTTGTGTTTTTGTAGAAGTAACATTCTTTCAAAACACTCATCCTATATAAGAGGTATTATCTTATTCTTTTTCAACAAAAATTTAATCACTGAAATTATACAGTAATTACAAAATTAACCGTTTTTTCCACTCCACCTCTAAACCCCACTCTACGTCTACTTTTTAATTAAGTATCTTTCTGTACAATGATACCATGAATGATACCATGATCCCATGGTATCCTTGATACCATCTTTCCGATACCATCTTTCTGTACAATGATACAATGAATTATAGAAACATAGTATATACACACAGATACACACACACACACATACATTCATGCACACACACATATATATACATACACATATAAGTTTTATTTTCGTTTTAATTTTGCAAAAATGGGGTCATTTGGAATTGATTTTATCACTTAACAACATATCGGAGATACCCACTCAGATTATTAGGTATTGCTAGGTTAATTCATTCATGTTAACAACTGTACAATATTTCATACACATCGAAGAATCATTCTTTATTCAATAATTCCAACCTGTTTTTTAATTTTTAAATTATCATACAGTAAAATTGATATTGGGGGTGTACAGTTTTTGAATTTTAGATTTGTGTAAATCTAAAATTTACAGGTTATATCAGGTTATAGAACAATTTCATCACCTTCAAAAACTCTCATGCTATCCTCTTATAGTCACATGCTTCCTGCATCTGTAACTCTTTGAAACCACTGAACTGTTCTCAAACTGATAGCTTAGTTTTTTGGAAAATGTTATATACATAGAGCCATATAATATGTAGCTTTTGGGACTACAAAAGCTAAAGTGTGATGATTTCTTTCACTCAGCACAATGTCTTTGAGATTCATCCAAGCTGTAGGGTTTATCAATAGTTTGTTCCTTTGATATGAATTTACCAAAGTTTATTTATCCATTAGAAATTGATGGAGCTTGGGGTTGATGGAATTTTTGATTATTATGAATAAAGATACTATAAACATTCAGGTACAGGTCTTTCAGTGTGAAGATAATTTTTATTTCTCTCCAGTAAATTATTAATTTTGAAGAAATTGCCCAACTTTTCCAGAGTGGCTGTACCATTCTGTATTCCCAGGAGCCATGTATGAGTGTTCCAGTTGCTCCACATCCTCACCAGCACTTGATGTTGTCAGTACTTTTCATTTTAGTTGTTCTAATGGTTTTGTATTTTACCTTGGTTTTAATTTGCGTTTACCTAATGGCTAGTGATATTGGATATCTTGTCAAGTGCTTGTTTGCTATCTCTAGATCCTCTTTGGTGAAGTGTCTGTTCAAGTCTTTTGCACACCTTTATATAGGTTTTTATGTTTTCTTACTGTTGATTTTTGAGGGTTAGTCATACAGTCTTGATACAGGTCATTTATTGCATATGTGATTTGCAAACGTTTTCTCCAGTTTGTAGCTTGCCTTTTGATTTCTTAGCAGTGTCTTGAACAAAGCAAACATTTTTAATTTGGATGAAGTTCAGTTCATCAATTTTTTCTTGAATGGATTGTGTTTTTTTGTTTGTTTGTTTTAATTTATTTATTTTTGGCTGTGTTGGGTCTTCGTTGTAGTGGCTTCTCCTGTTGCAGAGCACAGGCTCCAGGCACGCGGGCTCAGTAGTTGTGACTCACGGGCTCCAGAGCGCAGGCTCAGCAGTTGTGACGCATGGGCTTAGCTGCTCCGCGGCATGTGGGATCTTCCCGGACCAGGGCTCGAACCCGTGTCCCCTGCATTGGCAGGCGGATTCTTAACCACTGAGCCACCAGGGAAGCCCTGGATTGTGTTTTTTGTGTCACTTCTAGGAACACTTTACCTAACCCCAGGTCACAAAGATTTAAAAAATTTTTTTCTAAATGTTTTATGATTTAAGTCTATGATCCTTTGTCAGTTAATTTTGGCATAATGTATAACATGTAGGTTGAAGTTCATTTTCTTACCTATAGCCGTCCCATTGTTCCAGCACTATTTGTTGAAAAGACTAACCTTTTTTCCAATGAATGACTTTTGCACTGTTGTGGATCTAGTTTTAATTTGCATATTTAAGTATATATGTACTCATATATTATTGCAAGGGAGGCTGTAATAAAAACCCTGGTACATATATCCAAAGTTTGTATTTGTGATGGATTGGTTCTAAAGTGAAATTTCCTAATCAAAATGTAAGAAATTTAAAAATTTACTAGATATTAATTAGATGACTTTCTAAAAAGTTGTAGCAATTCACACACTTACCAGGAATGAGGGAGAATTCCATTACCTGCACATCCTTTTCATCATTAGAAGGTTTGAATTATTTATGTTTGTCAGTTTGATGGTTGAAAGGTTTATATTATCTGTAGCTTAAATGTTAATCTCTCTGATTTTGATGAAGTTGAGGTTTAAAGTTTTATTGGCCATTTGCATTTTTCTTTCTGTGAACTCTGTTCATATCCTCAATTGAATGAGCTCTGTAACCGTCCGGTTATAGTCAGCTGTTGTGATTTTGAGTGACAATCATTTCACCTCTGAGCCCAAGTGTGCTGCTTTGTAAAACTGTAGAAATATCTTTCCCATGCAGTTGCTGTGATATTTACATGAAAATCACAGGTAGGGAATCACTATTTGCTCAACATGGAAAAACAAAACTATTTAATTAGACTATACCAGATTTTTATTCCAGTTATTATGATCTCCTTTATTAGAATTTAGTCTCTATATCACATTGCTCTTAGGAAATTTACTTGTACATAACAAATTTACCTTCATTTATGAGATGTTCAAAATGGAAATGGAGAATATCGACTTACATAGAGGAAGACAGCAAAGGGGGTCAGGGCGTGGAAGGAAGCTCTTGACTTGAATTTTAGTTTCTTTACTTAATTATTGTGAAACCTTGGGGAAGTTACCTAAATTCCCTAAACCTTGATTTCTCATCTATAAAATGGGGAAACGATTACCTGCTTCCGTTTTGGTGAAGATTAAATGAGGTAAGGAATGTGAAGTCCTTAGCAGAGTGTCTAGCACTGGAAATTTCAAAATAAATATGTCTATAGTCATCCTCTACATTGTATTCAGTTAGCTGTAGAAAAGCAAATTATCTGGTAGCCTTGTTTTGTACATAGTCTACGACTAACCTTTAAACTTTACTTAACTGGATTACATCTCTTTAAGTATTGCACTTGTTTCATTTGACCAGTTATCCTTTGTGAGGGTTAATACCTTCTAAAGACAGAACGTGTTCGTATGTGCACACACACACCAAGTGTGCAGAGGTAGTTCCGTTTTTAAGACAATTTAAATGTTTTCATTTAATTCTTTACTCATGAGAGAATCTTCGGGTTTATAAACAAAGGAAAGAAGCACAAGGTCCCATTTCCAGTTGATCTTTCTCTGTCAAATACTTTGCAACTTGATTTTTAAAAATTGTATTCACAGAGAAATAAGGATAGGTATATATAAGTGAAAGGTTCCTCAAGAAGGACAAACGAATGGATACAAGAGTTAAATGCTTTCTTCTATGCATTGCCTGGCACTTTCTTTTTAAAAACCTTGATTCCTTACTAGGCTTTAGGGATATTTTAGATCTTTTTTCACCTTGTTAATCATGTTTGTTTTGGAGTTATGTTTGTGTGTGTCCCTGGGTGTCTATTTGTTAAAGAATACTTCTATTCCGGCAAATAATTTCTTAATCAACCATAAAAATATTCAGAAGGCGTAGTGAGATACAGTGATTTTTATATGGTGACTTTGTAGCTCTTGACTAACTTTCTTAGTATTTATAGGCTTTCTTTCCTGATGCCTTAAGATTTTTACACACATAATTATGCCATCTGTGAAGAAAAGCCATTTTTACTTCTCTTTTTTCAAACTTCAGGCCTTGTATTTATCTCAAAAAGTATTGATCGAAAGAAGCCAGACACCATAGAGTATAGACTTTATAATTTTATTCGTATCAAATTCATGCAAAGAATATGCAAAACTAATTTTTGGTGATAGAAATCAGAAAAGCAGTTACTGCTGGAGAAAGGGAGGGCTATTGGTTGGAAAGTGGCGTGGAGAAATTTTCTAGAACGATAAACATGTTTCTCTATATCTTGATCTGGATGTTGGTTACTTGGGTACATACATATGTCAAAATTTGAACTATGCAATTAAGATTTATGCATTCTCCTCTATGTAAATCACAGTAAAAACAAAACCACATTTTTGTTTGTTTGATTTTGGTGAGGGAATATAATGCAATAGTAAAGATAAAGTCAGAGCTCTCCACACGGTTCATTTTGGCTCAGGACTCTGTTCTTGACTGACTGGAAATAGCAACCCCAAATCTAAACCGCGACACTCCCCGGAGGCTGCTATAGTTCAAGATTTACATTAAAATTTTAGACAATTAAAAACCCACTAACCAGCGGTAGAAGGAGAAATGATCGTCTCTACTAGAGTAATAGGGGTTGAACCCTCTTAATTTGAAATTTTGCCCAAAATCAAGGTGCTAATGAGAATAAAAGAGTCAATTAATACTTTTAAAATTTAGGACTCGTTATACACAAATATAAATTGATATATGTATAATTACTTCTTTTGGTTAATTTGTTTTAATGGGAGATTACTTACTTTAAAACCATAAGGTGGTAAGCAGACAGTTGCTACATCCATTCATAAGTGTTAACTTAAATAGGTTGGAAACAGTCTATAATTGTGTGTGTTTATAAGTATAAAACATCTAAACACAGTCGAATAAAATGAATACTCAGCACAGCTCAATGTTCATTCTCTTTCCCAGAGAAAGTAAAGCATGTGAAATAAGTAAAACAAGTGTGAGTTACTTTAGTTGAACATTAAGTTGAGTGTAAGGGACCAGCCCCTGATAAGAGAAGAATGTGGATCTGTTTTCAGAGTGGGAACTGTTAAGGAGGTGCAGTTTGCTTTGTAAATAGCAAATGAGACAGAAAAACAGCTGAGTGCTAAAACACCATTCGCTTCAAACAATATTCTATTTCTACTTTATTCATATACAAATTTCCAAAAGTACTAGTTTAAGAATTATTAAATCGGAAAATATATTCAATCTTTTAAAATGTGAAATAAAAGGTTTAAACATTCTTGTAAAAACATCTGTCAGATACATAGATATAAATTTGAGTTAAGAAGAAATCACACTCTTCTTTCCCCAATAGACACATGGTGCCATAAGTGAGCTAATCTGCCATCCTCCCAGCCCTGGGCATGTACAGCCGTCCCTTCTACTGCTCCTTCAGAATTGTTGCAAGGACTCATATTGAAACTTGAGACTTGAGAATCTCTAAAATCCTAGGAAATCCAAGATGCCTGGAAATTCCCCTTCTTGTCTGGGAAATCTCTTAAGAGTTATGGGTTCACTTGGGGCTTTCCTATTCCTCAGGCTCTGCAGAATCCATTGAACAGGGGGCTGGGGGCGGTGGCGGGGGAGGTGGAAGTCTAATTGAGCACGAATCTTTAGAACCCTTGGCATGGGAAGAAGATATGGTCATGCTGTGACTTGTCAAGAATTTGGAGCTTCTGGGTTTAGAAAATATGCTTAAAACATGCCTGAGTGCCAAGGAAAGAAGTATTTGGAGACTCCTTATTTTGTTTTAAAAACTACCCTCTAATTATGGGGGTGAAGTTCAGAGGACTCAGTAAACTTGTTTAGGCTACTGAATAACCAGACCAGGGCAAAGATTTAAATCTAGGTGGTCCCTACTCATTAAAAAAAAAATCACCAATATTCTTTAACATGTCAAATAAAATGACAAAGTGTTCATGAGAAATATTAGCAATATCATGCCCAATCCCTACCCATTCCTGACCTGCCTACCAAAAGCAACCCATTTGCAGTTCTGCTGCTTCTAGGATTTCTTTCCAATTTTAAATGTACTCTTCAGTTAAAAAATTGAGACCTAAAAAAAAAAAAAAAAAAAAAAATTGAGACCTAATCCATTAAATTCCTTTTATGGAAGATGACATGATCATTTAGCTCTCTTTAAAACCAACAAATGGAAAAAAAAAAAAAAAACCCAAAACAACCCTGTTTCAATACATTCTTCTCTCAACGCAACCTCCCAATGCAGCTATCCCATAATTTGGGGTAAGAAGAAATTTCAGTGCTTCCATTATTCTGACTATGTTTGTATTGTTCACAGCTAAACCACATAGCATACTATGGTCACATTTCCTTTTTCGTGTGCAATTTTCCATTTCCCTTGGAGTTCGTTAGCAATTGTCTCACTGCTTCGATTTCTATGTACTTTTCGTTAGGTTAATTCCCAGTATTTTCACAGAACTCTGAAAACTTCGATAATCATTCACTCAAGTTTTTTTCTTTGTTTATTTGTTCATTTGTTTGACTTTGTCTTTTTAGTTTCCCTCCTGGGGTATTCTCTCTCAGCTCCAGTTTGATCTGGCTGTTCTTATCAGATTAGTTTTAGGACTCCACTTCCTTCTTACTCTTAGCATTTTCTGCTTCTTCTCCTTTGTTGGATCTCTTGTTCCCCAGGTCTCATGATTTCTGCTTCTTGATTTATTCCTTGAAGAGAGCAGCTTCTGAGAAAAGGCGCATTGGAAATAATCATTTTGAGACTTGACATTATGAAAATGTCTTTATTTTACTCTCACACTTAATTGATTGTATGACTAGATATAGAATTCTAAGTTAGAACTTAATTTTCCTTAGAATTTCAAATATATTGCTCCATTATCTTCTGGCTTCCAGGATTGCTGTTCAAAATTTTATTTAGTGGGATTTTGGCAAAGAGAATACATATTTGTTTTCAGTCAGCAATATTTAATCCTCTTTATTACACCACATTGTTCTCTCAAATATTTTCTAACTGTTTAAGCATGCCTGATTTTTTTTTTTAAGGGCAAGAGGTAAAACATTGATTTGTACTTTCAGTAACGTGTAACATGAATAATAATTTTTAAAAAATGAAAACAAGTTTTGATAGAGAAGAGTTATAATACAGTTGAAAAAGAAAGTAAGTAGATCAAGAGAGTTTCAGAAAATATCAGAAGAACTTTGGTGTTACTGAATACTTTATAACCTTTCTAATTGAGTAGCTATTTATTTCTTTATGGCTCTTAAATTTAAGATGGAGGCCTAAAAATTGTTTGGGCAGTTCTATAGTTTTGTTCCTATGTTACTGGAACTTTCTACAACTCAAATTCTTTAAAGACTAATAATAGACATATATTACAGAAAGAGTTCCATTGTAAAATCCTTAATTACACTTTGTGAAACACCATTTTTAGCATTTTTAGCATTTTCAGCATTTAAACCATATCCTTTAAGTTTATTCTTGTACCTTATAACTGTTCGTATATTCAACTGGCTTAAATCCAATAAGCATCAGATTGAAAGTAAAGAGATATAGCTTCTGGTAGACCTAGCAATCTCCATCTCTGTCTCAAACATATGAAGTTTATGAAATGTAGGCTTCTTATCTCTCACATTAGCCTTTTCTTTTTATAACTTCCACTTAATTTTGCACAATGATGAAATGAGTTGAGATGAAATGAGATTAATAAAATTCTATTTATAAGAAATTCTTTGTGGAAAGGAATTGAATTGTGGGGAAAACATTTCGAGGGAGTTTCTAGTTAGATACTGCAGGTTAAATACACCCCAAATCAAACTCAAATGATTTAAACAACCTAATGGGATTAAAACAACTGTCAGTGTACAAGGATAAAATAGAGAGTAAGCAAACAATTTCAACTATGTTTTAGAATGAAAACATCAGATGAACAAGGGGTATTTGAATCAGCAGATCTTTGAGAGTTGAAACCAGAAGTAGATGAATTCATTCCTCAAAACCCCAAGGCCTCAAGGATTGGAGAAAGATGCAAATGGAGAGAAAACAAGGGTAAGGGTCAATATTTCGAGTAGTTAATACTGCATCTTCGAAATCCTTCAGAGGTGATGGATAACCCTCCTTTACCCAAGAAGAAGATTAGCCTTTACTCTCTGGAGAGGTTCAACTAGAGAGACTTTGGACTTGCAGTCACCTCCATGCTGAAAATGGGGGTTAAGTAAACACCTACATTCTGAATGGTTACATCCTAACCCTTTTCCTTCATTAGCTCAGAGATGTTGACTGCCAGCAATATTTCTCCAAGGTAGGAAAATGGGAGAAGATTCTTCCCTGGAAAAAATTTACCGGCTCTATCTCCCCACCAAAGATTTAGAGTCATTGAGATTCGGGAGTACTTGAATTTAATTTCCTAGATGGATACTCTCTAACAATGTCTATAATTTGTTAAATTCTATCCACACACACTGAACTTCTATTCAGCTTTTCATTGCCTTGTTCTTAAATATGAATGAATGGCATCAAACTTCTCAGCAACCTTGAGAGCTAGAAAACCATGGAGATGTGCCCTTGAAATTCTTAGGGGAATTGACTACTAACTTGGAATCCTATTCCTGGCTAGACTGTTAGTTTAGTATAAGGGTAGAATAGAGAATTCTTCAGATATCCAACATCTCATTTTTTTGCTCTCATGTGTCCTTTCATAGTAAGCTAGTAGAGGATATTATTCATTACAATGAGAACTAATCTAAGAAAGAGGATGACGTGGGACCAGAAATCAGGAGATCCAACACAGGAGAGAAGAAAATGCTCAGGATGCTTGTGAAAGGAAGACCCAGTATGATAAGTGAGTGTCCAGCCTGGAGGACAAACCATTCAGGTCAGAGGAGGACAGAGTACTCTAGTGGACTTGTCTCCAAGAAAAAATTATAGACTAGTGATACACTTGAATGATTTGCATTTGTCCTAGAGATTTCAGGCATGATAGGTACATACAAATCTCAGCAAACAAACAAACGAACAAGCAGAGAAAAGCATGAGGTATCAAGCTGCACAAACTTTAAGCTCAGTGTACAAAACATGTGTTAGTGTTGACTGTGTGTGGTGGACTTAATGGCGACTTGGTTTAAATTTGAACATAGTGAAGTTGGAAATTGTTCATATGACCTTCAAAACGTAGTCAAGCTTCAGAAGAAATGGTCCATTGTCCCTTTACTTAGATCTTATGTTTTGTATTCTCTCTGCCCAGGATGCTCTTCCACAGGAAAATTGGTTGACTCACTGTTTTAATCATGGAGGTCTTTTCTCAACATCACTTCTGTCATCAATCTAAAAACAGCACCTGCCATCACCTCCTCTACTTCATTTTCTTCATAGGACATATCAATTCCTAAAATTACAACATTTAAAAAAATTGTTTATTTTCTGTCTGTTCTCTGTTGTGTCCCAGCACTTAGAACATTGTCTGGCATGTGATAGGTGCTCAATAAAGGCTGTGGTATGAGTGAACCAGTGGATAGTCAGCTCCATGGTAGCAGAGAATGTCTTGTTCATCATCATATCTTCCACGCCTCACCAAGTGTTTATAGATCTAGGCATTCCAGGAACCTGTGTTGAATGAATGAATGCGTGAATGAATGAAAGCAAAGGTGAGTGTTCTCTTAAAATTTTTAATTAAAATATTGTTTTGTAACCTTTGGAGGCTTCACACAATTAAAGAAGAGTCATCTGTGCAGTAGAACTCAGAATGACTGATTAAATACCTTCTTTCCTCCTGAGATCCTCCCATGGGGGATCTCAGAATCTGAGCAGCAAGCTCTGACGGTGTGTGTGTGGTATGTTCACTCACTCCTGAGATAGTGAGCAAATCCAAATTAGCATGATTACTAACATGGTTAAAAAGTGATAAGTACACGCCAGGGTCAATGTCAGTTTGCAGTCCCTTTGGAGTTCTGTCCATGGCCAGTACTCTGCCTCTTCTCTCTCTTCTCTGTATTTGTAGATATTCATGGTTTATACAAAGTTGGCAAAGGGAGGAAATAATATTATACATTATCTATAAATACTATAACTAGAATTCTACTGATTTTTCTTAAGGCAATATGAACAAGAGTAAATACTTTAAGAAGTGGACCATCTCCTGAAAGTGTAACAAGCAAGTACAGACAAGCTGTGGGACTACAAACAGTTGTGAAATAGTGAACGTGAGGCCAGGGGTGGTGGCATTCTTACTTCTCTGTCTATAAATGTCTCATATTAAGTTAGTTTTCTATTTCTATTGGCTAAACATTTTTTCATTGACCTTCTTGATAAAAATGTTTATATAATATTTTTTTCAGAAATCATAAAGAGAATCCAAATTCATTGAGATGTAAGAAAACACTGACTGAAAGAGTGCTCCATTGCTCATTTTGATGTTTTAAGAGCCGAGGGTGTGTTCTGCCTTTAATCCAGGGCCCTGCTTTCAGTCAGCAGCGCTGGCAAAACAAGGAATGTAGTTGCCCCGTAGGCTGAAGGCAAGATCCTACCTGTTGTCTCTGGGAACCTTAACGATATAATCCAACTCTCTGATTCAAATAAGCTGTGGATGAGAGAGAATGAGCTCAGAAATAAAAAAAATTTCCAATCTGGGTTTATTTAAGAGTTTTACACACACACACACACACACACACACACACACACACACACATACACATATGTATATATGAAGAGAGAGAGAGAAAGATAATTTGAATATTCTAAACTAATCTAATTTAGATACATAGATCCTATTTACATCAAAATATTTACCATTCTGGATTACTAATAGTATTGACAAAGTTTTGGTACACATTAATAACAAGAGTGATTTAGACTTCTTGAGTGATATCTTTGTTTCGCTACTCGAGGCCACGCCTGGGCTCTGACTTTAGCCCAGGACACAGGGAGGGCAGGGAAGGCTGACTGCTCAGTGGGATAGCCAGGCTGGCTGAGCTGGAATAGCTCAGGTTATGTCATGCCAGCAGGTACCCATGTGTTTCCTGTGGACAATGTGTGGCCCATGTGGAGAGGGAGCTTGGCTGGAGCTCCTGGGAGAGGGAAGGACGCCAGCAATGTGTGCCTGGGTTGGAGGGGCCACCAGTGAAGTTGGGCCTTTGCCTGTGTCCTGAGCCAACACCCAGGTACCTGCAGGGAACCCCCGTATCATTCTTGAAAGCACTTATAAGAGAAGCACTGCCAGGCCAAGAGAGTGAGTCCACCGAGCCAAGTCCGAATTCTCATCTCTCCTCCCTTCCTCTGCTTCATCCCTGATGGAGGTTCACACACCCCCTAGAGAATGAGGGATGGATGAAGGATATCAGAGCAGAAGCCAAAGCACCCCCTGTGTACAGAGGTGGCCAACTATAGAGGCCTCAGCTGGGAAAGGGGAGAGGACTTACCTTTGAGTGAATATTGAAGAATTGATTCTCCTATTTGTTTTATATATACTTTTTTCTGTGACGTTTTGATTTCTAAATTGAGAGTGTTTTTTTTTTTTTGCGGTACGCGGGCCTCTCACTGTTGTGGCCTCTCCCATTGCAGAACACATGCTCCGGATGCGCAGGCTCAGCGGCCATGGCTCAAGGGCCCAGCCACTCCGTGGCATGTGGGATCCTCCCGGACCGGGGCACGAACCTGTGTCCCCTGCATCGGCAGGCGGACTCTCAACCACTGTGCCACCAGAGAAGCCCGGGACTGTATTTTGTGATGATGTTGTGACTTAAGGATCTGTTCATCCAAGAATAAACAAAAGGCTCATGGGAACTGCCCCAATTTCATCTAGAGTTAGGGTAAGATTATAGCCAATGATTATATTTTAAAAGGATGCTGGGAGACCAAAAATTAAAGTTGTATTTTTATTAAACCATAACCCAAACAAAAAAACTCTGTTACTTCATTTTCTGTATGTGGTTCTTGACTCATCTTAAGGCAATGACCCAAAATAATTAGTTTAACAAGAAATCATCTTAAGAAAATTTATTCACTCTCCCACACTGGATAGTGTCATTTGAAATTTGTATTTCACACATTTTCTAACTTCATAAGCAAAGCATATCAGAAAGTTTCACTAGATGTGACTGAGGGTAACATCTGTACTTATCTGAGAGTTGCCTAAAGCAGTCAGACTGGATGTGGACCAGTGAGATCTGACACTGTGAATTCGGACTTGGCTCGGTGGACTCACTCTCTTGGCCTGGCAGTGCTTCTCTTATAAGTGCTTTCAAGAATGATACGGGGGTTCCCTGCAGGTACCTGGGTGTTGGCTCAGGACACAGGCAAAGGCCCAACTTCACTGGTGGCCCCTCCAACCCAGGCACACATTGCTGGCGTCCTTCCCTCTCCCAGGAGCTCCAGCCAAGCTCCCTCTCCACATGGGCCACACATTGTCCACAGGAAACACATGGGTACCTGCTGGCATGACATAATGGATGAAAGAACTATATGCAACAACAGTTAACACAAGGAGGTGATCATCTGGACATAAACTGAAATTTATTCTTGAAGTAAAGCTGGATTGCACAAGATTATCTTTATCAAGGTAGTAAGAACAAAGAACAAGGAGTTTTCCTTGGATTTCTCTGTTGCTCATATCCCACATCTCGTGTATCAGCAGGTCCATTTCTCAGACCCATCTACCTCTCCCCATCTCCACCACTATCACCCCGGTCCAACCTCTCATTGCTTAACCCCCAGACTACATGATGGCTTTCTGCTGCTCTTCTTACTTCTACTCGTAAATCCCTAGGATCTATTTTCATTACAGCAATTGAAGTGACCTTTCAAAAAATATATAGAACTAGATCACACCTTCACACTACTTCAAACCTTCTAATAATAGCATAGCGAAGAAATATGTCCATTTGTAAATCCATACATGGCCTAACCACTGCTTACCTGTCTGACTTCATTTCATACCACTTTCCCTGTCATCCACTGCTCTCCAGCCGGTCTCACTGTTAACACAGCCAGACTAGCTGGCTTCCTCTAGGCATTCAGATCTCAGTTCAGTTGCCACTTCCTCAAGGAGGCCTTATCTGCCCATTCAATCACGAGACACCAAGTTGCAATCGTAACACCGTATTTTGATTCTCTGCAGAGTACTCATTTCCATCTGATGTTATCCTCGTATATTTATTTACAGGTGTGGCAGACAGACTTCAAGGAAGCCCCCGTCATCCCCGTCTCCCGGTATTTATGCCTTTGTATAATCTCCTCCCCTTGGGTATGGGCAGAGCCTCTGACTTGCTTCCAACCAATAGAATATGGCAAAAGTGATGGGAGGTCACCTTTTATTGCAAAGGGGATGGAATGTCGTCCTTGGGTTTAGGGTACATTATAAAAGATTCCATTTCTTTAGCAGACTTGCTTGAGAGACTTTATTTTTTCTGGCTTTGAAGAAGCAAGCTGTTGTGTTTTGAGAGACCCCCCTGGAGAGAACCATGTAGCAAGGAACTTCAGGCAGCTTCTAGCAGATCAATAACCCCTGAAGTTCCATACCTGCAGGAAGTAAATGCCACCAACAACCACATGAGCGTGGAAAAGCCCTGAGCCAGGCCCAGTCTATACTTTGATTGCAGCTGTGTGAGACCTTAATCAGAGAACTCAGTTAAGCCACGTTGGGACTTCTGATCCACAGAAATTATGAGATAATAAATGTGTGTTGTCTTGAGTCACTAAGTTAGTGGTAATTTGTTACACAGCAAGGGAAAATGAAGACACCGGTTTCTTGTCTCTCCCCAGCTAGACTGCAAACTCCAGCATTCAGAAGATTGCCTGTCACATAGTGTTCAAGAAATATTTGTTGAAGGAATGAATGAAAAGAATTGGATTATGAAACATTTTAAGTGACAGCTGCATTCCCATGATAATTTGGTATATGAAAATTGAAAAAATGGGCCAATGTAGTAGGAAGGCACTAGGTGTCATAGTGGTCAAAGTATGGGCCTTGAAGTTGAGCAAACCTGGATTTCAACAGCAGCTCTGGTTATATTATGATTCCAAGCAAATAATTTTACCTCTGATCTTTTGCTTTCTCATCTCTTAAATGGTGCTAATAATACCTACATCATGTATGAAGTAGATATGATAAGGATTAAATAAGATACAGTATTTAAAGTCTCAAATATGACATATCATAGACACTCAAGAAAATTATTCTCAAATAATTTTAAAATTATTTCTCAAACCCAAATAGAAATTCTAAATATCATTTGACCCATGAAACCATCAACACTACTTTGATAAGAATTTTGGAGTTGAAGAGAAGGAGGTCATATCTGCTCTAAAGAGGAAGGATGGAGGACTACTTCTGGAGTATGAGGCTATAATTTAGAAGAGCATAAACAGAAACCAAAGCACAATAAAGATTAGATTAAGATTTTAAACAACACAGGGACTTAAGTCTATCACAGGGACTCTAGTCTATCATTAAAATACTTCACATTTATTGAGAGCTTGCAATATGGCAGGCACTTTGCTCAGTGCTTTAAATGCATACGTTTACAACAACACTGGATTACAATGCTCATTTCACAAGTGAAAAAGATGAAAATATTCAAGATGTGAAGTATACTGTTTTTCTTCAAATTTATATTTCCTGCCCTTTCCTTGCTCTGCACGACAGAGAACTACATTTCCCAGGCTTCCTGTCCTGTGACTTCTGCAAGAGGTGGCCAATGGGAGGTACTTGTGGAATGTGGGAGGGTGGGAGAAGGGGAGAAGTTAGTATATTTCTCCTCTTCTCTTTCTGCTTCCTGGGGCATCTCCAGAAACAGCTGCTTCTCCTCCTTGGTTCTATCTACCACCACATGGGCTTCTCTCCAAGGTCTCAGTTCTGCCTGGCATCGCTTCCGTGGTTCTAGTTCCCACTAGGCTTCTAAATCCTTGGAAGCACCATGCCCTCCCCACAGTCTCTCCAGCCATCAGGGAGGGAGCTGCTTGCTATTGCTGCTAATCTCTAAATAGCCTTGTAGATTGACTTCTCAGCTCTGTCCAACTTCCTTATTTAATTTCCTTTATTTGAGAGACTTAAAGTGGCTTCTGTTTCCTGGCTTTATCCTGATGGATTCACATTTCAAATACATAATTTAAACCTAAAATTCAAATAGTCTCCAAAGCTTGTGCTCTTAACAATTAATGTACAAGATTGTTATGAAAAGAAATCAACTCCTTCAAGGGCAGGAAAAATTAATATGATTTATGCAACTATCCACAATAAGACCATGGTATAATTATATAACATTTATTGTATAAAATAATATCTGAGATATTATTTTATATAATCAGGAGTCAACAGGAATCAGGAATCAACACTATATTATTTAGCAAGTATTATATTCATTTACAAATATTAATGCTTAATTTTTCAACAATAATTAAACTTTTTATTTAGAACTACCATTTATATTCACAATGTAATGCATGTTATTCCATGTACAACATGAATTGGATTTTGTTGAATAAAAATTTAAATACTTGAAAAGGAATAATTCAGGCTATAATTCTACAAATTCTAAGTATTACTCCTCCGTATATGATGTAAATATATTTTACAATTAGAACATCATATAATCAATTGACATAGTTGACTCTAATTTTTCTTTTTTTAGGGATGAGTTAAGGTTTGGTAAAAGAAGACAAGGAAAATAAACTTACTTTCTATGATTCAATGGGACTACTACAGTCAAATTGATAAGGATTTTTCAAGACAAGCTCTATTTATTTTATTGTCATACCTATTTATATTTGGACTCTCAAATCTACACTTGCATATACTTCTGTTCTTATCTCATTTCTGCCATATTTGGCTTCATGATTTCTTACTCAATCAGGAGTTTCTTCTTTCATCTTTTTGAATATCCTAATCATATTTATTTTAAAGTTATTTACAGATTGCTCTTACATTTTTATTTTATCCAGAATAGTTACATTTCTGATTGTTGATTTTGTTCATTGTCTTTCTTACTGCCACGTTTGCTTAAACATGTGTTTGTTTTGGAATTTTGATCTGTGAACTCACTAAAATGCTTATTTATTCTCTCCCTTTCCCTCTATTGACCCTTTATGGGTTTTTTTTTTGTTTGTTTTTTGCAGTTTTGAGATGACCTGGAGAGCTTCAGGCCAAATCAGGGCATATATTCATGGTTTATGGCTTTTGTGCTGTTCCTAGCAACATGCTGATCTAGTTACTAAGCTAGGAGATGTCTCAGCCCATTACTGACTGCAAAAGTGTGTCTGTTCTCCCAACTTCCCTAGTGACTTTATATAAGCCTTCATTCTAGGCAGTAATTTGAAATTTTTAAGCCTCATTTTAAAGGTGGTGGGTGTTTCTACTACAGCATCCAAACTTAGGCAGTTAACCAGACTCCAATATTCTACCTCATATGGGGCTTCTAGAAGCAAGAGTTACATATCTATAGTTTTAGTATTTATCTTCAAATTTTAACACACACACACACACACACACACACACACACACATACAAATCTTTTTTCTAAGAAAGTCTAGAATTATTTTGTACTTCTAGTCTTTTCCAAAATAAGGGAAGACCTCTACTGCACCTCAGCTATCCATTAGACAATGTCCTTATTTCTATGTCCACAATTACATTTATCTAATTTTTTAGCACATTCATGTATTTTTACTTTCCTTTTTAAAAAGTATAC
This sequence comes from Delphinus delphis, assembly GCF_949987515.2. NCBI lineage: Eukaryota > Metazoa > Chordata > Mammalia > Artiodactyla > Delphinidae > Delphinus > Delphinus delphis. The sequence continues at coordinate 46,119,526 of NC_082695.1, read as the reverse complement.
TTTATATGTGTTAGGAACATGGCAGTGATGGATGGCAGTGTTCAAAGCATATACTTATATTGCCATCTTAATTATTGTCTAACTCTCTATGACTATAATACTGCTGCAAAGTTAAAGAGTGTGAAAAGATTATCACATTTCTACTGGTGTAGCTTACAGATTGTCAAAGGATTTTAGCATTTAAATGAATAAGTGGAATGGTCTTTAAAAAAAGATTTATTTAAAAATTAATGTTAATAGTGTAACATAATTAAGGGAAATATTCAAAAGAAGAAATATTCACTACTCAATATTCTTCCTCTCCTTGATATGGCTAATTTGATTAATATACATAGAAAATTAGTGATGTTCCTTCAGTGTATTCATATTGGAAAACTACCCAATTGTTATACATTGTTGGCCGCATCGCTCAGTATTTTAAGACTCCTCTGCAATTAATTTCAAAGCTTGCACTAAAGTTTCTGGTGACAAATTTCTGTCCTTTAAGGTGGATTTTAATTTTAACCATGACCAAAAATCATTCAGAAACAAGTTTCTGGATTAGTTCTATAATTTAAGCTGAGTGATGCATTTTTAGGTCTAAGCAAATGTTTTAGAATAAAAATTATACAGTAAGTCTCTTTTGTGACATGTAAATTGAGTCTACAAATAGTTTTAAAAGAAGTACTTTAAAAAATGTTCTATGCCAGTACTTCCCTGGCTGTCCAGTGGTTAGGACTCCATGCTTCCTCTGCAGGGGGGCGTGGATTCCATCCCTGGTCGGTGAACTAGGATCCCATGCTGCGCAGTGCGGCCAAAAAAATAAAAAAAGTTTGATGCCATTATTCCAGCTTTCTGAAGCAATTACTTTGACGCAAACATTCATTAAATAGTAGATCCTGGTATATTTGTTGAAAAATCCATAAAATTACCTCATTTTCATGCCTGAAGAAGGGGACAGGGGGCTTCCCTGGTGGCGCAGTGGTTGAGGGTCCGCCTGCCGATGCAGGGGACGCGGGTTCGTGCCCCGGTCCGGGAGGATCCCACATGCCGTGGAGCGGCTGGGCCCGTGAGCCAT